>NW_026849988.1:0-1360778 GCF_030869225.1 Colletotrichum abscissum | reverse complement strand
GGGGGGGGCAAATACATGGTCTCCTTGTAGGGCTGCCCTGAACAGCCGTAGACTCTGAAGACTAGGAAGGCAGAGATCTCACCGTATAGCCCTTGACATCCTGTCGCCCTACTTTGGGGACTCCGCAAAGGTAAAGTAACACCGAGAGAATGGGACTATCAAGTCTTCTTGAAGCGGACAAGGTAGTTGAGGATGTGCATCCTGGTTCCAGGACTTCCCTCTTTGGATGTAGTATTTCAAATATCAAACGAGACTGTGATACCTCTAAAATTGTAATGAAAGAGGTCCTGCTTACGATGTAGCTCAAAATGGCATTGCGTAGAACATCACAAGTAGAGACGAGACGAGACTCGTCAAGAGATCATTTCCAAACCGGGACGAGCTTCAGTCGAGACTTTGATAGCTACATGAGCCCAGAGCAAGGCCACCCCTTGCCAACGGCTCCCTCGCTTGCCTGCTTCTTCGCCGTGTGTAAATTGTTTGCAAAGCGGACTTACTGTGCTTGGCTCGTCGTTTTTCCATCCCCGTCCCCAGGATAACCTCTTACGAGTGAGCATCTAGACTGCAAAGCCGGATCTAGGTCCGTCTGGCATGAGCTGTCGTGGGGACATTAAACATTGATCGATGAATCCTCCTCGTCGACCGGAATGGCGGCATTGTGCGCTGGCTTCGCTGTACCTTGCGCCACCCATAGCTCGACGAATCCTTCCATCTTGGTCTGTTTCCCCCCATTTCCTGTCTACACCCTCTCTCTTTCCCGGAGAAGACTCGCACTCGTTCGTCGAACTAGCGTCTGGCCCGGACACTAATGGAGCACACCCGCTCCCCGTGAAATCACAATCGAGCCATCGAGATGCTGTCCGCCGTCGAAAATAGCAACAAGGTAATTCTGGAGCCTAGAATCTGTCATTCCCCTCAATGCCTGGACGATGTGCGGTGGTTGGTCCGTGAGGGCCATAGGATCGACCTCCCTGCGCAGGTCACCGCCTCGTTACCACCAGGACCCCCAGCCACAGTTTTGGGAGGATCGCGTGCATACCGCTCAAGCCACGCTCGCGGGCCCAGAGTGCGATCATACAGTCGAGGTTGGCCAGCTCGGAGTCGGGCTGAGGTGAGAAGGGATATCCAGGAACCACAAGGCTGACTTATTCCCCTTCGTGAGACGAGCTGATGAGACGTGGTCCACATAGAAGGCTGGCGCACATTCTTCCATGTTGTGTCCTTTGATACACATCATGCTTCCAAATCGTGACTGCCGGCAGAGGCGGGGGCCGTCCAGCTTACCTCCCCGTGACGACGACAACAAGACGCTTCTGCATTGTACGCATACTGCGAATGCAAAGCTTCAAGATCGGATCTTTTCGCCGCTAGTCCCTCAGACGTCGCCGCTTCCAAGTTGAGACATGCCAGGTCGTCCACCACCTTCAGCCACAATGCATCAGTCCTCTAGCCCTATGAGCCGTGCGCCCCCCTTACCAATTCCCCGGACAGCCGTATGGGAAACCGTCCACGAGGTCCGGAGGACCTGAAGCGAGACCAAATGCTCCGAATCACATCGGTACATGAGCCGAGTCGGCCATAACGACGGGGTTAATCTGGAAAGTCCGACCGCGAACGCAAGAAGATGCATGGCAGTGCTGCGTTGGCCCAAATTGCCCCGTGGTGTCTGAAGACGCTGACCTGTTGTCTACGAGAGCTCATTGCTGACGCTCGTAACGCTCTTGCCGAACTTATTTTCGTTGATTATGGCGATAGACACATTCGTCTGACTTGACCACCACCGTGATTCGTCAGGAGATAATGATAGAACACCGATGCCGTGGATCGATATTGTCCAAGGTTGACACTGCAATTCCAGTCTATCTTTGTTCCCACACATAGGCACTGCATCGAGTCGCTGGCGGACGGCATCGACTATGAGTGGCCAGATGCCGCCACCACAGTTGGCCAGACACATTTTGTGCATCGAAGAGGGCGCGACAAGAATATGTGCTAAGTGCGCCATTGCAAGCGGGTGGTGCGCCGCCAAGTTGATCGATCTCTCGACATTAGGAGGGGGGCGTGTCTCTGGCACCTCTTGGTCATGCCCCTCGTAGGGCGCTTGGTGCGAGACGTTGAATCCTCCCGATGAGCCAAATCATCCATGCTCGCATGAACCTGATTAAAGGCGTTCGGGATGGATCGCGCCGTTACATTTCACGACCAGAAGCCACGCAGGCCAGGCCAGATTGTAACAATGTTTTCTTCGCACTTTTGCGGGGGTTTGGGTGAAGGCGATTGGCAGGTTCGGGTTGATATATCAGGTCCCGCCATGCCAAAGTGCCAAACAAGTCGTAAGCAGAGTGGACTTGAATATCCGTACAATAGCAATACGTTAAAGTCCCCATAATAAAGAAGGAGCCAGGGTCTGGCCAACGATCGTGGATACTGTGGTGTGTCTGTCTACTCGTTTGCGGCACAGCCGCAGCATCTCAAGTCCACAGGGCAACTGGATGTAACAGTGCTGGGCCACGTCGAGCGTGCAGATGACGGCCATATGTCAACTTGAATCCAGTGCTTCAGCTCATCTTTTGACAAGGGGTGTGCTGCAAGACGCAGGCTTTCCGTTTGAGAGTGTACGGGCGAGCGTGTGCTGTTTTGGAACCTGACGCTGCATGTCAGACTTTGGAGCAAACCAAGACGCAGATGGAGAACGGTCGGTCCCTCGTAGGGCTGGGAGGAACACTTGGGGCCGGCAGCGGAAGGATTCTGAGTGTGTCTAATGGCCGGTATGTACGAGTGTACGGAGAAGGGTTCCGTCGGCCAAAGGTGTAAACGTAAAATACGTGTTGAGGGCGTATCAGTACGTCCACGTACAAAGGTCCCATCCGTCTGGTCAGCCACGGCACCAGCTGGCCCGCGAACAGACCATGACGTCGTAGGCGCGGTACTCAAATTTGGTCTCACTGCGGATTTCCCTCTACCAAAACATTTGTCGGAGGGAAGTGGTTTGGGTGAAAGAGCGATTATTCGTGACGGTGACAGCGTAGAATTTGAGGGGATTCATTCATGGATGACGTCGACGTATCTAGAGCAGAGCCGTGCCGCCCCTCTGCATATCTTGTCGACGAATCGGCAGGCAGTATACGCGGCTTTTCTGGCTACGCTCGTGAACACGGAGAGCAAACCAGAAGAGGCAGTTCAACCCTTTTCCCAACGTGAGTATGCATTCCGCCGTGTGGTGTGACCTATGCGTCTCGTGCAGGCAGCCCTAAATCGCTCTGCCCTACAGGGCCAGAGAACATCGGGTACTCTGCGTACCCAAGGAGACCTGGCTGTTCCTCGCCAGTCTTTGAGGTCTGTGAAGCCGCGACGATTTTGGCGGCGTTCGACCTAGAGACGCCATGGTCTGAGGCACGGCGCTCCCAACTATTGCATTTATAATCTGCTGACATATAACGACGAGCGCCCGCAACCTGGTCTATGCTGTCTGTGCCGCCGCGAAACTTCCGGAGGTCAGGCGAGGGTTAGAAGAGCTAGGCATTGTTGATGATGCGTGGCCTAAAACCTGTCTCTTGGCTCTTCAAGTCAACGCCCGCTTCTTAGCTTCAATGTGAGCCTTCAGGACATCAGAGCTTGTTCGAGCCTTTGCGAAGTCGGAGACTTCGACAGCCTCTCGGCGACTTTGACTAGGTCGGGGTGAATCCGGGGTAAGAGGCACAGTCCTCCCCCATCGGCCAAGGATTCCGCAAAGTCGATCAGACTAACAGTGAGATTTCCTTTCAGCAAACTGTGTCCCTTGGCCGGGATTTGGTAGACCTGGTAGCATCATAGATTCGGGCCCCTTGGTGAAGCACGGTGTTTCTAGCAAATCATCAGGAGAAAAGAATGATATGATCCCACGCGGAGTATGGGAAATGCAAAACACTGAAGAGTCGGTGACGCTAACAATTTTAACGTAGCAGACAGACGCCATTTCCATCTCTTTGCAGCTCAAGACCGCAGTTATATGTGGGAGAGCGGAGAGAATCTCAAGCAAAGTGGGATTCTGCGGTGCCCACTGCACGCATGCGGGTTTCTTGTTCACAGGGCAGTGTTGTATGCCGTGTGCAGCGTGCTGCAGAACGACGGGGAATATGAGGAGTCCACGGAACACCCCTAGCCCGGTGGGCTACAGCC
This sequence comes from Colletotrichum abscissum, assembly GCF_030869225.1. Classification (NCBI taxonomy): domain Eukaryota; kingdom Fungi; phylum Ascomycota; class Sordariomycetes; order Glomerellales; family Glomerellaceae; genus Colletotrichum; species Colletotrichum abscissum. Next base: position 1,356,620 of record NW_026849988.1, on the reverse strand, counting down.
GCTTGAGCTGTAAAAGGCGAGATGGGAAGATGCAAGACACTTCTGAAATGTCTATGGTGAAATTTCTAGGGCCCGTAATATGAAACACAATGGTAAGCAGGACGTCTTCCTGTGGAGGTTCTCATTTGATGAATGTCCGTGGGTGCCAGCGTCGTTGGTGCAACGGTACAACCTAACCTCGTGTGCCGAGTGCTTTCGACAACGTTTGGTTTTACGACTTCGCAACCTCGGCCTTTTCCTTATTGAGTCGTTTACGATAAATCAAATGCTTGGCCGGTGCATTGTGTTCATTGCTTTCAAGGGGTCCCAAGGGGCCCCATCACGCTGCCCATCCATACTGTCGGAGCTTGGGGGCGAGTCCCGAGACTTTGGAGCTCACTCGTCCGAGACCGTGGCATGCCGCATGAGCAGTGGGCTGTTCAGAGTTCAGAGTGCCTGGCAACCCTGGCCGTCTGGTCTCCATTTCGATGGGCAGTCGTCAACGTGGCAGTTGTTCCTCTACTCCGTACACACTTCAAGGGTCCGTTCAGGGTGCCAACAGCACTCGCATCTTCACTCCTTTGGGAAGCAAGCTTCTGCTGTGTATTTGCGGTGATTCGGGTTATCCGTACGGACGCAGCCAGTCCGGGTCGGGTACGGAGTGGTTATTGCAACCTAGCTCAATGTGGCTCCGTAGGATTTGGAGTTGACGTTCGGATAGCAAGGTGATGATGAAAACCAGGATTCAATCGTCAACCGCCAGAACTCAGGCTTTGGGAGCAGCGGTGAGGCCGAGGTTCACAACGCTCACCACAACGATTAAGTTGATGATGTCTCCCATCGGAGGTGGCAGGTGCTCCCTAGCCTTCTACAAGTCCACGCTGATGACAACTTGGGGCGTGGGCAAAAATGCAATGGATCCGGGGCCGGATTGAAGCGTGACACTGCAGCTTGTCTTCATCGACCCGAACTTGTGTCAAACCTTGAGATTTGTCCAAAGTTTCGCAGTCTTTCCTAGTCTGGCAATTCGTAAATCTGGCCAACGAGTTTCCGACCGTAATCTTCGATCTTTCCCGCTTCTTGCGTCTTCCATGCGTATGCGTACGTCTCACATAATCAGGGATGCTTTAGGACGCAGCCTATTGACGAAAGCGCAACGATCCGCGATGACCGTGAAAGTGGTGAGAACTCAAAGCGTCGTATTTGGACCTATTCCCCTCTCACACACATGGGTCGCACGAGTAAAGAGACGTTTCCTTAAAAAAAAGTGCTTGTTGCGTTTGCATCTGGCAGAGGCTCGATTTTGAAGGGGTGAATGTCATCGGACCCAAGCCAATGAATTCGCAGCTCATCGCCGATGATAACATCTGACTGGTATCAGAACCCCACGGCTTCACGCTGAGGCACTCTCTCTTCTCTCTCGGTTCGATTTTTTCTCAGCTTCTGCGGTCATCACATTGTGTCCAGGTGCGTTTTTTTTTTTTCTTTTTTTTTGCGGCAAATCAACGGGCCACCTGAGGATCGATCTCGTGGCTTGAATGCTGTCCATTGCTTTGAACGTACATGCGCGCCATGGACCAGGCTACATGGCGTGAACAGGTGAGCCAGAGATAATTGGCTCGAATAAACGCTGGCCGTCAACGCCATCGGATGTTTTCGCTAGGCAAAGTGTAATATGTGCCGGAATGTCTGAAAGCGTTTATGACCCAAAAGTCGGGAAATCATAATCCCAGTATCCGTAAAGATGCTTCGGATATGATAGGTACTGTATGGCCAAGAAAGAAGCTAGAGTTGGTGAAAACAACATGGTCATCGGTGCCAACCCGACCCAAACCAAAGTTTAAGCCTTGTGGGATTAATATCGTAGTGGCAGGGACTTTCCCGGTAATGTCGATGACGGACGGCGGATTATGGGGCGCTTGCTGTATTACTCAAGCCCTCAGTGCCCGTCTAATGTGTCAGTCGGAAGACCTCCGCTTGAAATGTGTGGCTCATCTCACGGCCTGAGCCCGTTGCTGATGTGATTAGGGCGACTGGCGTTGGTGCAGTCCACAAGCCCGGGCCTCAATGGGGCTGCACCATCTCGTCCGAAGCTGTAGCTCTGGGGGTCCAGCTTGAAGCGGCCTAAGAGCGACGATCGCGTTTTGCGTCTCAAGGCAGCAACAAAATGCACCTTGGACCAGCTGGCCCTAGGTTTCTCCGTCTAATTTAGAATATGCAGCACCTTCAGGATGCCGACTCACGGCCTGAGATGCTGCCGGGCGTCAGATGCAGTTCGACCACCACGGAAACCAGCCGCAACATGGAGGCGTTGGTGCAAGGCCACGGATGGCCACCGAAGTGACTTGAAACAGCGATGAGCAGCGTGGGCTTGCCACAAGTGGAACGCCACCAATGGTGACAGTCAACGTTTGCTCGAGTGAGGTGGCGTCCAGACTCGTGGGTGTGATGTTCCAGAGGGGCGGGCAGCAGCTCGTAGTAGGTATGTACGCGACTATGGTAGCTACAATCATGTTGGTGGTTGGACTGAATTGGTGCTTTTAGAACTCTACCGGTAGAGCCGAATCGGAGAGGTAGCCGTGCAATGCGAGGTTCCTTTGTTACGGCGGTTGAGTTGTACCGCTGTAGATGTGCTGTCTGCTGACGGCCAGCAACACCCTTGACTGGCAATGATGTGCATCGTCCTGTCACTCAACGAGACTGGGCCGAAGCCAATTGTTACTTGAAGGCTCTTTCTTCCCCCACACGTTGGAGATGATGACATGGCGTACCTTCGAGGGGGGACTTTTGTTGGCTGTTGAGCGGTAGAAGCTTGTGGAGAGCGACGGCGCATCTGATGAACGCCCGCGAGAGAGAACGATGAGGGCGCTGTAAAACTGAAAGACCAAGCCACGCCCCGAGTTCCCGGGCGAGCCCTATCCGTGATTTAGTTTAGTGAGCTTCGAAACTGTGCTGGATATACCATGAGCAGGTAGCGCGGCAACGATCCAGTACCTTAGGCCTGAGGCTCAGTGTCTCCTCACCCCAGCCCTAAAGGGCGTCAAGGTGCGGGCGACGGCGTCATGTGTGGTCTTCTAGTGCGTCGGGAAGTGACCGAGGTCACGATTCGGGAGAAGGACGCTGATTGAATAGAGTAACGAGCTAGATGTGGTCAAGACTCAAGGGACGCCCCATGATTCGGACAACAAGCGACCGAGGACGCTGAGGCCGAGAAGGCGAGATGGTCTACTACTGCGTGGACAGCCGAGCTGGACTGACAGGCTTGACGAGGTGCAGAAGGATGAAGCGCAGCCAAGGACTGGTAGAAGAGTCTGCCTAACGGCGATGCAAACATGCGAGAATAGCGGCGATGTGATGGGGACAGAGCCTTGTCGTCGCGATGGCAGTGCAGCGGAGACATCTGTATCCGTACGGGTACTGGTATTGCGGTGAAGGCACACCTTGGAAAACCGTTTGCCAATGTCTACCTAGGACTTTCTTCCCTTGCTCAGGTTGCCGATGGCTGAGTGAAGTGTTTGAATGGCATGGCATGGCTTGGATGGCCGGTCGTGCTTTCTCTGTGCGAATATCCGTATGAAGCCCAGTGGGAAAGATGCAGCTGTATCTGTTTTCGTATAGACACTTCCATCAGTAGCAAGAGTGGGTGAGTGGTAAGGACGACTGGAGGTAAGTACGGAGTACTCTGTACCTTATCCGTCCATGCCAACGTTGATGGGGGAGGGGTGCACGGTAAGGTAAGGTAAGGTAAGCCGTTGACGTTACCGGGCCTGCCCTTGCTACTCTGGATTTTAACGACTGCCTAAGATACCTGGTCTGGCCTGGCCTCGCCCATCCGCACCAAGATCTCGGGACCGGACGAGGTCAAAGCCAGCCGGCGTCTGGCAGTAGCCACCAAGGGTGTGTTCTGCCGGCGGGAGAGAAATTAGAAGGGAGATGGGGGTTGAAGACTGTCAGTGCCTGCGATGAAGTGAGTGAAGGAGCTTTGCCAAACACAGCTGCATCGCTTGAGAGGTGGGTTTGCGTCCGTAAGTGTAATCTGTGCGCAACATCCCGGTCCTGAGGTGAACACCAAGTGATGACCAGCGGAGCGGCGCCGGCAGGCAATTTCCAACTTGTCCAACTTCCACTGGGCCTCGCGAGTCGGAGGTTGTCACTGCTCACCTCAGGCCAACAAGGTGTGTTCTACGGAGTACGTCTCCGAAGTATACCGAGGTCGGCTGCATTAGGTAAGCCCGATGAGGAACCGCACAACGTACTACGTTAGTACACTAAGGTAAGGTAGGTAGGCAAAGTCACTAAGTACTCACAGATCCACTTCAGGGTTGACCCCAAGCAGCACGGTCTGTCGATCAGAAGCTGACTTTAATCACATCGAGCAAGCACGGTTCACTGCTTGGCATGGCAGCAAGCTGGGGTTGACCTTCACCCGACATCCATGAACGAAACGATGTATCCCTACGGGGTGAACAATGATGAAAGGTGTCCACAGGGTAAGATGATGGTTAGCTATCCGTAGAAACATCAACGGGGTCATTGCAGAAGACCTTTGTCAGAACGGTACGAACTTTTGTCATTTGCGTCAAGCTGAATTGCTTGATAGGTGGTCTCGAATAATTCAGCCCAACTCGGCCACGATAACAGCAACAGTAACGACCACGGGAGCAGAACCTGCCTGTAAGACTTAGAAAAGCAAAAAGGAAACTCGTTGATCGTCTGACTGGATGTCTCTAAAAGAAATTTGGGGCAAGTTGCACCCGTGGGAGGCAGACTACGGATAGATGGTATATCCGTACCTAGTAGGTGATGACGGGTCAGACTCAGACACGAGATTGGTCAAATAAGCCGAGACGCCCGAGTTCCTCACCTCATCACCTTAGAAAAGTCAAGGGTAGGCATGTCCAGCATCTTACGGGTATTTACAATGTGGCGTACAGGTCAGTGTGGGAAAAGGCCATTGGCTTAGGTTGTTTTTCCATGCTGACGCCTTACGGACGCTATTTGGCTGTCCCGCGCGGGAGAGCTTCCCAGATCCATGCCTTCCATTTGTTACTCTACCTTTTAGGTTAACAACGTGGGGAGGTAGGCATCCGTCGCCTTTAAACGACCCAACTTCTGTCATGGCCGAGGAACCTTGGTCGTCCGACGTCTCGCTGCTCCGGAAAAAAAACCCTCAAGGAGAAAAGAAAGTTGACCCAAATTTGGAAAGACGAACAAATGATTAGAAGGAGGCCGGGAAATAGAAAAGACCTGGGAGCAAGCAGACGAAAAACAAAGCCAAAGCCAATTATTGACACACCCAAGACACCCACCCACGTCTTAGAGGTATGGAAGTTGGGACTTTGACATTGGACAGCAAAACGCCTAGCGCACGTAGCGCACCCACTGCGGCTACCCTGGCGCAGACATCTCACACGCTCGTCTAACCTTCTAAATCGAGCCATTGCAGGTCCCATTTGCCGCTGCGGTGCCGGTCGGGGTGGTTGTTGTCCTAAACTAAGGTATTGGTAATCCGTCATCCGAATGTACATTGCCCCAATGTGCGTAATGAGGTAAGGTAAGGTCAGATGTACGGAATTCTAGTGCTCATCCTCGTCCGCACACCCACTTCCATGTCTTGCCCCGGATACGGACTCGGAGCAATGAGAGACGACACAAAGCCGATGCGCGGCGGGGTCTGTCGACGACCCCATACCTGACGTACATCCGTAGGGTATTGCCTTCGTTTGTCGTGTTTTACGCTCGCCCGGGATTGGTTATCTCGGTGACATACGGACACTCCGTACGGATGGAACGAGAAGTAAGGTAGAGATTGTGGACACGGGATAACGTCGAGTCACCGCCATATCTCCCGTCGGCATAAATGGAAGGAATGGCAGGCAGGGTAAGGTAGACTGGACTCCCATTACTTTAGACGCAATAAGTATGCAAGAACGGAGCCCGTATCCGTGAGGTACCCTGAGGGAAACGCCTTGAAGAAGATGCTGAAGGAAACAGCAATCGTGATTTTCCTTGCTCGTTCCCAAGGCTGCACCTGCCTTACCTTGCCTCGCCTTACTGTGCCGTACCGTCCGTAGGAACATCCAGGTAGGTACGGATATCTAGGTAGCTACCTGCCTTACAGGATCCCTGGATACGTATCTACTCTTTCTGCCCCGGTTCCCCATGAGGCGCTCTTCTAGACCCGAATAAGATTAGATCCTCATGACCCAGACAGTACGTACCCTGCCTGGCGCTTTCCCGACCACACCGTGCATCCCCACTCCCGTCCTGAACGACGAACGACAGCTCCAATCTCCAAGGCCTTTTTTTTTTTCTTGCTCCCCTTCTTCTCCAATTATCGTCTCACCCAACCTGCTCACATTCTCTCCACCACCATATCCAAGACTGGGCCACATGCGGACAAAGCAGCGACAAGGATCCCGATCCTTTATTTTCAAACTCTTGGGGGAATCCAAGGGACTTGTCATTCCCTCGCCATTTGTCGCACCTGGACTCTTACGTTCTCCCCTGGGTCTCCTCTCCTATCCGCCCTCCGTTTCGCGAATACGTCCTGTTCGCACAATCTCTCTGCTGAACGCCGCCTGCACTTCGACGGAGACGGTCAACACCTGGCCCGTTCTGAACCGTCCTCCCGTGTCAATCTCTCGTCTTCACCTAACCTATCCGGGCATCTTGTTATTCTGCAATGCAGCGGTATGGATTGGCTTCCGCTTCCGCTTCCTTCGTTCCCAATTTGAGTCGCCCATCGTTGTGGGCACTACCCAACCCGCCCGTTGAGAGCATCTAGTGTCCGGCTTCTTCTTCAAACGGTTTCCTTCTATCGAAGTACCTCAGTCTTCCAATTGGACTTGGGAATTCGATACCGCTGCTTACCCTCTATCTGGTTTGCTGTCGATGCTGCCAAGAAAACAGACGAATTGAGCACAAAAAAAAGAATGAGAAATAATCGCTTCATATCCTTAGACAGGGCAGCGTCACAGCCCATCGGACCAACATCAAGTTCTTGCTCTGCCCGTCCAGTGCCGGGCTAGGTTTGCTACGCAAAACCGCCGTCCCGACGTACTGGCTCCCGGCCCAACACTGCCATTTCCTGGGGCCCAGTTGTCAGTCACCTACTGCAACTTAGACAACCTCAAGAGGGCATGGATACAGGATGCCACACACACACACACACACACGCACTCACATTCAACCATACACAGGCTTCCTCGCGACACACACACACACGCACACACTGGCTGCTAGGCCCGGCATCCTACTAACACATCATTTCATCTTTCCTAGGTGTTCTCTTGCGCGCGCAGCGGTTCCTCAGTCCTAGCTTGCTGGAATATCACCTCGTCGAATCGATGATCGAATGCCCTCAACTCAGGGTACTCAGACATACAATTACGGCCCCTGGTTCCCCGTTAACGTCGAAACTGCTGCCTCAATAGGGAATAAGGTCAATTGAAGTCCCATTACCCACTCTTTCCCGATCACAGACCGGCTGGGACGGGTTCAAGTCAAGGGCTCCCCTTCCCCGTCACCAACATCCGTGGACCGTCATCTTCTTCCCTGAGCCCTTCCCCGAGGCCCAGCACCAGCACAGATACCTAGTACTACCTTACTGTGTAAGGTAGCTGACCCAGAAACCCAGAAACCCAGAACCCAAGGGCCGGTCTCTGACGGCCAGCCAGGGCTCGAGCGATGTCATCCATGATCCATCCTCTACTTTCCACACCTCTTTCACCTAGCAGTGCTTTAGTGCGCACTAGCCTTAGCCCTGCAGCCCGTCTCAAGCTTGAAGCAGGGACGTTGACCAGGGCGTTTCGTTACGGCTGCCAATGCTTTTGCTGGAAATGCTGGAGCCTATCGATCCCTTCCCCGTCCCCTCCATAGCCCCATGTCTTTCTTCACTCATCAACTGTGCCCGTCTGCCCATCATCCCCCTCTACTGTGTATGGATACCTCAGCACGCTCCGCAACCCTCACTCACTCTTACTCTCGCTCTCATTCTCACTCCCCCCAAGGTCTCATTAATTCTGTATTGCATGTCACTCGCACTCGCTCACACGCCTTTAGCAGCGTGCCTCCGCTCTGCGCGCGCTTTCGCTCTTACACCATGCGCTAGGAACTCTCTCGCCCGCTCTCACCTCCGTTTACACCCCTCCCCTCCGCTCCCAAGCAAAAGTCTGCCCTCGTTCCCCATCTTATACACGCCCCCTTATTCTCCACACCATTCTGGTGTGTTGCGATCACACCCTCACACCCTCCATAACATAACAGTTTACACACAATGGGCGCTGGTACCTTACTCTGTTCTCCATCCTGGCCTGGTCACTCAATCCCATCTTTCTTACCCTGAACCCCTGCCCGCCGTCTGGACTTACCTCCATGTAGTGTAGCTTGTCTCTTTGAACATGTCCGTCTCTTGTGTCTTCTCTCCTCTCATGCGATGAAAAAGGTACGTCCAGAGGTCGGGATCTGGGCTACCATCTCCACAGCTTTTCACTGCCCGCTTGCCATTTATAAGCCAGTGCCCGCTCCTAGGCCTGTGAGGCTGAGATCTTTAACCTTCTGGTGATATCCAAGTTTAGCATCTGTGATCTCGTTGAACCAAAAGCCTCCACCTGGCGAGCAAGCAATCCTTCCTTCTCCAGACCTCAAAATCGTTGCCTGATCGTACTGGTCTCGTTATAAGTCGTCGATCCGGGTCTTCGAGTATCAAACATCGTCACTGGCTTGATACAACTCATCAACTGGTAACAACGCTTGGACATACACAGCAAAAGGTATACTCTTACACAAGTACATCTCGACATCAACTCTTCAACAACCTCGCCCGTATGTGCCATCCAGAGTTTCTTCATCGTCGTCCTTCTTCTTTTTCAATGGCTTCCAGTTTTTCTGAGCAGGGTTGCGAGGACTCTTACTCACTTCCACCCAGATCTAGAGCAGGGAGCCGTGTATCAGCTACAGCTGCTCAATTCGCCAACATCCAACTAGTCGACTCCCCCAGAACGCTACCGTTAGAGTCCAGCCCCTCGGTCAGATCTGAGGCTCTCCATTCCTCCGGCTATATCAGTCCCAACCCGCCCAACTCCGCAACCTTTCTCTCAACCTCCAACTCACAAGGATACTCGCCCTTTCCCCTCCTACCTCCTGAGATCTTGAACGCAGCAGAGTGGAACGAACACGAGGTACATCACACTTCGGATTCGACCCCTCTAGTCAGAGTGGACCCCGCCCAGGACTACTCTTCCAACCAGTCCTCTCCGCCACTGAGAACCGGAGCAAGCATGAGGTGCGCTTCCAACATTGTACCAGCCACTAGACTATAAAGACCATCTAACACTTCCTCCTTCTTCAGCACTGTTGCTATTCCATTTGACCCTTCGTTCACCATGGGAAGCCGATCAGCATTCACTTGGCCTGGTAATTAACCGTCCATTTCAACTCCCCTCTTGTACCCTTCTGGGATCCTCTAACAATCTCAACTTGAAGGTCTCGACAACCCCGAAGCAAGCGGATCATTACTTGGCCACAACCTCTCTTCCCTCGGACACCATCACCAAGACGCCAGCCTCACACCACCCAGCGGCTCCAGATCAGTAACCGCAAGTCCGCCACGGGGGACTTTGACACCAGAGCAGAGGGAATTGAAGAAGCAGAGAGACATGGCTCGTCGAGACTCAAAGGCATCACAACGCGTCCACAGAGCTGGTAGCAACCCCTACATCCATTCGCCTCCCCTCAGCCTACCCGACGTCTCTTCAACAATGGGCGTACCCGTGTACACGACAGCACCGGCGCCAATCTCCCTTCTCGCAGAGCCGGCAACTTCAATGGGATCGTCATCATACCTCCCCTCTTACAGCCCGCCTCTGTCAGACCATGGCTACCAGAGCGGATACCCACCAATGGCCCAGGCCTACGGCATGGGTGGCATGGACTACTCCAACCAGTTCCAGCCGCCAGCACAATACGGGTATGTTACGAGAGAGATGGGGATGGCCCAGGAAAGACGCTTCGAAACTAACAAGAACCAACGCAGAAGCCGACACTCGATGCCTGTTGGACAAGACCCGAGCCTGATGTATGGCGTGCCGCCATCGATGGGCCCTGGAGCCCCAGACCAAGGGGGGCACGTCAGAGTGGTGCAGAGCCGGCCTAAACCTCAATGCTGGGAACACGGCTGCAACGGAAGACAATTTTCAACCTTTAGCAACCTCCTGAGGCACCAAAGAGAAAAGTCTGGGCAGGCGACCAAGGCCACATGCCCTAATTGCGGCGCCGAATTCACAAGGACGACGGCAAGGAACGGCCACCTTCTCCACGACAAGTGCAAGCAGCGCCGAAACACGTGAGTGCTGTCGGCCGTTGGAACCAACAGCACGCGAACGGGGGAGAGAAAACCAGCAACAATAACAACAAAAGTCCCTTTTTCCAACACACACACACACATACGCAAGCCATGCAAGGACCTTACGGCCGTGCTATTTGCGGATGGAGGGGGGAAAATACCAGATCCGTTTTACCATTCGAACTGTACATGTTTGGGGCATTCGAGCATTTACTTAAACAGGAAACGAGAGAAGCCGAGGAGGGTTACAAAAATATCGCTGGAAAGGAGAGAGGAGTCACATAGGTAGAAGTTGTCCAACGAGCTTGTCATTGGCACACTTTTTTTTTTGGGAGTACATTTTTTTGTTTCTTGGTTCTTTCATTTGGGTTATTTGGGTTTTCCTACCGGGGAGGTGTTTTTTCGGTTTGTTTTCGCTTCGTCATCTTTCTTCGTTCTCACGACAATTTTGGAAGGCTTTTGTTTATGGGGGAAGCAGCGGCAGGAGCAGCACCAACGGCATCTTCTTCTACTCAACTTTTCGATACCGATGTCGATATCGATAGAAACTTGAAATATACCCTTTCACTAGCGTCAAAAAGAACGCATCTTTCTACATACACGTTCCAATCCCGTTGTCTCTCTGTGCATCAGCGTCAAAATTAGAAAACACCATTGTCCGTCTTACCGACGTCGTCTCATCTCGTCTCGTCTTACAACTCATCTGTAAGACGGACATGGCACCCGGCTTCCGTGGAGAAATCCTTTTTTTTTTGTTTTCCCTTTGTGGTTATTTTTGACTAGTAACAAGTAACAGCAGTGCGCGCAGACTTACCTAGCGGACATGGCATCCGAACATTTTAGGCGTGAGAAAACAAATCTTGTTGCCTTGAAGGATAAATTACAAGCATCATTGAACGCACGTCATATCGAATAATCAAATTTTTGAATTTTCACTTTCGCTCTTTCGCTCTCTCGCTCTCATATCCGCCTTGTCGTTAGTCTACATGTGAAAGACATTACCAGGGGAAGGGGGGGCCTGGCGGAAGTGGTGAAGCGGGAGAAGGGAAAAAAGAAAAGGCCTCTGCAACCCCGGCACTTTTTCGCTTGAACCCCTGGCAATCTCGAAATTGGGTGAGTCGCCCGCAACCGGCAGCCCGCAATGTCTCTCAAGTTCCCTCACGCCCACCCCACCCCTTTCTCTGTTTCGGGCATTTGTTACCACCGACCGTGGAAACGACCAAGCCATCCAAGCTAGGGCCCTTGAATCTTATGAGTGAGCGAGCGAGAGCGGGGAGGGAGAAATGGCTACTATCCAAAACAATGGGAACTTCGAAGAGGGGCGGGCCCAAGGAACAATTGTTGTTGGCGGCCGCCAAACGACGCCGTGACGCTGGGTCCCTTGTCAAGGCGGCCGCGGAGGCCAAGTAAGAAGAGTGAAAACGAGGTTGGGAAGACGAACAGGGACCTGCCCTTCTCTCTCCCAAACATACAAAGGAGGGAACAATAAGCATTTTCGCTGGGAAGGGGTTTACGAGATGACAATGGAGCTCCCCCCGATCATGCGGCATAGTCTGGTAGGCTAGTTGGATTTGGAATGCGGTACTCCGTGAGGGAAAATGGGGACAACCAAGCAGGAAATATGAGTACATTACCTTACATTGCTTTACATCCGATGTCGTTGGATCTTTTGTCAATTCGTCAGAATTGGAGATACGACGGATTGTGGAGGGTTAGACGTCGGATGGACCAAGGTTTGGATGGATGAAGGAGGGGGGCGCGACGACGTTTCCAGCGAGGGCAACGGGAGGAGAGGAAAGGTCCTAGCTTTCGGAGTCGCTCTCCGTCCATAGGGGAGACGCTGATGCATAAGCGCCAGCGCCAAGTGAGCTATGAGCCGGGGGCTTCCTAGTGATGTCAAGATCAGTCGAGCGGAGTTGGAGAGGAGACCGTCGTGCTTTATCCGACTTTTGCAAGGGCCCGGCGGAGACTCGAACACCGGTGGGCTCCCCCGGTTCCCAGCCGTGGAACTCACGGATCGTGGGGCTGGATTTCCAGGCCACCGGCGGAAGCAATCTATCGTCCACGTGTACTTCGGACGGGGAGGTGTGAGAGAATGGCATCTGTGATCTGGTAGACTGGTACGCGGCTCGCCCAGCATCCCATCTCGCTTGCTTACTATCGCTCGCCGACATGGAGGACCATCGGATGATATCAAGAAAAATATGGGGATTCTTGGTGGTGGATGGAGGTCCCCTCTTCACGCCGGTGCCGGACCGAGACGGCGCGCAGCCAACTTGGGGGGGGGGGGGGGGGGGGCTTGGGGGGGGGGGGGGGGGGGGCGGGGGGTGGCAACAAAGGTGGGGGGGGTTGGGGGGGGGGGGGGGGCGCCCCTGGGGGGGGGGGGGGGGGGCGGGGGGGGGGGGGGGGGGGGGGGGGGGGGGGGGGGGGGGGGCGCTTTGGCGCACTTTGAGGATCAATATATGATGCCATTGTTGACTGGGGATCGCCCCAAAGTGTCTCCATTTGTGAGTCGTAGTGTTAGAACCGGGATGGCTAGCAGAGCCGCTGCGAGCAAGTGGCTGCCGTGCAACGTTGAGAAGCCGTGGAGTCGAAAGATGCTTTACCAAGTTTACGGGTCGACTGGCGTAGGATCGGCACCGTACAGGCGGACAAGGCAGGTATCAGACATCCATACTGGCCGCGGATGCGATTGCCTTCTTCTCGAATTCTCCCTCACCCATTCGACATCGCCCGATACCAGGACAGCAAAGTTTGCAGTCATCTCTTGTTCGCGAGAAATGCTGATTTGACGTCCATCGGACCAAAGCCGAGACAAAAACGCTAGTCGGTAGACCATCCAGAGTTGAGCGACACATGCAATGAATACTTGGAAGAGTATGCAGTTGGCCGAATCAGGCTGACCGACTTGCATGCTGCCATCGGACAAGGAAACGCAAGAGGGGCCAGTCGACTCAACCCAAGCCTCTTCTGTCTAGTGTAACTGGTCCCGGCGGGCAATTGAAGACCCGCCTCCCGTCACAACGGACCTGGTTGGGGGACTAGGAACCTGGGACCCGGGCTCCCAGGGCTCACAAGGGAGAGCGGGCAGCGATCGCCGTCGCAGACGACCCAGACAAGCCGGGTTCAGTCAAGGCAACGAAGTTTTTTTTTTTTTTTTTTGCAGATGAGCTGCTTGGAGTTGTCTGGCTCGATCGGCGCATCCGTATTCAGCCGTCTAGACTCTAGGCCAGGAGTGGCAGGCCAGAATTCGTATGAGTAGGAAAGCCTCCGCAAATCTCAGGGTTATGATATCTTCTAGGCCAAGCGGGCTGCAAAACGGTGAGCAAAGAACAACAAGCAAGGTGAGGGGAACAGGATCAGATACGTACCGAAAATGAAGGTAAGGCGAGGTACGTACTTATTGGAGAATGGGAAAATGCTGGAGGTGTGTATGGATAGTCACTATGGTGTGGTGTGTGGTGTAGCTGACTCCGCCTTCACCCCTCCCCCCATGTCCGACACAGCCGCGATGGAAATAGGACGGGTCCTAACTGGTAGGGAAGACGTTGGTAGGTCGTAGGCGTCCCTAACGAAGTCTGGTTTAACGTCTATCGAATCCATCTGATTATGGAAAGAGGTCGGGGTTGGAGGGTTGATCGCGACAAGCCTGCCTCTAGGCATCAAGATAAGGTCGAATTGGAGATGCACAAATCTCGTTTGAGCTGAGATGAGTTCTTGCTTCTGAGAATTTGGGGCTTGGAACGGCCCGCGAGGGCAAGAAGGAATAGACGGGCGGGCGGGCGGCGGCGGCGGCATACCGCGGCTGTTGACGCAGGTAGTGCGCAGACTTGTGCGGTAGTCATGGCTATCGTGGTGGTGGTCATGGTTGTTGGAGTTCGAATTTTTCTGTATCACTACGACTAGACGATGACGACGACGATACCGTCGCTTGCTCCTTTGGCTTTGAGGGTGTCCCGTCGATGGCTGCGCGACGCCCACGCGCCTCTCCGAGGTCTTCCGCGGGAGGATGAGGCACAGGACCAAGTGATGCTGCGTCAAGGGCGTGTCATCCTCCGAGTCCGAGAATTGCGAAGGAAGAAACGCAGCCCAGTCCGAGATCAACGTGGGATTGAGGAGCCATGCAATGCAGATGCAGTGCGAGGGAAGACGACGTGGGTGCCACCCGGTTGGTGTCGACGACCTGGTGATGGATCAGAAAGGGCTGGCCTGGCAAGTTGTGAGCGTTGAGAGCGACACTGCAAAGGTGAGGGAGGCATCTTACTGGACCGCCCGGACTTTTAGAGGGGCGCCCCCGCCGTCTGTCAGCCTTCACCCAACGGACGAGGAGGGCAGGCGTGGCAGGGTGCAGGGGATGCTGCGGACAGAGGTGAAGAAAGTGCAGTGCAAGACCACAACGGTGGGTACCTTACCTTGCTCTGTCCTGTACCCTGAGGTAGTACCTAAGGTCCGTAAGGTAGGTATTGACACACCTCACTCCTGGGTACGTAGATATTCCGTGTATGGCTACGTTACCTTCTTTCCTCCCAGTTGACATATTGCGTAGATTCCGCGAGGTACGGATACTGGATGTTACACTACCCTTGCTGGGCGTGCAGGCCTGGAAGTGACGACTGACTGTAGGTACTGTATCAGCAGTGAAGGCAATCTCAACCTACCTTACCTTAGGTAGTCAATGCTCAACACGCCGTCCGGTCTCCTTATTGCCACTTCTCATGGGGAGAGTCGAGACTGTCATACCTTGTCCCGTCATCCCCAGAGACATCATCCTTACAAACTGAACCTTCGGTCCCGAGGCAAGCTCTCTCGTCCGAAATCCTTGCCGGGTTCACCGAAGACGTTCATCCTTGGTTCTGGCTCGTGCTTGTCGGAGACTCTCCGCCCCCAAATTTTAATCTCAGGGTGGAGTGAGCGGTTCAATTCGCTACCCGAAACTCTCGCAAGGGCCAAAAGTTGGTACCTATTGCAACCTCAGCTTCGCCAAGTACCCAACGTCGTAGTACTTACTGTGGTCATAGTGTAGGTAATACTTCGCTCTTCCTCCACACCCCGACTGGCCTTCCCATATAACTCAATCTGCTCTCTACTGAACCCCCTTTCTAGAGACTGGAGTAACAACTCGACACCCTGCCCTGTGAGGCACATGGCTTACAAGGAAAGGCCAGGAGTGGAAGACGGGGCGAGAGAGCCGTGAGCAGGGAATGAAGCGGCTTTTGTGGCATGAGGGGGGACAGCATCCATCATTCATGCGCTGAATGTGCCCGCATCTGTACGGATGATAAAAAGAAGACCAGGGGCACCACCTAGAGAATCTGATGTCATCTTTCGTAAGTCGCCTGCCTTGGGAGTCGATGTGCGGCAAAATATCGAATGAGAGCTGAGGGAGGATATGAACAACGTCGTACCCATTTTGGGATAGTCGAGTTTCTGGTCTTTGCTAGGTACGTTCATGGGTTATCAGTTCACTGCAACCAGTAAGACGAGAGCAGAGACGAGCTCACTCTTCTGAACAGTGCCCTTCTTCCCCAGGCTAGCCGAAAGTTACCCCTTCCTGACGCCCGTGGATTATCCGTCATGCCTGGAATTTCGCAAGAGACTCGGCCATGATTAGACAGGCCCGAGGTTGACGGTCGGATGGGCAGACCCTGTTCGTAATGGCTCAAAGAAAAAGCGTGACCAAAGATCAAGAGATCCAAATCCCCGTGGATTTGAGCGAAGAAGGGTTGGGGTTACGAAGGGGTCCAGTACCTATCGGTGGGGGTTGGCGATGGCAAGTATCCGTAAACCTGCTCGTCCGGGCTCCAGCACGGTTACCAAAGGTGCCTGACTGGCTGGCTGCAACACTTGGGATGTGCAATGATTGGTCCCTGGTTTCTGGATCCAACCTCCAGGTTACGCTGTTGCAGCCTTCTGCAACCTCGATCTTACTCCCGAACAGGCTCGGGAGTAAACACCTCGAACGCATGGTAACCTTGCGGGTGTCCATAGCCTGTGTCCGTAGTGTACAGTCACGGACAGATGTCAATAATTGAGCCCCCTTGGGATGTGATCCGGGGGCTCCCCGTGCTGGGTAAACGCTAGTCTAGGCGGATGACTACCACGCCAACCGCTTGAGAGTTGAGATTACCGTCATTAGAGTGGCCTCATGCTCCACATGAACGTGTCGGCGGACCCAGAGCGACTACAAATGATCCTCGAGCTTCCGTGGCAAACCGACCCTAGTCCCGAATTCTCGTGCGCGTTCGGCCCCATTACGCCCGTCGGTGAATGACTGCGAACGGGGGAGACTGGGACCTACGACTGTCGGGCATGTCGGTGTTGTCATCCGGGCTTCATTTGCGCGGCTTGGTGTAGTATCCACGACACGGCAATCCGCGCCCAATACCAGCTATTTTCGTATCGAAAATGAAAAAGATCGGGAAAAGGAGAAAAGGGGCCGCCGTTCGGCAAAATCGAAAATTAGACTCGCGACAGGCCAAGGAGCTATCAGCTGTGAGCAAGATAGCACAGACGACTGCTGTAAGACTCGACTGTCCTATCCTTTGACAATACGAGTTGAAAACGCTGTCTGTCTAGGGTGGCTTGCGACGGACGGTTTGGCGTCATGGATATACGCAAGCTCTGTGTCCCCAGGAAGAGACATTCATACTCGCTGGTGTTTCAGCTATTGCAGAAAGATCCAACTTGCCACCGGCCACACGCAATGACGCGAACTGTAGGCAGCTTCAATTACAGTCGATGCAGCTGTGAACTTGCGACAACTCTTCGACCAACCAATGCATGGGGCTCCCAGACTGTTTGCCGCAAGGTTGGGGGCCAAAACCTAACCTTTGTTATATTATATAAGCAGAATGTGCAACGGGCAAACATTCACGTGGAGCTGTGACTCCAGCGACCCGGAAAAGTATCGGGCCCATATCCTACCGGTTTGGGGAATCGCCATAAAGTGAGGTTGCATTGGTGATGGCCCACTCTGAAGGCATGCCAAGTTGACAAGTGGACAACAAGCTGTCACAGGTCCTGACATGCTGTGGCCATCTACTCTCCTCGTGCGCCATTGGACGGAATACTCGACGACACTCGTTGCGTCTTGGGCCTTATTGGCCACCACGCGACCTGCAAGTGCAATCCTTCAAGACTCGTCAAGCGTCTGCTATTCGATGATAGCAGTAGCGAAGTAGGCGCAGCAAGTTCGACCTGAGACGCCAAAGCATGGTCTAGCTAAGTGCAGCTGCTTCCTTTTCTGGTTGTTCGGGATTTCCTGGTATTCCAATGACCCCTCTCTAGTTATTGAAAGTCTTCGTCCCAAAGTCGAATGATGGGTTCTGGCTTTTGTCAGAGCTCGAGTACCTGTGGCTGTCTCTATCCCTAGCCCCGAAAGCTCCGGGTAACCAAACGTGTGAGCCCTTTCTTTATCATCCGTTCCAGTGGCCGAAGTCCTCAACAATCGTCCGAAGTCGTAACGTTGCTGGTAGAACAAGCTGGGGCTGTTAAATTGCTGATTTCAGGCTCTGAACTCACATCCAGGGACATGAGCATATGCTTATCACGTACTCCGAGATCGTGGGAGGCTGTGGTAACGATTCCAGAAGAGCTATCGCTTTGGATTACAGGAAGACGCCGCTCTAGCAGTCAAACAGCACTGCATAGAATATGTTGAGACACTCCGTAGCCGCTCGTCGTCTTTCTTGTCGCTTGCGCGCTACGGGTAGGCTGACGACCTGTGATGACTTCCAGGCAGCAGTATTATTGAGGTCCACTGATGGGCTAGGCGGGCGAATTTGGACAAGGTTGGTGGCTTGATCCACTGCCGTGCCGGTCGGGAGCATCCCACAGCCCAGTCCGTCTGCATCCATATCGATTCACCCTCCATCTCGTCGAAGGCTAGTCGCTCAGAAGCCAGCCCTGTTGGGCGCGAAGTGGCGAAGTCACCGGCAGGACGCTGATGTACATTGGCGGCGGGGCGAACAGGTGGCACGAAAACGGTGCTACCTACTGTCACTTGCAAAGGATCATGAAGCAACTGTGGTCAACGGCTAATGATGGTTGAAAAGCAGGGGCCGGCTCATAGGGCGACAGTGGAACAGCCACATGGAAGCTCTGGAAAGGACTGTGCCGCTTTCAAGCATGCACTATCTCGTCTACCCGGCTGCTTTGATTTGCAGGCAGACGTTAAGGGGAAGCCATGGAGCTGTGGCCCCTGATGAGCAGGCGTTCAGATCGGAAGGATTGCAGACTGGGTCATCTTCAGAACCACGAGGTAGCCGATAAGTAACGTTGAAGCGTTGACGACAAATGCGGCAAGCTTGAACAGAAGCATGATAAGTCTCATCCTTTTCATGTAGGTAAAGCTGACAGGCTTCATCCGTAGGGTTCATGTCGAAGTCGTGACAGCCTCTTCGTATAGACAAGCGTATATCGAATGACCAGGTCACCCCGTGATATGCTTGTCCATCATTTCGACCTCGCTCGGGGTTAGTAACGGTGGAAATTAACTGAGCCGGAAGACAGCAGCCGTCTGTTTGTCTCGGGGCCGAATGCCTCTTCTCCTTCGATAACTCCGTGGAACTCATGGGGGTCGCATTTCCCCGCTTCAAAGGAAGAGGCTTGACGACGCATGAAGCTGTGATCGGTCATCAAAGTGGCCGATTGGGTTAAGCCCGCAACGGTTCGGTGTTTGAACCACTTTTTGGCCAAGTTGTATTGGCCTCGATTCTGTTCGCGTACTCCCGAACAGATCTTCCAGTACGGAGAGACGAGCCGACAGCGAGCGATATTGAAATGCCTGCGTATCGAAATACCCGGATGACGCGACAGCTGCCGGACGTCGATTGCAAATCGCCCCGGCCTTGGACAGTCACGGCGCCCGTTGCTTGGGATGGCCCTGCCTCTTTGTACTGATTGAGGAGCATGCCCACTGGCAATCAAGGCTAGACTCGAATCCTCGAACGATTTGGAGATTGCTCATGATATTGCGGACTGGCCAGCAATACTCCACGTCTGGATACGAAACACGGTTAGTCGCCAATGACTTGTGGGAAGAATGCGTTACAGGCTCTTTGCGGTACGGTTGAAGCTTTGAGGGGTGGGAAAACAAGTTCGTACCGGAAATTGAGATCTCATTGCTCTCTTGTTGTATCTCTTTGGGGGCTTGCGTTCACGTTCAAGCCTCCCGTGACCCCTTGCTCTGGCCCAACGGTGATACCCTGTCATGTCTCCTGTCTTTCTCTATGTTGAAGCATGCAGGTCCTGTTGAGGACAAGTTTGACGCAGCTTGTCTCGATCCTTCGTCTCGTTACCCCACACTTGTCGTGAGGGAAACACCACTTGAAGACATGCCCTCGACCATGCTCGACAGGGAAGAGCGGCTGCGGGCGCTTTAAGCGAGTATTTGTGGGTTGGTGGCAACGATACTGAAATGACTTGTCTATGATCCTCAATTAACGCGCCTAGCTAGGCACGATACTTTCTTCCGGCGGTTTTGAGTCTTCGTAGCTTGGTCATGGTTGCGGATTGACATCGGGAGTCGTCCGCGAATATGGTGGAATTCAGCGGTTGCTTAGATAAGGTAGCAGGGGAGATATTGAAGGTGTGTAGGATACAAGCGAAAGAGAGAGAGAGCGTCGTATTGTACGGTGTACCTTATGGAAAGGTAAGGTAGAGCAAAGGGAGGAGGTGTGATTGTAGAAGTGGATATTGGCTGAGAGGGGCGTGGACATAAGACAATGATGCAGGAGCAGGGGCCACTTCAGTATACTGTGCTCAGCACGGTGTTTTTCGCTTCTGTACACTGCCAGCCATCAGGACGCACGCACCACCAGCATTTGCGCCGTGTGCGCCTGTCTCGCTTCGTGGCTGCCGCTCTGGGCGTTCTTTCCCTCGGGTTCACCAATTGAACGATGAACGCCGCGCTAGCGCCTGTCGCCAGCTGCGGGAGCATTAAGCGCGACATTGCCATAGGCCCACGTTATCCCTACCGATTTTTGAGGCGTCAAGCACGCTCTAAGCGCAGCGCTTAACCAACCCATCAACGCCAAACAAAGTAAACACCTACATCCACCTACTTAGGAATCAACAACAACCGGCGACAGCACGGCAATCCTTCACGATAGACAACGTCGACCGACATAATTGCGACTTCCTTGTTCAGTCACCGCACTATCCTTGCCGAGACTCTGCAATGAGGCAGGCCTTGAATCCTTCCGCTTGAGCTCATCTGGATGCGTTCCACAAGCAGTCATGGCTATGATAGTGAGCGCCGCGCCGTCCAGGTGGAGCGGCAAGAGACAGAGTGTGTTCAGATCAGTCTTTGACTCCGAAATCTCGCAACCTACTCCTCATCCGACACCTTCTCAGAGGTTCAAGCCGCAGGGAGAGCCGCTCGGCGGCGCACTATCACCGCCACTACACCATCAATCATCCTCCCACTCGCGTTTCCCCAGCCATGGCAAACCTTCAGAATTCCACGTCTCGTCTTCATCTCGGCCTTCAAAAACCTCTGCTTCCATGCCGGCCAGCGACCAAGTCCGGTGGGACCAAGCATGGCACATTGTGACGACTCGTATTCAGCTTCCGCCGTCAGTGGCCGCTGAGGACTCCTTTGGCACTTTGGCTCCGGAATCCCAGGATTACGATGCAGACTTTTATGACAGTCTAAAGCTGGTTCTCCATCCAGCGAAGCACGCTGAGAAAGCCGCTAGTACCGAGGACATCCTTTCCTGGCATACTCAGCAGGTTCGCCACCACTTCGCCCAACATGTCCTCCCCCTACTTTCCGCTTGCAACACGTACGGTGACCAATCCCAGGTACTCCTCGGAAGCATCCATACTTTAGAAGCAGCTCACCGCCAGTATCTTTATGGACTGTCTCTTATCGTGCGGGGTCTTGAGAACAAGCATGCAGACATCGCCGTCGACAAGTTCCGCCGTGATCTACACGCAGTCATCGGCAACTCCATGTCACAGGCGCTTATGGAGTCTCTCCGAGCTGTCCTGGGTCGCCTGATGAGGTTGGTTCTGGGCATGCAGCAGACCAGCACTCCCTCAAGCTTCCCTCGGACAACCGACCTCGAAGCAGATCGTCAGGCAGCAGCGGCAGCGGCAGCGCGGCAAGAGCTTCTGCAATTGATTGAGGCACTGCACAAAGTAGGACTGGCAGGCGAGAGGTTCCAGGTCCTATTCGCTGAACTCATGGATGCCATGATGGTGGAGCACATTAGAACGTCATTCGCGGGCGCCTGGACGCAGTCGAAATCTGATGGCGGGAAGGATGCTCCGCGCGCCTCGTCTGTGCCTCGCGCTACGAAACTTGGCACCCCTTCACGCTGCATTGCTGCACTTTGCAACTGGGTCGAGAACCATTACTCGCGGCTAGCAGTCGAGGTGTTTGCTCGCCTTGGAAGCGGGGACATTGCTTGGACCGATGTCGAAAAGTGGAAGGAGATTGCCATTGGGCGATTAGCAGTCATGCGTATTCATGAACTCTTTGACATCGTTCTCCAATGGCCCCACAGCAGAGGCGCTCTCGATGACCTCCGAATGGCAATCACAACGCCGCAGAGACGGCTACAACTGACGGACACGTTTTCGGCAGCGTTACAGAAACGGCTGTTGCACCCGGGACGGTCAACACTGGATATACTACGGGTATACATCTCCATGATCAGGACGTTCCATGCTCTAGACCATTCCAAAGTACTACTGGACCGTGTGGTCCATTCGCTGCAGCTTTACCTATGCCAGAGAGACGATGCGATCCCCATCGTCGTGACTGGGCTACTATCAAACCCGGATAACTCAAGTACAGAGGCAGGCAGTACTAAGCTTATCGAGCTCGCCATTCTACTCAACGATCCATCACAGCAGAGAAGACCTGCCGTGGAGGATGAGGAACTGGACTGGGACGACATGGAATGGATCCCGGATCCCGTTGACGCCGGAGTCAACTACAAGCGTCCCAAGTCAGAGGATGTCATCGGGACCTTAATCAGCGCTCTGGGTTCTCAGGATATATTTATCAAGGAGTTCCAGAATATCATCGCAGAGAGGTTGCTGTCCACGCAGGTGGAGTTCAGTCAAGAAGTCCGTGTGCTTAATCTACTGAAGAAGCGGTTTGGGGATAATGCCTTGCAAAACTGCGACGTCATGATAAAAGACATTCAAGACTCGAAGAAGGTCGACGCCATCATCTCCAAGACGGTCAGGACAGGCGTTATCGGTTCCGTTCGTAAGGCCCACAATACTCCGTCATATCATACCAAGATTCTTTCTCGGCTCTTCTGGCCAACTATGGACAGAGAGCATTTCATCTTACCCGGGCCTGTCGTCGAGGGTCAAGGACAGTACGAAGGCGAGTTCGAGCGTCTCAAATCTAACCGCAAGCTTACATGGCTCAATAATCTCGGAAACGCTACTGTAAGCCTTGAACTCGAAGACAGGACAGTTGAGAAGGAGTGCAAGACGTATGAAGCCGTTGTCATATATGCATTCCAAACAGACGAGTCTTACAGCGGACCGCTTCCCGTACGTCGCACAGTTGACGAGCTTGAAGAGGTGCTGCAAATGGACGATGATCTGATTCGCTCCGCCCTTTCTTTCTGGGTCGGTCAGCGTGTCATCCGCGAGATTGAGCCGGGCACCTTCATCGTCATTGAGAAGCTAGATGACGATGCCGACGATGGAGGGAATCCACCTGGACCCGGCCCTGATGATGCTCCTGCGCCCGACTCAGGCGAACTTTCACCCAAGAAGCCGGGCGCGTTGGATGCCAAGGAGAAGGAACGTCGGCAGGTGTACTGGCAATTCATTGTTGGTATGCTGACCAACTCGAGTCCAGCCATGCCGCTGGTCCAGATCGCCATGATGATGAAGATGTTGATAGCGGACGGGTTCCCATGGAGCAATGAGGAGCTGCAGGAGTTCCTTGCAGAAAAGATGGCGATGGATGAATTGGAGCTGGTAGGAGGGAAGTATCGACTGCCAAAGAAATGAGCGGCATACTTAGGTTTCTTCAACAGTAGAAAGCAGAGTTGTCAGAGCTGGAGGTGCTGGATGATTCTCTATGACGGGATAGTTTTACAACACAGTTTGATTACCCTAGGCTCATTTGTAAAGCCACACTTTAGTACAGTCAATGATAGCTACGATACCCAACCAAGTCATGCTCAGGTGTCAATTTTCCGTGACGTGGATGCTGTGACTGAAGACCACGGCTCACAGTGGACAAGATATCTGACCCCATGTACTTTACAGACACCTTCTTCTGGTGTTGAGACTATTCGTAACGTCATTTTGATCCATCAATCCTGCACCCAGATCTCCGCGGACATGAGCTTGATGCCTGTCGATCTGTCGTCTGGGAGTTTGAGTATCTTAGGATAGGAGTGACTCTATGTTTTGTTACAAGCCTCGTTCCGGCTACAGCGGTTCTTGCATCAAAGTCGTCTCTCCTCGTTCCCTCTTTGGTATCTACTCTCGATTGAAGGGACTAGGTCTGAAATTGCCTCACTCGCATCGTGCCTGACTTCGACGAGAAGGGAATATCTAGAGACTTTATTCAATCTCCGTAGATACATGGTATCGGGCTAGGACCTTTTATGATAATAATCCCCCGAAATGACCGAGTCCGTGACACGTCCGTCAGTAATCGGGTTAGTGTGCCCGCCTGGTTAACGTTTCTCGCCATTGATTGAGTATGATGAGGCTGACCATGGCCAACTCTGATGTGTCGGTCCCCCATACCCCCTCTCTGATCATGAAATATTTGTTAGTCTTCATGATGATGCTCTAGGGACTGTTCGGTTAGACGCCAACGGTTGTACCATGCCTCCTTGCGTTTGAGGTGCTTCGTGTTGACATGAAGATGAGTTTTAAAGTAACACTCCCAACTGCGTTGAGTACATCTGGGTGCAAAGGTGTCTGAACAGTCTATGAATGCCCGACAGAACCTACCAAATATTCAGGACTCTTTCTGCTGACTTCTTGAGCTCGCCCTGTGATCGAACTTGTACGCCTTTGACTTGTGATGGCATGAAGATACTCTACTTCAAGACCCAGGAAGTCTACAGACCGTCAAGTATGCTTTGAAAAAGTGCCTTCAAGCAGTGTAATCGCCCCTAGATGTTGACATGGGAATCCATCATCCACTTAGGGAGCTAGGCACGAGGGGGGAAGGCGAGGCTCCAGGCATCAGCCAGTGAGTGTAGAAAGCGATATGAGGTGACATGAACTTACCCGGACAAAACTCAAGCGGCTCTTGTGGGATTGCGCCAGAGATATGCCGCCGAGCATATCCTGCGAACAAAAGCAGCAGACTTTGCCCCCTAACATCATTAGATTCATTCATAAACAGATGATCTCACTATGTATACGACTAGACAGTACACGAGATCTGTAAATTCCAAAGCAGAAGGGTGGGAGAAGTTCATTTGGAGAAAGTGCGCTGAAGAGCTGATACTTCCGTTCACCTTGTGAGCTTGAAGCAGTATGATGATCAGTAATCGTACAGACCTTTCAGGTTTGATAACGGCAGATGATGGTAGCGGATACCTGACGCCACCCGAAACCTCCCAGGGACATCAGAAGCCTTGTTCGTCATTCTATTCGACCTGGTGCCGGACGAATCGACTTTTATGATGTTATCTGCCATGTGTTCGATTTGGGTCGAGGCACTGACGTCTCAAACCCTTCCCTATCAACCTGAATAAAAGTCCATGCGTTTTCCCTCATCTCTAAACTGGGAATATTCGGGATCCCATAGGCTTGTTTCCATACACCAGTGCAGAAAGTTCAACCTAGGAGTGAAATAAGGCTGGTACCGATAACTCCATCGTCTCATCAAACGTACAATTTTCTGCATCTATCGATGGCATGGTCCCATTTTGGAGAATACCGGGAGTACATTGCTCCGCAGGAGGGCCGATAAATTCTATCACGGCTAGATTCCGACGAGTACACCCGGCCCCATTCCCCAATGTAAAACCCCATGAGTACGGGCAAGAGGATGGAAACCGTGCTTAGTGGGTTGACTCATATGTCGTGTTCTCAAGACCGCTACCACGCCATGATAACAGCACCCACGTAAACTCGCTTTTGAGATGGTGAGCGTCGCCCTTCGCCTTCAGTCGAGAGACTGTGATCAAAGGCTCCCTAATATCGGTCAGCTGCGCGTTGTCAACTGAACAGGTTCAGCTGATTCTCAAGACCCTGGACGAGTTTAGTGTTTCAAGAGGGAATATACATTCTATATCTTTTAGACGGTGTCCCTTCCACGAATTATGGAGCAATGTTGTCAAGAATGAAGCTTGCAGTTGGAAAGACAGGACAAGTAAGAGCTCAGAGACGAGTCTTGATGTCTCCCTCGAGGTATGGTACTTCGAGGTGCAGTGTCTGTTTCTTCATGACTGTCACGTATTCATTGAGGTTTGATTGGGCCATATAACAGAACAGTTCAGTTGTACTATTCTCAAAACGGGAGTTGAGAAAAGAGCTCGTCCGTCCGATAGGTCATGAATCAGTTGAGGTCTAGGCACGAGTCTACATGAGACCAGATCTTGCGGACGCACTCATGAACGGACCAGGAGAATGAGGGCGCTGACTCCGTAAGATTTAAGAGTGGACAAATTTCTACAAATGTACCATCCACACGACGAGAGTAACGAAGGTCGATCCAGTTCCATAGCCTCATGTCAGGCTGAATCACATCCCTATGTGATATCGGATAGTTACTGCCAGTCGTATCTACCTTCTGTGACTTAATCAAGACAGAAGGCCAGCACTCAAGGCCTACATCACAGCAGCCGGGAGTCAATAGACTACCTACGTGCGTAGTGGCATGTATACGATACGTTAATCGATCCTGTTAATTTCGAAAACGGCGAGAAGAACACTCCAGCCGATTTCACGTGCAACGGTTGTGGGAATCAAGATGCCAATTAGCCTCACTCTCAAGAGTGACTGAGTAGTCCCGCTCCTTAGCTCAATAATGTAAGTTGAGAGATAAGAAGAGAAAAACAGCCACCAGGCTTCCTGAACACGTTATTTCACTCCTTCACTCTCAACTAGCTCATGTGGTCGGTTCTACCACTGTGCTAAGTGAATAGAGAACAAGAGTCTACAGAACGGAGACGGAGATTGAAGCGCAAGCAACAACAACCTAAAACATCATTCTTAGCAAATTGCGTGATGACAAGATGCGGTGAGATACCGTTGGGAGACGTAACATTGGCGGAGGTTCAAGGCCCGACAAGCCCGAAAATACGTGAACAAGACGTCATCATCGCCCAGCGAAAGACCTGGCTCACCCCCGCCTTAGCCAAGCGAGGGGCCCCGAGTCAGCAGCCATCGGAGCAGGCCCTTCGGAGCAGATATGCCTGAACTGTGGATCATCGGACCGGCTCAGTGCCTCGGACGTACAATCGGCGACTCGGGGATTGTTTGTTTAATCATGCGCGGCAATCGAGGACGGTACAGTCAAACGTTGCGGATGGAGAGCTGCCCACCAGAGAGATGTTGTTTTTTGTGTTTTCGTTTTTCTCTCCTGATAGGCGAGTAAGGTGCTCCATGCGAGCCATCGATAACCTCGCTATAGGAGTCATGGTATATGGATGTTCACAAACGGGGGATTCCGGCTTACCTGCCAAACCCGTCACGTAGTCCGGATATTGATGTGGAAACTTACAAGAAATGAAAAGAAGCAGAGAAAAAAAAAACAATGTGTCAACCGCAACATTAATGTAGCTCATTTCGTGTAACTCAACCTTGTCTCGTGTAGTGTCTGCAAATCCGGGTGTCATTGGTCCTGCAGGTGACCACATGAGCGTCGGTCTAGACAAGGCGCTGAGTAGCGACTGGGACAAAAGGACCGGCATGCTATGTTTCCGGGATTGGTTGGTGTGGTTGAAAGAAGAAGCCCAGTACTCCGCAAGAGTTTCGGCCATCAGACTGCTGAATGAGAGCGATGATCATAACTCTGAAAAGACCAGTCAAGCTGGATCCCACGTTTGAGGCTTGGCTCAACCTCAAATGTGGTAAATGGCTGCCGAGTGAGAAAAGTTTGCTGATGATGCGACCTCCACCGCCATGGGCGATAGCAAGGCGAGAGAATAGACATGGATGGGCACGCCTGGGCGCTTGCCATGGTGCTGACTCGAGGTCCCAAGAATTGAGGCAGTCCACCCTTGTGGCAAGCCTAGAGCGCTGAATGATGAGACGAACATCTGAAGCAAAACAAACTGACTTGGCGGGAAAAGTCCGTGAAATTAAGTAAAATCTCACTTGGTCAGGCGACGGGGGACGAGGGACAAGGAGGTGGGACAAGAGAAGGGAGGGACAGAGACAAGACTCACCAAAGTAGTCGATAACAGTAGTGTCGAGCGCAGACGGCGGAGCACTTTATCTTAGCGCGAACCAGGGCTCAGAAGATCTTCGCGGGGATCCCGCTGCTTCGAAAACGAATGAGAGACGAGGTTAGCGACCAAAAAGGGCTCCAGCCAATGGATAAGTATCATCTCCTCGAAGCTAGGTGGTCTTGCAGCAGGGTCGTGACTGGGGTCTTGTTAGGACAAAGCCGCGGGGTCCTTGCATTTCCCTCGTGTCTGTTCCTTTCGGAAGGGGAGCTAGAACCTGTTATGACGTAGCTTGTTGGTAGGGGGTGTGCGAAATTGTGAGGGCGCAAACTCGGAAAAAGTGAGGTTTTGGATTATTTTTGAATCTGAGAACCACCTGGGTCAAACGGATGGTCCCTGGCCAGTTGGGAACAGTGACAGGACGCGAGGACTTGGGAGGTCTCAAGACTCGGAATCGAAGTGAGTCACTGTCAGGGGTCCAACCAGATGGGGGCCGATAATGGTATCTTCCGCCTGGGACAAAAGCTGATTGCGCTGCTGATGCAGATGAGGGAGCATACCTCAGCATGGCCCAAGGCGGGGCACGTCTTGAAGGTGGTGGGAGCGAAATGGTTGGATTTCCAACAATGGAAGAGTGTGGTGTGAACGGCCCGGCGCAAACGGTCCAAGTTGATCATGGCAGGCCCCCACGGCCCCTCCTCTCCCGTAATGTATCTGTACTTGTCGACCACTGCCCGGGTGACAGGGTCAGCAACGACGATGAAGTGGGATTCGCGAAGAAGACCCATGGGAAAGAGGGACGAGAAGGGGGAAAATCGAGGAATACGAATGGCGTACGACATTGTAAAGGTGTAATGAATGAGAAAAAAAAGTAACGGTTCCTTGGTGGCTGGTCCCAACAGCTGGCCCCTCCCTGTCGTAACAACACCCTCCCCTACCCCTCCTCCTGCTGCCCCTCCTTATCGTTATCGTGTGTCTACCTGACGGATTGGTGGTGCATGCCGGCCGGCAAGTCGGCGGTCAGTCCATCCGTAAGGTAAGGTAGCGCGAACCACTTGATGATAGGATTCGCCATGATGCTGAGAGAGACCAGGCTCGGTTACGTCGATCAATGATAAAACGAGCGAGGAACTGCCGAAGGATATTGACTTGAGAAAACCTTCCGTAAATGTTGCTGGCAATGAGTAGGTGTACGCATCGAGCATCTTAAAGCATTCTTTTCGATGGCATCTTGTCGGCACGCTCGGCGGATTGTCGGGCCCCTCGTGCTTCCTCAAAAGGCGGTCGCAATTCCGCCATAGTCAGTGTACTCACACCCGCTGGGGAGTTGGGAAGTTCGCCGTCATACGGGATACATCTGAGCAAAACAAAACCACGGCCGAGTAAGACAGTACACGGTGTGGACCGACAGCAGCTTCATCACTTTCGGACCTTTGGTTTTGATCTGGCAAGCAGGCCAGTAAACCGGTGAGAGGCGAGCAGGGAGTCCGCAGCATCACGGGCTTGCTGGGTTCTTTTAGGTGCATTTCATGATCGAGGGCTGTCCGGCTGAGGTCAAGTTGTGGAGACACCGTGTCTCGCAAATACCGGGGAGAAGAGGGCAAACGCAAGAGAAGCCGTCGGATGCGGCAGTTTGAACTTTGAACCGGACAGCTTGAGAGTAGGCTTCACTATTAGTCCTTTTTGTGAGACTTGAAGTTGCAAAAGACGGCATATGAGGATAGATATTGCAAAGAGGCTGGCGACGAGATGTTTCGTTTTCAAGACGGGTGAGTTAACGGCCGAAGGGCGGTTGCTAGAAAAAAGAAGACTTGCCGGCGAAGCAAGCTTGGATGGCAGGACCCCAGTCTGGATGCAAGTTCAGGGTCTCTCCTTCTATTCGCCAGATGAGGGAAGGTGAGCGGATGAATAACCAACTAACTTATCGACCAGGAAGGACTCACAGAGTATAAAGTGCCCCAATTACTACTGCGCAAGGCATCCGTACATCGCTGCGAGGCAAGCTGCAAAAGACACCTTCTGGTAAGGGAAGGCCGCGAGTTCAGGTTTTCCAAGGGCAGAAAGTACGAGACAACCACCTATCCATACGGATACCTCACTCGTCTTAGCAGCCAAGAGCCACAGCACAGGCAGGACGGATAGTGGAGGACGACAGGCAGGGTACATGGCGGGTGTTAAGGCCGTCTTCATGTATAACAAGCCGAAAACATGCTGGTGCTGCGAAGGGCTCGCATATGGCGCGTGCGACTGGTCGATCAAGTTGAGTTTCGTAACACCTGACAAGCCTGCCTTAGTTGTGTGTTAGTCTCACTCTCACTCTCACTTTCGTTCTTACCCTCACTCACTCTATCGCCCGGCCCTGGTTGCTCTCAGGCCGAGTCGAATCACACGGACCCAGAGACAATCTCTCACACCCGAAGCCACACTACTTTCAGTGTAGCTTCCTGTGAGAATCCGACCATGATTTGTGGTTTTGTGGTGGCAGCGAGCTATTGAATAGTGTATTTTCTTCGGCGTGGGAATTGGCTTGCGTCTGGAGTGCGACGGACAGAGAGCATGCAGAGCAGTGGTGAGTGAATTGGCGAGTGATTACCTTACAGCCTACAGGGTCGCCAACCCCTCGTCACTATCATCATGCCAGTATCCTGCAAGCCCAGTAAGCCATGCTGTGCCCACTGAGGTGATGACCAGGGCCAGCCTACCAGGTGTACTGTGAGGAGCTCGCAGGTCAGCGTGACGAGAAACGTTTCTAGACACAGCCTCACAGGTCATTCATCCGTGGCAAGGGCGCTGGACCGTATTTATTGATACTTGATACCTTTCGAAGAACATTGCGAGCGTGTGGTATTATTGATTGCCCTGCTTGGACCGGCCGAGCTCAGGTGGTTCATGTGAGCACCTCACTCACACTTAGATGGAGCTGACCAACTGAAGCCAGGGCCCAGGACTGCCGTTGCGACCTACTGACACACCCCATGGCCCCCGGTCGTTGACGTTTACATACATACCGCTTTCGCACCACGGCCGAAAGGTTTCGTCCTTTCACGACCCGGTCACGACATGATGATGCCCGGTGGAATCACGGCGGAGTTTTTGGGACTTTCCTCGGGGGGCGGGGGGGGGGGGGGGGGGGCACGGCGGGGGGGGGGGGGGGGGGGTTCCCGGCCCCGTCCGCAGGTTGGATCGGGGGGGGGGAGGGGGAAACCTCGCGCGAAACAAACCCCGGAAAAAATATTTTCCCCGCCCGACGGGCTCTCGCGGAGCCGACAGCCGGCCGCCTCCACTGTGAAGCAAATGGCCGGGCCAGCTGGAGTGGTAAGTGAGTGGGTTCTCAGCTCCGTCTGTCAGTCTGATCAGTGGGCAGGAATGCGAAGACTCCAGCGTAACGAACCTCGGAAAGAGAATTTGTCCACGCTCAGACGTTTCCGGCAGGCCAGCATATCGTCGCTTCCGAATTGTAGTAAACTGCTGAGGCTGCTGATGCTGATTATGATGCCAATATGCTGATGTGCCGATGCGGTGCGCTTGCATTCCCGTCAGCGCCCGCTTTTCCTGATACATCTCACTTTACACGCCTCCAGCATCAGCGACTCCCCTCACTTTCATCCATCTGTTCAGGCCTCCAGCCCAGTTTGATCATGGATGGGATAAGATGCTCTTCCTTTGCCGACTCTTTCATTCTTCGCAATGCTCCCGAGGCCCCGGCTCCATCATGTATGGTTCTTTGAGAGCAAGGAAACTTTCAGTCTACCGCCCTTGTGCATCGATCCGCCCACAAATGGTCAACTGCGGATACCAACTCACATGGTTTCTGCAATGGTCAATATATGGTTCAAGAGAAAGGCGACACCTGTTGGCAATGACGAGACCTAGCTGCAACTTGCAGCACATCCTCAAGCCTCTCCCTGTCCACCGCCGCCACCATCAACCACCGCTCGTCCGCCATTGAGGATGGTGCTTGTGACCTGGTGTCGACCCAGTCTTTGGCGTATCACAATTCGTCTCTTCCCTCGCCGCCTCTGAAAGTGTTTAGGAAAGGAAAGGTGCCTTGCCGCCGCCGACTGACACCCGCCCGCCCCCGTGGGATCCGAACAGCCAACAACGACCCAAACACACCCGCTCGCTACCCATGTCTGGTAAGGTTGCTCACGTCTCGCTCACTTTTGGTGGCTCACCTCGCACGGGGGCACTAGCCAGGCGTGCCAGGCAGGCTGCAAAAGGTTACCCTCAGTCTCAAGGGAAGGGCAAGGGAAGTAAAGGGTACGAATACCCACGCAAGTACGGTGTATTCGTGGCTCACTGACTCTCAGTCTCAGATCCGAACTTGTCTTGGCCTTTCTCTTTCTGCCTCTTCATCCGCTTCCAGCTTCCGCTTCCAAAGCCTGATGAGCACCCGACAAGGGACTTTTCATTTAACCCTCGCCCAGCGCAGTCCATGTCACATACCTTGCCCCTCCAAAGAGACGGAGCCACGCATACCCCAGGGCCGGGCCTGCTTACATGTGGAACATTGACGTGGGAAAGACCACTGCGAACAAAATGAGGGCATCGCACAAGGTAGCCGTACCCAGTCATCCAGCACATTTCCGCCGTATTAGTAGACCGGCACCCGAAGCAGCAATGGATAATAAACATCTTTGCCAACAGAGCGGCGCCAGCAATCAGCACCCGCCCGGGCTGGACTAGGCCACGCGGTCGAATTTCCGTCATTTCTTCCTTCCAGACTGATCCTGTCGCTGTTCCCGACAGACAGCCACGTCCAATATTCAGTATTTTCCAGCCCCGGTTTGGCTTACTCTTACTGCTTATCATTGTTTTTGGTGGACCTGGCCGTACACTCAAGTCGGTCACCGGAGAGAAGGCTTCGTGGGGTCCCGAGGTGAGGTGAGAGGGCCAGACGATGGACGAGTCGGACGTAGCATTATTATGAGGGCAAAATGCAAACCCAAAAGCCCCTCGTTGAATGGAAACAAAATGGCTCCCAGCTGGGAACTGGACTGGGTCGGCGGATGCGCATGGCCCTGCAAGTCTCTTGCTCGGCGCTCACCCAGTGGTCTCTAACTCTCACACTTACTTCCGCACCGTACCCCCAGCGTGTATCTTCCTCTCACGGCAAATCGTCTTCTGAGTCCCGGTCTTTTTTTCTGCCCTTGCTCCCTGACCCGAACCCCCCATTGGGTTATTGTCTGCCGTCTTCCCTGGCGGGAGTGCAGCGCCATGCCATGCCACGCCCAGCTTTTGCCTGCCCTGCCCATGTTGTGCTGTGTGTACGGATACAAAGTAGTGCTCTGTGTGCAGTGTGCTGCGTGTTGTGTGTGTGTGTGCCTCTGCTCTGCTGCTGTGCTTTGCGTTGCGGCACTTTGCTTCGTCGTCTTTGGTTCGCTCTGGTCCAATCCATTCCTGTTGGAGCAAAGCAATCCAACCTAGCCCATAATTACCGCCCTTTCTGCCCTGCAACGACATGACTTTCTGGACATGGAACATGGCCCCGGTCATGGGCTGCCCTTTGGATCATCGGAGGAGTAGCGGTAGCAATATCTAGCTGGCTAGCAGTACCGTAAAGTAAACGCCGGTCGGTTCGAACCAGCCCCAGCCCGGCCCAGCCGTATTGATTGTGCAGTCTACCAATTCGGTCCCGTCTTGTTGCATGGTTTCCCTCACTCTTTCTGCACATGTACGTGTGTATGCTCTTGCTAGTCCACCCCCCGTCCCGGTGTCATTGCGTGGGCACTCTCTGCGAAGGGCTCCATCATCACTGGTCTTGTTCCAAGCCTGTCCTTCGTGAGGGTCGAGTGTGAGATGAGTGTGAGCGAGATACCTGACTTATACCTCTGGGGGTGGTGAGGTCCAAGGTGGGCTTTTGCTTTGGCTTCCGGTGCCTTGTCTGGACCTCGCCTCGTCTTCCTTTCCGGTTCCCTTCCACCCATTCCCATTGTCTCTTAGACCTTGCCTGGCTGGAGTGTCTCCTCCTTCGTCTCTCCGTCGTTCGTCCATGGCCCTGTCGACCCGACCTTTCTTGCCTCCCTACTAATACACCTTGCCTCAATAAGTGGTGGTGTCTGTCGGTCTGGCGTCTGGTGTCCGGTGTCTGGTGTCCCCAAGGTTCCCTTCCTTCTTGCCTGCGACGAGATACAAAACCCAAGACTGCCTACCCACCCCTCTTTCCTTGCCGCGCCTTCCCTTCCCTTTTCCAACCCCCGGTGGCCGTCTCTCGTCTCTTCTTCCCACTTCCTCCTCTCTTCCCGAGCCATCGTCGTCTCACCGATACTCTTCGCCGCCCACCGACCGCTCGTGAACCTAACCAACCTTACCTTCCAACGTCTCCCTCCCGAACCCCATCGACCAATATCCCTTGCTCGGCGACATCGGCGTCACGACGTATGCAGCCTGTCACAAGAGAAACCAAAACCCATCGAGTCACCGTCACCCCTCTTTTCGTCTACCTAATAAGGAGACGAACAGGCTGCCTTCGCCCTCGCTCTGCTCCTTTCACTGCCTTACTCGGCCCATCTCACCTTGTCTAGCCTCCTCCTGAGTAGTCATCCTCAACGATACTCATACACACCACATCCATATAAGGTATCCCATCCCTCTGCCTCGATCCCCCGCCTTGAATGGTTCCCACGCACAATCCTCTTACACGCTCCTCCTTTCATCCCTACTCCATCACCGCCCTGCGACAAGAGTAAGAGCGAACAAGCAGATTAAGAGACACAGACCGCTCTTAATACCAGTTCGTTACGAGGAACGTCAAACAGTCGTTTTTCCTCTCTCATTTTTTCTTAAAAAAATTCCCACGGCATGAAACTCCATCGTCCTTACCCAGACTGCATCTTACCTGTTACGGCCAAACAAGACAAACGCCTGCATCCCGCTCTTTTGCGAACATCCGACTAACTTCTGAAAGCGGCATGATCCAGCGGCCCATCCCAGTGTCTTAGCAGCAGCGCCCCTCACCTCACAGCCGCATCACGTCCCGCTCGACTCTTACACTTCATTCCGCTTCGACCACCCCAGGTACCACCCTACTGAGGCTGGGAGTTTGAGCACCTTGTGCATCACGCCTAAAGGACACGAACTACAACCAAAAAAAGGTAAACCTCGATGGGTTACTGGGGAGAAAACATTTCGAGCCGACCTTGGAAACTCTTTATCGCCCATCGATAAAACCAGCGACGACTCTTAATTGAACGCATTCCGAAACCTCCAGACTCGCCCACTCGGCCGCATCTACCCCTCCTCCAGTCAGTCTGCGACGACTTGCCAACAGACCACATTCATTTCGGAACCCCCTCACTTGAACGATCCGCTTGCCTCGACCACCGGCAGCTTGTACGACGACGAACGCACCTTCTGATCGATTGAACAAGGGCTTAGAAGAAGCAAGCGAGCGACGCCGTGCAGCTGCATACAAACAGGGAAATCAAGCGACACCAAGGAGGGGAATAAAGAAAAGAGCCAAGTTATTTGGTGAAAGAGAGACTGTGATTCTCCAATACAGGCAATACTAGCCACAATTCAGAAGCCGGCTTCACAGCGACAGGCTAGAGGACTTTCCTCACGCAACGGTGGAAGGGATTCACAGCATGGACGAAGCCATGGATTACGCATACCATCATCCGGAGCAGCCTCAGGGTCAGGCACAGAATCCGTACGCACAACAGCGACCACGATGCCCTTATTTCCTCAACAGAGAAGGCCAACAGCAACTCCCTGGGATGCCACAGCACCGCTCAACAATGCACTACGACCCTGTTCACTCTTCAGCGAATTACCCAAATTGGCAGCCTCAAGTGCCACCGATACCTGGGCCATATCACTGGCAACACCAACCCCACATGATGAACCACCGGGGACATCCGGCACCCCAGCACCGGCCTTCGAACTCGGGCTCTGAGGCACCTTACTACAACCATGTACCTGTTCCGAACTTTGGCAATGTGGCTGGTGGCTACTCAGGGGCACCCCCAAGCGAGATGGTAGGCCCTCCAACCATGCAGCCGTCGTTCCCTCATACGCAGCTCCCTCCGGTGAGATTCAATCTTTCGACAGCCCTACCAGCAGGCCATCCGGCACAAGGCCAGCCGTTCTACACCAGCTCTGAGAGGAACTTTGGTGGGCAAAATGCTGCACCTCGCCACAACGCCTTTAACACGGCTTCTCACTCTGTGAATACATCAACTCCTCCCGTAGCACAAACTAGCTCAGAACACCTTGTGGCAGCCCTGAATCCTCCCCAGATCGAGACATCAGACTCTACTGGAGGTACAAATCAAGCACCATCTTCTGGGGCCAGCATCCAGTTTGGATCTGCTCCTCCTTCATCTGCTCTCCACCGCAGCACTGCAACCTTCCCCAATCCGCCGCATGACGTTCATCAACCTAATTCAGGTGAGTGGGGTTTGCCTGTACCTGAGACTCTATCTGCTAATGATGCCCGGAATATCACAGGCGCCTCATCTTCTGGAGCCTCGAGCTCATCAAGCAGCTTGGGCTCGCATCACCATCCAGAGCGACGTCGAGTTCCTGCCATTCGGCGCGCGTCCAGAAGACAAAGCCCTCTTTCCGACAGTGATGTCGATTCCGACCGAAGCGCGCTCGAACAGGTCATAGCATTGGCTGGAAATCCAACGCAAATGGCGCGTCATATTATGACTCTGGAAGAAGACCACGTTCGGGCCGCTCAGTTCATGCGTGGCTCTGTGACCACGAAATATGTGGCGTCTTCATCGGCTATCCAATCTCTTCAGAGTGTTCCGATTACCGAGCTATCAGAAAGCGAAAGAAGTGAGTTATAAGGATTCTGGCTCTATTGTGAGAGAAAAAATACTAACACGATTTGACAGCCTGCGTCATCTGCTACAATGAATTCGGTGTGGAAACACCCGAGGGCGTGAAGGAGGCTCCGCTGCGACTGCCCAAATGCAAACATGTGTTTGGTGATCACTGCATCAAGAAATGGTTTGAGGAGTCGGACAGCTGCCCTTACTGCAGAGATAAGGTGCCGCACGAAGCCAGGATCACATCCACACACCCAAACTTTGACCGGTACTACCGCAATCGTGGTCAGGTGAACCTTGGAGGTCTTGCTGGTTACGCTGGCTACATGCGAGACAGGGACGCCAGTCTTGCGCAGGACGACTCAAACCGCTCGCAAGGATCTGGATCTAGCCATGGTGAACGCCGCTCTCCCCCGACAGACAGCGGTGAAAGTCGGCGTAGGATTCGACCTCGTACTGGTATTCAAGGGCCAGGGTCACCAACATTCAGCAGCAGCCGGCCCAGACCAGTATCCAGCGCATACGAAAGTAGTAGGAGAGCGCATGCTGCAATTCCTGCTCTGCTCCCACCTCGTGGAGCTTTCGCATCCAACGGCTCCAGTCGTACGAACCACGGTGCTATATCACAGGTGTCGTTTTCCGGTTCCAACCTGCATCAACACCATCATCAGGCGACTGGCTTTGCAGGTCAAGGAGAGAACGGGAGCGCCTCGACGCAGGGAGTTCCGATACTCGCACGCCACCCTAATGGAGCTGCGCCAACCGCTCTTGGCGTGCCTGAAGGGCTCCATGGGAACGGATATCTGAACCCCGCGAACCGAACCTCACTGCCGGCAGTCCTTCCGGGCCCTTGGATCGGAGACCTAACAGCACCCGACGAAAGCCATCGGCGTATGATGGGTGGTGAGAATGGTGTGTCGCTTCAAGCCAACCCATGGGTACGGGAATAGGGAAGTCAACATGGACTTGGCGGCTGTGGACAGCGTAGGCGTGGACGGCGTGGCCAGTGGAAACGTAATTGGTATACTGGATATGGGGGACAGTTTCACTAACCAGTCTGCAATTTTCTTTCGTGGAAAGGCTCGGTTCGGCATGCAGGATGACCTTTTACACAGATCGACCACGGCGTTTATTTCTTTTATTTTTTTCGGTGGTCATGGCGTTTCAGGGAATCAGGGATCGTCATCTTCGTGATGGCATGATTCAGGATCCAAAGTCTCTCGGTAGGATTCATGAGGTCTATTGGATCTGACTGCTTTTAAGGGCTGACCACTTGGGGGGCCAGCCTGAGTGCACACATCATCAACACATTTCAGGGGGGCACTCACTTATTTGGTGTTGGCCTGTAAGCCACGATACGCAAACAATGCGACACCGCGCACATGGCGGAAGCGACACAGCAAGCTAGTCTAGTTGGTTCTAGTTAGTTGAGCAGACGAATACATGACTCTATCCCACTCATATTCCGTTTTCTGACTATCTCGTTGTAGAATCCAAGTGTATGGGTGAAATTGTTGGCCTACGCGGATTAAGGCATAGGTTTTCCATAGCTGACCTCTAAAGTAGGCAGGCACACAGGTATTGATATGAGACATCACGGGACTTGGTTGACATACAAACTCTTAGCTTCTAGGCAATGATTGGACGGCGAACACTTCCCTTTTGGCCGTTGGAAAACGAACTTGGCGGAGAATGCAATGTGGACGGCACGGAACGGAATCTGGGGTCTCAGTAGCCCGTGTGAAATCCGTCGGGACGGAGGGGCGGCAGTGTCGTGCCCGGTTTACGTTTTGCGGTTCTGTGGATGTTAGACCCTGGCCCGATTCGGTGTTTTGGGTTATCCCGGCGGGTCTTGTCCCGTCGGGTGCGGAGTAGGAGTGTGAAGAGGGGGAGGAGACCTGAGAGGAGAACGACGACGAAGTCAGAGTTCTTGAGGTTTTGCTTGGGGTTTCCTTGACTTCCGGGATGATGGCGGGTTAGTGGAGGCGAGGGGAGGGGCAAGAGGAAGAGGGGATGGTTAAGTATCTGGGGTGCAGTTCCGGCGGGCACCTACCTCATTGCTCGTAGGACGTCGAAAGTTTGGGTGGTTGTGTTGTTTCTGCCGCGTGCGTACGAGGGGGGGATCACGAATCATGGGAGTTTTTTTGGAGAATATCAGATGGTAGTAATGTGATGATACACTCGGAGAAAGCGGGTGGCGAGGTGTGTATCGCGTGTGAGTGGCTGGGTTAACATGGGGAGACAGACAGATGGACACGCAGGCAGTGGTATCACATCATTCTGCTGATTGCGATCTATCTTTCGACGCTGTATATTCTGTTCTTTGCCAAGGTTTGAAGTGGAAAGTTGGCTTACAGACAGGCATCGATGCAGAGACGTGTAAGCGAATGCGAACGGGAGCCCCTCGCGGCCCGAAAATGGATGATGAATGATGGAAAAGGTTGGCCGTATTTCCCATTGGCTGGAGCCTCGTTATCCATGTGGTCCCTTTTGCGTGGCATCCGTGGCGTCCGTCATCACGGGAACTGTGCATTCTGCCCAGAGGGGCAGATCTACAGTATGGGTGGGATTTAGACTCTTTAGGGACCCGTGTTGTATTATTTCAGCCGTTTAATCACCCCACATCTTGACTGCTGTTCTGATGCCACGGAAGACTGCCACCCGAATGTAGAACTGCAGAGTCGCTGCTGCTCTGCCACAGTTCCTGGCTGTCATGGATTGCCGCTTCCTCCCGAGCGGTGCAGCATTCGCTTCGAATGACCGGGCGGTGCATTATCAAATGTTTTAGAAATAAGGGGGGGAGGGGGGACGGACGTGTGCTGCCAGCAGCAGGAGTAGACGCTTGGGTTCATGGCAGGCAGGACAATGTCGTTAAACAGGCGGTAAAAAGGGTTTGTATCACCAAAAGCTATCTTTAGCGTGGTAGAATGGTAGGAAGATGGATGGGTTGAATGAAGGGCTTCTTGATTTTGAGCCTCACCTCCACGGACGGCGGAACCGGAACAAAGCCTGTCGTTGAAGGCGAAGGCTAAAGGTGGCGGTGCTGCTTGTTGTGTTTCTTGCACTTGATGTTTCCCGTTTTCTTGTGTTGGCCCTTTTGGGTTGTTTTAACCACCTTTTATTTGGTGGTCTATGTCAGGTTTCAGGCCTGTGCGTCTCTCTGTTGAAAGATAGTTAGAACGGAAGGGTGAGTTTAACAGAACAGCCCGATGTTTGGTTCAAGAACGCAACGGCAACGACTTGGGCTGAAGTTGGGCGTTCAGGGGGGCAAAGTTAAGTTATGGTTCTTCTTGACAAATCAGTTTGAATTTGTCTTTCCTCTGGTCGTCCAGACAAGACGTCTTCTAATGTTGTGCTATGCCCCATTCTTAACTCATTTTGCAGAGAATAGTCCAGGGCTCTGCTTGTTTGAATAGGTGAGGGGCCAAACCGAGAAGTAAGAGAGGCTTTCGGTTACCTTGTTTGGGTAAAAGTCCCCCGAATTCCTGCAAGCCGTACTCGTCCTGGAGATGAAGGCGAAAATGTAGAAAATGAAGAAGAAGCAGAAGAGAAGAGCACTGTCCACGCGATTGAAACAGGCATGCTATGCGACTTGGCCTTGCGTCCCCCTTCCAATCGAAGGGACCATCCGAAACGATCAAGTCGGACTTTTCTGACTGAGCCAATCGCCTTTGCCTCGCACGGCCAAGCTTGGCGTGGTATCGGCATGGGACTGGACCGAGTCGCTGGAATCGCAATAACGTTGTATCCTTTGCTTTTTCCTTTCGCTCACTCTCTTTAGTCCGGGATTCGGGGTCGAGGAGAGGACGGGTAGTGGTTCCAAGGTGAGCCAAATGTTACACCGAGAAGAGGGTAACCCGTATTGCGTACATAGCACTCAATGTTGGAACTCAAGACAAAGGCAGAGGAGCGCCAAGACTGAGTGCAAACGGAACAAGACTGGCACAGCTAGAGACTGGACAGTGCCCTCCCAAGGGTTTCCAAGGCGGCAACATCCCGCCGGATTTTCCTAGCACGAGAGAAGAAGAAAAGAACAGCAAGCGAACGAAGAAGGGTGGGATCGGGCAAACAAATCATCCCAGAAGCCCGTTGGACTGGGACGATGGCCAGGGACCCCCCTCAAATCCCGTCCCGGACTTTTAGTTCCCCTTCTAAACTTCTTCCAGATATCTAGGCAAGCTGGAGCTGGGCCTTTC
This sequence comes from Colletotrichum abscissum, assembly GCF_030869225.1. Classification (NCBI taxonomy): domain Eukaryota; kingdom Fungi; phylum Ascomycota; class Sordariomycetes; order Glomerellales; family Glomerellaceae; genus Colletotrichum; species Colletotrichum abscissum. Next base: position 1,315,975 of record NW_026849988.1, on the reverse strand, counting down.
GGTTTCCAAGACACGACACAACCAATCCACGGCGAGCTAGGACGAGAATGGCATTCAATTCGAGCCTGGTGTCTCCATCAAAATGTAGTGTACTCATCATCCATAGCACCCCTCCCCCTACCATCCCACCTTTTTTTGAACAACCACCAGTCGCGGGTCATGTGCCGATTCGTCGAACGTGGTGCTGCTGCCTTTTTGCGGATGAACTTCTGAATCCCGGGCGTCCTGCAGAGAACGTATCCGCAGGTAGAGAGAGTAAGACGGAGTCGGGATGCTGAGGTGATACACCGTATACACCATGAATCGCCTACGGATACCAAGACGGAGGAGGAAGAAAGACGAAAAAAGGCATCGAAATACGTACAACTATCTAGCTCCCTTGTCAAGCAATCGAGCCGAGCTCTCTTTCTCTCTCCACCGAGCTGCAGAACGAAGCCAAGAAATCCGCTAGGGGCTCTTTTGGAGGGGGGCAGAGCAGCTTGCAACCAACGGCAGACCGGCTCATTGTCATCACTCCAGCTCCGTTCCCCAGCATCCCATCTCGTTTGCTTCTTTACTTTAGTAGGGGAACGTCCTCCTCCTCCACCACCCTTGCTCACTCCATTGACCTCGGATGCCACGTGCTTTTAGCGTGTAGTTGCTTCATCGACTTTCATCAGAGATAACATCTCAGATCTTCTTTCTCAGATTCACCAACCCAGAGTTGACAACAATACGGTACTCTTCATATCTTTCTCTTCCGGTTGAGATAAAATCAGAATACAACAAAAGCCGGGTTCGTCGTTTGAAGAACTTCACTCACCCCTTCTCCCAACCACCCCCGGCATCCCGTCGCGTCTCGTCTCATCCCAACTCCGTTCTCCATCGTCTCGCCCATCTGTGGTCTCCGACAGCCAAAACTCACCACCCCACGGCCCCTTGTCTGAAGGGACAACCCAAGAACGGACTTTTGGAGGAACCAAGTGCCTACTTTACCTTACGGACTGAACAGTTGGAACAGCGCAGCAAATAAGGGACTTCCCATAGAAAACGCGGTACGTGCGTGGATCCTCTCTTTCCTGTGTGTGTTTCTCTCTATTTTGCGGCTTGCCTGGGTGTGCATGTGCTGGCGATGCTTTGGTTCCATGTCTGCAACCCCGTACGCATGAAACAGATCGACCCGGCCCTCATTCCACGCGGGATCTGCCTCGCCTTGTCTGCCCTCTTCTACCTACCACACGCCACCACCACCTCTTTTCCCTTCTAATTGAGAGCTTAAACTTCAAGAAATAGCTTTGATCCGTTGTTGTTCCTTTCTGTCTATTTTACCATTTACCTTACATAACCTTACCCTTACCCGGGAGTTTAAACGCCCAGGCTGGCTTCTTCATTTGCGTGTCATTGGGAAAAGTGCTGGCGACTTACGCAAACCTCCCAGGTCAACAAGACATAGCACCAACGAAACCGTCTATTGCGCGCTTTTCGACATTGAGGTCTTTTTACGAGAGTTCTAGACGCAGTCTTTGACAGATCTCGCTTTGCTCATTTCGAAACTCGGACAGCTCGCCTTTTTTGTCGCAACGTAGACGTTGGAGTCGTCGTCGTCATCAAAGAGAACTAGCTACGCAGACAACGCTCCTCAAGAGGAAAAAAGACTCGAAGAACAACCGCAACAATGAGCGTCCCTTGGCGCGGAGTGTCCGTCAGCTCGGCTGCGATCGCCGTACTATTGGCCCTGCGACAACCAGTATTCTCGAGATGTCACCTTCTAGTCGCCTTTGTGGGCGCATTTGCCTTCCAGATGCTGGCTTGGGGCATCTTTGTCGTCTTCTTATTCCCCCAGTACTTCTCTTCTCTGCGCTCGCTTCCGGGGCCCAAAGGTGATCACTGGTTGATGGGACAGTACCCGAGGATCATGCGTGAGCCGACTGGCGTGCCCATGATTGAATGGTGAGTAGAACACCGGGGAGAGAGAGAAAGCTGTCTTGACATGTGACGTGGAAGAGACTAAATGTGTGCGCCACACAGGATCAACACCATCCCTCACGAAGGCATCATTCGCTACCGCGGCTTGTTCAACCAGGAGCGCCTCCTAATCACGTCGCCCAAGGCCCTCGCCGAGGTGCTCGTCACCCACAACTACGACTTCAAGAAGCCCGGCGCCGTCCGCTCGTCCATTGGCCGCATCCTCGGCATCGGCGTGTTGCTGGCCGAGGGCGACGACCACAAGGTCCAGCGCAAGAACCTCATGCCAGCCTTTGCCTTCCGTCACGTAAAGGACCTGTACCCGCTCTTCTGGAGCAAGGCATGCGAGGGCGTCCAGGCCATCACCGATGCCGTCCACGCCGAGGCCGCGAAGAGCGCAACCGAAGGGCTCACCGACCCGGAGAAGGCCGCTCTGGGCCCCAACACCGCCGTCCTGGAGATTGGCAACTGGGCGTCGCGCACCACGCTAGACATCATCGGCATGGCCGGTATGGGCCGCGACTTTGGCGCCATCCGCGACCCGGCGAACCCCCTGAACCAGACCTACCAGCACGTCTTCAAGCCGAGCCGTCAGGCCCAGGTCCTCGCGGTCCTTGGCCTGCTCCTCCCGGGTAACCTCGTCCACCACCTTCCCCTGCAGCGCAACGGCGACATCGCAAAGGCAGCCAACACCATCCGCGCCACCTGCCGCGAGCTCATCCGCGAGAAGAAGGAGAAGCTGGAGCGCAAGCAGCTCACCGACATTGACATCCTGTCGGTAGCGCTCGAGTCCGGCTGCTTCACCGAGGACAACCTCGTCGACCAGATGATGACGTTCCTCGCTGCGGGCCACGAGACGACGGCCTCGGCCATGATGTGGGCCATCTACTGCCTCTGCCTCAACCCAGAGGTCCAATCCCGCCTCCGCCTCGAGATCCGCGAGCGCCTCCCGACGCCGGGCACGCCCGGCGACATCACGGCCCTCGACATCGACCACATGCCCTACCTCAACGCCGTCTGCAACGAGGTCCTGCGCTACTACTCCCCGGTGCCCATGACCCTCCGCGAAGCCGCCGTCGACACCGTCATCGACGGCAACAAGGTGCCCAAGGGCACGCGCATCATGCTCTGCCCGTGGGCCACAAACAAGGACACCTCGCTCTGGGGCGCCGACGCGGGCCGCTTCAACCCGGACAGGTGGCTCCCCTCGCGCGACGGCGACGCCGCGGAGACCAAGAAGACGGCCAACAGCGGCGGCGCGACGAGCAACTACGCCTTCATGACGTTCCTCCACGGTCCGCGGAGCTGTATCGGGCAGGGGTTCGCAAAGGCCGAGTTTGCGTGTATCCTCGCCTCGTGGATCGGGCGGTTCGAGTTCAGCCTCAAGAACAAGGAGGAGTACGACGAGAAGAATATGACTATCAAGGGCGGCGTCACGGCGCGTCCGTCAAAGGGCTTGCACGTGTACGTCAAGGTCGTCGATGGTTGGTGAGGTGCTTGCGTGCGTGTGCAGGGGTGTGTGGAGAGTGTAGGATGTGCTTTGTGCTGTAATTAATGATGTGAGCATGACTGGCTGGCTGGCTGGACCGAACTGGGCTGGGTTCCTGGTATGTGTGAAGAACACAAAATGACGTATATAATGGGAAAAGGGGGCACGCTGAGCGCGCAGACGAGCGAGGTCTGTCCCAGCAGAGTGTTCTGGATAGCATTTGGTGCTTGGGAAAGGATAGAAGAACATGGCGTTGGAAACAATAACACATATTCGTTTTGAAACATGAGAGGTCATCAACTGGTTTTTTAAATCAAGGGAAGAGAGTCCGTCCAGAAAGGGACCAAGTCCTCCAGTAAACAGCTCATTAACGTCTTGAAACCCATGGTAATTCTCAACCTTTTATCCCCTTTCGGAGCAAGCAATCTACATCGCTGAGTTCTATGCCGGGTACGACAGGTAGGTGGCGCATCTCGATCAAGGTAAACAAACCTGAGGTGCTTTTGGTCATTCAGGCAGGCACGACCGGCCCGTACCTTCCTCACCTTCCCACACATTACCGGCGAGGGAAGGCTATATACCCCCCCTCAACACCATTCCCGTCACCAGCCAGCAGGCGCCCGTCTGGGTCGACGGGTCAGGTCAAACTGGCTGGGTGGTGGAGTGGTTCACGGTCGACTAGCGATTACGCCTACAGCCTACTCGACGACAGGCTCCGAGTTCGAGTTCGAGTCCCAGCATGAGCACCAAGAGATGTAGCCCCCAGTTCAGCACCGGGGGGGTGAACTCTTTTTACTTCCCAGTCGCAATTACGTTCTGAACGTTCCTGGACTTGGCTGACGAGAACGAGGGATGAAGATCTTGTTGTATGTATATCATTATCTTCTTGTAACTGCCATAGCCAGACTTTTACCTCCTCTATCCGCACCTTCTTCCGAAATCTCTTACCAGCTTGCCTTGAGCGCGATCGCTCTACCACAATTGCAAAGCGCTTGACTCCCACCTTTAAATAGATCCGGTTGGGGCCCCAGGGTCAGGAATGATTTCCTCAAGCCGGTTCACGATTGGGAGAGAGTCCTTCGGCAAACACATAGTAGCCTACTATCGCCGCTTCTTTGCGTTCGGTACAAGCTTCACGCCCTCACGACTCCCGGAATCCCTCAACACCTTACTTGGGAGGTACAACATGGCACTGGGAGCTTCTCCCCCGTACATTCTATACATGATATATCCCCAATCTGGAACACCAGTCAGCAGGGCGAAGAAGCGGTCTCTGATTCGAGTTGTTCTCCGAGTAAGAAAATCTGCGACAACCACGCCAGTCGCTTTTCGCGCGACGAGATACTCACTAGGCTCCCGCAACGTGTGCGAGAATTGATAGAGGCGATGGTGCACTCAAATGACTCGACGGCAAGGGCCAAGAGCTACTCACACGTATCAGTAGTTTGGAAAGCAGCATTCTACAGGCAGCAAGTCGCCCAACGAACGTATGCGCCTCTCGGGCTTTCGGCTTGGAGAGAAACGCACATGTTCAGGACGCAATCAAACCGACAAAAGGCTCTTTTCTCAACCACAATGATATACGCGCTTGAGAACGGAGGAATATAGAGGCTTTGGACTTTCAAACAGTAAGTACTACCGAGGTGCTACCAAAACGGGGAAAAGAGCACTCAGGGGGGTCACTTACAGGGTACGGAGAAGAGGATCTCACCACAGAATGGAATGTATCCAATGGATGCCCAGTTGGCCAGCTATGGGAGAGTTGACCTTGCTGTCTGAGATTGTGCGATATAAAAGTAAACCGCCTTGCCCAGCTGGGGCACTTTACATAAGGGGGAACAGAAACAGAACACAGGCCAGTAACGAAAGAAAGGGTCTCAATGAGGGCCAGAGACGGTCAAAGGGCAGCAACTAGAGGCTGGGTGGGGTCAGACATATTTATTTGATTAAAAACCCTAAACTTCCCGTGGAACTGTGCCTTGTGCGTATCTTACCATGCTCGGAGAAACGACTGCTTCCTATTGAAGCTATTGTTGAGTTCAAATAAATTTCATGCGGTTGTACGTAATGGCAGTGTGCCGCAGATGTCCTCTACGACTTGAAGACGCTAGGCGTAGACTTATTAAAGTCGATGTTTGGTATGACAGAAAGCTGGGAGAGGTTCAGGGTCACACAGTAACGAGATGTACTGGAACATTTGCTAGACTCAGTGGTAGATCCATCGCATAGATTGCCTTTCATCTGCTTGACCAAGCTCACGAAAGCTAGGGGTATAACTATGAATGTACGAGAAAAGAAAAGGGCGGCTGTATGCTTTTGCTATGGAATGATATTCGCACAGTACCCCTAGACTCTCTTGCCTTGCTTCAGTAAGTCGCCAACCTTGGGCGGCAACACCAAGGCACTTCTGTCGTTCCGCCTGTAAAAGTCCACGACTGCCAGCGCCGTCTTCTCTGGTAGATCCTCTTGGATGAAGTGTCCGGCTTCCGGGAACACTTGTAATGCGTACTTGCCTATTGCCAGGGTGTCAGTCAGCTCTTATCTAGCTAGAATGGTACGGGGAAAAGAGAGCAACGTCAACGTACCCTGCATCTGACCGATCGTCAACTCCGTGTCTAATCTGTCCGTACCCGCCAGCAAAAGCAGTTTTCCACCCCTCGCCTCGAGGAACTTCTTACTCAAGCCGACGAACCAGCCTTCCCAGAACGGTTGCGTCGCCGCCAGATCCGTTCGCCACCGCCACGGCCTCGTCGGGTCGGTGGAGTCGTCGTACACCAAGAGCGCTGGCACCGACGTCCGCGCCGACACCGAGTTGCGGACGGTGCGCGAGCGGATATGCCAGTCTATACCGGACTGCAAACTGGCGAAGCCGGTGGGCCGCGTTGAGAGATATGTGAGCATGCTCTGCAGAGCGTCCATTGCCGAGCCCTCCACGACATCCAGAACGCCGTAGCCGAGCAGGGCGTTGCCCAGCTTCCCCGACTTGGCTAGATCCGTGACGACGGCGCCGCCCAGCGAGTGTCCGATGAGAATGACGGGAGGAAGTTCAGGCCAAGACATCTGGGCTTTTGTCAGCTGGATGACGCTGAACAGGTCCTCCGTCAGGACGTCGAGCTTGAGGTCGAGCTCGGTGCCGTCCGTGATGACTGTCGAGCCATGGCCGCGAGCATCCGGAGAAAGAATGCCGGCCGAGGGGAGGCGTTTCCTAATCTCGGACGAGAGGGCCGCAAATGAGAGGCCAGAAGAGCCGGCGCCGTGGTGCATGACGAAGAGGGGTCCCTTCCCGACAGGGGAATTGAGGTAGGCGTGGTACGTCATGGTGGCAGAGTCATCGTCTCCGACCTTGGGCTTCAGGAACAATTCTCTCTCAAAGTAGGTTGTCCACGGGATTTGCTCCAGCGTGCGGCCCCTCGACACACTAGAAGCGGATATCAGCGTCTTGGTGTGAGCGCAAACTTGTTTTCCTTCCTCGGGCCTCGTGGCAATGGCGGGAGGGGAAGAACAGCAGAGGGCAAGAGAAAAGTACGTTACCCTTGCGGTCGAGCAAAGAGGTTCTGACTCGGAGATGGGATGATTGTGCCGGTAGAAGAAGCGGACGAGGCGGACGAGGCCGAGGAGGAGTCTCCGTCGTCCATGTGCTCCGGCAACTCGGGGAGCTGATCGGTCTCGGGTTCCTCGTCGAGGTCGTTGAGGGGCTCCGGTAGAGGATGCATGGGGTCGAGTTTCCTCTTGGCCCAAGCTCTTTGCAACTCACTCATGTTGGGCTGGCCTTGGGATCTGCCGACAGCTTCTGCCAAAACAGGTGGATGGTGTTTCTTCCCCTTTTCCTCTTCCCTGTGCCTTCTATAGTGAGGCAACAGCAACTTCCGGCGTGGCTTCCGTTTGTGTGTGTGTGTGTGTGTGTGCTGCAGGCGTCGCCGACCAGCCGGGATGCCAAGCCGATGGTTGCAGATGCAGGAAAGTTTGATGAGGGGAGAGATCAGAGACGATCAGAGCCGTGCAACTGAGATGGCCGCAAGATGAGGCCCGTAAAAAGGGGCGGAAGAAACGAATGCAGAGCAAGGCTGGAGCCGCCAACTTTGGGCCAAGTGGGATGCTGTGAGACCAACTTTGGAAGTTTGAGTTGCCGTCGTGGGGATGACGTTCAGTGGGGTGATGAGGGGCAGCCCTTTCTGCTCGCACTGTGCCTCAATAGTGTTTTGTGCATGGTTTACAGTGCCTAGATGCAATCTCTCGCACACGCCGGTCTAACGGAGGCAACTGTGCCCCAAAAACCTCGCTGAAAGAAAGAGTGGCCCGTCCCTGCCATGTGTTCCTTCCTTAGCGACGAGACAAAGGCGAGCGAGGTTTCCTGAACATTTTCTTTGTTGAGCTGCCTTGAGTTTCTTACTCCTTTGGGAAGACCGCTGTACCTGAACTTATCACAATACACACACTCCCAGAGCCAATGGTCTGATATCGTCTACATCATCAGCCTCTTCCCTTCAACTTCACTCATCACTCAATAATCACACACTTTAGACTATTAATTTCCGTTCCATTTGTAGGTATATACTTATCCGAGGCCCTTTCCTCCGCTATGCAAACCCTCCGCCTTTTGAACCCCAAAGAAGAAGATTACCTTGCGGTCATAAAACGTGTATATCCCCACAGGGGATATCGGGCCTGCTTGGTTGTGTAAGTTGCTGATAACGACTGCATACAAGGGTCCCTCCAATTCCTTCTTCCTCTTCTCCTTTACGACAAAAAAGGCAAAAAGAAACGAGAAACACAGAGAGGCAGCCGTCGATATCATAACCATTGGTGTTTGCAGAGGGTGTAAAACGTTGTTGTGTATATCCGTAGATATCTTTGAGAGGAAAAATGAGAGAGACGGACAAATGATGAGCAGACCCAAGGAAATAAGTTTTTTTGAAAATATAAAATAAGAAATAAGGAAAGGAAAAAGTAAATAGGATATAAGTGGCTTCCTTTCTGGAATCTCTGTGAACAGCTAAGAGAGATCCATATGTCATACATTCCACACTTCTATGTTCATTGTCATTCCAACAGGTACACACGCCAGTCAAGCCGTCTCCCGATTCTTTCAGCTTTTCTTTCAGTGATACACACCCCGGTACCCGCCACCACCATAGCCGCCGTGGGGGTTGTGGTTGAAGTCGCCGCCCACGTTGGGCAGTGTTGGCGCCCGGTCGGCGATGGGTGCCGCGCCGAGGACGAGGTTCTCGCGGCTCTGGTCGTGGTGCGCGTTGCCATAAGGCGTGCTTGGCGCCAGAGGGCGGTAGGGAGCGTTGCCCGCTGCGCCCATGTAGTGGTCGGGAGACTCCGGGCGGTGGTCCTTCTTCTCGGGGACACTCGACATGGAGAAGGTGGTACCGGCCTCGGGATCCTTGCGGTCCATGAGGAGGGAGTTGCGGGCGTCCAGAGGAGTGAGGGTGTCCATGTCGCGCTGCATCTTCTCTGTAAAGGGGGTCAGTAACGTGGTATTCAAAAAGCGTGGAAGCAGACTTACCCATCTCCTTTCTGCGCTTGCGGTGGGGGTTCTCCTTGCAGCAGGCGTTGATCGCGTTCCACATGATCAGAAGAGCGAGCACACCGGTCAAAGCGGACTGGACGGCAATCAAGACAACGCCAGTGACGGTCTGGGTGGTCTGCGCAATGCCAAACTCCTCGACAAAGACGAGGATGCAGGCGACCGAGAGGACGCGGACGACCTGGATGGTGATGTTGATGACGTTGCCCGACTTGCGCTCAAAGGGACGGCTCCACAGCAAAAGGCATAGCATGAGACCCTCAACGACGAGCTGGGCAGAGGTCTGTGCCATGCCGTGGCCATCGCCAGCAGCAAGAATGCAACCCTTGGCGAACAGGTAGACAATGACGGGGACGAAGATCCACCAGTAGTCCTTCTTGTAGGACTCGTAGAAGAGGCTGTACTTCATCCAGTTGTTCTTGTCATCGTAGAGACCGCTGACATCGCCCTCGGCCTGCTTCAGCTTGCGAGCAGTGCTCCAAATCTTGTAGGAGAAGAAGGCGAGAATGCCAGTAAAGATACCCAAACTGACACCGGCAAGAACCTTGGCAGCCCATGAATCACCGTTGGTAAACTGGAAGATGCAGTACAAAACCCAGATACCGTACAGCAACATAATGAGCGAGGTGATGGCACGGGCAATAGAACCCCAGTAGTGCTCACGGAATCCGGCAAGACCCTTAGGGAAGTTACCGAAAAGGGCCCAGAACTCGAGAATGACCTTGACGAGGAGAATTCCGACAATGATGGCGGCAATGACGATGGCGACGATGAGGAGAACGGTCATGAAGGTGTTGGACTTGGGGACACTGAGAGTGTTGACAAAGGCAGTGATACCCTGAACCTTCTGCTTGATAGTAGTGACCGGGTCGTCAGAGTCGCCGCTGGTGGTTCCGTTGACGCTGGTCTCAATCTCTCTGAGGACGAGGGCTTGGAATGTCTCGACGGCACGCTTGGTCTTGAATAGGGCGCTGCCACCGTCGACGGTGGAGCCGTCGGCGAGAATGAGAGTGCTGTTCTTGAGGATCTCAACGCTGTCCTTGCTCAAATCACCGCCGGTCGCACCACGGAAGTTGTCAATAGCGACCTGCATGTCGGTCCAGGGAATGATGCCGCAAGAGAAACCAAAGTTCTTGACGAAGCTGCTGTAGACGGGAGGGTAGCTGACAGAAAGCATGCCGTTCATGGCCATGCCCTGGAACCATCCGAAAACCTCTGTGAAACTGGGGCTGATGGTACCAGCACCTCCAGTGCCACTGCCACTGAGGGCGGCACTGCCTCCAGCGAAAGCAGAGCTGACTGCAGACACACCAGTGGCGACAAGGGCGAGACCAGCAACACCGGCGGCAATGTAAGAGACGGCAGCGACGCTGGCGGTCTTACCGTTGGTGACCTGGGACGTGATGCAGGCGACCTCTTCGTTAGTATCGAGGGTCTTGAGCTGAAGCTTGGCCTGGGCGGCGATATCGGGGACTGCGAAGGCGATATCCGGGACCATGCTGGCATACTCATCAGGAATCTTCTGAGTGCCACGAGCAGAGAAGCTGCCGGCGGGGACTGAGATTTGTTAGCATTTTCCGTAATCGAAACGTCAACTCATCGACAGCTAGCACATACCAGGGCAGAGCTGCTCGACAAAGGTTCCTGCTTCGCATGGGTTGAAGGTGTTGGAGTAGATGGCAGTGCCATAGGCGCTGACATCCAAGATGGCTGTGACGTTCTGAACCTTGGAGCTCGTTCCTGCTACATCAAAGGTGACGGTCTTGTTGTCGTTGTTGTACTGAATATCAATCTTCTGGACGGAAATCGCGGTATCGTTGCCGCAAGTCGTGAAGCTGCTTGTCTTGAGGATGGAGTCGGCGAGGGTGCTAGAAGCAAATGCGGTGGCCAAGGCCAAAAGGCGCTTCGGGCCCCAGTTGGGCGCGGTTCGCGTCATTGTGTTGTGTTGTAAAGACAAAGTTGTGGTTGAAAATTCGTTGTTCGTCGTTCTGTCGGGAATCGAAAAAGTTTCCCAAAGCCGTGTGATGGTGGGTATATCCAAAGTCTATACTTTTTGAGCCTCTTTGTGCTTCTTTCTCCTGTACTCCCGGCGATTGATGCCGTCCCTTTCCCTGCTATAACAGATTGATACGCTTTGATAACGAGTTTGGTGGTGAGAGAGATAGGGGGTTCCGTGTTCGTCGGGGACCGGGTTGTGAGTTTTCTTTGGTGAATTGAGTGATACTATTCGAGGAGTCGTCGTCGCGTCGGGAGGGTATATTGCGAGAGTCGTGGACCAAAGGAAACAAGTAACCGGATTGTACTAGTGAAGTCGAAGGATTGTGAAATGGTAAGAGGCTAACAAGAAGCAAGCACAGCTTTCTACAGAATGACACGAGAGAGATGAAATAAAAGAGGCCGAGGATCAACCTGGAAAGAAGAGGAATATGGGCTGGCCGCGAGGTCCCTCTGCAGAGCCCGAAGGGTGTCGATGGGATGAGCCCGTATGAGGCTTCTGGTACGCCGAAAGAGATGGATCAGCGGAAGCAGGTTGAAAACCTATGGTGGTGAGGTGGGCGTCAGAGGTTATGATAGATCGAGAGAGTGAGCAGTGTGTTGGAGTGGGAGAGAGAGTTTCTTCAACAGCCAGATAGGCGAAGAGAGAGACAGTGGCTGAAAAAAGAGGCTAAAGTCCACGGGCGGGTATATGAAACGAGCGAAAGGTGACGATGCTGAGAATGCACGCCGGTCAGGAGGTGGTGGTGGAGTGGGAGGAGGGAGGGAGGGAGCAGAGACAAGACGCAGAGAGAGACAGAGGAGGAAAAGGAACGACACGAACGAGCGAGAAGGGGAAGCGATTGGCGATCGATGGTTGGCGGGAGATGGGGCCCCAAGCCTGGAAGCGACCTCAGCGTCGTCTGTTCTCCTCCACGGGCCCCCCATGCAAAGAGGGACATGGACCCTGGGATGGCGTGCGGATTGGTGTGGATGGGGGTAACGCACGCACACCAGACGCAGACGAACAACGGTACGAACAATCTGGACGGTCTCCGAGCCACTCGCGCTCTCCCTCTTGCTTTGCTACTTGACGGATTTCGTCCACAGAACCACAGCTGCTAGCACCGTCTCTGATCCGTCTCCTCCTCCCTCCTCCCACTGGGACAAGACAAGACGGGGAGAGGAACCATCTGTGGGAGGTCGTGTTCAACATCCTGGTCACCTCCACCGGGCGCAGGTTCGATTGGAACCTCGTCCCTGACATGATCCTTGCCCCATCCAGGCACCTCCAAAGGCTCCAGAGTGCAAAGGAACGTCAACCAGCCGGAAGGCCGTCAACCCTGCTCAAGAGCGTCTCTGCCCTTGCGCTGGTTCTAATGTCCAGTAATAGCCCAAGGATTGGGTCGACCCACGCAGGGCGCTGACGAACTGGGCCCCTCGTTGGGTCCTCTCTGGAGCCCAGCGCAGCCAAACCAGCCCATCATCTCCTCCTGTTCCTGATTTCCTCAGCGTGGTCTGGGGGAAGGTAGTGTGAGGATACCATAGCGCCAGACTGGCGGCGGCACTGGCATTAGCATGCCATGGTGCGGCTTGCTTGTCGCCGACTCTATCTCTCTTGGCCGTTCGACGGCGCGAGGCGTATTAGCGGCGGTGGCGGGCGGCTACTGCGAGGAAGAGGGGGCGGGTAGTGAATACGACGACCATTAGATGGTAAACATCAGCTTACTGTGGTGGAAAGGCTGCGAATGCGCATTAGTTTTTTACGAAAGTCTTCTGTCAAAAGTGCAGTACGTACCGGGCCTTGATGCAAAGTGAAAACAGACGGCGGCGCAAGGTCTTGCAAGTTGCAGCTGCGAGCAAAACCAGACGGGAGAAAAAAGTCAAACTAAGGCAGCACCTGCACACCCCATCTGAGCCCCCCGCTGGCATCTGTCTAGGCCAGCCGCGGTGTCGTGTGGTCGAACAGTCCAGACTGGCCCGTCGTGGTCGAAGTCCTTGCTGGTGTGAGGAAACAAGAGATTGAGGGTCCGGGATTGGAGCAAGGAACAATTTGCCTGGAAGTGAGCGGCGACGATACGTACCGACAAGTGACCTTTGTCAAGCCTCAAGCATCAGAGTAAAGGTACTTATTTGAAGGGCTGAATTGGCTGGGTCGCTCAGGTGCCGCCTTACATAAGACACTTTACTTTCCACAAGCAATCACGCAGAGATGGGACCTGCCTGACCTTCCCGCCTGCGATCAAATTACCGTTGGACAGGGCCGCTGCGGGCAGCAAGGAAGGTGATTGATACCCAGCTTCCAATCTGCATTCAGCTTACATAAAGTAGGTATACGGAGTAGACACAAAAACGTACAGTCTATCCTAGGGAGCATTAAACGGCAGTAAGGCACGGTAGGCCTTCCGTATAAACCGTCATACGGATTCGATCCATCCAAGTTTCCATTTGGACACACACTTCGCACGCCGTGACGCCATGCGGTGGGAAAACGTCTGAACACCAAGTTAACCTTACATAAAGATACACTGCTCGCCCATTCTTTCTTGTGGAGTCTGAAACAATGCCTCGAGGAGGAGCAGGTCTCGGCAATTCCGCTCTAAATCAGAGACACTGAGGAACACCGGTGACCAACAGTGAATCATGAACATTCTCGAGTAATCCAACCTCCTCCACCGTTTTCCCGTACGTTGTCTTTGTCCTGTTGCCCGGTGACTAAGGTTCAGCAGTCGTCAGCGACCACGCGTGACGCCGAGCCCAAGTGCCTCCTTGGCCTGGCAGATACACGAGCGAAGAAAACTCTACGCAGTAGACTCAGGGGCAAAATCTGAGGCTAGTGCCGAGTCAAAGTCAGTAAAACGGTACCTTTTTATGTACGTGTACGGTGATGGACAGGCACAAAATCAACTCTGCATCCCACCCGTCCCAGCCCGCAACAACCGCACTCCGTCCGCGCCCCTGCATTGGCGTCAGGGGTCCCCGTCAAGGGGCTTAGCCAGAATGGGACTGGTGGATCGACATGGAGACTGGTCGGGACACCGGACGGCCTCGACTACCAGAACGGGGGCGGGCTTCACTCATCTTTTTTTTTTGCCAGGTGGTGAGCCATAGGAACCATTGGCTACCGCTCTTCCAAAAGCTACGCGGCAGAAAGCACAGAAGCAAGAGAAAGAGAGGAAGCAGGGAAGCCTGAACCAAATCATTCCCTACACCCCCGGTCCTGTCTGAAACTGCGCCATCACGGAGAAGGAGGAGCAACCTCGTCTTTCACCAATGAGGTTTTCTTATCCATCATCCATTGTGCAGCTGTCAGCTGGAAGTCTGGGACTCTGGGAGGCGGGTGAGAAAATTCTTGATTGTGGCCGATTCATGAATCCATCCACTGGAGTCCAAACCAAGTTTTTGTACTTCGTCATTATAGAAACAAAACAGAGAAAAAAAGACTCAAACTTTCAAACACTTCAATACCAATCAGTGGTTCTGAACCTGTCCTTCCTCCAGCGGTCCAGCCCCCATTTGTCTTGGGAAAGCAGATGAAAATGATCAAAAGCCCAGGCGCTACGGGAAATTCTTGCCACTGCCACGTTGATCAATTCAGGTCGGTCAATCTCGTCACAAGCCTGTCGAGAACCACAGTAACCACAGTTTACCAACGGGCTTAAACCGACTTTGGTCACTGATTGTGATGAGACCACTCTATATCCAGGTCGGCACATGACAAGAGAGTCCTCTATACGGAGGTGCGTCTCAATAGTCCTTGCAGTTGCTGCCAAGACTAACCCCTGCCACAGACAGGGGAGTCGACAAGGGGCTAGCTAGGGTATATATAAGTAGCAGAATTCGGCTACTATAATTATTATTAATTATTATCGATTTTATAATAAAAAAGCGTTAATTAAGGTTAATTAGTAGTTATTTAATAATATAATTTAGCCCGTTAACTCTTTTTATATTTATTATTACCCTCTAGTATAATTATTTATTTAATATAATAAGGTATCCTTTTTATCTATTTTTAAATTTCTTTTAATAATAATATATATTAATACTCTTATTAATAATATATTATTTTTATTTAGAACTTAGGCGCCCCCTTTTTAATAATTTATCTCTTTATTTATAATTAATAAAGTTTAATAAGATTAAAATTAAATAAATTACCTAGTTAAAAAAGCTTTATAATTTTAAAAAAACTATATATATAATAAGTAAAATAATAATTATAAATAAGCGCTTTATTCTCTTATATAATTAAATTATTAAATAATCCTTTAACTTAAAGGAATAATTTAAATAATAAAATCTCTTTATAATATTTATATTAATTAATTCTACCCTTACCGTTCCGTATTAACTTACTTAATTTCGTATTTTAATTAAATTAGAGCTTATAATTTAATAAATTTTATAAGTTTATTTATTTTATATTATTCTTAAGCTTTTATTATTAATATTAAACGGGCTCGAGTTTAGTATTAAGCTAAGTAATCTTTATTTTAGTAGTCTTTTTTTTAATAATAATCTTAGGAATTTAATAATAATACGGCCATTTTTTTTTATATATAAAAGAGCTCTAAAATATAAATTTAAAATAACCCTTTTACTTTTTTATATATATTATTTAATATAAGCCTTATTTAAGTAGTACTAGAGCTTATAACTATTATAATAGTAATTAAGGGTAATTATAGTCTTATTTAACTATATAACCCGCTTTTAATCGTTAAGGGTCTAGTATTAATAGTCGAGGTACTACTTAAATCGCTCTTACTATATTTTTTTTATTAAGCCTAGCTTATAAATTAATTTAGTTTTATAAAAACTATAATAATAAAGGATTTACTAAATAGTTATTATTAATATATTAATACCGTTATTTTTTATAAAGTCTTTAGTAATATTAATATAGTTCTTTTTATAACTATATTAGTTATAATAAACTTTATAAATAATAGCGTCGTTAACCTCTTTAATTTACTTAATTAAGTAGCTATTTCGGGGGGTATTTTTATAATAAATAAGTTAAATTAAAAAAATAAAAATAATTAAGTCGAATTTTTTTTTTATATAAATAAGAACATTAAAAATAATACGGATTAGAATTCTTAGAACTTAAGATATTTATTTAGTAATTTATTTAATTATACGACTTTATAAAACTAAAATTATTACTCTAATGCCTAGATCTAGCTTCTTTTTTATTAATATTTTAAGATCTATATTAAGAAGAAAAAAAGGGTTTTAAAAGTAGTAATTTAGTAAGTTTAGTAGTTTTAATATTTTTATAAACTTCGTAATAATTATAATAGTAATATATAAGTTAAAGTAGTTATTATAGGTAGTATTAGGGTAAAAAGTAACTAAAGTAAGTTAAAAATAATCCGTGGCTTCTAATTAGTTAAAATTAGTCGTAATTATGGGTCTAGGTCTTAGTAGCAACTACAAGGACTATTGAGACGCACCTCCGTACGGATAATTAATTAATGTGAACGGCTCGATGCAATCGGATTGCCGTTGTTACCCTACTAAGATTAAGAACCTGGATTACTGTGTAAAAATAAACGTTTGTCTCCCAATCCCAATCTCACACACCCCTTACCTCATCTCCATACTTCCGCCATGTCTTCCTCACCTCAATGTCGGAATGTCCCCACGTCACAATCCAAGCCGCGTCGCTTATCCATCATCGCTACCACGTTCATATCGCGTTGCTGTGTAGGGATGAGGATCGGTACGTCTCCATTATCATTAACAATATCCGTCATCTCAGGCCCACATCAGCAATACACTTTCCCCCAAACCTTGGACAATTGTATGCAGTAGAGGAAGAATAAGAAGAAGCTACGGAGTACGTCTGCGCAGGCTACAGCAGAAGATGGCACGGTAGTTACAATGCCCGTAGGCACAGCCGCTGCATTGTACATTACCTTGGTATGTGCGGCTACGCGGTACCTGTGCGTTCTCACGACATTTTAACTTGCGCAGTAACACAACTACGATGTAAAGTGAGGCAGGGCAATCCTGATCTTTCACACACAAGTTGAACTTAAAAGATGATGACTTCGGATCACCCACTTCTTCCCATCCCATCTCCCGCGCCCGCTTCCCCCACCCACCTTTCCGCAGTCTGCTCACCTGCCGTAGGAATGCTCAACTATCCGCACGAAAAGATGTAAGGTTAGGATGGCCCGTGTTGTGCTCCCCGGGAGGCCTGCCAAGCCACATTCCAACCCCCTCGGCGCCTGCTTGCCCATTTGTCCAACATTCCAACTCTAGTGTTGGCTCTGCCCTACCCATACTCAACGCTGGCACCGACCATTGCTTGTCCTCGTCTGATCCTGCAGCCTACGGGATACTCGCAGTCTTCGTTAGCCTGCGCCAAGTGACGAATATTTCACCCCTCCATCCGTCCACCGGCTCCCGTCCGTCCCGTCACTGCAAAGGAAAGTCCGGGCAACAAGCGAACGCGCAGTACCGGTGCCGTGCCGTGCATATGCCACCTCACTCCTCCCAAGCCGGACATACCGCGCCGTCTCGTCTCTTCTCCTCTAAGCTGTAGGCTATGTGCAAACGTGCAGATACTTCCGTGCTTTGCTCTACCGAGCTAGAGTACGCTGAGCTCAGCCCATCTCAGCCCAGCTCTGGCCTGAGCCTCGGACGGTAGAGCAAACGCAACACAAACGACTTGTGCCTCAGAACCCCCGCGCCAAAACCGCCTAGACGGACGCACCGCCCCCTTGGGCCTTGGTTGTCAATCTTTTCATCCGATATTGACGACATGTCACCCCCTTACTTAGCATATGTACGGATACGCAAAACGCCAAAACCTTGATCTTTTTCAAGGGCAACCTTCTTTTTTTTTCGTCAAAAGGTTACATCCTGCTCCCACGCCGTCACCAAACAAAGGCTGTTTCTTTCTTTCCTCCTCCAATGGTTTCTTCAACAATATGACCTCGAGTTGCTCTGTAAACCTTTCCGAAACTCGTCAAAGCCCCTGATTTACCCTGATTTACCCCCTCCCCCCATTCGTCTCTGTCTCGCGGTGGTACCGTGTGATTGGAAACACTCTCCCCACCAGGAGCTTCGAGGGGAAGGGCGAGGGGGTTGGTCGTGAAGCCCAGCAGCGCACTTCCAAAACCTATCCAGAAAAAGTAAACGTGACTTCATCGCCAACATCCCCAAACTCTGGCTTCAACTACCGCGATGTCTTCCCAAACTTCCCAATGCCCTGGGATACCCAACCATGTCTCGGGCTTCAAGCGCCTTCTATTCTCCCACGAGACCGGTCTCGTCGGAAGAAAAACGTAGGTAGGCCTCCAGGACGGCTTCCCCGGACCCCGACACTTCTCTCCGTCGTCATTGTCAAGCATTATCCCTCGCTTGCGTTCTCACTGCCACCCACACGTACGGATGTCCAAACATTCTCACTATCCCGTAGAGAATCCCCCCCTCCATAAACAGTCCCTCGCTCTTGGACCCCGTACCATACCCGCGGTATCTGTCTTGCCTTCCAAAACGATCGGCGACGATGACGACGAGCCACAATAGTACCTCTCAGCTATAGCCTCCTGTCCATACAGATTACAGGTGGATGTATGCTCGTAGACACTGGAGCGATAAGATTCAAATCCTGGGAAACCCATCATGCCTCTCACTCTGGAATCGCGCCCCCGAGAGACGAGCAATGCCTTCGATGCATCTGGCAGGTCTTCTCTTCAACGACAGGCACCCTTGGCTTCTCGGAACCCAAGTCCAAATAGCACGTGTTGGGTTTCTTTTTCTTCGTCTTCACTCCTCATTCCGCTCCCAATCTCAGCCTCTCCCAAGTTCCGACTCCAACTCCCAGAGTAAAAAACATATACAGTATAGACACCAACAACACGGCCCTCCCTCCCACGGCTTGGACACAGGCTCACCCTCACATCTTGAATCCCCCCCTCTTCCGAGCGGCCCCCAACCAACCACATCCCAGAACCCGTGATGGAGATAGATTAATAAAAGCAAGCAAGACTGTCGCCAGTATTTCCCAGCTACACGGCCCGGCTGCCCTTTTCCCTGCTTTTTTTTTCCCACTCTACTGTGTGGTATGCACCTGCGTCCTTATGCCAAACGGTAATACAATATCAAAGGGTATCCTGTACCCCGACAATCAGGCACCAGATCCAGAATAACCTCCGTCCGTCCCAGGTCCCGGTCGGAACCCCGTCGAGACCAAGGAAACTTTTGATGATTTATCCCTCCCCTCTCCATCAAGAGCATAAATGGCGAAAAGAAAGATATGATGGCATTCCACCCACAGTACTCGGTATGCGTACACTGGACTGCCTTATCCATACGTACACAAAAATCCCAACCGTGACTCCGCGGTCGCCCGTTCCCTCCTTCCCGGCCCGCGGCCCGGGATACGTATTACCGCTATTGCGCCTCGTATGAAGCGGGTCTTCCCTCGTCCTTACTTAGGATACCGTATGCTGCGTACAGGCACGGTGTCACCAATGACCTCCCTTCTCCATCCAAGTAAAAAACCCCCCGTAAGTGTGCCCCCCGAGACTGCGACGCATTTGCCTTGGAAACTGTGGAACCTCAGAACACTACAGCGTGTCCGTACAGGCGCAAGAGCACAATGTTGGTGATTTGGGAGGGGGGTGGGGGCACAGGGAGGGCTTCAACATCCCAGAGAATTGGGAAAGGCTTGTTCCTCGATGAAGTCGGATAGGCAAGCTCCGCGGGGGGGGGTTCAACCGTTCGACCCGGCAAGACATGAAGACGCTGATCCCACGGGAGTCCAGAGCACCCGTACTCCGTAGATATTTTTGACCGTGGCCACTCCGTATCGCTCGCGTACCGCTCATTGGAAATCTCTGGAACATTTGACTGGACCCAGGATGCTAAAAATGCTTCTCTGGTGGGGACCAAAAAAGCTAGGTTGGAACTTGGCACACTGAAAGGGCATGTCGCGTCCGTGTTCACGCGCGCTATTGAGTGGGTTAAGATGATATTGGGTACGCATATCAGACTCTTCTCTATCTAAGCGTTCGCATTGGAGGCATATGGCCTTCTGTCATGATTGATGATGCTTTGCTAGTGGGCAGATATCCCATTCAGGTCTGAGAGTACGATGTAAAACATACATTGTCCAGATATATAAAGAACACTCGCTCCCTTTGACTTGGTACCCAACACTGGCACTCTTTCTCTTGCGTGGCATTCCCAGCTACCATAGTGCACGGCATCATTCAGCTTAGAATATTCCGTGACTCCGTTGACCGTCTATATTTCTTTCTGATCCTCCATCCTGAGCGCCACCGTGCTTGCCCTGACACTGGTATAGGCCGTAACATTGATACATCGTCAAGCGAGAGCCGGGTCCGGCGTTCGCATTCCATACAGATGAAGAAATAACCGGACTGAATTGCTATGAAAAAGGGTATCTAAATACGCGATAAGATTGAAGCGAATATTTCATGGCCTCGGTAGAGGCACATAGATACTGCATGATCTACTGTGGTGGGTAGAACCCTTGACCACCTTGGAGGGGAGAGTGTGAATAGGGTGAGATAGACCCCTGAGAATTGTACTGGTTCTCGTCGATGTTGCTCTGTCCCATGAGTCCATCATAGGCCATGCCTACACCCATCTGCCCAGGTTGGTGTAGTCCAAGGGCGTTGTGGTCGAGTGCGGGAAAGGGCTCAGTCTCTTGTGCCAATGACATGTATTGTTGCTGGGCTCCCATATATGATGCGGCAGGCATGGTCATGTTGGTTGTGTTCTGGTATTGGTGGTTGAGACCCTGGGTTGCTCGGTTGACAGGTTGCATGCCCATCAAGTTCTGAGCCATCGGCTGACTAGTGTTCGGATACTGGGAAGAGTACATGTAGTCTGGGAACTGCGAGTTACCCGCGACCCCCGAGAACCCAAGGTTGTTCATGTTCTGGTATAAACCATTGTTATTCGCCATCATGGCGTGAGGTTGATATGACGACTGGTTCCCATAGTTGTGAATAGAGGGCTCACTCTTGACGACTGACTCGTCCAAGGGAGTTGGTGCATTGAAAGGAGCTCTGGGCGGGGGGTCTTGCACCGGGCTGATGATGGTGTCTGGCTCCAGCTCCTTGGCAGCGACCAGATGTAGGATCGGTAGACTGAGATGCTCCATATGCTTCGCCAGATGGACTGTCAACTTCTTCCATGTAGGAAACTGCTTGCCACAGAAACGGCAAGGCTCCTCCTGTGGTCTCTTCGTTGTTTCATGGCGGCACTGTTCTACCTTTTGCCACGTGGGATCGATGCCGCCAGCCCGTTTGATGGCGGCTTTAGTCTTGTTCTTCGGTTCGACGAACTTGTGCTCGCGCACGAGATGCTGTAAGAAATTGTCCCGGCGGTAGCATGTGTGCCGACAGTCCTCAACGTCGCATGTCCACCACTCTAGATGCCGATGGCCCTCATTCTCATGGCGTACCCAGTCGGCTTTACGCTTGAAGATCTTGGGATCACGGCATCTGTCCCAAGTGCAAGTGAAAGGCTGTACGTCCTCGTGGACATGCTTCGTCCAGTCAGAGGGCTTCTTGGGCTTCTTCAGCGTGAAGCAGAGCTGGCATTCGAATTCCGCCGGGAGGGATTGCGTAGGCGGCATAGGTATGTCCTGTGGAAAGCTATCTTTGGTAATAGCACCCTCCACAGGGGTTGAGTCTCCGTCCCCAGAGTCAGCGCCTGTTGACAGAGGGTCGATGTCTCGTGAATCGCCCTTCTGGTCGAGCAGGACTGGCCGACCACCACGAGCCAAACAGAAGGATCCGCACGTGCAGGCCTGGCCAATCCCAAGATGCTTCACCTTGGCATTGAGGAGGCTCTTGTAGCGAACAACCTGCTGATGGGCGATCCGATCAACGAGATAGTTATTGTTGGTTGCCAGATCCGGATTCAGGCGGAGAACATGCGTTTGGAAGCCTGCAAAGTTTGGCGAGACATCCTGGATCAACTTGCTGGATTCCGCATTCATGTCACCATCCTCGTAAAGTTCATCCTCGTCGTCATCATCCTCATCCAGGTCAACATTTGTCGAGTTACTCTTGGCAAGGACAGCCACCGGCGGGCCGCCTGATTTCCTCCACATGCCAACCAGGTTTGAGTGTGTTTCGTTTCCGCTAGCTTTTGGTAGATCCGACTTGCTCCTTGGCCGACGAAGTGTGTTTTTGACTTGTAGACTGCCAAATGGACTCTTTGGTGATGTGATGGGCGTGCCGCCGATTGAACCATTCCGCGCGTGTGTTGTACCAATTGAAGCCACACTGCTTCCCATGGTGACGAGAGCGGTGTTTATACTCGGCGTAGGTGTCTTCTTGGACCCCCAGCTGCCAGTTCGTGCAGTAGGTAGAAGATGAGGCAAACTCTCACGCTTCTCCATAGGGGGCGGAGCCTCCGATTTGGGAATGTTTTCGCCGTTGGTGCTCCTAGACCGCTTGAGCAAATGGCTGGCACTCGGCCGACGGACGAGGCCGCGCAAATCCTTGAGGATGCTTGGCCTACGACCTCCCTCGCCTCTGCTGATGGAAAGCTTCTTCAACAGGTTCCCACTGGTGACGTTCTCGGTGTCCATATCGATAACGCTAGGCAGACTACGTCGTCGTGTGCCCCACGTAGCCGCTTTGGAAATGATGGATTCGTTATCCATACACATTCTGTTGAAACGAGCAATTGCAGCTTGCGAAGATTCCGGCTGGTATCGATCTGTGTCTGGGCCACTGATAGGGTGTACAACGGGTGAATCACCCCAGACACGGTTCGAATTCATGATATGGAAGTCCGTAGCCGTCATCTCACCGCCGCGAGCTGTGAAATAAGTTTGTCCAGGTTGATGGCGGTTTTCAGTCTGATTGCCCAGATGGATGCCGTCTTCCCCAGCCATGGCATCGGGGCTAGCATGCAATCTGGTCTCTGGCTGAGAAGGGGCTGCAGTTGGGTCGTTATTCAAGCTACGAGACAGCCATTGATCAACTTCCTGGTTCTTTTCCTCGATCTCACGGCGTGTCATAATGTCGTTTACGCTGTCAACTTCAGTAGAGGGTCTATTCGTCGGATCCAAACCACGGCGGCTGAATGATGAGCGTCGTGGGGTTGTCGTATCAGCGACTGGTCCTTGGGACGAGATCAAGTCACCAGCGGAGCTGAGCCCGGCAGGTGCTGTGGTCGAGTTCTCGTCATCTGGTGTAAATGTGCGCTCGATTGACTGGACCGGTTCGGTAGCATCTTTTCCCCACATGGAGACAGTCACTCGAGGACTCTGAGCAGCCATCATGGGAGGAGACGGCACTGCGCTGTCCTCACTGGAACGACCACTACCACTGAGATCTGGTGTCAATTGAGATGCGGACTGTGGGGCGAAAGTGGAAATCTGAGGAGGTTGGAATGGCCTTTGTAGCTCCTGAGGTGAGATGGATAGAAGGAGTCGCTCAGGCACAGACTTGGAAATCGTTCTCATATCGCTGCGCGGTGAAGTCGTGTGCAGTGAGGCCGTCTGCTCAGGGGTGAACGGATAGGTAGTAGCGTCCAGGTTTTTGCTTCTCGCCTGGGAAATTGTGGCCTGGCCGAAGCTGTCGGTTCTGTGTTCCGGGTCCAGGAAGGAGGGCGTACCCGCTTCAGTATTGCTGAAGTCCACGCCAAAGAAGGGGTCCAGTCCATCGTCCATATCGCTGAAGTCGCTCGAATGATATTGGCTATAGTTAGAGATAGACTCTGCTGGAGTATCGTTATAGTTGGGTGAGACGGAGCTGCTCTGCAACTGAGACGAAGGCGAGAGATGATTCGGGTCAAATGAAGTGGCAGTCAGTCGTCGTTGACCACTACTTGGTGGGGAGGGGTTGTGGGCATCGCTAGCTTGTCCATCGTGCAAGGCCGCGGGAGGTACGGCGTATGTCGAAGCCATGGCCACGACACAACGCGAGTGTATGGGGGGAGATTGTAGGAGAGGCTGATCGTGATATATAGGTTGGCTTGATGTAAAGGTACGGTAAATCAGGCGAGATGGAGCCAAAGCTGAGGACGGAACTACTCTTTGAGAGTTGTTAGAAGACAAGCGCTGTCATGTTCCGACTTGATTGTGTTGGTTGAATTGGAAGCGATCAACTGAGCAGGCTGAAGGTGGGGTTAGGCGACAGTCGCAACAGGGCTCCAGGAAGCAGTCTTGCACCAGTTTGTGGATTGGAGCAAAAGGCACGAGACTGTGTTGACAAGGCGATGCGATACCACAGAGCAGTTGAATGTGGAGGAGGAAAGCAGTCGCCAGCGAGCAAGGGAAAAAGCCACGAGAAGAAGATGTGGTCGTGGAGGGCGGCGGCGTTTGCGCGGCCTAGATGTGTTGGTCGTTTCTTTCGTCCAGCGCTTATGCTTTTCGCTGATTGTGTATTCGTACAGGCGACGTGGGGAACAACTGGGTCAAGCAACAAGCAATAGATCAAACTTGTCTAGGTATGCGAGCATTAAGGTGCTGAGGTGATTTCGAAAGCAAAAGAGTTGTTTGCGGCGTTTCGCGGTGAGGCTGAGTTGAGGTCGGTGGCAGAGAAGTATAGCCAAGATGGAAAGAGTGACAGTCGACCGGTGGAAGAACGGGGGGGTGCGAGGCGGGATATGCGATAGAGTATCCGCGGGTCTTGTGTAAAGAAGCTCAGGAATCAGGGGTATGCGAGGGGGTGTACAAGACTCGATGAGATCATGCAGAGACAGTAGAACGAGGCGGAAGAGAGCCTAGGACCGGCGCATGGGTTGAATGTGGCAGAGTCGCGAGCCGGACGGGAGGCAGAGGAGGGGAGAAGGGGAGAAAAGAGTTGGTGAGACTTGTAAGAGAGAGGGAAAGGGAGAGATGATCTTGGGATGACGAGGGGAGGGATGGTTGGATAGGCGTAAGGTACGAGTACCCAGCGGGCTAACCTTGGAGAAGTAAGAGACGGTTGGGGGTGGGGATGCGATTGTGACAAGACAAGCGCGAGACAGGACGGAATTCAATCTCGAGGAGGGGCGGAAACCAATTAGAAGCAAGGTACCTGACCTACCTACCTTAGTTAATAAGGCAATTAGGCGGACATTTGCAGGTGGTGGTGGTGGTGCATGGCGAAGGTACGAAGGTGCGACCCAGGGTCAATTGAAGCTCAAGATGGGAAGGGCTAAAAAGTACAGTACCTTTTTTTTTTTTTACCTTTGGTAAAGATAGAGTACCTATTTGCTCTATACTATCCGTACCTTGGGATGAGGTACCTTGGGTAATTCTCAACACGAGCAGAAATGGAAAGCGAGAGAAAGACTCAGGAGAAGTGACACTATGGGAGCATGAGAGTTTCGGTACCTTGAGGTAGCTTTTCCCACTGCCCGCCAACCCACACACCCATTGAATTAGACTTGGGCAGTCTGCCTGGTGTCTCTCACTCTCCCGTCTCTCATCCAGGTTCAGCTGTCGCGTCCGGTCCGCCCTCGACGTTCAGGTTCCATTGTCTCAGTGAATAGGAAGCGTGTGGGCGGTACCTTAGCGGTAGCATGCCGGCCACTTGCGCAGCCCACCGAAGCGGGAATGCGCCACAACGCTGCCCTCTTGTCACCTAGGTTCTTTACCGATACTACGATGTCCTATGGCTACGGGGACGGAGGATTAAGGACGGACTACCTAGTGGCTGGGTACGGACAACAACAAGGTAGAGATGGCATGCGGAATTGCTGCTCGTCTGTTCGCATCGTTGGTTCAGATTTGGTTCTCAAGTGTTCGGCCGAAATCTGGAGGAACCACGCCTTCTTGATCCCGAGACTCGGTTTGTACGGTCGAGAATCGCGATATTGTCAGATCAGGTACCTGACGTGCTGACCCAACTTGGACGAGTCGTGATATATCGCTATCTTGCCATGTTCTCATGCAAGAACCTTACATATCTCAGAATGCCTTGCCTTGGTAATGCTCCTGCTTCATGCTCCATGCTTCCTTCCCGCTCATATTCATGTCGACTGCGACTTCCTCATGGCTCATGCAGCAACGCTGCCCCGCTCCGTCATGTGGGGCATTTGGGAGACTCCGAGAACTGGAAGGAACGCTCACGTCTCTGAGTGGTTGATAGCTCAATACAGCGGTACATATCCCTTAGCCTCAGTACATGTACGAAGTACCTGTCCACAGGCGCACTCGCTCGTAGGGCGGAATGGGGGCCGGGAGCGAACCAGGAGCGAACCAGATGGCAAGGGACCTGAGACCACCACCCACACCCACGGCAAATCAAAGTATCGTCCTAATTCTTCCATTTGCGCGAGGCGTTCTTCTTTACTGTCGTTGGGCGCATTTCTCTCAGCCCCAGCCCGCAGGGCAGTTTTACCTCTCCACTGCAACTTTGCAACTGGAACTCCCGACCGACCGTCCTCGACCTCAGACTCAGAGTAACCTCGGACCTCACACACTCATCCCGTCACCCACTCCCCGTCTTACACTTGCGCCGCCGTATGAGCAGGGATCCAATACCTACATCCATCCCACCTCATGTCTGCCATCTGGCAGCCCACCACATCTTGTCGCACAGATGCAAGCTACTGTGGCTTACTTCTGTCCCTCCACTTAGGTCACGCTCTGCTCTTACGCTCAGCGTCCGTCGCTGCACCTCACAGTACCTTAGTAGATGGGTGGCTGGATTCTTGTCCCTGGGCTTGATAATGCCACAAGATTAGTGTCATCTCGACCTCGATACGACATTCGGTCATCGACCATCGATAAACCTTGGGTCAGCCTGTGTTCACCGAGAAGGCAGATTTCCACTTCCGGCCCTAGCTTCGTATAGTCCCTCTCACATTCTATCACCGATGCTGTCCGCCCAACACCTCATACCGACCACATACCAAACCCTTGAAAAGCGCTCGTCAGACTTACCGGCTTGCAGACGCTTGATGTCATCCGACGGCATGTGCTTCTCGCTGAAAAGCTGCGGTAACGTACGAATGCATGCCCTTGTGGCAGATGCTACGGATAGGCATCAGCCCCTAAACAGAGTGCCGCGAATATCGACAATTGTTTCCGCTTAAGGGTCGCTCATCCATATGGCAGCAGAAACGCTTTCAGCTCGGTCGCCATATCGCTCTCGCATTCAAGAGTCTAAAAACCGAATAACCCCCCATTATCCGCTCTGCACAGGGTACGAAATACTGGGGAAAGCGACATTGGCTAGTGGGGCCTAGCACCATTATGCACAGCCGCAGCCGCCGCGATGGAACTCGGATATTTCAGTCGAGTTGGGGATCCTGGGCGAAGCAGAAGCGCTGTGTTTTTGAGCTTGACCGCTAGCCTGGCGGTGCACTCCGCCGGTCGCCGCTCCAAACCCGCGGCATCAGGGTTGCGCAGCGCCATAAACATCCCCGACCCGTCCGTCCATATCGGCGACGCCTCACGCGTTGCATTGAAATACCGGCGTTTTAATGCTCGCTTGTTGGTCTCCGCGTCTTATCTGCGGCTAATAATGATGCTCCCGCAGACCTTGATATGTATATTTATTCGTGCTCTTGGAGTGTGCCTCGAGTGAAGTCCCCATCTTCCGCCTGATCCGCGAATGGTGGGCAAGTCTCCATTAACGAGCGCCTTTCGTAAACGCGATCTCTCGGCGGTTAACTAGATTAAATCTCATCTATAAGGCATGTTCTATCGCGGGATAGACGCAGCGAATGCGTCGGTTCGACACGATGCCGAGTATGGAAAACTTTCGGCGACCTGGAACCATGAATGGACACCAAGACGTATGGATCATAAAGCTAACGGATGACCTAGACTTGAACCAGACTTCTGTCAAGTCTCCCAGGCCCTGAGAGCCTCTCGAGATCTCGACATAAGTGCTATACACAAAAGAGCATGTAACCAAACAATTTTTTCAACAAATCCTGGGTGCATATATCACGGTACCTAGCCAGCCATTCTGCGTCGGCGGAAGAAAGGATGCTAAGTGTAAGAAGGTACGATGAACGTATCCTCGGGGACGTCTTGGGGGCTTATCTAATCACTGCACCTGATCCACCTCGGCGACGTCGTCAACCACCACCAAGAGCCAGGGTGGAGATCACCTGCCCAGAAACTCTAAAGCACTACACTTCAGCTCTCGATCTATCTACCTTACTCTGTATCTCTATGGCGATGGAGCCATTTCAGCCCTGAATTTCGCCATTCGTTGACTTGACTATTCGGCTCCCGCCGCCTTCCAATTGGCTTCGTTTCTTCCAGTGAAGGAGCCGTACAGATACTACGCAGCTGCAAAAGCGGCTCAGTCGCAATCCAATATAGCTCATCGAGACTGCAACCTCGTAAATATCCTGACCCGGACTGCTCGGGGACCAGCATCGTGGTATAAGAGCCTCTCAACACTTATCATTACAATGTTTCAGGTTCGTATTCCCATCTCGAAAGAGAGCATCTTCTGCAATCCCACATCGAGGTCTATAGTCACCGATTTTTTCGTAATGAACTACCGCAGCTCACCATCGCCTCTTCTCATCCTTACAGCCAAACCCCCAAGACCACCTTCACCTGCGCCTCCACCGCGCCCGTTCCGTGATCCTAACCGCCGAGGAGTGAGTCTCAAACTCCGTTCCTCTCAAAAACCTCTCCCATCATTGACAGTATTGACCCTTCCCCTCCCCGCGCCAAAAAGACTCGTCGAGATCCGCGCCGCCCAACGAACCTTCGAAGGCGCCTACATGCGCACAGCCCTCTCCCAATTCTCCTTCGCCCTCATCATCCTCAAAATCTTCACCTCGGAGTTCTACGCCATCGGCGCCCTGTTCGCCGTCTACGGCGCCGCCGTCATGCTCGTCGCCATCTTCCGCCGCCACGAGGGCAACCGCCAGTTCTTCACGAGCCCCAAGGTGGACGAGGGCAGCGGCGTCGCGAGCGGCGGCGTGGTGCGCAAGTTCCGCACGAGCGGGAACAGCGTCGCCATGCTTACCGTCTTGAGCCTTGCTGCGTATGTTACGCTTTTGGTGCTTACGTGGCAGCTTGTGCAGTGATGTGAGGGGTGAAAGGGGAAGGGGGGAGTTGGATGAGTAAGTAAGCTGGTCTGGGTTTTTGTGGTTTTTTTGTGATGGGAGGATGGAGTTTTGGTGACTACGGCTGGTTGTATCTCTTCTGTCTATAAAATGTACGAGGTCGCGGTGATTTACTCTCATTAAATCATGTACCCTGAATCTCAGATTCCGATCTTAACCACTAATTAAATCATCAAGGTTCTCCAGAGTAGACCAAAGACAAAGTCAGGGCTTTCCGTGACTTCTCTGTCCTCTGCCATATACTCTCAGCCTAGATATCAGAAACTCAGCGCCATGCCAAACATCCGATGGTCCAGAATCGCAACACAGATGTGGGTGACGGGTATCAGCAACACCAACCATATTGTCACTACCAATGGATACCCATCAACGGTGATCAGGACGTCGAATCCTTGGAGAGGTCTAGTCTCAACAATCAGATACTCGTACGCCTCAGGCAGCCTGTAATTTTGTCAGGGAAATGGGATCTCCGTCTACAACGTCACTAGAGGAAGGGGGTTGAAAGGTGTTTTTCAATTACGGGATCTTGATTTGAAGCAAGACAAAGGGGTACACATCACTGATGAAATGTCCGAAACTGGGTTCCCCGTCTCCATACGAAACAAATCGCGTCCAGTGAGAGTAATCCCATCCAAATTCAAACCTAAAGTTACTTGTTCACAGTGTATCTCAGTGAGCTAGACATGTCTCCTTGGCCTATCATGCATCATGCGTTGGGACTCGCGGGCATGGGTACCTGAGTGAGTCCAATGTAGGTATTTTCCGCCTAGTCTCGACCTTTACCGATCTCAAGGCCGTCTTCCCATCGACTTGGCATTTGGGGTTCATCACCGAATACAAAACCATGGACTGCCTCTCAGGGTAGAAGGGCAAACAGGTAAAAGCAACCCTCAGCGCGACCCCTCACTGCAAGAGCCCAACAGGGTTGTGAGCTTGATCTCACAAAGACAAGAAGAGAGCTTGATAGGTCCAAAAGTAAATTCAAGAGGACCAGAGAAGAATGAACGGGCTCAAAACCAAAATCTGGATTGAAGTATTCGCCACTTCCGAGGAAAGTTCTCGGAGGTTAGGGAATTCTATGTACTGATAAGACGCGCGCTCGAGAGAAAAGAAGGGCAAAGAAACCAAAACGGCTGTATGATAAGAATGTTGAACTGTGCATTGAAGGAGATTTGTTGAAGTGAAGAAGAGAAAACAGGAGAGGAAGCAACTAAAGGCGAGCAACAGGTAAGCGTCATGATGACGCCGGTGGTATAAAATGCGCGTGTGTCTCCAGACCCGACAAATGCGATCCCTCCCCTTTTTGTTTTCGAAGCCTGCCTCATCCACTTGCCGTCGCTTCTGTACTTCCCATAGCTCCTCAATGCTAGCTGCGAATATAAACACGAAAGGCAAAGGGAAGACTCTTCGTCCGACTGTACGGCGCTGCGGATCGCCGCGCCCGGCCCGAATCTCCCGTCTCACGGTGCGTTCCCGAGACAAAAAGTGACCTCGTATTCCGCCTAGGTATAAGTAGGCTCCCCCTCCCCGCTTGCTCGGCATCGACCATGCGCCTTGCGCTCGGGGCCCCGCAACATTCCTTCCGCGATGTGCTTGCATTTAAATCTGACGTCTGCCAGCAACACGTTTCGTGCGATCCCGGCGTTGCGGAGCCGTCATCGGCATGCCAGTGTCACTTGATCCTCGCTTGAAAATGGGGCATATGGTTGCTGTTGCTTTTGAATCCCTCAGACCCCCATTGATTGCTTTCTGTCGTTTCTCGTTCCAGGGCGGTCAAGGCTACCGTTTGGAACATTTTTTCCGGTTTCGCATGAATTTGAACTACTCTCCCATCTTTTCTACTTAGCCTTATGTTTGCTTAGGGTATTTTATTTTTCTCGTTCTTCTCTCTTTTCTCGGCCATGGGCTCCGTCTCGTCCCCTTTATGCCGTGTGCCAACTTCGATGGAGTTTGAAGCAGAAGAAGGATGTTTGGAACCGGGGTTCTCAGGGCTTTCCGTTGATGATGTAGCAAGGTTGTGGCTAGGAAGTGCCTAGCTTCCGCTACTGTTGTCATAAGTTGTCCAAGTGTCGTATCCCTCGGATGGCCTAGGATAGCCGTAGGGGGGCTGCTGCTGCTGCTGCTGTTGCTGTGGCCAAGTACCGTAACCTGAAGGCGGGTTGGCACCTGCAGACATGGAAACAGTGTGCGGGTCCATAGTTGGGAAACTTGTCGCAATCGGGTTCGTGTACATGTCGGTCGTCATCGCCGCCGAAGACCTTCTGGGGAACTGCCGGCCCTGGTGTGACATCGTGGGGTATTGTGTAGGTATCTGTGTGCCTCTTGGGTATGCCATAGGGTTCCCTATTGTGAATGACGAATAGCCCATATTGTTTTGAGCATTGATGTCTGCGTTGCTCCAGCTGGCCGACGGTGGGGCTTGAGATGTATACGGCGAGAACGACGGAGACGGAGTAATCGGGGACTGTTCAGCGTAAGACTTCTTCGTTTCCTTCAAGTCACCTGGCTTTGTTGCATAGTTGGAACTAACATCTGGTGATGCCCAGTTCGTGATTTGGGGATTCGCAAAATCGTAGGGCTGAGAAGACGCTGTAGTGCTCGAGACAGGCACTGTTCGCTTGTTAGCTATTTGACATGTCTCCGGGATGCGTGGAAACTGGCCTGTGGGGTCCTGACCAAGATTTCCGGCTGCAGAAGTCTGGATAGTTGTCGGTAGTACGTTTTGTGACGAGGGCAGAACTCCTCCTTGATGGTGCTGATAGTGTTGGGATCCTTCTGGGGCTTGTCTAGGAAGTACAACGGGAGAAGACGATGCGGAAGCGGTGTTAGATCCCCCGGCAGGTCTCGATTGCGCTTTGGGTTTTGCTTCAGTCATGTGAGACGGCGCCTGGTCTACAGGGAAGAAGCTACAGTCCTTCTTCAACCTGATGCAGTTCCTACATCGGCCATCACCTTGTACCTCTGACATTATGCACCGAATTTTCCGCCTGCGGCAATGTCCTTGACGTTGCTGCCGTCAGTACAAATTCAGAAGAGACGCGAGAGGACGGGCACAACACTCACCACAAGCTACCGAGGTCCGGTGATAGCCCAGCTTGTTCCTCTTCTTGTCCCCAGCTTGGCCAGACTGACTTGAATCAGAGATATTGGCCTGCCGCAGTCTGACATTAGGCTTGTTCATGGAGCGTTTCGATTTTCGACGACTCGCCTGTAAGATGGAATCTCTACGCTCCTGGTCTGTTGGCTCGTGGGTCCCCTGGTCCATCGATGCTTGGCCTGAGCCTGGTGCGTCGTAGCTAGGCGCGAAGCCAGAATTGGGGACCTCCATGTCGGAACCGAGGGGAAGAAAATGCGAAGGATATGGGTAAGACATGATGGAACCCTGCACTCCAAAGTCGGTGACGTTGCAAAGTCGAATCCTTCTCGGGAAGTTAGGTCCATATAAAGGTCGGAGACCTATACTGCTATACCCTTGATAAACCTGTTGATGTCGAAGCGTCACACGATAGAGATGCGGAAATGCGTTTCGAGGTGTTGGACCCTTTAGGCTGGCGATACAGTTTAGAATCCGGGCGTAACGTTGGTCGAGCCCTGCTGATGTTGGTCCGGAATCGAGGCTTCGTAGAAGCAATCAACGAAGATGCAGTGCGTTCTTGACGTTTGTCAACAGACACTTCTTCGAGGTGTCAACGAGGGGGCTACCCAAATGACGGGTCAAGATTTGCCGTTGATGTCGCGTTGGGTGCGGTACGGATAGAGCGCGGTTATGACCGATGCGGACACGGCACAAAGCGATGCCAGGGACGGACCAATCGAGATGATTTGAGTGGTCCAGCTAAGCTGCGAGTGCGGTAACGGCCAGGATGGTGTACCAAAGTCGGGAAGCTTTCTGAATGGGCTGCCGTCAAAATTGGGTCGGCTCCCCAAGTTTTTCCCGGTTCCGTGGGCTGATGATTACCACCCAAGTTGGGTAGGAAGGGGGTAGTCTAATAACAGCAACTGCAGACAGCGTATACCTGAATTCTCTGCGTTGGGATGCGTGTCATGCCGCTGTGGAAGTTTATATCGAGGGTATATTGGGTCGAGTCGGTTAATGGTGATGCTTGGGAGGTGTGACGTGGAGACAGAAAGACGAAGGTATCGAGCCTGAGAATGAGACCAAGACGTGGTCAGACAAGATTCAACCCTAAGTATGGTTTTGCATGATGTAAAGGCCAACCACGAAGGAGGAAAGAACGCACGAGGGAGAGATGACGAAAACATCCGAGAAAAGAAAAGAAAGGCACGTACCTTGCCAGTTAGAGGCTGCTGAACGATAGCGACTTGCTTCCTTGTTTCTCTGGGAAACCACCAGGACTACAACGGCAACAAGGGTGTCAACAACATGCTTTTGGTCTTGGGCATCCAGGTCAAGTTTTTGGAGTCGCGCCGTTATAGGGGAATGGGGCATCGATGGTGTGTACCTGATCTTTGGAGATGGTCGTCAAGGAGAAAACCGCCAATAGGCTTGCAATTCTAGACAGCAAATGCCTCTCGAGTATAAGGAACCCAGCCTTGGCTGTGTAATTCCCTCAACCTTGATATCCCAAATTTGAGTTCCTTCGGGGGCTCGCAAGTGTAAACAGGGTTTCTGGTTCACTATAGTAGTCGGTCAGAAGGTAGATGCAAGGCACCAACGGACAAGACGATTGAGGAGCAAATGGATAGAAACCAAGTAGCTTGTGGAGCATCAGGGAACCAGTCTCCAAGTGAATACACCAAAGGGGAAAGCACTCTGATGTTTACATACCTTGCTTGACGTGTGGCTGCATTCAGGGAGTGCCCAAGTAGTACCACGCAGCTAGAACGTTGTGTTCGAATGCGAATGGACCGCGGCAGATGGATGTACCGTTCCAGCGCCACCAGATGAGAATCTCGGCTTATTAGTTGAATGTACGCGCTAACAGGAACGCTCTAGATGATTGATGGACGTTTGGTGACAACTGTACGTGGGGGCCAGGTAGCTTGTCTCAGACAGCAGTAGGATGCTTCCGATTCGCCCGTCTGTTTACCGCCTCTTAAGACTCGTCTGATGGTAGGGCAGTCTCTTCGAGGCTGAGACGAAGACGTCGGGCCACGAGTTCGAGCCTGTGAGCCTTTGAGACTTTCGGAGCAGTCGTCGAGAGAGTGAGATGAGTTGCAAAGACTCGAGGGCTGAGTTGCTTAGGTGTGGAGCTAAGATGGTAGATGTGGCGGGTTTATAGAAAAGGGTTGTAGCGATCTCAGTGGCGAGGGGCTCGCTGGAATCCTTCGGTCATTGGAGGAGGCCGGTGTGAGAATTTTCAAAAGAGTCCAGTCTTGTAGGGATGCAAAGCTGGTCAAATGGGGAAGACCCTGAAAACCTGGTTCTGGTCCCTTCCTGCTTCGGTCCACTCTGACATCGAATGATGATGCTCGGCCCTCTGCTTGCGTCTGCCGTGTGAGGATGGAAAGAGGATTGTAAATGAGGTCTCAGCCAGAGAGGTTGAACCAAACTCTAGACATAGAGAAGTGATTCAATAATGACAAGGGGAGGAGAACAAGGAGGTGCGGCGGGACGGCATGCAGTTGGCAAGAAGTTGAGGAAATTAGAGAATACAGCCAGAGGCCAAAGTCATCAGGCCGTTCTAATGACCCCAGAGTCTAGGCGAAAATGGAAAGTCAAGAAGAGCAAATGGGCTTTTGGATTCTGAAAAAGGTATCCTGAAACTGCTTCTCGAAAAGCGCTTGCCCAGAATAGTCTTTGTCCTTCTTCCCTTACCTTTCTGTGACGACCCTATACCATTGATCGTGTACCTAGATCGTTATTCGGACTTGATAAGCGCCGGGTAGTCTGGAGGCACTAGAATCAGCAGATGCTCTGCTTGTGATCTTCCCTCGACACTCCCTGGCACGATCCCTCGTCCGTGATGCGCACCGAGCAGACTCCCAAGCCAGACGGTGACCCTACAAAGGATATTGAGTAGCAAGCGCTGGGTACCCGGCGTCTCATCTAAGGCAGCGCAGCTGTCGATTGGCTGGTTGTCGTCACACTTCATCTCACCCCATCTCATATCCCATGCTCATCTTGCGAGCTCTTGGAGGGTGCTTGAACTGACCGGGGGCCACTCGCCGTCGAGTTGCCTCCAAGCGGCCCTTTCTTCCAACCCCTGCCCCATCAACGGGGATCTAGGAAGTGTGGGAGTGTGGATATGAAAAGCCTAGGCAGCCAGGGTGTGTTGGAGGGGTACGCAACTCCAGATGACAAGACAGAAGCCCAGATGCCATTCTCGAATCTTTTGCCGAAAATCAAGCACAGGAAGCACGCGGTCAGGTACTTCCGAGGGCTAAAAATTGGTGGGTATTGGCTTCTGATGAGGACATACCTCAATCGAAAGTGAACTGCTAAGAGACATGGCGAACTGTCTTACTGGTTTTGCTGCCAACCAGGAAAGTTGACCACTATACTCCGTACCCGTCTCGCTATAGGCGATAAGAGACTTATGGTCTTGACTCTCCAGTTTTTCCGAACGAATGCCTCATTCTACCGTATCCGCTTGTACCCCTGTTTGAGCCTGTCAGTTTTGCGGATCCTGGTGAAAGTAACGTCCAAGCACTGGTAGACTTGGGACGAAAGATGTGGGAGCTTGTCCCGCTACTTCCCTGCTCGCGCCATTGCGTCAAAGATTATCTTTAACCGTTGCTAGCAGCCGTTGTTGTTCGCGAACTCCTCCACCTTGAAGTCTACAAGGAAGCTTATTGCTTCCAGACAGGTGCCGGACGTATCACCTGGTAGGTAATGCGAATGCCTATCTGGTTACAACTTACAACAGTGCTTCCATGCCCTAGTCTCTCGCTCCATTGATGCCGCGGAGACTCCGCCGAAGATATCAGGGCCATGACACAGGAAGTTGAATACGTGCGATTCTCTGGGCAATCTACAACTCCTGGCCATACTGTCTGCAGGAATTGAAGGACCTCAAGGTTCGTGCGCTTCCGTCACTCGGTAGAGGCTATATGTGACTCAGTATTGTCTTGTCATCTACAATGCTAGACAGGCTGTGCCTAGTTGAGGAAAGATGGGTTACCGATGGCGGGTTGCAACCTCACCACGTTCGTGGCCCATGCGTCGTCTCCAGGAGCTAGGCCCGTGACCTTCCGTTGCCGTTGTCAGAAATCCCAAGGAAATCCCAAAGAAATCGTTATACGTAAGGTATCCGTAGAGTGCTCGTTGTGATTCAGGGGCAAGTCGCCAAGCGCGATGGAGACCAGTGGTCTGGACCATTAGACCCAGAAAGGCGCATATGGCAATGCGTCGCGCCCATCTTTGATGGATTGAACGACCCTTTCATCTCGCTTTTGCTCTTCATGCATGCTTTGACTTTGTCACCTCTGCAGCACTCGAAAAGGTTGCAGGGCTAGCGGCCCGCGGTGACACAGCTGCCGAGATGTTCCAGCTGCATGGGAAGTGCCTGAACCATTCCATGCCTCAACTCTCAATTGCGGGCGGCATCATCCGATCAAGCGACGCTACGTTGCTGCACGTAGGGCGGCGCGGCAAAGCAGAGCCTCGACCGACGGCCACTACCAGTACCGCTGCCACCACCACAACACTGGCTTCTCGGCGGGCGTGAGGAAGAGCCTCTCAAGTCCGGGACAGCGGACCAGAAAAGACGGCCTGAATCAGTTGAGTAATCTCGCGCAGGCTCAACTCGGAAGATTGTCATGACAGCAACTCTGCGATTCGAGGTGTCGTAACAGCGAAGCGCTCGTGAGCAGGCCGCTACTTCACATCAATCCTGACGTGCCGCTTGACAGGCCAGAAAAATCAACATTGGGTTATTGAATGATCCGCCAACGAGGTCACTTCTCGGGAGATGTGATTTCATCTGAGAGTTGGGACGAACTAGAGTTGACGATGGACGATGATCAAAGAGCATATTGCCCAAAGGTTCTATGTCCGCTTCCACCTTCACTTGCAGGACTTGATCTGGCATGATGCGCAGCCAGGATATGCCATCAAAAAAAGAAGCAGCCGCACTTGACGATGGTCTTCCCGAATTATGCTGTGGTGTTCCGCTGCACCCCGCATTTCCTTAGTTGTCGTTGTTGGCCCTGTCGCCGCAAGTCTCGGAGCATCGTCCCTTGAAAACCTTGCCGATCAAACCTGATCTGAATCATCCCAACGTCTTCGGAACTGACAGACATCAGACAACCGAGTCCCCTGGCACCCCGAACAGCAAAGGGACAGAAAAAAGCTCGGCCCGTTGTGTTGTGATTTTCTTCTTCCCCAACAAGCTCCACCCCTCTGTTAAGGAAGGTCTCTGATCTATCCAATTCTGGGATGGATCAATAGGGAGTGATCATGCGTGTCACAGTTCATGGTTGTCATGCGTCTTCTACCTCGGCCTGCTCCCGAGGCCACGAGTATTGCGCTGTAGAGACTAGAGTTGACCCATAGGTGTCGCGGTTTCCCCCGCGTCCAACAATACTCCTTCTGCTGCCCTCGAAGCCACGACTGGTTGCCTCGCTTGCCTAAGGACCTCGTGGAATGTAACACTCTTGGTCGCCTCTACCAGTCTGTCTGGCGTTCGGTCTCATTGTACCACACGACATGAGCATTGCCAGCTTGCCAGGCACGTGCCAGGCTGAGAACCTAGGTCACAGTTTGAGGTATCATTGTCTTGTAGAGATCGCCGGCCCAGCCAACCGACAGGGCTTAGGCAACCCGGCCCAGGACATATGGTCGTGCCTTTTCCGCACAAGGCATTCCTGAGCTCGAAGAGAGGCTTCTCTTTCGGTCCTAGCGTAGACGAGCTGAGCCGCTAGCTAACGGGATCCTAGTGTAGATGGGGAAAAGGACCGTATTGTGGTGGTGTATGTTCCGCCCACACCTCGCTCCTCAACTCCAGATTTGCGCAAAAAATGATCGACCCTCCAGCTATCCGGGGCGTCGTACATGCCACGAAAGGATCGCCGCAATCTGGCGCACTTCAGTTGAAGCCAGACTGGCGACACTGCCGTCGATCTCGCGACAGGGACTGGCGCTGGACAACGCGACTAGGATAGCGATACCATCTTTTGCTCGTCCAGATCTAGGGAACTCTGCGAGACAACCGTATGGATGGATCCCTGCCGTGTCAGACACCTTCAACTCCGAGTTTCCTGTTGTAGATCCCGAGGCTCCTCGCGATATTCGGCAGTGGACCTGTGGGTTTCGCTCCGCCCACTTGCCAATCTCTAGTCCTCCGGATAACCTCTTTCCTTGATGCAGGGAACCCGCCAACATACTCTGACTTCCGCAAACCCTGGCTCGGCACAGATACTCGCAGTGTTCCGGAGGTTCTGCTACAAGACCTAGGCAGGCCTGCATGGCGTGCGTCGACGTCACTCAAGAGTTTGATCTTCTCTCATCCTTGCCCTTCTTGTGTCCGTTGTTGATCACTCCGGACATGTTAGTGGCAGTCAAGAGACGGTCGATCACGACTGGAAATTAGACTGTGATCCGCTTGTGGTTATGAGGCTGTAAAAGCGAGAAAGGTCAGCCGGGCTCCCAACTGTCCTGCTGGTTGAGTCATGGTTTGTTGACTGTCGGATCGCAGCTTTATCCGACTGGATATCAAAGTCAAATCCGGATGCTATGCTTCAGAAGTCCATAGGTGAGATATTCGGAGGGTCGGCGCCTTGCATCAGTCATGGCGCATCCAGAGCTGAGCACTTGTATACTGCTTCAGATGTGAGGTCGCCACCAACACCAGGCTATGCGAGGACCTTGGGACGCTTGCTTGAGACTCGTCAATGCCGGTTCCGAGGTCGGAGCAACCTTTCCGCACGTAATATCTAGAACTCGAGGCGCGGTGGGGATGGGAGCATATAGGTACAGCCTGAATGTATGATGAGGCCAAACCGGTCAGGAATTTGACGTCCGTGTTGATGAGCGGTCGACGATCTGGTTAGACGCACCCCAAACGCAGCCGAGTATGCTCTTCAAGGTGTTCCACACTCACTTCGCTCTCGTAGTGTAGTTCGTTCAACTCCTGTAGGCGGTGTAGTTGATGGAGGCGATTTTAGATGATGATTAGGAGGGGGGCGGGGGGGCTAGGACAGTGGTAGAAGATGGCGAGCTCTAAGTTTGAGCAGAAGATGAACCTCAAGTAAGTAGCGAAGCAGCGCGGAATCTGTGACAAGCTTGGATAAGACAACAAGAATACCAGACTCAGGAGGAGCCACCGTCGGCCAAAAGCAGGACCGTTTCCTTCTCCTCTTCTTCTTCTTCTCCTGGAAGGATCGTAACGGAAGGCAAGATATCGCCACATGTGTAGGATATCTGCCCACGCCAACGTGTTGGGAACTTGGGATCAAACGGAAGGCACATCAAATGGAAGTAACGGCGGCTCGGGTTCGCTAGAGGCCTCCTGCTGCTCCTCCTCCTTCGGATAGTCTCCCCGAAAGACGGGAAGCGAAGGTTTGCACGGTTCTGAACCCTCCAAGGGCAGGCGCCAGCAGAGAGACCGGCCACACACAAGACAGGAAGGCATGAACTGTCAGGTTCCTTCAAATTTCAGAAATCGCATGACATATTCAGCCCCAACATATTCTTACTGCTTTGACACCTTCAGGCTATCATAGAAGTTGGCGTCGCCGAATCAAGCACAACATTGTGACCGATTCTAGAGTCTGGTGAATATTAACCCTCACCGGCGTACCAAACAACAGTTTCTGCTACTATATCATACCGTACAGCTCTCCAGTAATAACTCGATGGAACGATAGATACAGATCTCGAGGTGAGTGTCCCTTTTTGATGATTTCCTCTGGGGCTCACGGAAGCCTATTATTCTCAACTAGCGTTCGACCGATACCAACGTATGCCATTATGAATATTATGCTCCCCTTGCAGGGCTCTGTGTCCCTTTCCGTCGCAACTCGTTCCCCTCTATCCTGGAAGAACGAGCCTTTTCGGAAAGTCGCCGAAAGGTTGATGGGCAAGGCTTGACCAGGCCCCTCGAGAAGAGACAAGAAACACAGCTGCAAGCCTCAATTTCAATCAAGCAGCCGTCCCAAGTTGGACGCTCCAAACTGCCTTGTCAAGAGAAGAAGGCCACTCCGCCGAGTATCTCCATAAAACCAACACGGTCCAGGATTCTCCGTACCAGACTGTCAAAGGCCGCGCTCTACGGCTTCCAATCGTGAGTTCATCTAGTAGCCTCCTCAAGACGCCCTTCAAAGTCGAACTATGACACCCATGGGCAACATCGACGTTGGGCGTCGCAACGACGAAAATTGCAATGCTTCTCGGAAACTTCACAACCTCGCAGGACAGGCCCTTATCTGGGTCACAGTAATGCGTTGTCGAAGCCCGATAGCAATCATTTTATCCGTGTATCAACGTGCGAGTCACTGCGAGGGGCTGCTGTCCAATGTGGAGTCGAACCGGAAATCACGCGCAGAACTTCTCCTCGAGCGCATCAGTTCGCCGGCCACACTCGGCGAAAGGAAAGTATGAGGTGGGATCGTCCTACCTACTCAACAAGGCATGTGGGCTTGCGGGCGTCCGAACGGGGACCGTTCTCCGCAACGCAAGTATGGACACACGGAGCAACTGGTGATCTCCGACCCGGACCGGTCGCTTGTAAGTCAAAGAGGACGAACTCTGAGGTTTTAACGGCGACCATCAATTTCTACAGCGTTATGACGTCGAGTCGACACGATTCTCCATGGTTCTGTTTACCCAAGCGAAAACCATAGGACCTCATTCAATGTAGAATAATCCGATTCGCATACTCAGTTGCGGCAGACCGGCACCGATCGATTAGCCCCATATAACCCGGAACAGCGATGCCAACTACGGCCCCACCATCCCGCGCCGACGTCCCGGCACTGGCGCTTGGGGGGGACGGAAGACCATCCAATGGTAGCACATGAAACC
Source organism: Colletotrichum abscissum (assembly GCF_030869225.1). Taxonomy (NCBI): domain Eukaryota; kingdom Fungi; phylum Ascomycota; class Sordariomycetes; order Glomerellales; family Glomerellaceae; genus Colletotrichum; species Colletotrichum abscissum. The sequence goes on along the minus strand of NW_026849988.1, from coordinate 1,275,064 downwards.
AGCCAGCAGCGGCCAAAGCACCGAAGAAATGGCACACGGCAACCGGGCGTATCCGTTCCACACGTTTACAATTTATCCAAAAGGTTTCCTCTGCCATTTGCCCTACCGATTTCCGAGCGAGAGTCACGTTCTGGCTCTGTCTTTGCTCAGAAAGACCAGGTGAAGAACCGTGGCTCCTTATCTAAGGGCAGTCAGTCTACTTCGAGGTGTCCCTCACAAACCGTAAAGAAACTTCTCGCAACCGTAACTCCCATCCCATCAAGCTTTTGCAGCCACGGAAGACTGAAGGAGGGACGAAGGATGGCCAACACCTCTCCCTCTCGGAGCCCCTCCCCGCATCGACGTCAGTAAACCACCTACCAGCCAAACTCAGTTCCTCTGATCCAGTGCCGTCTCTCTTCCGTTACCTTCCCCCCCTCCACCAAATAGCTCTTCAGCCTCGGTTTCGTCAAATAAGCCGCCCTGTCATCGCCAAAGTCACAACCCAAAAAAGCCAAACAGGCCTACTCCCTGCTTGAAATGCTTGACCTGCTATCTCTCAGAGTCCCACGGGCGACCCAAGCAACCGACGCACCGGCAGAGGCTTTCCAAAAAGACACAGGCAACGATATCGCTGCTAGGGGAACATTCTCACACCCACCATAATCAGTAATCAAGACTGCAAAGGAGAAAGATATCCAATGGTAATTTGTCGCATTTCAGAACTTGACCTCGAACTTGCTGAAGCATGACATCGCCGATCGTGGTAGAAGATTCCTGGACATCATTAGCTTGACGTTTGCCTCGATCGAATAATGAATCGTCAGCCATGATCCCTTTCCCACTACCCTCCCGTCTGTGCTCCCACCGACTTTGTCCACGTTCATTTGCGCAAATGGATGGGTGTCATGTCAGCCAAGCCTGCATGCGCGCATACGTTACCATTACAAGTTTAAGCTCATTACGGTCAGGCCCTAGGTGCATGTGTCATAAAACAAACGCCAAAGATAAGAAAAATCATGATGAGAGTCAAGAAACTTTTTAATTTCTGGGAAAACCACCCGCGTCTGGTAGGTCCTCCCTGGTATCATCTAATGCCCGCCCCACTCAAATAGAAGTATGTACAAGTGTTGTTGAAGAAACAGTATGGACCTTTGTCCGGTTGACTGGACGCCGGCCCTCTGTCGATTAGTGCGTGAAATACCAATTTTCCTCCCCTCTTCTATGGGCCTGCAGGAACGGTCTCGACGTGCTCTCTCGATTGTAGTGAAACTCAAAAAAACGCCGCTTTGTGATTTAAGGTTGATTGTAGGTGATGATGATGACTCGTTGAATTTCCGCAAACGGTGTTCAGACGTCAAGTCACGCCAAGCCTGCTCCCGCTCATAGCGCGAACAAGACAGCGGCGAAACCGGCCATCATGAGCGAGATGGAAGCGCCGCTTGTAGAGGCGGCACCGGGGAAAGGCACGATGGAGCTTGTCGGCGAAGAGGTGGCGGTAGGGGCGGCGCCGGTTCCGCTCATGGTCGCCGCAGTAGTGGTGGAGCAATTGTCGTGCGTGTCGGGCTTGGTGATGAGCTTGAAGTTGGCGCAGCTGATGCGAGTCTTGTTGGCGAAGTGGAAGACGAAGCTGCGGTTACCGAAGAAGGAGCCGGGGCCCTCGACGATGGAGAGGTAAGGGTCGACGTAGGTCTTTTCGTAGTCGACGGCGACGGCGCCGTGCTTGCCGCTCAGGTCACCGACCTGGCACGTCTCGGGCTTGGAGCTATCGCATTTGGTGGCCTCGCCGCGGATGAAGGGATCGAGATGGGCGAGCGTCTTGGTGCAGTTGCCATCCTCGGGGACGGGGTCAACGTGGAGGTGGTAGGCTGGAGGGTGTTAGTCGCAACGAAAATAAGAAATGAAAATTGAGGGACTGAGCATACTGAAAGGACCGCCCTCCTTGGGAAGGTTCGAGAATCGGACCTTGAATTCGACACCCTTGCCATCGGGGGCAGTCACGGCGACGATGGAGCCCTGGACGTTGCCCTCAAGCGAGCCGGCCTTGTAGAAGGGCTTCTCGGGAAGGACAGCCTCGTAAACAACACCGGCCGGGTTGGAGACGATGGTGGCATCGCCAAGTTCCTGAGAGTCATGTTAGTACGCTTGAATCCTAGCATGTGAATTGAAGACGTGGTGACATACGCCAGTGGACTGGGAAGCGACACGGCCAACAGCCGCGGCGGCGATGATGGAGACGACGGAGAAGGACTTCATTTTGGCGGTGATAATCTTGTTGCAATATCCTAGGTTGCTGAGGGGCGGGATAAAACTGGTTGGAATGCGGCAAGCGATGATCAAGGGCGAGCTTGTGAAGTTGGGGGTTAAGTGAAGGGTAAGAGGGGTTGGGAGAGCTTCTTAAAAGAATAAGAGACCGTGGGGATGCCCAGACCAAGTGATGATCCAACTGGGGAGGTAGTGAGCGTAGGTTGGAATTGGAAAGCTAATGGAGATCTGCAAACGGCAAGAAGGTATTGGGTTGAGACTCTTTATGGCCCACACACACGCTCACTCACACGAGAGAGAGATGTGATGAGGATGGGACCAACGACAGCCCCCAATGCCACGGTAGCTTGGCACCCTAGAGGCCGGTATGTATGCGGAATGCCAACGGCAGGGTGAATGACCGCACCCCGGCTGCGCTAGCTCCAGATTAATCAAAGAAAGGAACGAGAGTCAAGAGGAGGCCACAACATCGGATGCTTTGAGCCATCATGTATTTCGTACGACCAGGGGGGGAAGAGGAGTGGAAGGGGATGTAGTGTAGAAACGGCAGCTAGCCGTCGGCGCATCTAGGCGAATGAGAAGAATGTTTCTCTCGCAAGGTACGTATCGAAGCTTTGCGCTGCCGGGGTGGACCTTGTGCGCCCTGTGCTACGAGAGAAGAGATGATGGAAGGGCAAGCTGCAATCTGCAAGCTGCAGGAGGGAGAGTCATAGGAGGAGGAGGGCCAGGAGTTGGGGGGAACGTCAAAGAGACAAGGCAGGCAGGTGAGTTCGCAGGCGGTAGGTAGAAGGGACCGTCTTGCTCTTTCGTGAGTCGTGACGGGCAAAGGAAAGTTCAACTCAATGACAAGGAGACTGGCCATTGCCTCAATAGCCGACGGGGTTTACCTTACTAGTATTGATTAGAGTACGGATACTTCGGTACGGGAAGCGGAAGCGAACACAACCTCCTTCACTCTGAGTATTCGCAGTCAGGATGAATAGATGGTCAATAGCTACGAATGAAGTCCCTGTCCCACGCCTAGAGATCTCCATGACATGGTCGAGCCAAGCAAGCACCAACCTCGGGACTTTTGATGGTGTATCCGTAGCTGTAAGGGCCGGCAGGGGCTGCAAGGCAAGGAAAGGAAACACACAGAGAAGGGCCAGAATCCTGGTAGGCATCTTGCCCGATTTGGCATCTCGCTTGCTGGGATTTGGTGCGGGAACAGCGGAGGGTAAGACAGGCGGATGAGCTCGCGCCAGGAGCGACGGGAGGGATGGACGCAAGGGAAGGGAAATCCATTAGCTGCCACTGGGCAGACGAGACTGGAGTAGCAACGCTGAACTCTGGGCCACCACATACATTGCATGGAACAAAAACAAATAGGCGGTTGGTGATGTCTGACTTTTGTTTTCCCATGCACTGCGCCACCTTGGAAACCCATCTCGCCCCTGCCAATCAGAAATAGATTGCGCGCTCCAAAGAAACGTGCCAACGGCGAACACAAACAAGTTCGGGGGCTTTTAGGGGCACGCAGCTCGCAGATGCGTATAGATACTTATGTTGCTGAACATGCAGATAGCCGCTCAAAGAGCAGGGCAAGGCTGACGAGTCGGTGGTCGTGGAAAGAGGAAAGCTCAAAGTTAGACAGAGAAGCAGTGTCACTACATGTCAGAATTCTGCCAAACAAATGACCAAGAGCATTGGTAGAGACAGAGGCTGAGGCAGAAACGGCGGCTATCCAGCCTCCTCTTGACGTACAGCTGTCCGTCTGCCTTGTTGTTGGTTTCAATGATGGAAATGAGCCTGCTCTACGACGAGCCTGGGAAGAGGTAGACCTTGATTTATCCCAGGCACCAAAGAAATTGTCTTTTGGTACCTGCGGGCGCATGAGCGTGTGACGGACTATGTTGGTGTTGAGTGGTTATGATGACCATGGTAACGATGATGGTCATGATGACATTGATGTTGGCGGGCTGAACATTAAGGTGGTGGAGGCGGAATTCCATGGGGGCCTCGCTTCAGGCCGCCATAAGCTGTGGGCCAGTGAACAGTCGGCCTTTCTCAGCGTGCCCGTTGAACAAGCACCTTGTCCCGTCATAGACATCCTGGCTTGCATCCCCGACCCAACCAACGTCCAGCTGAGGGGCTCCTGATGCGAGTTGTGAGTGACATCTGTGAGCTCGGATGCTCTACCAGTCGTCTTCTGCATCCAAGCGCGCTGTCTCCTTCGCTCAGATGAGTCCGTCACTTTACCCACTCACTCACTCTTACCACATGGAATCCATTAGGCGCGTTTTGAAAGACAACGGCTTCTACGAGGTCCCGTATTCGACTGTCCGTCCCTTGCCCTAGGACCTTGATCAAAACTGCTGCCAGCATGACAGGGGCTGATGAACGGCCCCCGCAGACTCAGACGCACTTTGGTGCCAGGCGGGAAATAGAATAATGGGCAGATGGTTGGGTTGGTGACTGGAAATTTGGGGGTAGTTGCAGACTGCAGACACCGGAACCCTGACGATGAACATCACCCAAACATTTGCTCTCCGCTCCCAACGCTGGTTTGCTTTGCTCAGGGCTGGCTTTCTTTTCTTCTGTGCCTCTCTCTCCCCTTCTAATATGTTTCAGCAAGCCCACCCCGGGCCTTGCAGTTTGTTCAGCCCATTTGGACCAACACATCTACCAAAGACCAGCTCGCAATGTTTCTTTCAGGTAAGGCGAATGTCGGTAACGATATTTCCATGACCAGCAGTGCCGCCACCTTTCCAAGGCCATGAAGTTGGACTGTTTTGATAGACCCCATTCAATATCGCTCTGTGAAATTGGCTCGCAAACATGTTGTTAAAGCCCTCTGGGCAGGGCTCAGGACTCAAGAGACTCACCTCGGGCTAGTATCCATTGGCGAAGCGCAGACGTACCTCAAACCACCAAGGAGAAGAAGTCAGCAGGGCGCAAGTCGTGCGAGTGTGACACAGGAAGATGCTTCCCCGAACTTGCATCCATCCTCTATGTGCCCTCTCAATGTGCGTGCTGTGCCACCTTGCCTTGGCTTGCCTAGCCCCTCCAAATTGTTCCAATAAAGTGCTTGTAGCATGCTAATTATCGATGGACTCACCATGTTGCCCTGCCCACCCGTACTGGTTGGTTGACAAGTTTCAAGTTCCATTCCGAGCCGAAGAGCAGCGTTACTAGCGCTGACCGGCTGGGAAGATGCGTGGTGGGTGGGAAGTTTTCGGCGCCAGTGCCTTGCAGATCGCTTGCGACTCTGCTAGTCTCGATTGATTGGCATTCCAACCCTGGCAAGGCTTCCCGATGCAGTCACCAGTCACCTACGTTGCAAGACAAGGTCTTATTGGCCCCCAGGCCCTGGACCACCTCTTCCAAAGGCTGATGAGCGCTAGCATCCAAAGCGAGAGAGTCTGGTACGAAAATACAGGGCAGTGTGGAGTGGGATTGTTCCGATACCCGGTCGTAGAGAACCACCAGAGATGCGCCAACCTTTGGTGGTGTTTCGAAAGGGTGCAGTTGTAAGCTGCAGAGCGTTCTCGCCGTGTGGAAAGGGTTTCCTCATTCGTAGCCAAGCTTGAGTCGAACATCACTCATAGGGTCGAATGACTCTCTCGATGACCTGAGCTCGTCTTCTCATCCTATCCTGTCAACCTCTTCTCGTCATGCAGCGGTGACGGCCATCGTCCCGTTGGCGCAATCGGCACCTCTGTGCCACTGTCGTCAGAACATTCGCTCTGCCGACATGACGAAAGATCAACGCTTGGTGTGGACGTCTGTATCCAAGGCACAGGATGAAGGACATGCTCTCCTTTGGGTCGTCTTCGGGGATGCACAAAGGACATGCCAAAGGTCTGTTCACCTATCCTAAAAGCTTGAGTGTACTGCGAGTGTTTCAAGAGAAACAAAATCTGGTGATACCCAAAAGTTTGGCGATATCGTATAGTTCTGTTCGGAGGTGGACCATCCGTCTGGGTCCAAAGTTGCTGTTTCAGCTTGTCATGTCACTGCCCAAGCGATGAACACATTGGCGGCCCTGCCGTTTGGCTGCTTTGCTGGCTTGATCCCAGACTGCCAGCAACAGATACCGCCCGGTCAACTTCTTATCAGGCGAACTGCTGCCCACTGGTCCTGTCAACACCGGTGACAAACGGCCGTCTCTTGGCATTCGATCTTTAGTGGTTTAAGCTTCTTCCATATCGATGCACCGTTTCTCCACTGCTAGATGGGCTAGAACCGTTCGGAATCTCAACAGAGCCTCCACTTAGCAATAGATAGCACAGAACACCGTTTCCAAGGTGTCAGGTGACGGCTTAGCACGTTTAGCTCAGACTGGCCTCGGGCCTGATTCTTTGCACGCTAGACCTGGCGTCACCTTGTGCAGCTTCTCTTCATGGATTTTCCCCCTTGACAAACATGCGCTTGCAAATTCCGTCGTTATTTTTCTCCAGTATGGTATTGCCCAAGGTCGGGGTAGAGGGAACGCGTTTCAGGCTTCAGGGTTCTGAGCAGACGAAACCATTGGGGGCCGACTGTGCCTATCGTGAAAGTCTATGTGGGACGGCAAGGACGGCCATGTCGGATCCTTGCGACCAGTAACCTGAGGCGACTAACGGCTGTAGTCGCCGGCAGAGCTTCGTATTTTCCAAAACCATGGTTGATCGGGGATGGGTCTGCTGCGATCTCACGGGGACGATCCGATGCACCTCGAGATCCGGGAAGGACCACATCCGTCCAAATTCGGCGGGACACGCAGATTTCCTCAAGAGCCATTGCAGATTGACTGATGGTACACATCGATCTTGAATCTTAAGCTGCTTTAGTGTGAAAATGAGCATGTATCCGCCATATGGAATAGGATGATTGAGTTGCAGAACAGAGGTCCGGGCACAGACTTGCGAGCGGCCCCACCCGCGCCGAGGCGTGGCCGGGCGGTAAATTCGGCGGGTCTTTCTTCCGTCCGTGTGTGGCTAGTGAGCGGCTGACTGATGTGTGGCTGGACTGGACAGTGGCTGTAACTCCAAGCCTGGTAAGTCAGGCAAGCTTATTGGACGTCACCGAACTGGTGTGGAGCTCGGCGAGATAGGTAGCAGCAACAGCCTCGACCTTCGCGATCACTGCCAACGACGCCGCCACACGCATCACGACCCAACGACTTCGCATTCGTGCTTCATCAGACATACAGCCAAGAAATCAGGCCTCCGCCACAAACCGTAAACATGAAGCCTGTCGTCAGTGCCATGCAAGCATGGCAATGGTACGCCCTCCCCCGATGCAGTATCCCCCTTGAGCCAAGCTTCCGAATACTAATTCGCCTTCATTCGATAGCACTGTCATCTCCGTTTTCGCGATCGTTATCCTCGGTGTTCTCGGCATTCTATTCAAGCAAAACCATCCCGAGCTCGTCGGTAGCGAGGAAGACCCCAAGGACGGCGGCGCTGTTGCGGGCACCATCTTCGTGTCTGTGATGATCTACATCGTACGTCACGCACCCTCCTCCTACACATATTGGCAAAAAATGCACGCGCTTTTGAGGAACCAAGTTGCTAACCGCCAACACTAGGGTTTCTTCGTTTTCTGCGGCTTCCAGGGCCTTCTCCACGTCCGGGAGAATAGACGAGGCGCGATCGCATTGTAATGATACGGAGAAGGGGTTATTGGAATGTGCAGAGCATGGCATCAAAAACACATTATGGTTTTCCTGGCGTTTGGCATCACGTTGTTGAATTTTTGTATGGCACAGCTCAAGCACCCGCCTCTGCCTGCGGCGGGTTCCCCAGCCGGATGAGAGGAGGAGGGTCAGCTCTTTTGAGAGCGTTGTTCCAGGACTTGAGCTTGTAGTTATTAGCATGTCGCTATGAAAGAGCAGGAGGGAGCATGGGTTTCGATGTACGAAAGATATTCTTTTTAGAGGCCCGCGCGGAGTTTCGTATATAATGAGCAAGCGTAAGCTCTTGTTATCAAAGGCGCGAAGTGAAACCCTTTGAACAACTTTCTGCGCTCGTGTTGAAGTTCCGACTTGGCCAGATACACTCTCATAGTGAGGTGGCTTGCGGGCCTGGGCGAGAAACACATCTCGACGACGGAGACGTGGAAATGAGCCTGCAAGTCAGAATATCTATTCTCACCACATCATTACGGCTATTACTTACCATGGTGTGATAGTTCTTCTATCCTACACTGTGCATAGCCTGCTATGTCTGATGCTTCGGCTAGAGTCTACCCATCATATTCCTAGCTACATCGAGGATTTGGTACTTTACACTAGACGTGATGCAAACTACGCTTAATGATTGAGAAATCACTTCAGCTAGCACGATTCCAATTGCTAAGTCCCTCTGAAGTGTGTTTATTGAACCAGGCTGGCGTGGCGATCCAGGTATGTCCGAATGGTCTGCTGGCTCTAATCTACTGACCCGGATTGGAACCTACTATTTATGCCATCAATTCTGAAGAACGGTGATTTTGATTGCCAACTCCGTATTGAGGAGTAATGTGTGCGTATGCTCCAAAAAGTGCGGTGGATTAAGGAGGCATTTGTCTGCGACTAAACGCGTGGTAATTTGGCTGATTTGCAACATTCTGCAAGCGTAGTTAGCAGTGTATTTCACATGAAGTCATTGATTTACTGAACTGCTACTGTTTCTGCGAGATACAAAGACAGTTCGAGGCAGGTACTTTGAGCTTGCGTAACTACACCGAGGCCAACTTCGGCGATCGCATCTTCCAGTTTCATATATCAACTAGTATGTTACAAACGTGCTGGAGTCTACAATAATAACCTTCACTTCAAGGGTTAGAAATATGTGAGTCGTGGTTCTAGCTGTTGAGGGAGTAGACGAGGTAGAGGTAAAGAATCGACTGAGCAACCTACCTCCACAAAACTCCCCCTTACTCTTACTCTTGAGAGGCGAAACGTCGAAACAGCAAAATTCAAGAAAAAGAGTCCAATCTATTTTCAAAGCTCTCCGTATAGCTATCGCAGTAACTGATATTCGTGCGAATGTTGGTTGTGATTTCCTTGCTCTGTAGTGCTGTGTGGCCTCCATGGATGTCACGATGCCCTCATTCCAGCACATACGACCATACCCATTGGAAAACTCGGGATCCCGTCCGCTCTCCCATAGATAAGCCAATGAGGGCCGGATTAGTAGTTGGGTCGGTGACGACCAGCGAATACCTGGTGTTGTATGTTCTTTTGCTTTTTGGATGATGATGGAGCGAGTGGATAACGAATCTTTGCTAGTTTGGTCTTCTTGCTAAGGTCGGTGACGACCAAGATACTCCAGCGAAGTGAGAGGGACAAGCAAGGGTGTGTCCTGGAGTATCTGCCTTTCTTTGCTCTATTTGAGAGTTTTCTGGTGTCCAAATGGACTTTACAGGGACCGTCTCAGTAGACCTCCTTCCCCTTACGAGGATGGCAACTTATACCATAACGTGACCGCGCTCTTTGCCGGTTGCACAGTAGGCTATGAACAAGTACATAAGTGATGCTTCTAGATGGAAACGATGACCCATGGGTATCCTCAACCCATAAGGACCCAAAGTCGCGGGACCCATGAGTAGCGAACAAACAATGAGAACCTGAATTGCTGAAGTTCTACCCATGGGATCCAAATCCGTGGGGACCCAATTGGTGATTACCCGGAAACCCACGAGTGTCTCCAGTTCGACACTTGAGAACTTTGGATCCCCAATTTCACAGTCACCCAAAACCCATTAAGTCCCGTTTACCTATGGGAACCCAAATCGTGATAAACCATAGGTACCCACGAACAGCCAAACCCGCACCAAATTACAAGAACTAAGGTGTGAGACCACCACTGAGCTCGCCACTGATCCTTCCGTCAACCGCCATGGCTGCGACTTAGAAAGATCGCGCGTATAGTGAGTAGAAGCGATAACAAGCTTCGAAGCTCGGCACAGAATCTACCAAAACCTGTATAAGATAATACGTGAATAGTCACCAAGACCAGCCAGAGGCCCTAGAAACATACACGAGACTTTTGCTTCAAAAGACTTAAATTCAGGAAAATGATGTTTGACTCAGAAAATCTGGCCTATCGTGGTTGTTGATACTGGTAACCTCGCTGCTTTGCACTTGGGGAAGAAGCTGATTTCACACCCGACGGAGACATGGCAACAGAGATAAAAAGTCTCACATAGGGTGTCCATATTCGGGTATCGTGTGTCGAACTGAACCAGTACGAAGGTGCCGTATAGATCAACAGTTTTCTGGCCAATGTGGCCAGACCGCGATGATCTACATTCATCGCGGCATATTAAGTTTAGAGGAACCTTAGCCGGTTATTTAGTGAACACGAGGCGGCTATTCCGAAGATGGTTCGTCTCGTCCTGTGGAATGGGATGAATCCGTTTATATCCGGTACTGCGTACAAACATTAAATATTATAAAGCCGCAGTCCTCGCATCCAGTCGAGTGTACCCTGCCAACCCTGCCATATCATACATGCTCCGACCCCATCGACAACCTCCTACTCTCCCCCTTAGCTCCAGCCTTCCCGTAAAGCTCAAAATCCGTGTAGACGCTACTGATCGCGACTCTGGCGGCGGGAGGCGAGTTCCACTGAGACGGACCGCCTCCGTGGGGGTGCTGTTGCTCCGCGGCCGACCAGGCGTCCGAACCGACGCGGGAGACTTTCTTCGCCGTGTTGTACGTCGCGTACGTCTCCCCCGTACCCGCAGAGGATTCCCCATCTCGCAAAGGCGTGATACTGCTCTGCGGGAAGACGCACCGCCACGCGGCACGCAGGGTGGGCATTCCGAGGACGAGGTTGCCGACTAGCATCGCGGTACTCGTCTCGCGCACGCACCACATAAACCAGACGAAGTCGGTTGAGTAGGTGAAGACGGCGACCTTGGTAAGGATTGCGCAAAGCATCTGTTTGAGAGACGTTAGTTAGCAAAGCGAGACTTGTATGACGGGAGGAGACGGGGCCTCTTCAGGATAGAACTTACAACGAATACGCCCATGCTAAAGAGACAGATGAGAAGGAGTTTCCTGTAGCGATATCGCATTTAGCATTCAAATTCTATCCTGGATTAAGATCCTGTCGTCTACACAACACGAAAAGGGCGTACGTACTTTCCGATTTTCATCTTTAACCGGCTGATTAATGTGACTGGGATTAGAAGAAGCACCAGATCCGTCGATAGGTTCATCGTGATTTGCAATATGTTGTAGTTCTTCCATGTCAAGCATTCCGCTGAAGAAGCAAGAGTCAGCTTCCTTCCAATAAGATGTTCGTGAAACAGCTGATCTCATGCCATCGGCTTCCAGTCCAGGAAGAGACTCACCGTTTTCTGGCTGAAGCTCCATGTACTCGGAAAATGGCCTGCACCACCCTCCGTATAGTGAAACGATGACTGCAACGTATGCAAGCCCGGTGTAAGCTGCAACGCTGACCCAAGTCTTTCGATAATGGCCAAAGAGACTGCTAACAGTGAGCACTTTGTGCTACAAAAGCGATGGCAAAAGGGATTGACACGTACGTCAGGCGATTGTATAATAGCAGTAAACAACACTTATTACCCCAAAGTGTTGTTTGCATCGATGTTTCGGATAGAATGTTCAGTATTCCCATCTTGCGACCAACTGCGGCATACTCATCCGGAGTGAGGGCGTCAAAGTCGGTCGTCGCAACGATGTCAAAGTAGATGTATAGTGCGGAGATCGAGGTAGTGTATATTAGCTGAGAGATAGCAAGTTAGCTTCAGCCGCAACACCTTTGATCAATTGTGGGCATTATGGATATCTGCGGCAGGATTGATGCAAAGACTTACGACTATTATAGCCATCAATATGTCGTCTATAGTCATTTTGTCGAAGAACCTGCGCTTGCGGACGAGGTACTGAGATTGACTGAATCGGAATATCAGTATGAGACTGGATTTGGGAAATATCGAATATGATTTACTCACTATCTCATTACGACCGCACCAATCGCCAGGCCGTACCAAACCCAGCACTCTGCTCTCGTGCTGAGTGGCATAGCCATCGCGGCGGTGCCTCCGGCGGAATGCCCGCCAAGCTGGTGTCAAGAATGTAAGGCTCGCTGATGACCGGATGATGGCGATACTTTTCCAACCCCAGAATCTTCTTTTCTCTTTCTTTCTTTCGATGAATCAGTTTCCGACCCTCCATCAAAATCAAGGGCACTGGCAAGGTTCCACAGGGAGGGGTTCACTCACGACTATATCGCCGGCGCGGTGGTCTGTCGGAACGACGAGGCATTCCAGTCCCGAGAGCCACTGAACCGCATGCGGCTTTCGAAGGGGGGAAGCATGGTATAGATGCCCAGAACAAACCCACAATTGCGAGCCTGCCTTGACCCGTTCGACACAAAGATGGCTTTGAGCCAACAACGAACTCAAAAGCCACAATCGCAAGCTCGAGGTGAGCGGTTCTCCAATGACGGGGGGTTCGCCTCCAAATACTCGACGTTGAAACTAGGTAATGCGTTAACAGTCGATGAAGAGAAACACACGGATGGCTGGTAAAGGGCCTGATTCATGTAGTATCTGGCTGCATTCGGATGGGGGATCGTCAGCTATCGCTGGTGAGTTTTAGCGCCAGCACTACAAAGCACCAAACATCAACGGGGTCGGAAGCTTCCCCCATTTCCCGTTCCCCCTCATGCCCCTCAATGGCGACTTCAAAGACATTCTAAGGGGGGAACGACACGACTCAGACAGTACTGATTCTGTCCCCCTTCCCCTACGGACCCGCAACGGCGACGATGCCCAGGAGGCGATCACCGTCCGTGAAGGTCATTTCTATTTCCAAGCTATCCAAGCGTTCGCCGAGACAAGTGAGGGGAGAGCCGAACTCGTTGACCTCCGAATCTAAGGGACGGAGAGAGGTCCGACTTGGGCTCATGTATGGTTGATCACTTTCATGTTATCGTCGAAAAGGGTTTGCCCGCCCGTCCGCGAACCCGCCCATGCCGCGTCGCATTAGTGTCTCCCGCATTGCTAGTCTCGTCTGTCCGGCACTTGGTAACCGATGACGGACTGGTCGTGTCTGGCGGGCGCAGAATTACTATCATGTCAAGCCCGTGCTATGTTTCTCGTTGTCCCGGCCTAGGTCTGGCCAGGGGATTGAGTACGCGAGTGTCTCGCCAGCTGATCACATCACAGCAGCCGTCCGATGTAATAGGTAGGGTGGCTCACTTTGTGAGAACGCCACCGCTCAGCCACGTTTACCTGCAGAACCCGAGAATCAGGTTCGCCAACGGCTCAGTTTGCACATTGACTCGGGTTTTCGTTTAAGTCGGTTATTGCAACCATTGAGACGGCGGGAAGGGAGAGTGGACTCGGCTGATATTGCTATATAACCGACTGTGATACCCTAGACGAAGCGAGATTTGTAGACACGAAGATGACGCTGTATCTCAGATTCGAGAATTGATCGCGTTATTCAAGAGGTCTTTCGGGAAGCTCGGGCGGCGTCAATTGTGGCTTCGACCAGACGAGCATGGCCCGAGTCCGTCTTCTTCCCGTGCTAGCCCTCGATTCGAAGCATGCTTGAGCGTCCTACACGGCGATACTGGTAGGCCGACATCCGGCATGGCTGGATCATCATCGCTGACGGGCTTGGGAACACAAAGTCCAAGTCGCACAAGGGGAAGAAGGGCTGACTTCAGCCACGAGATGATCTGGGCAGGTCATCAGATGAGGTGTGGGAAGTTCCGCTGACCAATAGGTGAATGAGTGCAAGCCAGGCTTCCTGATGAAGACGATGGCGACATATGGTGAGACGATTGTATATCTAACAGCAGTCGCTGGCCAAGATGAGGTCCGCAAGGCAGCTGGTCAAAACCTTGGCAACGCAAAGTACTCAACATATCTAGTCGAACCAGCTTGGTTGTACTCTGAAGTTACGAGGTCTCATTACAGAGGAAACTTCTTTCAAGAGACGAGCTGGATCATCCAAGCCCGAAGCAGGGCTGTGACTGAAGTTGCGGCCGAGAAGCCATCCACATGAATTCATGATACCCTAGTCCCCCATAAGATGGGGGTAGGCTTGTGTCACCATGGCACTGAATCACCTAGCCGGCCAAATGGCGTCCAATCCGCGTAAGACGGGCGTGGAGGTGAAGGTATTCATGGCCAACGAGAGATGTAGGGAATGATCCTATGCTTCGGAGAGTAAATGATTTGTCGACAGTGGCATAGCCCTCCTTTCTAGATCGTGAAACATGAGCGATGTGGTTAGAGAATTGTGGGTTTCCAAGTTGTTCTGATGCTGCAGGTATTTCACTAGCTCAGTTGCTCAAAAGCAGCTTCTGATGGGCCTGCAATAAATGGCAAGCGACTTATCTATGTTGGAGCTGAGACGGGGTAGGGAGTTAGCCTCATGAGACTTTATATTGCAAAGCCTCAATATCCTATGCCGTTCTGTTTCCACCGGGGAATAGGAATCGAAATTTCTTCATCCCCGTTTTACATGGCGCTGTCCAAGGAATTCACGGTTCAAGAATGTGCCCAGATTTCTGGATGCTGGACTTCGGAGCGGCTAAGAGCTGATCCTCTGATATTTCACGTGAAGAGGTGATTATGTTGCTCGACTGCCAGCCTTAGGTAAGCACGAGGGATGATGAGGTGCCTTGGCTGACATAATCCAAGCTTCCGTTCATTTCTGTCCCAAGCTGCCCGTCAAGCCCAGTGCTCATAATCACTAGTCACAGTGTGGCGGTGAGAGTATTGCGTCATGTAAACCAAAGGACCTGCTCAGAAGCCATGCCCAAGCACTTGAAAGTGACATGGCCAGGTGTTGAATACTAAGGGTGTCCAGGCCGAACTCCCTCGCACCCGCTCTTCACGACCACCTCGCCCAACGACGACCGTACCTTCGGAAAATTTTCCAGGAATGGAGATCGCCGGGTGCCGGGGCCTGTGGCAGCATGGCCGGGGCAGGCCGCAGACCGACCAAACGGGCCGGGCAGAAGACTTGGGCCAACTTTTACTTCTGGGCCGAACTGTGTACGGAGTTTTCGTACCTCTGTATCCCGTACAGAATACCGAATGATGGGTTGGTGATGATCCCAGGTGGGAAGAGCCAATCATGACGAGTTGAAGAGCTCCATCATGTGGCTACTTTGACGTAGTTCTCTCTGTTTCCCCCCAAGGATCTCAGGGACCAACACCGAGTTTTCGGTGTCGCCGCTCCCGCTAGCTCGGAAAGCCAATTTGGACCTTGTTCGGACTCCGGAGCAACAAAAAAAAAAGGAAAGCTTGGGTGTAGAACTTACCGAAGCCCGCCAGCTCGAGGCGAAGGGCCGAGGGGGCGAAGATGCAAAGCAAGTTAGAAGTCTGCAGAGCGGCATATCAAATATTATAGCGAAAAACTCCAATTCAGTCGCATTCCCCGCGCGCGTGCGGCTACCTTGTTCCTGAATGGATGTTAGAAATTGAGCTTCTGACTGGCTGGTTGTTCGGCAGAGTTATCATTACGTAGGATCATCACCACTGTCCCCGTCGCCCATATGTCTGGGAAATCCGGGGTAACATCTGCTAGTGTAGATATCACGCGGGTATCAATATCCAGTACTCCGTAATGCATAAGAAAGTCTACTGACCGAGTACTCTGATAGATTTGACTGCTAGGCGAGGAGACGAATGAGGCAGGGAATCATTGAAAGAAATGAGTCGCGGCACTTTGCTACTTTCCTCTCTTCCTCACCTAGAAGCGAGACCATGTCTCACAGACAAGCCACCGGGCCTCAAAGAGGATGAACAGCCCAGGGAATGCACAATGACGGGGAGCGCAAATTGCTTGAAAATTTCCTTTGCCCCAGCTTTTCTCATACCTAGGTACAGCTCGCCCATGCCTACCTAGGTTCTTCGCCTTCGCTCTTCGGCTGGGACGAAATTCGCGCAATTGCCAAGCAACCGCCAACACTGCCGCCCCCAGCCTAGAACTACCATATTTTCACGACCGCTCCGGACCAGGCGATGCGGACGGGCTACGAATGGAATTGCGCAATCCCGAGGCACTGCCAGGAAAGATAGGCCAAGAGGGGGGGGTTTTCAAGTCAAGTGTTCACAAAATGATCAAACGACGCCGGGGTAGGTAGGTGGTTCCTGCAACCTCAAGTATCCGTAGTGCGAAGTAAACCCATGGCCACAGAGCATGCAAAAAAAATCCGGGGTAGGACTGCATAGTGCAGCACTGCAGACCCCCTCTCAATTCTTTACCGCTGGCGCCTGGACTGCACGCCGAAGCGCAATATCGCGATGCCTTTCCGTTCGACCCTTTCTCTTTCCTTATTGCATAAACCAGCGAATCAGCCCTGCTTTTGTGAATGTCCTTCCTTAAGTTACGAATACCTGATGTACACTTCACCGTCTTGGTTCCCGTCACACCGAATGTGCGTTTCACACTTACACTTACACGCAGCAGCACCTTCCCCTCTCGCGTGTTTGCCATGAGGCACGAAGCGAGCGGCTAAAGAATTGCCATCAAGTGACTCGAATTCCCAGGTAAACCGTAAAACGACAATGGCACCCCCTCGGGACTTTACCTGTTGGGGTCCAGTAGCCGGGGGTGGGAAGAAACGCTGTTCGTGCCTGGTCTTATTCAGCGGGTGCGTGGTGTTTTCGACTGGATGTCGTTATTTTCATTACGTTTTAGTTTGTCAACGTTTGCCCCTCCACACACGGTACACCCCTCCCCTCTCCCATGACTCTCCGCCAACGCCTGTGAGAATCGAGGCCTCGTTTCAATTTTTCTCTTCCCCCAGCTACAGAATTTTTTTCAGGTCTGGCCCACCTATTCTCCCGCCAGCGCGGTCTGAGACGTAGGTACATTCTCCACCGCTATAGTGGACAGCAAGAGAGAGAGAGAGAAAATTTATGGAAGAGCACCTGGACAGATCGGTGGACCGAGAGGCCAACAAGCTTGGAAGCTCAAGCAAGGTCGTTCGTTCATCGCCGAGGCCGTGCGTGAGCAGCGAACGCAGGCGTGCACACCCCCGGGGATGGCGCGTATGTGGAGAAACCAGCCAGCCAAGGAGCCTGTTGCAAGAAAAGAATGATTGACCTTGTGATCAACTTTTTTGGCTGGCGCACCCTACGTCAGGCAAGGCCAAGGATGACTTGCGCCGTAGTTGGGAAAGGTCGCGCAATAGCTGCTGCTTGCAGCCGAGAATCCCATCCTTGCTCTTCCTCCTTCCCTGTGGGAGGGAAGCACCTCACATGGACGGATACCTAGGGGGTAAAACAAAGACCAGATATTATGTGCTTGCTGTGTGTTCCTCATTCTGTTCCTATAAAGCTCCTTTGTCCCGTCTTGCACCACCCCTCTAGCTCACCCGTTCCCACCATACACACACATATAAACCGGAGAATCTGTTTCCCTGAGAAATCATAGAGTCATACCTTTGCCTACCCGACTGCACCATTCACGTCCCAATTCGACTCGACAATTCCATCCGAAGAGCGATTGCGCATTAGACCATCTTAGACGGAACAGCACGAACATCTCCCGAGTCTCATAAAGACGTTTATACCACACACTTTTCCCACACCAAATCCCACATCACAAACTCCAAAAATGCTTGCCTCACACGGACGCGGCGGTGCCGGCAACATGGCCGACACCTCAAAGTCGCCCAAGATCACCCCCAAGGACCTCGAGACCCCGACTCTGAAGACATCTGTCGTCACCACGGGCCGCGGCGGAAGCGGAAACATGGCCAAGAACGCCGACCCCTACGAGACTCGTTTGCGCCAGGACGTTGAGGCGTAAGTGCTATCCCCATTGAACTCGAAGGAAGCAAGTAAAAGACCTAAAGCTAACATGAGTTTCTCGATCTAGTGTCCCACGACGCGAGAGTGCCGGCGCATCCCACTTTGGCCGCGGTGGTTCCGCCAATGTCTTCAAGGGATCACCCGAGGAGGAGGCCGCCGCCAAGAAGGCCAAGGCCGAGGGCGCGAGCGCCGTCGACGACGACGAGTCTGCTACCACCCTCCGTAAGAGCAAGAGCCCGTCACCGCGCCGCAGCTCCGAGGAGAACGCCAACGGTCTCGCCGCCAAGGGCAAGCAGTGGTTCAACAACCTGACCAAGAAGGCATAAAGCCCTCACCTGCTTCGTCTCTTCTCTTCTGTTCTTTCTCTCTTGCGCCCCCAATGGGCGGGATTTACGTCTGCATTGTGTCTCTTCTCGGTATGAGGAGTCATTAGCGATGGCGTATTGTTGAGTTGGTGACCACGCTTGGACGCCACAGGGCGTTGAAGCCTTCTTCATCGTTTCGGCGACTGGAATGTCCAAGAGGACTGTTTCTTATCAGGCCATCATTGTACAGCGCTTTTGCCACGGAGTTTTCACGGATCGGGGATTTTTTTTTCTGCTGGAGGCAAACAATAAGCGTCGCTAATGGCCAGCGGCTTGTTTGAAGATGTTGAAACGACACAAAAAAAGTTCTTGATACCACGGTCGACATGATTTTCAAGGATAATTACGATACGGGAAGGAAAAGCATAATGGAATTTTTTATTTTATCCCATACAATTGGCTTGTGCTCTGAACCATGATATCTTCCTTGACCATGAAATTTAGGAACTGTTATGGTACTATTACAGGAGAACATTTTGAAGCTGCGACGCTTAAAGTTATCATGGTTGCCGTTATGTTTCCTTCTACTCATGAGGCTTTATCAGAGGGTTCATTTGATTCGACCAAGATTGTCCTAAGGCACTACCGTCTCTAGGAAGATGCCTTTAAAGATTGATGCCATATCACTTTATTTCGCTCCTTTTTCAATACGCCTTGTAGGTATTGTGACTTGATACTCGAATATCCACTTTTCCAATCATCACTTGCCGCTTCTTGATTTTTGTCCACAACCCACCGACTCGTTGCCTGCTTAGTTCTTCGTCAAACGATGAATTTCTGACAGGTAGAATCGGAGATCCTCGGGGTTGACGCCCGGGGTGATGCCTAACATGAGATTATCAGCCTTCTTCCTTTCTCCGTACAAAATGCAGCAAATGAAATTGAACGCATCGACTTACCGTGGCCGAGGTTTGCAATCCATCCCTTCTTTCCGTTACCGTAGAAGCCCTTGACCATGGTCTCGACAGCCGCCGTCATGCGCTCATGGGTACCGTACAACACGCCAGGGTCTGCGTTGCCCTGGAAAGTGACACGCCTGTCGCCGCGAATCTTGACAGCCTCGGCGGGGTCCTGGAGCCAGTCGAGGCCGATGACGTCGTAGCCAATGTCAATGACGGAGTCGAGAGCGTGCCAGGCGCCCTTGGGGAAGACGGTCATGGGAACGCGCTCCAGGTTCATCTCGGCGAGCTTCTTGGGGAGGTTCTCGGAGATGTAGGACAGGTACGGCTGGCTGAACTCCTTGAAGGCCTCGGGGCCGAGCTCGCCGGCCCACGAGTCAAAGACCATGATCATCTGGGCGCCGGCCTTGACCTGCAGCGCGAGGTACTCAACGCAGACCTCGGCAATCTTTTGCAGGAGCGCCTTGGACTCCTCGGCGTAGCGGTAGATCCACGTCTTGCTCTGCATGAAGAGCTTGGTGCCGCCGCCCTCGACCATGTAGCAGAAGAGCGTCCAGGGGGCGCCGCAGAAGCCGATGAGGGGCACACGGCCGGCGAGCTTCTTGCGGGTGAGGGTGATTGCCTTGTAGACGTAGTCGAGCTCGGAGGCGACGTCGACGTTCTTGGACAACACCTTTTCGTATTGCCCGTCAGTCGGGGTCTTGAGCGGCTCGGGGAAGTGGGGGCCCTTCTTGTCGACCATCTCGACCGTCATGCCGAGGGCCTGGGGCACGACGAGGATGTCGGAGAAGATGATGGCGGCGTCGAGGAGGCCGGCGAAGCGCTCAATCGGCTGCAGGGTCAGGGTGCTGGCGACCTCGGGGTCACGGCAGCAGGCGAAGAAGTCGCGGGTGCCCTTGGCTTCATGGTACTCGGGGAGATAGCGGCCGGCTTTTTCGCGGTTTGTCAGGAATCGGCTGTTCATTTGTTCATGTCCTATTTCTTAGGACGGGAAAGGGCGGGTTACCTTGACGCATGATCCAGCATGGCGGGCGCTCGACCGTCTCGCCTGGAAATTGAGGAGGTCAGCATTTGACTAGAAGAGTGGACTAGGGGTAGATACTCACCTCGTGCTGCGCGCAAGAGCAGGTCGTTCTTCAATGGCTCAAATGTCAACTCCATCTTGTCGGCCTGCTGTGGGAATTGAAGGTGCTGATGGCGGATGTTGGAGATGCCGTTCCACGGATCATCCAAAAAGTGCCCCGCGGTTCGGTCGCTGCAAAACCCCGCCAAAGCTTCAGGACCCCCGTCCACCGCCTCCTGTGCGCCCCTGCCGCCCTGCGCACGTCGCCGAGGCAGCCGGTCCGGCAGGTGCACCAGCCACGTTGTGGCTTGACTCCGCTATTGAGTGGGCCCGCAATCCAAAGCTCTTTCGACCTCCCTGGCAATTTCCATTTGTCGCTTCTCTTCAAACAGCTCTGAATAGTCTCCATCGAATCAAATCGAGCCAATTGGCAATCTCCGCCCGCGACTGAACACGCAAAAGCAGCTTCACGACCAGGACGACGATGATATAGTCCGAGCAAGATCAATTGAATACCCACGCGCCCGTCGCCATTCGATCCCTTGGCGACCGGGCTGCAATGCCGCCGTCACGACCAACCGTCCGATGCTGCCGCGCCGTCCAGCAACAGCTTCAAGCTTCGCCCGACAATGTATGGATCACGGATGGTCTGTTGGCGAGCGCCTTTGAGCGCTACTGCCACGTATCACGCCTCACGAGACGGAAATCGAGCTCTGTGCCCGGCCCGCTGGAGAATCGACGAAGACTGGGCAAGAGAAGGATGGCAGAGATGCACATGGACGGACACTCGACCCTACCTCCCTGGGCCATTGAGTTCCCGATCGATCTGAGCCAATGGAAGTGGCAACCGCCGACACTTCGTACATCAAAGGACCAGAGGGATGATCTACAGAGCCAGCAAAGTCAATCTCTGCTATCTCGCGTTTACAGATGGTCAATGTCAGAACAACAGATGAAAGAGGAGGAAGTTGACCGGAACGGCATTGAGAATGCGCCAGCCTCCACATTTGACGATCGGCTGTCTGAAGCCCGAGCCGCCGTTGCGGCATCGACACGGAAGGCGATCGACTCGGGCTATTACGACTTTATCGAGGGGCTTCAAAAGGAACTGAAATTGGGTGCCCTCGATCCCAGAGCCGTGGACATGGCTGTTTCGAAATTCCCCGAGTCTTTGACCGGGACAAGCGCTGACGGCGAGACGGTCAGCACAGCCATTGAGCTGTTTCTTTCGGCCGTTGTCAACGGAATCGCATCTTCCAAAGTTTTGGGCCCGTCAGAGTTTGACGCGAGCTTTTGGAATCTTGTGCTGAATCGGACGTCTCAGCTGCGGGCCAATGACGCGACGATTCTCTTATTCCAGGCTACGCTCGATGCGGTCCCTCGCCCATACCTGAACGATGTCCACGAGGGCATCATTGCGGCAGTGCAAACACTAGCCGTGTCTCAGTCGACGGGGCGCAGACGGGCCGCGGACATTGGCGTTGCGCTCCGCGAATTGTCACCCGACAACCACGGTGCGCTTCTCGAGGGGATCGAAATCGCAGTCTATCAAGGTTCAGTGGTCTTTGAGGAGGAAGCCCGCCAAAAGCTTCATTTCCTTTGGCTGCAGGTCTTGGCACACATGCCGCTGGTCGACTCTGTCTATCTCTTTGACGCTTGCGTCAGGTCCAAATACTTTGACCGCGAGCTACCCTGGCACGATGACCGAGATCTCAGCCAGCTTGTCCTCCAGCAATGGACTAGCCGTGGGTACCTAGGTGACCACGAGGCTGTCGCAGCATTCTGGGACCGCGAATCGTCCAGACATGCGACTTCGAGCCTCGCTGCCCTAGTAGCCGGTATTTGCGAAATTGAGCACGATAAACCAAAGCATTTGAGGAGGGAACATGTCTGGCTAATCAAAAACCTCATGAAGCTGCTGAGTCGCTTCGGTCGCCAGGATCAGCTCATCGTCTCGATGCAACGTTTTGCGGAAACCAGGGATTCGATACCTGTCATGCCGTTCATGCGAGTCGCGTCAGCCAGTCATGATTACAAGACGGCCCTCAGGCTAAGGTCGATCCTGCTCTCACACGAGAAGAAGCTGGAGAGCCGAATCGAGTCACAGTGGCATTGGACGGCTTGGGTGCCCTACATCAAGTCCATGATCAGAGACGAATCGGTAACATCCCGGGACATTTGGTGGGCAGTACACTGCGGAGACGGCAAGATGAAGCGGTACGAAGCGAAACGGCACGAGCTCTCGATCAGGAGGAAAGCTCTCATGGAAGACATGACGGTGTGGTTCGCGAGCGCGGCGAACCGGTCGGAGAGGAGCACGTTTCGAGATATGTCCAGGTGCATCAGCTGGCTCCGGAACAACAAGGTGCCGCTCAGCAACCGCTCGATGGCGGCCATCGCCAAGGTGGCCACGCGCGAGCTCAAGAAGGGCGAGTTCGGGCGGACGCAACGCCTGCTCTGGTTGCTGGATGTTATAGGACAGTCCAGGGGACCCGAGCAGAGGGCTCTCGTCGCCCGGGTGCTGCAACGGTGGAGGCAGGCCAATTCCGAACTAGAGAGGAAGAGGTGCCGTGAGGCTGAAGGGGTGCCGGACGCCCAGCGGATCAGAGAGGCGATTGGGGCTCCGGAAAGGAGCAAGTGGTAGATGGTTGGGTGATTTTTAGGGAATAATACAAACACACCCACATTCACACATATTCAAATACTACGTCAAACACATACAAGATGAAGTCATTCGGACCCAGCAATAAAGACGTGAAAGGGGGGGAAGACGATGAGTAGCGCGTGCCCGTGGTACTCGAGGGCGATCACGGTGGGCAGAAAGAGTAGTGGGACAAGAAGGTAAAAAGGTAGGTGAGGTACCTTTCGCATCTACGACCAGCAAAGAAGCGGCACGGCCCAGTACGATTGGGATTCTGCAATGGGATGGGGGAGGGGAGTGACAGGGCCCCTTGTTTCGTGATGGCGCGGGAAAGCTGATTCGGTTCGTTCAAAGCTTTTGCCACGAGGGAAAAAAATTAGCAGCATCTGCAGCGAGCCGCAGCAACGAAGAACGCTGGAATGTGTGAAAGGGCAAAGTAGGCGGGCGAAACGAGCAGGAGGAGGAGGACGGCGCCGGACGGCATTCCATTGGGTTCCCTTTGACGGCGTACGGGCTCTCGGCCGGGTCACAAGGTTGGTTGATGGAGAGAGAGAGAGTGTGTGTGTGTGTGTGAGCTTGTTCGACTTTTCTGGCCGCATGCGTACAATGAGAGATCATGTTGGTGGGCGGGTGGGTACACACACACACCACACGTTTCCCTTCCGGTGCTCGAAACTGAGGAAGTCGCGAGGTCGCGAAAAGTCTCGTGCATTTTTTTTCTTCTTTCCTTTGTTTAAATGGTATGAGACAGGGAAAACCTTGATTCTGGTTTCCCATTGTCGAAAGTTGGAGAATGGTTAAATTGAAGAATTCGTTTGGTTTCAATCGATTTTTGGGGCTCTTTCACGTTTTGGGTCTTGGTTTTGTCTCTCGCCGCCCGTGAATGTGTTCGTTTCCTTTGCGGGCAGCGGGCGGAATATGGGACAGTAGGTTGGATTGTGGTGGGCTTGGAGCCTCGTTCGGCGCCGCCCGGTCGATTGACACCTCACCCCCGGGACGGACGGGAGGCGGAGGGGTAGAGGGGGGATAATCATACATAGTCATTTGCGGCCTATGAAACGGGGGAGGCGGCCGGATGACTGGTTCTAGGTGAGTTGAATAGACTCGGAGCAACACCTACTACCTTAGTAGTCACCCAGGGTGGCGGTGGTCAAGAGGCGAAAGATTTGCAAAGGGTGTATCATGTAACCATCCCGTACCTTACATTAGGGCCCTTTTCCCTCTCAGCCCAGGCACATAGGTTGGACATTAGCAGAAAGGTGTTTCGATATTGGTGAAAGACTGAGGTAGGCCTTAGTGCAGAGAAAACGGGCAAAGTTTGTTAGTGGACGGGAAGCCGGAATATTCGGGGGGGAGGGGGTGGGCCGATAAGAGAGAGAGGCGAGTGAGGTGAGGCGATGAGCAGCAAAAGAGAGATTGTGTGTGGGAGAGGTGATGCTACCGTCGCTGCATTTGGGTGGATGAGACCCTGGGTTAACCACTTGAGGCTCTCACTTCGCCAGGTTGGGGGAGTGGACCACGCATTGTCTGTCAGTGTGAAGTTGAGAAGAAAAAACGAACAACCTAAGACGAGGTCTGGAATGTATGGAAGATGGATGGAAGCAGCGCCATCGTTGATTAGGTTTGGTCCCTTGTGGAGCACTGGAGCTACGGTACCTACGTCGTAGTTCGTACCCAAGCTCCCTATTGCCTGTAGGTACTCCGTACATACATAGTACCGCGAGTGCCTACCTAAGGCTGTGGACTCCTCCTCGAGGAACTGACGTGCGATACCTGCGGTGCTGCGGTCCGCGGATGGGGAATGAGGGGAGGGGCGACGTATCTGCATAGCGTTTGATTCTTCCTCAATGGATGGAATCGGGGCAGCTCATGCCCAAATCGTAACATTGTTGGACAAAAATTTTTGCTCATCGAGGTGGGGGGTTGACGGGCGGCGGAGGCGGGCAGAGATTGAGGATATGTGATGGGCAGGGGGAGGATGCTGCAACTTCTTGGAGCTAATACAACCTGCCCTGGAGAGTACATAACTCCGTACGGGTAGAGGAAGCCCAGGAAAGGCGGCAGAAAAGGGTAAAGGCAGAGAAAGAAGGGTTCGTTTCGGCCGAGGCATAATTGGCGTGCCCCTTCCATCTCCCCCAACACGTCCCTCTTGATTACGTGCAGCAAAGATGAGCGCGCAAAAAGAAAGCAAAGGAAAACGAGATGGGTGGGCTGTGTCCAGTGAGAGGGCGTGGACGGCGTCGGTTCGCGACTGATGACATAGAACTCGACTGACATTTGCCGTAGGCCCGTTGAGGCGACATTAGCCTCCTCTGACCTTAATATGACCTTTGCTCAGACGAACGTGGCACGCATGGTTGGAGGGGACATGGTAGCATGGGGGGGCCGGCCCGCCGTCCATCATTCATTAGACTCAAGTCAGGGACTCAGACTCACAGACTCACAGACTCAGGGTTCAGAGGCAAACGTTGATGCAAGTACGGGCATAGTGTATGGACACTTGTAGCTCCGTACGCGACGGATATCCCGTATGTGCCATGATAAACGAGAGCAAAAGAACCCTGCACGTTGAGCAGCGTTGTCCCATTCGCTTCTCTTCATCCAAAGACACGTCTGTAATAACAGTTGAGTGATAGGCACGCCGTAAGACAGGGCAGACACGGGACAGGCTGCGGCATGGCCACGGGATGGCGGCATCCTCGTAGGTGGCATAGCATGGCGCAGGCAGCTACGACATATGGTTATCCGCATACGCCGTACGGGTAGTACCGCCGCAAAAGATAGAAAGAGAGAAAGGAAAGAAGTGAAAGATGGGAACGTTCCGGACGGTTTGGAACGCCGACGCCAGCTTCTCCCGTCGGCAGCTAAGCAGAGTCGAGGGAACGGCAGCCCAGAGAGTGCGAGAGAGAGAGAAAGACGGAGAGAGACATGTACTTCCATTCTCAGAAAGATTGAGAGACATGGCGAGAGAAAGAGCTTATCTGCTTTTGTCCCTCCATGGGGGATTGTCGTAGGGTTCGTAGCTTCGTCCAGTCCAGATGTTTAGTACCTTAAGGTAGGTGAGGAGGGCAAGCTGTCTCTGGAAAGGTACTTATCAAAACGTGGATACATGGTGCAAATACGGAGTATCTTTACAGACCAGTGTTGTGCGCAGATTAGCGAAGAGACGACGCCCTGAACATGTTGCGTGATGTTGCGATGAACTATTCCTTCCCGGGAGGTGTGTCTTGGGCAGAGAGAAAGAGCTCAGGGGTGCCGAACCCCCGCATGCGGAAGTACCCGGTACCTGCGGCGGATCTCCTCGCCCAGTCGCACACGCGAACCGGCCCAGCAGGTCTCGCCTGCTCCGTCCCGCTGCCTTACCTCACGTACTCTACTGCGTAAGTATGTATATGCTGTGCGCCCACTATTAGATACCTAACGTTGCCCGCTGATTCCCCGAGGAGGGTGCTGCTGCGGCCACTACTGAGAAGCCAGTACGAAAGATGCGGAGACTCGGCGAGAAGGTGCGGTGCTCCCCATCCCCTCTTTGTCTGGGCCGCTCGAAGTACCGGGTACCGCATACTTTGCCTTGCGGGAAGGTCGTTCTGGGCCATTTCATCCTGCTCTGCTCTTCTCTACCACGTACTCTGCTCCACACACCTCTCCCACCATCCTCCATCCTCCCATCTTCCCGCAACAGTTACACGCTTCGTTCGTTTCGTGTCTCGCCCTGCTGGTTCTACCTCTTGTTCTCTTCTTCTTTTCCATGTCACTCACTCCCACGTTCGTGTCTCTTCCTTTCTCTTTCTCCCCCCTCTCTGTCTCTTACCTCGAGGTAGCTTCCTTTTCGGCCACGCCCCTCCACCCCTCCTTTTCGTCCTCTTATTGTCCGTTGTTGGACAGGAAGTGACACAAATCAAGTTCAAACCCAGTCCCAATCGAGGATACCCTCTTCTTCGCCGGCCTCCGCATCTACCGGCGTCTGTGTGAGAGGGTGAGAGAGAGCTGTATTCCTACGTGGATGGGCACTTACATAGGCTTGCGCGCGCCCACCCCCAACTTGTCCTCCTCTCACATACTTGGCTCC
Organism: Colletotrichum abscissum; assembly: GCF_030869225.1. Taxonomy (NCBI): domain Eukaryota; kingdom Fungi; phylum Ascomycota; class Sordariomycetes; order Glomerellales; family Glomerellaceae; genus Colletotrichum; species Colletotrichum abscissum. The sequence continues at coordinate 1,248,021 of NW_026849988.1, read as the reverse complement.
TCGCTCGCCTACTCGCCCACCCAACCACCACCATCACCACCATCTCAATCCTTCGGACTGGGATTAGTCGTCCACCACCCGCAAGCACCATCACACACAACCACGACAAGGACCAGGACCAGGACCAGGGACCAGACTAGAAATCAACTCTCCTGCATGTCCCGCCCGCTCCTCTCACATATCTCCGTTCACCACTGGCTACCCGGCTCGCACCCGTAGGCTGTAGCTTCCCACGTCCCTTTTTACGTCCGTAACTCCCCCCGGAACACCCAGGTAACCCTCGACCGTTCCCAGTTTCTATCCTCTTTGGACCGCATCCTCGACTCTCTTCAACGAATGACCGTCTTGTTTGCTTCGATTTTCATCCCGACAGCCTCTCATAACACCCTCCTTTTCCAAACGCTCGGCCATTGACAAGAATCCGAGATCTGATCAGACCGGCGCCCGAACCGCCAACCAACCATCAAATGGATTCTGGGCACTATTCCGCTGCACGTCATGCTGCTGCCGCTGCCGCTGCCGCCGCCGCCGCCGGTGGTGGTGCCGTCTACTCGGCTCAGCCCATGGACCACGCACACGCGCACTCGCACGCTCACGCACAAGCACACGCCTACCATCATGGCCACTCTCACTTACAAACACCCGCGCAATCACCCCATGGCCAGCCACAGTACTACTCGATCAATCCCGTGAGCCCAACCGCACAAGGCCCTTCCATGACGAGCCCCCGCGTCCTACCAAACTCTGATCTCATGCCTGGCGCTCATTCACCGGGCTCAGCAACATCTTCCGCGCCGCACGGCATGACCGGTCTACCACCCAACCGCCCTTCGTCCCCGGCCGCCTCTGTGTCGGGAGCGCCTAGTCCCGCCTCTAAGCCTATCCGGAGGCGTATGCGCATGATTACGTCCTGCCTCGAGTGCCGGCGCAGGAAGCTCAAGTGCAACAAGTCTCAGCCATGTGTCAACTGCATGAAGTTTTCGCGCGACTGCGTCTACCTTAGTCCCAAGCTTGATGAGGCCAGTCAGCTCCGTCTTACAGAGATCAAGGAGAAGGTTGGATCATTGGAGCGCCAGTTGGAGCGCGATGTCGCCAAAACGTCCCGAGCCGCCCAGCAGCAAGCTATCCTCGCCGACGATGTCGAGGACGACTTTGCCGAGGAGCGCGATCTAGAGCCCACAGATATGACGGCTCTCGATGTCACGTACGAAGAAGACGCAGACGGAACCGACGATCTCATTGACCTGGGTGTACAAGTTGGTCGCATGCGTATCACAGAGCGCATCGGTGGCCTATCCAGACCCAGAATAGCTGAAGAGGTGTGTCCAATCCTACTGTTACTTTTCACCAGTTCAATCCCAAATCTTGATCACTTGTCTCGAGCTAGCGATTTTCTGACGCAATAGTCAGATCTCGGCCGGTATATCTGGCCCGGGCGGTCCCCCCGGGGGTCCACCTCCGGGCGGTCCGATGGGTGGCCCGATGGGCGGTATGGGAGGAATGATGGCCATGATGGGCGGTAGGGGCATGGGCGGGGCCGGACGAGGCGGGCCGCCCCGTGGTGGGCCGCCTCCTGGGTATCCCGGCTTTGGTGGTCCACCACCCGGCATGGATGCCATGTCTGTCGTGAGCGGAAGCTCTGGTGACTCGATCCCCGACTTTTTGAGGCCTGGTGAATCCTACATTCCCCCCTCGAGCGGCTTCTTCTTTGGCCACACCCCCGAGGCCCTCTCTCTTGATAGGAGATTACCTCAAAAGGAGGCTGCTGATCGACTCACGCAACAATACTTTGCAGCAGTTCACCCCATTGCACGATGTGTTCACAGACCGTCCTTTGAGGCTGAGTATGTAAACTTCTGGGATGAAGTCTACAGCAACATTGAACCCAGGGCCTCCACTCAAGCCGTCATGTTTGCGGCTTGGTTCAGTGCCGCCGTGAGTATGGACGATCCGACAGTAAGGACGTTGTTTGGCGTCACCAAAGCCAACTTGATCGACCGAATGAAAACCGAGACAGAGAGAGCTCTCGGAAAGGCCAATTTCCTACGCACAACTAGAGTGGAGACTATGCAGGCTTTCATCATGTATATGGTACGTTGCGCCTGTTTGTGTTTCAGCAAGCTCGTGACTGACATCAATCACAGCTCCCACTCTGCAGAGCCGAGGTATCTCGAGCTCACTCTGTTCTGGTCGGTGCCGCTGTCAGGATGGCCGAGTGCATGGGCTTGCACAGAGACGGAGAGACATACGGACTGAATCCTCTGGACACTCACGTTCGTAGACTCATCTGGCATCAACTCTGCTTCCTCGATATCCGCACCTGCGAAGCGCAAGGCCCCAGGCCGGCTATCAGGAGGGAAGATTACGACACCAAGCTCCCGCTCAACTGTGAAGAAGAAGACTTTTACGCTGCCGGACCACCCCCTGAGCCCGCAGACGTGTGGACCTCTTCTTTACTATCAGCGATTCGGACCGAGTGCAACGAGATGATGCGCGTAATCTGGCTGGACCGCCGCAGGCTCGAAACACGCAAAACGACACTCACTGCTGTTCTCCAGAAGATTGAAAACTTTAGGCGGCGAATGGTGGAGAAGTACGAACATTTACTCGATGGCGAAATCCCTATTCAACGCTACGCGAAGTTGGTTATGAATCTGCTCCTCTACCGCCTCCACGTCATGATCCTTCACCCCTACCACGCCAACGCCAACAGTCCCATGACCCACCGCCTCAACAACCTACTCGTCACTTCTGGCATCATGATCATTGAGATCTCGATACAGCTTGAGAACGACCCGCAATTCCGAGACTGGGCCTGGTATCTAGGCGCCTACCAACAATTCCAGATTGCTCTGCTCTTGGCCACTGAGATCTACTACAGACCGCAGAACAGGGAGGCCGACCGTATCTGGGCTTGCCTGGATTACGTCTTCGGAACAGACCGGACTCTACCGCCTGAGATGAAGGGCTTGCAGATTTTGGGGGAGATTATGAGCAAAATGGCAACATACCAGAGTATGCGCAAGATGCGTGCGCCGACAGGAACCTCCCGAGCACCGCTAAACAAGACGGCCGTCAACGTGAGAAACGAGAATCAGGGGGGACAAAATGCCCAGCAGCCACATCCCGGACAGGGCATGCCGATGGGCTTCAAGGCAGAGCCTGGCATGGGTGGTCCTGGTATGCAACAATCTTCACCGATGAGCGGCATGGGGTCTCCGGGGATGGCGTCTCCGCCCAACGCCCAGATGCAAGGTCCGCCTCCAGGAATCGTCTTTGCGGGTGTGTCAAACGGCGAGGCCATTTGGAGCATGCCACCCGTAAACGCGGACAGTCCAGAAAGTGTCAGCGACGGGGCCAGTATGGGCGGTCACAGGCCCTCGCAACCGATGAATATGATGAACCCTCTCGAGGGCGTAGACTGGGTAAGTTCATCTCGTACCGCAACACGAGTAATTCGCAATTTACTGACTTTTTTCTTTTTCTTTTTAGGATGTTATCAACGGTCTTTTCCCTCACGATCCTAATACTGGCGAACTGAACATTTCCGGCTTCAACGATCCAACGCTCGGGTTGGTGAACGGGTTCCACTGGGCTCAACGATGAGCGTGGATATAAGAGGGCATATTTCTTGCTGTTTATGCTTATTTTGCTGCATCAATGTATTCGACCATTTGCGCGACCATGTGCAATGGGTTGGAAAGCTACTGCTTGCTGGCTGGTGAAGCTCAAAAGATCCCACGATACCACGGCTATTTTGTTTTACGCCTGTTTGGTTTTGATTTATGCGTAATGCGGAGTTTGATGGGGGCGAAGTCTTCCACAGAGGGAGAAAAGTTTCACGAATGGGAAGACACCCCTTGGTCACGAGTGTTAATAGAGGAGGACTAGCAATGGGGGATGTACTAACGGTTCATCATGAACGACTGAAATGCCTGGAGGGAGTTTAGTTGGGGGATGATATCGGTGACGTGTTTGCATGAGGTTGTGCGTAATAGAAGTAATCTCTTACACGAGCCAAAATCTCTTTGAACCAGGACAGTTTACTTGACATTGGAACTCGATAATTTGCACCTACTCGTTGGGGCAAAAAGGGAACGACTGATACAGCACAAACTGCAACGGGATCTTTTTTTCGATTGACTGAAATCAAATAATACGAAGTATGAAATAATAGTAACCCAAGAGGTATCGTCGTGCACTCTGCCAAAATGAAAAAAACAACACAAGCCATTCTTTTAGCCTTCCCTTCCCTGCCCGTCCGTCCCGTTCTGTCCCCTCTCCCGATGTGCCAGAACAAAATGAGAATATTTCGTAAACGTCGTAATCTTGGGTTTGTTCTTGTTTGCTTGGTATCCCCGTTTCCCTTGAAACCAATGTACTTAATCGTCCCATATAATGTACTGTCCCACAACCCGTTCTCCGGGACCTCCATCCGTTCCATTACATCTATATCACACCCATCTTTTCCCTTCGTATGTTACTCTTTCTCTCTTCTCTTTCACACACAGGCATGGTATCCATCGCCAGGGCAAGCTCCTTTACCGCAAGTTGGAGGCTTGATCGGGCAAGAAAGTTCCCATGCTGAGATCGCTGTGCGTGGCCGCCGTCTGCCCGCCAAGCGACGCACCGCCAGCGTCGCTCCCGGGCGTAAATAGCCTAACGGACTTGCCCTTGGGCCGAGCCACCAGCACCTGGGCAGGACACACAACAATCTCGTCGTCATTGTTACCGCCGTCGTCGCCCTTCTTGACGACGAGCGGGAACAAGACGATACGCACAACGGCGCCCTGAGCCTCGAGAGCCTCGTTGGTAGCAGACTTGTCCGCGCTGCGCTCGTTCATGAGCGCCGCGTTGAACGTGACAGTCTCGGCGAGCTCGCCGTCGGCGTCGTACTCTGGTTGCAGCGGCGGGAGCATCATGTACTCGGCGCGCTGGGTGCGCATCTCGATGGAGAGGTCGACGGCCTCCCGCATCACACGGCGCAGCTGTGATTGAATCTGGTCCTCCAGGTTGGAAGGGGGAGGGAGGACCCTGGACAGCGTTTGGAAGATGGCTTGGACGACGGCCTCGGTGTCGAGGTCGCGCTGGTGCTTGAAGCTGGGGCGCTTAGAGAGCAGCGTCAGGGTGACGGCACGCCATTGTCGGACGGCCGGAGGAGGGCCGACCTCGGTAAGCAGCTTTTCCAGCGACTTGAGCTTTTGTCGCTGCTCGCGGTCCATGCCAAAGAGGTAGCGAGTGAACACAAACTCCCAAATCATGTTCATCGTCATGGACATGAACACATCTCGGCGCCTGACACGGTCGCCGAGGTAAGTGTCCACATCGGTGCCATCGAGGATGGCGTTGTCGAGACGGTCAATGACCTTTTCGTCATTGATCTCGTTTGTCTTGCGGCAGGCGCGCATGTCAGAGAACTTCGAGAAGCGCAGAACCCACTGCTGTACGTGAGAGCAGAGCTGCTGACATCTGTGGTCAAAGTGGTCGACATCCTTGACATTGAGGAAGTCGCTGTCAGCGCCCTTGGATGCCAGGATCTGGCGCTGCATCTGTCGGATCTTGTCCTTGGCCGCATCGAGCTCAGAGCGTAGGCGGCCAATCTCGGCATCCTTTTGGAGCAGTGACTCCTGGAAGTGGTTATGCTCGGTGCGCGCTTGCTCTAATTGCCTGGAGGCATCAGAGTGCTGGGTCTCCAATGACCGGTAACGCTCATTGTGTTGGGCAGCAAGCTGGGTATTGGCGCTGTTCAGGCCCTCGTTGACCTCCGTCAATCGGGCAACCTCCTTTTGTAGAAACTCAAGTGATTGCCTGAGAACGTCGATTTCGGCATCGCGCTCTGCCAGGATGCCAGAGGCTCTGTTGCTGTTGTGGGTATCGGTCTGGGATCGGGCGTCTGTGAGCATGCGGTTCTCCGCCATCAATTGTTCGACGCGGGACTCGAGCTCGAGGACTTGCATGCTCTGGCGACGTCGCATGCTGTGTGGACGGGTAGGCGATCGGGGAGAGCCGATGCGGCCTTCACCGAATCCATCCTACGATTGAAGGTCAGTCAAAGTTCGTCGTGACGGTGGCTAGCGATGCTGTCACAAGCGCTTCCAGCTAAAAACAAACACCACCTGGGAATCGCACGGTGAGGCAATAAAGCAGATAGAGAGAAATAATTGAATAAAAAATGTGCGTGACTTACGAAGACGTCGGCCATGTCCTTGGTACGGACACGACCTTCGTTGGCGACGGGGGTGTTTGAGGAGCTGGTCGGGTCCTTGGGGTCCTTGTTGAGGTCAAGCTGACTTCGTTGGCTGATGGATCGCAAGTCTCCGCTTACACGCCTGTCGACCCGGCGAAGAGGCGGGGTGGCGGTGCCTGACCGTTGGATGCCTGGGCTCTCAGGCCGGAACTTGAGCGGTTCTGGCGTTAGCGCCCCAGTGGCCCGCCTGTGCCGTGACAGGCTGCTGTTGGACATGGACCTGCGCGCTATAGGCTCTGTAGGTGCTGGAGACTGCAGCCGTGCGACCCTGTCGGAAACGCTGCGATTACCTGGTGGCGGAGTGCTGCGTGGTGACGAGACTGTGCTGCTGATTGCTGCACCAGCCAAGGCAGCCGACGCCAGGTCCTGGTACTTGTTTCTTCGCATCTCAAGCTCTGGGCTGATGCCCCGTTTGTGCTTCTGCGGCTCTGGAGTCAGCTCCCTTCCTGCAGGCTCTCGCAATACGGGTGTTCTGGAAAGTGGGTGATCGCGAGCCTCTCCTTCGATCAGTGAGGTCTTCTCCGGCGACTTGACTCTCTCCAGATCTCTAGATCGTCGTCTTTCGCTTTTGTGAAACCTCAACTCTGGAGTCCGTTGTCCATCGCGGCCTGGTGATCTTTGTTCCTGCCAATCCCGAAGATGAACTCCGCTGTCTCGTTGCTCCTCATTATCGAACCCTCCCCTTCTGAGAGGGTGAGGCGAGCTGGGTACAAAGCCGCTGTCTCGTGTTGGGTCAGGTGAGCCTGTGGTTGTGCGAGAAGCAGGCCTGTACAGTAATCGAGGTTCGATATCGCTTCCATCGTGACCTTCCTCCTGAACGGGCGGCAAGATGCTCGGCACCGGACTCCGGAAACCGCCCATCTCAAAGGTCCGCTCAGGGCTGTTTGGTGAACGTCCAACGAATAGATCGCGACGAGCCTCAGCCTCGAACCCACGATCGACTGCTTCATCCATATCGCTAACCATGGTGTTTGTCATGGGAGACCTGGTACCCCGGTTCAGTGAGCGTTGTTGTGTCGTGATGTTGGCAGGCTCGCTCGCTTGCTCCGTTCCGATTTCTCTGCCAAGAATCGGGCTCTCAATGTTGTCGTCTTGAGCCTTCTCCTTGAGCGGTGCTGTGAGACTCAGAACATCCTTAGCCTGTTCCTCCTCCTGTGACCTTCCTTTTGATACGTCCTCTACCAAGCCTTGAGATACTGGAGACGCGTTGGGCTCTTGTTCATAGACAATAGTCTCCTGTGCTTCAATGGGGACGCCCTCCTGTTGCTGAAGCGAGGGACCGAAAACGTCGTCCGCCATCATGCTTGTACGTGTTGACTGCCCAGGTAGCTGGTCATCGGCCATATTCTCGCCGCCGCCCCAAAAGTCTTCCACCTCTTTGCTTGCAATCTCGCTGACATGTTTCCTATCGGCACCTTCCCAGAGAGAAGGATCATCAAACATGTCTTCCTCTTGTGCTGCGCGCTTGTCCTCGTACTTTGACTTCTTTCCCTTCTTCTTCTTACCGCTGCTCGATTTGCTAGCAAGGACTGCCGCACCGGCAGCCATTGCTGCTGCCCCGACTGCGGCGCCGATGCCTGATGACTCGGATGCCTTCTTCTCTGGTGTGATTGGCTGGACAGATTCATCCGGCTTGTGGTCATACTTGTGCTCCATGTACGAAGCGGCGATGTCAAGGGATGCAGCTGGCTCTGGTTCCCGAAGAGGCTCATCTTTGCCCGCGCTGTGCCCAGGAATATTTTTTCCAAGGGGTGTATCAGCTTCCGGGGTAGGGAGCTCATCCTCAATCTTGCTGATGCCCGCTGCTGGTGTCTCGCGGTCATCAAAGTACGCAGCAGCAACATCTCTAGAGCTGACAATCGGCTCGGGGAGGAGAGTGTCGGACAACTCTCTCGTCTTCATCTTCTTGCGTTTGTTTGACTGATCGAAGGGCAGTTCATGAATGACGTTGCTGGTCTCCTGTGCGGGAGTGAGATCGATGTCTACTGACTTATTCGAAGTAGGAGACGTGGTAATGACACCAACAGGCTCGGGAACTATGCCTGCAGGTGATTCGAGGGCTGATGCGGTTTCTGGAGGCGGTGGCGCTGAAGGGCTTCGAGTGATTTCGCGAGGTGCACTGTCGAAATACTCAACCGTGTCTTTCGTATCTTCAGTTCGGCTAGGTCCAGGCACAATCGTTTCTTGTTCCGGCTGTAAGTTGGCGCTGATGGGAGAGCGATCCAGTGAGATTGACTGCTTCTTGCTCTTTTTGTTCTTCTTCGACTTCTTGGTGGCGGGAATGTCCCATTCATCATCACCAGCAGCGACAGGTTCAGTCATTAATTCTGGTTCGAGCATAGCCGCTGTCTGATGACCTGGGTCTTTCAATGAAATAGAGCCCTTCGCAACATCCGTCTCAGCAGCGGTGACCGGGAGGTTCTTTGACGTCTCCAGTGCGGCGGAGCCGCCTTGAGGTAAGACTGGGGCGCTGGCCTGCTCCTCAACGATCGTTTCTGGCTCATCCGCAAAGGAAAGTCTCTTGGCCTTCTTCTTGTCCTTCTTAGACTTCTTGGAGACGAACTCCTCCGCAATGGGTTCTTGCGGTGCAAGGTCGATGACTTCGGGCCCCTGAACGATCCCCCGAGAGATGTCCTCAGGCCCTGGCTCGGCGAAGGTGGCTTGCTCAGAAGCTTCGGTGGTCTCGAGGATGGGCGAGGCCGGCTCCTCAAACTGCACCTGGCTGGCGCGCTTTTTCTTGTCTTTCTTAGACTTCTTGACGACAAAGGTCTCTTGAGGTTCCTCCGTGAGGGCACTTTCACGGACATCTGGTGCGCTCGTTGCCTCTACGGGGCGCTTATCGTCCTGGTCAGACACATCCATTGGAGCGCTAGGCAAGACTTCATCCACCTGGTCAACTGAGATCGTCTCGTCACCGACAACCTGCTGCGGCGTAGATTCAGTAGCCAGCGTGTCTTCGGAGATTGTCTGAACTTGGTTGAGATCTTCTCGGCGTTCAGGTGTCATGGCGTCCATTATTTGGGGGCCAGCTGAGGCGTCAAGAGTGGGGAGGGGTTGAGGCACTGAAGTGGATTCGAGGGATCTGTCTGTTGCGAGATCATCCTTCGTGAAGGCCGACTTGTCGCTCGAAGCATGGTCCTCGTGTCTCGAGATATCTTCCGCTAGAAGAGGCTGTTGATGGAAAGCTCGCTCGGTTTCTTGCTGCTCCGTCGACTCAAGCTTAGGTGTTGCCGTGCCAGAAGCCAGGGGCGACTCGGGTTCGACGTCGTCGAATGCCAGGCTCTGTCGCTTCTTCTTTTTCTTGTCCTTTTTGCTCTTCTTCGCAGGCATGAAATCGTCAAGATCAGCAGGAGCTGCGGCCTCTGGCTCGGCCACGACGTTGGAATTTTCGACTGAACGGACTTGATCAGAAGCACCCTCGGGCAAATTCTCAACTGCGATGGGAGCAATGGATTCTTGCTCAGTCGAAGGGGCAGTATCAAACTGGCCGTCCAGTCCTTTTGGCTTGGATTCAGGGTCCAGAGTGGTCGTTGGCACGTCGGACTCTGCAACCTGTCTTGGCTGAGCATCCTGGGAGTGGGCAGTTGCGGGCTCAGTCTCCGGAATCACTGAGGCTGACCCCTCAGCAGGCAGGGCCGTTCCCTCCACAGGCTCGACGGCCGAGCTCTCCAAGATGGATCCTGCGGTGTGTGGCTTTTCGATGGGATCGGTGGCAGTGTTTTCCAAGGTGGCTACTTGTTCCTCGGCAATTGGAGTAGGGGTTTCAAGCTCGGTCAATGTAGACTTCTTCTTCTTCTTCTTGTCTTTCTTAGACTTGTTGACTGTGAACTCTGAAGGCTCCTCAGCAGCCGCTGTCTCTTCGGCAGTCTTCTCGGGCTCAAGCTCGATTGATTTCACAGAAGCTGATGGCTCAGGCTGGTTCTCGGCCAAGAGCGCAGGAGAAGGTTGTTGTATGTCTGCCGCCAGCTGTTCTTGTGAGATATCCTGCGATGGCGAAGGCTGTGCTACCTCTGGAGCTGATGCTTGTGTAGAGTCAGCCTCAAGTGACGCTTCCACTGAGGCCTTATCAAGCGGGACATCTGAGGCCATCTTGCTATCGGAGGTCAGGGGCGTGTCGGTAGTCATAGCATCATCAACATGTGCTACTTCCTTTTCGTTGTCTTCAACGGTGGTCTCCATCGGTGTCTCGGTTCCAGATGCAAGATCCAAATCCTGCTCGACCATGGACTTCTTCTTTTTCTTCTTGTCCTTAGATTTCTTGACGGGCGCGTCCTCGGGCCATTCTTCCTCAACTGGTGCGTCGATTGGAAGTTGGGAGTCCTTAGCGATGGAATCTTGATCGATGACAGTCTTCGGTTCAGCCGAGGGCGCTAGCGCGAGGATTTCCGCCACGGAACGGTCCTCCACCTCTTGAATTGGGGTGGAAATTGGCTCAGCCTCGGGGAAGTTGGCATCTGTAGGAGTCTTGACTGGCTCGACAGAGATATCGGGCGACTGTATTTGATGCCTCTCAGCTTCGAGTGCATTAGCTGGAGTGGCAGCTCCCGATGTGATCTCAATGTCGTCTTGAGTCTTGCCCTTCTTCTTTTTCTTGTCCTTCTTTGACTTCTTCTGGAAGGCTGGAGGTTCGTCGTCGATGTTTGGAATCTCGGCAGAAGTCTCAACAGGGGTCTCGACGGGGGCCACAGCGGGAATCTCAGCGGAGTAGTCTCCAACTAAGGCTGAAGTAGCATCCGTATCAATGGTCGGCAACTCGGCATTGGCCACGTGCACCTCCTCGGCCTCATTGGTAACAGAAGGGGGCTCGCTTTCCACCTTCGCCGTCTCTCTGACGTCTACAGTGACGGCATCTACCTGGGGTTCCGAGATGTCCACCGAAGTTTCTTTGGTCGATTCGGTTGAGTCAGGTGCCGGAACATCGGTGCTAGCGGCAGCCGGTGCTTCTTGAACATCAGGAGTAGATACATCAAGGTGGTCTGAAGGCTCCAAGACGGTGGGTGTTGCCGTTTCAGAGGGGGGATCCGAGTCGTCCTGAAGCTTGCCCTTCTTCTTCTTTTTCTTATCCTTCTTAGACAGCTTCGGGGAGAAATCATCCTCCACATATTTAGAAGACTCCTCGGCGGCAGCAGCAACATCGGCATCTAGGTGAGGCTTGTCTGTTGCCACCGTTTCGATGGCCTCTTTGGCAGGCTCCTCGATAGGTGCTTTGGGGCTCTCGAGATGCATCGACTGATCGGCAGACTGGTCGATTGTGGCACTTGGCATTGACGAAGAAGGCTCCTCTACTGCGGCAAGTGTGTCCTCGGTGGATAGAGTAGGATCGCTCAGCGGAGGCTCCGGGACGCTCTCAGCAATAGCCTCGATAGAAGGCTCTGCGACAGGTTCGCTTGATTGGGCGGCAATACCAGGCGAAGGGCCATATTCAGGCTCAAGGGTTTCTAAGGCCTTGCCCTTCTTCTTCTTGTCTTTCTTCGTCTTCTTCTCGATCATCGGGAAGTCGTCATCGACATTGACATCCGGAATTGCGGAAGTATCGACCTGGCTCTCAGGCTTTTCTGACGCCTCCTTCACCTCAAGAAGCTCAGGACTAGCATCCCTAGGAGCATCCTCAGACGTCGCGGCAGTCTCTACTTCAGGTGCGGGTGGCTGCTCGGATGAGATGTCTGCCTCGTCGTCTGCAGCCTTGTCGTGGTGGATATCCTCGACTTCAGCTGCGATGACCCCGGCGGCGGCTGCAGCAGTAGCAGCTGCTGCCATTTCGGCCATCTTCTTCTTCTTCTGTTTCTTGTTCATGCCCTTGAAAGGGTCCTCCTCGACGATGGGTGATGCCGGCTCGGACTTGTCGATGGGCTTCTCTTCGGCAGCTGCCTCTGCAGGAGTCTCTTCGACGATCTTGCTCTCAGCTGCCACCTCCTCGGGCTTCTCTACAGGGACTTGTGGAGCTTTTGTAGTGGCAAGCTCTGAAACTGCAGTGGCTGCAGCCAACTCTGCACCAGCGGCCATCTCAGCCATCTTCTTCTTTTTCTGCTTCTTGTTCATGCCCTTGAAGGGGTCCTCCTCGACCTGAGCCTCGACCTGGGGCACCTCTGCAACGGGCGCATCTTCAACAGCCTTCTCGTCGGTAGGTTTGTCGGCAAGAGTCGACTCCTCGGCAGTCGGGGCTTCAGCAGGAGTCTCTTCGAGAGCGACATCTGCAGGTATCTTATCGGCAACCTTGTCCTCACCAACCATCTGCTCAACTGCCTTCTCTTCGGCCTCAGCAGCGGCCATTGCAGCCAATTTCTTCTTCTTTTCCTTTTTGCTCAGGCCAGCGAAAGGGTCCTCTTCGACTTGAGGCTGCTCGAGCTCCGGTTCGGGCACGGACTTCGACTCAGCTGCAGTCTCCTTGGCAGCAGACTCCTCAACAATAGGCTCCTCGTCGATGAGCTTGGCTGGAGCAGGCTCAGTAGGTACTTGTTGGGCCTCCGAGACAGCCTCACCAGCGGCAGCAGCTTCGGCAGCCTTGGCGGCGGCAGCTATCTCGGCCATCTTCTTCTTCTTTTGTTTCTTGTTCATACCCTTGAAAGGGTCTTCGTCTGCCTTGGCTGGCTCTGATACTGCCTCTGACACAAGTTCTGGTTCCGCCGCGCGTTCGGGCTCCACGGCGGACTGCTCCTTGGTCGGCGTCTCGATCGTAGTCTTGTCAGAAGTCATCTCTTCGACAGGCGTCTTGTCCTCGGTGGTAGTTTCCAGTCCGGACGCGTCGTCTGTGGAATGTGTCTCGATGGGGATCTCATCGGCAGACTTCTCATCGGAAGGCTTCTCAACGGCAGGCTCCTCCCCAATAAGCTCCTCCTCGGTGGAGGTTTTCTCAGCGACCAAGTCCTCTGTGGGGTGCGACTCGACAAGCTTCTCAGCGGCAGCTTCGTCTTCCGTGGGCTTCTCGACCTCGACAGCTTCGACAGTGGCGGCAGCCTCAGCGGCTTCAGCGGCCGCCTTCATCTCGGCCATCTTCTTCTTCTTTTGCTTCTTATTCATACCCTTGAATGGATCCTCTTCAGACTTCATCAACTCCGGCGTAACCTCTGGCACACTCTTGACTTCATCTGCAGTTTGCGGTTCTGGCGCAGAAGGTTCCTCGGCAGCGGTTTCCTCAGTAGGCCGCGCCTCTGGTGGGGTCTCAAGAGTAGCAGGCGTGGAGTCGGCGGTTTGTTCCTCGGCGGCAGGCGTGGGTTCCTGAGCAACGGCCAGGGCGGCAGCGGTAGCGGCCATCTCTGCTTTCTTCTTCTTCTTCTGTTTGTTGCTCATGCCTTTGAAGGGATCCTCCTCGACCTTAGGCTGCTCCGATTCCAGAGGCGCCGTCTCTTCGATACCCTTCTCTTGCTCAGGCTCTACTTTGACAGGTTCTTCCTCTTGCTGCTCGGGAAGCTCAGTCGTGACGATGGGCTCTTCCGCGGGTTCCTTCGGTTGGGCGATCGCTTCGTCACCAGGAACGACGGCTTCTTCGCGAGCTTCCTCCACCTGTGATGCGGGTATCGATTCCGGCGTGCTTTCTGCCTCTGGAGCAGGAGAGTCCTCCAGAATATCTTGCGCGGTGTCCTTGCTCTTCTTCTTGTCCTTCTTCGATTTCTTCGAGGTGGTAAGCTCTTCCTCCACAGTAGTCGGCGTTTGGTTCTCAGGGATCGGATCCTCCGATACAACGGCTGGTGACTCGGTGTTCGCCGCTGCCTCTGGTGGAGTAGCCACCTCCTCCACGGCTTGGGGGTTTGGCTCCTCTGCGGCCGGCGTGACGGCAGGCATTGTTAGTGGCTCAGAATTCTGCGGTGCTTCTAATAGGTCAATCTCCTTTGCCACGAGCTGCGCTTCCGGCGTGGCTGGCGGCTCATCTTGGGTGTCGGAAGCAAGACTCTTCTTCTTCTTCTTATCCTTCTTGGACTTCTTGGTGACAGCTGGGAACTCTTCCTCTGCAAGTGGAGTGGTGTTATCTGCAGGTGTCTCGAGCGTTGCTGGAGAAGGATCAGTCTGGCCGGAAGGCTCTGATGGCAGTTCCTGCTTGACTTCGGATACTCCAGCCACAGGGGCAGAGGAGGCTCCTGCTTCCAGGTTGGTAGGCTGCAAAGTTGCTGGTGAGTCCTGGGCCGGTGGTTCTTCCTCAGACTTCGAAGTCGAGAGGTCCTGAGCACCGGCCTTTAGCGGGCCTTTGGACTCTGGCTCTGATGAAGCTTGCACATCTTCAGATGGCATTTGTGCTGCGTCGCCAAGCAAAGGGGCGTTGTCAGGTGAAGCAGAGGAAGATTCCTCTAGCGGAGTCTCCAGCTGAGGGAGTTCCTGGCTATCGTCCAATGAAAGACTTTGCTGCTTCTTCTTCTTTTTCTTGTCCTTCTTGCTCTTCTTCGTCGGCTCAAAGTCATTGATGTCGGCCTCTGCTGGTTCGGCCGGCAGCTCATCATTTGTCGTTGGCTGTGGTGAACTTTGAACTTCGTCTGATGTGCTTTCCGCCGGGGCCCGAACCTCTTCACTTTGCTTGGGCTCTGCGCTCTCCAGGGTGTCCGCAGACTCCTCTGTTGACCTGTGGTCGCCAGCATCATTACCCTTGGAGGCTTGGTCTACTGAAGACTGTAAAGGCGCTTCAGGCTCGGTGGGAATCTCGCGCGTTTCAGGCGCAGGCGAAGGCTCAGTGCTCTGCTCTTCCACTGCAGCAGATGCCTGAGCTGCAGCCTTTTTCTTTTTGTCTTTTTTACTCTTCTTGCCAGCTGGTTGAATTGCCCATTCATCCTCGCCAGCCTCGATTGCTTCTCTTACGGCGGTTGCTTCCGGGGCGTCCGTGACATTCGGCCCCGCCTGCTCCGGTGCTTGGACTGATTCGTCAACGGCCCTGACAGCCGGGGCTCCATCTTCCACAATCGGTGACTTGAGATTTTGGACATCATCCTGAGGAATTGGTTCAGATGTTGCAGCCTTGGTCTTCTTCTTGCTGCTCTTCTTTTCCTTCTTGGACATCTTGCTCGAGCTTGAGGGCTCAGAACCAACGTCGTCTTCCTGACCGACTTGTGTTTCGGTCTGTTCGGGGTCGTGAGTGGTACTCGGGTCCCCTGTTGGTTCAAGGCCGGGAAGAGTCTCCGAAAGCGGCTCTATTTGCGGCTCCGGCAAGATCGGTTGACCCAAAGATTCCGATAGACCTGACTGACCCGGGAATCCAACATTGGCGGCGAGAGAATCGAATTCGTCTCTCTGGTCCTTCTTTTCTTCTTCCTTCTTTTCGACGTCTGAAATTTTGTCTAGTTGTTGAACGTCTTGCAGAAGGGTCTCGGTCTCGGCAGTAGAGTCAGTAATCCCCGCGTCAGATTTTTTGCCAACCTCCAATGATGTCTGACTGGGTACCTGTCCCTCCTGTGTGCCCTGTCCTAGAGGTTGGGGGATCGCCGTGTTTGTGTCTTGGTTCGCCAAGGCTGTGACCGGGGGTCGAAGTGGGTCTCCAGCCTCCAGAAGCTCCAGGGCCGAGTCGGTGAGGGCCGGTCCCACGGCTTGGTCATCCGCTATCCGCCTGTTTTGCGTGTTCTCCAGTGATTTGTCGTCAATCGGCTCCACACCCGCATGCAGGCCGGGGTCCTGGCTGCCGACCTCTCCCGTTTGAGCGTTGGATCCCGCTGATGGTTCGTCAATGGTGTCAGGGCGGCCCGCAGCTTCGGGGTCCGATGTTGCACCAGCCTGGGCCCTAGCCACCTGCTCCGCGTCTACCTCGTGCTCCCGCTCTAATGTCTCACCGCCCTTCTCGTTGGCCACTTCAGCGCCGCCTTCACTGGAAAAGGCAGGCGTTGAAGGCTCCCGGGTCAGAGAATCCATTGGCTCGCCTGCAACTCCCCGCGTGCTTGTGTTCAGCCCAGGAGATGACGGAACATCATCAATGGGGGTCGCGATTGTGTCTTGCAGTGTGGGCAGGGCCTCCTCACTGGGCTCGCCTGCAGGGTGCATCTGTGCTTGGCCATCAGAGCCGAGATCCTTCTCCGCCACAACTGTGGCTGTTTGTTGGTCGACATCCTCGTCTAAACCTTGCGAGGTCGGAACATCGCCTGGACTGCCTGCTTCGGGCAACTCCCCTGCCCTTGACGCATCCTGAGCCGAGCTTGGCTCGACAGTGGAAGATACCTCAGATATGGAGTCGCGTTCGATGTTGCTTGTCGTCTCCAAGCCACCGTCGCCTTCATGAGGCATTTCAGGCTTAGGTTCAACAAAGGTCGAGAAAGACTCCAGTTCAGGTGCCCAGGTCACGGATTTCCTCTTCTTCTTGCCCGCAGTTGTAGCAGTCGGCCACTCAGCCTCTGTCGGCGTGTCTGCTTGCGGGAAGGGGATTTCGTCACTGCTAGGCTCTCCCGATGGAGAGGTCAAATAAGCGGACTGTTCTCTTGTATTCGCTACATCTGCCGAGTTTTCGAGGGTACTCTCCGGGTCCAGGGTGGAAGACTTCTTGCCCTTCTTCTTCTTCTTTCCCTTTTTGGTAACAGTTGGTCCTGGGTCTGCCTCCTCTGAAATCTTGCTGTCCGTAGCGAATTCTCCGCTCGCGGTGGGTTCTTGCGATGATTGCTCCATCTCCCCAATCTTGTCTGAAATGGTCGTGTTCGAGTTTTCAACGTCTGTGACCGTCTTGTCTGTGATTGACTCGTCCGTGACCGTCTCGTCCTTAGTATCCTTCTTGTCCGAATCCTTGGTAGCGTCCTCAACGGCCGGCTCCAATGTTATGGCGGCAGCGGCGGCTGCAGCAGCGGCTGCAGCAGCCTTCTTGGCCTTCTTCTTGCTCTTCTTGGATGATGCTGCTTCGGGTTCAATTGGAGACTCCGGACCACGATCCTGCTGGTCCTCGGCGAAGGTTTCTTGCGGTTTGAACTCAAGCGAGTCAACTTGGCTGTCAACAAGTGTCGGCTCCTGGGAAGCATTCTCGAAAACCTCGTCTGGGCTGATGGGAGTCGCAGGCCCTTGCGGAGGTGTGAGGAAAGCCTCATCCTGGCTTTCGGTCATTGTTGGCGTTTGAGGTTCCACTTGAGTTGCCTCCTCTACAGCGAAATCTGTCGCCTTGATATCAATTTCCTGCGATTGATCGGCTTTCTGCGCGTCAGTCGCAGAGGACTTCTCATCGATCGTTGCATTGGATGAAGTACCCTTTGCGGGTTCGGCAGGGAGCTCTTCGTTGATGCTTGGCACCTGGACATTATCTTCGGGTGCTTTCTTGTCCTTCTTCTTCTGTTTCTTCGACTTTTTAAGTGACTTAGAAGTCTCCTCGGCCGGAGCTGAATCTTGCTGTTGCTCAGTAGAAGGCGAAGAAGGTGTAGGGGCCTCGAGAGTGTCCGCCGTGACTGGGGCCGTCTGAAGGTTGGTGTCTTCTGGGTGACGTGCGTCCACAGGAATGGCTTCAGAAGCGTCGGTATCGGTGACGGTTTTCTGGCTGGACGGGTCTTCAGCCAGTGCGTCTGTAGTTGAGACATTCGATACGGGCGCTTCTGTCGCCGCTGTCGAAGTCTCAACCTCCGGGGTCTCAACAACCGGAGTCTCAACGACCGGAGTCTCAGCAGCCGGAGTCTCGATAGAAGTCTCAACGGCAGGAGTCTCAACGGCAGGGGTCTCAACGGCAGGAGTCTCGACGGAAGGAGTCTCGACAGAGGGAGTATCAATGGCAGAAGCTTTAGCAAAGTACTCCGGAGCAGGGCTCTCGATTCCCCAAGCATCGAACGCCGGGGTGTCGATGACGGGACCTTCGCCAATAAGGGCATCGGTAGCAGCAGGCTCATTGATGGGAGCCTTGTTGGTAGGAGCTTCAGTGGTAGGAGTCTGAACGCCTGGGGACTGGAGGGGAGTCGACTCAGACGACATCACGTCATCCAGCTGCGACAGCGAAGCACCCTTGCCCTTCTTCTTCTTTTTCTTTTTCTTGCCAGATGCATCAGGCTGAATGGGCTCAGCCGGTGGCGGCTCCGTGAGACTAGGCTCAGAAGTTGCCATCGCGTTGTCAACAATGGCTGGCACATTGTCAGAAGTTTCAGGGGCAAGAATGGAGGCTTTCTCGGTAATATCCTCCGGAAGGGGGATTGCAGCTGCATCCTTCTCAGTCGGAGCTGGTTCAGATACATCGGTCTTCTCGGCAGCGTCTTCGGGAAGAGGCACTGCTGCAACATCCACTTCGGCAACAGTTTGTCGGGGGATCTGCTCAACGAAGTCGGTATCATCCTCAGGCAGAGGAATGGTGGTAGCATCTGGTTCAGTATCGGGTAAGACGGACGTCTCCTCCAATGCTTTTGCGACGGGCGCGTCGACTATTGCGTTCTCGACAGCAGGTTCTGCGGAGACAGCTAGAGAAGTGTCGTTATCGGTCGGTACCAAGTCCACTTCCGCAGAAGAAGGTTGTGTGCTTGCATCTGTTTCGGTGGAAGAAGGCTTTGCTTCAGGTTCGTTCAAAGCTTCGGCGGTCTGGTCCTTCTTGGACTTCTTCAGCTTCTTCTTCTGCTTCTTGGACATGGAAGTAGACTCGGCTTCAGCTGGGACCTCTGCCTCAAGCGGTTCAACCGGGGTGTCATCGATGATTTGATCAGCGGCCGGTGGCTGCGAAACCTCGTCGCTCTTTGAAGCAGAAATGTCTTCTTGGCCAAAGACTGAAGGTTGCTGTTGCCATGGGTCCTCGTCTAGCTGCCAGGGGTCGTCTTCAAGCGTGGCCAGGCTTTCTTCTGGTGCTAGAGGTACAGGCTGAGTCTCGTCAACAGCCGCCACGTCGGTGTCGGCAGGCTTGACGTCTTGGTCAACAGTTGCAACCTGCTGCTCAGCCAAGCTGTCAGATGGGCCGAGTGACTTGTCGTTAGATTCGGAGAGGGGCGGCAGTGATTCCGATGGTGTGTCGAGCTTTTCTTGGGGGCCGCGGATATCGAGTCGCTGGTCAGGGAGGCTTTGCTGGATTTCAGCGGACTTGGCTTCTGGCGCCTCAGGGGCGGACTCTTGTTGCAAGGATGTAACATCATTGGTGGTGCCAAGCGACCTTGCTTCGATGTCCAATGTAGGAGTGTCTTGTTGAGAAGAAATAGTTGAGGGCTCGAGGGCTGAAGTAGATAGAAGAGTTTCGTTTGTCGCATCCAAAGATTTCTTGCTCTTCTTCTTCTTTTTACCCTTCTTAGTGTCAGGAACCAGAGGTGAAGCAGGCAAGTCAGTCTCGACTTCCTCCTTGGAATTGTTGACATCAGGCAATGGTTCTTGGACCGCATCTAGGGCGGGGGCGGGAACCGGCTCCTCCGTGACGGGAAGTGCCGGTAGCTGTTCAGCTTCATCCGTGTCCTTGGCCTCCTGAACATTGACAGAGGGTGCCAGAGAAGGCTCGGGAAGGACTTCTGACGCCTTCAGAGTCTCGCTGGCTTGACCAGCGCTAGCTTGAGCGGCAGCCTCAGCAGCAGCAGCCATCTCAGCCAGTTTCTTCTTCCTCTGCTTCTTGCTCAAACCTGCAAGCGGATCCTCCTCTGCCTTGAGCTGCTCCAACTCTGTTTCAGGCTTCTTCTCCTCGATGTCTGCGAGAGAAGTGGTTGCAGGCTGGTCAAGCTCAATGGCCTCCTTAGCTTGAGAGATGCTGGTTTCAGGAGTAGCAGTTGCTTCGGTGACTAGATTGCTCTCTTCGATGGGTTGCGCCGGTGATGCGGCGGTAGGCTGTTCGACTTCCACTTCTCTGCTGACCTCAGCGGGTTCAGCAGCATCAGCGGCCGCCTTCATCTCGGCCTTCTTCTTTTTCTTCTGTTTATTGCTGAGGCCGGCGAAGGGGTCCACATCATCCATTGGCTTCTCCTCGACCACGGGTTTCTCCTCGACCTCGAGCTGCTCCCCAGGTTTGGGCCGTCCAGCCTCCAATTCAAATGATTCGTTGACATGCTCGTCAGGAATTGGAACGGCGGCGGCGGCAACTTCGGAGGTGGCATTAGTGGCAACAGCCTCTGCGGCCTCTGCGGCCGCCTTCATCTCGGCCATCTTCTTTTTCTTCTGTTTGTTGCTGAGGCCAGCAAAGGGATCCACCTCCTCCATCGGCTTCTCCTCGATCGCTGACTTCTCCATGGTCACTGGCTTCTCCTCGACCACTGGTTTGTACTCGACATTTGGTCGCTCTTCGGTCTTCGGATGTTCAGCCTCCAATTCTAGTGATTCGTCCACATGCTCAGGAAGTGGAACAGTGGCGGCGTCAACAGCAGTAGCCTCGGCTGCTTTGGTGGCGGCAATAGCGGCGGCAGCCTCAGCAGCCTCGGCGGCCGCCTTCATCTCGGCTTTCTTTTTCTTCTTCTGCTTGTTGCTCAAGCCAGCAAAGGGGTCCACCCCAACCTCGGGCTGCTCTTCAGGTTTGGCTTGTCCGAATTCGGGGTCAAGCAGCTCCTTGACATGCTCTTGCTTTTCTTCGGGCTTGGCCTGTTCAACCTCTGGTTCAAGCAAGTCGTCGACATGCTCAGGTAGTGGAATGGCAGCAGCGAGCTCGGCATCAGGAGACTCCTTCTCCTTTGGGGCATCGACTGGCTTGAGAGACGTCTCCGGTTCGAGCGACTCTTTGGCATGCTCAAGAGGCGGAACTGCGGCGGCGGCGACGGCTGCAGCCTCAGCGGCTTCGGCTGCAGCCTTCATCTCAGCCTTCTTTTTCTTCTTCTGCTTGTTACTCAGGCCAGCAAACGGGTCCACGTCGACCTCAGTCTGCTGTTCGGGCTGAGCCTGCTCAACCTCCGGTTCGAGTGACTCAGCGACATTCTCAGGTAGTGGAACAGCAATGGCAAGCTCGACATCGGAAGACTCCTTCTCCTTGGGGGTATTGTCTGGTCCAAGAGACTCTCTAGTCTCGGGAGAGGTCTCTGGGACGGGTTTCGAGATCTCAGGAAGAGGAACACTTGCAGCTGTTTCCGCTTCCGTGGTGATCTTCGTTGCCTTCTCAGCATCAATTGGCGGCTCCGAGACGGCTTCCGGAAGGGGACTTGAGGAGACGAGGGGTTCCTTGGCTTCAGAAGAGTCAGCTTCGTTGGTTACGCTAGCGGCAGCCGCGGCCGCGGCAGTAGCAGCTGCCATTGCTGCCATCTTCTTTTTTTTCTGCTTCTTGCTCAAGCCAGCAAAGAGATCCTCTTCACTTTTGGGCACCTCCTCGATCTTGACTTGCTCCTCGACCTTGGCCGGTTCTTCAGGCACCTCCTTGATACTCGACAGAGACATGTCTTCAACCTTCTCAGAGAGCGGTTCAGCTGAAGCTTGCTCGATCTCGCGGGTCTCCGCAGCATGTTCAAGGATTGGCAAAGAAGTCGGCAGGGCCTTCGCGTCGAGAGCGGTGTCAGGCTGGTGCTCGATAGAGGCCAAGGAGTCAAGAGGAGTATCAAAGGCTTCGTCTGAGGCATCAGGGAGAGGGATAGCCGCCGCTTGTTCAATAGCGGGTAGGAAAGTGGACGGTGCCTTTGTTTCGATAGCAATCTCCGGCTTGGGCGTGGGCTGAACGTCAGCTAGGGACTCCAGGGGAGCTTCGAACACCTCATCCGAGACTTCGGGTAGCGGGATACCCGCGGCTCGCTCGGCTTCAGTTGTCTCCGCGGTCTGTTCAAACACAGGCGCGAGGGCGGGCTGCGGCGTTGTGTCTGCTTCGGAGGCAGCTTTGCTGTTCTGCTCAGGCGGCTCGGCAGATCGTTCAAGCTCCTGCATCTCGGCCTGAGCCTGCTCCCAAGCCTTCTTGATCTTGAGTTGCTTTTTTCTCTCCTTCTTGGAGAGCTTCTTGTCAGACGCGTCGTCCTCGAGCAAAGGCTCAGATGTAACGGTTTCGGGAGCGACATCTTCGACCAGAGCACTGCGATCCACAGGTACGTCCTCCGCGACAGATTTGCCGGCGTGATGCCTGCCATCAAGCACAGCTGGAAGGTCCTCGACTGCATGGGGTGCCTGGACAGTGGGCTCCACAGGCGGAGTATCTTGAGTTGAAAGCAGCGGGTCATCGGCGCGATCAATTGAGGGACCAAAATCGGCTGAGAGAAGCGCATGCTCGTCGGCAGACGCAGCAGGAAGCGGTGGCAAAACATCCAAATTAATCTCATCGTTCGAGGAGACAGCGACTGAGGGAATCTCGGCCAAGGGCCCCACAGATCTGTCGACTGGCGCAACGTCAATAGTGTTGCTAGTTGAGGCGTGAACTGGCTCCTCGGTTGGCATGGCGCGAGTCTGATCGATTGATGGCAAGAAGTCCTTGTCGGTGGAGTCAATTGCGAGGTGCTCCGCTGACACCAACGCTTCTTCGACATCTGGCGTAAGAGCAGAAGAAGTAGGCCCATCAGAAGGGAGGGCAATGCCATCGACTGACGCGCCCTTGCCCTTCTTCTTCTTTTTCTTGTCTTTCTTGGACATCCTGCCTTCGATTACGGGTAATTCCGCTGGTTCGGGAGCATCCAAAGTCTTTCCGTCTCGACCAATCTCTGTTGACTTGTCGTGAGACTTGAGACGGTCTACGAGATACGCAGCTCCCAGACCAGCCGCGGCACCTCCCAGCAGAGCGCCAATAGCATCATCGCGGGAGTGGCCGTCATGGTCAATCTCAGTCAAATTGGCGGCAACATCGCGCGATCGGTTCAGTGTAGGGCTTGATGGTGTGTCTGGTGTGTCACGATCCATTAGATTTTTGATGATTGATGGGGGCGTCATGTGTAGGAGATACGAACTTCTTTCTTTGGACGTCGTCTCGACTTGTTCCGGTTCGGGCATCTCAGTTGCGTGTGTCACGGGGCTGTCGGGTAGAGCAGGTAACTGCCCTGACTTGAACTCCGGAATGTTCGAACGGTGAGTAGGACTGGCAATGGCCGTTGCCGGGGATGTCATAGGGCTAGCAGGAAGTGCGGGCAGCTTCTCTAGCTCATGCTCTGACAAGTCCAACCCCCTGGCGGTATCTGCAGACGGGGGAAGGCCAGGTGATGCCGCATCAAACATGGCACCGGCATGCTGGACTGCGTGCTCTGCCTTCGGAGTGGTTTCCTGCGAGCTGAAACGGCGCGTTGTTTGTTCAGGATAGCGCGACATATCCGTGTCAAGACGAAGGTCAGGCTCAAAGGGCGATGCCTGAAGCTGATGGAAGTAATTCACATCCTCATCACGCAGGGTGAATTCTGGTGCAGGAGATTCCCGCGATGACGGCTCGCTTGGAGGCAGCTCTGGGAAATCAATGGGTGGCTCCATTGACTGAGCTGCGGATTCCTGACGAGCCTGTTCAAGCAGGTAGAGGGGCTTGATCTCGCGACTGTTCTCCCACGAGATGGGCCTCGAGGGGCGCCTGGACAGGGAAGCGGGATGAGGAGGGGTGATGTGTGTGGTCTCGGGGAACGTCGGCACCGCTGGCGAGGTGACAGGCGAGACTCCGAAGGTACCTGGAGACGAAGGTGTCGACCTCTGCCCCAGTCGCAGCTTGAAGGGTACGGCTGTCTGACTTGGGCTTCTGGTCGGTGTCTCCATGTTGCTACGCTTGCGGGCGTGTGTCTTTGGCGTCTTGGTCTCGTGCTGACGCCTCCGCTCCTCCGGTGGCGTCTCCGGCCGGCTGTCGGGCAGGGCAGGAAGTTCATCCAAGTCTGTCTGGGTGGGAGAGCCAGGAGTGCTGGGCGGCATTGGGCTGGGTGGCAGGGGGAGGAAATCTCCGTACTGAGGGTCGATGGCAGGTCTAATAGTCCGCGGCACGATCTCAGGGTCGACGATGTCTAGGTCTCGCGGGGGACTGGCGGATCTCTCGCGATCTCGAAGAGCATCTGACGACTCTTCCAACTGCGGTTCGGTGGCGTTGGAGCGGGACATCATGGAGCCCAAAGCTGCCACGGCGCTCGCCAAGCCGGCACCCGCGCCAAGGGTGCCGGCATTATCTAAAAAAGACGACTTCTCGTCCTTGCTGGAAACATCCTTGCTGCTTCTGTTTCCAAACAGGTTGTTAAAGAAGCCGCTACTGCGTTTCTCATCTTCCTTGGGACTCTTCTTGTCGTCTCGGCTGCGTCTCTTACGTTCGGAGCTTTCCGACACCACCGACTTGGCATCGTCGTCGTAGCGAGTTCCATTCGAGTGTCGGTCAGACTTCTCACGACGAGACGAACGGTCAGAGGTTACGGAAGCTGCGTCTCGATCGTCCTCACGGCGACTCTTGGAACGACGTTCTGACTTTTCGCTCCGTGTGGCGGGATCGGACACAACTGAACTAGCATCCCTATCATCGAAGCGACTGCTGCGGGACCGGCGATCGGATTTTTCACGCCGGCTTGAGGGGTCAGAGACCACCGAACTGGTGTCTGCGTCCTCGTATCGGCTGCTTCGGCATCGACGATCTGACTTGTCGCGGCGGCTCGCAGGATCAGAGACAACTGAGCTCACGTCGCGGTCGTCAATCCGGCTACTCTTGGAACGGCGCTCGGACTTGTCTCGCCTGCTCGATGGGTCAGATACTACAGAGCTCACATCTCGCTCTTCGAACTTGGAACGGTCCCGCTGAGACTTGGCCGGGAGGTCGTCCCAGTCTTCAAGATCGTCGCGAGTGCTGCTTCGTTCGACGGTTGGGGTCGCGGTGTAATCGCTCTGTTTGTCGACGTCTGTCCATTCGTCTGAGCTCTGCTTGGATTTCTTGGACTTCTTCTTCTTCGCAGGCTCATCCCATGCGTCGTCGCCGGCCTCTTGGGGTTCGGTAGAGCGGTATGAATCCCTCTCGGGCAGTTTCTCGCGGGACGTGCTCGGCTCGTTGTAAGAAGATGGCTCTTGGGTTTCTGGCTCATCATCGTCATATGTGACAATGATTTCAGATCTCGAGCCACGACTCTTCTTCTTTTTGTCCTTCTTTCTTGTTTTCGCCGATGTGGAGGCTTCAGGGTCTGTTAGGGCAGCTTCGGACTCCGCCGCTCTAGAGACGGGAGTCTCGTCATGAGGGTGTGTTGTCAGAGAAGAAGTGGGCAAATCCCAGGTGGGTGCGTCTTGAAATCCACGAGTCTTCGGGCCAAGCGCCACAACGGTTTCCGGGCTTTGAGGGGTGTCGTAATAGCTGCTTGGCCTCTCATAAGAAGGACCTGTCTCTGCGTAGGGAGCAGGTTGGTCTCGGTAAGCCGTTGTAGGCTCGCCATAGTAACTGTGAGGTCTAGCGTAGGCGGGCATTGCTTGCGAGTATGGAGCGTGTGCAGGGTGTGGTGCAGCTTCGGCGACATCGTGGTAACTGTGAGGTCTGGCGTATGCATGATCCATCGGAGCAAATGGATTAGGCTCAGGTCGTGACGTGGCTTCGGGAACGTCATCATAGCCGTGTGGTCTTTCGTAGACAGGGGCCGGTGCAGACGAAGGAGCAGGTTCGGGCTGTGATCTTGGTTCGGGGGCACCATACGTCTCTTCAGGTAGCACGTTGTCGAGACTTTGCCTTTTTGATGCCTTTTGCTTGCGCTTCTCCTTCTTGCTCAGCTTCCTCGACGGTTCAGTCTCTTCAACTGGCGGCTCCGGCTCGATGAATGGCACCTCCTTAGCCTTGCCCTTGTCACGACGTTCTTTTTCACGAGGAGAGTCGGTCGCGTGGCCGTTGTGCATGTCCTTCTCTGTGACTGGTGTTTCTGGCACCTCGCCAATGACAAAGCCGCGGTCGCCTGCAGTGGGCCCATCATGGGTATGATCGGGACCATAGATGCCCAGGTCGGTGACAGTCTCGGCAAACGGCTGCTGGTAAACGGCCGGCTCACTTTGTCCTGGTGGGCTGTCGCGACGCATGTAGGTGGGGTTGTCGATGACAATGTTGGGATCAAACCCAGTGTCTTGAAGACCAGCCGCCAACACAGAGGCAAATTCTAGATCATCTGCAAAGGCGCCAGGCATCCTAGACGTCTGAGGGCTAGAAGGCTTGGGGCCTGGGGCGGGAGGCAAGTCTGCGTCATCTTCGAACGACGTGGTGAGCTTAGATGGGGCAGCTTCGATGATGGGTGATATAGGCTCAACGCTGCGGGACTTTGGTGACTCTGGGGGACTGTGTCGCTCCCTGTCCTCTTCGGGCTTGCTCTCGAAAGGATCGCGCATCTTGGGGGCTTCAGAGGCTTCAGAGACTGCAGCCGCTGCAGCTCCACCGGCAACGCCTGCAGCAATGATGCCCCACGGTGAACTCTTGCCCAGTTTCTTTTTCTTCTTCTTAGACTTACTAGAGGTGCTGGACAGCTCCTTGATTGGAGGCTCTGGGCTCTCGATCTGGAAGCTCTTGGTCTCATTCTCGCCCCAAGTGACTGACTTGGCTGTGGGCGTTGTCGGCCTTTCCACAACCTCGCCTCTGGGTCCAAAAACGATTTCTGTGGCAGGCGCGGTCGCAGAAGAAGGTGGCTCAGCTGAAGTAACGGATCGTGGTTGAACAGGCTCTTGACTTCTACTGGAGGGTTGTTCCTGCGCTTGCT
Organism: Colletotrichum abscissum; assembly: GCF_030869225.1. Classification (NCBI taxonomy): domain Eukaryota; kingdom Fungi; phylum Ascomycota; class Sordariomycetes; order Glomerellales; family Glomerellaceae; genus Colletotrichum; species Colletotrichum abscissum. The sequence goes on along the minus strand of NW_026849988.1, from coordinate 1,221,402 downwards.
TCTCAGGGGCGGGCGTGTGGCGCGGGGTAACAACGGGTGTGGGTAAGACGAGGTTCAGCAGAGGTCGCTCACGCTCAGCAGAAGGATCGCGAGACTGGAAGATTGGCTGTGCGCCAGGATCGAGTTGACGGTGAGGCAGACGGAAGCGAGAAAGCTCGTCGGGAATGATGACATGATCAATGCGAACATCGGCGTTGGGGGCGTCGTACGGGCTCTTGTCGTGAGGATGATCCATCTCGGGCGGTGTTACGATGGTAACGATGTCAGGGCCCTCATCGTGGTCCTGCCACTTGCCGACGACAGACTCATCATGGGGAGACGCACTGCGCGAGCGGATCTCGTCCTTGGCGATCTTGCGGGCGATGACAGTCTCACGGTAGTACCGATCGGCCTCTTCCTGTACGGCGTCCTTGGTAGTTCGGGATCTGTCGCGAGAGCCATCCTCGGTCACATGATCGTTGCGATGCTTGCGTGATCTCTCCTCTTCGACGGCGATGGCAGAAGCAATGGCGGCCGCGGCTATAGGCACGGTAGCGTGCTTGGCCTCATCGTAGATGGACTTTGCAGCATGCTGTTCCTCCTGAAGGGAATCTCTCCGGCGGCGCGGCTCAGGGGTCCGGGAACGGTCTCGTGCTCCTTGCTGATACTGCTCCAGACGCTTCTCGAGTTCAAAGGAGTCTTTGCGGCTCATTCGGGATTCGGAGTAGTCGGGCTTCCTCGGCGGAGAATCGTCAAAGTTGGGTTCGCGGTCGACGGTCACGACCTGGGGAGTCAGTGGCCTCTTCGGGGTGGCGTACTTTGGCGTTTGGAACGCATCATCAGCGACCTGGAACTGGAAAGGGTCAATAGGGGCTTGTGCATTGGGGGCCTCGGGATGCTCCACCCCATGTTTCTCTCGGGGCGCCTCAGTCGGCTTCTCTACCCGCTTCACATCCCGGCGTTCATCCACGACCACCACCGGCTTACGGTCATCCCTGCGAGGTTCCTTTGGTTCCTCACGTGGCCGGTGGTCATCTTTTGGGTCGTACTCAACTCGAATCTCGTCACCCTGGGGCAGCTTGTACACCTCCGGGCGAGGGTCAGTCTCGACGTCGGGCTTCTTCAAGGCCTCATAGGCGGGATCAGAACGGCCAGCCCGACGCTTGTCTCTGTCGTCGATGATCTCAACGTTGTTGCGTCTATGGGGCCGGCGGGGGTCGTTCTGATCACGAGGATCGCGGTCTTCCAGCTCAATTGGTACTGGGCGTTCGGGCTCTTCCTCTATACGACGGCTTTGCCAGGAATCGCGGAAGTCATTCCGATGATGGTCCCGTACCTCACTTCGACGGTCATCTCGTCGTTCCATATACTCGCCCGAGTCCCTACGTTTAGCAGCCATGGTAACACCCATAGCCGCAGCGGCAATGCTTACGCCAGCGATGGCATTCTCAGCAGCGCTTCTTCCCTTGGGCGGCTGACGGGGTTGCTTAGAGTTCCGGCGCTCCTCCTCCTCGAATCTTTCTGCATCGTACACCTTGGACGGGAGAGGGACAATGGGAATAGGCTGCTGGATGGGGACTGGGTCGGGCCGGGCACGCTGAGGGACATCCTGGCGGGATGAGGTTACAGAGCTACGGTCGTAGTCAAACTTGTCCGGGTCTGAGGTCGGCACGGGGTATATACGCTGCATCGGTTGTTTCCCAGTCTTGGGCGATTCGACCTGCGCTACCGTCTCTTCGTGGTGGCGCCGGGAAGAGCCAGCGGACCGGGGGTCTTCTTCGCCAAAGCCGCATGGGCTTTTTACGGCGCCGCGAAGAGAGTTTACGGGACCGAAGAGGCGTGGGTCCACAATGGTACTCCTCCGCGAGGGTGGCTTGATCTGCTCCGGAGGCTCGTTTGAAATTCTTGCCGACTTGGACGGCTTGATGGAAGAGCCATACGCCAGGCCGTTGTCGGAATCATCCGTAGTAGTAGACTCATCTTCAGACGCCGATTCCCAATCATCGTCCGAGGAGGAAGCGTTTTCATTAGGTTTAGAAGTGCCAGATCCTCTGGTCTTGGTGTCGCTCTTACTCTTACTACGGAAATGGCTGAAGGCGGCGGCTGCGGCTGCGGCACCAGCTGCGGTACCGGCCAGCTGGGACGCCCGTGACTTGGAAGCAGACTTGAGGTCATGCTCATTCTGCCTGCGCGCAATGTCTTGCAGTTGGCGTCCAATCTCGAGAATTTCTTCGTCGGTCTTATCACGAGGCATCGGGGGCCGCGGTTGTTGTTGGTGGGCGTCAGTCGGTTCAGCGCGGTACAACGAGGGACTCGCGTATCCCTGTGGCCTGGGGCTCGTAAGCTGACTCTTGTCGCGGTCAATGTAGCCGCGACCGTAAGCCATGTCAGAATTGACGGACGAAGAGGAGGAATTGCCAAAGGAGAGAATGCGGGCCTTTTGCTTCTTCCTCCTGCGACGTTTGCGCTGCTCCGAGGGGGCTCTGAAGAAAGTATTAAAGATGCCGCCAAACTTGGGGCTCTTTGCTGAGATGTTGAGCATGGAGGAGGAGGTGGAGGAGGACGAGGAAGAACTGGAGCCGCCTCGCGGGCGCATCCTCTCGGACTGATGGTTTCCTTGGTATGGCTGGGGTTGGGCATGTCGTTCGGGTTCGCCATAGCCTAGAGGCTGAACGAAGGCCTCGGAAGGGGGATACTGTTGTTGCGGCTGGTGGTGTTGGTGATGTTGGTACTGGTCGGGTTGGGGGTATCGTTGGGGCTCGCCATATCTCTGAGAATCGGGATATCTCTCAGAAGGGGCGGCATATCTCTCGGTTTCGGGGTATCTCTGAGATTCGGTATAGGATTGGGGGTATTGCGATTGCGACGGCGAATAGACGGACGGCAAAGGCTGCTGCTGTGTTGGGGCCCGAGATGATGGACCAGGAATACTCGATACGACGCTCTCGTCGGCAGCGCTGGCGAGTTGCTCGCGAGAATCACGGCGGTCTCTTCTTCGCCGCCGAGAGCTCTCTGGGCTCCGGCGACGCGGATCTCGCATCATGGTCGCGAAGGCGTATCGAAAGCTGTCGTGCGCATCTGTCGCTCTTTCGTGGTTCGGGCGCGATTTGATGGAAATGTTCGACGGCGTGGGGTGTCGAATTGTGTGGTGGTGTGGTGAATTAAAGATGAGGCTCTGTGCTTTGAAGTGCGCAGACAATAATCTGGCGATGTTATTGTTTTGTTTTTTGAGGAATAAGCGACTGGACGAAGCGGGACAGGCCGTGAAGCTATATCCCGGGGGTGTTCCCCCAAAAAACTGACTGAGCGGGGGGGGTGGTGGGAAGCCTTCAAAGTGTGGAAGGGGGGGAGAGACTTCCTTCCATGGGAGGCAAGGAGGGAAAGGGTGGCTGGGGATTTGGGAACACTCACGCACAATCTGGGACGACGATGGGCGCTGGAAAAGGGGACTGGGAGCTAGGCCCTTCCTGGTTCAGAGAGGCAGCTGGCAGCGCAGCACACCTTACTACGTACAGATGCTGCGTAGGGAGGGAGTACCTACATGGGGGAAGCTGGGCTCACCTCAGATGGCGGCGGGGTCGCCCAGCGGTCGCGGTCCACTAAGACGAGGTGAACAGGGTGAGGCGAGCTGCATGTGAAATTGGCAATTGCTGCAATTGGGACGAAAAGGAACTCGACGGGCAGCAGCTACGGCCATCCCTGTAGCTTCCCTGGTCCGTTGTTTCCACCTCAGCTCCCATGGTCCAAGTGTCCGACCGGCCACCGCGGCACCCTGTCGAAATTGCCCGCGCTTACGTTTGGATGCCTTATTGTATGCTTACCTAACATTTCATACTCACCTTGCACACTGCACTTTCTTCCCATCCATCATCCACTCTTACATAGTAGGTATCCATACTACCTACCTTATGCCATGCATTTTCTCGGCCATGGTTCAGCTCTTTTCTCGCTTCTGCAAGTCACTTTTGAGTCTGGAGCCTTGAGTCTCGAGGTCAGTGAGTGCGCCCAATGCCACCATCCGCAACGTCCCATGTGGAGATCAGCCCGGCTGGCCTCCCCGCTCCAGCGCTCCCTCGCCAACACATCCTTACCGCCTCTTTCATGGGCCTTTCTTTTTCGAATCGACGAGACGTGTCGAAGCCGTCACACAAAGATGCGATACGCTTCATCTGTTGATTCATCATTGACTCACCAATGGCTCCTCTAATTCTTATGGTCTGATCCACCCCCCTCGCGTTTTTCATCTCTTCTCCAACACCTCAAGACAGAGTAAACCACAGCGGCGAACAGGGATCTGCATCGTCGTCCTGCAGCCTACTGCAGCCTGTCTAAACAGGTCACCTGCGGCAACACGTGTAACCACTCTCACTGTCACCCTCTGCTGTTCTGCTGTGCTGGGAGATTATTCATTGGCGACCTCTCCAAAGTACCGCAGAGCGCTACAAAGTCACAGACTGTGAGAGATTCCTAACCCAGTTGTGATTGGGCCGCTGACCGTAGGCCACCGCGTGAGCCACAGTCGCAGACATCGGCAGATCGGATATCGCGATGGCGCCAAAAAAAAAATTTGATCCTGAAGAGGGGCGAATTTCCCGTCTGCGCCTGCATGGCGGCCTGAAGCAGGGCGCTGGCTGGTGTCACTCGAAATCGAATGGGTGCCACAGCTTTTCCCAAGTCTTCACAACCTCTCGCGGAGGCAAGTCGTACTTAAAGCTCCCAGCCTAAGGTAGCTTCTTTCCGCCGGAGATCCACATTTGCCGTGTTGTCCGTCGGCCCCACTCTCGCCGACTCCCCGAGCCCGCCGGCCCGGAATCCTGATTTTACGGCCCTCTCGGCAACCATGGCGGCGACCATGGAAATCATGTGGACCGCTTTCCAAAAGTGCTATGAAAGGAATACAATCGCATCTTCTGTTCTAGCCGACTCCGAAAATGTTCTAGGCCTGTCGGGGGATTAAAACTCTAGCAACGGCTTAGTTCCGAAACCATGGGTTAATCGTCTGGCCAAACCAAAAGGTGTCGGAACGATCCCGAACATGGACCCTATCCAAATCCCTATGGCTTTCAGCTCAACCTTCAACGCCATGATAAAAGCGTTTGATCTTTTTCGGAAACTGCAGTCATGCTGTCATTATTCACCTTTGTATCAACATATTTACATTACTCAGATAATTCTCTATCTTTAAAATGGTCGTGACGCAAATCCACAACGTTCTTGAACGCCTAAGACAAGAACATTTCGTCGCCTCCATAGTCTTCGCCGCTGCAGCTACCGCCGCACTTCTAACCACAATATTGCTTCAGTACTTCAAACCAGTCGGAAAACGCAGAGGAAAAGATGGAAGACGTCCCGTTCTACCACCAGGCCCCGAAGGCGTTCCCCTGTTCGGGAACCTGCTTCAAGTCAGTGCCAGTAAAGGAGACCCCTACAACAGAGGCGTACGTATCCATCTCTTCATGTGTGGAGCTGTGCGTGAACATTAATCTAACGTCTGATCCAAAATACCAGCTCCTCTCCATGGCAAAATACGGAGAAATGACCACCCTTCACCTAGGCTCAAAGACCCTAGTCCTCCTCAACAGCAGCCGCGTCGTCAGCGAAATCATCGCCAAGCGAAGCAGCCAGACGAGCACCCGAACCCCCATGCCCATCTCCAACGACATCGTCGGCCGCAACCGCAAGTCCCTCATCATGTCCCAAAAGGACTGGGCCGAGCCCCGGCGCGTCATGCACTCCCTCCTCAGCGGCACCGCCCTCCGCCAGTACGGCGAGTTCCAGGAGCTCGAGAGCACCCAGATGATGGCCGAGTACGTCTTCAAGCCGGGCATGTGGTACCGCCACCACTACCGCTACGCCAACTCGGTCATCCACCGCATCGCCCTCGGCGAGCGCCTCGTCAAGAGCGAGGAGGAGCTCGTCGACATGCAAAACGCAGTCACCTTCTTCGTCGGCTCCATCGGCAGCTCCATCATCGACTGGTTCCCCGACCTCGCAAAGCTCCCGCGCTTCCTCCAGCTCTGGCGCCCGCACTGGGAGGCCCTCGGCCAGTGGAACTACGACCTCTACGACCGCTGGTACAGCCCCATCGCCGCCAAGGTCGAGAACGGCACCGCGCCCCCGTCCTTTGTCCGCGACACGCTGCTCCACCCGGACACCAAGTACAAGGGCGACCACGTCGACGGCATGTACGTCGCCATGCAGCTCATCGAGGCCGGCAGCGACACCACCCGCGAGGCTCTCAACATCATGACCATGGCGGCGCTCGAGTACCCGGCCGTGTTCAAGGCGGCGCGCGCAGAGGTCGACGCCCTCTGCGGCGTCGACGAGCAGGCCCGTCTGCCCACCCTCGCCGACATGGACGACCTGAGGTACATTTGCGCCATGGCCAAGGAGATCCTGCGCTGGCACGTCATCTTCCCGCTCACGCCGGATCACACGACGTCCGCGGACATGGAGTTTGAGGGGTACTATTTCCCCGCGGGCACCGGGTTCGCCATCAACGGGCCCGCCGTCGCCAACGAGTGCGAGGATCCGGACGAGTTCAAGCCCGAGAGGTGGCTGGACGGTCACGAGGCGGATATCGCGCATGGGTTGTGGGCTTTTGGCGGCGGACGGAGGATATGTGTGGGATACCGCCTGGCTCAGCGTAGCATGTTTTTGAATATCGCTAGGCTGGTTCAGTGCGTCGACTACAAGCCTGTGAGTGGTTTTCCCTCTTTGTCCCTCGAATTCGGATTTTGTAACAGCACTAACTAGAGACCTCCTTCTAGAACGGACCGTACAACAGGAACATCCTGAACCTGGAGGCCACGGGCGAGCCCTTCCCCGTCAAGGTCGACATGAGGAACAAGCATTACGAGTCTCTCATCCTGCGAGAGGCTCAGGTTGCTGGTGTTTTGGAGGACGCTAAACTGATGCGGGACTAAATTAAATGCTCGCCCTCCCCCTTTTCTATAGAAACACTTTTGAATGTGGCATTTGAATCTCGTGCCTGCCTCTTCTGCGCGGTGTAAGGTAGATTCGTAGTTATATTCTACATTATCAAAGTCCATCGAGACAGTGAGAGTATTCACTGATGCTGTATAATAATACCGTGTAAAAGATATCGAGAATCGCCCGAGCAGCCAGCAAAGGTAGAAATTAAAACGAATTCTACATTATCACATACAAAGCAAAGAAAGCTCTGCTTCTTTTGTTACCACTTTGATGTTGCCTCTCTTTCTCTCTGTCCCTCTGTCTCTCCCTCTTAAAAAGTCGCTCCACTTTCTATCACGAGTTCAAAGTCTCGTAACCCATCACGTCCCACCCGCGAAAGAAAGACATAGGATCAGGCTCGAGAAGCAGCGAGACATCGATATCCGCCGGGAGCGACCAGCTCTCCTCCAACCCCGACGCGCAATTCATCTCAGGGTCCATCTGTTGTCCCGATGGTTCCCTAGCTATAGTAAACAAAACATACCGTGTCAGCTTTGCTGTCATGACGGCATACCCATTTGAGCGAGAAAAACAAAAAGGCTCACCTGCTTGCAATTGCGTGACGGCCCCGTCGATCTTGCGCAGCAGATCCAGCGACTTGCGAGCCGAAACGCTGAACGCCGCGATGCCCTGCAGAATGCCCTGGCATTGCTCCCACGATGCAGACGTTGCTGTGTGGTCCAGCCCTGTCCAGAGGCGCGGACAGAGGCGGCAGACGATCAGGACTAAGCCGGCGGCACAGGCATCTGTGATGTTTATATGATCTCGCGTTAGCCATTTTCTCTGCTTACTATACTCAAATGAGGGCCAATCGCCTTGGGGAATCAAAGAGAAGAAATGAAGGTGGAAGTGTCTCACACAAGCTATTCCACCACCACGCCCCCGTCGTGTCCGTCTGATACGAGCCCTGCACTAGATCAATGAGCTGCATGGCCGCGTCTACACACGCCCTAGCACACTCCGTCAGGAACGGAGCCCTGAGGCCCTTGTCCCGCGACCTGGACGCTGCTTCCGATGATGGGCGGCCACTGGCGGTGTCCCGATGAGGTCGGGCGTACTCCGCAGAGAGATCGGTGAGAATCGGCCTGTGGAGCATGAGGCGGAGATACAAGAACCTATATTCAAAGAAGCATCCCCCATATTCAGTCCCCGGCTCTCGTCTGATATCGAGTACACAAGAATGGCGGCGCGTACCTTGCGTGTAGAACGTGCTTTTGCGTCGCGAGGATACGGAGGTCATCTGGAGACGAGACCCCGTCCAGCACGGAAGCTTCAGACTCGCCTCCCCACGAGAGGAGCGGCGGTACCAAGTCCTCAAAGTCGGTTAATTTGGAGTCGAGCTCGACAATGGCGTCGAAGCTGAGTCCTCCTATGCCTCCTCCTCCTCCTCCTCCCCGCGTGCCGCAACTTGCTCTCTGGGCGGGATAACGGTTCCGCCACGCCTGGTAGACTTGTGAGAGGATGTTCTCGAGTATCAGGCTCAGCTTGAAGCTTTGGGTGATGAACTCCAGCTTGGGCTGCTCGGGACTCTGGTCTGCGCCGGAATGAGATCTGGAGAGTAGTTCGTTTGCTGATAGATTGGACGTGACGGTAGGTCGACCGAATGTCATGCTCACGAGGCTGACAACATGTTAGCCGTTACTACCTTTTTTCTCATGGTCCCAAATGACCCTGACAACGTAGATAAACGACGATAGGGGGGCAACTCACGTATCGAGAATAACACAAACCTGCCACGTCCGCTGCCTAACGTCCATCTCTAAAGTGAACCCTCCCTCCTCCTCCGCCCCAAGGCCGGCCCCCATATCCCGCGCCGCCACAACATCCATATGAAGCCCAAGCCCCTGCGCAATCCGACACGCGATCCCAACGGCATTCCAGCACCGGTCGGGAAACGGCGTCCCCTGAAAGACCAAGCCGCACAGCAACAGCGTCTGCACGACGCCGAGGTTGTTCTTCTCGAGTAGGTCGACGCTGAGGCACTTGCGGCTCCGCAGCAGAAAGACCTCGATGCTCTTTGCCTTTTCCGCGCAGGTGAGGTCCGCAAAGTTGCAGGCGAGCGCAAAGATGGAGTTGAGGGCGCTGTGGAAGACGATCGTGGTGGCGTCTGCGCCGGGGGAACATCCCAGACCTACGCCGCGGAAGTCCGTTTCTCCTGCTTCGGAGGCGGCTGCTGCTGCTGCGGTTGTCGAGGTCGTCGGTTGCCAGAGGGATTCGTAGGCTCTTTCAAAGGCCGGTCTGTGGAAGACGGGGTAGAGGTAGTGTACTCTCTGAAAGTACAGTTGAAGAAGATAATCGGCAAACGGGCGAGGCGGTAAGAGGAACTTGTCAAAGTCGGCGTATAGAGAAGACGGCGTCGAGAGGGACGGCAGTGCCTGCTGGCTCCGAAATGGATTGGATGACTGCACTCTTGCAGGGGCCGAGTTCATCGCGCTGTAGGCCTCCTTTAAGAACGCAACGGCCGAGGAGCTGCCGTAGAAGTCGGGCTCCGCCAAATTGTTAGGCGAGTCCTCCAGATCATCCTCGGCGAGAATGGTGCCCATAGCCGTCACCCGTCTCGCCTCGCTGGAGCCGTCGACGCCAACGGACGAGTACGGCGATGGCAGCTGGGCTGCCGCTACCGCTGCTTGGTCGTCGGATGTGTCCATGGCGCAGGCGGCGTCTAGTGCGGTAAAGTCCTGGGTTCTCGCAGCGGTGGATGAGACATTGTCAGCGGCGGAGCCGTGAGCGTCTTGCGCAGTGACTTCGAGAGTGTTGATGTCGATGCCATGTGATGTGCAAGCCTGTTCCAACTTGCGGATGCGCTCATGAAGCGTCTTTGTATAGCTTTTTCGTAGGTAAGCGGAATGAAGGAAGAAAACAGCAAAACATCATATCATGAGAAACTCACTCATCGCTACATGCCGTTCTTGCATTGTTCACTGTGTAGACGCAATGCTCGAGGGCCAGTGATCGTCGTTGACACGTCGAGCATATGGGCTTGCCTCCATCGCAGCGTGCCTTGCGCTCTCGGCATGGCTCACATGCCAGGGTAATTTTGCGACGACGCTGCCGTTCCTGTCGCCCAGGAGGCATCGCGAGGTGCTGTGTCCTGCCGTGACGGTCGTGTGTGCTAGCTTTGAAGATGTTGAACTTTTGGTGAGAAGCATGCGCTCCTGCGTTAACAAGTTGTTAACACCGGAATATTCTCATGGCTGGGTGAAATTGTGATTGTCGGAAACTTGAGAACAGATTAATAGAAGTACTGACAAAGTACCCATACCAAGAATATCAACAACCCTACGGAGATGTCGGATGGAGATGTTCATCACGGGGTACCATGGAGTGTACAAGGCTCAAGTGAGTTTTGCGGGGTTGAACGGCTATTCCCTTGACGTGCAGATCGGACCGTGAAGTTCCCCGGCGGAAGCGGGCCACCGGGACGAGTTGAAAGCCCACCGGGGACTTAGCAGTTACGCTATGACTATCACCACCACAATGATTGGTGCGTATTTTCGCCGTTTGCCTCGACAGGGTGCAACTGCCGGACCCGTCAACTACCTTACTTACTTGTATTGACGAAATACCTGGCATGCCCCAGATTTGGTGGTCAGATCTTGGTGAGCTTATGTGTTTATTTCGATGCAAGTAAAGTAGGACACCTGATCGAAGGATATGGGTGCAAATGGATCGACTATTCTGCGTGGAAATCTTAGATGCATTAATTAAAGAAACACTGAAAACCCTGGGAACGATTTGGCCGCTAACAATTTGAGGAAATACATAATGACGGCAAGAATGATTTACTTGGGAATAGAGGAAACAAGCGCATCAAAAGAAATCCGAGCCTGGGCTACAGCCGCAACAAAGCCTGTCTTGTCAAATGTCCCCCAAGCCGCGAGACCAAGCAATGTAGTCAGGACGAAAAGCAATGCGCGCGGCTGCCTCTTTTTGATCGACGAGACCGAACTCGTTTGTCCCTGTAACGCAAAGAGTCAAATTAGCTTCACCATTCACTCAAGAAAGTTCGTCGTCTCTACTCACGCTATACTCCCAGTCGGACCACACCGGAAACAGACAGCGATACCAAAAGTAGCCCTGCGTGTAGGGATAGCTCATGGCGTTCCACGTCTTGGTGCCGTCCGTCGACATTTGAAAGTACCAGCTGCTGCACCCCGAGTTCCATACCCTGTGCTGCAAGGCGTCTTGGATGGTGTCGGTGTACGCCTCCTCGGCCTCACGTTTGATCACCGCAGTGCTCGCTCTGCCTTCCAGCGCGGGCTTGAAGACGCGCAGGGCGTAGTTGATGGAGTTTTCCAGGGCCATGATGGACGACGTGTGTCCCGTCGCAGCGTTGGGGCCTTTATGGTGTTAGCAGTCAGGGGAGAACTCCTCAAGGGAACACGAACATACCCATAATCATGACAAAGTTGGGAAAGTTGTTCATCATCGAACAGTTATACCCCTCGGGCCCCCCAAAGGACTTCCAATGGCTCGGTATCGTCTCGCCATCGCGCCCAATCACATTGACCCCGGCAACGAACTCGTTGGTGTGGTATCCGTTGGCCAGGATAATCACGTCGGCCTCAATCAGCCCCTTTGCCGTCCTGACGCCCTCCGGCACAATCTTCAGCGCCTTCTCGTTCGTCAACGTCAGATTCTCGGCGTGCAGGCTCTTCAGGTATCCGGAATCGAAGATGCGCCGCTTACACCCAATCTCGAACTCCGGGATCAGTAGGTCGTGGTACTTGGCCGGCGCCGTAGACCGCATATACTCCTCCGCAACCTTCTTCTGTCCAGCTCGATACTTGCTCGCAGCTTCCGTCAGCGGGAACCCCTGCAACGAGCTCTCCGCCGCGGCAAAGACGATGAAGCGCAGCAGCCGCGCCAGGCCCGGCACGGTCTTGAGCCCGGACCGAATCACATCAGGCACCTTTCTGTCAATGGGCGGGAAGATCCAGTGCTTCGACCGCACAATCTGCGTCAGCGACTTTGTCTTGTGGACGACGCTCGGGACGACCTGCGCGGCCGTACACCCGTTGCCAAAGAGCACGACCCTCTTCCCCTCGAGCTCGATGTCCGGACGCCACCGGCCCGTGTGCTCAATCACGCCCTTGAAGGTGTCCGCGCCGGGAACGTCAATGTCGTTGGGTGTGACGAGCGCGCCCGTGCCGGCGAAGAGGAACTGGCACTCGTGGAAGAAGGTGGCGCCCGACTTGAGGTGGCGGATTGAGAGGCGCCAGCGGGCGCGCTCCTCGATCCATTCGCAGCGCTCGACGAGCACGTCGAACGACATGTTGCGGACGAGTTTGTACTTGTGGGCCACGTTGTTGAGGTACTCCCAGATCTCAGAGTACGTCGGCAGGACTCGCGTCCAGTGCGGGTTGGGCTCGAAGGAGAAGCTGTACAGGGCGCTGGGGACATCGCAGGCGCATCCTAACGAGACACCAGAGGCCGTTAGCTCGTTGCTCTGAAAGACTGTATAGGGGGTAGATAGTCAAGAATGGGATGTCCTAGACCTACCCGGGTATCGATTGATGAACCAGGTTCCACCTAGCTGGCTATGCCGTTCAAAGAACTTTACGTCTTCGATTCCGTACCATCGCTTCAGCGTTGCTCCGAGGCCAATAGCTGCAAAGCCGGAGCCGATGCACGCGAATTGGCTGTAAGAGACATTCTCAGTCTCGCTGACGTCGATAGTTTTCGCCATGTTGAAAACCGTCAAGATCGAGAGAATGAAGTTGGTATCGGACGCTGGTAAGAGGCAAGAATTCAGTTATAAGTAGGATTATCGAGAGGACATGCAAACCAGCTGTGGAGGCATGACCATCTCATTGTTTTATTCTAGACACACCTTACACCTCATCCTTCCATCAGCCGTCGTCCATCGTTACCGTTGATGTGATGTGATCAGTCTCCGGATGGTTTCCGTAAATGGACATCTGGGGGGCTGCGGGCGCGTTCCTATTGGTCGGGACGATTCCGACTAAAGGCAAAGTCAGGACCCAAGGAGATGCGACGGTCACTTCGAAGCTGCGACCCCCTCGTCGTCATCTTCGATCTTCGCACTTCCGAAGCTTATGATTCGGTCTTGGCAGCAAGTCTGGAGCTGATGGAATTGATGAATTTGTTGTGTGCGTCCCTCGGCTTGAACATAGTCTTCACAGTAATGGCTTGGGATGAGTGCCAACCGTCAAGGGCGCATTCTCACGCCACCCACGCGATTTGCACAGAGTTATGTAAACCGATATCGCGATGATAGGCCCATCAAGTTAGATCAAACAACGAACATTTGTAACTTGAGAAAGTATCCCTTCTGGGAGTAACACAAGACTGCAAGGTCTTGTAAATTTTGTTCGATATGCAAAGTACTCAGCCAATTCGGTGCGATATGTGAATATTGGATTATATTCGGAACCCTTGATACCGACTATTTACATCTTCAAACGCTCTTGAGAATGCGTAAAAGCAAAGATAAGGAACAGCACCGCATCTTTCCGAGCGCGTAAGCACGCATATTCCTCCTTCTTCAGAACCGACTCCGTCATCACGCCGACTTCACACCTCCTTTCCCACCTGAAACCTCCAACTTTCCAGTCTTTCCATCAACCTTTTGATACCCCTTGAAGTTCACCTTGAGCCCCGCAGTACTCTCCCTCGCAATCCTCCAAAACCACTCGGGAGAACTCCTCTATTTCAACATTAGCAAACTGAATATCCTTCTTGGAGAAAGGATTAGGATAAGAGAGAGGAGGAAAAAGCACTCACCAACATGGCAATGTACCGCATGATACCCGGCAGGTAGATAACCCGCCCGTACCCGCTATATAACGCCTCCGTAAACGCCCCCGCAACGGCATCCGGCTCGAGCAGCGGGAACACAAAGGCCGACTGTCCCGTCTCGCCGCTGAACATGGCCGTCTTGATGAAGCTCAGTATACCCAGCGTCAGCCGGACCTTGGGCGCGTTGTGGATGTACTTCAGTTCCAGCTGAAGACTCTGTTGTTTCCCCAGATATCAGTCAGATATCTTCTCTGGAGGAGCTTCATCTCGCGCAGTCCAGCTCGTCCCATATGTTACGCATCCATGACAGAAGAAACATACCTCGTGAAGAGCCGCCAACCCGGCCTTTGTCGCCGCATAATCCGCAATCTGCGCAGGCGGCATCACAGAACTCATCGAGCTCACATTCACAATGTGCCCGTGATTCCTCCTCACCATGTGCGGAAGAAACTCCTTGATCAGGAGAAACGGCGCCAGTAGATTCGTGTTAATCGTCAGCTCTACGTCGGCATACGTCCCCTCCATAACGGTGGCACCGCGCCCCAGCCCGGCATTATTCACAAGCACCGTCGGGTCCCCGACCTCGGCGCGGATGCGCTGGCAGAGCGAGCGGATGTTTTCCTTGTCGCTCAGGTCGCACTGGTAGTAGTGCAGATTTGTCCCCGTCCCGGGCGCGGGCTGCCACGCCATGGGAACGTAGTCCACGACAACGATCGTCGTCTGCGGGTTCCTGGCGAGGAGGTCCCGCACCACGCCCGCGCCGATGCCGATGGCGCCGCTGGCGCCCGTGATGACGACGATCTCCTTGGACCAGTCCCACATCGAGTCCGTCGTCCAGTTGTTGGCTGTCCCGCGGGTGAGGTACTCGTGGAGCCGGAGGCCAACGCCGGCGGTCGCGAGCACGCAGGAGGCAAGTTGGAGTTGGGCGAGGGTGAAGGGGATCTTGTTCGCGGCGAGGACGGCTTGGTCTAGGGATAGCGTGGCTGCTCCTGCTACCGCGGCGACGAGGGCCGGGTTGAGGATGGTCCCGCGGAGGAAGATGGCGACGGTGTCGATTGTAAAAGGCATAATCTCTGGTGGTGGGCAGGCGGGACTTGAGGGAGAGTGTGAATTGGACAAATGATACACTTTGCAATAATTCTTGAATCATTATTGAGCGATCTGGGCCCCCATATAGGGTGGCATGAAGACGAGCATCGAAATAATAATCGTCTCTCCTTCGTCCCGCCTCCGTGATCCTATCCTCTTCCCTAGACCGTTCGCCGATGGGTCCGTCCCGGACCCCACATCGGGTTGGTTCCGAAGGCAGCCCCCGGTTCAGCTTTCTGGAGCGGTTCCGTATGACTCCAATGCCCGTCCTCCACAAAAGCTTGTCAAGAGAGAACAGCCGGAGGCGGGGAAATAGATCTTGGTTTCCCCATATTTTGGGACGGGTTCTATATTCTCCATGTCGGCCCGCCGCGGAGTCCGTCAGTGCAGCAACTCCCCGCTTTATACCTTGGCTCAGTAAACTTGATTACCTCGGCACGCATTTGCACCAACCTTTTGAAGCTGCAAACTGCCTTATTTCAGTCGTTCCCAAGAACATCTAGACTCTTTCGAAAGACTTAGCTGTGGGCTCCTCTTTTCACACCAGCAAGGAACTCGGCTCCGGCATCTCGGATCAAATCGGCAACCATGGCCCAAGCACAATCTGGTCTCCGACCTCTCCAGAAGATCGGCCTCGTCTTTCACATACTATGGGGTAAGTACTACAATCGACAAGCTACATGACGTAGAACTCACCGAAGAAAACAGCTTTCCCTACCTTCTTTTCAATCGTAGCTCTCGGGCTACCACGCGCCATCCGCCGCGGCATCCCGCTGAGATTCTGGTTCTTGGCCGCAACCTACCGCATCGTCCTGGGCGTCTTCCAGCCACGTGAGATTCAATTCCTTGCCACTCCGACCCTGCAAGTCTACTCGGCCTGGCTCGCAAAGCAGAAAGTCAAAGAGTCCAAGAACGCCAACACCGCCGCCCTCGACCGACTACACCACGACGTCGAGCCTCTCGGCACCGGGGCCGATATCAATCATGTCGCAGCCGCCGGCGACAGCGGAAGCATCATGTGGCTTGGCAACCGCAAGAAAGCCTCCAAATTCGTACTCTTCTTCCACGGCGGGGGGTACGTCGCCCCGCTGGCCCCGGGCCACCTCACCTGGTGCTGGGAATGCTACGTCAACGGCAAGCCCGGCGATAGCAACGGAGATGAGGTCGCCGTCGCGGTCCTGCAATACACCCTCTGCCCGGGTGCTACGTACCCAACGCAGCTGCAGCAGGCCGTGGCGGCCCTCAATCACCTCCTGCGATCCGGCGTCACGCCAGAGAATCTCATCATCGGCGGCGACTCGGCTGGCGGGAATCTCACAACCCAGGTGCTCTGCCATCTCCTCCGTCCCCACCCCGACGTCCAGCCTGTTCGGCTAGGTGGCCCCCTTGCCGGCACGTTCTTGGTCTCCCCTCTCCTCACGCTTCGCACCGATGCCGTCTCCTATCGAACAAATCACCGTGTCGATATGCTCTCAGCTGCCATCGTCGCCAAGGCTGGCGACTACCTCTTTGCCGACGACCATGTAGCGAAGCAAGCCACGAACCCGCACGAACCGCTGGCACTAGATGGCGACATGGAGTGGTTCGGGGAGATTCATACCATCGCCAAGTCAGTATACGTGACGGCCGGCGCGCAGGAGGTGTTCTGCGATGACTCGCGGGTCTTTGCGGAAGCAGTCAGGAGACGGAATCCCGGGTTGGACGTCCAGCTGGAGGTAGCGTCCACCGAGGTCCACGATGGAATTTTGATCGAATCCGAGTGCGAAACGATCGGGGACGCGTCTCGGAGGATGAGGAACTGGGCGTCAAAGTGTTTGTTATGATCTTCTGTCGATCAATGATTGCACGTGATACCACCACCGCCTTTGATGAACCTTAGATGCCAAGTGCACGTCGGCGTTTCGTTCTGCTCATTCCTCTGCTGCCGCGTCGTTCGTCTAGTGCGCTCGTGAGAACATAACATGTCTGTCTCTCATATCCGTGGCTGAAATCCTCGTGGTAATATAGCGCGCTGGTCGATGATTCGATATTGGGCCAATTCCTTAGCCAGCCACCTGCATGCACTCGCAAGCAAGGGCGTTCTTTTCCCGTCATATCAGACTCGGGGTGAGCTTTCTCATGACTCCAAAAAGAAGCATCTGACGTGCAGCAGTACAACTTTGTCCTGTTGCGACGCGCCCGTGAGTCCGGTTCCTCGATTCTGAATTGACCATCTCCAACAGGCAAGGGTGTCCGAACCGAGGTCACGAAGTGCATACCGCGGGTAGTCATTGGGAGGGTACAGTTGCGGCCGGGTACCCCAAATCCTGGATGCACCGCGTCAATTGTTGTCAACACTCGCCCACAAGGGACAAACCGAACAGGTTGAAATGATTCTGGACCACGAGACGGAATTCGAAATCTCGTCCAGTCGTGTCGCAATAAAAAAGGAGCTTCGCCGATTCGTCGCCCTACAAGATCTGCCTCCAAAGAAAAGGGCCAAGACTTTGGCACGTTCGTTCGGGGTACGGTAGCGGCGGCCCCCCTCATCTCCCCTCACCACTGGGGAGTTTTCATCATGTAAATATCGCGTAACCGTTTTCCCTTTTCTCAAAGAGCCGCGTGCCCAGCGCCAGCATGTCCAGCATGACACTGCCTTTTCATCTCGTTTCCCGTTCCCGCGGGTGCGGGAAGCCCAAAAAGACGAACCGAAACGAACCCCCGTTCCACAAAAGCCGAGTTGAGGCTCTTTGGGGCTTGCTTTGACGACATATTGTCTCTCCCCAGGGTGGGAAGACGTCAACGGCTGCGACAGGGCCTCTGGGTAGAGCGAGGAGGTGTGTAGTTGTTTAAATCAACGTCGACATTGGAAGATTTCGTGAGGAAGGCACTCACAAGGCACCTTCCTGACAGGGGCAGGTGCCTTACCTTACCTAAGTAAGCCATTCAGGTTTCCACATCTGCAAACTGCAGGTGCTCCTATCTTATCGCAAATCAGACCGTTGCACCTGCCACACCACACCACACACCCAGAAGGCACGCCAACATGTCGTTGCGCCCGCAACACCCGCCAAACCACCACGAAAACCCACCTCTTGCGGGCGCAAGATCCAAACTCCCGGGCCCTTGATGCGTTTCCCTCTGCCTTTGCCGCATCGCCATCGCGCAACGGGAAGGATCAACTCTTTTCTTTATCTAGGGGATTTTTATTTTAGACATGTACCTAGGTCCCTAGAGGGACGAACCGCGTCCCGAGATCTGGGGAAAGGGAGAAAAAAGTCCCGTCGAGCGCCCGCTGGATCTTGGGGTGCAGCGAAAGCTTGAAGCCAGCTGGAAGAGCCGCATCTTGAATATGACTTCATATTTCGACATCGCGACTCCCTCTCTTGCTCTTGCCCCATACACTATGCTGCTCATTTGTCTGGTAGCAGGTGCGTATGGCTCGTTGGGTCCTGCCAAGACATTGAAGGTTGACCCCCCCCCCCCCCCGTGGCACCGCACTTTCTTGCCTAACAATTTCCCACTTGGCGCCCTCCTTCCTCGTCCATTTTCTCCTCTGCGGCCTCTCCTTCTCTCTCAGTCTCTCTCCGTCTCGTCTACCTTTGCCCGATAATCCTCCCACGTTTCCCTCTTTTCCAATCTTTCAGCTCGCATGACCACCATCTCTCTTCACTCCCACTTCTCCTATTCAATTGCAAAGATAAGGAACCAAAGGAACTGGCGGCATCAATCAGCCTTCGTATCCATATCGACCCCCCCCCCCCCCCCCCCCCCCCCCCCCCCTCCCCTCCCCCCCCCCCCCCCCACCCCCCCCCCCCCCCCCCCCCCTCCCCCCCCCCCCCCCCTTTTCAATTGGAAAAAAAAGGAACCAAAGGAACCGGCGCCACCAACCACCCTTCGTTCCCCATCCCCCCCCCCCCCCCCCCCCTAGTCTTCTCACTTCCGAATTTCCCCTTCACCCGCGCGCCCTTTCATCAACCGACGTCCAATGCAAGCCGCCAAACCCCCATGATGCATGCTCGACTACGTAGTAAGGTATATCACACTAGCTCGCCCCGACGGCGTGAACGTTCCCAAAAAGTGGACATATTTCTGAGATGGGCAGACCATCTTTGGGGGTCGCGACGCCGGTCCGCCCACTCAGCGTTCAATTCCTTATCTCTTGGACATTCGGCCGTGGGTGGGGTTCACTAAGGCGACAAGCCCCCCCGACGTCGGTAGCGTGGGCGAAAAAAAGGGTGCGTCGACAGGGGGCTTCGATGTTGATGAGAGGATCCTTGACAAGTTGACGATGCCGCCCCATCCAACGATCCCACCCCCCTCGAAAAGAAGACCAGCGTGGAGCGTCAATTCCCGATCGTTTACACTAGGCTACAGTACGTACTCATTCCCTCTTCTTCGACATGTCTTTATGATTAATCGCCTCGATTACCAACGGTAACGGTGTTGTCTACATCCGCTCGGAAATAGTCGCACCCTTCTCCAGAACATTAGCATCAGAGCTGGCGCCGACGTCGGCTTACCGGTACTGTGCCGCGGCGCTTAGTCTGTCAATTTTAGAAAGCAGAAACGAGAGTCATTATCCGAAGCTGAAAGATGTCCCCAAGCAGAGGACACAGACATACTGTTCGGTGTCCCGGGGCGCATTGTATGCAGAACATCATCCCACTCGGCGTCTCATCCCAAGGACCCAAGTCGCGTACGAATACGTATGCATGCTGTTTGGGACGGCCGGCAGAGGGGACATAAGATGCGCGAGATGAACGTTCCAATTTGGGCAGAGAGATGGAGGACCAATTGGATCCGCGGTCTCCGAGCCAAACTGGCCGAACCAATCTTAACCACAACGTGGTCGACCGGACGTGGTAGCCAAAACGGAACGAATAGATGAGCACCAAAGCAACCCAAGCAACAAATAACGTAGCTCGTCCGGGGAACTGCAGCCCAATTATCCGCCTGGAAAACTCAGTGCCTCGAGTCGCGTGTAAAAAGTCAAACCCAAAACTCAATCATCGAGACAAGAGTCGGGGCGAGAGGGGAGACGCACTGCCGACTCGACAAGAGTAAGAGTATGAGTACCCAGTGAGACTGGGTGTGAGTGAGCAGGAAAACCCGGGCCACAACCTGATGTCTACTACAGTAGTCGGATTTGCCAACGAATCAAACATGCCAGAAGCAGAAATAGAGCTTGCGCCAAGGCTGATGGCCGTGTTTCGATCCTTTCCCCCTCACCCTCCACCCCCATCTGCACAACCTTCCTGACATTCCACAAACTTGTGACACTTGACCGCAATTGTCCAGCTCTGCCAAGCATGTACACATACAGAAGTGGTGCGCTGTTTTTGCGTTCACTCTCTCTGCCTCTATCTTCTTGGTTGTCATTTCCGGTCGTACAGGAGGATGAGACATTCGGTAACACCGCATGCATCCTCGTCGTAATACCCCCCTCTTTATGCGCTCTCTCGATGCTTTCGTCCCATTACACTGTCAAAGTTCTTCACTTGAAGGGAAATGCGCTTGAGCGTTTGGAATAGATCAGAGTCGCTTGTATTTGGCTTCTCATTACGGATATACCATGGGGTATTATACAACAATTAAAAAAAAAAGTATCTGCTCGCTTCGCATTTTGCGGGATATCCTTCCAACGGGGAAAACAGCTTTAGATCAATCCCATCCTGTAAATAACGCCTCGCTTTTGGAGCCCATACGGCACCCAAAAATTCAAACCAAAGTGACCAACTCTTCCTCGTGGCACGGGCCCCAATTTACAGAGAAGGAGCCTTCTCGCTCCTGATCTCGCCTTGGGGCGTCGCAGGCTTGGGCTCGTCTGATCCGCTGCTTGCTCCATTGTTGGCCATGTGCTGATGCTCCTCAATTCCGTGCTGGGGAATGAACTTTCCCTCTCCGGCGGGCTCGGCCTGGTGAGGGGTCCAGGCAAGGAAGTCGCGGCGAACCTCGACGTAGTCGTAAGAGAATTCACCGTGCTGGTCGTCGTCCATACCCAGGAGCTCGGCCTCCTCGGAAGCGCGGAGCTTCAGGCCAGGAATCATGTCGATGGCCTTGGCCAGGATGGCAGACATGACGAAAGTGTAGGCGCAGCAGGCGACAATGTAGGCGATTTGGATGTACATGAGCTTGTAGTTGCCGTCAACCCAGCCGCCGGAGACTCCCATGTTGACACCGTCGAGACCGATAATCGAGCTGGAGGCGAAGAAGGCGTTGAAAATGAGACCGACAATACCGCCGATACCGTGCTCGGCGAAGACATCGAGAGAGTCGTCAATCTTGAGGAGGAATTTGACTAAGGGACAATTGTGTTAGAAGTGATCCCATTCGGGCACGAGAAGGGATAGCTTACTCTTGGTGCCGAAGTTGCAAGCAACACCAGCGACAACACCGAGGATGATGGAAGCCCACGGAGTGATGACTCCGGAGGCAGGGGTAGCGGCAACGAGGCCGGAAATGGTGCCGGAGCACCAGCCAACGAGAGACCACTTCTTGGCCAGACGGAAATCGAGAAGGCACCAGGTCATGGCGGCGAACATGGCGGTCAAGCAGGAGTTCCAGCAAGCCATGGCGGCACGGAGGTTGGCACCGAAAGCGGAACCACCGTTGAAACCCAACCATCCGAACCAGAGAAGAATGGTGCCGAGAGTGATGAGGGAGATGTTGTGGGGACGGAAGTTGAGCATCATTCTCTCGTTGCGACGGCCGAGAACCCAGGAGTAGGCGAGAGCCGACATGCCGGAACCAATCTCGACGGGGCCGCCTCCGGCGTAGTCGAGAACACCGTACTTGAAGGCCCAGCCGTTGGCGTTCCAAGCCCAGCAGGCGACGGGGGCGTAGACGAGGGTGGCCCAGAAGAAGATGAAGACCATGCAGGGAATGACTCGGCCGCGCTCGGCGGTGGCACCAGCAGTGAGGGCGGCAGTAACGGCGCAGAACATCATCTGGTAGAAGGAGTAGAGAAGGGCGGGAACGAGAGGCGAGCCTTGGGAGGGAGTAGCGAGAACCTTCATGAGGCCAAAGTGTCGAAGATCACCGATGAAGCCGTTGGTGGCAGTTTCGCTGAAGGCCAGAGAGTAACCCCAGAAGTACCACTGGAAGACGATGACTGAAAAGCTCATCATAACCACCCACAATTGGGAGAGGGCCGACTTTCTGCGGGCGAGACCGGAGTAGAGAAAGGCGATGCCGGGAATCATGAGCAGAACCATGGCGGCCGAGACGAGAATGTAAGACTGGTCACCGGATTGGTACCATTGGTTCAGGTTCGTGGTGGCTATTCACGTATTAGCATCAAAGTCGGTCGAGGCGGGTCCCAAATTTTGTAGGAAGTTGTCGACGTACTGGAATCACCACCGTAATCGGCGTTGGTGCCATTGAACTCCGTAGGAGCTCCAGTATGCGTGTAAGACATGATGGGCGATTGGTGTGCGATATCGAGGTTGGGGCGAGGTGTTCACCAGAGGATTGGATGGCGTAGAAGAGTCAGGAGAGGGGATGAGAGAGTATTATTATTTGTTTCTCAAGAGCAAGCTGTCTCGAATGTGGACAGAGCTGAGACGAGATTGTCGACGGCCAGGGTATGTCGGATTCAAGATGAGACGAATTGCCTGGGTGAAGAGGAAAGAACAGGCGGACAGAAATGGGATGGGAGGGACAGGTAGGATCATATATATAAATACCAGACAGACAGGACAGAAGAGAGAAGGGGTGGCTTCAAGAAGGACGTGGTCGCGGCAGAGGGAGCATGGAATACTGCGGTGATCCCTGGCCATGTCTGGGGGTGTAATTGCCTGGGCCAGCGGAGCTAGTGTGGGCAATCCGCATACGGAGGAGGCGTTGTGGGAGCGGATGGGGAGGCACTGGAGGGCATTGCTCCGTAGGTAGACATTTGACATTGGGCAACGGGTTAATCAGTGGGTGATTTGACAGACAGGAAAGTGTAAGTGAGTTTTGGTGCGGGCAGATAAGAGACACGACACGGGCCATGTTGGGCAAATGATGAACATGTGAGTGGACAAGCATGGTGCGGCGGACGCAGTACGTTAGAGGGAATAAAGTGGGTGCTTCTCCTCTGCTAGAGTCTAGGGACTACGGATAGTACATAGAGACAGAGAAGGAAGAAGGCGGGAAAAGACTGAACCTGACTGAGCGTTCTATCCCGAACTCAATGCCCGTGGGCCCCAAAGCAAAGAAGGCAAAGCATGGCAAGTGCAAGCCAGACCCGGCCGTTCGGGGGAAATCCTGGCCTAGAGACGCCCCTCCCCTGCCACAAGTAGAACCTGCATCGGTACGTACCGCGGAATGTCCTTGCACCTATCGCGCCCCACGCCTTCCTCGGCCGGCCACCATGTCACTGTCATTGTCATTCGCATTAGTCCTGATAAAGTACGTACTCTGATACTCCGTACTGTCTCTATGTACACACTAATCTCAGAATCGAGTGAGCTGAAGCAGGCACTCCCGCCCCAGGCTCCTACACAAGTAAAAACGACGATGAAGATGCAGGTGTAAGTAGGCTTCAATTCTTCTCAGGCGACAGCCCATGGCAGTGGATTCAATGGCAATAGGGTCTGGGGTGATTAAGCTCTTGCTTCGGCTCACTCTCGCCGTCTATGTGGAGGTCTACGGAGTAGGACCCGTGCCAGTACGCGTGTTTGTGTGAGACTTTGGGGCACAAGCTTGTCCATGATCCTCGTCTCCTCCCATTCGCATCGCATCAACCAATTTCTGATGCTGAAATGCCATATCAGCGCCGGCCTGTTCTTTCACCCTAAGCACCCACGGCATCTCTGTCTACCAAGATCAATGGTCTACTACGTATGTAAGTTCAGGCTCAATGAACAGTGATCAGGTCAACCCTCCACTCGGCCGATATCTGTCCCGGCAGGACAAATACCTCACCGGCTGCGACACTGCCACTCCTACCGAACATACAGCAACCAAAATACAACTTGCCAAGCCAAGCCATCGAAACTATCGAGACAGCTTCAACAGTCACGCTTGGCTGCCTCCGTGTCTCCCCCCAAATTCCAATCATCCTCGATCCTTGGCTGTCATCATTGAATCAATCATGAACCAAAAGGAACATCGACCCGAACGGACGGCCAGTCTCCCAGATACGCTTGACAGAACCACAGATAAGGCATGCGATAGGCGCAGCCCAAGCGGGACCTGTCAGTGGTGGACAGTAATTGGGCTGAATCAAAGAAATGCCTTTGGTCCACTCAGAGCTCACTGTGGCTGTTTAGTCAGCCAATTCCATCACGAGTTTGCAAATACCCTCACTCAGTCACTCTCTACTTCCAGCATCCACGCTTGTCATCCATCCCCCCCTGCATCTTCACGGCCCAGCAGTCCGGCAATCACTCGACCCACACGGACACCCTCCACCGATGCAGGCGGGACAAGACCTCACGATGGGGGTGTCGGCCTGGGATACCCCCAAATCCCTCGCTCCCTTTCTTCTTCAGTGGAATTGCCCCAATGGGGTAATCCTCTTCACGACAATTCCCGTCGCGTCCTCCACCCCCAAACCCCCAAATTTCAGCTATTGATCAGGTCAGAGGATGTCTCGACCTTATCGTAAGGCTTGACTTTGCTTTTCAGCATTGGCATTTGCTGTCGGGGTTAGCTCCCAGGAATTCGGTCACTGCCCTTGCTCGAGCACAGTCCTATCGCGGTACTCTCGACCAATACACTTCGATTTGTCTCACATAGCGCACACGATGCCTGCTGCCGACCTCACGGCCAATGATTAAAGCCAACCCACCCCCCACCCACCATGAGGACATGATCCCTCATGCCCATCTGCGCATCAGCTTCAGTCAAGACGCTGAGAGGCGGACGGCCGGCGAGATCGGCCATGCGTTCCTGACAAGACTCTTCATACATGTTGACGCCAACTGACAGCCTAATCTGCCAGAGCCAGAGATAACCTTTGGTGTGGCGCGTACCGTCATTTCAACCGAGCGAGGCTACCGCGACTTTTCTACTAGCTCCAACATTGTTGTGGCATGATTCGAATGCTCTCGGTCAAGTTGCGTTGCAACACCAAGATGACTTCTGGAGCAGGCCGGCCGCTTGACGCCTCGAAAGACTGACCAAATTTCTTTTCTCGAAAAATTCGATTCCGCTCTTTACCCTTGCTCGTAGAGGGTTCTGGCTCTTGCAGCTCCGTTTTCGGCACATGTCACAAGGAAGAAATCGGCTTGCTGGACCCATCGCTCATTCGGAGACGCGCCTCTCGTTGTGGGGGTTGAAATCCATTAGTCTACAGCCTGGCAACCGTTTGCTAACCCTTGAGAGCAAAATTCGCGAGGGGGCATCGCATCAAGACTCCAGCACCCAAGGGAACCGGAGAACGCAGAGAGGCCTTCAAACTTGGCTTCCTCCACCGTGGTCGATCCCAGGCTGGGGCGCTCCGGGAGCTCCAATCAAAGCTATCTATTTGGCTGCATCTCTAACAGGCGCAAATACGGTTGCTTTTGATTCTATTCAACCAATCCCTACCATCATCAACGCCCTTTAATTCTTGAATATTTGGACGACGACTATCGAGTATTGGAAGTTCAGGCGCGGAATGTCACTATCTTCCGGCTCTCACGCTATAATCACTGTTTTCGAACTGCCGTTGTATTTCTCACGTTTGAGACGAGTAGCATCATGGGCTGAGATCGATTCGAAGACTTACCGAAACGCTGACCACGACCCACTACGATCCTCGGTCGCCACGCCTGTATTTGTTAGAGGTGGGAAAACCTGGGCGGTGCTCAAGATCAGCAAAGAGGCGTGCCTCCAAATCAAGCTACTGACATGACCATCAGAAAGACGCTCATTGCACCGGATAAGCGCCTCAAACAATGACATTCTCTAGACACGTTGCGTATTTAACCGAACGATGAGCTAGGTAGACTGGATATTTAGCATCTTGGTGACGTCCGCCTCACGCATCGAACCTGATAAGCTCCTGCGCGACCAGTCGAACGCTTCGCGATTATCTGCATCAAATCGCTGCATGAGCATATGTCATCGCTCTGGAGCATCATGCCCTATCGCGCGCTATCCCCTCCGATACTGCTGCACCCCAGCTTTGGTCCCCCAAAATCTTCTGCTACTGACTGCCGGCTTCGACCTCCTGAGACGGGGGCCTCTATACTAAGTGCGCGGCGATGATCGTGTTCGAGAAGATCCCAACTATTGCCCAGTCCGGGACGACGTCCGCCTACTTGAAACCACCCGACATGTGGGCATCACGGCCCAGAAGTTGGGGGGCAACCGATAATAAAAAAGATGACGTCCAATGTGTGTGGTGCGCCTCTCCCTCCTCCCATCCTAGCGACGCCGGTCGTCCAAGAGAAGAGATTCCCTGTTCCCAGCGCCAGTCGACCTGCGCTAAACCTTAGCCTTATCAGCGCCCAGATGAGCCAATCGGAACCCCGGTCGTTTTGTCAGAGCAAAATGTCATTTTCCTTCTCCGCTAGCGGGAGAGGGATCCACTTCGGGTGCGTTCGCTCCTTTCCGGCAGTCAAAGTGGGTCCGTTCGGGCCGGCCGAAGGCCGTGGGCTTTCCATTCTTTCTCGGTCATCCCCTGTTTGTTCTTCTCCTTCTAGAAGGATTCTACGGATATGAGGTTCAGACAAGTCGAGTTGGCGTTGCAGATTGACGGCTTGCTTTTGAAGAGAGCAAGTGACTACGTAGCTTTGGACGATCGCATGATAGCATCGTATAGAGTTAAATCGATCTAGAATGTGATGAGACTTCCACCGTATCGTGGGAATACCGAGACCTAGAAGAGAGGCTTCCTTTGGTGTTATCAGGAGAAGCTTGAACTGGTACAACTTACGACATTACGAATGCATTTGAGGTGCAAGGAGTCAGATCCGTTCCTTTGTCATGATGGAGTCGACATCGTCCTGCATTTTGATCGCTTCAGACGCAGTGCGTGAGTGCTACATCTGACCTGCTTCACAATACGGGGGCCTTACGAACGAAAATGCCACGGTCATGATGCGTGCACGTCAAGGATTTCCCTTTCGTGTCTTCTTGCCAAGTATCCAGGCCAAGTTCGGTTGATGCAACATTTATCAAATGTCAAGCGTCTCTACCAGCTTGGCCCAGATCTAGCGTAGATTTTGTGTAGTTTCTGTCGGTGAAACGATCCCAAAGCCCCTTAAAGAGCTTGGTATGTCATGAAGTCATTCTCTAAATCCGCTCAACCACCCCGCTGCCTAGATCCCATCGGCAGTCTGCGCCATCGAAACTTGCCGGTAGAGGATGTAGGACGACGCGCAGGAGAGCTTGAACAGTATGCAACTCCGCGACCAAGTTGATTTGCTTTCGATGATCTGGAGTTGGTCTGTCCGGCGCCAGAATGTTGGTTAAGGGGTAAAGGGGGGTTTCCCACTGAAGGCATCGGATATGGGCTTGACATACACTGTACTCGCTTTCCATCTGTTCCGACGATCCTGCTTTTTTGTCGGCGTAAGATGTTTACCGGACGACACGCGGTATATGTAATGACATAGCTGTCTTGGCTAGGTCTACGGATCAGGGCACCGTTCGACAAAAGTGATCCAGATGGGGTAGAGATTTACATGATGTTAACTTTCAAGGCGAGTTCGGCTGAGAGCGCTCTATTTAGCACTTAGTACCTGTTCTCTCCATCATCTATTGAGTTGCCGCTAAAGGGAGCTACGGCTACCTTCAAGCTTTGGTCTGCCACTCTCTGGACGAGACTCAGCTTGTTTAAAACACCTTGGTCTAGATGCCTCTCCATTTGATGGCTAGCACGGGCCTGTGTTTAGAAAAGGATACGCCTAGACTTCAAGCCGTGGGTGGGTCGCAACGAGATCTTTGTAAAGTCTGATGATGAATGACATAGGGAGGTTCTTTCGGAGGACTGGATCAAATAGCGACACTTTTTCCTGTATCGTGACATGCCTTTTCCACCTCACGCCACATCTTGCCCATGATCTTCCAGACTATAGCCAGAACTGCACTCTCAGTGGGATCGTTTTGTATCATGTCAACTGAATCCGACTTGGAATCCTCTGTATCTCTCTGGAAGCTCTGCGATCACTGACCCTTTGAGAATGACAATGGAAACGAATTGTATTAAAGTCATTAATGACTGTCTTCGAACATCGTATTCGTCAACTTTCTGGATTAATGTGTTAGAGCAACTTGATTCCACCTTGGACTGCTTCAACACCCCTCTCTAATCTTTAGGCGTAGGCAGCGGGGGCCCGTCTTAGGTTGTTGCGAGGCTTGTAGCTGACGGAGCGACTACTCTAAATGAGAAGGACCAGAGTTTGATCTGTATTTATTTTACGTATTTCCATAAAAGGGGGGAAAGGTCCGGCTGGAAAGCTTGTCTGGGATTACTTGATAGTTCGCTGCTTTGTGGCATTTCTGATCATTGCTCGAAGTTTGTGTCATTTCGCCATACTCGGAATTTTCTAGGTATTTGTCGTGCGGTGAATGTTCTATCTAGTTGGAAATCCTTCTAGTCGCACTTCCCCCATTTCTGCTGTGGTTAAGTTCTATACCGGCTGAGTGAGTAGCTTCGTACACGCTGGAGTAGGTTGGCGTTGATGCGAAAGTCGAAAAGACGTGTCATATCATTCCCAGAGCGAGAAGAAACAGTGTCTATGTAAGTTGTCTCCCCCATTTAGCCTATGGGGGTTATCTCTTGAGGTATGTGGCAATGGCCAGAGTCTTCCAAAGTGATTGTGGCGAGCATCTTGGTCTCATCCGGAATATACTGCTGCTATCTACAAGATAGTATGTTAGCCAATGGATCAAAGTCAGCCTTGACTGCCATGCAACCGTCGCATATATAGACCTGAATACAATCAATGTCAGGAGCGACGTCAGACTACGGGGCTACTTTCATTCCCGTCTCTGACACATGATGTGTACTTGATTGATTATGTCGCCCAACACCTTATAGTGGCTACAGCTTGGCCCACTAGTACGCGAAACGAGCTGCTCAGAATATCGTCTGTTCACCTCGATGATGATGAACGACATCAAGGATGATGTTGCTTCTACTCATCCTCGGGAAGAAGATGCTTTATACATTGATTGAGGGGTTAGGTTCATTGTCTGTGTGTTGAGTCAAAGGTACTCACGGCGAGTAACATATGGCCCAGGCCTTGACGGCTATGACTTCCTGGATTCTAGAGGAATACTTCTTCCATCAGTTGAGTCCACCGCCACGTCGCTCTCCAAATCCGTACCTCCTCGTGTCATTGTATTCAAGTCACCGCGTAATGTTACTTCACGCGTAACGCGCTACTCATAGTTCCCAACGAAGGTCTCCACGCCGGAGAGAAGCACATCAGATTCCCCCTCGAATCTAAACCACCAGAGCCGCTCTTTCGTAGCAAAATAGAGATGGCAAAGCAGATTTGTATATTCATCCACATTCCATGAGCTTCGCAAAATGATGCGACTCCATCGTGCCATTGATTAGTACACCAGCCACCATCACCTTACACTTCAGCTTCCGGACCCGTTCTCTCATAGCCTACTTCGAGCCAGAAAAAGGGTCAAAATACCACAAACAAGGGGGACGAAAACTCCCAGACAGGACATGACACACACAACCCGGTTGATTTTCACATACAAACATGGTCAACAGGAGGAGAAACCTCACGCTGAACCATTGATATAGGATCCACTCTGCCAACAGAAAAGTCTAACAAGATCTCTTCAAAACGGGTGGGATCATCCACGGAGGAACTTAACCTCAAGCATCAGTGCCAGGCTGCATGGTGGAACACTTACCATCAAGACCAGATATCAAGTAATCCATAACTAAAGCAAGACGCCACATCGGATTTGACAAGAGAATCCGCGAGAAAGAGACCTAGCAAGATAACCTCCATACCTCTTCGAAATTCAAGCAGTGCGGTCATCACCCCAGGGCCCCTTTCGTCCCCTCTCCATAGCAGCCACTTTCAAGAAGAAGGTCGGTCTTCCCTAAGTATGAAAACATTACACACGTTACAAACGTTACACACGTTTCAAGGTTAATGGCTATCGTATTCTTCAAAAGGCCTAGCTATCTTTTTGCTAAGACCTCTCCCTCTTCCGCGACCAAGCAACCACGAAGAGAGAGGGGGAGTTCACTAGGCCGGGTATCAGGAAAAAAAGACCTTTGAAATGCCTCAAGAAAACGCCATCATCATGTCCATGAAGAAAATGCATAACTCCCTTCCTCCATAGCCTCCAGCTTATTTAATGAATCATTGCCCTCGACCTCTCTCTTCATACCTCGATTTGGCTCCTCACCATTGCCCTTCTGCAAAGAAATCGGCGTCTCAAAAGATGAGAACGTGCTCATTCTTGTCATCGCGACTGATCTCGTAACTCAAAATACTATGATCCCGATAATGGAGCATAAGCCTGTACCGTCTCGACGCAGGCGACGGCATAGCTGCATCATCAGCACGCAATAGACACCCCGTCGCGCCGCCCTCCTGAATCGGACCAGCAGCGATGCCATAGAGTCCCCGAGGCGGCCGACGTCCTGCCTTTTCGTCCGAGAGCGTCGGCAGAACACGGTCAATCCGGAACCCTTGCTTCAGCTTATACCCGTTCCCCGGGATGTGGTAACGCGAGCGTGTCGGGGTCAGCAATATAGCACGACCCATGGCGGATCCGATCACCACGAGCGACAGCTCCGGGATGTGAAGAATCATATTGAGCCGCTCGGAATGCTGCAGTAAGGGGTGAGGGGGGTACATCCAGCTGATCGGGTCCTTGCAGAAGACCGCCGCACCGTCGTCTGGGTTGATACTGCGCATCTCAATGTCCTCTTCGTAGGTTCGCAAGATGCAGCACCGGTTGCCCAATTCTTCGAGGGCGCTCCTGTCCTGCTCCTTTGTGTTTCGATTCTTTACCAGGGGTCGACGAAGATACTGGAGGCGTCCAATGACTGTCGTTGGGGCAACGTACGTTTTGCCATCGTGAGGCGTATAGACCATGTCTAGCCAGGAAGATTGGAATTCGCTCATGTCGTAGTTCGGCGTGTTTTTGAAGAAGCTAGAAAGCATCTCAGGCGGCGCAATCTGCGTCATGCCTTCGCCAGACCCAACATTTTCTTCCGTTGCAGAAAGCGCCTCCTCGATGAAGACGATCTCATTCGCATCCTCTCCGTTGGGCCCACCCACGTCATCATCTTCGCTATCAAAAGCAGAAGAAGACATATCGTCCCATGCTGCGACCGGAATTTCTTCTCCCTCTTCTTCGCTCCACCCGTCGTCGTCATCGTCTTCGTGATCCGGGGTGAACAGGACCGCATTTTGTGTCGCTGGGGCTCCAGGAGGGACAATAGCATTCGCGAGAGGTACAGCACCGCCGTCTACATTGTTATCATTGTCGACTGGTGCCGGAGGAGGGGGAGGAGGCGGCGGCGGTGGAGGCGCCGGAAGTCCGAGAAACTGCTGGTTATTGAGTATAGCAGCTAGGAAAGCTGGCTGTTGATGCTGAAACCATGCCGCTCCGTGGTGGTGGCCGAACGCTTCAGGTTCCGGCATGCGCTGGGCAATCGGCTCCGCAGGATGATCGCGAATGCGGGAGAGGCCCCGTTGGGTCTCAATCCATCGCCCAGCGTGGGAGTTTTTAGCGTTCATGATGTCTGACTCTTCCATGCCCAGGAGGTCTGTCACAGATCGTGCGGGCAGGAAACTCTCGTACGGAAGGACAATGACGCCCCAGCCCCTGAAATTGGATTAGCAGAGTTGATATTCAAGTGTCCGACAATGGCCTACATTGGATTACGGAACGCCCATTGCCCTTGGACGTTAGCTCTGTGCGATATCTTGAACGGCGCCGTTCCGGCCTTCCATATGTCCAAGATCCAGGTCGTCCCGTAGATATCGTTCGCAACAACTTTCTCAGCGTACCCATGATGGTCGTCCCAGAGAGAGAGATTGGGGATGTTGTGACCCCCTTCACCCAGGGGTATGCAAATCCTCCAATTTCGTTTCCTCTTGAGAACCGATCTTTCGCAGTGATCCAAGTGTCTCGCATGACAGTCCATATCCTCGGGCAAGCGGGAGAGCCCAAAGGCGAAGACGGTGACTTCCCGCTTGTTGGAGCTAATGGCGATGAGTCGCGACTTTTGATGAATCGCGATGCCCCATGCCGAAATACCCACGTTCTCGCGCAAGAAGTACGTCGGCACCGGATTGGGTTCTCGACAACCGGACGCTATGCGCTCGATATACTTTGCAATCTTCCGGACGTAGTACGCGAAAACCGACCCATCGTCGTAGACCGAAACGAGGATTTCCTCTCTCCCGAGAAACCCGACGGCGATGTGGTTGATCTGATGGGAGAAGCGCAAATTCAGCGTGCCTCCAATATGTCGCGCGATCTTGTCAGGCTTTGTGGCCAGAATGAGGTTCGGCTCCCGAGGGAGTGCCTGTTTCGGGACGCCCTTGGGGCGATAGACGAAGATTCGGTTTTCGTACGCAGCGAAGTAGAGCTAGGAGAGGGGTCCCGTTAGCCAAGTGGTCGTCCCTCACGGCATCCGACGAAGCGGGAAGGGGAGATCCAACATTGTATCTCTGCGACAGAGCTGTCAGGTTGTTCCTAAAGTACGGCGTCTTCGGTATCTTCCTCTCCAAGGACATTGATTGTGAGCTGCCCGCATCCTCATCCTCGACACCCGTTACAATCTGGTCAGACGGGACGCCCTGCACAAGGGTGTCATTCTCGATGCCGTTGACGTGGTCGCGCTCGCGTTGCCGGATTACTTCGGTAGCTCCGTCGCCAAACTAAGAAAGTAGAGTCAGCATGCAAGTCGATACTAGGAAAAGCTGCAGAGGCCTCTCGCGTTGCCCCAAAGAAAACAAAAGCAGAGTTGCAGAGGAAGCAAAGTTGCGTCGTACGTACCCGATCGACACAGGTCTGGACCTGACACTTCCCCAACACAGCCTCGCGGAAGCCGCGATCATGATACTGACCCTGTTGGCCCGCCATCTACCGCACCTTGGAGTCTTTCTCTCCCTTTCGCCTCGCGCGCAACATACGAGCCGCCCTCCCCTTTGTTGTGGATTTGTCAAAGTATAGAATCTCGAGGCTTTGCCTGTTTCCGACGGAAAAAGAAACACACTGCCTTTTGCGACGGTTTGAAAGTGTGTGTATGGCTGCGCGAAGAGAGTTGGGTTGGTGGAAGGTGAGGTCTGGAGAATGGCCTCTCCTCATCCCCCCCCCGCCGCAGCTCATCCGCAGCTTCCCTCTGGCCGCCGTTTGTCGTCAACCCACACACACCACCACCCTCCGGGACCTCCCACCTCCAACTCACGCGCGCGGCGGCACACCCACTGAGGGGTGTTGCTCCACTTTAATTTGCGGTTATCGATAAGGTGATGGCCTGATGACGGGACCTGATGGGAAGTCGGGCGGGTGGCACCTGCGTTTTCCATTCCATTGCTTTATCGATAACAGGAGCTTTCACAGAGGGTGTTGGGATCACCTTGCTGGATTGCTTGTCTGGAGAGGAGGGGTCGATTGTTTCAGCGAGCACGTTTTGCGGGGAGGAAACATTCCAATGTATACCTTATACGAGGGCAGCAGTACCTACCTCATCCGTGAGCCTTTATCATCAGGACTTATAGGACGGTATTGAAAGAAGTCTCTGGTCACGAGTAGTGGTCGTACCTTCAGGCAAAAAGACGGATTAAGCATCAAGGCCACGGACGTACCATCCGACCAATTTTCCATCACCACAGCCACTGGAGACCATCCGCTGACCTCTTCATCGTGTCCTACCACGTGGACTAGCATAATCAGCGCAGATGAATCAGTTCATACCTTAGTAACAATGCTTCGCGTCACCTATGGCGGATGCCTCACACGGGACGAGGAAGGGACTGAGAGTTCATCCAAGGGACTCCTTATTCGTTGACTACGTAGCCATTCATGAATCCAATTGCTTATATCAAAACTGTCATCCTAATCCCAACGTATGGCTATGTTCGCCAATTTTTATGACATAATCGTCAGTGACCGTCTAGCTCGTGCCTGACCAAAGCCGGGTATCCGAAGCTGGCACTCCCAGAGTAAAAAAAACCAAAGTGCCTATAGTAAGAACCATTCCATAAAACGCCATTAAGGGGGAGTGGTAAAAAAGGGGGGGAAACATTTTCCATCTCTCGTGTCATCAAATACACATCGTCGCCAAGAGCTCCTCAATTCGCGACTCTAGAAGGCACACCTGTTCACCATCCAGCCAAAACTGCGGAGCGCACTACGCCCTCATAATCTCAACCATGTCCTTCATCCGGTAATCCAGCACGGGCGTGACCCAGTCGTCCTCGACGAGTGCATATGTCTCCTTGACGTTATCCTTTGGCTTGCGCGGGTTAACGGCCCAGTACCCGAAATCGGCGTCAATGACCTTGAGGTAACGCAGCAGGTTGTTCCAGTAATTGGCGTCGCCGATGCTGGGCTGGTGCGGCGCACCAAACTCGCCCACCCACACGGGCGCGACGTCGCCCTCGACGAGGTAGGCCCAGTTGTGCCGCATGGCCTTCACAAAGGAGGCGTACGCCCGCTTCGAGTACCGGCCCTCGAGGCTGCCCCAGCCGGACCAGGCGTACACGTGGGCCGAGTAGACGACGCGGTCGGGCACGTCGAGCACAACGGGCCGCTTCGCGACGCCGGTGAGGTCGTTGCCGGACTCGGTGCCGCCGACGATGACGAGCCAGTCCTTGTTCATCTCCAGCAGCCTGTTGCCGGCCTTCTCGGCCGCCGTGGCCCACTTGTCCCAGGTCATTGTGCCCCACACGCCGCGCACCTCGTTCCGCAGGTCGACGCCGATGACGCCCGGGTTGTCGACAAGGCGGAGCATAATCTTCTCCCAGTGCTGGATCCAGTCTTCTTCGGTCTGCTTGATGCGGCACAGCGGGCCGAGGTGGTCGTTGGCCCAGTGGGCGTCGCAGGGGTCGGCGCCGCAGCACCAGGTCGAGTGCGTGATGTGGTTGTTGACGATGACGGCGATGCCCGCGTCCGTCAGCGCCGTCACGCAGGCCTCGAAGATGTCGAGGGCCTTGAGACCAATCAGGTCCGGGTTGGCAGCGACCAGCTCGGCCGGGATCGGGGGGTCGGTGATGACCATCTCGTCGCTGTACGGCAGGCGGACGCTGTTGAAGCCCAGGCCGCGAATGGTCTGCGCAATGACATCGCGGTGCTGGACGTCGAGACCGCCGGGGATGTTGAGCTCGTCGCTGGCGCCATACCAATTGACGGACAGGAGCTTGAAGCGACGTCCCTCCTCGTCAACAATGTCCCGGCCCTTTGTGTGCAGCGGCAGCGAGTACGTGTCGATGCTGGTCTCCTGGGCCGGAGGTAGTAGGGGCCGCTGCTGGAATAGCTGGGCCTCCGGGTCGGGCACCCAGGGGACACCGAGAGCAGCCTCTGCTTTCCACAAGTAGTGGACGTAGCCGCCGAGGAAGACGAGGGACAGTATGAGAAACATTCTAAAGGACGAGAATCTGACGAAGCCAAGGTGGCAGGTTCTCTTTCTTAATCTCGAATGTGTTGTTGCTGTTGGTGCAGAAGGCTGGGGTGAGGCTGAGATCTTGCGGAAGAAGAGGCCGGTGGAGGCTCCATGATCTTCGGTTGTCGCAGAATTGTCTATGCTCGGGAGGTAGACACCACCTCTAGCTGGCGGAGTGCTCGGTTGCTCGATGTCATCAATCGGCGTCCCAGGTTGGGGACGTCCCGCGCTCCAGCGCCAAACCCTGGCTGGCGTGCCGGGGTTCAGCTTGAAGATCTCGGAGAACGGCATCACTAATGTTCCGATAAGATAAGCGATAAGGTTGGATTGTGGGACTTGTGGTCCAATCAGTGGAGTCCGGTGTCACCACCTGGAGAGCTGAGGTGAGTCCGCTGAGAGGCTCCCCTTGGCGGGATCGGAAAGCGGTGGGCTTGTGCGGGAGGTGGTGGTGTCAAGCCGGGCCAAACTAGTCCCTTTCCAGCGCCAGCCCTGCTGCAAGGACAAAGCCTCAAATCCGACGGACGACGGACGGGGGCTGCAGACTGTAGAGCTTGTCCCGACGATGCCGATAACCTAACAAACGGGCAAGATGACCTCACACACCTTGAACCTGCCCGTGTTCTGCTTTTGCT
This sequence comes from Colletotrichum abscissum, assembly GCF_030869225.1. Classification (NCBI taxonomy): domain Eukaryota; kingdom Fungi; phylum Ascomycota; class Sordariomycetes; order Glomerellales; family Glomerellaceae; genus Colletotrichum; species Colletotrichum abscissum. The sequence goes on along the minus strand of NW_026849988.1, from coordinate 1,185,462 downwards.
TTTGCTTTCTCTCTGTAACGAGGTGTTCCTTACTTTTTGATCTCCTTGAGAGACTTTAGCCTGAGCAGGGTATAAGAACGTTTCGACCACGTGCTCGGGAACGCAACGCTTCACTGTTCGGATTGCTCTTTTCGTTCCTTCGAGATGTTCCCTTTTCGTCTCGTTTTGATGTCGTCCGGTGAAACGCTCACACCGAATACGCGCACAGCCCTTGTAGACGTCAGGCCGTTTCCGTCTTGGCGGTATTGATAGGTTTCTTACTCTCTGTCTGATTTCCCTTCCCTTCCTTTTTTTTCCGCCCCTTCTCGGCCAGGTTCCGCTGCCGTCTCGTTGTTTTCGCTTTCGGTATGTTATTCGATTCCACCCAACTTCCAGGCCAAAATCTCAGTACCGTCCTCAGTCGTTGATGGTCGACAGTTCTGAAGCTGACTGAAACGTTTTTGTTCTGTTTCGTAGTTCGTGGTGGCTTGGATCAAGTGAATTCAGAAACCCAGTCGGTTCAGTATCTGAAACGATAACTTGGTGGATGAGTGTGCTTGTCGTGTAAGCTAGGATCAACAGTTCGTCGTCGTTGATGCCTCGTCGTCAGAAGTCATGCACACGTTTCGGTCAGAGTCTCTCAGTATAAATGACGAGACTATTTTTTTTGTTACAAGTGTAAGAAAAAAGGGTGCTACATTCGTACGTGAAAATTCCTTCCTTTTGGAAGCCCAACCTACTTATAATCAAAAGAATGGGCAGATGAGTGAAAAAGTCCGTCCACTGCCCGAACAGTCAATCTGCACTTCCCGCTTACATCACATAAGCCTAGCAGAAGTCAAGACCTGGGTCCCTCCGAAGAAGCCGGAGCGGAAGGCATTGGGATGCAATGGAATTGGATGACATGGCACTTGATCAATGGCTCGCTCCAATGCGATTGCTGAGATTTGTTTGGCCCCCCTCCGCTGCTGCTCCTCGCATCACTCGTGAAAACCCCGACCATTCCGCATCTTCCGGGCGGGCTTATCCCATAATCCCACCCACAGCAACACCACCACCACCACCATCCTTGTTCGGTAGTTTCCTCATGTTTCCACCCATTGGGCCGTTAGGAAACTCAGTACATGCACAATCCGGTACTTGATAAGGCCATCTCGCATTAAATTGTCGCGTGACTCTTCTATTTTTCGGACTCTCAACTGCTCCTACATGTCCGTCAATCGTGATTCGTTCCGCCGATCCCGTTCCCTCTCCCGCCCCGACGCTGAAGCGCCGAGGCCCATGGCCCCCATCCATCAATAAGAGAGAGGCTCCCGCCGCCGACCTTCCCACAATCCTTTCCTTCAGGTCTTTAAATTGTGGGGGCAACGTACTCTTCGCATTCCTTCGCGGCATAAACGAGACCGAGACGCCGACGCTGATATTACATTGATTTTTTCTGACATATTGACATGGCCGACGAGGCCGGTGGTTCCTCCACATTACATCATCTTTCTCAAATTCTTCTTGCGACACTGATCAGTGTTCATCGTCAGCGCGGATCAGCGCGGGCAAAGATCCAACTTCGGCCGAATCGTGCCGCTCTTTTTATGTTGTCGGGTATTGTTGCGCGCGCGCTTAAAAGCAGGCGCTTGAAATATGGTTTCGTCCGATTTCAGACGCATTGTTCTCTCCGTTTTTATTTTTTTTGTTCTCTTCTTCTCGTTCCGTCATGACCAGCTGCTTCGTCTCATTATATACGGTTCATCCCAAGTGGGTTCATGTCATCGAAGCCGTCCCCTCGGGATCGTGATTCGGGCCGAGCGTAAGTTGCTCGCGCGTCCCAGGTGGGAGGTGTTTGCGGCGGTCGAGGACTCGAGAACGACCGCATCGGCGGCTGATAGCGAGCGGTCTGCCCAAAGTAATCCGGCGTTCTTCGTCGTTCGCTGTTGGGACTTACGATGGGGGATTTGACTGGAGAGATTGGTGTTACAACAGCGCTCGAGTCTCTGGACAGCATCTCGTACGCACGTGTGTCTTTCTTGACATCGTATCTGGCATCCACCGATACGAACTCCTTTTTGTTTCTGCCTAGGCAGGAGGTGAAAAGGTCCACCCAGCCAAGGACCATGGCCCAGCGACCCAGTAGGAAGAGCAGCCAGATACCATTCATCTGGATCAAGTCAGTCACCTGAGAAAGTGTACAGGGCATAGGGGAGCGTCACTTACCGCCAGAAGGATGAGGACCGCCGTAATAGTTGCCTCGTTGACAACCATGTTCTTAGCCTTGTCCAAACACTTCGTCCTGTCACCTTTGGTGCTGACAAGACAGAGAATCCAAGCCTGGGCTATGCTCTCGTCGTCATGTACTGCCTGGACCGTGTTGTCCTGGAACACGAAGACGACAGAGAAGAAGATGACGTCGGCAATGATGATGAGAACAATAGCAATACCTCGCCATTGGAGAGAAATGACACGTCGCACTCGGCGGTATGCTTGACGGGGGCTCATGGTCTGGATGCTATTGCTGTATGTGGGCAAGCTCGACCCTTCTGTCGACGCACTGTTATCCGCTAGGGAAGCAAGATAGACCTTGATACAATATCCGAAAGTGGCGAATTGGATGATGACCGTGAGACCGGCGAATACCAGCAGAGGTATCCAGAAATCGGCAAGACTGTTCTTGTGGTTGATGTGACAAGTAGCGCCGAATCGGAACGACACGCCACTGAAGACGAGGGCAACGACGATGCCAACAAGCGGGATGCCCCAGCCCGTAGCTTGGGCAAAAATCATAAAGTTGCGGCCCACGACAACTTGCCAACAAATCTGGAGATGCAGGGACAACGATCGCAAGAAGACCCACATGACACCGGCCCAGCCTCCGAGCAAGAGAAAGGCCCCAGAGGCACCACAGACTTTGCTAGACTTCATGCTGTGCGGTGTGATGTCGTTGTAGCATTGCTCCGGTTGATCAGCAAGTGGCACGACGAAGCCAAGCTGAAGGGGAAGTCAGTCTCCCTCGTCCCTATTCGAAGGGCGGGCTACTTACGTTCATGATGAACACAGCTATTGTCAAGCAAATGCTGAGGTAGTGTCTGTAGGTTTTATCAACAGGCAGAAAAGCCCATGATATCAGGAGGAAGAGACAGCATGCTGCGCTAGCGACGCAGACCCAGTTGGCTGCCGTTGTCAGAGTGTTGAAGTAATCCGGGTAGACCCAGTCCGTAAGCGGGCAGGGCAAGCAACACTGTAAGGTCGCGGTCAAGTTTTGGCATAGCCGGCCTTCGATAACTGTGAAAGGTCAACAACTTGACCGGTCATGCTGTAGCTCATCAAACTTACACCCTTCGTCGATTGGAAACAAGCTCGCAGAGTAGAATGGGATGGGACAGCCTCCCCTTGCGAGAGACTCGTTGGCCATGGTCGAATTATAGCTGACGGGCGACTGAAATATGTACGGCCGTTCAAAGTTCCGTTCGTTGTCGAGTCGGGCAGCCGCTTGATGATGATCCTGTTCCAGTAGCCAATACTACTTTGGACAATGCGTGGACGAGTATCGCAGTATAGCAATGGTGCTCAAGCGTAGTGATATATCGTAGCAGTGATGATCGTAGTCCTGACGGCTGTTTTCGGTGTCGGATGCCCTCTAAATGGCGTGTAGTTTGAACAATTTCCCCAAGTAACGTCCTCAGTCCCGCTGAAGTTCAAGTCTTGTCTTTACTTGAACCGTATTCCCAGATATTCGTATATGTTCCGGCGAACTAGGTAGGGCGAGCGGCGTCTAAGTTGTCGGCGAGATTTTGCAGCATGGGACAGAGACGTCTCTGGCTATATCGCTACCGTCATGGTCCGTAATTGGAGGACAGGTCAGGGCGATGCCGGTTGATGGTAGCGTAGCAACAGCAACTCGGGGTATCAAGGAGAGACGTGAGCAGAAGCAACGACGAAGGAGCCCAGAACCGATCAAGAGGACCCTCGAGTGAAAAGAAGGAGGGTGGGACATCATTATGTACATCGATGCGTGGGCTACTGGGTAGTGTCCGCTCAACTTTCTGCAGAGGCGTGCGGGTGTGTGGTGTCTGTCTGTCTGTCTCTCTCCTTCACTCGGCCGCTCTGGTGTGTACTTCGTAGTGTACTCCGTACCATCAGGTTCAACCAGTCGCGGCGCTGTTCCCGGGGTCCAGGCCAGAGATGCTGGGGTACCACGACTCCACGGACCAGGCAGGACTCGGGAACGGGTATTTTGCGTGTGATGGGTCGGCCAACTCTGGGACTGACATGGGCAGGCTACTTCGTACAGTATAGTTGGGCGTGGACAGGGGCCAATTAGGGACATAGACTAGGTGACGATGATGGGCGTCCTTGTAGGAAAAATCCCGACGACCCTCTCTGGCGGCGACGGTGGGACGGAAGTCAGCGAGCTTCGCGTGAGGCGATGCATCGTCGTCTGCATGCCCTATTGGGGAGGCGACAGTCTTCATGGCAGGGGTGTGGAGGTTAGCGTGAGAATGGAATTGAGGGATTGATGGACCAGGCCCAGGATGGAAGAGAGGCACAGGCACAGCAAGAGGAGAGGAGGGTTTTCATGGCCTTCCATTGTGTTGTTGGATTCGAGGGACGCTAGGAGGGAGGGTGAAGTCTGGTGGGGTAGGGTGTGGATTTGATGGCCGCCGACCAGGGACTGGGAAGGGGAAAAAAAAAAAAAAAAAAAAAGAAGCACCAAAAGGAGAGGGGAATTGGAAGAGGAGGAGCGCTTGGTGCAATAAGCAGAGGGACGGACGCAGGAGATGGAGGAAGAGGAGGAGGAGGAATGCCTGAAAGAGGGGGGAGTGGTGTACTTCGTAACCACTGTTGTGAAAGGGGGCGTGAACTTTGTAATAAAAGATGGGGCATTGTTAACAGACCCATATCGGCGGCCGGGGGACTCTCGACCTGGCCGGGCTGCTGTCGTGTGGCCGGGAATCCCACCTCCAGACTGCTCAGGTACTCCGTACTGCGTGGCTGCTCACCTCGCTCCAGTTAAGGTGCTGCATCTTCCGTGGCGGACCAAATCCTGGATGCCCATCGAGTAACCCCACCAGCAGAGAGACCAGTCAAGGCCGCAGACAGGCCTCAACGAGGGTATTCAGTGGATCTTTCTCCCGGTGTTGTTCAGCACCTGTCCACAGTCCACGGCGTCCCGCTAAATATTTCACCACTCACAATGCGCACAACCCGTGTCGACAAGTGTGCTGAGAACATTCCTGGGCACCTTTACGGAGTATCACCCAGATGCAATATCTCGGTTGGCTTGAAATGTGCTTCTGCAGTCCCTCATTCATCAATGCCTTTCATCACGCGAAGGGGGCACAGCACGAATTGCCCCTGGTTTGATGGGCACCATGCCGTCCAATTTGCCTTCCAACATCTTGTCATGGTGGCTTTTCTCTCTCTCTCTCTTTCCATGACTCTTCGTTTCTTGGACTGCTCAGCTCTCCTTCCACGATTGTGCATCCTGTTCCTGCCAAGTTGGCATATAGTGGGCGGTGGCGTTGCCCAAGGCAGGTTGAGGATGGATACTCCGTACCTTCCAGGTTGAGTACGAAGACTTTCCGTGTTGATAATAACGCAACCAAGGTAAGCTGGTGAGGAAGGCATGGAAGGAGTCACATCTTCTCTGCAGTTGCCCGTCACCCATGTCCCGTGTCAGACATGACATAAGGTAAAGTTCGACGGCTGAATTGGGAAAGATCACTGCGAGCCCCTCGCACTCCCCTGCTTCCGTTTTTCATGCTCTTCACGCGTCGAGCCTATCATTCGAGCTATCCAGCTAGGTCCCTGTGATGTGCTCTCTTGCCGCCGTGGCCGCTGCGCGCCGGCCGCCGCCTCTACTCAACCCCAACCGCGTGACCCAATCTTGGACCACCTAACGACCCCGATCTGAAAGTTGACCTCGATTCAACCCTCTCGTTCTACGGATACCACAGTCTTTCGTCTCTACGGAGATCTTATTTCTGGTCTGGTCTGGTCTGGTCGAACAACATTCGGCAAATCGATCCCCAGAAAACTCAAACAAAGCATGCCGCGCATGGCTTTTCAAGGCCTCCCGCCAACCCAATCGAGGGCTTTCACTAGCAAATTCCAACAGTGCCGTGCTCTGCCGATGCCACCTCACCTCAGCCTCTACCAACCGTTCATGCCTTGGGGCTTATAACACGCCCAGCTATCGACGCTGTCTACGCTGTACACATGGTGTGGCGCGTATCGGATGCACCACCGACCGTCAGTTGACTCAGATCCCTCACCTCCATCACCGACCGCTCCCTCGGCACGGCAGCGAGCGAGACATTGCCAGTCGAATGTCTCTCACTGACGTTTCCCTCGTTGCAATGCGCCTGCATGTCTCACCTTAGCCCTTGCCATCACGAAGAGCCCGGTGACAATCATGGCTCGGCTTCAGCTTTGCCCGGCACCTCTCACCGCTTTAGCTTTGCTTCCTGACTTTACCATTCTCTTTTGCGATACTCCAGCAACGAGATGGATCGAAGCAAGCCGAACAAACCACTTTAGCCATTTCCCATTGTTTGGTACTCGAGCGAGCGTTTCGAAGGCGGCTGAGCCATAGCTAAAAGCTGCGTGGCTAGTGCCCGCGAGTCAGCTGAATAGCGGCTTCCCGAAATCCCAGCCTTCTGGTGCTGCTGGCAAAGTGCCGAGAACGTGGGTGCCTCTCGCTGTGCACAGACAAGTTACCAAAGCAAAAGGAACCAGAAGTGACACCTGGTGCGCTTTCTTCTGTTTGTGTACCTCGTCGAATCGGTCTATTCCGCGACCAAGAATAAACGCAACGTGTTGACGACTCTTTGCCACGTTGGCCCACATTCAAATCCGGACGTTGCACTTTACTGCCACTTCGCAGAAAACGCCTCTTAATGTCTGTCAATATAGTCCTTGGCCACGTCAAAGGCCCGACATGGCACCCCTGGACTTACAAAGCTGTAACGCTTCTATGAATTCTCTGTACGGAGTACGGATACCCACGGCTCGTACGTACTTGCATAGCAGAGGGAGGGCAAAAGCAGCCAGCCGATTTTAGGGCTGAGCAATGCCTTGCCTGTTGCGTCGCTTGTCCAGCTGAAAGGGAGGCAAACCATCGGCTCCCCTTGCTTGTCCGCAGGAACCTCATGTCTTGATCTTCTCTCAACGGTGAGAGAAGCAGAGGTGCCAAATCGAGAGAGACACAGAGGAGACAAGCAAGGAGGGTTTCACGTACTGTCTCGCAGAAGTCTCGTTCCAACCTTCAAGCATGCCCAAGAGCGAAGCCGCAATTGTGCCAACTGCGACTAACGTGGTGGCTTCTGTACTCAGCAGCTAGCACGCAGCATGGGACGAATGACCACCATAAAAGAAAGACAACGATCGCTAGCAACGTACCTCTGTGGACACCCGTCTTGGTTTCCAACCAGCTCCAACTATCCGGAGAGTGTAATGACGGTCTTGCGATTCCGCGCGGGGAAGAAATGCTAGCAGCCATGCCCATTGCCTGCAACGAGTCTTTCGAAGACCTTGTTGTTGGTTGCGATGTTTTAAGGGCCAAGACCAACAAGCACACTCAGAAAAGGGGGCTCCACCGTTCATTTTGCCAGGCGCCTTCAATTTCAAGAAACCATGCTAAGGCATGTCAATTGCCATGGCGTTCGGAGCCCTGTCAGCCAAAAAGAGATCTCTGGGGCAAGATCCCGGCGTTCCATCACTTTGGAAGCGTGAATGGATGGCCATCTACGGAGCAGATTGACCAAGTGCGCGCGCAAAGATGAAGTTTGCTTCCTAGCAGCCTGGAAGGCAAGGCAAGGCATTCAGCTCCCACTCCACCTGGATCACGAAGCGCTACAGCTCCAGGTTAAGGTGGCCATGATCGTTATGGTCGTCAACGATTTTGTGACCCGAATCAATCGTCAGCACGCATACGCCGCCGAGTCTTCATATGGGCGTGCCGTCCCTGAGCCTCTCAGCGCCCACGAAACGATCGGAAAGATGTGAATGGCCAATGTGTCTCATTGCGTTGCCCATACGAGCCCCTGCTTTGCAGATCGATTGGCAGTCACCGTGGAGCACAGCGCTGGAGCAAAGCTGGTGGGGTTGTGCTTCTCTTCGCTTGGCTCGGCCAACCACGAGGCCCAACAACCTGGAAATCATTCCAATCGACCGATGCGAAAGGATGGCCTTGAAGTCGCCGGATTGTGTGCTTCATTGACGGGTTGAGAAGCCCTAAGTGCTTCCTCCGAGCCTAGGACCCGTTGAGCAAAAAGGAAATTTCAACTCGTGTCTCGGCGCGCCCTACAGCTCAATGCCCGTCACTGCAGGTTCTGAACCATCCTGACTTCTGCATGAGCTACGCAGACGTACGTCTTTCGCAGCGCGGAATGATGTGCCTGACATAGGGGTGCAGCCGACACTGCGCAGCGCGGTAGGAGAGACTTCCCGCAGCTCCGCGACCCTTGATGCCACCCCCTCGAGTTGGTGGTCCCCTGTTCTTGCACAGACATGTCCATTTCGGTCAGCCAAAGACGACCACCCAGCAGCAGTCCCACCCACACCTTTTACCCCTGGCATACCACCCCGCAACACGCCTCCACCACCACAAATCACAATCACCACCACCACCATCGCAGACTCCTGCTCAGCTAGCCTGGCGTGTCTGGGCGTCACAAAGGTGTCTTCATCTACGGATATTAGTCTCTACCAGACGGCGCACTAGATGAACCAGCGCACTATAGTGGCTCTGTAGCCGCGGACTGGCGACATCCGACAAAGTTTAACTCAGTATGAACCTCAATGCACTATCGAATAGGGATTTCCGCAAGTCCAGCGATGACATCGATGTTCGGATAAGGAGAGGAAGGGTTTCGAAATCAATCCCATCGGTCACTGGTTCGGCGTATACGGCTCATGTCATTTCTATCTGCCCTCCATCCATGACCCGGGTGTCAGGCTGAGGATGAAAGTTGGTAGTCTCGAAACAGCATTGTACACAGTAGTTCGGTACGGCAAGCCGCATCGCCGGAATATCTGCACAAAGTGGAAGGCGGTTTGATCGACTGTACCCGTCAGATATCTGAGATTCAAGGTATCCATCCTATTGGCTCGAGTTGAACTTATGGGCTGTCAAATCGTCTCGATTGTCAACTTCGCAACCAGGTTGAGGCGCGATCTGAGTAGTCACAGCTGCAGGGTCGAAAACCACTTAGACAAGGAATTGCAGTCACCTTCTTGATTGACCGTTCAGAATCCCAACAGTGTGCCTCAGAGTCGAAAGCACGCAGGCTGTCCTGTCACATCTGCTGAATACAAGACCTTCCAATACCAGAAGCCACGGGTAGGGGTCCTGGCTTGGCGTTGGCGTTGGCACTGTTTTGTTGTGACAGCCTTCGGAAGAGCTTCTCGAATATACGGAAATGCGGAAGTGCCGCAAATATGTCGCTCGGCCGCGATTTTGGGTCCAGACAACGAACGCAACCTTAGCCTACATTCAAATGACAAAGCCGAATTTTCGTCATTTCCGTCATGTCATTATGGCAAACGACATGGCGTCAGCCAGCCTCTAGGTTGTTTGGAATATCTTGCGCATCGACAAACCCGTTGCCCGGATCGGATTGATGCGCTGAGCAACAATACTCAATTCTGCTCCCGCCAGCGACCAGCTTTATTTCGGTCTCAGACAAAGAGCCCCTTAGGAAATTGCGACAACTTCTTGAGTATAGCATACCAGAGGGACCACCATCTCAATCAGGGAATCGACTCTTTCCGGAAAGGTTGAGGATCCGGACCACTCGGGGAAGAGGCTTGACCACATCGTCGGGTCCTGAAGCCGAATCATTGTCATCGCGAGAGCCCCGCTGTATGCATGCTCAATGTAACAGCTACCGTGGTCTACGAGCCTAGCCCTTGCCGACAACAAGAAGAATTTTCTGAAGCGAGCAAGCCAATAACCAGCATTGTTTCGCTGGTTGCACCGACTTCAGCATGAGAATTCCTATCCTGTTATCGCAGTAGAGGAAGACATACACGGCTCACCTGTGACGTCGGTACCAGATAATGGAACGGCAACGGATGACCGACAACTTCCCTTGGACCTACGAGGTATGGTCTACCGAATCAATGGTGGATTACGCCACGACACCCAACGCCCAACGCCCGGCTCTAGTCACAGCATGGCCGGGTAGGCTCTAACAAGATCCTCGGTGAGAGGCCCGGAGCCGGACCAGATCGCCAAGGTAGCTCGGGGGCGGGCTGGCTGGCAGACGGCATCCACCATGATCGATCCAAAAATGAGAAGCATGTCTCCTGTTGCGATAGAAACACTGATCGAGTCAGATCCATTGGCTGCAGGCATCAATCATCAGACACTGCGGACCCTGAATGAACGCGATGATGACACTAGAGCCGGCCGTAATACCTACCGTTGATGGTATACGTCGCCGTGGTCCATCCCGAACCGCCAAGGCCCGTCGGGGTTTTAGGTCGTTCCCCTTGCAATGAGACTCGGGTTACAGTGAGAATACACGCACGAATAGACCATGGAGTCCCCCGGGTAAAATACACAGAACAAGAGGCGCCTATCGAAGCCTGAAGGAGTCTTGGAGGGAAAAACCACTCAGATCCGTGGGAGGCGTAGACAGCGCCGACCGAGCGGGTCCGGCACCGGGCGACCAGCAGTTTTCGGGAGGTCGCTAAAGGCGGGCGGAACGGGAAACTAGCCCCATTTGGCCAGCCTCCCGAAATGGTAATCCAGGGGCAGCGAAGCGTCGAAGCTACGCCGCACTCCGCATGCCTGGTGGCCGAGTGGTAGCCGGCCAAGGACGCGTCGGCCTCTCTTCAAGCTTCTAGGGCGCACCTTGAAGAATTCCGTCAACGGCTGTCAGTCGCGGGTAGTCGTTTGTCTACACTAACGTGGTACTAACAGTACGAGGTGCTTACCATAGTGTGGTACGGAGGACAGAGTAGAGGCTATGGATGGGCTCACACCTTTCTCAGGAGGGCGCCCCGCCAATGAACCCAAGCCGAGATCTCTGTTCCCCTCATCAATGCGTGACGACACATCCTGATATCAAGAGCGACGCTCGTAAGCACGCGTTCGTCACGGCAGGCCCACCGGCTCACTCGCATAGGTCCACCGTCCACCCAGCAAGCCGTAGAGCCTGTCCTCTCCGATCTTGAGTTCTCAGAAAAGGCAACGAAGCACACAAGGGGAATGGCTTCCGCTACCCGGGTCCGGATGCCACCCACATGGCGTGCCTGTGAGCACGTAGTGTACAGTGCAGCGTGGCATAGGAAGCGAGACGTTCCATCAAGACTGGAACCCGTCATGCCATCCTCTCTCGTCAGCCGCAAGATGGCATCGAAGAAGAGAAAACGACTGGTCGCCTTGCGAGACTTCAAGAGGCAATTCTTGTCGGCCCAGGCGCAGGGCATGTGTGGGAGCGGAAAGGCTTCGCCGCGCCGGGAGAATGTCCATTTTGCAACAACGGCAGGGTGCTATTCGGGCACCCTCGAGAACGTGATTCGACCTCGACCGAGTTTTCCTCAGCATGCAGCCCATTGCTCACATCCGATGGGGGTAAGTCACAACATGCGGATGGAAGTGTCTGTATCCGTACCAGTCTACACTGGCGCACAAGAAAGCAACAACAGACGGCCCCTCTTTGGGCCGCAATATATCAACGTGCCCTTGAAGCAAATGCCGCTCGGGGGCTCGGAGCAGTGTAAACCTTATCAACTGTCAAAGTATTGAGAGCGGAGGCATTTACGATTGATTCGGACAAAAGAAAAAAGGCTCATCCACTTTTCCAAGGCACCTTATCCACGTCGCGCCCCGGGAACATGATCGCATCCTGGGCAGACTTTACAAAGACCAGGACTAGGTGCTTTTCCACCACGTTCATCTCATCCACTTCTCCACTAGATTTTTGTTCTTACCCCTGGCGCCCCAAAGAACTTTTGGGTCTTTGCCCCCCTCCTCAAAATCTCGAAAACCAACGGACTAACGGTTCCACTGCCTTTCAAAAGAAACAAAGCTACAATGTGTCAGACTGGCCAGGGCCGAGCTCGTACCCATGATATGGTAATTCTAGCCAATGGATCGCCCTAATTGTTGAGCTGTTTGCCTGTCAAAATAACAGATTGAAAAGGAAGCCAGGAAGCTTGCCCCCGCGAAACGACTTCATTGAGCAGGGCTTTGCTTGACGCGATGCTCTTTTTGGTTCTCAGCCCATGGCGGGCTCGACTTGAATCCACAGAGCAGGCGAATAGGCAGAATAAACCTTGTGGATTAGAGCCGAGCACATGGCTATCCTCCCTCAAATATATGAACCTCTGGTCAAAGAGGCAGCGTTAGTGGTACGATGACGACGATAAGAGCCAAACTTCACTGCAAAATTCGACGTCTATTCAGGAGCTCACATGAAACGCTGAATCGACAGATATGGGCTGTCACCTCCACGCTTCTGGTTCGGGATGTCGAAGCAGACAAAGAAACCCAAAGCCCTTCGTGCAGCTGATCTTGACCGACCCCCTTCAGAAGAGTCTTCTTACGGATTGGATGCCACGGCCCACCACACGATTCTGCCACTTAGCCTTCATTTGGTCCTCCTAGAAAACCTCGCACCCACGACTGCGAACTTCATGGAATCCTCCACCAGGATGTGTATGCACCTCAGATGCAGGCACAAGTCACATTGAGGCCGCGGGCCGTAGGTGTGGTTGGTCAAAGTAACGTGAAGGGTGTGTAAGATGCATCTTGGCATCGCGGGTACACGCCATGCACTCGCAGATGCTGACTGAGGAGTCGTGAGAATCGCACCACTATCCATCCCCCCTTCCACGAGGCCGGATTGGGGGCCCTTTTTTTTGCACCTGCTACGCAACGATCTATCGGTCTCCGCATGCCGTCATGGTTGCTCTCTATTGTTTCACGAAGCCTGGCCCCCCGGAGTTGTGCCTTGGGAGTGGAATCTCTTTCGGAGGATCAGACAAGAAGGTCCCCTCTTTGTAAATCGCCCAGCCTTCTTTCTCATGGTCCATGGCCCGCCAGGGCGGTGCTCACACCTCAAGAAGACTGGGGGACATGGGAATTGGCCGGTCCGATTGAATCCTCCAGTGGGCCGAGTCCTGGTAAGGAAAGGCGCAACGGGTCTCTTCTCAATTCTCACACCGGGAGCCTTGCGGCCTGGGGAAGCGCCGGTCGACTTTCTACAAGAGGACATGGTATAACTATGGGAGACGAACCATCAAGGGCCGCGATGCGGAGAGGAGCGATGAGGCTTGCGGGAACCCGCGGGAGCTCATTTCACGAATGATTTCCCCGATTCTGCAGAGGGGTCTCGAAGAGGAGAAGCTGACCGGTCTCTGGTCTTGGTGCGCGGCACAGCTCATCAACGCGACGCACCTGCTTTTTCATGTACATGCGGTTGGAATCAACAACATGCAGGCCAAGAAATCTATACAGGAGGCCCAGGCCGCGGATGGCGTTCGCTAAGAAGCCTAGAGGAAGAAAGGGAGGGCAGCAAAGTGAAAGGTAACGGACGACCACAGACGCCCCATGAGCTGTTTGCCCTACGGTATTATGCCACCCCGGATTCCTCCAACTGTCGATGTTGGGAGAGTTTATCCCACTCACACGCCGTCTGACAATTCATTTCGCGAAATCAACCCGCTTGTGGACTGTGCGTCTGGGACGGCACAGATGAGGCTAATGATGAGTGGGCTAGCGTCGCGACTATTGACATGACCCTCGCTGCAAATCTACCAGCAATTTGGAAAAAGCGAAGCCCCAGGGGCCTCAGCGACGAGGATTTTGTCCCAGAGGAGGTCTGGATACGACGTTGGGGTTCCGTTCAGTGGGATTATCCGTCTTTGTGATCGACATAACTGCTCCGCCGTGGTGGGCGGAAGGGAGAGGGATAAGAACAAACAACAGATTTGGGGTCCGATGATCCGACGATGGGGTTCACGCGTTCTTCCCCGTTTCTAGTGTACTCGTACTACGGGCATTTCTTTCTTTTTTCGGTCGTCGTTTTTTTTGTTGGAACTCCCAAATCCGTATCTGTTCCTAACGACAAAAAACGACGCACCGGTTCCAACGACGGAATATCCACACTGGATGAAACCTCTAGAAGGACCGTCGAAGAGATCTAGCTGTTTGACTAGAACTGAGACATTGCTAACTTTGGCCTAGAGCTGCTGGCTGGCGTCAAGGTAGCGTCGCATCGCGCCTTCTGTCAGAGAGCTTCCACCCGGCGGTATTTCGTGCTCGTAGGGCAATGATCAACAGTTTGATGGCCCTTTTTCGGTTTGGTCATTCGAGGCTTGATTTTGTTTTTTTCTGGTTCTGTCTGGTCTATCGAACCAACAAGTGGAGGGAGAAGGTCTTTACACTTCCCGAGCGATTCCGATACCACGTCGGCATTACTCTGTTGTCTGTCCACGTAAGACTTTTTTTCTTCGATGGCATGTCTCACTATCTTTTTCTTCTAGCGCTTCTCGCGGGGCAAAGGCGGGGTGAGAGTTCTGTCTAATTTCTGATCTTGACTAAGGGGGTGTGTAGCGGGCTTCGATATTTGCTATACACCCTCTCAGACATCTCGGAGGGGGGACCAGAAATTTGCCTGACTTGTTGACCGGCCGTTGTATCGATTCGACTCATTCGAGTCGGTCGGTCTGGCTGCGAACCCGCGGTGTCCTTTCGGTATTGGCACCCGCAACGGTGGTGCGTCGGTCGAATGTCTCAGTCTCATTGTCTCAGTTGTGCATCGCCGAGGTTGGGAGATCTCTGGAGGAGGGTGCGCGCCTGAGGCGGGTTTAGGTCTTGTGAATCATGTTCACGAGGTCCCGAGGACACTGCCGCATTAGAACCCTCGGCCGTACGGTGAGGGTTGGAGTTGCCAGCCAAGCTTACAGCGTCCACAGATGTCGCATTCTCATGGGATGAATGAGGTGTAGTTTGCGAACCGAGTCTTTCGCTCCCTCTGTTAATTGCCCAGGTAGGAGAAGGGGGTCCGATGTTCAGTCTTGGTTGAAACCGAGGCAGACGGTGCGGTGCGTTGGGGGGAACGATCTCCAAGTGTTGATCATGGGCTTGTCGATGTGCGGGGTTCACGCGGGTGGCCTCGTGGCTTTTTTCTCCCTCCAATGATTGGCATTCGCAAGTGTTGCTGCCTCGGTTGGTGATGATGATGTTCTTTGGGCTCTTCATCTTATGATATTTCTCTGATTTGCAGCAGCGCCAACGGAAGATGGAGTGGGCTAGAGAAGAGCCGGCTTACAGACTATCGAGCTGGGGGCTTCTTTCTCGAGGAGCTGTGCTTTTCTTTCCGAAGGAGAGAATGGGGATATGGGCGGACCGAGCATTCGGTCCTTTCTTCGTCGACTTTCCGTCCTAGTTCAGCCTTTTTTTCGGGTGGGAAATTGTCCGGAGAGAGTCTATTGCCTCGAATCTCTTTTGGTCTGGTCGTGGATGACGTCGATGAGGATCTTCGTAATTTGATGGCTTCCCTCACCCCCGAAGAAGTTGCGGTGGTGTTTGCGTTATTGGTGACTTGGCGCGTCGGCCGATGCTCGATGGTAATGGCTACTGTGTAGTCGGTTTACATGCATGCATGAGGATAGAGAGCACGTCGCGTCTGGCGTGTGAGTCTTTGGAGAAGGGCCTCGTGTACAGCTTTGATGTCGTCTCTGATGGTTCCCCAGATCGGGGATGAGGGTTTAATGGGACACGCTGCCATGTTTGTGAGAGGATGCGAGGGACTGCTCGGCTCGGAAATGGGTCATTGGCGGGAAAGTCCGATGCTTAGAGGTCGTAGACAGACGTATTGAGCAAGTGATTCCTTGATTCTGGGGAGGATATTGGCAGTATCTAGGAGCATCTTGGTGTAAATCAGGTGAGTGCGTATGGCGTTAAAGGACAGGTATCGGTTCACGAGCTGGGTCAAGGGTGGCTGTATTGACTAGCTTTGCTCCGGTTTACACGTCAATCTACGCTTGCTTCAGCTGTAGAGCCGGAACTATATCACACATGTCCTGATATCAACTTTATAGCCTCGTGTTGGTGAACGAGCTGTATGTTACTCTTCATGGCATATCTCCCCCCCCCCCCCTCTCTCACTTCAGTCGCCACTTCCAGTTCAAGGGACTGGTTAATACAATTTGTCATTCTCAAAGGGCCTTGGTGTTATTCGTGTAACAGTTGAGCAAAGCAGCTCATTCGCGGGGGTGATCATCAGCCCCCTAAGTAGGTGATAAGACATCAGATTTCTATAGTTGTTCCTGTTACCATCGTCAGAATATTTGATTGGAGTATTCAATATCATCAACGGTATTGCAATTCCTCTGTCCTGGAAAGTGGTTAGCTACCTTAAGAGCCTTCCCCCTCGTTCATCACCAAGTGTCCGTTTCGTCTGTTCGGGTTATGATTTGAGCACACGGAATCGAGCCTAATTTGAGCTAATCTGAGCTTTCACAGGTAGAAGTCGGTTTATTTTGGGGTTTCTAACAGAGAATTCTATAAAATCTCCCTGAATGGCTTTTCTATAATTCCACCTATGACCTTTGCCTTGCCTTCCACTGTAAACTAGATATCGGCCGAGAGGTGATGAACGTGATCCCATGATTTAGGGCCTCAAGATCTCATCATTGCTTCGTTCTTGTGGAGTATTCGTTGGGGAACACCACCCGGGCGACAGAGAAGAATGTTGGCCCGCGTGGCTATCACGCCCTCCCATTGATATCTCATATTGGGAGGAATCCATGTCGCAAGCCCTGTCTCGATGTCAACTTAATGCCACCTTTCTGCCCGGCCGATCCAAACTCAACTTCTTCCCTCTCACATCTTAGGCGGTCAGACCGAGGCTATGATGTCCCAATATTCAAATTGCCTACACTCAAAATCTTACCTTGAACCCATCTACTTTGTAAGATCTTTACTCAATACTTGCTTTGCCATACAAAGTCTCCCGTCGAGGAGTGTCTATCGCCTTTTGTATATGTTTTGCACCTAACAATAAGCTGCCGAGACAAAAGGGTGTTGTTTGGGGCTCTTTTGAAGTTTGTGGCGAGCTTGGGCGAGGTAGGTGGGTGATGTGAGACGGATGTTGGAGCGACGCAGCAGGTCCGCAGGTTGAGGGTGCAGCATGTGGAATGACTCCTCTATCCAAAACATCACAATGCGGTGTCTTCTCATTCGAGGTAGACAATACCGCCTTACAGGTTGACAGGCTATTTTGGATCAGTTGATGAGCTTGTTGCTCCGGTCGCTGAGAGTTTGGTCGACTGTCGAAGGCGGATATCAGCGATGAATGTCAAGAGATTGATTTCCTGCTTGCTGTTTGACCATCACAGAGACTGCATAACTCTCACAAATATCCTTTTTCGCATTCGAAACTGTCAGGCCATTGGTGACTATCCGTGATCGGGTCTGTCGCGTCCACACAGCCACCAGAGCGATTGCCCAGGGAGGAAAAAATACTGCTAGCTGTACTACTGTCAGTGATGGAGCTGAATATCAAAGAATTCATTCTCTGGGAAAACGCCTCATGGATGAACGGTACGCGGTGCGGGCTTTCCCACCACTGGATCACGACGACCGCAGCCATGTTCCCAACCTTTGACTTTGATGGCAGCTGCTCAGCACCCGGGACCACTCCCAGCCGAGGGGATCAAGGAGGATAATAATGGGAAAGAGAGATGGCGGTCAACGCTGAGAGGAACGTTATTCCTTCGATGCGGCTACGCTTTCTGACGATGAGGCGTTTCGAGATGCTATGACGAACACATCGAAGGCCGATATAACCATCGACGATTAGTACTTGAACACCTTGTTTTCCAGTTTCATGCGAATCCAGTAGACAATGCATCGGTAAGTGAATTCGACTGCTAAGATTAGAGCAAACGCATATCAGGCGCTGCTTCCGTCAGTAGTACTATGTGCTATAAGAAGATCATTCGTAAATCATTCGTCACTTGATATCCAACTCTCGTCCTCTACAAGTACCTTAGCTGCTCCGTACCTTGCAAGACATGGGACGGAAAGGCAAGTTCAGAATGAATCTTGGTAGGCCCTGTGCGTTGACCTGTCATAACAATTGCCTATGGACCGACGACAGTAACCTCGGGTACGACCCCGTTTTTTCATTCTGCTATCTCCTTGTGCCAAGCTTGACGCCCAAGTTCATCTCCCTATATGCAGATTCATCAAACGTCACAGGCATTTTGCAGAGTATTACGTCGCCACCCATGTACAATTTGTGAATGCAAAGTGAGCGCAAAATGTGGCGATTGAATCACACAAACGGTTTCCTTCTGGAGGTAAAGACGGGTTGAAAAAAAAGACGATGGAAATTGAAGAGTTTAGAAAGTTTCCCCTGTCAACTTGTATAGAAATGTTGGTTGAAGTAGTGATCTGGAGTTGCGAGTGATAATGTGAAATCTCGATCGTGCCTTCCTTCCTGCCCGGCCTGAGGCTCGTTTCCACTAACGATATCAACAACCGTACCTACCTCCCCTTACCCAACCGAGAAATCTCTGGCCTCCATACTTTCTCTTCTTCTCCATTCCATCAGAAAAGAAATCTCGACCACCCCGCCGTTACCTGTAGCCGTGGACTTATTGAAAATCTACTGGAAACATCTTTCTCTTATATATTGGACCGACTCGAGTGCTGTGCTCACCAGTAAGACACGAAATTCTTCAAGGAGATGCCCATCAGCAGAGAACTACGACTAGAAGTCAAGAAGGCGGCGAAAGCAGTGAAGGAATTGTGTACTGAGAGCGAGGTAAGTCAATCCGAATTTTTAATTGACAGTAAGAAAATTTCGAATTCATACATCCCTAGGTTGGCCGGGCCTGGACGAGGCACAAGGCTGAGATAGCTGAGGCTTTGATGGCGAGGAACAGGGCCAGACCGCGCACATGTGACGAAGATGAGGACAATGATGAAGACGACGATGAAGACGAACAAGACGATAGCAGCGAGCACACGGAAGTGCCGTCATCAGTCGCCGGAAGCAACGACACAACAAATGACGGCAATCGTCTGCCATCTCTCGATTCGAATAGACCCGAGCCCAGTCCTACACGGCCAAAGAGCCAGCGAACGTTGACGACCAACTGACTGACCAGAAAAGCGCACTGCCCTCTCGGCACGTGAACAGGGCTCTGATGACAACTGACGAACACGACAGCTGAGGGTATGGACTTTAACGAGGGGTGATCAGGATAGTAGTGGCTCTTCTTCTTCTTTGAGCACCTAGTCGGATGACAGCAAAGATCCAGAGGAGAGTCTCAGCGATATTATGGCTTTGGAGTATACCCCTCGAGGCAAATGGACACCCAACTTTGAGGCATTGAAGCGGAAGTGGAAGTCGGGATGCGGAAAAGGGAGCAGAGGCGTAAGGACAGGAAAGCGAGGCGTGCAGAGGGAGGAAAGTTGGGAGAGGCGGGCGACGAGGACCGTACACTACGCCCGTTCAGATCCTGAAGCTCTACAACTTATCAAGGAGGATTCGGGCCATTTTGATCATTAGGAAATCTTAATAAAGAAGGCTCTCATCATATGGTCTGCCTTGGAGAAGAGCAACGGCAGAGTCAACAAGAAGTGACAGTATGTGTTATCAAAAAGGTCAAGGTCCAACTTTTAGACAGATGGGTATCTATTCTATTAACGAGCGCAGGGGGGAGTGAGAACCTCAACTCAAACCCTGATTTCTAGCTTTTTTTGCCTATTAGGTATTGTACTCTATTCTATATGCCGACATAGGTTGCGGACAGACAAAATCAGGTCAATGCAATAAGTATTACTCCGACCGCTGGCCCGGCGCCGAGCCAAGTACCATTTTCAACATCTTGATAGCGGGGGCAGCTGATCTGCCTCGTCGACGTGGCCAGTCCAGTGCCGGGCACTGTTCCTGCCTAGCCCTGCGAGACGTTGAAGGTTTCTATGGCTGACATACGTCAGGATCCTGGCAGCTTGTCCTCTTCACCCTCAAGGAAAGACGGCCCTGGGACGATGTCCCAAGCTGCTTAAGCCGATGTAGGATTGCCAGTATTGACATTGATGCTCGGGCTACCATAACCTGACGTAACGGACCAGGAGCCGAGGAGGCGTCGGGTTGACTGACACCAGATGGCGCCTACTGCTGTCCAGGGCAAGGCTAGGACATACAGCCCTTTTGAACGGCAGACAAAGGCAATAGACTCCGGTGAGAGGAATCTCCGGGAAGTAGGATGAAGTATGACCGCGGGCAAAGCAAGTTTCTCCGTAATCGCATCACAGCAGAATACGACTGACATATCGAAGCAAGCCCGAGCCGAAACGCGGCGTACATTCACGCCTCAACCTCAAAAGACGGAACACTCTCCCTGCGCCTGACGGAAAGCATTCGCAAAGAAGGACTGCATCGCCGTGTAGTGAAACAAGATGCCGCCGAGAACCGCCAAATGCCACAAGTTGTGGCTTCCGCCAATGTAGTCAAACATGCCCGGGCACCAACGCTCGGGAATCTTGCTGGCGTATACAAAAGCGCCGAGCAGGTATACAAAGATACTCTTGGCAATCGGCGTGTAGAATTCCCAGACGAAGTCGGGCCCGTGGGAGAAGTAGAGCTGCAGGATCGGCAGGAACCCCGTTGCGCCAAGGCCGCAGAAGAAGGCGACGCGGGCCCATGCCATCTCGGCTCCGTTAAAGGTCGGGTGCCATGGGAGGATGACGCCGCCGATGCCGAGGACTGCCGTCGTACCCATGTACAACCAGCGGCTGACGGGATCGCAGTAGAAGGCCGTGTACTCGGTCGTGACGATGGACGCTGCAATAAGCAGCGAGATGCCCGTGTAGTCGACGCACGCAAAGATGCTGATTGCGTCTACGTCGGCCACGGCGTTCATGGTGTGCCAGATTGTCGAGCATACCAGCGTCAGACACGCCGTGAAGAAGAAGACGGCGGCAACGAAGATATCCGTCTTGGTGCTGAATTGGAAGTTGATGTTGCGGGGGTAAAAGTAGAGGGCGACGGCGAGAACAATGAAGAGGCCAATGGCGTGGGACCAAATGTTGACCAGCTCGTTTGAGGGGCGGAAGGCCGACCAGATGCACTCGAGCTTGGACTCGGTAAAGCGATATCCATCGCGGATGTGAGGGTTGATGCGCCACGGCATGGGGAGGTCGTCGTAGGTGATGAGTTTCGTCTCCCTGGCCCGCGCGACGGCGTGGGCAATCTTTTCCTCCAAACTCTCAGCGGCGCGCATGGCTCTCTCGATACCCTCGTCGACGACCTCCCGCGCGAGCCCGATGCTCTCGTCCACAACCCTTCGGCCCTCGTTCATGAAAGCGCTTGCCGTATCGGCGGCATTGGCAAGGCCTTGCTCCCGCAACTTGTGCGCCTTGTTCTCAAACTCGGTGAGCATGTCGTCCAGGAGCTCGATACCGACGCGGGCCTTCTCGTTCAGGGATTCGGCCGAGGCCAGAGCGCCCTGGTACCGGGCCTCGAGTGTCTCCACCATGATGTGCAGGCGCCTGCGTCCGGCGCCGAGGTACTCCTCCGAGGCGGAAGAGCAGCGAGCGCGGACGGTCTGGAGGGTGGAGAAGGCGCGGGATATGCTCGAGTCGAAAGTGAGCTCGCCGTAGTTTTCGAGGAATTCGAGGCGGCGTTCCAATTCGGTCAGGAAGAGGTCGACCTGTGGAGGAGTACTGTCAGCATGTTTCTCCCATCATTCCCGGATATGTTCTTTTCACAATGTCTCTGTAAAAAGAGAAACGCAACCCCGAACAACAGCCGAGGTCTGTGGTGGCGAGTGAGCATACCTTTAAGAGCAAGTGCTCCTCGCCGTCCATGATTTGGTTGACGATGGACTTGCGTCTAGGAATGAAATGGGAGTGTCGTCTTTTCCGAGCAACTTCGGAGCCTTCAGTCTGAGCTCCCGAGGCGGTGGCAGTGGTAAAGTCGTCGTCGTCCTGGATGGCGGCGCCGCTGCAAGGTGACTTGAGGGAAGCCATGTTGGCAATGGGTTCCATAACTCAACCAACAGGAAGTCGGAAATATGTAGGTATTAACAGAAGCACCTCGGGTATGCTTCAAGCGAAAACAAGGTTCGGAGTAGGGGGCTCGGCGGTAGAGACCGCAGCCAGGTAAAAGGTTGGTGGGATTCCGGAATGTTGAACTATGTCGGTCTCGCCTTCGTTTGGATTTACACGTGCAAGTGTGGTCCCGCAGTTGTGGTTTTGGTTGTGTTACACTGAAGATATGCGGTGTTTTGGTGATAGGGAGTGCGGTTGTGTTGTGGTTTGTAGATTTGCGGGACGAGTCGATGTTTACGGATAAGCCCACGAGCGGGAGGCGATGGCAATTATTGGCTTATACACCCAGCGGGAGGGGAGGGGCCTTGGCGTAAAGGGCGGGCGGTGGAAGGGTGGAGGGAGCGTGGGAGGGATGAGCAGGAGGAGGGGAACGGGAACAGGAATGCAGGTCAGTGAGACGCAGACAGGACAGAGACCGAAAAAGAAGGGACCGAAAGAAGCAGCTGCTTTCTCCAGGAAATGAAAAAGCGTTCTAAGTCTGTTGAGGTAGTTGAGCGGCGGGCGGATCTCAACAATGCGGGAATCGGATTGGCCGGGGCGTAAGTACGGAGAGGAGCAGGCCGCAGATCGACAGAACAGCTGGACCCTGGTGCCTTTCTTGGGGGGAAGGTCAAGGGGGACCTTTGGGAGGATGGTACGGAGGTGCGTCTCAATAGTCCTTGCAGTTGCTGCTAAGACCTAGACCCATAATTACGACTAATTTCAACTAATCGGAGGCTACGGATTATTTTTAACTTACTTTAGTTACTTTCTATTCTAATACTACTTATAATAACTACTTTAACTTATATACTGCTATTACGATTATTACGAGGCTTATAAGAATATTAAAACTACTAAACCTACTAAATTACTATTTTTAAAACCCTTTTTTTCTTCTTAATATAGATCCTAAAATACTAATAAAAAAAAAGCTAGATCTAAGTATTAGAGTAGTAATTTTAGCTCTATAAAGTCGTATAATTAAATAAATTACTAAATAAATATTTTAAGCTTTAAGAATTCTAATCCGTACCGTTTTTAACGTTCTTATTTATATAAAAAAGAACGGATTTAACCTAACTACTCTTACTTTTTTAATTTAACTTATTTATTACGAAAATACCCCCCGAAGTAGCTACTTAACTAAGTAAACTAAAGAGGTTAATGACGCTATTATCCGTAAAGTTTATTACGACTAGTATAGTTATAAAAAGAACTATACTAATATTATTAAAGACTTTATAAAAAACGACGGTATTAATATATTAATAATAACTATTTAGTAAATCTTTTATTACTACGGCTTTTATAAAACTAAACTAACCCGTAAGCTAGGCCTAACAAAAAAAATATAATAAGAGCGACTTAAGTAGTACCTTAACTACTAATACTAGACCCTTAACGATTAAAAGCGGGTTATATAATTAAACGAGATTATAATTACTCTTAATTACTATTATAATAACTATAAGCTCTAGTACTACCTAAATAAGGCCTATATTAAATAGTATATATAAGAAAAGTAAAAAGGTTATTTTAAATTTATATTTTAAAGCTTTTTTATATACAAAAAAAAAGGGCCGTACTATTATTAAATTCCTAAGACTATTACTAAAAAGAAGGCTACCGAAATAGAAATTACTTAGTTTAATACTAAACTCGAGCCCGTTTAATATTAATAATAAGAGCTCGAGAGTAGTATAAAGCGAATAGGCTTATAAAATCTATCGGGCCGTAAGCCCTAATTTAATTAGAATACGAAATTAGGTAAGTTAATATAAAATAGTAAGGGCGAGATTAATTAGTATAAATATTATAAAAAGATCCTATTACCTAAATTATTCCCTTAGGTTAAAAAATTACTTAGTAATTTAATTATATAAGAGGATAAAGCGCCTACTTACGACTATTACTTTACTTACTATATATATAGCTTTTTTAAAATTATAAAGCTTTTTTAGCTAAGTAATTCGCCCGACCTTAATCCTATCGAACCTTACTAACTATAAATAAAGAGATAAATTATTAAAAAGGGGGCGCCTAGGTCCTAAATAAAAGTAATACGTCGTTAGTAAGAGTACTAATACGTATTACTATTAAAAGAAATTTAGAAATAAATAAAAAAGATACCTTATTATATTAAGTAAATAATTATACTAAAGGGCGGTAATAAATATAAAGAGGGTTAACGGGCTAAATTATATTATTAAATAGCTACTAATTAACCTTAATTAACGCTTTTTTATTATAAAATCGACGATAATTAACGATAATTATAGTAGCTAAATTCTGCTGCTTGTATATACCCTAGCTAGCCCCTTGTCGACTCCCCTGTCTATGGCAGGGGTTGGTCTTGGTAGCAACTATAAGGACTATTGAGACGCACCTCCGTATCGGATGGCGAAATGCAGTACGGATACACTTTTGGGTGCTTGTCTTGCGAGGAAACAAACACGAGAGCTCCTCGGGTCGGATCCTTTTTGCACGTGCGTTTTGCTTTCTGTTTTTTTTTCAAGAAAAAATGACGAACAGTGAGCAGATGCAAATAATGGAGCCAAGAGATACGAGACGGGAGCTTTGGCAGTTGAGAAAGAGCCTGAGAGACAAGACAGAACAGAGCGGGAGGCGAATTCCCAAGACCTGAACTGGCGCTTTGTGTCAGCAAGACGCAAAGTATTTTGTACTCAATTACCGAGAGCGATCCGAAAGATAAAGGGGAAGAGAAACAGAGAACGAGCAAAAGTAACAAAGGAAAGAGGGAAACTATTACGATGGGGAATTGCGAATGAGTTGCGGAAGCGCCCAAGCCAAGCCGCGCAAAGTGGTTTACGGATAGTATTCGTAAGGTACCTTGCAGAGGCCGGGGTTGTTGGCTCTTCTCATCTCGGGGCAATGTGGGTTTTTCTGCAGCTCTAAAGGGCCATGACACCCGCCATCGGAACAACACACAAAAGCGACTGAACAGAGGGGCACTCGGTAAAGCATCCGAGTCCAATCAACCAGAGACCAACTGGAACTACTTCAGGACAGGGCAGGACAGAAGAGTAAAGTCATTGCCAAAAACACAATCAAGGGAAGTAGCTCAATGTGTTGAGAGAGGGAATTCCGCATGAGCTGTGAATCTCGAGGCTGTTGTTCGGTTCGCTTTGCTGGCCCCGAGCGGGTCCAGCGCCTGCATGGCCCGGTAAACTTCGGCCCCAGCCCAAGGCGCGCGTGCCGTGGCGTGGCGGGCCTCTGATGCGCGCCACCAATCGTCGTCATCCCTTCCTCGCACCCGTTCCCACAAGGGACCACTGTCCTTTTTTTTTTTTTTTTTTTCCCTCTCTCTTTCTTTCTTACGTCCACCAGTGAGAGTGCTTACTGCTCACCTGTTGCACCTGCAGCAACGAAACACAAAAGTTGGTGCAGAGTGACGGACTAGTGTAAGATCTTCAGAAATGCGTGAATGCCAACATGCAGCCCGTTGCCGACTTTGCCTTGCCGTGCCGTTGCCATGCGTTCTCCGTACATGTGTAAGAAAACCAAGCCTTGGGATGACGACCCAACGGCTGTCAATGCCTTGTGAGACGGAGGGGCCAAGGCATGGTCCGTACTCCGTACGCTATTCACCTTACACTAGCATGTGCATGAAAGAGCTCCGAGACTCTTCTTCAAAGGAGCAGGGTTGAGGTTCGAGGAAATCCGTCAGGTGTCATGTGTTTCCGACCTGGCAGGAATCAACAATGACGGAGCCCCAAAGTTTCATCTCAGGTAATAGCTTCAAAATCGCTGGAACCACCGTCTCTCTTACCACTCCCATTCGGATCTTCCCGCTTATGATGCGTACCTTAGTCTGCGGACAGCAGGGCAAACCAAAGGCTTGGGAGATGACGCTCGACATTGGGGAAATTCCCGCCCTAGCGTGCCTTGTGATGGACAACCCCAAGACCACATCCAATGTCTTAGAGTCTCATTGTTGTCCATGACTATCCTCAAGGTACCTTAGCTGCTTAGTCCCAAAGGCACTATCCGATAAGGCTTCCAGCTAGTTTCCCCATGGCGTGCCTAAAGATGTATGTACGGTAATGTTCTACCCTGTAAGCTCTGTATTGTGGTATCACTTGCTGCGGCCCAGCATGTGCTTCACCAGTGCGATGCGTTCCCTACCTTATCTCACCTACGGCCAGTCCGTTTCCTCCTGACCATGAGATCCGCCCGAGCATGAGTCGGTCCACAGCCTTGAGGATCAAGCAGAACGCCGCTCATGGCGGTTTGTAGATTGTAGTGTACATTGTGTTCCCGTCCAGGTTCTCAGCATCTTGGAGGTGGTGGGACGGGACCACGGGAGCTGGGAAATGCTACCGAAAGCACGGTCCCTGCGGTGCGGCTGCACTGATTTTCCAACGTCCGCTACGGTACAGTAGTGGTGAGCTATGGGAATATTGGCAAAAGCATCGGAAGCAGACTAGATCCAACCACCACGCCACGGCCCACGCTTTCGACTTTTGAGGCGCAACCTCAATCACCTTACCGAATACCTTTCACAAGCAAACCACAAGGCTGGAGTTTCGTACGTCAGCCCTTCCAGCGTACCCGTCTGTTTGCGCAAAAGGTGCAAAACCGCCCAATCCATCCCATTCGTCAGATC
The DNA here is from genome assembly GCF_030869225.1 of Colletotrichum abscissum. Taxonomy (NCBI): domain Eukaryota; kingdom Fungi; phylum Ascomycota; class Sordariomycetes; order Glomerellales; family Glomerellaceae; genus Colletotrichum; species Colletotrichum abscissum. The sequence continues at coordinate 1,158,796 of NW_026849988.1, read as the reverse complement.
GCGCCGGACGACCTTACCTCGCCTTCCCTTCAGCCTTGCGCGCGCACGCGACAAGAGAGACCACGCGATCCCGACTTCACCCCGAAGCTTTCACGAACAATCCTTTCTTCGGAAAACGGCGACCAAGCAAACCAGCTCTGGCGAACACATCAACGAAATTCAAATCGAGACCGACGCAGCTGTCACCATACCCTGCCACCCCTCATCGTCAACTTCACAACCCCACGAATAAAGCACGAGAAACCGCAACAATGGTAGTCAACGAGCTCGTATCAGACAAGAAACTCGGCGCGGTCCTCCAGACCTCAGGCTACGCCCAAGACCAAGCCTCCAAGCTCCTCCACCTCCTCACCGAAATCACCCGCACCGCCGAAGAGTCGGGCTCAACTTCGCCAGAGCTCCAAGCCGCCCTGTCAAAAGAGCAAAAACTCCTCCTCACAAACATCTCGCACCTCCGCGGCCTGCACCGGTCCGCCAACTTCGACGCCAGGGACACAAAAGCCCAGACCGCCGAGGCGCGCCACGAGGTCGACCGCCTGCACCTCCAGCTGCAGAACCTCTACTACGAGCAGCGCCATCTCGAGGGCGAGATTGAGGCCTGCGAATCTTACGAGTAAGTGGGAGAGGCCTTTATATATATATATATATTTATTTTCTTTATTAATCTTCTGTCTTTTTCTTCTATATGGCGCGGTCGATGGAAGTTTCATCCATAGTTAACACCTTGTGACTTTCCAGCCACACCTACCAGAAGCTACCTCTCATCCCCGTCGAAGAATTCCTCGCCGAGCAACCAGAGCACGCCGACGCCGACGAGGACGCCTTGATGATTGCGCGCATCGGCCACGAGCGAGTGGGACGCGAAGCTCTCGAGCAGCAGAGGCTCGAGCTGGTGGGCAGGAAGCAGAAGCTCATTGCCGAGAACAAGAAGCGCAAGGACGATTTGGCCAACCTCGATAAAGACTTGGAGAAGTTCATCGATGTGAGTTCTACAATGCTTTCCTTCCGTTTGACGAAACTTGTCATGCGCATCGATTTTCTAACGTCCGTCGGTGTAGGCTGCGAAACCCATCCAGGAACTCTTCGAAAAGGTTGTATGAAAGCGGTAGATTAGAACGTACTTACCCGTTGGACGAGCTCGATCTTTCGGCTGCCGCACGAAATGTCTCGCAGAAGATGCTTCGGTATCAATAGATCGTGTGCCTCACTGCTCTGCGAGAGCCTCTGACCCAGCCTCGTGGCTCGGCACTTCAGCTGGGGATGCCGCAGAAACAAGATGGCCCAGCGAGAATTCTGAATACGAGCATCTGCGGGGGAATCATTCTACTGGGTGTTGACATGCCCTAGTATCCTTCTCAAGGCTGCATTCGGAGTCTACGGATGAGGATTTTTCTCGAAAGTCGCGAGCATGCCTACGAGGGTGGGGCTACGGAAGGACGGCATCTAAGCTCAAAGGTATATTGCGGTGACACGCACCCGCGGGCACCGTTGAATATGTCAAAGTTGGGCCTGGGTGGCTCTGTTGCTGACAGCGCAGCGTAATAGCGCGCTGCGCCTCCAAAGGGCTGCCGATGGGATTGCAAAGAGAGGTGAACATCACAGACGGAGTCGATAAAAGACCACAAGGCCGAGAAAAGGTTTACCTCACACCTTCATAGCCCACCGAGAACCACGACGTCATCGCAGACGATTGGCGTCGTCAGCTCAATAATCAATACTCTACAGGTCAAAACATAATTCGTTCAAAGACAAGTGAGCCGTGTTTGACGTCGGTATGTGTGAAATGCTCTGGGGGTGGGTCGCCCCGGGAAAAGTCAAGGGGACGGCTGTTGAACGGGATGCTGTCGTCACCCGCGCCGGCTGCCAAGGAAAATCCGATTCGGCATAAGCCCGGACGGCCAGCGAAGCCCGCCCGGCCGAAGCACAAGTGACGCGTTGGCTGGGGAAGCAATGCACAGGGCAGCCGAAGGTCTCACCCCGGATCCGATGATGCGACATGTCAGTCCCGCAAGGTGACTGGTTGGTTGATCCGTCCGGCTGTCGGGGTCATCGGGGATGGAAGACTCTGGGCGGTGAGTTTTTTTTTGTTCTTTGGCTTTCAACATCTGAGGCAAGTCGTTTCATGGGTGACTGGAATGACTGGCCAGAAACAGGTCGTGTTGGCAAAGGGAGGTTGCAAGTATGCCGTGAAGTCTTGGTCGTCGAAAATTGCCCTGACAGCGCGGATCGCATATTGCCTCATCTCTGTCATTCGCGACCGTATGCTTCGAGAAGCCTCGAGGAACATGAACGGCGAGTCGCTGCAGGAATCAAGTCCAGCATAATGGTCCCCTAACACCCCATCAACCGTTCTTGCTTTCTTGAGGCCACGCACGCTGTCCTGCAAGCTTCATCCTGTGCTGTGCAAGAGAAAGTATGCCCGTCTCGACTGTCTCGCAGGGCTTGTTTCAAAGTTGTTTCCCGCATTGGAGCAGAACAGGACCCCGTCGGCCGACAAGACGGCCCCGGTGGTGAACGGGCAGATGCATACGCAGACGGATATGATGGGGCGAACTTCTGAATCGCAACATGTTGAGACATGCCACTTGTGACCGGACGAGTCTGAGTGCCACATTGGTCCATGGATTTGGTGTCTCAAGAGCAAACCGTCCGCTATGCGTGGGTTGGGTACTTTGCAGACGTAGGTTTCCGAGGGGAGCAATAATTGCACCAATTCGGTGTGAGGCTTGCGGGAGCCATCACACGCTGAGTTCTAGCTCATCATCAAGACATCGGATGCTTCAGCCGCACCGGACACGCATCGATGTCTCGACTCAAGCTGGGAGACGGGGGCTCTTGTGCCACGATGGATGTTCTCAACTTGAATCTCGACTCCTTTCTTCTTGTGGATTCAAGGCTCAGTGACCTCGCAAATCACACATAGTCGTTAATCCTGATGGGTGTCGGACTAAGCCAAGGCCTGCCAAGTGACCGTTGGGCGGCGACAGAGTCAAATCGTCGATTGGTGGATGCAAGGTGTGGTTCGTAACTACGTTCCCTTGGTTGTCTCCGTTTCTCCAATACCTCCTCTTTTCCGATAATCTTGCCGTTGATATCTGCATCTGCTGATTATGTGGCATGCCACTGTTATGGCGATCCGCGAGTGCGGGTCGATGCAGGTTCCGCAATGGCAATAAGCTAGGTTGCGACCGGCGTTAATAGGGTTCTAAGTACCTTATTATCAAAGAAAGTTAATTCTTTCTAAGTTATAAATATAAGAATATAGTTTTAATAAAATAGTATAGTACTTACTTAGTACTTAAATTAAAATATTTTTTTAAGCTTATTATAAAAAAAATAATTATATTATTAATTACTTATTATTAAAGTCTATAAGTAGTACTATAGTTTTAATTATAATAATTTTATTTATAATAAATAAAAAGTTTAATTATAAGTTTTTTAAAAACCTCTTTTTAAAAGCTATAAGAGCTTTTAAGTATACTAAGTTAAAATACTTATTAAAATATTAATAACTAAACTAACTTTATAATAATAATTTTAATAAAAAACTTAATAAATAACGCTAAAAGCCTTATTAATATTAAATACAATTTATAAAACGTAATAACATAGTTATAAAATATTATTAATATATCCTATATTAAAAAAAGTATTATTAATATTAATAAGATAAATAGGGCTATATCAATATAGCGCCTCGACTTTTTTTTATAATTTAAAAATAATTATTTTAAATAATATTAAAAATTTATTAAAAAGCTCTTTTAAATACTTTAATATATTTATTATTATTTTTATAATAATAAGATTTTTAATATTTATATATAAAAATAAGTTATTTATTTTTAAATAATAATACTAGCTTATTAATAAGTTATTAAAACTATAATTTTAATAATTTTTTAATAAGAGAGAGAGTAAAATAGAGGAAAAGATAAGTAAAAAAAGGGTTAAGGTTAAATAGTGCAGAATTCGAGGGCAGGGTAGCGTCTATATATACTGCGGTAATCCTCTAGTAATGTAAAACGATGGAGTTAAACAGTGGTTGATGGGGTTCAACGGCGAGTATCGAGGTGAGATGGTGTTGGAGGAGGCGCTCCGATTCCCCCAGGAAAGCCCGAAGACTGGGCTTAGAACCATATTGGTGGCCGTAGCCGGGCCATTTACCTCTTAACACGGTCGGCTGGCTAGGAGACCTGGAACTCCATGTCTTGCCTTGCAAGGTACTGGTGCAGTCGGCCAGTCAGATTCGGAGCATCAGAAACGTTCAATCTCAAACGCCGGCCCGCCAAGTATTCGCCCACCCCACCATCCGGCAACCCCCCTATAGGTGCTCCTGGCACACGCAATACGCCTTCCTCGGTCGTCTCTTGTTGCTGACCTTCTTCATCATACGTATGGATCTCCAATGCTCATTGCTGACTCCCATGGTGGAGGTTCGCGGAATAGGGATACCCTCCCGGTGCTTGCGTCGGCTGCTGAATAGGTGGTCGAGTCTCTAGATGTCGCGAATGGAACGATTCTGCCAAGATCGGAGTTAAGCTGAGGGAGCAATTGCGCCCGACATGTGCGTGAATTACGAAGCAACCGATGGACATGGTCTCCCTCATCGTATTGTGACCAAAAGCTCATATCCGATAATCCTCGGATCAGCATGCTCGCCTTATTCATTACGGAAGAAGGAAGTTCTCGCTTGTGATTGTGTGATTGCGGAGTGCGGCTGGGGCAACTCTACCAGCGAACAATACAAGAATTAGCCTGAAGCGGACGAAGAGCCCGCGGTATCCTTTCTTTCAGACATATCGCGGCCTGTATTTGTCCGGGAGGAATAAGCACCGTCAGCTACGCGTACAAGGATGGCAGCCCATTCGACGCCACCCGCCTCCAAAGGTGAACCCTCTGCCAAAGTTGGTATTCTCGTGTTCTGTACGAACAAAGTATGCGAAGACTTGTCTGTGGCCTGCCCTACCTGCTATATGCATGTTGCGGGTTTAATCTCAAGTCTCTGCTATTTCATTGCCATTCCGTCTCAGGCGTCTGTAGAATGCACGAGACCAGCCAAGCCATGAATGGATGCCATTGCTAGCACGAGCATATCAAGATGGCTTGGATGCGGTGAGCACGGGGCTGATGAAATGCGCTAGAAGCTAACGGCGTTGATTTGATGATGTTGATGCGGCTCGCGAGGCCACGCCGAACCTGCATTGACCAAGACCAACCGCCCGGTGTCTGAGCGTAGTTGAGACTGGACTGGCGAGATGGATTGTTGGTGATATGCACTTGTCGGGCACATGTCGATATCGGACAGTGTGACCAGGGCATCCAAGTCAACGGGATGCAGGTCGAAATTTCCCGCCCCGGCTGCCGTGACCCGTCACTGCTGAATCTTGACAGGCACGTTTGCGGCCTTGCAACCCTGGGGCCCTGGTAGAGACCTGGCCAGAGCACCTAGGCCTGATTTTCATCTGCTGATTTGGACTTCAAAATTTTTGATCTCCTTGGCCATTGCGACTCTGCAAAGGGGTCAGGCAGAGATCAAGAGGAGCCGTAGAGGCTACGTGAAGAAGAAAATTGGAGAACGGCCATGTCTCAGCATCCCATCATTTCGCAGCAACGGTATCCCAGCACGCCACGAGATCCCACATCGGCTCTCCAGTCCGACGGTGAGTGAGCAGGAAGGCCGCACTGTGACTGGATTGGACTGACTGGACAGCGTCAGATTCAGCGCAGGATGACACCAAGTGTAAGTTTGGCGATGGTGGGACGACTAAGAATATCGTTCGCGGGGCCTCGACCGCAGGCTAGTCTACCAGAGTGTAATCATCGATGCGAACCCTGGAAGGCGAAAAGCGTGCGACAGGTCTGGTCGAAAAATGCATGCCATGAGATGACATTCGGCAGGCATGCTGCCTTGCCGTCCCGTTGCCAATGCCGTGGCCAATTTCGCCTGTGTAGGCGCGTTTCGCTGGTCATCGTTATCGTTCGTCGTCTAGCTACCCATGACCTCGTTTCTCTAGGGTCGCATCTTCTCGCCCTATGACGACGATGCCGCAGCAAAGCCGTGATGGATGACGACGGCAGCCACAGCTGCCACGCTGGAAGGGACCCCCTCCTTCGACCCGCCGCCTGTCGACAGCTCAAGCTGCAGCGCCGCTTGTAAGAGCTGGGGTTGGGGAAGCACCCCCGAACGAACCAATGGCCACTACGAGACTGCGAGACTGCAGCTCATTAGACGGTGTCGCGACGTGTAAAAAGGTGTGCGCGCTCTCAGACTGAGCCACGATTTGCTCCGCTTGGCGTGCCTACGTACCACTTTGCATGTGGTCCCGGCAGCTAGAAGCGTCCTGCAGCGCCGCAGTGGTAGGTAAATCTCCCAGACCTGAAGCATCGTCTGTGAGACTGCGATAGCGTGGTACCGCCAGCAGCATCTGCCCGCCGTGTGTTTCGATTCGTCCTCGCACGCAAGCATAGTATAGATCCAGCGGCGGCGGCGGTGGCCCTGGATACCGTCTTTGTCCCGTGGAACTGTGGCACAAGAGGCGGCATCAATGGCGCATGGCTGCTCATCCTCGCTGGCCTGGCAAACGCGGATAGTGGCAGTGTTGACTGCTCCCAAGAATACTCGACATGTTTCCTTAGCCGGATGGTCAACGCACGGTCGAATCGTAGGAATGATAGGCGTTGTTGTTGGTTAAATCGAGAAAGGACTAGTGGTGTCGAGCTTTGGGTGTTTGATGATATTATCGACTATCTTGAGCTCCCGGGTAGCTTGGGTCGTATTAGTCTTGAGCTTGTGATGTGAACCCAAGTGCTCGAGAGCATAGTCGTGGCTTGGTCGTCATTGTGTGCTTTTCACAGCTGGCAGCTGATAAGAACTTGATGCCGTGGGTACAGATACAGCCGTCGTGTCGCACATGTATGATGCATGTCGAACTACCTGGCTGGTGGCCGCAAATTGACGGGAACAATCCTCGGACGAAGTTGACCTGTTGGATTGACAAAGTGGGCAAGTTAGGACAAAGATCAAGGCACATCATTAGAAATCGATGGAGTCGAAGCAGCCGAGGTGCAATCATCAAAAAGAAAAGCAGCCAGCGGAAGCTGCCTCACTTATTATCTGCCTCAGGTATTATCATTCAGACCGGGCCTGCTTGAGGTAAGGTAAGGCGCCTTAGCCTCTACCCTATGACACCTTATCGACTAAGCAGGCGCCTTGCGACTGCAAGGAAGGAAGAAGGTGTGAGAACTTACCTACTTTTCAAAACTACCAGCTTGAACAGTAAGGTAAAGAAAGCCCCACGTTCGGTGGTGAGGTTAAGCTTCGACTGCTTACTACACAGTAATCTGAATCCGTACTCCGTACACCGCCCCCTGAGCGACTTTCCACTAAGGATGGCTAAGCTTCACAACCTAGCACAAAAGGAATCCTCCTCCACGAGTCCACAGAAGCCTAAGTATTCGTACACAACACGGAGTACTTGCTTGTCGATTGCATTGTCGATTATTCCCGGCCGGATTCTACGCCTTTTCCATCCTGAGCATCCACCAGAGCCACCACCGAGACTGGCCTGAATGAGAATGCAGAAACAATTATGGGCTGTTGAGCTCTGGACCTCCTTTGTTTGCATGTTTTTGCAGGGCTTGAATGGAATGGGGATTCAGGAGGTCCGGGTCCGGCTCCAGTCTCCATTGTTGATGAGTTATTACTCCTGCCGCCTGCGTGCCGTGGTGCCTTCCAGCTCTGTCATCGCGGGAGCGCCGTACTATGTCCGCGGGATCCAGCATCGGATGTCGAGTTGCCTTGCACTTTGTATCCGTACGGAGTATCCATCCGCAGTATTGTTGGCTGTATGTATGTACGCAGTACGTACCTGTCACAGGCTCACGGGTCCCCTGCCTGCCGCACGCTTGCTCGGTGAGGTGGAGAGCTGGCGGTAAGAAAGCAGCACAAGGTGGACCTTTCACTGCACTGTAACGCCCCCGGATCGAGCACTTGAAAATTGTTAGTGGGGAGGTACTTTCCAAATATCCCGTTTGGGCGAGCCAGCCCGTCAGAGCGGGAGGAGCGACCCCACGGCACCTTAGCGTCTCTAGCGTCCTTAGCGTGGAAAAAGGCACAGGCAGCAGGCAGTCTTTGGCCTATGAACTTGGCATCGCTGCATGAAGAGCGCTTACTGTGCGGGGATCCTGTGAAATTACGTCCCAGTCATCGTAAAAGGTGCGATTGTTGGCTCTTGCTAATTTTTCTCTCTCAGGAAGCTATGTGATGATGCTCAGAATGGTCTAGAGAGTAAAAACTCTCAGGGAGGTACTTATCACCTTATCTGTACCAAAGACCGTGGTCTGAGAGAACTCTCGGCATTGAGGCTGGAGTCAAGAGGAATATAACATCAACCAAGGCTGAAGCATCAAATGTATACGCAAGAGATGACACAGGATAAAGAAGGTTCGAATCGAGCTTGAGTGAAGCCACTCGCCAAGTGCGGCTGTGCAGTGCCCGACAAGCTCCTGTCTAGCATTACCGGCTCGCACTCGATCATGACGCAGCGTCGCACATGATTACACTTTCATCATCACAACAAGCTGCCCGGCTCAGTCAATCTATCTGAAGGGGTTCCCACGCTCTGCAATTCGACTGCCTACACTACTACGTAGACTCTAGAATGAGTTGTTGACGAATATTGGCTCCGCTCATGCTTGGAATATTGGCCAAGCCTCGCAGAGTATGAGACTTCCTTGGCTCAAGTTACTATAACGTGACAAGCAAATGGCATGGTGGCATGGCAGTGCTTTCCTTTCAATCGTTATCGCTATCGACACGAGAGGCTGTCACAATGGAAAGCGAAACCAACGAACGCTACTGTACTCGGCTGGCTAACTCCGTAGTTCGATGTCGATTGGTCATCATCAACACGACGAAAGGAAAGAAAAAAGAGAGCAAAAAAGACAGACTCACCTATACATCCCGGCCGTACACAGTGCTCGCTATTGACCGCTTACTCGGTAATTTCTTCCTTCTCATTTCCCGCGGGGCGATTCAGTACAAGCGCAGAAAATTCCCAAGGCAACCAGACCTTGTCCGTGTATCCGTGCCACCCCTGCGAGCTCTCATGGGCCCACGTCCCTTTTCGCGCTAAAGCAATTATCGAGGCAGAGGATGGGAGTGAGGCAGGCGCAGAGGCAGCCCACTAGATGCGATGCGAGCGGGCGAGGTGCGCTAGCCTCAGCACGGCATACCCCAAGGCCCCTGCTGCTTGGGCCAATCAGAGACGATCCTTCTTTCTCTTGAGCCAATCACGATCCATAAAGTAGTCCTGAATTGGTCTAGTCTGGCTTCTGGCACACTGGAACCATCTCGACCCTCGCTCTGTTTCTTGCTTCTTTCTCGTTTTTCTTTCATTGCTCTCTGTGACCTGCGGCCTGCCTCGCCTCTTCACCACCTCAATCTGCTGCAGTTCTCCGGATCAAGGTGCCTTAGTAACCCCCCGGTCTGTTACGGCTGCCATCACCGGTGCTAGGAGACCCCCAGCTCGTCGTCTCGCCAATCCAGAGGCTTCTACTACCCCCATTGTCCAGTCCAATGCTCCAGTTCAACGATTTTGCAAGCTGCACGTCTTCCCTCCTCATCTTGCAGGCGGCGAGCACCTCCTTTATACCTCCCTTCCATAGTATGCCTCAGCAGATGGTGCAAATAGTTGTCCGTGACGGTAGAACTCCAGCGTTGTATCGGAGCCGTCTTCATACGCGGGTCCTGTTGGTTGTTTTGGTGAGAATGAAAATAAAACAGACAAAGTTTGGCGGCAGAGAGAATATTGGTATCCGTACATCTGGGAGCGGGTCCTTCACACCCAAGTCAGGCTGTGGCGCTGGGCCGACACAAGTACTCTGTACAAATGACCCTTTTCCCTCCCCACGTCCCATCTGGAACCAGTCTGGTCTGGTCCAACGCAAACAAGCTCTGAGGTGCGCGTGTGAAAGGGAAAGAGGGCTGGTACGAATACTCCGTACGGATACCTAGAGAGGTGAGAGTCCAGAGCAAGGCGCGCCGCACCTCACCTCAGAGAAATCAGCGCGCCCCCTTTCTCTGCCGTCTCCCCCCCCCCTCGTCTACCGTCTACGCAGTATGGTCTACCTCACTGCGTACCAGGCCTGCCTTACAATATTACCTGTCTGTAGTGTATCACCCGCGGAACACTGAGGTGGACTGGACTGGACCTTAAGGTACCGCACCTTACCTTAGCTTAGCAGACCCGACCCGACCTTACTGTACCCGTGTCCACCTACCTACTACCTCCTGGCTCCTGCTCTTCCTTCATGCCCAGGTCCCTATCCAAGAAATCATCCACTCTCACTACCTTGCACTTCTTCCCTCCTTCTCTCTTCCTCAGTCTGTCCCCGTATCCATTAGTCGCTATTCTCCTCGTGAATATCATCCGACAAGGCGCACTCTAATTCTTCCCAGTCTCTCCCTTTTTCACTTCTTCTCTCCCCCCTCCCCCCCTTCCTCCTGACTGTCACCTGCTTTCCTCCTCACCCACACTCAACCCTCTCCAAGAGACAGAGTGAGAGAGCGCGAGAGACCACCATCAACCTCGACCGGTAGGGCTCCAATTCTACGCGTGCCCTTCGCAATTTCGGCCCAGAGGTTTCCTGATTCTCCTCCTCCGCCCTACTTCCCTCTCCATTCCTCTCTCCCTCTCCCACTTGCTGTCTACAGTCGCTGGTCTCGCTCTCCCTCGAGCAAACTTCCACCCCCCAGTCAGGCTTCGCACATTTCTCCAAGCCTCTTATCGGCTGCTTGCCTCGACAGACAGACAACCTCGCCTTCCGTCGTCGACCTTCCTGAGCTGTCGGCTTATCGTCGATCTTTCCATCGCTGGCAACGCGCCTCACCGAAGCAACATCCTCGGTCGTCACCATGTCATCGATTTTGGCCTGGGCCTCGCGCCGCGTCGGCGGCTTGGCCATGCTGGGCTTGTTGGGTCTGAGTTACTGGGTTATCTCAAAGGAATCAGCTGCTTCTGCACACAACTATTTGCACGAGGATAGCCTTAGCTCTTCGACTTCGACTACCAAAGGCGCTGGCATTTGGACCGAAATCTACGCCTACTACTGCTTGTTTATTCACATCCTCGTCTTCGCTTTCCCTCTCCGATGCTGCTGGGCTGTCTTTGACATGACCCGCCAGCTGAAGAAGATCGCTCGCAACAGGACCCTCAGAGACTATAGACTCTCCCACCGCCGCCGTGGTTCCTCGACCTCCTTATCCAGCTCGGAGACCCTCACGTCCTCCCACGGTGGTTCTGCGTCTAGCAGTGAAGCTGGCGACATGGAGCCCGAACTATACACCGATGGTGATGCTGAACCCGACCGCGTCATCCACGCTATTATCGTTCCAAACTACAAGGAGGAGATGGATACCCTGAAGGAGACTCTCGAGGTGCTGGCTTCGCACCCCCAAGCTCGCAGCTGCTACGATGTGAGTACATTTGGACCCTCCCCCTCCCCCTTGCCACACAGTTGCCCTGGTAGTAAATGACCACCGATCTGGCGAATGCTGTCGTTCTTGTTTGAGACGCGTACAAAAACTGACACTTGCATGCTAGGTCTACTTGGGAATGGAACAACGCGAGCCCAATGTCGAGCTCAAGGCCATGACCCTCATTCAGGAGTTCGTCAAGAAGTTCCGCAGCATCGACTACACCATCCATCCGTCCGACATCCCAGGTGAATCCGCTGGCAAGGGAAGCAACGTGGCATGGGCTGCCCGCAAATTGAGCCAAAAATATTCAATGACCACCCGCAAGGATGTGATCATTACGGGTCTTGACGGTACGTGCGCATGCCAGATTCTGAGAATCTGCCGCAGTCAATGTTTCCAATTTTTGCGCATGTAGGATGATTCGCTGACAGAAACGTGGGGTGTACAGCCGACAGCCACCTCTCATCCAACTTCTTCGCTTTACTGACTACCATGCACCTGGCCTATCCCGAAACAGCAAAGACCACCATGTACGCGGCTCCAATCATCTTCGACCGCAACGCCCACAGTGTTCCCGCCATTGTCCGTGTCGCCGACATCCTTTGGGGTGCTGGTGGTATGTCGGGACTGTACTCCGGATCTACAATCGCGCCTCCCACCTCCGTCTACTCCGTGCCCTTGGAACTTGTTGACCGCGTCGGCGGCTGGGACTGCGATAACGAGGCTATTGGAGAAGATTTGCACATGTACCTCAAGTGCTTCTTCGCGCTGAACGGCAACTTGACCGTCAGGACTGTCGTCAGCCCCGTCAGTCAGAGCAACGTCTGTGGCGATGGCTCCAAGGGTCTCCGCGGTATCTACTCGGACATGCAGGCTCGTTACAAGCAGGCAATGAGACATATGTGGGGTGCTCTCGATTCCGGATATGCGCTCCGAAAGGTTGTCGAACTCTGGCAGGAAAGGAAGCACACCTCTCGCGCTTTCCGTCCGCTTCACAACTCCATGGGCGACGCCTCTGATGTCTACGTCCCCGAGACGCAGCTGGACCAACAGGATCCCGAACAGCCCAGAGAGAGCGGTGTTTTCTCCGACGTCACCCACGATACACTGCAGTCTCCTAACTGGGAACGCATCGTCTACCTGTTCCACCGTCTCTTCGAGGCGCACTTCCTTCCCCTTCAGATGACCATTTTCGTAATTTCCTCTACTCTGTACGTGTGGGTCACGGAGGGCAACAAGGAAGTTGCTCACCTCAGCTGGATCTTCGACGTTTGCAACATTCTGCGCACTTTCGGTTTCATGGAAATTGCGCTCTACCTCTTCTTGTATGAGAGCTTCCACCGCATCTGCGTCAAGTCCCGTCAACGTGAGATGACCGAGGCTGGTCTGTCTGAGGGCATGAACTTCTCTTACCGCAACGTCAAGAAGAACTTCATTGACTACGCAATGGTTCCGCTCGTCGCCCCTCTCTACGGTGCCATTCCTTGCGCCCAGGCACAGTTGTGCCATTTCTGGACGCTAGACTTGGTCTACTCCGTCAGCAAAAAGGTTACCCGGCAAAGAGCAAAATCCCTCACGGCAGCCGAAATCGCGTAATGACAATTATTTTCTTCTGTGTCAACTTTTATCTACTCTTCAACAGGACCTCGCCCTCCCCGTGGAGGCGTCGATGGCTCACATTATTTTTTTTCTTCAATTCGACGCACAGCCCAATTCCAGGAAGACCCACCAAGCGGCGGTTTTTAACTCGATTACGTGTTTGAAGAAGTTGGGGCTCCCAAGAGCCTCACGTGTAAATAGATGAGGGCATTCTTGATATGCATGGCATGGCATGGTATCGGCATTCTAGAGATTTCGGGGATTTATGGGGCCTCAAACCGGAGTTCTCGGAGCAATACGCAGGAACTTGACGAGCGAGAGAGCCGTCCAAGTGCATTCGCTTATACGGAAGACGAAGTGGAAACGATGGGGTCGGACATATCCAGGCCAGCATGACGAGGCTCACCCACCAGCGGCAGGAAGATGCCGGGATGGTGACGAAAGATGACTGCATCCGCTGGGGACGGGACAAGCCCAGCAGGAACAGCTGACAATGGGCTCCAAAAGAGCAAGACGGGAGGCCGACACAACAGAATCCCGGAGCCCATGAATTTGGACGAGTCCTATAATATTTAATCTTGTGTGTACATAGAACGATTCATGATCATGGCAATTGACGCTAAGACGTGGGTTGGACGGCGTGGTTAACAGGAAGAACGTTGCCACGATAAAATTGACGTGAATTATACATTGCTTGCGACCCATTCTCGGTGACTTATCATGGGTTCCTTGTGGTTATGAGTTGATCATGGCGAGTATGGTAGACATGAACATGAAGCACCCTCACGCATCTTTAGAGGAAACCACCCGGACAAAGCTCCCTCGTTAATAGATGCAAGAGGATTGATCATCATGGAGGAGAGAATTCTGAACGAACGTAGCCAACCTGGAAGGACGGGAAGCCGTTCCAATCAGCTTACAATGGTCGGTCATCCTTTGGACGGACCAGCACCGCTGAGGACGAGCCGCTAGAACCCCGAAGCCTCTCGGAAGTTAAGAGATGACACCCAATCAGCTTCCATGAATGTCAGCCACCGGATGCCCAGTGTCTTTCTGCTTGGTTGTTGGCTATACCGATAGGCTTTCGGACCGCGATGTAAAGGACGGCAGCATTCGGAGGACGGGCGGTCGATAGGCTGTTTGGCTTCAGTATAAAGCTGGATGGGGTTTGTTACCTTGACGATGATACCAAGACAGCCATGCCAGGACGCATTGAACATATTGTTGGAATCCAGTGCCCCATTCAGGGATTGCTTCAATCCACCTTGTAGAATTTCACGACAAAACTCAAAGAAGAAGAAAAAAACACACACAAAATGGCAAACACCAGTACCGAAATGGTCAAGATTGGGGTCTTTATGCCGTCCGAGTGTCAGCTCCTCGACATGGCCTGCGTAGACGTCTTGTTTATGATGTCGAGAGAGTACCTGGGCGGTCTGCCCATGATACCCAAACACATCCCGAACGTGGCGCCAAGCGTGGAAATCTGCTACATTTCTGCAAAGACCAGCCCCAGCTCTAGCTCTAGCTGTAGCTCGAACTCGGCCCCGGAGGCAGCAGGACACCTTGTTCCTCCTCAGCTCCCCTTGACGGCGGGCGTCAAGATCCGGCCGACGCACGACGTCTCCAGCCCGGAGGTCCAGCCGGGCATGCTGGATATCCTGCTCGTCCCCGGACCGGATCCGGCGGCGAGCTGGGATGAGGAGACGCTGGCGTTTTTGAGGGGACATGCTGATGAGGAGGGGGGGGAGGGAGGAAAGGGAAAGAGGACGGACGTGCTGAGTGTCTGTACGGGCGCGTTCTTGTGCGGTGCCGCGGGGGTTTTGGAGGGGAGGAAGGTGTGCGGGCCGAGGGGTCTGCAGGATGTTTTGAAGAAGAGGTTTCCGGAGGCGAGGTTTGTGGGGGATGAGTTTCGATGGTGTCGGGATGGTAATCTTTGGAGCTGTGGTATGTTTTTCTTTCTCTTCTCTTTCTGCTCTTCATGTCTGTTTTACTAAATTATGGTTGCATATTCACAGGTGGCATCACGAACGGGAACGATCTGGTGGCGGCGTACGCTCGGAGCAGCGAGAGGCGCCTCTTTCCGGGGCCGATTGTCGAGATTGCGTGTAAGATGGCGGAAGTTGGTGAGAGGGGCCAGATGTATGAGCAGGGGCAGACGAGGTTTGCTTTGGGGTTTGTGTGGCAGCTTGTCAAGGCTTGGTTTGTGAAGTCGAGGTGGGTAGTCGAAGATGACGAATGATGAATATCAGAAAAAGAGAGAGGTCTGGGAGACGGACGAGGAACTTGCAGTTCCCAAGGTAGAATTTGTGTACCTGTTCTGTCTACAGGACATGCAGGAGAGACACTTTTCATCTATGTCCGTATACTGACGAGATCTCGGATTTGCCCAACGGGATGATCGAAGACCCTTTGACCAACTTGCTATTGATATCTCATCAGAATATGGTATGCAGTAAGAATGAGTGATCCTTGATGGCGCAACAAAGGCACCTCGAAGGATCTCAAAGGCAGCACAGACTTCGTCAACAGCATCAGCACCGAGTGAGCCCAGGCAGAAAGCGGTGTACGAGTGGAGGGTCCTCACCGTCCACAAAAGCGCCGGTGAAGACGTCGTTTTGGGCATTTTTGGGGCATTTTTGGGCAAGGGTCCAATGCAGCTCCTTCCCCAGACGCACCTTCCCTGCCGTTGCGCCTTGGTTGCCATGGTGTGATAAGGCCGATAAGACAGGACAAGGCAGCACTAGCGCCGCCAGCGGTGGGGTCGAGACCAAGAAAAAAAAAAGAAAAGAAAAAAGTTCCGTCTGGTCTGGTCGTCGAGTGGAAAAAAATTTCAGGCAAAAGTTCTTCGAGAACCTCGACTTTTCTGTACAACCTCCCTCTCACACTCGAATCCCACCCCATCTTCTTCCTCTCCCTAGTCTTTCCATACCCCCAAATAATCCCTTCAAGAACGAACGGTCTTTGTTTTTCGACCTCCTTGAAGAGCAATCATCAAGTGCAAGAGCACCAACTTTTACTAGTCTCGTTCACATACCACCTTCACAATCAGCACAATGGCCCAGCTTCCTGTCGCTCTCTACGGGCTCGAGGTCCCCGCCGGCGAGATCCTCATTCCCGCCAACCCCGACTTCCCTGCCACTGTATGTGCATCTCTCTGCCCTGTTTCTTTGCCTGTAGGCGCTTGAGCGCAGGCTCCGGCCAGGTCGCAACTTGCGCTGGGCGCCGGCGCACTCCTGCTTATTCACGGTTAACTAACCTTAGGATTAACCAGTTCCGCATCACCATGGCCGCCATTGATCCCTCTGAGGCTCCCGAGGCCGATGCTGATGGCAACATTCCCGCTGTCCCCCGCTCTACCCTTCGCCTCGTCAAGCAGCGCTTCGGTGACGACCTCGAGGCCGGCGAGGATGACGAGATCGATGAGGACTACCTTCAGTCTCTCATTGACGCCAACGGCGATGACGACGAGTCGTCCGATGACGATGATGAGCCCAACGGAGGTCCCAGCGACCCCTCCAAGTCCAAGAAGCAGAAGCAGGCTGAGGCCCTTAAGAAGCTGATCGAGGCCGTCAACGAGGAGGAGTCTGACGAGGAGATGGACGATGCCAAGCCCAACGGAAAGTCTAGCAAGAAGGGCAAGGGCAAGGCCTCTGATGATGAGGAGGATGACGAGGAGAGCGATGACGACGAGGAGGGCCTTGACCTTGAGAACTTTGTCATCTGCACTCTCGACACCGAGCGCGTAAGTTGCGAATAGACCGTGCGAGTCTAGAGGGAAAAGTCTTGATTGCTAATAACCGCGCAGAACTACCAGCAGCCCCTTGACATCACCGTCCAGGAGGGTGAGAAGGTTTTCTTCGTCGTTTCTGGTACCCACACCGTCCACCTCACCGGTAACTACGTTATCGACGATGAGGAGGAGGAGGGATCCGACGAGGATGAGGACGACGACGAGTACGACCTGTCCCCCGATGAGCTCGAGTACGGCATGCCCGATGAGGACAGCGACGACCTTGACGACACCGAGGACCCGCGCGTCATGGAAGTCGATACCGACGAGGAGGAGGCCCCCAAGCTGGTCGAGACTGGCAAGAAGGGCAAGAAGCGCGCTGCCGAGAGCCTCGACGACCTGATCAAGGCCGACGACGAGACCAAGACCTCCAAGAAGGACAAGAAGAAGCTCAAGAACAACAAGGGTGAGGCCGTCGCCGCCGAGGAGAAGACTACCCCCAAGTCCGACAAGAAGGTTCAGTTCGCCAAGAACCTCGAGCAGGGCCCTACCGGCTCCGCTGAGAAGGCCAAGCAGGCTGGCAAGCCCGCGGGTGGCGTCAAGGTCGTTCAGGGAGTCACCATTGACGACCGCAAGCCTGGTACTGGCCGCGCTGTCAAGAACGGTGACAGCGTCAGCGTCCGCTACATTGGCAAGCTCGACGACGGCAAGGTCTTCGATGGTAAGCGCCGAGTCCGAATATTCCTTTCTTCTAGATGTCTCGCTAACTCAAATTTCTAGCCAACAAGAAGGGCAAGCCTTTCACCTTCAAGGCTGGCAAGGGCCAGGTCATCAAGGGCTGGGACATTGGTGTCATCGGCATGGCCATCGGTGGTGAGCGTCGTCTTACCATCCCCGCCAACCTCGCCTACGGCAACAAGAGCCTGCCCGGCATTCCTGCCAAGAGCACCCTGACCTTCGACGTTAAGCTCCTTGAGATCAAGTAAACAGGTCGCTTCCTCACTAGCAAGACCCCCTTTTGGCGGCGAGACGCCGATTCAGGATGCTTCTCACTGTATTCTACCCTATTTTGCCCGGCGAGCACGCCATGGAAAGATGGCGAGCCCCTGCTGGGCCCCGGCGTTCCAGACGCCGACCTTCCCTCGTAATGATGTGTGACGGCGATGGGATTCGCTGAGTCGCGATATATGCGCTGTTGCCGCGATGGATAGTCTCCGACCTGTGGCTATCTGCGAAGATTCGCAGTCCCCTCGTGGGGTGCGAGAAGCAGAATGTGTTTGATGGGATGACGAGGCGAGGACTTACACTGCATTAGTTGGCGTATCACAAAAAGAGTTTTCTGTTGATGTAGGAAATTTCTCTCACCGGACATGGATGGTTTTCTTCCGGTCGGTCTGTACTTAGCTCCGGTTTCCTTTTATGAAAATCAAAGTCTCCTTACTTCTTACCTTGAATGTCCCGGCGAGCCTTCCTCCTCGGCAACCGATCGTGCCTAGAAACTTGTGATGACGTCCTGAGATGCTGAGGCAAGCTCAATTTACAGCGTACTTACCTGCCTCCTCGCCGGTGACTATCCTGAATGAAGCTCACTTGCCCATTGTCGATCAATTGAAACGGCCAAGGTGGTCCAGCTGCTTTTGGCAAGTCCCTCCTCAATGCAACCGTTGGCCGAGGACAACGATCCATATCCTCGTTCCTAATCTGCCTACATCTTCTCAGACGACATGCCACCAGGCCAAACACCATACAGCCGGACTGCTCGTCCGCCTCTCTTTTGGATCCCGCATTTATCACAAGTCGTTATGCCAGCAGGTCTCATTACCTCTTCAATTAATTTCTCCATCACTAGTAAACATCATGCATCAACAAGTTCTCCGCAGCAGCATCGTCGCACGTTCAAATCCGACCCTCACGGCAACAGCCATAGACCCCAACCACACACTCCCAACAGACCTCAGTCCAGAAGTCGACGGCCAGGCACAGCACACTCTTTGGAATCCCCGTCCTCATCTTCAGGCGACCCCACTAACCCATTTGTTCAAGGGAAGATACCGCCATCATCAACGTGGGTAGAGGCTGACTAAAAGGCCAACCATCACCAGCTAACACACAAAGCAGACCTACAGTCCTCGGGCAGTGCTAGGTCCACCAGAACCAGGAACTTCATTCACAGGTTCATGGACATAAGGGGGAAGCCCACTCACAAGGCAATACAGTCCCGCCCTCTGCGATACCCAATTGCCCAGCCCGTCACAAACCACCCTCTTGAGCCAGCCGCCCCAAATCCGCCACCTGACTTGGAACTTGAGCTTTCTTCGGCGCCCCAGTACACACCCTGGGGACGACTAGATTGGAACCAACTCTCTGATAAACAAAGGGTCCACACGGTCGAAAAGGCAGCAGCAGCCAGAATCTACCTGGAGACCTACTTCGAGGATGCTTTGAGTAGTCGTCTCACACCACGTGAACAGCGTATCGCCGAGCACCAACGAAATCTGGATCAGTATGGAGGTCACCTCGGCCCCAGTGAGAGAGACTATTACTGGAGGCTCTTCTTTGCAATGGAGACCAATTTCCTCCGCGAGCAAAGAAACGCCAAAACTCACAGCTGCAGAGTTGCATAGTCAACAACGTCTAGCGCTGAAATGAGGCGAGGATCGGACTTGGAAAACCTCGAGACCCTGCAAATCCTCGGAAAAGGGAGCTTCGGAGTTGTCAAGCTTGTATGGGACCGATGCCGACGACAGGTATTTGCTATGAAGGTCATTCGGAAGTCTGACATGATTCGAAGCTGCCAAGAAGGGCACTTGCGAGCGGAAAGAGACTTCTTGGCGGCCTCTGAGAATTCAGAATGGTGAGCAAAGTCCTCTCGATGTGCTGGGCAACGCTGTTCTTCCATGCTAACCGGGGCTAGGGTGGTGCCCCTGATATCCAGTTTCCAGGATCCAGTGAATCTTTACCTCCTAATGGACTACATGCCGGGGGGAGACTTTCTTGGTCTTCTGATTCGCGAAAACATCATGACCGAGTCCAGAACTCGATTCTACATCGCCGAGATGATACTTTGCGTCGAAGAGGCCCATAGACTTGGATGCATCCACCGAGATGTCAAACCAGACAACTTCCTCATCGGTGCCGACGGTCACCTGAAAATCTCGGATTTCGGGCTGGCTTTTGACGACCATTGGTCCCATGACACCTCCTACTACAAGTGGCAGCGACAGTCAATTCTGGCCCTGACAGGTGTTACGCTAGACGGTGATGGCGAGGATCAAAAAGCGGCCCGCGATGGTGGACGGGCGAGGCGACGATCATCTCGGGAAGGGTCATCCAAGCACTATCCCCCGTCAGAATTGCTCCGAACCAAGTTTGATGGGCTTGAATGTCCGTTCAATGTCGTCGAAACAAACGCAGACGAGATTGTAAAAGTCGACCAGCTGCTTGGTTGGCGAACAGCAGAGACACGCCGATCCTCGGCCCGCTCCATTGTTGGCACAAGCCAGTATATGGCTCCAGAGGTGGTCATGGGAGAGAAGTATGATGGTAGATGCGACTAGTGGAGTATCGGAATCATCCTTTACGAGTGCCTATATGGGCACACGCCGTTTCTCTCGGAGAAGGGTCGTCACTATACCAAGCAGAACATCCTCGTAAGTTTAGACAGAACTTCCCATTGTATATTTCTCTGATTTTGAGAGCAGGAATATCGGAAAAGCTTGGTGTTTCCTATTGACGGACCTCCAGTCTCGAGAGTATGCCGGCAATTGATCAACGATCTGCTTCAGGACAAAGACAGCCGTCTCTCATCACCCGAGTATCGCAACCAAGATGCTCGACGAAGTTGGGACAAGCTTCAGGGCTACAAGAAAATACCGAGTCAATACGTTTTCAATAACGACGCATCCGAGATCAAGGCCCACCCGTGGTTTCGGGGCGTTCCTTGGGAAGCAATACGCTCCAGTCGGCCAGAGTGGATACCACATATTCAAAGCTACGCCGACTCTCACTACTTTGAAGAAGATGAGCCGATCAGCGACTGGTCTGACTCAATGGATTCCGAGATAGTGGAGGGGTCGGAGAACCTGGACGATCTCCGTCTTAGGTTTCTACAGTACGACTTTGAAGACGATGTGAGGTGCCTGGCCACTGAGTTCATCTCCAAACCCTACGATTCATCCAAGTTGAAACGATTCGATCGCGATATTGACGATCATGCCTTTCTGGAAGATGTTGAAAAGGCCTTTCTCAAATGGTACGTCAGAAGAGTCGGACGAAAAGAATGCAAGCGCCCAAGAGACAAGTTACTACGGGACCGTTGGGTCAAGGAGGAAGTTCTTCAGATGAGGAAGCGAACAGCTTTTCTAGGTTATTCGTGGCGACGCAAAGACATGGCCAGCCGCAGGCCTGTTGGAACAGTCTACCCTACAAATTCTTGATCAAGGGGAGGAATGCGTTGTCAGTCGAGGCGACGTTGGGCAGAGGGGCAAGATTGAAGCAGCTACTGATGGAAGTATGGGCTGGTTACACGTACAAGGTGTGTTGCGCCATTATGAGAAGGAAAGAGCAACGCCAAGTATGAATAGACATTATTCTTCATTACATATCAGCCTCTCCTCTGGCGCGTGTAACATGCTGTGGAGGCACCGTCAACTAAGCCTAGAGTCTGGGGTATTATTATACTAGGCAGGACAATCGTCATTCGGGTTCTTAGAAAGACTTTTCTCTCTTTACTGTCTCCTCTGAAACAGAACCTCGCGCATGCCTTTTGGCGTTTGTGATTTCCCATTCAAACTCCTTCAAGGCTCTGAGTTCTGAGTTGAAGAAGAGGAGTGACATGAGACCGTCAACAACACCAGCAACCAGTCCGAGACTGCTCAGGAGCATGAGAACAAAGGCAACAAAGTTGTGTGGGCTGAACCACACAGCTATAAGGCACGCTATTAGGACGGCAAACCATGCCAAAAAGTGTGATCCCCGCCAGCGCCGTTGATTCTCTTCCCGGTGGATGTACTGACGTGTCACAGAGAGAATCTCGTCGTAGACTGGCACCGGAAGACCTTTGCCTGGCACTTCGGAAATAGGGGGGTTCTCGGACGTGAAGGAGTCGCGGTGGGAGCTGGCTGAGGCGTCCTGGAGGTAGGACGTCTCGTTATCGTTTTCCGTTGCGTCGAGGCCTTGGTGGCGATGGTGTGGTGTCTGGTATGCCAGCGTTGCCTCGACGGCGAAGTGGTCGCTTAGGGAGCAGCCGAGGGTGGGATGCGGCTCGACCATGCCGACTTTGGCGCTGCGGACGACCCAGTCGCTGCCGCCGTCGTCACCGCCACCACCACCTCCTCTACCGGAGCCGAAGAAGATGTAGTCCAGGCGTTTCCCCTTTCTGTCGGGCGTGTCTGGCGGTACGACGACGGGTTCTTTCCCCTCGCCGAGCTTCTTCTGCTGCTCCTTGGACCAGCGCCAGGTGTTGTAGACGTGGTCCGAGGTGGCGCCGTTCTCGACGAGGTTGAAGTCGGCCGAGGGGACGGGTCTACCGCGGGCTTTTTCCAAGGGATCGTCTGCGGCGCCGAGAGACGAGTCTGGGTGGAGGACGCGCCAGACGTCGTGGACGGGTGCGTGGGCTGTGATGATGCGGTGCGGGAGGGATAGGGGCCGCATGTTGAAGTCGCCCATGGCGAGGGCGAGGTCGCCGCGCTGGGTTGCGGCGCGGAGGAGTTTGGACATTTCCCAGGACTGGGCGAGGCGGTGGGCGAGGTAGGTGTCGCCCGGTTGGTTTTCGGTGTAGGGCGCGTGTGTGTGGGTGTTGAAGATGCTCAGGACGTGGTCTCTGCCGGGGCCGCCGTCTGCGCCGGCGAGGCGGACGGGGATGCGGGCGCAGGCGATGCCCTTGCCGACGTACCAGTCGCCTCGCCAAAAGGCCGTGGGTCTGCCGTTGAGGGGGTACGCGCGCATGGAGCTCTCGTCGATGGGCCAGCGGGAGAGGACGGCGAGGCCGCCGCCAAAGGGGCCCGAGTAGTAGAACTTGCCGTGGGGCAGGACGGCGGCGGTCTCGGCGCGGATGGCGTCGTAGTCGGAGGTAACCCAGCACTCTTGGAGGGCGACGACGTGGGGCGGGTCCGGGAGGGCGGCGATGCGGCGGCCGATTTCTGCGAGGCGTTGCGGGCGGAGCTTGGAGATGTATTTTAGGCCCCAGCAGTTGAGTGTTAGTAGGCGGAGGTCCTTTGGGAGAGGGTCGTCCATATTGTGTTGGTTTATGTTGTTGGCTGTCTTGAGATGACGAGGTGAAGAATCTGGAGATTATGTTTTATAGAGATGGGGGAAGATGTGGGAGAAGAAATAGGAAGACCACTGAGGAGAATGCGGAAAAAGGTAAAGAATAAGATGGCTTGAATCGGGAAGTGATATTGGATCAAGAGATGCGTCGAACGCGTGTAAGACGACAGCGAGCTGCAACAAGATAGGTCGGCAGTTGTAGGTGATTACGCCGAAGCTTCCGAAGTGGAGTGTGAGAGCAAGATTCAAACTCTACAGTGGTTGTAATGATAGGTAGTTAACTGGGCTGGCGCTATGGCATTTGCAAAAAAATGTGAGAATGAAGTCGCATTACCGTCAAAGGTGAGGTCGGATCGCGGGGCTCTTGCGAGATGGGATGAAAAGGTCACTACAACGGACGCTTGGACTTTTGGTGACGTTGCGTTTGGTTTTCTTTTTTTCCCTTTCTCGACTTCCTGGAGCCGTCCCGTTTGCGTTTGCCGGCAGGCCGGGGGGTTGTCAACGGGAGAACGACCCACTCTTACAGATGCTTGGCCGGACGAGGCTCCATACACTCTGCCATTGGCCAATCGGTACGAAAATGGCAGCAGCGGATTCTTATCTTAGTGGTCCCACACGCTATCAGGGGGAGAGCTTGACCCCAGAATGACCTGTGCGGTGGAGACGAGGCTGAAAAGCAACCGCTAAACGTCAGTCAAGCAACCCCTGCTTCTTTTCAACGCGCCAAAAGTTGCTGATCATTCTTGCCGTCCGTTCATTCAGCCTTGCCTTTGACTTTCCTGGGCATAAATTGCTATTATTTCCCACCACCCCGCTCGCCATCGATTGAACAGCCTCCTTGACCAACACAAAAGGGAGCTGGTAGTCCGTCTCATATACTCGTGCATCCATACCCAAACATAACGCGAAAAAATGTCAGACGTCGGCTCCTCAGCAGCAGCGACGCCTCTTCCCGAACCCCCTCCAAAACGTCGCAAAGTCGTCGCACACAGCACATCCGCGACACCGCGATCAAGTTCACCAGATGAGCTCAACGACACGACAGTTACGACCACCACGGCAGCCGCAGCCGCCAAGAAAACCACCGCGACGACAACGAGAACGAAGAAGCAGCGGTCCAGCACATCCCGCCGCCTGTCAACCAACCATGGCCGTCCTAGCATGACACCTAGCAGGTCTCCTAGCGAGGATGAGCTCAACGAGGCGGCATTCTACTCACGCTCATCGCACTCCAAATCTCGATCACGGTCGCACTCGAGGTCGCGGTCGCGATCTCGCACACCAAGGTCGGCGACCGCCTCACCCTCCCGCTCACGTAGCGACGACGACGACGACGACGAGGATGAGTCACGCGCGGGATCAAGGTCGCCTGCTTCTACATCGGGCGGCAGTCTCTCAGGCGCCGTCGACCGCAGGCTACGGCTCTCCTCGACCAACGGCGGCGCAGATACCGGCGCGACAGTGACGACGCCCGTGACACCCGGGCCCGTGAAGAAGGGCCCCGTGAGGCCGCGGTACGAGGAGGAAAGGGTGCTGAGCGGACACGCGGGAGCGCCCGTCTCGCAAGTGCGGATATCGCCCGACGGCCGGTGGATCGCGAGCGCCTCGGCCGACGGGACCGTCAAGACGTGGGACGCGGCCACGGGGGAGCACATGGACACCCTGGTGGGCCACATGGCCGGCGTGAACTGCGTGGCGTGGAGCCCCAACAGCGGGAGCCTGGCGACGGGCTCCGACGACAAGTCGATTCGCATCTGGGACCGGGTGACGGGCCGGCCAAAGGTCACGGCAAAGGGCGTGGGTCACATGGCCAAGGACGACGCGGCGCCCGCCGCGCATCCCATGTTGCCGCTGCGGGGACACCACAACTACGTGATGTGTCTCGCCTTCTCGCCCAAGGGAAACATACTCGCCTCGGGATCGTACGACGAGGCCGTCTTTTTGTGGGATGTCAGGGCGGGCCGCTTGATGCGTAGTTTACCGGCGCACAGCGACCCGGTCAGCGGCATCGACTTTTCATGCGACGGCACGTTGGTCGTGAGTTGTTCGACGGACGGTCTCATGTACGTATGGCCAAGACTACCCCCGTCTCTACTTGGTTGGGATCCTTTACTAACCCCGAACAACAGTCGCATATGGGACACTTACACAGGCCAGTGCCTCCGCACCCTAGTCCACGAAGACAACCCCGCCGTAACGTCCGTCTGCTTCGCACCCAACGGCCGCTTCGTCCTTGCCTTTAACCTCGACAACAGCATCCGCCTCTGGGACTACGTTGCCGGCTCCGTGAAAAAGACGTACCAAGGCCACGCCAACAACCGCTTCGCCATCGGCGGCTGCTTCGGCATCGTCCCCGGCGAGGGCGCCTTCATCGCCTCGGCCAGCGAGGACGGCGAGATTGTGCTGTGGGACGTCGTCACTAAAGAGGTTGTTCAGCGCATCCCCGCCCACAAGAAGGATTCTTCTTCGCACCGAGGAGGCGGCAAGGGTGGCAACGTGTGTTTCTGGGTCGATGTCCATGGGGACGTCATGGTGTCGGCGGGGCAGGATGGACGGATACGCATCTTTAAGAGGTTGTTGGGTGAAGGGGAGGTTGGTGCCGTGGCCGCTGCCGCCGCCGCTATTGCTGGTACTGAAACCGATGGGGCGGAGAAGACGCTGACGAATGGTCACGCGATTGGTGAGGAGGTCGGAGGAGATGAAGTCGCCAATGTAAATGGCACGGAACCGCCGATAAAGCAGGAAGAAGATATCGATATGGCTGGCGTGTGATGGAATATTACACGGAAGGGGGGCCAGATATATGAATGTACATCGAGGGGAGGAGAAAACAGAGTCATCTCGAGTATAGGTGATGGCATGAATATGATACCAAGACACATGGATAACCGTCCTAAATTTCTCAACAGGCAGACATCGGTGCCGAGCATAAAACTCGAGCGAAATCTTTTTGTGCAGAATGTCATTTTTTCTGCTTATTTTGAAATTCAAACTCTCGTTGCCAACCTGTCGAAACTCCGACGTTTGCCTCCCTGCCACCAGCACCCAAAAGCTGCTATGTGTCTCTAGCGATGAGAAGATAACAAAAGGGTCCAAGATGCATGTCATGTCTATTCTTTGCTTCCCGCCCCCAATTCGTAAAGAATATGTGTTCCTGCCCGCCAATTTCCTCCCCCACATTCACTGTCTCTCTTTATGCGTGGCACTCATTTCCTCCGAGAGTTCATCACTTCTGCCCACTCGACGATACCTCAAATCGTCTCCCATCCACCATTGTTAATCTCCGCCTCGAGCTTACGACTAATATAGCTCGGAATTCCGTGACTGAGGAATGTGGTACGCAGCATCGAGTCGTAGCGTTTCTGGTTCAAGAAAAGCTGGCGGCCGTGGCGTAGACCCAGGTCCGTCTCACCGTACTTATCAATGTAGGGCGCGCTGCTAAAGGACCCCGACAACCTGAACAAGTAAAAGATGCAGCACTTGCGAATGTTGAGGAAGAGGCCGATGTTGCCCTGACACCTAGAGCACGGGGAGGTCAGCACGGGCGTGATTTCACCCACTCATCATGAAGACTTACTTTCGCATGTGTTGCTGCGATCCGCCAATTCTCTGCGGCTCACGGTCGCCAGACGCCGTCTCCTCCCTAAGACAGCAGACTGCTTGGCCGCAAAAGACCTCTCCACAGAGCAAGCAAATCATGGGATCCGAGACGTCCTTTCCCGTCGTCGGACACTTACGTCGAGTAGCTTCCTCGATGAGAGCATCGTAGTTCTTCGGCAGACCCACCAGCTCGAAAATGCCAGGGTGACTGATGAGCGCGGACTTGGGGAGCTTACGATCGGCGTCGCCTGGCCACATAATTTGATGTCTGATCCATCCCTTGACTAGACTCGTCGTCGAAGCAGGCCAACCGCAATCGGGACCGTGGTCGGTGATGGCGGCACACATCTCGTCAAAGGTTGGTACCCGAAGTACTTCAGTGAGGCGGTCTAGCTCGTCCGCGTCTGGCTGAGGAGAAACGTGGCTGTTGAAGTCTACGCCGTACTTGATGTAGAGAAGAATGACGCTCTTCCTCAGGAAAGTCAGAGCGTACTTCTTGACGAACGTGTAGTAGCCCTCGAGGTTGTCTAGTTCCGGTTGTCCGAAGCCCTTGTTCTCGCCAAGATCCGCCGGCATCTCATGATGGGATACGTTGATCTCCATGCCAGTCTTGGTGATTGCGAGACAGAATTCAGCAAAGTTCTTAAGTGCCGGATCTTGCGTTTCCCTGTTGAGAAGATGGTTCACCCAAGTAGACACTGGGATGTTGCGTCCCATATGGTAGACAATCTTGACAATCTCCGCAAGATAACAAAGTCTCAGGATATGGGTGACATCAAAGTTCTGCGCCGGAATGACGCCAAACACACACTCGGTGAGGAAGATGAAGGCGTCCTGGCCAAGTAACGGCGGATAGATGTCGATAGGACGCCTAACGTGTTCCGTCTCCTGCCCAAAGTACTGCGAGACGAATAGTTGAACGTGTTGCCGTTCGCTATCCAGACGGAACTCTTCGTCGATCCAGTTGTCTCCGCCAGCCTTGAGACCACCGACAGCCCGGTACGCAGTGGCCGTCTCAGCCAAGATGCGAAGGTGCGTCAGACTCTGCTCGGGGATCTTCTCCAGCAGTGTCATACCATACTGAGCTTCGGTACCACGCTGCTGGATCTCCGCAGCCGATGTGGAGTACCCGACTAATTTAGCCAGGACATCGCTGTGGCAGAGCTCGTTCTTTTCTCGCAGTTCGATATTGAGCCTGTCGTGGCGAGTCTCAAAGTTATTAGACCGTACAGTATCGCGAAGGCGGCGGTAAACTTTGGCCAGCTCGGTCATGAGAGTGGAACCATCACTCTGTACAGATCGGCGATTGGAGACCGGCGTGCTGGCTGCCGGGAATACGGACGTCAGCGGCGTGTTAACGACCACGGAATCCAGGCCCGACTCATCAGCCGACCATGCCTCTTCCAATAGCTGAGGCGCCTTCTCTGCCAGCGAACCCGTGACTTGTCCTGCGGTATAGCTGGCGAATCCTGCCTGAACTTGGTCGGGCGGGCGATTCGCACCAAGGCGGTAGTAGCCGGATCGCATTTGAGCGTCTAGGAAGTCTGCAAAAATGCGCTGGGATTGAAGGGGCCCGGGGAAACATTCTTCTTGTCCCTTCCAAATGATGGGCAAGAATGCGTTTCCTAAAGCCTTGCATAAGGGGCAGACAAACTCCTGTCTTCGAAGGTTCTCAGGATGGTGTCGGGCAATTTGGTGATGGTGCCGCCGGTTTGTCGCATCAAAGTACATTTCAAAGCAGCTGTAATGCATCATATGGCCGCAGCCAGTTGAGACTGGTCCGGGGCGCGAGAGGTTGGAGGGGAAGCCCTTGCCAATTGTCTGGCGTTCGGCAACAAACTTCTCGCCTTGAGCGTTGACCTTTGTGACTTCTTGTCGATTCTCATGAGCAACCCCGAATGGCCGGATGTCTTCCGCAGAGCGATCCAGGCTGGAAGGTGTGTGGAAGGCTTCCCTAACGAAGTCTGGATCTTGTAAATCCGTCTGTCGTAGAATATGACTCTCGTTGAACAGAGCAAACGTTCCGTAAAGACGACGGTCGTCCGTGTCTTCTTGACACAGAATGCAGGTGCCAGTGGGATACTTCCAATTGTTCTTCCGGTCAGTGTTCTGCTCGGCCTCTTCCTCGTCCTCTAGATCCGAGCCCCAGTCAATGTTGCCCTGGTTCTCTAAGAAGCTCTTCTGTTGCTGTTGGAACTGAGCCATAACCTTTGCCTGTCGACTGAGTGCGGCCTTCTTCTTGCGCTCGCGTTCCTCCTCTGCAGAGTTGTTGGCAGGGGATGCAGTATCAATGCGGTCAACCGATACACCCAATCGAACATATGCGTTCTCAAAATTGCGTGGGCGCTTCTGTCGCATCCTCTTCAGGATGAGAGCGATCTTGGGGTGGCACGCCTTGAACTCTTCCTTGGTAGACATCATGTCCAGCAACGCGACGATGGTCTTTGCATTAGGCGCTTCTTGCATGAAGTTGCTTCGAGCTGTGCGTGTCAAGGAGATAAAGACAAATGAGTTGAGCGACTCCTCCGTCATGTCGCTCTCGTCCGCCTTGTCCTCGGAAATCGCAATGAGAATCAGGTGAAGAACAACCTGAAGGAAAGTCTCAGTGCGAGTGGATGGCACGCTTGGCGTGAGTCTGGCGGCGACCAGCGGGTAGAGCAAGGAGTAGTAGATGACCTGGGCAAACATGCCGGTACTAGTGAACGCAGCCAGGTCCTTGAACAGTCCTGAGGGAATAGATCGAAGTTTGGGCTCGTACACAATCTCTTCGACCGGCTTCCCAGTCTTGATGGCCATCTTCTTGCGATAAGCTAGCTCGGACTCCTCACGCTGGTTTTTGTTGTAGTGGGCAATGTAAGGATCAATATGCTCAACGAATTCGGGTCGTAGCTCAAAAGTGCCTACGTCGGAGACACCCTCTGGAGGCTTGAACGAAGCCATTTCATCAAGCACACGGTGGAAATCCTCTTGCTCCTGCCACTTCTCGGGCAGCTTGTTGCTGATTTCGTTGAACGAAAGGGGCTTGAAGCATAGGATATGAGTGAGGTCGCGGCGGATGGCGAGGACATTGGCGTTGGGCTCATCCTCGGAGGCAATCAATGATGTGCGATCACTTAGCAACACAATCAGGAGGTGAATCATGTCTTCAACCACGTCCAAATGCTGCGCATCGTCTTGCGCTGCCGACTTTTGCTCAAAAAAGCCCTTGACCCATTTCTCCATGCCGAATCGATCAATGATGGATGCGAGGACGCGGCTTGGATCAGCTGTGACCATGGCAGTCTGAAGCAAGAAGATGTCTCGGTGGTGAGAGACATCTCTTTGGCTGACTCCACGATATGTCGCCGCCTGGTGACGCAGACTAATGCCATTGCGAACCCACATGTTCGCTTTGATCTGCGCCAACCAAGCGCAAACCCGCAAGGGGTAGTCGAATGCAGCCATGAGGTTGTCTTCCGGTGAGTTATCCCTTCTTGGCATAACCTTGCGGCCCATGGAGCGGGGAGGAACCCTCAAGTCTTGCGTTGTGAAGCTCAGCAGGGCTCGCATGCTTGAGGCAGGGAGAGACTTTCCGCACTCCACCAACCACGAGAGCGTATAGTGGAGGGCGTGGTGGAAGCTGATGGGGTCCTCCTCGACGGTGAACTTGACCACTTCGTATCGTGCCGACTCATTGTCAAACTCGAAATCACCCAGAGTCTTGAACTTGACCTCTTCCTTGATCTCGGCCTGCTTAAATCGATGGCGTTCGGCACCAATAGAGTGAAGAATCACAGCCTTTGCTGTCAATCTGATGGCTTGGGCGACGAAGTGTGCCTCGTTATCCGGCACATTCCTGTACGCGTCGGCAAGTTGTCGAGCAAGTCTGTTGATTTCGCGTGTCACTAGAGAAGCCGTTATCCAGCTATCCGTCTCGTATTCGACGTGCTCCCCAATGGCGCGGACATTCGGCCCAATGCCTTGGTGTAGCTTGACGAGATCCAAAAACTGCAAGAGGTATCTCTCCTCGGTGCGTAGCTTCTCCTGGACGTTTGGCGAGCCGAAAAGATACTTCAAGTCTAGATAGAAGTGGTACATACGCCGATTCGTCACTGAACCAGAGTCGAAGGCGAGGACAGCATTGGACGAGACATCCCATGGGTAGCCTACTTGTCTAGTGGTGAGGAAGGTGTAGAAGATGGCGAGCAAGCTCGTCATGAAATTGCCGCGCTCGACAATCTCTGCAGTGATCGACGGTGTCGTGAGCATCTGTAGAGACAAGTTTATGATGGAGTGATCCGGCTCTCTGTCTCCAATCAAGTAGAGTTGAGCCAGCGTTGTGTATAATCCTGCAAATCGCAGTCCCAAGATGCGCTTGAATTCGGGTATCGAAACAACAGTTGAGATGTAGAGAGATCGAAGGTCGTTGCGTACCTTCTTCCACATGCGGAGATCGAATAGAATGAGCCAGTCTAGACGAACCCTTTGGAAGACATCCTCCGCCGGGGGAACATTCTCACGGTTCATGTAACCAGGAGGAGTCTCGAGCCAATACCTACCTGGCTTCGGTGAGGGCGCCTTCTCTCCCTGGCCAGGAGTTTTGGGAATTTCCAAGTTAGCCTTGGCGTATATTGCAGGTGCAATCAGGGGCTCAGCAGTGTCGGAGTCTGAAGGCGTCAAATCGCGGTCTCTGGCAGACCGGCGTGCAGCTGCGGGTGGAGGCGGAGGAGGCGGATAACCGGCCATGGTAGCTTCATCTTCTTCCAGAGCTTGATCATTGCCACGCCACTCGAGGCCAATATCCCCAGGTCCATCAGGCTGGATATCCACCATCATAATATCGTCCATATCATCATCGTCGTCATCGTCGCCCGCGTCACTATCCGGAGTGCCGTTGCCCCTGCCCATGTCGATGTCATCATCATCACTGTCGCCAAGAGCTCTTGTTTGCTGTTGAGCAGCAATACGCTGCATCTGCAGTAAGACGTGCTGTGTGAAAGACTGAGACTGTTCGAGATTTCTCAAGAACCTCTCTTCGTCGTAGATGCCATCCTTCCCCACAATAGCATGGCTTCCAGGACTGCCCTTCCTCCAAGGCTTCATCATCTCCTGGCAGACGGTGTTTCGCAGAATGGTATGGTCTGATCCGACACTACATCCTGAGATGTCGCTGAGCCACTCGATCATGGCCCCACACATCTGCTCACGGAATGTGTCGCGCGATGACCTGATGGTGACGGTAACCTTGATATGTTCCAACTTAGTGGCCATCTCAAGAAGAGCGTCAAGGTCGTCGAGCCGCTTCAGAATGCTGCGCCCGACGAGGTCCGTCTCAGTAGCGCGTTCGAGAGCCTGAGCCTCCGTTGTTCTACAGGCCCGCGCGATCTGATTCTGGACATCCTCCACCGTGTGCTTCTCGTCGTTCCAGAGGACCAGTGCGTATTCGGGGTGCCCCGAAGGACCTTCGCCGTAGATGCTTGGAGACAGGCGCGAAAGCTCCTCGTCGGCTTGGATAGAGTCGGCCGTCTTGCCCTGCCGCAGCTGCTCTGGTGAGCATGATATGACGTCGCAGATATAGTCAAAGACACGGCCAATCGTCATCTGCATGTTCTGCACCAGGTCCTCGGGAAGACCGGCCGGTTCCTTTCCCTTTCCCTCGCCCTTCTCCGGACTCGTCTCGGAGTGAATCGTACAGAACATGGGGAGGCGCCATGCCTCGTCATCGCCACAGTCACAACATCCACTGTTGCCGACGGAAATGCTGATGCGAACCATGTGCCCGGCGTGATCGGTCGAGTCGAAGCATCGGCTGCAAAGGACGCAAGTATCATCGGTGCTGCAGGTCCTACAGGAGTATGAGGCTTCTCCGGGCTTGAAGATGTGGCCGCATCGCTTGCCGCGGGCGGCTTCGGTGTATTCAGCGCCTTCCTCTGCGCCCTGAGCATCGTGGAGCTTGAGGTTGTGCGAAGGACGTCCAGAGGGAAAGAAGAGGGGCATGTATCGCTCGCCTCCTGCCAAAGACCAAAATAGACTTTCCAACAGGTCGTGGTGCGCTTGATCGTCGTACTCGTAGTTCCATCTTGCGGGAAGCTCTCGGAGAAACTCACAGAGCTGGCGCTCTTGAGTTGACATTGGGGTTTCCATTATAAGTGATTGGTCATGGCTCCCTTTCTCAGGTTTCGTTGTAGGAAAGAGTCGAATCCCCGGGAGGGAGAAGGGCTGTTCGTGCAAATAGGGCGTGTATGAGGGTGGTTGTTGTTTCTGGAGCCCGGTGATGTGCGATATTGCGTATCGGTAGAGCTCTGGCGGGGTCTTTTTGGCAAATAGTGGCGGGTCGCTTGTACGCGGTGAGTAATCTGAGGTGGGCTGGAGGACGGAAAATGGTAAGCGCCTGGAAGGCCTCTTGGATTCAAGAAGCAACTAAACTTAAGAGACTGCAGGAGATGCTTACTGGCGAAGGGAATCCAAGAGGGATCTTCACAGGCAATAGCGGTGACGTTTCTCTCTCGAAGGAAAAAGAAAAAGGCGGCAGTGAATGTGTTGTTAAAAGGTGGTTGACACTACGAGTCCCGGCAGAGTACAAGCACAGGTACACTCGGGCGGGAGCTGGGAGGTGCTGGCGCGTTTGGTGGGGTTGGGTTAGATCAGCGGGAGACTACGTTTGAGCTGGAGAAGGTGAAGAGGTGGTAGGGGCATGGGTATCTCCCGTTTGGGCGAACACAGTGACCCGGTCTCTGTTTGGCAGCACATGTCACTATTCACTATGACATTGTGCCTAAGTACTTTGGGGGAGTTTCAGTACGCTAGCATGTTAGGTATCTCAGGTAGGCACGGAGAAGATAGCCCAACTGCATGTGCTTGCTTCCATTCCATTGCTTTGACCCCGCCAGAATATCTCAAAGACATGGATCTCACCGTTTGTTTCGTCCAAGAATCTGAATCCATTGAATACCTCGCAAGGACAGAAAGAAGCATTGCATTCAGAAAGTGTGAGGCCAGAGCCAAGTATCATGTTTCAGTCTGACATTCATACATGTTGAGAGAGAGTCTTGGGAAGGAAAACTTTGACTTCTGTTAATATTCGTCAACTCAGGATCAAATACACGATTTCGCTATTGATATCAGACAGCTAGAGGCATTTCCTACCATTTCGCTTGTCCTTTATTATTGAGCTCGCACCAACATCACCAAAAAAACATGATCCACCTTTCCCTAATGTCTATGCCACTCCAAAGATGAGATAGAATGTCACAGCGCCTTCAACTTCTCCAAGTTCTGCTTCCCCATCACTGTCACCAAGCCAGCCGCACAAATTCTTTGCAGCTTCGAGTAATCGCAATAAGTCCGACCTGTCGGGAGAGTCGCTGCGTTTGCTGCGATTACTGCACTCCACGACCGCTTCCGCCCATTCTAGCAGCTGCGACATGGTTGTCGCTGCTTCCCGCTTCTTCCCCCTACCCATGAATTCGTTTAGTGCGTCTACGTTGGCTTGTTCCCAAAGATGATTGCAAATCCGGCCGGTGCTCTTCAAAAGCGATTCAGTCGAGACCGAGTCGCTGGCGGCGGAAGACGCTGAAGACGAAGAATAATGGTGCAAATCTCGTTGAACGGGTCGATCGTAGGGGCCGGGGCGACGACTGCCTCCACGAATCCTTCTCAAGCAACCCCCCCTTGAATTGTCTCTGCGCTCTTCTCTGCGTTCTCTTCTGCGATCGTTTCTGGCTTGCCTGCGTCGTCGTTCGTGATACTTCTGGCTAGCTCGTAGACAAATGTCCTGAACCGAGCGAATCCTCATTGCTAGAGCATGCCTCTCCTTATGAGATTGGAGTCGTGCGAGAAACCGCAAGAAGCCGTCATCCAACGCGCCAAAATCCGCCACGGATATGTCCATGTCATTTCGGTGCGGAATTTGCACAGTTAATGGCGCAAGTGGCATGCCCTGGATAGTGCGTCCAGCCAGAGCGCGTCGTTCAAGGAGAGAACCGGCGTGGAGTTGTGAATCAAAGTGAGGTGACATAGGCGAAGCTTGTACAGTCATTGAGTTCACACAGGGCGCCGAATTCTGATCCTTTGGTCTGAACGCAAGATTGTAGATGAATGTGCTGGGTGAGCGCTGAGGCTCGGGTTCTCTGCCGTACTGCTCCATGTTGAATGTTGATTATCAACGCCACTTGGAAGGTCAACCTGAGTTAGAGGATCTTACAAGCCGTATTTGTATAGAACCGGACGTCGAGCGACCGAGGCCTCTTGGTCAATTTTCTCGGAAAGAACTGTCGAGAACGTGTCACTAGGTGCTAGCATGTCAGCTCACAATATGGAGGTGAGTATCTGAAACATCGTGGTATTTCCATTGAAAGCTTGCTATGAAAGGTTGTCTAAGTGCTCCAAATGACGATTCTCCCGTCGACACCGCTGGCTTCATCTCTAGTTAGCATTCGACACTAGTGAACAAAGGGATTCTGAAACTTACAGGTAAACTTTGTCAAGTTACCGCCAGACTCTTCATAGGAACGAAGTGTGGTGACAGTGTTCTGATGTACCGTCTTGAGCTTGGTATCGTCCGTAGCCTTGCCCTTGAGATCCATCTGCCTGAACATGTTGAGCGCAGACTCTTCGCGGGCGTCGCTAAGCCCGGGTCGGCCCTTTGACTCGAGAGTACCGGCAAGGCTCCAGCCGCCTTCGCCGCCCTTGAAGCGGAAGGCTTCACAGTCGTAGCCTGCGGCAATGATCTCGTCCTCTGAGCTCCACAGAAGGCTCATGAAGGGAAGCAACTGGGTGGTGATGGTGACAACGGCGCGGGGAGGCTGTTCAGGGGCACTGGGGTATACGACAGTAATGCTGCTATCGTGAGCAGCAAACGCCAGGGCATTTCCGCTCGGCGAAAAGGAGACAGAGTGAACCCAGCCGGCAGAGTTGTTCAAGTACTCTCCGCAGACGGTGTTGAACGGCAATCTTTCACCCCAAGCGGTCGGCTCGGGGCGGGCGTCGACACCCTTGATGAAACTGGAAAGAACTCTGGCGTGGGCGTCGGTAGATCCGGCAGCAAGCAGAACGGAGTTTGGGTGCCATGCGACGGATGTGATGGTGCTGCGAATGGGCTTCTTCAGGTGCTTCGATACCCACCAGTCGTTCTCCTCCTCGAAGTAGCAGACGGCAATCACGCGGTCGCCCGATCCGACGGCGAACTTGGTCTCGGAGGGGGACCATCGCACAAAGGTCGCGGCGCGGCTGATTCGGAGGAGGACAAGTGTGGGCTTGTATCCGGTAGGCGAGGGCTCCCAGACAAGAGCATTTCTGTCTATCGCGGGAGGTCAGTTGCTATTCTCGACTCGGAGACAGGACAGAATTAGCGCGCATTGACATACCTTGAGAGCAGGAGACAATGCGGCCGCTGTTGGGAGCAATGTCGACACTCGTGACGGTCTTGTCGTGTCCTTTGAGCTCATCCTTGAGCTTGAAAGAGTTTCCAGTAGGTCCGTAGAGCTCAATGGTAGAATCGCGAGCGATAGCCAGCGTCTGGCGGTCGGCAGAGAAGGAATGGTCCGCGATGGGCGCGTGGAAGAGGTGGTGAACCTGAGGGGCCGCCATGATGAACGATTGCTTCGTGATAGGAGTATAGCTCTCTACTACCACGATCTAGAATGAGTCGGAGGTTGTTGAGGGAGTGTGGAAAGAACAGAGTTGGCGATGTTGGCAGATGAAGTGATCGCTTGAGGCAGTGCTAGTTGATGCTGGCTGGCCTCCGTCCAAGCAAGGCAATGTACCTATCTCCCCAGGCTCTACATACGTAAGGTGCATGCATTGCATACACTACAACGTACCGTCTGGGAGGTGCACATTGGTGGGGCAGAGAGGGGCGTTACGTAGGTAGGTTAGGTAGGTCTTCCGACAGGGCAACATGGCATTCGCACCATTCTCCTTCGTGCACAGCTCTGAACCTAAGGCCACACCCTGGCGTCCATGGTATCGATTGGCAGCGCTAGCAGTGAAGCTCCGAAGGCTACTCGACTAACTACAGTGCGGTGGCCGGACGTTCATCACAAAAAATCGGTACCGCGACGATTCAACGAGGACGAATATCACTACGCGCCACCTCGAGACCATACCCACACCGAACACACACTGTCGAGCAATTGACGATTTCCGCAAAGGCCTCATATCATCTCACACTTCCGTTCATCATACTGCACAATGGCAGCGGTCGCCCCTCCCCGTGGCCTCGCGCCAAACGCATCACTACCCGCCAAAGTTGCAACTGTTGCTCCGAACCAGACGTAAGTCAGAAACCCAGGAAACAAGAGGCAATCGCTAATGATTGTAGGCTATATGTCACAAATCTCCCGTCGAACAAGATACAAAAAGCTGACTTGCGAACCGAACTTTACTTGCTGTTCTCCACATACGGCCCCGTTCTCGACATCGTCGCCATGAAGACCATGAAGATGCGAGGGCAAGCCCACATCACCTTCCGCGATATCCAGACAGCGACCCAGGCCATGCGCTCCCTTGAAGGCTT
Source organism: Colletotrichum abscissum (assembly GCF_030869225.1). Lineage (NCBI taxonomy): Eukaryota > Fungi > Ascomycota > Sordariomycetes > Glomerellales > Glomerellaceae > Colletotrichum > Colletotrichum abscissum. Next base: position 1,121,617 of record NW_026849988.1, on the reverse strand, counting down.
TGAGTTCCTCGGTCGGCCTCTGGTATGCGACCTTGAGAGTAGAGGATCATAAGGGATTTCGCTGACGAGACCGTGAACAGAACGTCCAGTACGCAAAGTCCAAGTCCGACTTCGTCGCCAAATTAGACGGCACATACAAGATGCCAAATTCGACAGCAGGAGCTTCCAGCACCGAAGTGACGGATCTTCAGAAGAGCATCTTCAACGCTCCCGCACCTGGTGCCGCATCAGCAGCGGCCACGGGGGCCACCACGACGAAGCCGGCAGCCGGTGATGATCAAACCATGGCTGACGCGCAGACGGCTGATGCAAGAGGCCAGAAGCGGACCAGAGACGAGGAAGAAGACGAGGACAGCGATGTTGCCATGGAAGAGGACAGCGACGACGATTGAGGATTTCAGCCTTGCATTTCAGTTCAAACAGGGTGAGAGAAGGCAGGAAGGTCCCGGCGGCGGTGAGCTTCAGTCGGTTGGATCCAGGGCCATCTCTTTGGGCACCCAGAGCCCGACGCATCCGCCAACCAGGCCGAGCCATAGCATCATGTACTGCTCCTTGGAACAGTTGAAGCCCGACATGGCGTCACCGAGGAGGCATGGATGGATGAAGAATGACGGTAATCCCGTGAGAGGGTGGTGCTGCGACCTCGATTGTTAGTACAGACCTACAGACGGTCTCTTTCAGAAGATTTAATTGACTGGTCCGCAGCTGATGCACACTTACGTCGCCGGAGATCCCTCCAATTCCGCTAGACCGTCGGAGAGCATCCTTGAACTGATCGGGCACCAGTCTTCGAAAGACAGTGTCAAGGTTGAATGCAGGCTCGTCGGCTGGCAGTCCGTGTAATGTGAACCACAGGCAAGGCATCCGATATGTGGGATGCCAGTGCACTTCGTAGACGACGTGACCGGAATCAGGAACGTGTGACCTGGAGAGCGCAGCCTGCCATATGTGAGTGAACATAAGCAGCGTGTCGTATAAGAAGAGCCTAGAACATTACCTCGTCGGATTCTTCAGCATCAATCATGGCCTCATCACCCAGTCCTAGAGCATCCTTTTCTGAAGCACCATCGCCAAATGAAAAATTATCCAGAACGGATGAGAGATCGCCGCAGTCCAAAGTAGCCTCGAGTGGCCGGATGATTTGCAAATAAGTAGTGTATTCAACGCCCGAGGCGAATGATGTATCAAGTGCCGTGCATACCCTCATTTTCCAACGCCGTCGCATCGGGCCCAAGGTAGCACGGCAATACTGGCTATCGAAATGATGGCATATTTCGGAAAACTCCTCAGGAGTCAAAAATGGAAAGTCCTTAAACGACATTTTTAACGTAGACAATGTGTGCCCTCCAGAGTTGAATTTGTGTTTCCCTTGTTCGTGTGAAATAGGTCCAAATATCCCTGAGAACTCGACTGATGGGGATGCAACGTCGACTGTAGGGGAATGATCAGTCGTGGCACTGGAGGGCAGACTCGACTCTCCGTTGGCTCACACGTATAATGTGAACATAGACCGAGTCGATTTCAGGGTTCTCGATGCGGCAGACGTCTATTTTCCCGGGCCGTATCCCTCTTGAAGTTGAAATGCTCGGATGCAGGCCATCGACTGTACGACGAGTTGGGTGTCGGTTGTGCCCTTGAGAGCCCCACTGGCCTCAAGGTACGGATACCCAATCTTTAAGTCGGCTACTTCGTTCCGGTACGTATCTGATAGTAGTAGCACTTTGCAACTTGAATGGGAGACCGTCCATGCCTGAAACTCTTTCTTCGTCACTTTGTCTGTATATCAAAGGCTCCTACCTTAGATTGAGCCCTTCTGTCCTGCCTACCTGCTGGTGACAGTGAAAGATGGCCAACACGACAGTTCCAGTGCCAATTTGCCAGTGACACTGCCTCTTGGGAATTCCATCTGTCCCAGCGTCGGAAGGATCGGCACGTACTCCGTATTTGTCCCGGCGAGAAAAAACTACAGGGCAGGCTCCAAGCCGGCCGTGGCTGAGTGCTATCCGAGGTAAGGGTACCTATTTGACGGCAGAAGGCTACTCGCTACGGGCGTACACACGGAGAGAACCGCTTCCACTACAGCTATGCTGCTGCCATTGCCAACCTGTGGGTCTCCTGCAGACCTGTGACCAGCTTGCCAGCCTACCAGAGTGCACCCAAAAAACAGAAAACACAACCACACTCATCTCTTCTCTCCTTTTCCCCACACACCTCATCGAACACCCGTCACGATGCTCTCGAGAAGACTTGTCGCGACTGCGCGCTCCGTGCCGCTGCGCCGGTACCAGCCGCGTTCGCTGCCGCTGCAGCTTCCCCAGATGATGCAGCACGTCCGCAGCTATGCCGACAAAATCGTCCAAGTGCCGCAGATGGCTGAGTCCATTTCCGAAGGTACCCTGAAGCAGTGGTCGAAGCAGGTCGGCGACTTTGTAGAGCAGGATGAGGAGATTGCCACCATCGAGACTGACAAGGTAGCTTTGTTCATCTGGTGTCTCTGGGGAAAACATGACGTTCCTATTGCTGACCGCAGTTCTTTCTCTTGTCGCACAGATCGATGTTGCTGTTAACGCTCCCGAGGCCGGTACGATCAAGGAATTTTTGGTCAACGAGGAGGACACCGTCACTGTCGGCCAGGATATCGTCAAGATGGAGCTTGGAGGCGAGAAGTCCAGCTCAAGCGAATCCAAGCCTGCCCCAGAGAAGAACTCGGAGCCCGAGTCAAAGCCAGAGTCCAAGTCAGAATCGAAGCCGGAACCTAAGAAGGAGGCGCCCAAGGATGATGCGCCCGCCAGTAAGCCCGCTGCCCCGGCAAAGGAGACGTCAAAACCTGCTCCTGCTCCCGAGAAGGAGTCGGCAACCAGCGCTGCTCCGGCGTTTGGCAGCCGTGAGGAACGTCGCGTAGGTCTTCCACCCAATCTTCGCGTGCAATCTTTTCCATGAGCAATAGAGCTGACTGGGCGTCTTCGCAGGTGAAAATGAACCGTATGCGCCTCCGAATCGCCGAAAGACTCAAGCAGTCGCAGAACACAGCGGCCTCGCTTACCACCTTCAACGAGGTTGACATGTCCTCCCTTATTGAGTTCCGCAAGCTTTACCGCGATGACGTCCTCAAGAAGACTGGTGTCAAGCTTGGTTTCATGAGCGCCTTCTCTCGCGCTTGCGTCCTGGCCATGCGCGATATCCCGGCCGTCAACGCCTCCATCGAGGGCCCCAACGGCGGCGACACGATTGTATACCGCGACTATGTCGACATCAGCGTTGCGGTCGCCACTGAAAAGGGTCTCGTCACCCCTGTCGTGCGCAACACCGAGTCGCTGGACATGCTCGGTATCGAGAAGGCCATTGCCGACATGGGCAAGAAGGTATGGACGATGACCCTACTACGTCATCGAGGTTCAACGCTAACATGGAGCTATCACAGGCCCGCGACAACAAGCTGACGATCGAGGACATGGCTGGCGGTACCTTCACCATCAGCAACGGCGGTGTCTTTGGCTCGCTGATGGGCACCCCCATTATCAACCTTCCCCAGACTGCCGTCCTCGGACTCCACGCAGTCAAGGATCGCGCAGTGGCCATCAACGGCAAGATTGAGATCCGCCCCATGATGTACTTGGCGCTTACCTACGATCACCGCCTTCTTGACGGAAGAGAAGCTGTTCAGTTCTTGGTCAAGGTCAAGGAGTACATTGAGGATCCCAGACGTATGCTTCTGTAAGGGAAGCAGCGCTTTTACGCGTTGAAACACAACATACACATGATTGAGCATTGCGACGATTGGGAAGAGCCATTGTACTACTACACACTAAACTAAGACGGAATGCGACACTAGGATTTCTGGGAGTGTTCATTTTGCCAATGAGTGATTTGTACACATAATGCTCGATGCCATCAGGCTGAAGCAGATGGGAGTAATGGTCTCAATGGAGCTAGCTACCTTACGAATACAGAAGGCGGTGCGCAGTAGTCTGAAAGCATCGCGTAGACCGAAAAAAGGACTCGCAATCACAGACAGTTGCATGTATGCGAGATTGGTGGTCCAAAGACCATAAGAACTAGGTACCGAACAATAAAGATTCAAACGCATCGATCCATCATGACGAAGGTGCATGGTACGCTGGGCATAAGTGCCGCCTTTCCGTAGGTTCCTGTCCTGTCCACCAGTGAGCGTGCGCTGTGAGGAAATACAGTGGGTTAGCGGGTAGAGTGGTCGGCACCTTACCTCTAAGACCCGACGGGACACCTTTGCGCGACCAAGAGGTGTCACTCACTGGCCCGCTCCAGCTGGGTCAGAAAGTCCACATCATCGAGATTCCTTAGGTACCTAGTCTCAGTTGCTGGTTGCTCTTGTCTCTCTTGTTATTTTTCCTACATCCCACGCCGTCACAGTACAACTGTCATTCCTCAAAGCTGCTGGGGTTTGAGCCAGAGCACCAGTCTTTGCAAGCCTCCTTCAGTCTTTTCCCTCAAAGGTTGTTGACCCCCGAGGTTTGCGACCTGTTCGTCCCGTCCCACGTCGTTTGCTCGAAACCGCCGGATCCACACTGCGACAATGCTGAGGGCGTAATATGAATGTTCGCGACCCTTTCAATCTACATCAGAACTCCGCCCTTAGCGTTTTCAAAATCACGGCCGCCCGAGCTGCCCATAACATCAAAGAAAAAGCAGTCGAAGCCGGAGCCACTGCGCTGAACGACATGTCTTTCAATGTCCCAAAGAACGTTCCCTCCTTCAGCAATCCCCAGCGACAACTCGAGGACAGATATTGGGGTGCCTCTGCCAACAGCAGCCGATCCTACCGTGGAGGCAACACTGGTATCTTCCACGGTGTGCAGGGGCGGGTAGAAGACCTTCTTGGTACCAAGGGCCAGCTTCCCATGTACAAGGACAAGCCCTATGCCCACCACGCAAGCCGGAGGTTTCGGCCTCTCTGGCGGCGGAAGCGCTCCATCCTCGTCACCCTCCTCTGCTTCGTAACAGGCCTCTGGTTCTTCGGCTTCTTCTCAGAGGGCTCCAAGGCCCGCGAATCGGCAACGACATGGACTGGCTGGCTTGGTGTGACAGAGCCCACGGGCAAGAAGGTGGACTGGCTCAAGAGACGGGAGAGAGTAGTTGAGGCCTTTGAGCTCAGCTGGGATGCCTACGAACGCTATGCCTGGGGTAAGACTTTGAACTTGCTGGTAACATTGTGTTCGTTCATATGGAGCTCGGAAACTAACAGCCGAATTTGTTCACAGGATACGACGAGTACCACCCCATTGCGAAGACCGGACGACAGATGGCACCCAAGGGTCTTGGTTGGATTATCATCGATTCGCTCGACACCATGATGTTGATGAACTTGACATCACGCCTGAGCCATGCGAGGCAATGGCTTGCCAACGACTTGACGTGGGATCAAGACCAAGACGTCAACACATTCGAGACAACCATCAGAATGATGGGTGGCCTTCTCTCTGCGCATTACCTGTCCACCGAGTTCCCCGAGCTGGCCGCGATCAAAGACGACGACCCAGGCGCGCCTGGTGAGGACTTGTACCTGGAAAAAGCAAAAGATCTGGCCGATCGTCTGATGAGCGCCTTTGACTCGCCGTCAGGAGTTCCCTACGCCAGCGTCAACCTGGCCACCTACAAGGGCATCGTATCCCACGCTGACGGCGGCGCCTCTTCGACCGCAGAGACAACGACACTGCAGCTCGAGTTCAAGTACCTAGCCAAGCTGACCGGCGAAAAGGACTTCTGGGACAAGGTCGAGCGGGTCATGAAGGTGGTTGACGATAACGGTGCTCAGGATGGACTTGTCCCCATCTACCTCTACGCCACGACGGGAGAGTTCAGGGGAGACAACATTCGCCTGGGCTCCCGCGGAGACTCGTACTATGAGTACCTGATCAAGCAGTATCTGCAGACGAACAAGCAGGAGCCCGTCTACCTGGAGATGTGGGACGAAGCCCTAGCAGGAGTCCGCAAGCACCTGATAACCTACAGCAAACCCTCTGGATTTACTGTTCTCGGAGAGCGCCCCTCTGGCCTGAACCACGAACTGTCTCCAAAGATGGACCACCTTGTTTGCTTCATGCCCGGTACCATTGCTTTGGGAGCGACTGGAGGCATTCCCGAGGCAGAGGCCAGGAAATTACCCACATGGAACAAGAAGAAGGACGAAGACATGAAGCTGGCCCGCGAGCTCATGCAGACGTGTTGGGGCATGTACAAGTGGATGGCGACAGGGCTTGCCGCCGAGATCACCTATTTCAACATCGACAACCCACCTGCATCTCCCTCGGCCTCGCATCACCCACCCAAGGACTTTGATCCGGATCCGCATGCCAAGTGGCGACAGGACTTTGAGGTACACTCTCAGGATGTCCACAATCTCCAACGACCAGAGACGATTGAGAGTGTCTTTTACATGTGGAGAATCACTGGCGACATCAAGTACCGTGAATGGGGCTGGGAGATGTTCAAGTCGTTTGTCAACTACACCTCGGTCGAGGATGGTGGAGGCTTTACGAGTTTGAGCGACGCCAACACGATTCCCCCAGTTACGCGTGACAACCTGGAAAGTTTCTGGATGGTAAGTGGAACTCTACTTGACTGCTAAGCCATGGTAACTAACACGGTGTGACTAGGCCGAGACGCTAAAGTATTTCTACCTCCTGTTCTCACCGGATGATTTGTTGCCCATGGACAAGGTCGTCTTCAACACGGAAGCGCACCCGCTCCCCCGGTTCGATATGGGCAAGCTCTTCAGCACAGGCTGGCAGCGCAAGCCAAGAGACGCCAACGGAAAGCTGATTGTAGAGAAAAAGGAGGAGCAAAAGGAACAAGCATGATATCATTGATGTAGGCTCACCTGTGATGGAAGTCAGGGAGAGCATGTTTATATAAAGTAGCATGTCTTTGTCGTTGGAGGCATCGTATTCAAACGACACAGTCTGGCGTTGTATGGGATGATGATTTAGCTGTTGTACAAAATACTGCTCAAACATGGGCTAATGTATCTCTCAATGGTCTTGCTACCACTGCTTTTTGACGTCCTTTCTGCACTGCCAGAATTGCAATGCTTTACAGCTATTCATGGCAGTAATCGCTGACTATAAAGGCATACTTCCACAACTCCCTGCTCGCTTGTAAGGACTTGACGCCGCCGCACATACGGTTCTGAGATAAGGGATAATGCACTTTGTATTCTACCTAAGCACCCTAGGTATTGGAGGTATGTGCCTCGATGCATGTGGGGCGTGGGATGACAACCTGCCTCAATCTGTGCGCCTGTCAAACATTGGGTCTGAGGCGAAGCTGCAAACAGAGTTGCGAACAGACTGCAAGCAGGGCATGGCACCTGCATATTGAACAAAGTCAATTGGGAGTTTTGCTTCGGCGCTCAGCAGGTGTGTCATCATTATTCTCGAGTCTTGGAGAGGGGAACGGACGACTGTGGGCGAATGTTGACTTGAGCAAATATCCCTACATAGTAGACGGTAACCCACGATGCGAGCAGAGAAACGGTCTCCCCTGTGGAGCCATCCAGCTTCCTAGTTGGACGATCTATGGCTCCCAGTCATGCTGCCTCCATTTAGTCTCCATTAAGGAACCCCAGACAAGCACAGGCCCGTACCGATTGCAACAGTGGGCATTGGGTAAGCGAGAGAGATGGAGTGAGAGGCACGGACGGGCAAGAGGGAGAGATAGCGGAAGTGGATTCATCTCTGATTAGGGCGACTTTGGGGGGGGGGGGGGGCGCAAAGTTGGGGGGCAGGCACACTGACAATTCCATTTCCAAGTGCAACTGCCCATTGCCAAGGGACAAGTGAAGGATTCGAGCCTGGCCCAGCCATGACCACCTCTCCCCTCATTCGTCGGCGCCAGTGTCGCACCCTTAAGCCGAGCCAGTTCATCCTGTCGCCGACGTTCTGAAGGACCGAAAGAGGCGACTTGGAACTCATGTCTGTCAGTCGGGGGGGTATCCTTGTCACCAGATTAGACCAGCAAGCCATCCCATCCTGTCACCTTTCAACGCCAATGCGGCAACTGCGCTGGTCGGCCCAGCATGATAAGCCTCACCACACACGCTCAGTCACCCAACCCCTTTAGGTGGCGGTAGTCCGTCGCTTTTCGTCGCAACGACTAGTACACGGAAACGTTGTCCTTCTCCTGGTGTGCGGCATAGACTTCAAGGCCGACCGGTTTCCTTAATCCGCGAACTCTCCACGCTCTCTACCGACGATTACGCCAATACTTCGAGACGATCTGCAGGCATCTTATCGGCGTCAGACCCTGCTTCTACGCATCCAGATACCCTCGGCAACAGGCATGCGATTCTCGACGGAGGTGACCGATGCCTAAAGCGCGCCAAGTCTCACCGAACGAGCGACCCGACATACGAACGCCATATCTCACGATCGACCGATATACACGATAACAATTCGAACAAACGGCCAGGCACAGAGCCAGACTCAACAGTATCACCTGTGACGAGCGGTGTAGACGGCGACAACGACCCCCACTAGTCTTGATATCTACCATTTACATACCGACACGCTACGGAAACGGGGATGGCGCCGTACAACGAGGACGTGGAACTCAGTGCGATCAAGATCAAGGAAGATTCCCTCACCCTCGGGAGCAGCTATAGCATGCGGCGGGAACCCATCTACGACCCGAGCCCCGCGCCGGGTGTCTTGAGCCGCGTGCTCGAGAGCTTCAGGCGCGCGCCCTCGCAAATGTCCGATGGCAGCATCCACAGGCCAAAGAGCAACTCATCTCTGGACCTCGAGCCCGGCCACGAGAGAGTGCTGAACGGCGTGCACTACTACGATATCCGACTCGCCAACCTACAGACCTCGCACTCCCTCCTCTCGCGAAAGCTCAAGGGCCGGCATTTGCAGATGATTGCCATTGGCGGTTCCATCGGCACGGGACTGTTCGTGGCTTCTGGACAGGCGCTCGAGGTGGGCGGGCCGGCGTCATTACTGATTGCCTTTTCGCTCGTGGGCGCAATGTTATACTGCACTTGTCAGGCTTTGGGGGAGTTGGCTGTTGCTTTCCCCGTTGCGGGTTCGTTCTCGGCATACTCCACGCGATTTCTGGACCCATCGTGGGGTTTTGCCATGGGTTGGAAGTGAGTATGCGCAGCACCTGCGCGCATCATTCGTGAGCGCCATGGAGAGAAGAGACCGCTGACGAAATACTACAGCTATGCACTGCAATGGCTTATTGTACTACCTCTCGAAATCATTGCGGCTGCAATCACAATAACGTACTGGCAAGAGGGCATAACCAAGGCTTACTTTGTCACCATCTTCCTTATTGGTATCGTCGCTATCAATCTCTTTGGTATTAAAGGGTATGGCGAAGCCGAGTTCATATTCTCAATTATCAAGATCATTGCGGTGATTGGCTTCATGTAAGTTTCCGTCTTCTCTCCGTTGCTACAGGGGTCTAATTCTGATCACCACGCAGCTTACTAGGGATCGTTCTCAACTGCGGCGGGACTCCAGACTCGGGCTATATTGGCGGTCGCTTCTGGCAAACACCGGGGGCATTCCACAATGGCTTCAAAGGCCTCTGTAGCGTCTTTGTCACCGCTGCCTTTGCTTTCGCCGGTACTGAGCTGGTCGGTCTGGCAGCGGCCGAAGCGGCGAACCCTCGCAAATCCCTCCCAACCGCCATCAAGCAGGTGTTCTGGCGCATTACCCTATTTTACGTCGTGGCCCTTACTCTAATTGGGCTTCTTGTGCCCTACGACGAGGCCCGTCTCCTCGGTGCTTCCTCCTCCGCCGATGCGACCGCTTCCCCCTTTGTCATTGCCATCGAGAACGCCCAGATTGATATTCTGCCCTCCGTCATGAACGCCGTCATCCTCATCGCCGTCCTTTCCGTCGGTAACTCTGCCGTCTTCGGTTCCTCTCGAACCCTCGCCGCGCTGGCGGACCAGCACCAGGCCCCGCGTTTCCTCTCGTACGTCGACCGTAAAGGTCGCCCTCTGACGGCCATCGGCGTCGCGTCTGCCGTCGGTCTCCTCGCCTACCTCGCCGACTTGAAGCAGCAGGACCAGGTCCTCGACTGGCTCCTCGCCATCTCGGGCCTGTCATCCATCTTCACCTGGGCTTCCATCTGCCTCTGCCACATCCGCTTCCGCCACGCCTGGGCCCGTAAAGGCCACGGCCTGCACGAGCTCGCTTTCCGCTCCCAGGTCGGCATCATCGGCTCGTGGTGCGGTCTCATCATGAACGTCCTCGTGCTCATCGCCCAGTTCTGGGTCGGTGCTTTCCCCGTCGGCTGGGAGACTTGGGACGCCGAGTCCGTCGCGAAGAATTTCTTTTTGCGGTACGCCGCGTTCCCCATCGTGGCCATCATGTACGTCGCGCACAAGTTTTACTTCCGGACCGTCTTTATCCGCATCGAGGACATGGACGTCACTACGGGCCGAAGAGACTTTAACCTTGGTATCCTGGTTGCCCAGGAGCAGGAAGAGAGGCGGTCGTGGCCTAGGTGGAAGCGCGTGTACAAGTTTTTGTGTTGAAGCAGCAGCTCGTGTGTTTTGGGGGAGGTTGCTGCTATTATCGACGTACAAAAACGGTTGAAGAACCTCTTTTTTACTTTTTTGATGTTTTCTGGATATGGAAGCGAGGGGTATAAACAGCGTGGCGTATGGACATCCTGCGGGGGGAGGCTGATCTTGGTACTTTACACTTTTCTTCTGACCGTTTATGTTGATGCCGTGGTATACTCTATGCCCAGGTGATTGGAGATATCCGCCATATTTGGATGACCAAAGATCATCACCAGAAAGAATGGCTTCTATTAGAATGGGGATGACACAACACACAGTTCCTGTCTGCATCATGGATCCTCACGGGTAGCGCCTAAATCGTGACATCCACTGTATAGCCACTGTCAGAAAAGGCAACTGTAACATCATCTAATACCCGTTCACAGTGACAGTAGTCAGCTACTCTTCACGAGGTTCAGGTGCCGTGATTTTACAGTCGGCGCGTGAGTTCTACCAGCATCGTATCAATCCTTCCCAGTAGTGTTGTTTGCCAAGAAACCGAGTAGGTAGAAATGTGTTCGGTCTGTTGGATATCATGGGCTATGTCTGTACAACAATACAAGCGGTAGAGGAACCTATTTTGAACCTTCTTCCTCGCCCTCCGCTCGCCCCTACTTCAAAACGTCTCCTCCATCTTCACCTCTCTGCCTTTCTCTCCTCTCTCTCATGGGTGGTACAGCAATTTTACATCCAGGTATTCTTAGCCAGATATCCTACTTCCCGTAGTCCGAGAACCACTCCATCACGCGACAGCATGGTGGAAGGATGACTAACCGGGAAAGGAACAGCACACTGGCAGCATCAAAACGCTCCCGTGAATCATGGGCAGCGTGGCACAATACATTTAATCGTAACAAGAACAGACAAGACACCGGGCCAGTGGCGCTGACTTCATCCTTTGAGGAATGCCAGGGTGTCCGTCCGTCGCGCTTAGAAGTCCCAAAAGCTCTTCTGGGCCGAGGTCAAGCCAGAGCCACCTTTGGGAGGAACGGCCTTGGGAATGTCCTCGAGGTCGTCATCTCCGTAGAGCCAGTTGCGGTTGGTGCCCTTCTTGCCACCCATGCCGTCTCCGGCGATGTGAATGCCCTTCGAGTCGCCCTCCTTCTCCTCTTTGACCTTCTTCGAGCCCATGCCGTCTCCAGCGATGTGAATACCGCCCTTGCCCTTTGAGGGCACCTGGGGCTTGTTCTCCTTCTGAGAGGCGGGAGACTCGTCATATGAATCCCAGTGGGAGTCCATGTTGCTCACCACCTTCTTGCGGGAGTCGCTGACTGCGGGTCGCCCCTGCTGGCCTGACTGGCTCGGCGAATCATCTGTCATGGCGAAATGGGGGTCAAAGTCCTTGTGACGATGGTTGAGGTTTGTAATGTTACCCAATGCGCGGTCAGAGTCGGTTCCAGGAAGGGGCTTGCCGTCTTCGCTGTACAGGTTGTTCTCATACAGATGAAGGCCAGTGTTGTGCGCAGTGCCCTTGGGTCGGCCCGCGGGACGCGGTGTCTTTTGCGGGCCATCATCCTCGAAATCAAAGTGCGCCTCGGCGTCGCGGCGTCCCTTGACCTGTTGCTGCCGGGCGACAGGGGTCTCCTTAATCGCCGAGTTGTTCACATCGGTGTCCCAGTGGCGGACGTCTTGAGTGCGCAGTGTCTTCCCGGGCTTAATCTTTTGCGGCGTCGTGAAATCGTCGAAAGACCAACTGCTGTCGTGCTTGCTAGCCTTGGGACGACCCTCGGCAGGCTTGGGAGTATCTTGCGGGTCTGAGCCATCGGCGAAGTCAAAGTGCTGGAACTTCTTGGGGTTGGGTCTGTAGAACTTCTCGGGAGACTTCTGCTCGGGGCTGTCGGGCACATCTGCGTGCTCGTCGGCGTCGAACAAGCGACTGGGCTGGAAGTTCTTTCCGGCTCCAGCCTTGGGAGCGCCAAACTTGCTTGGAGACTCATCGCGCTCACGTCCGGCGCTGGGGGAGCTAGGTTCCTCGTGCTGGGGGCCAAGGATATCGTTGAAGGACCGTTGCTGAGGTCGGGTACCCGCATAAGGTGACACAACAGCTCGGGGTGCCTCTTCTTCCTGCTCCTCCCTGGGCGCAAACAGAGACAGAGAAGCATGGGGGTCTCGCAGCACATTGGTTGAGCTGCCTCGCGATCGGTGGGTCAACTCGTTGAAGTCGGGAGCCGGGGCATCGACCTTGCCGTTGGCCTTCAAGCCCTTGGTGATCAACTTGATTTGCTCCGTGCTATCCCGGATGGGCCAGTTGCGGCCCGACTTTCCAATGATATCGCACTGCTTGAGAAGGGCGCCCTGGTCCCAAGATTGGCGAATCTGGGTGATCCTGCCCTCGCTATCGAAGTTCACGACGTGCATCTGTTGACAACGGAGCGGTTAGCCAAGTTCAAGCTACAAAGTAAGGAACGCGGGGCAGCACAAACAATCGGAAGGTAGACAGTCCGGTCAGACAGGAAGTTATCGTCGAGACCAGGCAGGTATGCGCCGCCGCTAGTGACAAACTCCAGGGTAGTGTCAACCTCTGCAGCGATAGCATCGCGGCCCTCGACGATGTCCAGGATCTCCTCCTTCTTCTTCTTCACCTGGTTGCGCAAAGTGTTGAGGTGCTTAATGATATCGGTAGGACCATTGTAAGTGGTAGTGGTGGTAATGTAGTAGAGCGTCGCGTTGGGCGCGAGCAGCGACGAGTTGGGAGCAGTCAAGAACTGCTTGTACGTTGCGGCGGCCATGGTAGCCTTTGGGTATTCGAACGTGAGGAATGCGACGGGAATGCGATGCGAAAATGACGGTTTGTTTACTTGGTATTGGTGGAGTGGGCTCGTTGGAGCTGTTGTTTGTGCACGGCTCGAGGGGTTCAAGCAGTTGCAAGAAGAAAGCTCAGCAGGGCCAGAGAGACAATGACATGAAGAGGATTGGCGAAGCTCTTGTTGCAGAAGAGAGAAAAAGAAGGAAAACAACAGACGGAGAATGTGTGGGTGGCTCAGCCCAAAACAAGCAGACCAGATGAGTTGTTCTGGAAGGGGGAGAGGGAAAATGAAGGGATGGGCCTGCGACAGGGAAGCAGGAGGGAAGGGGAAAGCGCGACACGTCTTCTTTGGAGGAGGGGCCGTTTCTGGTCACATCTGGAGACAAAGTTCCCAGTACTTGCTAAAGCTCAGCCTTTCCTGCGAATGAGGGCGTGGCGACGTGACAAGAGAAGGTAGAGATTACCTCTGCTCTTGGGGGCCGAGCACCCCCAGACTCAGCCTTGGCGTGCCATTGGCCGTTCGCTTGTCCAGGAAAGAGATCCTAGACAAAGGGGACCTTGCTTCCTGGCGTAGCAGAGTACAAGATTATCTGCCTTGTTATGCTCATCGTCGTCCTGTCTTTCCTTAGCAGCGGCCCGCTCCATTACCACGACGCAGTGATAGAGTTTCCCAGAGATCTTTGTTTGCATTGCGTCCCGCTGCCTATTTTGCAGCAGGATACCGCAACATGACTCTAGCCCGCCTGCGGGAACGACGTCAAGGCTCGAGCAGTTCGCCCTCAGAGATAGAACCCAACAAGCTTCGACGTGTCATGTAACAGAACAGAAACCAAGTCACGGCCTGCGGCTCAACCACGATACGTATAGGTACTGATGCGCAGGAGAATCCAATGATCTGCATGCGCGTGTTAACGGCCTGTCTTGCGACCAAGGTAAACATAGCGCGGGAACCTCGTTGGGCCAGCACTAGGTATCCGTACGCCAATCGCACGTGGACAGCTAACCATCGCCTATGATCGGCTCGGTCGGTTCACGTTTCCCCGCCAAAGTAGCTTTTCCAAAACATCAACATCCTGTTGATAATGAAAGCGAGATAAAGGGGTTTGAAAGTTCATATGATCTAGGCAGTATTCGGTCTGCCTCCGTCCAATGAGGGCAGACTTGTCAATCCAGCGCAAATACGTCCTAATATCGACCGACATGCAACAGAAGCACACTAGAAATGCAGGTCATGCACGCAGCACGACGCGCTTCTCATCTGCCCCTCGCCCCTCCTGTTGGTGGACGATTGGCGACCTGTGGTTGGTCTCTTTTCATCCCAGTCCCCTGTTTCATCCACGCTATTCAATCTCTTGTGGGTAGCGTTCCCGCCTGGGACCTTGCCGTCGGCCGAATCGGTCTCTAAGCAGATGGATGTGGTCACCGCAAAAGATAATTGCTTACACATGCTCAATGGTCGCCGCAGTTGAGGCTCTTTGGATTTCCCTTGGAATCAGAATAGAATATGGAGGTTGCCACGGTTCTCTTCTATTCTCACACAGTGAATAGTTGTGATCATGGAATTATTAACTTGTTCTCTAGACCTTGATGTTTAGCACCCTGTCTAAGAAACCAGGACCTGTACCGAGCGTACGGTATCTATGTAGCACAAAATGTCTCGCTTCCCTCTTTAGCCGTTGACAATGACACCGCCGTTGCAGTGGATCGTCTGTCCAGTGATGCTTGCACTGTCGGTGGAAGCCAGGAAAACCACACACGTCGCAATCTCTGAAGGCTGCGATGGGCGTCCAATGGGACTTGTGAACTCCTTTTGAGCCTTTTCATTCATGGTCGCGGGGATCAATGGAGTCCAGACCGGGCCGGGTGCAATCGCGTTGACGCGAATGCCCTTGTCGCAGTATTGATTGCTCAACCCACGAGTGAAGGAGATGATGGCGCCCTTAGTGGAGGTGTAATCCAAGAGATCAGGACGACCGATATAAGCGTTGATGCTGGCGTTGTTGATAATGGTTGCGCCCTTCTTCATGTGAGGTAAGGCGTATTTAGAAAGGTAGAAAATGGGGTGGATATTGGTGTTGAAAGTGTGAATCCACTGGTCCCTGCAATGTCTGTTAGTACGCGGGAAAAAGCAGCGAGCCGGTTTATACAACTAACTCCTTCAAGTCCTTGATATTCTCGACCATCATCTGGTATGCGGCATTGTTGAAGAGGATGTCGATGCCGCCGAGCTTCTCCAGCGCAGTGTCGACAATCTTTTGGCAATTGGCGGCATCAGTGATATCAGTTGCGATGAGGTGGCATTTGCGACCATAGGACTCGACACGCTTCTTGGTTTCCTGAGCATCCTCCTCCTCGTCAGGGAGATACGCAATGAGCGAATCGGCGCCCTCCATGGCAAAGAGAATTGCTGTGGCGCGGCCGATACCAGAGTCACCACCAGTAATGACGGCTTTCAGGCCTTCAAGCTTTCCTGCAGCTTGATACAGCTTGGAGCCGCCATCTGCAGTTGGGACTCTGTCGAAAAGAGGGGTGACGGGCAGCTTTCCCTCCTTGCCGGGGAAGCTCTGGTCTGTGACCGGCACCTTGTAACCTGGTAACGAGTTGTGAGCTTTCTCTCTGTTGCGCAGTATCATGATATAAGTAACATACCTTCCTCGAACTGGGATTTGTCTGTCATTGTGGTGTGGGCGATTACTGAGCCTGTGGATGCAGAGGTGTAGATGGATGAGCAATGTTTGGGATGTCAAGGAAGGACGAGACTTCTGAGGGAAAGAATTATAACGACCGAAGCAAAGACAGCAAGGAATCTACTATCCATTGTGTCGTCAAGACAAGTATAGTAACTAGAAGGAGGTAGGTGCATAGGTAGAACGGTTACCCACATACCTCATCAACGACGTCATGGTGACTGCAATTACAGAAACATTGTGCGGTCTAGGCTCAGGCGCTATTTCCTTCCCTCACATGAATGCGCAAATAATTGGTTGAATTTCCGAGAGTAGGAGCTTTGCGGCTCTGTATTTTCTGATCGCACTCAACAATTCGATTCATTGCATGGGAGCCCGGAGACAACCGTCCGCTTGCACATTCGGTTGAGCTTTGCTGTGGTAACTCAAGAGCGGGACAATTCGCCCGGCATGATCTCCATCTGTCTCAATTGGACACTGTGCATCGCATGCCAAGGCCTCAGGCAGTCACCACGGCGTATCTAGCATACTGGATCATGATATCAGCCTTAGCAATGACGTGGTCATCTCATGATGGGAGACGTTCGGCCATCGTATCGGCGGGAGGGCCTATGCGTCCCCGAAGCTTGAGACCCCACCCCATTGCCGTTCCGTCCTCATAATATACCCCGCACCCGGGCCCGACACGGAGTGAGCCGAGAGCAGAATACCTCCCGTACGGAGGGCCCTGTGCACCGACATGAACATGCTCTCCCGGCCGTAGTTATGGATCCTTAACACAGCTCCTTATCGTTGACTTTGCCGGTGTTTCCCCTCCCTCTTCGGAATATAGGGGCCCAACCCCCGCTCATGCAAACCACGTCATAATCTGACCACTCCCCGTTCACTTTCTTTTTCCTGACGGGCCAACCTCGGGACACAGAGGTTTTAATCTTGAGTGTGTATTTGACATGCGGCACAGAAAGACAAGCAAACACGCCACAGCTGAGCCCTGAGGTCTTTGATGTTTGCTGTCATGGGACCCGGTCAACCGGTCATCGGATCGTCTGTGTTGTAGGCCGGACCTCAAATGCTGACGGGCGCCTTTAAGATTTGAGACGTTATCCTCATTGCCACTTGCAAATTAACGGTTGTCGGACAGTTCACTGGTCCATCGAATTGATCATCAAGTGGCTGTGAATCATGAATCGACAGCTATCTTCAGCGAGTGAGACAGTGAAGCTTAGAGCCCGCCAACTGCTTCAAGTGGCGCGCGTAGTAGGCAAGCCTCTCCCGAGAGAATGGCGTTCGACAGCCAAAGCCCGCAGAGAGGAGAAAGGAGCCCAGTCGCCAAAAGCGCCAATTCTCTCACATTCACGGACCCAGCTGTTGTCGTTGTTGGAGACAACGGGCCACAAAAGCCGTTGTTGAGAAGTGACATATCATTTAGCCTAAGGATTTGATGCTCGTCGACTTAGCGCAACGGCATTCTCGATCCTGCCTTCACATCGATCAGTTCTCGCACGCTCGCACTCAACAAAAGGAAGGGGCAGGAAGCTAAGTTGGTAGAATTTCTACGATGATCTGGTCGGCGAGCAGAAATTCGGTCCAGCCTACTTTCGACTCTTGAGGTGGCCCACGTAAGCGCCAGTGAAGCAAATTACAGGATCGAGCGCATTGTTCACTATTTGAGCTGTCAGTCGGGGACGATCTGATCGAACTCGACTCTCCCCCGTGGGCCTGATACGATGAGCTACTGACCCCAATTATATCTCACCAAGTTGCATTTGCCTGGTTACCTAGGGATGCTTCGGCCGGCTGTTAAATGCACCTCGCTCTGTCAGTGCAATTTGATTGACACTGACAAGCAAACAAGTTCCGCGTGGGATGCCACCGCGGCTTCTGTCCGGCATTGCCAAGTTCAAACTTCAGACTTGCTCCTGGGACCTGAGTGAACAAGGTTCACTGCAACGTGCCTGGCGTAAAGTAACTCCTGCTAATTATCCAACCCTGGAGCTTCCTCGATTGGCGAATCCATTCAATACCCCCGGCTCCGGCAGGCTCCCCCGGCCTGTGCTACCCTGGTGTTTGCTTCGGTCTCGTTGGACCTCCTCCATCTCCATCCAACCTCAACTTTCTTTTCTGCTTTCATCCTCGACTTTCCTCCTCGAGACCGTCAGACCGCCTCGGCATTTGCTTGGAGGCATTTTCAAATACAGCCACGGCCATAATCCGATACTGTCTGCCCGCCCCTCTCTGCCACCATTTGACAGGTCAGTCGACCAGTCAACCTGCACCGGCTCTGCCTGGATAAGCTTCCCCGTTGAACTTCGCGGTTCCGCACGACGTGGCCCACACATGTAGGTACTGGCAATTTTCGCATTCGTCGGCCGATGGCAATGACTCGCCAGCCTTTTGGCTGAACGAACGTTGGTCCCGCCGCGGGAAGGGCTGAACTAACGAGTGGTTCTTCGTACGGCCGATACACTGAGACAGTATTGTCCTCCGTTGCTGCCCATCCACCGATCCAATCTAACTTCACTCGGGTATCCATGTCGTCCACTCTGGCTTACTCTGCCTTCTTTCGCATCGTACGATGGGCAAACTTGCCGAACGCCAGGCGGCCCTCGAGACCGAGAAAACTCTTCCAGATTATTGCAGTTTCCAGTAAGGGTACCATCAGCGTACCCCATGTACGGATAATGATGGTCCTTCGGCTTCGGCCGAATCGCAACCACCCAATTCCCAAAGGCAAAATGCTCAAGGCAAGGCATGCACCGAGGGACCACGTTGCGAAGCAGGCCTCAAAGAATCATCCTGATGCACAACGAATGCGTGGTTATCGGGTTCTTGTCTGTTTACCAGCAGGCTGAATACTTGGTCATAAACGATAACTGAGAGAGCTAGCATCGAGTCTCGACTGTTGTGGTCCCCAACTTGCTGCTCCGACTAATGATTTCTTTTTCTAGGAGATAAAATAAGTCAATGCGGACTGACGATTTCTCTGTCGATCAAGAGCTATGGCCTCTCGCCACCAGTCATCTAGCAGGGTCATAATAATACACTCTCGCTGCTTGCACATTGTGCACTTTTGAAGCTCCAAGATATGACGCTGCCCCCCTGGCCCGCGGTTTATGGACCTGGTCACGATCCGGGGCCTTGGAACCCATCTCCGCTTTCATATCGAGCATCCGCCTGGGAGGCATGTACGGATACCGCGAGATCATCAATTTAACAGTCATACAGGGAATCTCATCCTGATCACAGACTGGCTGGGTCTGTGAGGTGACACTTACTGGTTTGATGTGGTCCTTGAGGAAACCAATAGCCTCTGGCGTGACAAAGCTGATCAAACCTCTATCACAACCCATTCTTGTCACATACTCGCTACGGCGTATCATACCTGTCAGATTCTTGGGCCACAGAGCCATGCTTTTCAGACGAAAAGGGTTCCTCTTCTCCGGACCAACGATGCCGAGGATCCAAAATAGTCCAGTCAGAAACCGACCCTAGTGTAGGACTGGCATCATCCCACTCGACCCCGTATTACCTACTTTGTGGGGTTTTCTTTTCTCCAAGTGTGGATTCGCTTTCTCCCAAAGCATCTGTCTTGCAGATGAACAAGAACCACACGGAGTCGCGGAACTACCGGAGAGAAAATTGTCGTGCGCCTGGCGACTAGCAATTTCTCTGTGCGTATATGCAGGCCTGGTGGGCGACCCTGAACCTGTCAATCCCAGTCAAACCCTGGACGTGGGCGTGGCTGTCCTGAACCCTGCTTCCTCGCGGCAGCTGCAAGTTGCGTCCTGTCTCTCCATCATGGCGCAGGATGTACTGCTAAGCCAGCAAGTGACCCGATTGAAGGTATTGCTTTTCCATCTTTGCATCTCGTATAGCTGTCGTTTTTATCGCAATGGCGGTGTTAACCACGGATTATCGGCACGGAGAACTTGGCCTTAAGAGGAAGATTTCTGAAGCGAAATTTCGTTGTAAAAGAAGGTTTTCTGGAACATGCAATCTTTAGATGGAGAAGAACACGATTTGGGCCTGGGGTGTTTCAATCTAAAGTACGGAGTAGTTGAGAGAGATACACTCTCAAGACCTGGTCCCCTCGTGGGGAACCGGTACATGTATGGGTGTTTTCTTTTTCCTCTCTGAGCTCCCTACCCCCCACTGAGTATTCTTTTCTGACATATGGGATGGCGCAAGTTGGGCCACATACGCCAGGCTGAGAGTGGGAGGGCTTATAAGATCTCGCCATCCGCGTTTCCGTGTCAGTGGGAGCCCCGATGTCTCTGGTGTTTTGCCTGAGCCATACTTCGCCATCTCGACTTACAACATGGACGGCTCACTAGAAACACGAGTTCCGCACGATGATATCCAATACAGAGGCATGCAGCTCTTTGCTGTCCAGCTGTCCTTTATGCTCGCGGCCGGCTTCTTTGTCTTGGCAAGAGCCTACGTTAAAGTATGCATCGTCAAGAGCTTAGCCGTCGATGACTGGCTTATCTTCGGGGCCATGGTTAGTACTGTTTCCGACCCTCTCATTTTTCCCTACTTGCCACTGACATGAACATCTCGCAGCTTGGTTACACAGCATACGGTGGCATCGCCCTCCATGGCATCACCAACGGTGCCACAGGAAAACACATCACAGAACTCACGGTCGACCAAGCCGCCGTCTCCCTCAGAGCCTGGTACATCTGCGAAGTCTTATACTCCCCGATCACGCTGGCGATCCGAACCTCGATCTGTCTCCTCCTCCTCCGTCTCGCTCTCAACAAAGTTCACCGCTGGATCATCTACGCCAACCTCGTCGTCGTCTGGATGATCTCCATCGCCTTCTTCTGCATCATGACCTTCCAGTGCATGCCTCCATCCTACTTTTGGAGGCAGCTGTACGGAGACCCGGGGTCGTGTATTAACTTCAACATAGTCCCGGACGCGACCATTGCACACAGCATCATCTCGGCGATATCAGATTGGTGCATGGGTTTGCTGCCGATTGCCCTCTTATGGAACGTCAACTTGAACCGGCGTACAAAGGCACTTGTTGCTGTTCTCTTGAGTATGGGCATGGTGTAAGTCAAGATATCCTCAATACCGTGGCGGAGCATCCTGTTTCTAACAAACATCTAGTGCTGGCGTTGCTCTTATAGTACGTATACCATATGTGAGACGTCTCGCCATCTCGGCAGACTTCCTCTACGAAACAATGTACGTCCCCAAATGTCTGACTTGACAGGAGCACCTGGCTAACCTTTTCCCCTCCACAGCGACGTCGCCATCTGGAGTGTCCTGGAGCCGGCGCTAGGCATCATCGCGGCTTCGGTCACCAGTCTTCGGCCTCTCTTCCAGAACTGGGGTTTTGGATGGAGCAACAAGAGCAAACAATCTCGTCCGTCTGGCGCGGGCTGGGTCAATACGAGCGGCCACCCAGGAACGAAAGAAACGTCCGGCGCCGTCGCCAGGGGAGGCAAATCCGAAAATTCGAATTCCACCGTACGGACATTCAATGACATTGACCGGGCCTTGTCCGGCACCGGGTCCGATATCGAGCTGAACAAGACGGTTCGGGACGACGGGCGGGACGAGTACGAGGAGTACGACGCGTCGAGGCCGTCTTCTGATCTCGGTCAGAGGAGTCACGTCCAGGAGACGCAGGCGCGCGACCGGCCGGTCATCAATGTCCGTACAACGATTGATATCATGTCGCACTCGAACCACTCAATCGACCAAGTTCTACCGCCGGCGGAATGCTCTGCTGGCGACAGGGAAGAAAAGGGGGCGCAAGGAGAGCCGGGGGATCGCCGGGGCAAGGTGATGTAGGCGATGTGTTATACCCATTTCATTACAATCGTTGTTTTTCCTTTTTCGTCGTAGAGTCCGGCTATAGATTGGGATATACGGAGTTTGGGCGTGCTCATACCTCGCAGCAGGAATGTGTTATATAAAGAGGCTATACGCCTTCAGGCCGGGTAATTTGACCACAGGCTTTTTATGAGGAATAACGAAGGAACGACCTGAGATCGAGATGCTGGAATTGCTTTCGAAATGATTCGTTCAATGAACTGCATCCTCAGCGGATCGTATTTAGAGGCGAATTGCAGTCTATTCGGGGCCAAATACTAATCCATCGTTCACATCGCAAGCTCGGCTCCGAACTACCACTTTTGGTATCGTGGAAGCATGTCGCAAGACCTCGCGGCAACTTTCTGGGTCCCGCTTCTCTGAGATGGCCTATTGATACGTCATTTCGATATTTTTCTTCAACTTCTGTGGCAACATGGCAATGGGCTCTGCGGATATGGTCGGATACCTGCATGTGGGAAATCTCCGACCACAGCCTCACGCTGGACGGGTTCGTTCGGTCCCGAGCTTACGAACTCGGAACAGCGCAGCCGTCTGGAGATGTATAAAAGACATCTTCACTTGTAACGAGGCTTCCGAAGTCCAAATCCTAGGTGTGACACTCTTCGACTATTCGACCTTACCTAACTCTTCGAACCTCACCCACACTGTACATCGTCTTACATCCTCACTCCCCGAACAACAGAACTCCAACATGAAACAGATTCTCAGCCGGCCGGTCCTCACCGCAGCCTCACTCCTCTCGATGCTGCCACTCACATTCGCCCAAAACGCCCAAGTCAAAGTCTCATTCGACTCGACGTTCCGAACCGTCGCCCCCCCAAACGACGCCTTCGCACAAGACGCCTCACACGTCCGCGTCGTATCAGCCATCCTCCTCGCCCTCTCCCTCATCTTCGTCCTCATCTCCATCGCAGAAAGCAAGCGCTGGTCCTCCACCGTGCCCACGGCCCTGACCCTCGGCGCCGCGACCTGCGTTCTGCCCGAGGCCGTGGACAACTACCTCGCAAACTGCTACTGGTCGCAGTCGCACGACCCGTCCCAGCTCATGTTCACCTTTCTCGGCCGCGAGTTCGACCTGTACGTCGGCATCATCTGGTGGTCCTTTGGCGCCGTGCTCGGATGCACCATCTTTGGCGCGCTCATGCGCGGGGTCAGCAATAAGACGCTGCTGGTGTTTCTTGGCCTCGCGGGTCTGTTCGACGTCGTACTGGAGGAGTGCCTGCTCAACTACGGCGGGCTATACCTCTACTACGGGCACCAACCCCTCGTGCTGTTTAGTTTGTTCCCCTGCTGGTGGGCATTCTGCAACGTCTCGGCCGTGTTTCTAGGCATCGCCATGACGTACCGGTACCGCGAGTGGTTCAACGGGTGGAAGGGCGTCTTTGTGCTGCCGATACTGCCCTTTTGTTACGTTGCGGGTTGGTCTCTGGCGGCTATGCCTACTGTATATGCTGTTCACGCCGACTATAAGCCCGTTGTCACGCAGCTGTGTGGCATTCTTACGTGTTGTTTGGCTTTGCTCCAGATTGGGGTCGTTATGGATGTTGTTCTTGGGAGGCAGGTGTTTGAGTCCGGCCACACTTCAGGTCGCGTGGTTCGATTTGAGGAGAAGACGTGGTCGGTCAAGTCTCGCAAGTAGGCTGCGCATCATAAGACTCACCTTTCGTAAAGGATTGGTGTTGGGAATACAGGAGGTCGCCTGATCGAGAACAAACTTTTTCGTTTCAGAAGAGGCACAGTACTTTTGTGAAGAGTTTAGACAATAATTTCAGAATCTCTCATTCACCAGGAACGACATCCGCTGCAGGAACTGATTTGGCCATCAGACAACATGACTCTATGATTTGCTATCAATGTTGCCAGTTGCATCAAACTCTGAAATGTCAGAGTCATTGTGAGGTCGTTATCAATCAGGTATGAATCAGAGTTCTGCAAGCGGAAGCTTTGCTTGACTGATGAGCAGAAACTGCACGTGGTTCCGAAAGGGATAGGCCAAAGTGTGCGCTACGAAGTGACCGAAGCTCAGGGCATCTTCCGCTCGGCAGTAGATATCAGATGGCCTCCCTGTGCCGGTAACCTTAAACCCACCACTTTCCGCCCAAGAGACGATTGCGCGGCTTTTTGTGATCCCGATACAAACCATATTGCAATCTCTCTGCACTTCCGCTAGGTATACCTCCCAGGCTGGTTCAATCATCACTGTGTGACTACGAGTTTCATACTTACCCATCGATCACCATCGTCAGCCTGGCGTCATGTGACATAAAGGGACACCGCCCTGCTCTTGCCCAGGCATTCCCGGTCTAGACTTGGTACACTTTCTTTGTCGAGATACGTCACATCCTAAGCCCTGTTTTGCTCTGAAGTTTGGAAGATTGCCGAGTCCTGAGAGATAAGTTCACGTAGGCGGCTATCGCGCCTGTCTGCAGGATGACTCTTAACTCCCATAGTGACACGACAGCACTTACACGGACTATGAATAGATCACGACGCTAGATGCCTCTATCAGTGATCCTGCGAAGCCCCTTTTGCCCCTGTCGTCTGCCTAAGGACCCATGGGGAAGCCGTTGATGCTTGGCTATGGTCAAGCACTGCCGGTCAGTCCGTCAAAGGCTTCTGCGGCTGAGGAAGTGCCGCAGAGGCCGATGTCAAGTCCAACAGGCCTCAATCTATTCACGCCATCGTCGATCAAAGTGATTGGCTGTTTATCGGGAGCCGTACAAGAAGACGAATAAGATACCGTGATGATCCTGTCGCTGATCCAGTCTGGTTGGCTCTAGGTTGCACCGAACAAGTCCGAATACCCAACTGCCTAGGGTAGGGTAGACCAGGACCATCGTGAGGCCTCTCGGCCATGGACCCCCTTCCTTCTGGCTTGTAAGGCGTTCCAACCGATTCCCGGGAGTTTGGAACCACAGAGGGAACAGCGGTCCTATGCTTCGAAGAAAGCCTTGTGAGGTGTTTATGACGGTCGTAGGAGCACGCTGCACAGCAAAATGGACCGGGTCGAAGAGGGCCGCGACAGTTGGAGGGATGCGGCCGGTGATGCGGCCAGAGGAAGGCTGTGATTTGGTGAAGTTGGATATCTCATGGAACCCAGAGCCTGATGGACGTCAGAAAAGGGAAGAAAGTGGGGCGCGAACATATTCGCGGTCGCAGAAGCGGCCGGCCCGTTCGGGGCTGTGATTCCCGTTTTCGGCGTAGCCACGGTGGGGTTACTACCGGCCCGTTTGCGCGGCCCCCAGGCCCCAAAAGGCAGCGGTGACTGGACAGTTCAGAGAATGCCTGGGTTCTTATTGGGCACTCGGATTCTGGTCTTCTTTCTGGACCAATGGCAGCAGCGCATTCGTGGCTTGAGCCGTGGCTGGATGTACTCCAAGCCTGGGAAGGGAATTTCTGGGTGGGAATGGAAGGCTGCCCAGGAGCCCACGGCACCGCGACGGTGGACGACGGCCCTTCGGCGGTCGGCCGTGCGGTTCGGCCTTTGGGCGATAGACGCGACCCCACTTTTAACCTCTTCACCCGGGCCAGGGTACCTTACCCAGCACCCCGGCAGCCAGGATACTGCCTCTCTCAACTTCGACTTCTCTTCTTACCATCGTCATCGTCAAAGTACGATTTATCGCAATCTGGCGAACCACAGCACAGAAATCAACGTATCTCTGCTCCAACATCTCATCGTTACAGCGCATTCTACGTTTCCCCCGGTGCCCTGTTGAGTCGTCCCGCCTTCCCTCCACCCGCTTTGCCGTACTTCGTCCTATGAATCGCGCCAGACGAGATCTTCTCGGTCAGTTATCCCGTTGTTCATGCGTCGTAGCTTTTTCCCCCAGACCCTGGACATGGGAAAAGAAGAGATCAATGCTCCTCCCCATGCCACGCGCGCGCGGCCGGTACGCCACACACGGCGCAAAGACCTTCGATCTGCGCAGTCCGATGTTTCTCTTTGGGCCCTGACCTTACTCTGCATTGCTTTCCCTTCCACCCAAACTTCTACGACCACCTGATGTGGAGTTTCACGACCCAAAACCTTGTCCCAACTCTTTTGCGCAGCGACAACTGTTTTGCGCCCTAGCCCGATCTTTTCCAAACCCATCCAGCCTTTCCCGGCATGGTTGCTGAGCTCACGGCACATATCCAGACTTCGGTCTCGGCCAGAGCGAGCCGACCTCCCACATCCCTCCACCTCATCCCGCCTGATTTTTCTTCCCAGCAGCAACAGCGATCCCAGGATCAGGGGCCGGGTGAAGATGCAGGAAAGGAAAAAAGTATAGAAAATGGAATTGTTTCTAGAAGGTGATCTGATCAACTTCTCGCAAGACCAGGGGTGGGAAAGGAGGGATCCCGAACCGGCCAGTAGTCGTCCTCGGTTCTGCTCTTACTCCTTTCTACCGCACCCCTCCTCCTGCTATGCGTCATATCGTCCATCTCCATGGGACCTGCTCGCCCACCACTCATGTGCAAGTACTCCCAGGACTCGTCTTGGTCATGTCTTCATCTGCCTCCTCCCGCTTCTCCCCCCCTGCTCCAACATCTTATCCAGCATCGCCAGCTTCGCCAACTAGCACTAGCATTGGGTCTCTGGGGGTCTTGTCACAGTTGGCCTCACTCCGCCCCCCCTTTTCTCCTTTCCCCCTTCCCATCCCCCCCTGCCATCTGACCTTTGGATCCTATAAGTAACCCGTGAACCAATTCACCATGGAGACCCCTTCTTCATCAGCAGGCTCTGTGAAACATATAGAACTTTACTGCTCCCTCGCACACCATAAATGTCTTCATCATCCTCTCCCACCCCCGTAGCCAAATTCCGAGAGCTCTCTCTGGGAAGAAGGATGCCTCCCACAACCAGAGCCCGGGCGCACCGGCAGTCCCTCAGCGATATTACCACCTCAGATTACTACGACGATGAGGACGACGGCGGCGGATACATAGACGACGATGGCGGCTCCAGCAGCTCCGAGCCAGAGTCCGATTCGGACTCGTCTCTCGTCGACGACGACGACCACTCCATCATCCGGTCCCCCTCCAAGCTCGTCTACAAGCTCGACACGCTCTCCCACGACGCCCGCTTGCGCGTCCGCGAGGCCTTCAAAGATCCCCCCCGCCTCTCGCTGCAGTACTGCCGTCTCAGGGACGACGTCTACGCCTTTCAAATGACGGAGCTCGTGCCCCGTTCCATCCGTATAGGATCCCCCGACAGCCCCTTCGCGACGCCCCGGTGCTCGTGCCGGGAACAGCAGCAAACGGCCGGCCCGCCCTGCAAGCACCTCCTCTGGCTACTGGATCAGCTCGTTAAGCAGACGCTCTACGATTACGACCCGGCGTCCCCCCTGACCATGACCGCGGACGGCTACCCAGAGGAGATTGGCGACCCCTTTTCAGACATATCGGCCTTCCACCTTGACGTCCTGGCTGACGGCCTACGCTGTGACGTTGTCACCCCAGGCTCGGAAGAGGACTCTGAAAACACCGACTCGGACGAGGCAGAAGAAGACGAAGATCAACGGCAGCACCCGAACCCTCACCGCGTCGATGAAGCACGCGAGATGCTCTCAGCTGTTATGTCCTCGTCCTCTCCTGAAGACTACCGCCCAGACCTCTGCTCAAATCCGCCCTCCACGGGTAAGAAACCAGTCAAGCGCCGCGACCTCGAGGGCACAATCTTCCGCATGCTTCTCGCCAACAACGACTTCTTCCACTACTTCCTCTCCCAGATGCGCTCTACAGACCCCGTAAACGACCCCTTTCGCAAGCTCTCCCAGCGCGTCGACCGCGTTCTGCGCGAACTCGACTCCTACGCCACCACCTCCACCACCATCCCCTCCTCAGAAGGCGGCTCAGCAGAGGGCCCTCGTGACGTAGCCTGGGCCGCACGACACATCAGCGGTGTAATAGGCCTCGTCCGCACCTCAATATTCAAGCGCGATCGGCCCCTAGAACCCCAGGAGCGAACAAGCGCCGCCCGCACCCTAGTACACATCCTCGCCGCCGTCGTAGAGCGGAACCGCGACTTCGTGTCCCCGACGTCGACGACGAGGCCCGCCGCCATCGCCCGTCGAGACAAGAACCTCTTCCTCCGCCTCGTCGGGGACCGCGACGAAGACTTCGTCCTCGGGGTACTGAGTCTCCTCCCGCCCGACGCGGCGGCGCCATTCCTCCACAGCCTCGAAGACATCCTGGACCAGCTGGGCGTCAACGGTGCGCCGGCCACCTACGTCGAAAAATTCCGCTCCCTCATTGCTCGGCTGAGGAGGTCGGGAGGCAGCGGCTTAGCCATCACAAGTTCGCCGGGGGCGGGGTCGAAACGCCACGGACAGAGTCAGAGCCATGATCGGGGATCCAAGAGGATGAGGTGACGTGGGAGTACACGCACACGTCCACGGGACCATATTCCTACACTGCATCCTTTTTTGTTGAAGATGGAAAGATAGGGAAGCACAGAGCTTTCCTCTGGACCTTGGGGAGGACAAGTCTCTTACCATATTTCTCTTCACTCTTGTGTCTGTGACACTCACGCCCTTTATCTATACTTATCATGTTCATGTATATCCCCTTGACACTACCTGTACTCCCACACATCTTGTTTCTCATTTAGATTGCATGATTGTTAGAGGATGTAGCGCGCCAAGTCTCTAGGCAGTGACTTTGGTCAATTGGGTGCTTGTCCAGGCATCCCATATTTCTGGATTTCTCCTCTCTTGTTCTGCAATACAATAAATACCATTATCTATCCCCGAGTCGTTCATTTCTAAGTGTATACATCTGTTCTGTTCTGTTCTGTTCTGTTTCAGCCCTTGTAAAGCCATCTTTGGCCCGGTGTCTGGTCCTGTTTATAGCTCATCCCGAATCTTCTCTAGCTCATCTAATACGCTCTGTAAGCTAGGTCTGTCGAAGTGGTTCTCGCTCCATTCTCCGCTCGATTTTGAGTGGTCTCTCATGGCCAGGAAACTCTCGGCCCACGCTATCTCACGTTTCCACCACGTCGCAGCAGCTTGTCGGATGTCCTTGGGTTCAGTCTTGTTCTCCTGACCTTTGAAAATAATTTTGTTGCCCTCTCTACCGATCTGGTCACCCAAGGTGGCACGACGGCCACTTGTGCAACGGTCGATGAGCGAGCGTAGTATCGGTGGCGTTCTGAGAAAGGCAGGAAAGTCGACGTCGGTCTCCCAGCGATAGGACTGCCACACAGCAGCTTGCTGAGGTGCGCTAGCTCCCTCAAAGATGCACCATAACACTCTCCCGAGCATGTACACCTCCGATGCCTCCTGCTCCCTTGGGCTGAGACATGCCCAGCAGATATTGTAGCCGTTGATTGGATTTGTATACTCCTCTCTTGCTTGCAGAGACTCGAAATCAGGACACAAGCGCCTCAATATGTCAGCATAGTGATCTCTGGTATCCTCGGGTATATCGTCATCGGTAGCTAATATGCGGATGTATTCGACAGCATTGATCTCTGGGGACGCAAATTCGCACCACACCCCGCGTTGTTCAAAGTCGACCATGACTGCATCTCTGTCCTTTGATAGGACGATGTTGTCGAGGCGGAGGTCAGGGTAGAATGTACCAGAGGTTCTACGGTGGTGCAGTACACCCGACGTAATCTGGATTGACCATTTGAGTTGTTCTGTTTGAGAAATCGTGTTGTGGATTCGTGAAAGAGGCACAATGTCTCTTAAAGTACCATAGTGATGATACTCCAGAGTAAAGCCGATGACAGCAACTTTGCTACCAAAAGTGCAACGCTTTGTGACGAGGTGTGCGGGACGTGACATGATGTTCTGGTGTGGTATTGTTGACAACAGAAGCTTAAGCTCATGGTACAAGTACTTGGTGTAACTTGTCAGTGTCTTCAAAATCCAGAGGCGACCTTTGATTTGAACAAGGCAGACACTGTCGTGGATCTGTTCGACAACATGAACCTCGGACAAGTCGATACATTGCGGTATCTGAGCTTCGGGTCCCCACATCTCAGCGAGGGCGGATGCCGAGAGAAGTTGACGTTCGAGGTAGTACGTGGGTGCAATATTGATCTCTATGGCTCTGACATCGAGAGAGATATCTTTGAAGACGATGCGGGAGCCAAATGGCACAGATCGTAAGAGCCCTTCTGGGTCAGGCAGTCGTTTTGTCCAGAATTGTAAAGCCCGAATGATGTGCTTGGATATGTTCAGCTTTTGAACTCGGGCGCGATCTTTGGTATGGAACGCCACATCCAAATCCAATAATTGCCGGATTTCGGGCGTTTGAGTTGACTGCTCTGGTACAAAGGCATCGAGACGCAGCGGCGGCGTTGGAAAGAGAAACGTAGGAAGGACGTAGAATTGCGTCCCGAGTCCAGTACAGCCATCGATGCGCCACAGAGGATTTGGCAGGGGGTCGAGGCTGTCAATGCGGTTTTTGGGATTCAGCTGGGAGTGCTCCCAGTCATCGGCTGGCGGAAGTCGATGTGGGATGCTACTATCATGGTGCTCGACTTCTGACAGAGAGACGTCCGTGAAGGCTGCTGTGGGGTGGATTATGTCGTGTATAATGTCCGATCCCAGATCCATCTTGTGACGGTAGTTGACAGGCTTGGGCAATGTTGAAATCAGACTAGCCAATGGCGCTCAACGTCATATAGCGAAGGTGTTTCACGGCATCAAGGAAGTTGATGGAAGATAGCGCAGAAGAAGGCGACAAGTGGCGCTTTGGAGGGGGGACGAAACTGTCAAATGACAGATGGACAAAATTTGGGTCTTTCCTGAGTCGTATATCACTGCAGAAGCAGAAAGTCAGCAGCGAGAAACACTATAGAGTTGTGTTACCACAACTGCGGTGACTGACAAACAAGGTGTTGACCGATGGCGGGGCGGCACGACGTTGCACCAGGCAATAGGCCGAATCATGAAATTTGGCGATACCGGTGACAAGGTACGCATGGACTGATGAGTTCTAGTGATCCAGGAAGTGATCGTGAGCGTGGGCTTGGGTATGGGCGTGGGGAATTTGCATGACAATGTTGGGTTCCGATTTGTGTGTTTGTGTGTTGCCCTGCATGCGTAGCTGCAGTTGGAAGGGGAGATGTGCCAGGTCCTTAAGCAGGGCGCCTGATTGGTCGAAAGGAAGGATGAACGGTCAAGATGAGGAGAAGAGCTGTGTTGGTTGACTCGGGGCCAATTGGCAAGAAACGAGTCGAGCACAAGTGCGAGGAAGATGCCAGCCATACGATGCTGGCGGTAGAAGGTGGTGGATGTGAATGGCGATGTCACCTCGCAAATCTGCAACTTGGGTTTTCGCCCACTGAGAAGTGACAGTTCCCACCCTAGGCAGCTTCCATGTCCGCGAGCCGCACTAGTTGGACTCCCGTCGATATGCTTGGCCAACGCCGTTGCAGCTTCCTGCCTTGTCTGCCTTGCGTAGGTGTGAACTTTTGATAGAGGCAAGAAGCGCCAGTTTAGGTAGTGTAAGGCGAACAAGCAGACGGTAAGGCATGCGTGCGTGTGTGAGCTTGGAAGGTGCCGCGGATTTATCTCCTTCGGTATGTGGCAAGGTGCTCAGCTGGGCAGGCAGACACGCTGGCAAGGCAGGCAACGGAAATCGGGGGGCAAAAGGCCGCTCCGTGGTTTCTTTTTCTCTTCTACATGGCCTCGGCCCGGCAGCCTCTCTCAACGCTATTGTTTCTTTTCCTGAGTCGCTACTTGCATCGACGTCAAGCCGCGGCCAGCCGTTTTTGTAAGACATGAAGGCAGCGTGCAGCAGCTTGGATCGGCGTTGTCTCGGTCGCGTTCGCGGGGAAGGCTTTTGCTCCCGTCGGGGGTACATATGGATGCGGGATTGGCTTGACTGCGTAGCTGGACAGATGGTAAGAAACAGCAAACAGGCAGAGAAGGGGCATCCGATCCATACAGAACAGATCGAATCAACCAGCTTTAGAGTGAGCGACAAGGTGATGGGAACGGCTATATGGCGAGCTGAAGGTTGGAAGCTGGCAGCCGCAAGAGTCTCCGGAGTCAGTGTAAACATGGTCAGAACGGGAAGCTTGCAGAATGCAGGAAATAAGCAAATGGCGGTAGGGCCTAGGTAGTCATTAATGCAACTTGCCTCGGTGCAGATCTCAAAAATAAGTATTATACCCAAGTATTGTTCAACGTGCTGTCTGCCCGTCTAGCGAAAGTGGAAAGTGCTGGCATCTCGCTTCGTACTTACATGAGGTAAATGTACGGATAAAACAGGCGAGAGATCCGAAGGTAGGTGCGTCGAGGATGAAGTACCTTCTCGTGCCTCTCAGTCTGTTAGTCGTTTGAGCAGACGGAAGGATGCAACTTGGTCATATATCAACAAATGCAGGACGCTTGCGGTGTCACTGCTCTGGCTGCTTGAGACTTGTTCAGTCCAAATAAAGTTGACAATGCAGTCGCCTTATGGAGGTCTTTGTTCGTTAGGTATGGTTAGCCAATACGGAGGAAGCACACAACCCAATTGAATGGAAGCTAAGGCACCCGAGTGAAGGTAAGGAAGCCAAGGTGGTTAGGCCACAGGTGAAGTTAGGTAAGGTAAGGTGAGGTGAGGCAAGGTACCTTAAGGTAGGAAGGGACGGGACGGTCCTTGCCTCCGCTACTTCCCCGACTCAGAAACGTGCTTGCATTTGGGTGCAATGTAAGTGACATGAGGGAGGAAGTACCTTACCTACCTACCTTACCTGACTTGAGGTGGTTACCTACATTACCTTATTCTTGCTGTCCTGCCACTTGCTCAAAGTGGTGATGGCGCACTAGCGCCTGCTTGCCTGCTTTCCTCCTGCAGCATAACCTGGAAGGTTGGTACCGCCTCTTACCTTCCATCATGGAAGGTACCTTAGACAAGGCACTTTGAGGTTTCAAGGTGCCTACCTAGGTATTCGCTTGACCTACTGGGCTACCTCAGGCAGATACAACCCCTTTGTCCGAAAGCGTCGCGACTTGGCATCTCAACGTCCCTCCAGGTGCAAGTGGCACTGTAAGCGCAAGCACCTCTTCCATTTTCCTCAAAAAACCTAAGGTAACGTAAGGTATTCTCTCGTGAGCTTTCCTGAAATGAGTCGTTGATTCATGTAGCCTTAACTCAACACCGGCCTCCCGGCTTCGACGTTAGAAAAGGCCTGAGCACACACCGACACTCCGTACTTCTCGGCCGGTCGGATGAAGAACCTCAACCATGGACGTGTCGCCCGGCACATGAAGCTTTGACTTTGCATTCGGACCACCCGACCCGGTCTGCACTCCACGTGACGAAATCGGTGCCGTACCTGTGAGCGGAGATGAAGCTCCCTTCCATTCCTCGCCTTTGTATCGGTAGCTGCCTCCCGCTCTCACATCACCCAGTCACGGCAAACCTCAACACTTCCAACTGTCGATTCTTGCGTCCCTAGGTGCTCTTTTCTCGCTGCATGCTGCCATTCCACCACGCCACTCGTCTGCTTCTCCCACCGTCGTTGGTTCGTATCTCTGCGAGGGGTAGCTTCTGGACCACCTGGCCCGCGCCGGCAGTCCCATCCACATACTTGGGGGTCACCTTGACCGCGAAGTGGGTTGCATTGCCGCCGATGCTCGATGCGACTTTGTCATAACCTCCGGAGTACCCTCCGGCCCACCACTACGTTCAACCCCGGGAACCTCAGCCAAAATCTGATGAGGACAAGGTCGAATTGTCTCGACCGACCTCGCAAACGTCATCCATTGTACGGAGTAGACCCCTCAACAATTCATTAAGGACTGGTCAAGCGGACGAAGGTCTGGAGCACTTTCAACGGCGCTATGGCCGCCGAGCTGCATCTCGGCCAGAAGCCGCTCTTCGCTGGGGGTCCGACAAGGCTCGTCGTTCCGCAGTACACTGCACTAAGGTATTTCCTTGCCAAATGTCCTCAAGCAAATCACTGAACGCCACGAATCGTTAGACCAAGACCAACATAGTCAGCCTCTGCTTTGCTGCTCCTCTGCACAAATCTGCGGTTGGCATACGTTGCAGTTGACGATGTTCATCCTCACCGGGTGGATACATCCACTCCATGGGCCGATGCTGGTACCCGACTCTCCCGTCCACCAGCTCGGCCCCTGGACTTGACCGATGTGCAAGGTTGTCCTTGTTCCGCCGGAGACTAGAGCAACGGGACATCTTCCGTAATCACCGGAGCATGCATGCGCAGCCGCTTCATGTACTATTATGGGATGCTGAAAAGGACCCGATAGCTAAGGTAGGTTTGAACCGACTCAACCAAAAAAGAAGTCCGCGCAGAATTCACTAATACAATCTGTAGGCCCCATGTCCGCCTAGGTACCCGAAAACTCTCCCCGCCCGTTCGGACACGATCGCATGCTAGCGCATTGCAACCTGTCTTGTTCAGTGCCGAGTGCTCAGCAGATCTCAAGAATCGGCAGAGAAATGGATCATTATGCTCTTCTTCCGGTCTTACGCATTGTTTAGCGTCGCCCCGATCAGTTCTGCGACCCGTTGGAACTTTATGGCCATTGCAGTGCTCTATTTAGCCTGCGAGGCAGTCTAATGAGATCTCGGCAAAAAAGATTCCAGCCAAAATTTCTTTAGTACGGTAGTACTCCGTTATCATTCGTCAATCCGCAAATCGTCACCGGGCTAATTATGTGCAGCATAGTCTGTAAGCGGCCAACACACCCTGTTCACGAATCATCACCGCTCTGGCTGCAGCTTGGGGAATCGATACTGTGGTACCCGACCAAAGTATGGATACAATGTTGAACATCGAAACATAGCACGAGGCAGAGCTAGACACACCAATGGCTGGCAACCTCCGACGGAAATGGGCGGTACGGAATAGCGCTGGGGTTCGTGGGTTTGGGGGCATGCCACGGCACATAATCTCACTTGGCTATCGCCTGGCCTTGCTGGGGTGAATCCACACACTTTCACGGGTCGAGTCTCTGGTCTGTCGAGCGACCATCCACAAGCGAGGCTCCCGACTCACCGGTTGCCCATTCGAGCTTAAACTCTCCACGGTCTCCTGCGTCCCACCAGAACTTGGTGTTCCTCGTCGTTAATGCCTGCTCTGAAGCAGCAAATTGCAACCGTGTTCACTGTTGGCAGGCCGATTTTGTGCATCTCACAATCACCGAGGCGTGGTTCAGGGATCCAACTTTTGCACATCCGCTCTGTGTGGCCATCTCGCAACGCTCTTACTTCACTTCGCCTCACTCGACTGTTACGGCGGCCTGCAGAGGAACGTCAGACGCTGATTTGATACGAGACCGTTAGCGGGTGGTTCCCTGACCTCATCAGCTGCATCGACAGAGGCTGCCATCATTGGTGACGCCCGCGCATGCAGGGCTTTGCTTTCGACAGGCGCTTTTACCTGTGAAATGGCCGAATTTGTTGACCGACATATTTTCTCGAGATGAATGTCAAAAGTTTGCTCTCAGCCGGGACACCAATTCGCAGGGCCCGCACGCAATGCACCCTTTTGACCTACGGCTGCTGGGGGGATCGACTTTTCGCGGCCAAGACGCCGTGCGGCCGTCGACTTTCTGCGACTGCGGGTATGCTTGCAGTTTCGTAATGGTAATTAGTCTCCAACATTGGCTGCTCGTGAGCGGATTCTATGGGAATTTCGCCTTTCCAACAACAATCCGCCTCTCGGGCAACACGCCAGGACCAGGGGCTGCGGGGTGGTTAAAGGCGGTCAAGGCCTTTTTGAGCAAACATGGGGCTGTCCAAAGTGCGTATTCTGCTGCATGCTTCACTTTCTGACAGCCGGCAGGTTCCTTTACCGGCGCTCCGAGGGGCGGCCCAACAGTACGGCCAGGCCTAGTCAGGCCAGACCGTGGTGGTGGTGTTGGCGGCGGTGGACGTACACCCGGTTACTGGGGCAGAGCGGCTACATCATCGTCAAGAGCTGAAGATGTTAATTTCACTCAATCATGTGCAAGCTACAGGCTGAATCGACTGATCGATCGACTGACAGGTTTCTGAACGGACCAATCATTTTGTTAGATGAACCAACTGGGCTGTTGACGACCCAGAACGAAAACGAAGCTCTTCACAAGAAATGTTTTCCTTGCACCTTACGTGGGACGGGTTCTTCTTCATCTTTTGTCCCGTCCATATCCAGAGGCGGCACAGCAAGTCGGGTGTGCCTAGCATATGTTCGTCAGCTTTCTGGAAGCACTCTCACTCCCGGAAAAGCGGTGACAATCTGTGGATCGGGTTGAATACGCATTGTCAGAGGGGGGGGAAAACCACGAGGCTGTTCTTAGCCAACCTTAGCATACACACGCATCCCTAGACTTGCAGGCTGCTCGAGCGATCTAACTAAACGAGGGTAAGTAGGCAAAGGGTGTCAGACTCTCGGGACCGTGGCGCATTACAATGGAACGTCGAGAAGCACAGAGGTTATATCGGAAAAAGAGACGATTAGGGAGCCAAATCTGGGGGGTTGCGGCCGCACGCATGGTGGTTGGTTGCCTCGGCCTTTTGGTAACATGGCGCACATTGCTAGCCGGGCGATGGAAATGTGATGACTCCCAGTCCTAGATCACGTCGTCGCCCGCATGGGATCTTTCATGGCGCTTCACGTAAGCACACGCATCCGAATCCACATCTCTTGGCCAGACAGGAGACAGGACAGCCTTGGGCATCCATCCGCCTCCCGAGACCAACCGATCACCAGTGTGTGAAGTTGTAGCGGTCTTTGCAATCGTTGGCTAGCAATCGTAACAACCTTCGCCGTGAGCAACAGTCAGAAGCATCAGCAGATCCAGCATCAGAAGTGTCTCGACACTTGATTGGCCTAGCGTTTGGCCCTTCCATGCAGACGAAGCAAACGGCACCTGTTGGTTACACAAAAAGAGGCGGAAGTGAAGGCCAGAAACAGGATCAGCAGCGCTCACAACAGTCGGTTCCATGGTGTTCTTTCCACCACCCCTGTCGCCTTATTCCCATCAGACGGGCAGCCTGAAATCCATCCACTCGGCAGGGGCGGGAAGATGCTCGGCTCCTCTTCTCGCGTGGCGTGGTCTCAAGAACCCCTGTCCTCTCATGAGTACCCCTCAGACCGGTGAAATACAATTCAGCACGGGTGCAGCCCACTTCCT
Source organism: Colletotrichum abscissum (assembly GCF_030869225.1). Lineage (NCBI taxonomy): Eukaryota > Fungi > Ascomycota > Sordariomycetes > Glomerellales > Glomerellaceae > Colletotrichum > Colletotrichum abscissum. The sequence continues at coordinate 1,084,693 of NW_026849988.1, read as the reverse complement.
CAACTTTCCTCTCACCGAGTCTTCTCACTTCAGCCTCGACTCCTTCGAACTGACCGACCGACCGACCAGCACAGGATACGCCAATCGCCAGTACCAGAGTCTCTATCGGCACGCTCTCTGATTCTAGCCTGCCAGCGCGCGCAACGCTGTGCTCCACCGAAGGAGACATCGCACAAAGCAAACAACGAGAACGACAGCGTCTCGAATTTGCGCCGGACGGGCGAAACATCCAGGCGACTAGGCTCAGGCCACGGCCAACAGTATCTGCGACATCCGTCAAGGCCGAGGAGCAACGGCTGCAGAAACCGACAGAGAGAGACAGCGGCAGCAGGAGTACCCCCCTCAGAGAAAAAAGAGAGTGAGGGAAAGAAAAAAAAAAAAGAGCAGAGCGGCATACGCATACCTCCAAGCACAAGCACGCACACGCACGCAGCAGCAAGACTTGCCGTCTTTTCCTTTGGTTCATCCCCCCCCAGTTTCGGCCGAGTGTATGCTGTCAAGCAGGCCTGTCTGTCTCTCTTCACAACGGCATTCTAGCCTGACTCCCTACCTCCATTTCCACTCCTCTGTATTCCACGCCGAGTAGTTCTTCCTCCGCCTTTTGTTCCTGGCCGAGTCATCAACCCTCCTTTCCTTTCCCCTACCATACCCTCTTTCCTGTACTCCACTCGCGCACAAGGGGTGCCATTATGTGGCAATGGCTCTCGTGAGACCGTAACTCCCTCCCCCACCCCCTCCCGGTGAGGCGCAATTTTCTACGCTCCCCTTGTGCTTCGCTGTGCCTGCTCACTCCTACTGCTTGCTGCTTGTCTCTGCCGTATACCTTATACAGGTCACAGATTGTGGTACTTGGCCTCGCTACTAGGCTCTGTCCAACACACCCTCTCTCGTTGCATCAATCATGGTAAGAGATGTCCCTGCTTCCCGGCTGGCGGCAGCGTGCATGGGATATATCACCGATCTTCCCCAATGTCATTTGAGCCCAGCCGCTGTCCCAGCACCCGCATCATTTCACACACATCGTTCCCTTATATCTTTGTTAGCCCTGGCTGTTCCCGTTTGCTCTGGCAATTCTATCCCTTCCTCTGCCCTATTGCACTTTGAACGTGCGGTCGATTGATTTCATCTTAGAATCACAATCATCTCAGAAAGCGCCGGGTCCCCGGCCCCGAAGACGACTCTTCAATAGTGCCGGGACATCACAGCTCTTCGCCTTCTCCATATGCCAATATACACTTCTCTACCCTTCACCCCGAGACCCAAATCCTGATCAACCAAGTCGCGGAACTATACAACATTCCTGGTTTCCGGCTTCACCAAATCCTTTCCAACACCTCGCAAATAGAAAACGCTCACAAGAGACAACGGCTTGTATCAGGCTACTCCATGTCTTCTCAGTACGCAGGAGGCTCTCTTCCTGAGGACTATGAAGAGAAGGCTCCACACATTGGGCAGCATGGCCTTGCCAACGTCGAACTAGATCGTTCTTCAGGGTTTCCAGGTCCTGTCGTCAATGGATTAACACAGGGGATGCAGACGCTGGCATTGGCGTTCTGCCAAAACTGTTGGAGCACCTGTGCTGTTACCAATGATGGTATGTATTGCGGCGTATCAAACAATCGTTCAACCCTTGCTGATCCAATAACCAGGTTATCAGCCCCTTCCTGGGTCAGAGGTTGCTACTTATGACTATGGAACCAACAGTAACAGACCCTATGAGGTTGAGAAACCCCCTTCAGCGCAAGTTTCTCAACCAGACGTCTACGTCCCTCCTCCAGTTGTCTCTAACACCCAAAATCCATTTCCGGCCGGAGACAGCAATTTGCTGGGCTCCTATGTGTCCAGCTATCAACCTGTACATGAGGACCCTAATCAGACATTGGTGGCCCAACACTCCGGACCTGACACCGGTGTCTACGTGACTGGGGTATCGGCACCGTCCTTCTATTCCACAACACTCAGTGGTCATGTTGGTGGTGAACCCAGTTACTCGAACGCAAACACCCTTGATCGTCGTCTGACTTCGAGGGAGACTCTGCCGCCTACATACGGCGGCAACATGATGGATATGGTCATATCTCCAGCGTTACAAACTCCCACATCTGTGCCTGTTACGACTGCCAGATTTACTATGGACTCAACATACCCCATGTCCTGTGTCAAGACTGAGGACATGGACGGGCCTATTGCCAACACTCACGCCAACGCTAGTCTTGATGTTGTTTTCCCCAATCAGCGCCCACCAGCCGCAAAGCGTGGCCCTTTCAAGGACCAAAAGGCTCGGGAGGAGACAGCAGCAACAAGGAAGAACGGTTCCTGCATTCGATGCAAGATGCAGCGAGTGAGAGTAAGCATCACAGAGAGGTTTAGAATGGTGGATTCGACTGCTGACAAACGATATTAGTGTAAGACTGATCCAGATGATCCGAAAGGGCCGTGTCTGGGCTGCAAGCCAAGATCGAACAACAATCATCACAAACAACTTATCCGCCAGCCCTGTGTACGCCACAAAATCACGGAATGCCATTTCTTCAAAAAGGGTCAAGCACCTGGTTTCGAGTGGACCCAGCGTTTCAACAACGGCATTGTAGACAACATCAATAACTGGGCGTCGAATGAAGTGAGGATTGTGCGCTTGTGGGAGGGTTACACGCCCAGCAGTATGTGGGTTCAGCTCTCTGTTCGAGAATTCGTCCCACAACCGGGCGACAAGCTGGAACGGACTTGGGTTACCGAAGAAGGTGAAAAGAAGTCTGTGGCGATTCCCACGTATGCCATCACGAACCTGGACGACGCGCAGACGGCGTATGAAGATTATATCAAGAGAGGCGTCGTTGAATGCTTCAACTCGGTCGTGGAGAGTGTGATGGGTGTCAGGGATCGACTGCTCTTCGAGACCTACCTCAAAGCTTGGAAACTCTCGCAGGATCCTTCAACGGCTCAAGATGAGAAGGACCTTCTGCTTCAGACGCTGGAATTGTGGATGGCGGTCCGCTTGACGACGAAGTCAATAGAAATTGTTGGGGACGACACGCTCGGAATGACACGCGATATTCTGGACAGCAGCAGCCCGCAGCACGGACGCATCCCCCTTCCGCCGGTGATGGGAGCTCAATTGGATTTGGTCCTCATCCAGCATATACAGACGAGACTTCGACGAGAAATGCTGGAAAAGCTCCAAAAGATGACGCTGCAGAATAAGCAGAAGACTTGGTTGACCACCTACCTGGTGACGTTTATGTTGCTGCACAACATCGCTCTTGTGACGGATCACGATGCTTCATACGCCAGGAAGCATGGTATGAAGGTGAGTTGTGATGGGAGACCAGCAGGCTCTTCAGCTCAATGGGGGAGCAGCCATGAGTTGCTGTGCAATGAGGTTGCTAACAAATGATTTTTGCCCTGGCAGACAAAATTCGCAAGGCAGACAGATGTCCAGGAATACCATATGGGTAAGTGAACAATAGCTGGCTGAGGCGCTTGCTTTATGTTCAGCGGTGGCCCAATCTGTTTGGCTTTTTGTTGAGTAAGACATGCTGACGAAAGCCTGACGAGCAGGAGGAACGATTCTCCTCGCGTATTTCCACTACTGCAACAAGGGAATCTACCCATTCTCCGAGGATTGCAGAGACCAGGACTTGCGGACGCTGGCCCAGCTGGACGACGACGCGGTGCAGTTTATCCACTACACGCGCGCAATGGCAATGCAAAACAGTCAGTGGCAGCCCATGTTTCCTAAACCAAGCCCCCCCCCCCCCCTCCTTGTGACCGATACTGGAGTATTTTGGGGGTGGTGTCTGTGTGTCTGTGTGACTGTTCTGTGCTAGAGAGATGCGCATCCCTTGGATCGACAGTGTGACAGGCCAACCAACAAGCTGGGAGTGAAGACTGACGCGATTGAAACTAGAACGCGAATGGGAAGAGGTTCAACGAGCCAACCAGTACGAGCAGCCATACTTCTTCGTCAGCCAGCTCTTCCAGCGAGACTGGCAGCCCCAAACCTGGGCATATTAATCGAGGTGGGTAGGTGGGCAGGTGGAGAGAGGGATGGAGGCTAGGAGATGAGGGGAGGGCGATACTTTCCGTTCGGATCTTCCAGGTTGTTTTTACCGGGACTGGGGAGGGGTGCACACACTAAAGCGACGTGCAGAGGCGCAAAGCGGGAGGACCCAAAAGACAAGTCATTGGCTTTTAAAGGTTTGGCATTGAAGGCGGTGTTCATCTCATGCTTTCATTTTCTTCAGATTTGTTTTTTTTTTTGTCATTCGCGAGCAGGCCGTTTGATACTTACTTATTCTTCTCGTTCGACCGGGACTCTTTGAATCGAAGAGGTCCACCTCGGTCTGTCTGTTTATTCTACGGAGCGATGGCGACGGCAATGGAGGGAGAATGCATACCGGTGGCTCTTTCCCATCCTTTTTCTTTCCTTTCATCTCACTTGCTCTACTGTTACTCTCAAGGGGAGATATCATGGCAGGTTTGCGTGTGGGCAGGGGAAGAAAAGAGAGAGGGGGAGGTTTCAACGAAGTTGACGACGATGACGATGGGTGGCAAAAAATGATCAGCAGCCGAGGCTTGTTGTTTCTGTTGTCCATAGTAACTTTGTGTGTTTGTCCTCGTCCAATGGTTCCGTTCAGCGCATCGCCGTGCCAACATTGTGCATGTCCCATGATTGACTGTGGCGAATGCCAAATGTCGGCGTATTTTGTGCCGTGTTACACCGCGACATATAGGTCGGAACCTCCAAGAGTTCGCGATGGGCGTCAGAGACAAAAAATGGTTGAAGTCGAGGAGTGAAAGACCCGGAGCTTATCGAGTTCAGGATTTTGCCTTTGGAGACTAGGAAGTTCCAGGTCGACCCCCACCTCTCGCTAATGGTTCAACCAGAGGATGGGCGCACATGATGTTTCACTGCGTTCTGATATGAAAAGCTCGAACACATCGTCTTGGCCGAGAATGGCTCGAGCTGTGCCGATCCGCCATGTGCATCGTTGGACAGGGTCCTGCAGGTGTTCTACAGACGTGTGTCCGGTCGAATGGTGTGGAGTTGGCGCGGTTCTATTCGTAGAAATCCTTCACCGGCCCAATGCAGACTCCACTTTTCATCAGATTTCATATGCATCTCTGGTTCGCGGGCCGGTCCAGTGCTGTCAAAAAAAAGTTAAAAAAATCCAAGACAAGATGAGAAAGATACACATCATATTCAGAGAATCTTTGTGTGTATACGCGCGCCAGGCCCAACTGACATGTTCGTGCGGTCGATGGGACATCGGAATGTTTCAAAGTCGGGTGGCAATCTGGGGGAGGACGGGAGGTTGAATGATGGATCAGCGGGATGGAGGATAGTGACTGGCGGGATGGGAACTGGGAGATGGGGAATGTGGTGTGGTGTTGTCGACTAAGACATGTCAGGCAAGCAACTCGGATGCAATCCGGTCTGGACTTGATGTATTTCCCTGTTGGCTTGAGGGAGTATTTCGGATCCTAAGGGTGTGCAGGTCTGAGATGGTTGTCGGTAAGGCAGGCCTCGAACAAGCCTTGATTGACGGAGGGAGATGGGGGAGGGGGCGTGAGGAAGACGTGAAGAAGAAGGAAGAAAACCCTTGAAGACCCCCCTCTCACCTTCTTTTCTAAGTAGACGACATGCCGAACTGAAATTACGGTACGAAAAACGAAAACAAAGAACAGATTCTTCCCGAGGTTCGCTGCATTTTCGTTTCCGCACTGCGGCTAGAGTTCTCAAGGATGAAAGAAACAAACATTGGGTTGGGCGGTAAAGGGAAGAAACTCGGCGAGTTGCACAAAATTGACCCTGAGCTTGCAGCACTTGAGGTCGCATGACGAGGTTGCTCGCATCTTTCCCGGCCGGGTCTTATTGTCTTTGCCGGCAGTTTCGGAGGAGTCACGGTGGTGAAGGAGGGCAGGGCCAGGAGGTGAGGTGACGTTCAGCCGGGAAAGTGTGGAGAACCAACGGGAAGTTGGGAATGCCTTACCTAAGGCAAGGTCCTCCCCTCCTCCTCCCCGCCGTGCTGCCGTCAACCTTGCTTTCCTTGGAGGTTCCTTCCAACTGAAATGGATGGGGCGCCGTGCACGTACCAGTCAAAGACCCATAAATTCCACATCGATATTCCCGACATGGAAGTGACTGGGGTGGAAGCGCAGGGGTCCCTCGCTCATCGAAAAAGACGGGAGGTGCGACCGGAACGAACTGTAAGTGGTCCCAGCCATCGGCGTCAGGGGTTGCGGGTCTCCTGTCCCGTTCGCCTACCGCCCGGCTAGCTGCTTACCTTATTTTACATGGGTGTAGATGCAAGCGCATCCAGCAAAGTCCCAATATTGCAGACGACCATCTCTTCCCCCTCGTGCTGGGCCTGTTCCTTCCTGCCTTACCGAGTACCTTACTCTTACCTTATCAATGATTTCGCCATCACGAAGGCTTCCAGATCCCTCACTGAGGTATATAACAACCTCAGTACCTCACCTAAGCACGCAGAGTATCATATTGATATGCCTGGTGTCTTTTCCTTTTCCTCCCGCCCCCCAATCTCGTACTTCAAGTTTTCCGGGCATGCCTTTTTCACTTGGAGCCCTCCACCGCTCGCTTCCTCTCGGCTGTGTTTGTTTGAGAATATTTCTTTTCTTTTCTTTTCGCATTACATGCTCGTTGTCTGCATGTCTCCAGTTGCGTGCATCTGTGGGACAAACGCCTCGCCTAGTGCCCACAGACGCATCGTCGCATCTGCACTTCAGTTATGGGTACGTACCTAAACCTACCTACCCGGGACCTCAGGGCACCTGCCTTCCATCTCTGCCCGGCTTTGTACAGCACAGTGGATGCTAATTCCGAGCATATTCTTTGTTGCTTTTGCTGCTGGACACCAGCTACGGTACCCATGCCACCGACTCCACGTTGAAACATGGATAGCTTAGACACACATCCTCCATTTCGCTCTCACGGTCTACCTATCGGTAAAGCTCAATGTGCCAGTCAGTCAACCAGAGTCCTGCGACTGTCTTGCGTGGCTTTTGAGCACACCAACTCCCTCTCCCTCTCTTCCAGACTCATCTTCGGGACTGCCTCTGTGGCCAGTTTTTTTTTTCCCCCCTCATTCCCCTTTCGCATTCTCGACTCAGACCCTACCGGCGTGCAGCTTAGCACCTCTCCTGCGATACGCCGTCTGCTCTCAAGATGGCCGTCGGTTCTTACAATTCCTTGAGATCGAACGAGGTGGGACGAGCAAAACGGCTAGCAGCAGCGCCGATTGATTTGTTGAGGCGCTTCATCAATCTCGCAGAGCAAAGGAAAACCTGAGCGTCGGGTGACCAGGCCTTTGAACATTGATCCTATCGATTGGTCAAGGGCCGCGGGTCACTCATCGGGGCAATACGAGCACACGAATCGAATCGGACACCACCTACCATCGTCCCCGGAGCGCACAACTCGACTTGACGGCCCGGTTCAAGGCGCGAAGACGGGCGACAACACCAAGCAAGGCTCTGTGCCGTAGCTTAGTGCTCCCGATCACCCACCCAACCGTCATCGTCCCGAGGATTCGAATATGCCGTGTTACACGATGGCCGTAAGAGCTTCCAATTGTTCGTGCACCCAGCCCCGTCGCATTTTGATGCCCGCTCTCTCACCCTGCGCCTGCCTCGTCTGCGGATGTTTCAACAAGCAGCGGAGGCGCTCGCCACAAAACGTGTTTTTCCCACTGCGCATCGAGGTGGGATCGATCATGTCTCTGATCGCATACCCATTCCCCACCGCATTGGATTGCTGAAGTGCCTTCCCGACGCCGAGTGAGGTAGCTTTGGTGGTCCATGTTCGCCCAATGTCGACCTCACCACGCGTACCCTGCTGCTGCAATCTGGTGCCCGTGCTGTGCGGCTTGCCTCCTCTTATCCATCATGGTAACTCACAATCTGCATGGAAGCGTACGACTGTGGCATCGTTGCTAACAACGATGCATTCGACAACACATTGCAAACGGTGTGTCTTCGAGTCCGTCAAAGCTCCGTCACCTTTGCAACTTCAGCAGACCCAAATCGCGCCATGCGTGCTGCGAGAAGCTGGCTGGTCTGTCGCGCCACAACCCAACCTGATGTTTATTTCGCAGTATTTTTTGAACGCCCCTCCCCACAGTGTGCATCGCGGGCGATTAAATTGCTAGTTTACGGTTCTTAGCACAAGCAATGCACGGTTACGTACGTAACACCTACAATGGGCACATAGCACGTATCAGTAGCTCCCTTGTAGAGCCGCTGGCTTCCTCCCCATTCTAGCTCCGCGTTGTCTAGTTTGCGCTCTCTGGACGGCTACATATTGCATCCAAAGTGCTAATCTAATGTGCGTGTCCCTCCCTCCATTGCAACGGGTTGCTGCGTTTGTCGTTCTCATCCCTCGCAGCTTGCCACAACTTGCTACCCACCAAGGACCGCATTCGAGAGACAATCAGAGTCATTGCAACCCCCCTCCCAGTCCCTGAGGACATTACCTTACTCTATGGAGCCCGTACGTACTCAATCTTTTCTTTCCCTGGTCCACCACTACTGTATCGGCTCCTCTCTTCTACATTGTTCTTCCGGTTCCATTCAAACCCCACTGGTCGTACAGAACGCATCTTCTATCGCTCTATCAGCTCTCGTCCTTTTTCCTCTTTTTCGACACCATCGTCCAAGTCTCTTGCCTTGAGCAGAAGATATGCCCGGCGTGGATACCCAGGAAGCCAGAGGGTCGCCAGGTCAAGGGGAGATGAGGCACAACCGGCCTGAGATGGGGTGCGCAGTGCATCCTGGTTTTTTTTTTTTCCTCTCTCTCTTCCCCTTCACTTCTTCGATTGTGTTTTATTCCCTTCCACATCAGGTTGGGGTTGGCCATCGCAATAACGGCCTAGCTCAGCCCGGACCAGCCCAGATCTTCTTTTCCTCACATATTGCTTCTTTCTCGCCGGGTACCTGCAAGAGCATGGTGCACTTTCCCACCCCCCTGGCGTTGCGCAAGTCCACCTGATGGGCTGGCCACTTATTCATACTTGCACTCGCAAAAGCCTCCACGCCTGGGAGAGCAATGAGAAAAAGAACACCAGGAGGAAAGAAAGAAAGAAAAAAAGGCGGAGGAAACGAGAGAGGGAAAGAGAGAGAAAGTGAGAATGGCAAGTATTGATTAAGGTATTGCGTGGGCGTGTGGTGGAAGGCACTACGCATGTGATGTACGTAGTAAGGCAGGGAGGAGAGGTACCTTTGAAGTCGAGGTCAAGCAAGTGCAAATGTCCGTCCATCTTTCCGTCTTTTTCAATTCTCCCATCCTTCCTTCCGATTGCACCCCCCCCCCCCCCCCCCCCCCCCCCCCCCCCCCCCCCCCACCGCCCCACACCCCCCCCCACCCCCCCTCTTTCCCCTCATCACCCTCTCCCCCCCCTCCTCCTCCCCTCTTCTCTCTTTTTCTCCCCCCCCCCCCCCCCCCCCTCCGCGCCCCCCCCCCCCCCCCCCCCCATGACATTCCGTGCAACGAGGTATCCGAACCTGCCTACAGATGCTTTTCTTTCCTTACCTTACCTACCTACCTACCTTACCTTCCTTGTTCAACTTACAGATACTTGACGTTGGGTTACTTTACGCACCCATCTTCCATTTCACGTTTGGGAAGGAATGATCAATTATCGCAAGGCAAGGCAACGTAAGGTACCTTCAGGTAGGCAGGCAAGGGAATCTCGGCATGTACCCTCCCGTCCATCTTTGCTACATGGCAGTGGACTGTGGTGCACTTTGGCAGGCACCCTGCATCTGCATCATCCTTTCAAGTTCTGTTCTTGCCGTGCTACCTTACCTCAGGCCGGAACTCACCTTTTCGTGTTGCCGTCTACTTCGTACACCTTGAGGTAAAGTAGGTATTCCCCAAGTGTTGTCTCAAGGTAGGTAAGGTAAGATACGTTAGTTCCTTTCATTTACCTCGCCGCGCAGGCCTTGTCTTGGCCTATCCTGCCTTTCGATTTGTTCCTTGCCTGCGTTAGTTCCCAGGGTAGAAACTACCTGTGGTTGTTTTACTTTATTTTATTTTTTTCGCCAATTCACTCTCAGTTGCCATTCGCATGCCTCTCTGGCCCGATGTGAGGTCGGGTTGGCTCCATCAGCACCTCCCTTCCGTTCTTTACCAGCTGCCTATGTTCCTCCGCTCTCGTCTGCAATTTCTTCTTCTTTTCACAACCAACTCCCCATGGCTTAAATGTCTTGATGACAATCTCACACCATCACCTCATTTCCTGTCTCTGGCTGGCCCTCCCAACGGCCTGGCTCACCTGCTACCTGCCCTTGCCGCTTTCCCGCGAACTAAGGTAAAGCAACATACCGCTGCTTCTTTGCGCGCGCATGCACACGCCCATATCTCTTTCTCGTCATCCACGCCCACATATCCACGCCCACCTACCTAGGTAGCCCACTCTACGCATGTGGCCGTCGACCGGGCCCGGATACCACCTAGAGGAAAGCCAGCTCTGTCTATATCCGTTCGTACAGCTTCGGTGCTCTGCTTCACGACCATATCTACTTACCCTTCAACAACTCCCTTCCCACCTTCATTCCCGTGTGCAAAAAACCCCTACACAGACAGGCGCAATTCGGGTAACCACTTTATGGGACCCATACATCGAGCAGCTTCCCGCTATCTCGCCTGTCGTCCCTACCCGTTCTGTCCTCCCTATTCCTTGCCACCGAATTCCCTGAGCCTGCCCTTTCTTGCTTCTGCTCCTGCTTTGCCGCTGAAATATCCTCTTCACCGACTGGCCTTGCCCGTGAAGCAAGTATATTAGGCTTCTGCCAGATCATGTCAGATCCTCGCCATCTCTCTCACAACCGTTTCTTCTCCAATCAACGCCATTGTCTTCCGCACCAGCCTTTGTCTTGTCTTCTCTTCTTCCCAATCCTTTATACAAGTCAGTCTCTGCCACGCCTACTCAGTCTCTTCCAGACGCTCCTCAACTTCAAGCACACCTTGGTAGTCATTGGCTCCGCCGTCACTACGTCCGCTTCTTCTTAAAGCTTGTTCCGAGCCTCAACCTGATTCAAAGTCGCTTTCTTCACGCCCACGCTTCTTGGCCTTACATCCCACGCCGCACGGCAGACAGTCAATATCAAACAAACGTTTCCAGGTTCGTTCCGAACATGCCCCCTGCCACTGCTTACTCATGTTTCGCCCGTGGTCATCTTCTGACAAGTCTGATTTCAGTTCTCACATCAGCAAGATGGCGTCTAGTGCAGTTGGTCCGGTCGTGGGTGCTACCACAGCAGCCGCTGGCCATCACATTCACCACCTCGGCCGCAACGCCCCAGTCGCGGACGTTCCTGTCATCCCCACTGGCTTTCCCGAGACAGTGGTTAACGAATCAGCCTGGACCGGCCCGCAATTTACCAAACAGTCGCAGTACACTTACAGCCTCACTAATGCGGACCTTGACGAGCTCGCTGCCGCGCTCAAGCACTTCAAGAGTATGCTAAAGCCTGCCCACCTCATGCTACCATTGTCCGAAGGCTGACTTTTGGTGCCAATTTAGCTCTGGGCCTAGACGGCGATCTCGTCAGCCGGGACAACTTCCCTCTGCCGACCCTCGGTGCCACTTTGGATGGCATTGCCCGTGACATTCATCAAGGCAAGGGCTTCGCTGTAGTCCGCGGCATTGACCCCCAGCAGCACTCTGTCGAAGATCTTACGATCCTGTACCTTGGCGTTCAGGGATATGTTGCCAACCAACGTGCTCGCCAGGACAAGAAGGGAAATATGCTTGGTACGTTGACATTGTGCCGTTCTTCGTCTTTTGGACAGTCTTTGCTAACCATAATCGACAACAACAGTCCACATCGTTGCCGACAACACAAGCCAGGCTAAGGCGGATCACCATCGCCATTCTACTTCAGCCATTGTAAGCTTTACCACCATTGTCTTTCCTTGCAAACTACTGACAAGGCCATCCCTAGACCTTCCACAATGAGGAGTCCGGCGATGTCATCAGCTGGTTGACCCGCAACACTGCTGCTGCCGGTGGCAAGTGCATCATTGCCTCTGCTCACACCGTCTACAATGTTCTTGCAGCCACTCGACCTGACATCATTCGCACCTTGTCCCGTTCTGACTGGCCCTTTGCCCTGTAAGTAAACAGTCCCAGCTGCCCACCAGTTCTCCGTTGTTTCCGAGCTGTAGCCTGACCAGACCTCAGTCCCAAGTTCCAGTGCCGTCCGATTCTCTTCCATCATGACGGAAAGATCATTATCAACTTTGGTCGCACTCCTTTAATGGGCAACTCAGCTCATCCCAGACCGGTACACTTTCCATCCTTGTCAGCTCGCCAGATTGAGGCTCTTGATGCTGTCGAAGCAATTGCGAAGGCTACTCAGATGGAGATCCAGACTCGTGCTGGCGATATTCACTTCATCAACAACTTGGCCATCCTCCACCGTCGCGAGGCCTTTGTCAACGGCCAAGGTGCTAGCGAGAAGCGTCACCTTGTACGCATGCGCGTGCGCAATGAGCAGCTCGGCTGGTCTATTCCCGATGCCCTCAAGCGCGAGTGGCATGATGCTTTCGACAAGCCTGCCGACCGCGTCTGGCACCTGGAGCCGATGCCTGACGCGTTCTTCCCCCTCAGAAAGTACCCCAACTGACTCTGCACATTCTGGTCTTTGATTTTCTTGCTAGGACGCCTAATGAAGAATCACCAAACAAAGGGAGAAAGAGGCGTCATGGTTGCATTATTTGGACTTGCATGTTTCGAACCCGAGAAACTGGGCTGGGCTTCTTCTTGCGTGGAGTCAATCACCGCATCTTCTTTTGTTCGAGTTTCCTTTCACAACATCTCACTTAACCCCCCTTGCACCACAAAAGCTTATTGTCGTTTCCTCGTCGTTTACGGTCAGAAAAGCACGGAGTCCATTGGAGTTCACACAGTAGAACCCGGCTGGGAAAAGCATGTATACAATGGTTGGGATGTTGAACCCGGCGTTGTTATTGTATAACCTAATAAACCTTGACCGTCAAGACCTGCCCGGTATGCGAAGCTTGAAATGACTTCGGCAAGCCTGGTTCTGAGACATGTGGCACTGAAATCCCGGCACGTGTCCGGCTGTCAGTGAGTTGGCTGAGGATAAGTAACGGCAGCCATTGGTCACACGACCGCGGAGCTGGGAAATCTATGCCCATGCAGTACCGGTCAAACAGCCAACCAATGGCTGAACATATTCCGAGACATCGGTGTACGCCTGTCAACGCGTCCAAAACGGAACCTCATTTCATACTTTTAGCTTCTCGGTCACAAAAGGCCTGGGTTCCTCCCTCGCGGATCTGACGGAGTTGCTCATCGCGAGCTGCGGCAGTTCACAGAGAGATAACATACCTGAGCCAAAGCAGACAATTATCTGCATCAGACTTCAGCATGGACTCCGGTCAGTGCTTTATTGTGAGATTGCCGCATTTGGTTTCTGTGAAGTTGGTATATCTTGCTTCATTACACTGACGATTGCGGAATCAGGAAAACTGCCCCGTTATGCATGGAAGAACGCCCGCTTGGTCTCTCTGCGGATCCAACATTGCTTCTTCGCCGCCTCTAATGTAGAAAGACGTGCATATGACGGTCCCGTATTCCCAGCCCCAAACGACAGCCCTCTCAGTCTCTGATGGACAACAACTCAGCTGCAAGGAGGAAAAGCAACGATGATGCGAACATACATCAATGTCTGGGATCCTCAACGGTGAGGCCATTGATCTCTGCTTTGCAAAGCAAGTATGGCGTCTTGACCGGCAGACCAGCTGACCGATATCTTAGACGGGCATGGAGTTCGCGATTTGCCATGGCCAGAAAGACCACTCGAGCATCCTGACCTCTAGGGGAGGCGACAGCCGCCTAGGAGGGCCGAGGCCTTTGTCGAGACATGCAAAGAGCCACTAAGCGCTTCTATTGACAGTGTGCCTTTGGTTTTTCCTGCATTTCTATTGCACTTCTCTTAGGGATCGGCAAGCAAGCGAGCGCATGCTGCAGCTCGTGGCGGAACAGCAAGCAGCTTTTGACACCTGCAATACGCTGGTATCAGTGTGTATGGGCATGTACAATTTCATCGCCTGCATGGGAATGCCGGATCGCTGGCTACAATCTATGGCCCCGGGCTGGCGCCCAGGGCAGAAGCGGGAGCAAATCTACGGCGAGTTTGCGTTCGCACCCCTACAAGGGAAGGGAGGAGCGAAAAGAAAACGAGGTATGCATGAGAAGTGGGCAGTGAAAGAGGACGCCGCCATGCGGGAACTTTTGGAGTGTATTCCAGAAATGCATCAGCTCCGTCTCAAGGACCCCTACGCCGGGATGTTTTCTTGCTTTTGCCAATGTCTTCAGTCCGGTCCTAGTCGCCTGGAGGACCTGGGGTTTTACGATGACGCTGACCACCTGGTGATCCTGGGCAGACACGTTGCTTGTCACCAACGAGCAGGATACGTGTTCCATGCAGACGAGACGAGGGTGAAGTATGAGGAGTATCCGCACGAAATTCAAGGGTGCATGTCAAGGAAATTTGATTTTTGCCGGTTGGTTTGCAACAGCCTTGCAGCCATAGCAAGCTTGACGTGATTACCTAATTGGAAATGGTGAGAAATCCGGCGGTGGTCCGAGGTCGGCATTACCGGCTTGTCCTTCGCTAGCAGGTCTTGAGATGGATGTGTGCAGCCAGCGCCCCCGCTTCTTGCGTTTGTACATTTTTTATTTTATTTTGATTTTGTTGCTTCTTTGCCATCCCAGGACTCGATGTTTTCTTTCTTTTTCCCATCAAACCATGGCGGCATAGCCTGTACATGACGGGGAGGTTGTCATCGGCTCCTAGCGTGGGCGATCGATCGGAGGGATAGAAACGGGGCCCATTTTGCGAGAAGAGGGACGCTAGGATCCACCTTTGGGAGGAGGAGGAGTCTGGTTCGGAACGCCTAGGAGAAGCGGCGGAGACATTGAAGACACGTACTGTGGAGCACAAGAGCTCCAGTAATAGTTTCTTCTTCTCAACAGCGCGCCAAGACGAGTACGAAGGAGTGGAAGAAGAAAGAAGTGACCATGAGTGACGAATGGGTGTATGTAAGTGCGGGGGGTTGTCACAAAACCCTAGGCCTAGAATCGACTGGCTGACACCTGCGTGGAATCACTAATCAACTTGGATGAGTCCTGTTTGGGAAGACTATCGTTGAAAGAGCTGCAGGTTGCTACAAGCGCGGACATGAAGGCCCAAGTTAAGTGGACGCACGGTGATTGACGTTGAAAGGTTGGGACAAGGTGCAGTAGGGCTTCCCCGCGATGCTCGCTTCGCGACTTAGGTGTCAGAATCTGTGTAGCTAAAAGATGCGATGGTCGGGGAGCTGGAGCTGGAACTCAGCCGGGAGAAACATGGCCTTGAGGGAAAGAGTTGATTGGGGCGTGGGGGAGGGAGCGGACGATGGCCATGAAGAAGGAAAAAGCAAGCATGAGCGACGGGTGTTGCGATTGCTTGGTGATACTTGTACGGAGTATTAGTTGTGTGGATGGATGGATCGAGATTGCAGCCCGATTGACGTCGGTTCGTCAACGGCTGAAAGTGACCTGGGAATGCGTTGACAGTGATGGGCTACAGAGCTGGCCCGGGGATGCCTCCGCGCATTCGGCGGCAGCAGTTCATTTCAGTCCAGCCTAAGTCAAGGTAAGGGAAGGTAGGAATACCCGCGGACTCTCACGACTGAATTCTAGGGTACCTGAGAGTGCCATGGAAAGTGAAGTCGATGTGTACCTTATCGCGTGCTTAGGTAAGTAGGAATCATGTCAGATTGACATTCATCATTCAAGGACCAAGAGCCATCACTCAGAGACGGGAGTCTTAGGGCACCTACCTTACCTAACTATGTACTTTGTAGCACAGGCCAAGGAGCCATCTGCCGGAGCAGCCAGACCAGGCCGTGTCATTGGCTGTTGGCTGTGCGTCGTCGGGACCGGATCCGCCTTCCCGGTTGAGCTAAGCCGCGAAGGTAAGCTGCCGATGGGGCCACGCATCGTCGAATGAGAAGGCGCCGCTCCCAACGACAGATGCCCCCTAACCGCGAGCCTCCCTACCTTGAGCTCCTCCTGGCCGCCTCAGACGACACCTCCCCATCGCGACGTTATCAAACCTTCTCTTACGGATACCTGACCTTACAGCAAAGAGGCATTGGATGGTCTTGCGCACACGACACACACCTGACCGCCCTTTGTTTGCTTCTTCGCTTTCGCCCGTCCTTCCCGCCCTTCCCGTTCTGCAAAGTTGCCTTTTCCTTCCCATCGCACTGACCATCCAGGTGGCCAATTGGGGAATCACGGACGTTGCTCCCGAGGCCTGGGGATCGACTGCCCGCCGCATGTGTGTCCAAGAAGATCCCTTCTTTCCTGCATCGGCACCCGTTATACCCTACTGCCGCACCTCACAATCGGTCCATCCAACCGCCTTCAGGCGCACACGTTTCACTCTGCATCGTGTCTCGCCTACGCCAACCTCGGTTTGCCCGCCTGATGGCCTGATAGTGCCGCTTTGAGAGCTGCATGTCCATTCTAGGCACCATCCACTTCAAGAAACAAGCGCTCCATACATGGGATTGTACCCCCGAGTGTGAAACGAATCCTGCTTTGACGTACTTTATTCTACTTTGCCTATTCCACGCCCCCCTCTTTTGTCTACCTACTTACCAGGCTACCTTGCCTGCATACGAGCTCTGCGTCCCGTTGGTGTCTCGGTGCAACCTCCGGCAGTTTGTGACTGGACATTGCTAGCTGCAGATTCCCAAGCCAAGGAGTGTCGTGCATCGCCTGCAAGAAAAGCCTTCAGCGGACCGTCAACTCCGAAGGGGGTGACTTGTACCTCCTTTCAAGCGCCGGATCCCTCCCGCCACACTCTCCCTCTCTCATCGAGCACTGCGCAAATTTCAGTCCTCCACAGGGACTTCTTGCAGCAACTATGGCACCCCGCCAGGGTGGCTATCTCCGCGTTCCGGGACAGGAAGACGACTTTTCCCGGAAGCAGCCTCGTCGCAGCCGTTCCGGCTCCTCCGGCCGGAGGCAAAAAGCTCTGCCCAGCGAGAAGCCTCTCCCGGCCCTCCCGCCGCCGACGCCGACGTCCGGCGCCGCGTTTGTCGACATTGATCTACACGGTGACGGCTCTCACAACTCGCCCAGTAACCGCCGTCGCGCCACCATTGCTATCGCGCTCGCCCTGGCCTTTGTGGGATGTATGCTCGCATTTGTGGTCCTGGGCTTCGCCTGGGACAATGGCGGCGTGAGACGGGGCCCGAACGCATTGGACGGCTTGAAGAACCTCGAGAACTGCCCGTGTAGGCCGGCCGATGACGTGCCACAGTACTTCAGGACGAGTCCGGAGTTGTGGGCGGGCCCGACGGCGACTGGTAAACCTGCCTTTATGGCGCAGACGAGAGTAATTCCGACGGGAACCTTTGTGCCGAATGCGCCGCTGCAGACGGATATCCCTATCGAAGGAATGGGAAGCAAGAATGAGAGCATTTTCAACATGATGGGGTAAGTTGCGTGCCATGTACACGGATGAAGGGGGAAAGTGATTGCTCAACTCTCGGGCGTTTAGGTATCTTACCCCGTATCAACCGAGTCCTGGCTTTGGTGTTGAGGAATACGCGCTGCCGGAAGGAGCCGATATCGTTCAAGTTCAGGTAAGCCACATCAGAGCTAGCTAAGGCTGGACTTCAGTGGCTGCTTCTTAGGTCGCGATGGAAAATGCTTATTTTGACTAACCTGTGATAGATGCTCTCTCGCCACGGATCTAGATATCCCACCACAGGATCCAATGTAGCCGATTTTGGGCAGCGCATCGCAAAGGCTGGCAAGAAATTGAACGCCAAGGGTGCTTTGAAGTTCTTGAATAACTGGAAGTATCAACTGGGACACGAGATATTGGTTCCAAAGGGTTCGTTTTACTGCTATCTTGTCTGTGTCCTAAATCGCTGACCTTATTATCCGCAGGGCGTCAAGAGCTGTTCGACTCTGGTGGGTGGCCTGATACTAGACAGTTCACGCAAAGGCTTGGAGCATCAAGACTAATGAGCGATTAGGCATTTTGCACTCGTACATGTATTCGTCGCTGTATAATCCGAACAGCAAGATCATTGTGCGAACAACTGTACGTCAGGAGTACTTACTACTAGCTTTTGAGGATTCGTGACTAACACGCTTGCAGACGCAAGACAGGATGCTGAAGTCGGCCGAGTATTGGCTGGCGGGTTTCTTCGGTCTCGAATGGTATAGTGCTCCACTTGACGCGTGTGAAGCCTACAGCTGACTTGGAAATCAGGACAAACAATGCCACCATCGAGGTCATCATTGAGCAAGACAGAGCGAACAACTCGCTCGCCGGCTACTTGAACTGCCCCAACGCTCGCAAGCAGAATGGAGGCGACGATGCTGCCAAGGTTTGGATCTCAAACTACCTCGCCAATGGTGAGCCTGCCTGCTGCTATTCTACGTAGTCGTACATGCCGCTGACAACTCTTTCCAGCTACTGCCCGGCTGAAAGATCTGGCGGAGGGATATGACTGGACCATCGATGATACCTATGCGGCTCAGACCATGTGTCCTTACGAGACGGTGAGAACTTCTGTCGGATAGGAGACTGTATTGCCTTTGACTGACCTTGAACCAGGTGGCATACGGCTTTAGCGTCTTCTGCGACTTGTTCACCTACGAGGAATGGGTCGGCTTCTCCTACTCCGTCGACCTCATGTTTGCCGGCAATAACGCATTCCAGAACCCCACAGGTGTATGTAAAGATCTCATACTGCGCTGAATGACCCGATATTGACAAGGCTGCAGCGCGCTGTTGGTATCGGCTATCAACAAGAGGTCATTGCGCGCCTCCAGAACCATACTCTGGGCTATTCTGGGTCTCAGATCAACGTGACACTCGACAACAACACAGTCACGTTCCCGCTCAACCAAAGCCTCTATTTTGACTTCTCCCACGACACAAACATCGCCTCCATCCTAACGGCGTTTGGCCTGAAGCAATTCGCTCAACTCCTCCAGCCAACGCAGTACCCGGGCCCGCACAACTTCACCGTCTCCCACATCACGCCCTTTGGCGCCCGGCTCGACATTGAGGTCATTAAGACGCCCAAGCCGTTCAAGGCCGACCGTTCCGGGTACGAGAAGGACGGCGGGGAGACCAGGTACATTCACTTTGTCCTGAACCAGAGGACCGTGCCGCTGGGCTGGAGTTTCCCCGATTGCGATGTCACGAGATTAGACGGCTGGTGCGAGCTCGAGACGTTTTTGAACGTGCAGCAGGGCATGCCTGAGCTGGCGGCCTATGATAGAGCTTGTCATGGAGACATTGAGACCGTTCCGTACGGGACCGTGTATGATGGTAGACCCTTGTGAGAGGGTAGGTGCTTGTGACGATAGTGTTGTTGGCTCACGGTTGTGTACATATCTCATACTCTTTTCGATCGAAGGTGAAATTACACCTGTTTACTATAGGGTCTATTGGCGGTGTTTGAATAATCTATTTGGGTGACTTTTGCAAATTCCGTGCATTTCAGTATTTTCAGCGGTGGAAATCAACGCAGAGGCCCCCATGGACTCGCGCATAGTATCCTGGTGCCGAGAACATATCTTGAATGGTATCTTCAGGTTATCAAGATTACATCGTTGTTTGTACCCAAGGCTCTGTCTCTCCAGAGAAGATTACGGTGATGGGTTGACGGAGTCGTCGTAACATGTGAGGGGGATAAATCAGTCTTGTAACCCTCGGCAACTTTTACCCTCTCCGGTACTTGGAGGCATATCAACCGGCACCACTTTAGATCCGGTTTTTAAAATGGCCCCGTTAACGGTCAACTACAGAACTGCGCATGGCTATGAGATCCGCGGATGCTCATGTCGTTCGTCCTCTGGGTAAAGACGAGCAAAACAGCTGTCTATGTCTCAATCCACATCCACACCCATACCCTCGTATGCAGAACTGAGCCCATTTTCAATGAAAAACTAGAAACCAAAGCGCCTTTCTGATTCAAAATTACATTGTGGTGCTAGACAGAATTATATTCATCGCGTCAGCCGTAATCAAGATCCTGTCGTCTCTGCCATCATGTATGCCCTACCCTCTTCAAACAACCACATACGACCATACCCATTGGAAAACTCGGGATCCCGTCCGCTCTCCCATAGATAAGCCAATGAGGGCCGGATTAGTAGTTGGGTCGGTGACGACCAGCGAATACCTGGTGTTGTATGTCTTTTGATTGTTTTTGGTGTTTTGGTGGAGATGTGTTGGTGTAGGTGGGTTCTGGATGCGTGGTGTTGATGTGATGTTGGTTTTGAGGATTGGGGGAACGTCGGACGAGGGAGGACGAGAAAAAAAATTGTTGTAGGCTGTGGGGTCGTATTGTTTGAGTAGATTGTGACGGAGAATATATTATTTTATGAGGATTGTGGTCTGAGACGTAAGGGCGGCGACGGTTTAGCTTGAAGTGTGTAAGTTCGTGATAGTGGCAATATAGGGGTTTTATCTGCCGACACCGGGGAACAAGATACATCATCAGGAAGCATCCGAAGGAAACATCTTATCACTCTGCGAATTCAACGGGTCCTGAGACAGGATCAACTCAAAGAGAGATATATATGCTAGTATCCTTTGCTGGAGGGTAATTACGTACAGAGAAATTCCTCGAGGCTGAGCCTTTCTACGTACTTACATGCCTAGAACAAAATGAACAACAAATCACTTAAATGAGACTCGGATGGCTGGATCGTAGTATTTTCAATTCTCATAAGATTAACTGCAAGACGCAAACTTGCTCTCCTCACAGTGTGATATATCGTCATCAACATCTTCTATGTGCTTAATTTGATATCTTGCACCGACTCTTTCTTTCTTCAATAAAATTTCCCACCTAGGGTATCAAAAAATCGCTATACATCTGTTTCTATCCCTAACCCTCCACATTTTCCTCAATCACTAGAGGTGCTGGGACTCTTGGGGTCCTCTGCATCCTCTTCATCAATACCCCTGCCCTCGCTGTTGGCGATGGCGCTCTGCAGCGCGCTCGTTAGATCGACGTGGAACAGCGGCCTGTTGAGGCCGTGGACAACGACACCCTTCCTCCTGGGGCCGCCACCAACGTTGCCGGCGCCGGCGCCGCCCTTCCTCGAGCCCGACGAGACGGGGTCGATTTGGTCGTATGCGCCGTCCTTGCCCAAGGCCTCCTCGTCAATAGTCCTCGCGCCCCGCGCGTGCGTCGAGAGCTCCTTCTCGTGGGCCTCCTTCTCCGCGACCGCAGCCGCCGACTCGGAGCCGCCAATTTCGGCGACGCTGAAGATGGACTTCCACTGGTGCTGTGTGCCGTCGTTGCGGTCGACGGGGTAGCCGAAACCGGCGGCAACGAGAGCACGCTTGGTCCACCGGTTGTTGATGCAGGCAATGTGCCAGTTCACCTTGTCGGGGGATGCGTAGCGGTCGAGCTGGTTGCGGACGTCAATGAGCTGCTGGATGGACGTCAGGTCGACGTGGTTGACGGAGCTGAAGTCAAGGATGATGGCCTTGAGCGTCGGTCTGTTCTCCTCCTCGTGCATCTGGGCCTGCGCCTTCTTGGCCTTGCGGGACGGGCCCGGGTCGTTCCAGGGGCGGTCGCCCAGTCTTCCGTACGACTGCATGTTTGTGCGGCGCGTCCGGGCAAAGATGTAATCGGTGAGGTACTCGAGGGAGTGGCTGGCGTTCGGGTAGTTGAAGCCCTCGGAGAAGCGGTAGATGAAGATGCCGGGGTACGGCTCGTCCAAGGAGACCTCGGGGTTGGATCCGTCGCCGTGGTCGATGGGCAGGAAAACGTTGCGGGCGGCGTTATCGCTGGCGTTGAAGGTGCCGTACTCACCAATGACTTGTCGGTGGTCTTCGCCAATGACGTGGTCGCCGACGACGGAGTGAATCTTGACCTTTCCGAGGAAGCGTCCCTGGCTACGGAGAATGCGCCAGAGGAGCAGCACGGCAGAGATGCAGATTGTGGCGTAAATTCCGTTCTCAATGGAAGAGAAAATGGTGACAAAGACACCGACGAAGAAGATGACGACTTCAAGGGGCGAGACACGCCAGAATTGGTAAACAGTGTTGGGCGGCGTAATAAGATCGCCGACGGCATGGATGATGACTGCAGCTAGTGACGCGCTGGAGATGTAGAAGAACACAGCCGTGAGAGCGTAGATGGCAAGCAAGACAATAAGGCCAGTGATGACACCAGCGAAGGGAGTTCTGACGCCAGCCTTGGACTTGATAGCGGTACGACTGAACGAGCCCGTAGAGGGATACCCGCCAAGGAAAGGTGCGATGACGTTGGTAACACCAATAGCAACGAACTCTTGAGACGGGTTGATGGTGTAGTTGTTGACACGACCGAAAGATTTCGAGATGGCAACGTGCTCAATGACCAACACAATAACGCTGGCAGGCAGGAAAGGCAAGAAAGCGCTGATGAGGTCGGTGTCGACCTTCGGGGCGCCAGCATTCTGGAAACCTGTAACTTTGGTTAGATCACGGTATACTAGCCGAGTGAAAATTGCACTAACCTCTTGGAACTTCTCCCAAGATCTTGAACAGCGGGTTTGACCGTCTGTTCATGTTGACCAGCCAACTGATCATGGTGTAGAGAAGGATGACGAAGACAGTTCGTAAGGTCGAGAGGAAGAAGAAAAGCTTCGACTTCTGAGGATACTTCTTGGCCAGACTAGTGAAGATGAACCGCAAAAGGTAGAGCATGGTGAGGGCAGTCAGGCCCATGGCAGCATCCAGCTTTGTCTTGGGGAGGGCCTTGAGGGTGTTGATGAAGACCAGGTAGGTAGCCTCTCTTGTGTTGACACCCTTGATGCCCAACAATGTGACCAATTGGCCAACAGCGATGCTGATGGCAGAACCAGTCATGAAGGCTGACAGAGAGGTCAAAGAGATCAAGTCGACAATCCATCCCATTCGAATCAGGCCAATGAAGAGAATGATGGCGCCGGCAATGATAGCTAGAGCAGACGCAATCTGATGACCTTCGTATTGGGGAAAGTCCGCCTGGACATCGGTAATGAGGTTACCAACGACAGTGGACATAACAGCTACGGGCTATTAGTCAGTTAGTAGAGTATCAATGTGGTTTGGAAGAGGATTTACATACCCCGATGGTGATATCCTTGGATGTAGCGAAGAACCAGTAGATAATGACACCCATGAAGGATGAGTAGAGACCGAACTGAGGATCAAGCTTTGCGAGCAAAGCGTAAGCCATACCCTGGGGTACCACAACAGCACCAACAGTGACACCGGCGACCAAGTCACCAAGGAACCACTGCAGGTTGTAGTGACCAATCCAGTTGAGGAAGGGGAAGAGAGAGCGGATGTACGCAAGGACTTCGTGGCCGTCGGGAAGAAGTTCGAGGAGCCACTCAGCCGTTGTTGGCTCCTCCTCAACGAATGTGTCCGAGGACTGGACAGAGAAGACAGACTCGCCGCGCAACATCTCTTCGTTTTCGGGCTTCTCGAGCTTGATGCCCAAGACCTTGGCCAGGCCATGGCCAATCTTGGTGCTTGTGCTCGACATGGTGGTTGATCGGACCGGAAACCGGCTGAGACTCTGAGGAATTACTTGTCAAGCTCTTGACTACAGAGGCGAGTAGCACACAGGACCTCGCTCCTTTTTTGGCGAAGGTGTCCCAAGGCTATATAGGAGTCACCGGGGGTGGTCACCGTGCCACACTCCTGGGTCCACGGGGGTCGCCGTGGGATTTGGCGGTCGAGAAAGGGCAGCAGGAATGGGAACCGGGGTGCGTAGTGGGCAGAAGCTAATGGTGCAAACCGTGACTAGAACGCTTCCAGTCCTGGAGGCTCGACGGGGGTGGCGATTTGGGGCAGGAGGTGCGAGATTGTCGCTACTTGATAGCCCTTGCAAAGTTGCGCAATCGGCCAAAGGGGCATTAATTGGTCGAGACAACGATGGCCGACTCAACGATGAGCGAGAGAGTTCCCGACACAGGAAAAACGCCGTAATTTGGCGGCGTGCGAAAATGGCGACAGAAGCGCTTGTGGCTGACAAGAAGGGATGAGAGACAACAACCCTTCACACAATAGTGGCGACAAGATATCTGTATCGTGTGGCCTAAGTGGTCTGGAGCAACTGTTCGGGTTGTGCGACTGAAACAGAAGCTCTTCAAATCTTTCGGAAGCTCTTCGAAGCTCTTCAGAGACTCTCACAATCTCTTCAAGTTAGGCTGAGGAAGGCAGGCAGACAAGCTTTTAATTGACTTCAGAAACTTCGGTAGTGGAGTGCCAAGGGAGGCTCTTAAGGCATTCTTGCTTGACAAGACGATGGATCTCATGGGCCAAGAGATGTGGCACCGGGATGACGGCGGCAGCCAAGAAATGAGCGTTGCAGAAGAGCCGAGGAGAAGACGACGACGGTAAGAGAGACTCGAGAGAGAAGGAAAACTCTGACAGGGGGTGTATGAATCCCTCAATGGCGCGGATTTAATAGCAACAATTGTTGGTGTCAGCAGAAGCTCTTTGTGGTGGTAGTATCCGCACTCCTCCCGCGATGTCGAAACCGGGGCGATGTCGCCATCGAGTCTTTGCCATTCAAAGCTTAGTGGAGACGGGCAATGGGGGTCGGTACATGCTGCGAGCCCAATTATCTTATACCCACCAGACAAGGGACCTGCGCTCTCTTGCTTATTTGATATCGAATTGGTAATATCAGACGGGCTCGTCCGTACGATTTTCAATAAGCGCCATTGGATGAAGTACTCTATATGCACAATGCGGCGTATTCAGCTGTGATGAAGTGGAGGAACGGACCATGCTAAAGATGCGGTCTCGGAGGGAACTATTGCGTGATTTCACTCGCTCTCTCAAGTCTCAACTTGGTTGACCACGCGGCATGTCAGAGATACAGGTGCACGAGGGGAAAGCTCGGGTTTCCTGTGGCCAGACTGCAGAAATTGGAGAATGCCAATGCTCATGTGTCGTCAGTCATGGAGCCGGGCGAAGCGCTGCCTTGTTGACCGACGTGATAAACTGGAGACGATGAAAAATCAGAGCAGACTGTCGGGTGAGGGACAATGCCCAAATGCCAAAGTGTTCCCAGTTGTGCAACACACGTTTCCACGGGGAGGAGACGAGTATCCAAAGAACTACCGCATTTGGGACGGTACCTAGTGTGCTGACCAATGAGGTTCAGCTTCCGCAACTTGGCGATGGTGCAATAGTACCCTTGTTTGAGGTGATGAGAGAGTGGGGCAGATGGCTGCGGAGATGCTCAACCTGGTTGGACCCTTCTGAGACTTCTTCGCCTTGACTGGTTGCTTGTCTCGCAAAGTGTGGTGCGAAGCTTTTGAACGAGATGAGAAGCTGGGTTGGTCCTTGACAGATTCGGACCAGAATCTCAGATGGCCATGATTGTCGGGACGTGTGATGCACTTCCTCGTGGTCACTGCACGTGCGAATCAGACCGTCGACAATGGCGGCAAACTGCGAGATGCTCAAGAGTCTGGAGAGAGACAGGGGATGCTCGGCCCCAGGCGAAAGACGATGGCAAGATGGATTCACGGAATGGGGTTCCGGGATAATCTGCTCCATTGTGTGGGCAGAATCCGTAGTCGCCTGGCCTTCCGGATACTAGAGACTGGAGACTGGAGTTGCCTATTGCTAAGAAGATCCGTAAAGCGGATGTGGTTACGGATGGCCAACGTCATGGGCCAGCTTGGACCAGCAGCTAAAGACGCACCCATGACGCCAAGCTTGCGACAACAGAAGGCTGACATAAGGAAGGATGTTCAGCTCGGATAATCGACGGGGAGATACTCCGAATGGGTTTAACGATTTTCCGCAACCGACTCGGGACATCTGCGCCGACGGTTCCGGAAGGGTCCCCGCCTGTGGGGGGTCGACCCGGACCTGCACGCTGTGGCTCAAAGAGGAAGTTCAAGATTAAGTCAATAAGGTAGTCTTTCAGTTGCTTGCCCCGGTTTTCCAGGTACCAGCCTCGATGATCAATATTCTCTCGCCTTCTTGACGGTTGTTTCGTTCAGAGATTGGAGTCATTGCTACGAATTTGCCCAATTTCGGAAAGTGGATTGCATGCCATACGGAGGTCTCACACTTTCGGCCGGCGAGGCTGGACTAGAACTCTTAGAATGAGCAGCATGAAACACATTCAACGCTGGAATCGTTGAGCTGCTGGTCGCCAGCGAGTTTGGTACGCGAAAAAACACGGGGCAATTGACCGACGCGAGTCCTCAACAGCCCCTCTCCCCCCGGGCAACAACTCGCTTTGCCTTAGTCAGAAAACAAACTCCAAGCCGCCAACACCTGCAATGCTTGTCATCTACACCACCGAGTCTGCAATCACCAACCTCCTCCCCGTTCCGGGCCAAAAATAGCAGCCCACGAGGTGTTGGTCACCTCGCTACGCTTGTTGTCTTGCCCCTTTTTTCTCTTCTAGCGGTTCTTGATACCGTGCCCTGCCAATCTTTCAAGATACTCTTCCAATAACCCGTCGTATATTCCCATTGTCCCTCAATTAGTGAATGTAGCTTGTCCAATTCTTCAGTCGCAAAGATGCCGCCGAGTCCCCCAAGAGATCCTCTCGCCCATCCGGCGCACAACTTGTCGCAAGCCAAAACCACAGAATTGCTCCCACCACCGTCTCCGCGTACCCATCGCCTTCGCAAACTGCAATCCGCACATAACCTTGGCTCCAAGGCTGCTCTTCAGCTTCAACCCCTTCATCAACCTTCCTTGATCTCGCAGCAACGCTTGACACAAATCACGCAACGAAATATCTCTCCTACGCGACGCGACCCGAGCTCTTCTTCCAACGTGGCGCGACACACTCGAGGACGATCCAATAGCGATGCGCCGGCGCCTGTTATCCATCATATAAATGCGCTGGCTACGGGCAAGCGCAGCATGATGGGCATCAGCCCCAAGTACGCGACTATGTCTCTCCAACAACTTATTAAAGAGGGTCCCCCCGAAGGAGAGACAATTGAGGCTTTAGGTATGGCTCGTCGCAAAATCTTGAGCGAGGGCATCAAGAGTGATAGCGACGGCATGGTAAACATTACCCTTCATGCCCGTCAAGCATATACACCAATGCTGACTTATTACCACGCAGTCAACCTTACGTATATACGTCTGGCTCATCCTGCTAGATACTCCCGTTCTCCCGACCGATGACTACTTGGGCCTAATTCACCGCGGAGCCTCCCCAGCCTACTCCAAGATTCGCAACGATACCTTTCGAACCCTTACGACTGATCCTTTGTTCAGGCGACGTGTGAGCGAGGCCAGCCTGATTCGCCTCCTCAACGCCGTGGCCTGGCGTCTACACGATGTGCGGGAGGAGCAGCGCAGGGAGCGACCCAGCACTGGAAGAAGCTCCATATCGCAGGACAGCTCGACATCGACGTCGACAGCCACAGCGTACTCGCAAGATCCCGCTTTTTCGCCGGGTGCCAGAAACCGTGCCAGGGCCCTCACCTTGACCACAGAAGGCTCCGAATCCAGCCATGCTGCGGAGCCCGGAACATACGTGCAAGGAATGAACGTGCTGGCCGCGCCTTTTCTATACGCAGCAAGGAGCGAATCCGAGGCCTTCATCGCGTTCTACACACTCCTCACGCGCGAATGCCCCGGCTACATCCGCGGCGCTATGGACGGCGTACACAAGGGTCTGGCGCTGGTCGACAAGGTCCTTGCCACGGTCGACTCGAAGTTAAGCGGCTACTTGCACTCCAAAGGTCTCACGGCTGAGATCTACGCTTTCCCCTCGGTTCTGACGCTATGTGCCTGTACGCCTCCGCTTCCCGAAGTCCTCAGATTGTGGGACTTTCTCTTCGCCTACGGGCCCCATCTGAATATTCTCTGTATTGTAGCCCAGCTGATGGGCATGCGGGATCAGCTCATGAGCTCTCCGAGGTATGTTTTCCGCGTCCTCTAGACTTGAGTTGTACATGCTAACAATCTATCAGCCCTAATAAGCTGCTGCGTTCATTCCCTTCGCTGCAAGCCGATAAGGTAATTGAGCGTACGCTGTGGATCATAGAAAGAATCCCAGACGACACCTACGTGGCTATAGTTGCGCACGCCCACTGAATGCATGGATATTATGAATAATGGTAGACAAGAAGAGCACGAAGAACACCGCCTCACGGGAAGGTGGCGAGGACTCAACAAAAGGAAGGGGCGATGTCTGATGAATGTTTGAACGTTGAACGACGTGTACTTGTACGATGAGAAGACTTTTAATGACTTGACGATTGAAACAAAAACATGGGAAACGAGATGGGAACATCATGATAGAGCGCCATAGGGGGTGGTAAACGGTCAAGGATGGCATAGCTCCATGAGATATACGGGGGAAAGAACAGTACACTCGCATTGGGTTGGGAAATTAATTGCAACTTATCGTTATAATTCTTATAACTTGCCGTCTATCTTACTGTGAGACGAATATGTTGTCACCTAAATCTAGTACCCAGTCTTCCTCTGGTGCCCCTCCCTGTGGCGGGGAGCGATTCCGTGCTTGTAGAGAGAATATCAAGGTCTCTTGCCCACTTTGGTATCATCCACCTCGGTACACTTGAGTCCAAACCTGAGGTGCTGTTTGTTCTATACTCTCATGGCATGACCTCTCGATTAGGGCGAGTAGACTTGAGTTTGGGCTGAGAGAATCTAGCTGATAGAGCGGAGTGGAGTTGACAACCCAGTGTATGTGAGGGCTGGAGGGGGATGGAGGCAGGGAGAGAGTGAGGGTAAAGGCCAGCTCGCAATGAAGTATCACAGAAACGTCGACTCTGTGTAGATGACTTGATGTTGAGGCCTATCCACACGAAGTTGCGGTTAGCCCTCCCTCCCATTCTCAGCAGTCTGGTCAAGGAGGCACAGGTGGACTCGTCATCGGTATCGTGGCCGATATAGCATGGCAATAGAGCAAGTCAGCAATATCCTCCAGCACAACAAGTGGATTGTAAAGAATCTGCAAGTTGGCACCTTAAAACTCAACGAGCCTGGCATATGCCGATTGAAGTCCTTCGCCTGCTATGTGTCCATTTGCCTCCGCCTGTTCTTCGTCGAATCCGTAGACAGCAGTTACGGCAGTTGCTCAGTCTGTGTTTCACTGATAACTCCACTCAGTGGCGCGTCCAGACAAGCGCTCTATGCCTAACTTATTGATGTGAGTCTGGTCCAAGTTGTGGGAAGATAATGCTTTGCACAACTGCTTGAAAGCTCAAACGTTGTTTAGGCAGATGTTAATTGCCAACCATCAGAGTACACAAGCAAAAGAGAGTATTCTGTGAACAAGTATGGTAAGGGATTGTAAGACATCGAAGTTCTAGTACTTACTCGTGATGACACTGTTGAGAGCACAAAATACTTCTCACATATGACCGTCACGGCGGAACAGGTTTTATGAACCTTGTGTGGAACTATGACCTTGGAAAATGTACTCATTTCCAGGAAAAGTTTCTAGAGTCCTCTTATTTTCACAACAACGCAACAAAGCGAAGACCCCATTGACAAAGTTAGCCTATCATTTGGTAAGATGTCTGACTGAAATAACTGATAGATGCACCACTTGGGGCAGCCTATCAAGGACTTTCAGCAACTGGCAAATCATACTCAAGTCTTTCTCAAGCGCTATACTGTCAAGTTACCCTGGCCTGGCAATAGGGCTTCCACATTCGACTCGAAACGAAAGCCTGGAGTCGAGGTAGCCTTGTAGAATTTGCAGAGTAGTAAATTTGAAATAGTAAAGTAATTCCCGTGGGCTGAGTACACTTGCTCAGGGTTTCAAATACCAGGATTGATTCCTAAAATCACTACTTTAACCAAGGGCATCTACGTTGACAAATGTTTCCGTTCAACTACTTGAGCACACGTCAAGTTAAAATTGTAACTTTTGTCGAACATGACTTCGGCGGCCAACTCAGACATTGTGACTACGCAAGCCACGCACGCACGTCATTTACCCAGAAAGCCTTCCTAGTTTACCAGAGATAACATCTCGCCATGTTCCAAGTCAGCCGCGACTGGGTTCTGCTCTTGTCCAGAATTCATACAGATGTTGATGCTAGGCTGCGATCCCTTCCGGAACCTGAGAGGCACACAAGGCTTCCATGAATATATTGAAGAGGCTTCAGTGCCGTTGAGGCTACTTTGCACACCTTCTTCGTCATCTTCTCGCGAAACGTGCAATAAAGGTGATGGGACGGGCACTCCCAGCAGAAGTGTAAGAGCCTAAGCACTTCTTCCAACGAGGCAGCTCCAGAAGGGAGTGCGGGCCGATGCTCACTTCTCCCTTATGCGTAGACTCACAATCAGAGGTAGGAACTCACTCGACATGAGCAATAGCTTGATTTCCAGGCAAGTCAAGTCTCACCAACCTAGGTGGGTGGCAATTGAGTCGGCTACAATACGAACTTAGGTTGTAACTAACCTTGAGCGGCTCTCTTATCCGCCACTGCTACCCTAGAGGTATTTCCACCTTCTTTACCAGGATGCAAGTCCGCACACCAGGTGTTCTTTTCAGCCTACCTAGCTGTCTCAACCCAAGATTTAGAGTAGACTCTGCGCTTCAGCAAAGTGCGGCGACTCTATGACGGGCATCCTCAGAGGCAGGGACACAGCCAGAAATTACAACAGAATGAAGCGATGAATAACAGGCAGAGGAATTAGACGATTCTCAAAACCACAAAGCCATTTCACATACTTGCGACCTGCCGAGACACATTGCTGAACCGCTAAGGCCTCAGCCAGCCTCACCGCAGAAAGTGCGGAATCGGGACTAGTCTATCTTGAAGTCAGGCGACTGGATTCGCTCAGCAGGGCATTCAACTGCCGTCATTGGATTGCCAAAGGTATCCAGTCATCCTGTCGTTGGCCAGGTCGCGCGGCTCTTGTTCGTGACAGGAACACCTCCGTGAAAGATGACGTAGTCAGCTTTTGAATAGGCTGCTTTCCCCATGTAAGCATGAAATGTGGCGAGGCTGGAGTACCTCAGCTGAAGAGTGCGGGCTGCGACCATGATCAACCCGAGAGTGTCAACGATGTGGCAAGCTGGCACGGCAGGCAAGTCAAGGCAATGGCGTTCGCGATGATGATTGCCTAGCAGTCTAACTCGTGGCATCTTGATCGAAACTGGCACAGCGGTTGGCGCATCGAGGTGCGCATCATCACGGATGCTGTTGTCCCCGCAACAGGGTGCCCCGCGCCATCGAGCCAGGCGATTGATGACGATGAGCATGGTAAAGAGCCAGGCCCTGTACTCGGAAGGGCTCAGGTGAGTGGTGCTGTCCCGTCAAGGTCCTGAGCAGCGAGGGATCAGCGGCGCAAAGTGACAGCGGCCAATGGGTGTTGACAGGCAGGGGACGAAATGAGCTCTGGCTAGGCCGTGGCTCAGCTGACGCAGCGTCTCGGGGGCCATCAGTCAGCGGAGAGCTCACGCTCATCACACCAGAGGCTGAGGAAGATTGAAGAAGGGCGAATAGCAGCGGAAAATGACGAATTAGAGTCACAAGAGGCTTGCGTAAAACCACGGCGGCTTCTCTCTTCCCACGACGTGCTGGTGTGGGATTTGCTGCTTGCCTAACACATCGCGGGGCCTGGACGTCGTCGTCATAAGGAATACGATCCAACAAGAGAGTGAGAAGGGGCATTACCGCGTGGTAATGTAGGGTTTGGCGGCGAAGGTGAGGGATAGATTAGGCCAATGATCTCATGGTTCGACAGTGAGTGATCGCGGGATCGAAGGTGCGGAACGTTGGATGCGACTTTTGGTTGCCGTAGGAAATGCTCCGCGGCATCGTTGGTCATGTCTGCTTTGTCGATTTTGTGTCCGTTTGGATGGTTCAGCCACATTTGGGTAGCATCGCCTGTATGAAGTGCCACCCAAATGATTCCCAGTTCAGGTGCCTCGCGAGCTCCAGGGGTTACAAAATAGGCACTAGTATGGGGAGCTAGAGAATTGATGGCCGAATAGGGACGGACCTGGCTCCGAGGTGATTCGTCACGGGTTAATAGCTGACCAAAGCTGAAGTATGTAATACCCAAGGCGTCGCCGTTGGTGGTTTGCGACGGAGTCGTCTCTATCCCTTCATTGGCCGATGACTGACTCGCTGCTTGCCTACCTGTCCGTATGTTTGTTGTTTTGCCTGGGCAGAAAGTTGGCAACCAAGGCCGCGGGATTCCGGTTCCTGAGCAGAGGTGATTATCGAGATCGTTCCATGATCTCTGTACCGCCGAAGGAATAGCCGGCGATGGTACAAAGGAGAACGCCGCCTTTTCCGCCGTATCCCTTAGAACTTGTAAGCGAAAACTGTGCGGTGGATGCTAGTCGTCCACCAAAGAAGCCTCAGCCTCAGTCCAGGCGGCCTCGGGACTGGGCAAGGCAAGCAGAGCAAGGCACTGGGTCACAGCCAGGCGAGGCTCCGGTGGGTTGGAAGAAGATAGGCATCATGCCGGGTGCCTGGCAACGATGTGTTGATTGAAGTGCATGCACTCTCCCGTCCACCCGTCGTGCGGTCCGTCTGGTGCCATGCCCTCTCCGTTGGTTCTCTGCAGCGCGTTGAGGGGCGACCGACCACATTGCGGCTCAACAATTGAAAAACGAGTGATGCTAAGAGCAAATCGGCAGAAACGATCGATCCCGTTATCATTAGCTTCATGCTTGAGGGAGTCGATCCCAAACCCTGAGGTGAGGGAATGTTCAGGTACAATCAAGGTACTCCCGGCCAGGTGTGCGGAGTTTGCGCGTGTAGTGTAGCAAGCGTGATGCGAGGCGTTTGTACGGAGTAATTGGAGAGCTCTCCGTCAGGTAAGGTAGGCACAGGTAGGTTTCTCGGCAGGTATTCAGCCACGGGCACTCTTACTGTCCGCTGAACCGCGTAGCAGTCTCCCAGTATGCCTGCTGCGGGGGAAAAGAAGAGAGAGGGGCGATGTGCGTGGAGGAACCAAGTGAAGGGCACCTGGAGACTGCAGCCGTAAGCAGGGCGAGCGACAATAGTGGAACGAGAGAAACAAGTATCGGTGACTTGGCCTGTCGGTAGTGCGGTTGCAAAGCCACGTCGGTTTACGAGGTGAAAATTGGAACCGGGACCTGATGTTCCCTGGCCGAGAACCTATGAGAAGCCACTGAGTGGATTTGAGTGGAGACGGAGATGATCTTTTTAGCCACTCGCGTGTGTCCCAGACTCCCAGCAAAGGGCACTGGGGGGCTGGGGCATGGATGGGATGGGGCTCTTGATTTTCTTGCACAGCCACCGCGGGGGCTGAAAGGCCCTTGCTTTCGGGCTCCATTCTCTCAGGTTTCCTTCCCTTCCATTTCTCTCCCTCTCCCTCGTCATCCAGCTTGGTCCCCGGAACCCGACTCCGTCGCATTCACAATTCCAATACCTTACTCTGTACACTACCTTATGGACCGACGACCATTCAGCGTGGAACCTCGTTCTTCGGCATGTCACACTTGTTATGACGACTAGAGCTGGGAGCAAGAGTGAGGCATGTTTTTATTTTCCTTGACCCGATATTGATTCCATCACTCCGTAGTGTGGCGCTCAATAAGCCGCAAGTATCGAGATAGTTCAAATATGCATTCACAGGGCGTGGCGTAATTCAGAGAATGCCAAGACGGAGTTAGGGAGGGGACGAGTGAGAAACAGTGTGTGTATGTGCGCGCGCATGGGTGTGGCTTGAGATGTATGTCCGCCGCCTGAGAGAAGTTGAGGTGGGTGGGCAATGTATCGAGTACACCGTTCCTTGATATTCAGCTACAAAGTATTCCATACTTTGGTCAACTCCGACGGGTACCATGACGGTGGTACGGGGAGGTAGGTACCCATCGCCATGCCACGTAAAGATATCCGGGGGGAGGCACACGCGAGATACCTAGGAAAAGGGAAGGGACTTGATTGTTGGGCTCCTGGGATAACGGCGTGACTGCCTTCCCCAAACTCAGGTAAATAGTTAGATGCAAGCAGCAGCATTGGCGACAACAACTGCAGCAGTCGGGATGGATCATGTTCACAGTTCCAGTTCCCTCCTCCCGTTGTCCTGTCAGTTGTCCTCCAACACTGCCGCGCTGCCGCAACCGAGAACGAACCGCCTTTCCGTGCGCCTGCGGGCAGCGAGCGGCCTGCCTGACCTTCCATGTCCTGGTTGGTCACCTTAGGCAGGAGGAGAGAGGCATGTAAGTAGGTAGGTACCTACCTACCTCGTCTCACGAAAGCTTACCTAAGCTCGGCAGGCAGGCAGGTACGGAGTACGGATACCTCTGTCGTTCCTCACCTCAGGTGGTAAGGAAGGCAAGTAGCGTGTGCGGCCGCCCCAGTGTGTGTCCGTACCTCCCGCACCCGCCGCCCGCCGTCTGTTGTGGCAGAAACCGCAAGCCCCAACTCGCCCTCATTCGCAGACGCCGTCACACCTCTCTCACTCAACTTTCTGACCATTTGCCTTACTCTATCTTGCTGCACCCGCCCTCCACCCTTCCCTTTTCCTCCAGCTTCTGCCACACTTGGAATTCAGTTCTCTTTTCCCTCTTCTTCAACATCGCTGCCGCCAGCCAGATTTCCACCCCGCCACTGGTTTTGCGCGCGTAACAAATTCAATTTCCAACGAATTACTCGCCATCGAGACCGGCTTGCGTTAGCCATTATTCAATCCCGCCCAAATCGGTTCCGCCACATTCCACCGCGACTCGTCCGCTCGTCCCGTCAAATTCGGGGTCGTCCACGAACAAGAACCGCCACGTGTGGCTGAACGATTCGAAGCTCCCATGACTTGTCGTTGACCATCAACAACCTCGACGACGCGGTCGCATCGGAGCTTTCTTTTCCAATTCAAACCCTCCAATTAATCGCTTGATGCTTTCGCCCGCTCATGGCCTCGGATAACGGTCCCATTGCGACCGAAGCCCCCCTCCTGGCAGCGACGACGCCGGTCGCATCAGACACTTTTGCGTTTGGGGGAGATCCTGCTCGCACCAAATCGCTCAAGAGGGCGCGCGAGTCTACTCCTACTTCGCCCACGTCTGTTGTCGACCCTATCGTCGAAGGCGCCGTTCCTCCTATCCCTCCCTCTATCGACTATCCCTCCCCCACGAAGTCCGCTCGTTTCGGCTTGGCATCGTCAAGACGCTCACCGACACCATTGACAGCCGCCGCGGCGCTCGAAGCTCTCGAAGAGGAACGCAAACGCGAACAGCGCCTAAATCCACCCGCCTCAAGCGACAATCCAGGCCACTCGGTGCTTTCTGTACTGGCCGGTAGTGTCGCCGCCATGAGTCGACCCGACGAAGCACCCCAAGCTCCAACGGCTGCCATGGAGGTCACCACCAAGGAGCCCGAACCGGTGTCAATCCCCCAAGTTAGCAATGCGCCCGCAGAACCTGCCGAGATCAGCCCACAAAGCGCAGTGAGCGCAGCTAGTATTGCAGGCGCTTTAGTGACGGCCAGTCCAGGCCCAATGGAAGTTGATCCCAAGTTGAGCGAACAATCTCAACAGCCACAGCATCAGCCTCAGCCGCCGCACCCGGCCCCGGTTCACGATGAGAAGAATACGCCCGGATCACTTTCGTATCCGGGTTCGCTCCAAGCCGCCGCCATGATGCCCGCTCCACCGGCGCGCGGCATGAGCTTTCCCATGCCGTCGCCCGGCCACGATTCTCCGACACAATCCGGCAAGAAGCACAAGTGCCCGTTCTGCGAGACGGAGTTTACGCGTCACCACAACCTCAAGAGCCATCTGCTCACTCACAGCCAGGAAAAGCCGTACATATGTCAGGAGTGTAACATGCGCTTCCGACGCCTCCACGATTTGAAGCGTCATAGCAAATTGCACACGGGCGAGAAACCCCACATATGTCCGAAGTGCGATCGGAAGTTCGCCCGGGGCGATGCACTCGCTCGGCACAGCAAGGGTGCGGGTGGTTGTGCGGGCCGCCGCTCCAGTATGGGCAGTTTCGACCAGACCGATGACTTGGACGGGCCGAGTATGCATGATGGCGATGATTCAATGGCCGGCATAGTGTATGCCAACGAAGAAGACTTAACGGAAGAGGAGAGGCGCCTGAGCCTGCCAAGCATCAAGGCACAGCATATTGCAGGTGGACCGGGTAGCATCGATGGATATAGCGCTCATTCGCGTACATACCCACCAGCAGGTCCACGACCCGGGACCGGCGGGCTCTATCCGCCCAATGTTGATCGTGGTACAGCAAGTTCGACCACGTCCCCAAGCATGCCTAACAGCATTGCTGGTGCTCACACGCCGAATACGAGCGTGTCTTCTGTGCCCGTAAGTGGCGCTTCTGTCTACTCACAAGGTGGCATGACGGAGAGCCCGAAGCCATTGAGCCCCGGGCATGATACAAACAACATTGCGAGACAACGATCGCCAAGTCTGACGCAACAGTTCCAGCAGCACCAATATGGCCGCAGGCCTTCTGACAGGAACACTTCACCAGGTGAGTTGTGCCTTTTGAGATTTGCGCCTGTAATTTGATCACACGCTGATACTATTCTCCAGCCTTCGTTGCTCCGGCATCACAGGCCGGCGCGGCTCCGGCAGGAGCCGCCCATGCTCGTGCTTCCAGCGGAACGCAGCCAGGAAGTGGGGCTGAGAATGGCGGCAACATGTTCGCCACGGACCCGGGTGTCTGGGCGTACATCCAGAGCCTCGAAGACAAGGTAAAACAGCTGTCGGATAAGGTCACGGCTTTTGAAAAGGCAGAGAGCGCGAAGCAGGCGCAGATTGGACTTCTCACGAGCGAAGTCACGGGTCTCAAGAAACAGCTGGAGGCCCGTGGTGACGAAGCGACGGAAGTCAAAGTATAATGCAGCACACGCAGGTACAAACGACGGCATGTTCTTCAGCCGTCGGCGCAACCTATCACCTATGTAACAACGACGAAATGTTTCTGGTGGGGAGCGGGCAAGAGGATACCTCATGCAGCGGCAGCAGGAGGACAAATTGGCGTTTTTCACTCATTGTCGGCGTCTTGATTTCTCATCTCTCGTTTATCACACCCATGTTTCTGCCTCTCTGACCCATCAGTTAGCAGGACGACCCGTTTCGTCCCGGGGGAAGGCGTTTTATTCAGGGCACTGGTAGATGTGCACGGTGGACCTCGATATGAAAAAAAGTTTTGAGTTGGTCCGTCGTTGGACCATGGGACCAGTCTATGGCCATGTCCCAGGATTTTCCGCGACGGATTTTTCCTTCTTCATTCTGGTAGTTTTTCACACTGAGGATCCTGATATCGGCTTTTCCCTCTCATGTATTATAGCGGTCGTTGCAGAAAGTCTAGCCTCGAGGCTCTAGGTCTTCCTTGAGGAGACAGAATATCGGAATTTCAATGCCTTTTAGACATCAGGTCCATCGAATCTTTGAATTCTATTTCACTTCACCCTTGGTTGCCGTTTCTGGTCACGGTGCTCAACTTGCTCTGTCCCAGACAAACGACAATAATCAATCTCGATCCCTCCTCAGACTGTAGCATCACCTGCTATGCGACAAGTCGTTGCAACTTGCAAGGGCCTGCATGCAAGGGATACTCGACTCACGATGGGGTTTCAACGTGACACGGAAGACAACCTGGGTGGACACACACATTGCCGCTTCCCTCTTTGGCTCAGATATATGCAGGTATGTAGGTTACTCACGAGATGAGAGGTGATGATAATCCATGCCAAGAAGCCGAATCGAGCTAAGCGAAAGGCACAGAAAGAGCCGTGTGCCTCGCTGCGAATGTAAGTGAAGGGAAACTTGTAAGCTCCAAGTCGAGAGAGGGAGGGATGCAGAGTTTTGTTGCTCTTTGACCATCTTGAAAACAGCGCGCAAAGCCTTCTCGCCAAGCATACCGCAGAGACACTATTAGAAAAAAAGGAAGATACAAACGGATACCCAAGGGATATCCATCAGCTGTGAAGGGGTGGGAAAGGGAGAGGGGAAAAGAGACAACCGCTTCCCTCCCCCGCCCTGGATCGTGATAATCAAAAGAAGTGTAGAGCCTAACCCCTCTTCTTGAGCATCCTAAGAGTGGAAGAGGTTGCATACGACCAGGCATGGGTTCTTGTTCAAACAATCCCGTCGACACGGTACGCACTTGCGCTGGGCTCAACGGTTGCGCCATGGCGGTAGCCATTTCTGCACAATCAACATCCAACGCCGGCTTGCTGCCGCCGCCGACCAAGTGTTGCCGGTAGTCGCTGGAATGCTCGCCCCTCCATAACAAAATTTGTCAACAATGGCCCAGCTGGTGGTCAAATAGTGAGACAAGAAAAGTAGCCTGTTCGGGACGCTTTGGTGACCGACCGACCATCTACGCTATGCCCACGTCGTGTTTGCTATGCAACACGAGTCGTGTTGCGCCTCGAGCTTGCCAGACGGAAAGGGCGCAAAAGCTTGCATCAGGAAGAAACGAGACGACAGCGATATGCGATTGATGGTGCCGTGCCTCGACAGCTCCCGTCAATCAAGAGGTATAACTTCAACGAAAAGATAAGTTGATTAATCCAAGTGCCGCCATTAGCCATTCCTGTGCCTGACAATCAATCGTCCCCCCTGTTTCTGACCAATGTCTCTGGTCAAAACAACGGCGGTCCCGTCCCGTGAGGCTCTAGAAGCCGTGAGGGCGTGGCCCAGAGCTAAGAGCAGCACTTGAACGTGGGATCGATAACCAAACCAACGTCAAGTCTGGAATGCATCGTCAGATAGCGTGTTTTTGTAACACATGTGCAAATCAGGCGTATGAGTCTCGTGGGTGAGTTGGCGTTGTTTTGATCAAAGTCGCGTCGTTCTGCTGGCATGGAACGGACGCCCGCCAGGAATCTCTCGTTCTGGAAGCAGGCGCCATGACAGATTTCTTTGATGTTGCGGACGAGGGCCTCGGTGATGTTCAAAATCACGAATTCCAAAGTACGAGGTTTGGTGGGTGTAATTTTCCAGTGACGCGAGTTCGACCACCAATTGGGTGACTTTCACTTGAGTATATCGTACTATTCCGGCGTGAAGTGGGGGACTATTAATCGAACAAGATTATCGTCGATGCCGACCACTTACGCAAGCCCCAGGTAAGGTACGAATAAGTATAACCCACGGCACTCTCGAGCCGATGAGGGGGAGGGTCTTTCGTGCAGCAGCCAGCAGGGCTCGTGACATGACTCTCCTCGTAAAAGGCCTTTGGGTTTGGGTCCTTGAGAGAAGGGCCTCTCCCTGCACCTCTCGTGAAGACCGATAAATCGTACAGGCCTGGACCCAGAAGGCTGTCGATGTTTCAACGTTTCAGGTGGGAAGATGGTGGCTGCGCAGCCATTGCTTTTCGCTCTAGCGCAGATCGATCGTAACTTCCGAAATTGTGGTGTGGATTTGTGGACGTCATGGCCGAAATGAGACGAAGCAAATGGCACGGCCCAGCAGGTAAATGTTCATGGCCTGTAGGAATATCTGTACGGAGTACGTAGTACGAATACCTCGTAGGTGGTGTGAGTGGCCAGAGGCATGACGCCTTTGAAGGGTCGTGATTGAGCGAGCACGCGCTGTATCCGTACCTAGGTAGGTAGGTACGATCGAAGCTTGGTTGGATCTCCATGTTTTTGTTGTCCCTTCGTCTTGGCAACCGCAGTAGTTGCAGGTGACGGATATTTGGAGGTAGTGTCGGGCCAAGTACGAGCGTTCGTCGTTACTAATTAGCGACCGGTGGATAATGGACGATGTGCAACGCTATTGAAGCCATTGGCGTGGATCGCGACCAGTTAGCTCTTTGTCGTTGATCTTTCGGCCCATAGCTTTGTTGTTGAGAAAGTAGTTAGGTACGGTCTTCTTGGATACCTGGGGAGGAGATGAGCCACAGCCCGACGAGAAGCCGAAATTTCTCGATTCCCCATTCATTTGTTCTAGCGGAAGCCTGTAAGATAAATGGCATCTGGCACTTTGGCCGTCGTGGTTGTAAATAAGATTTGGTTGCTAGAGAGATTTGCCAAATCCTCACAAAGAAGCCCCCCCACGTAGGACTGGTGGCGGGGGCTGACTGAGCTACTGCATCGCGCATTTCAGGCGGAATTCTGTAGCGAAGCTTCGTATACATTAGCCTTTGGGAGGCCGATGATATATTCCTCATGAGCCATCTTGAACTGAAGGTCGGCTTTTCCCGCTCAGGATAGCTATGCATCAGCCGGTCAAGGATTCTCCAGATTTCAGATGACATGGACATGTACTCCGTACGTGCGCAAGAAGGGTTCGTCGCGAATCTGTTCTCGACCCTTGGCCAGTGGCGCTTGCTGGACTCCAGACTTCAAAGCTCTTCCTACTCCTTGAGTGCGTATCTGTACCGGAATTCCAATAGACAATAGGGGTAACTGGGGTTGCAATAACCTCCGTCACCCGCCACCCGTGATCCATCTCTACGGCGATTGTCAATGGTAACCGTGTAACGTCGCTTACAACCGAATCTCGTATGAGCGCTTGATGTCAATCGTAGTAGCGCACGGTGGCTGCAGCACGGTGCCAAGGACAGCCGAAATCAACAATGAATGGTTGGAGACTGGCTTTTGGAGTCTGGAGAAGACCCAAACAATAGGGGGGAGGACCATGGTTCAATGGGAAAAGGCTAGTTACTGGTGCCAGATGTTATCCCATTCCCACTTTAGCGAATTGAGATGTGAGGTGACGACGACGACAGCCAAGGGCGACGACAACGATAGCGACGAATCGATAAAAACAAATGAGACCAATTGACCAGGCTGGCGAGTGGAAATAACGTCGTCGACACTTTCGGGAAAGGCGCTTGACAGACGGTTAATTGCCTCGCAGTGTCGAAATTGAGCAAAGCTGCCAAAAGCCAGCCCATGGTTAGTGGGAGCAGGGATTGGTTTACCTATGCATGGTTCTTTAATTGTGCCAAGGCAATCTGATTCGACTGTGTGAGGGCCAGAGTCGTCGACAAAGACCAAGAGGGAAAATCGAGCCGTCAATTGACACGGCGACAGGCTGGCTGTGTTGTGTCAGGGGACAGGGTTCTGACTGGGATTGTATGCGTAGTGTCTTTGTAGGAATAATCCGTTCAACTGTCGCATGCAATGGCAGCGGTGATCGTCATTCGGCTGACCGGGCTTGTCGAGTTGGAGCTGGGGTGACGACGAATATTTCCGCAGCGCTACAACATCTTTGTCCGGGGATGATATGATCCATTCGTCCAATTGTGCAGCGAGAATACGGATACAGAGGCGGACTCTGGAAGAAAAAGGGGGGGAGAGGAAAATGCGGACAAGGCGGTGGCTTGACACGCAACGGCTATGGTTGGCGGTGATGGCTTGTTTCGCCAGTTGGTTTGTCTCGCATTAGATCCCGTCGGGTCGTATATGTGCGCTGCGGTTGTTTCCTACAGGTACCGTCGTCAATTTGGTTTCTGACGTTGCTTTTTATTTTCTGCCCAGAAGCATAGGATGGACGCCCGATGGGACGAACTGGTTTTGCCTGAGGCGAGCAGAAAAAGAATGATACAGATAAAGAAATGATGGGACGACAGCTGTGTGGACGACGAAAGTCGATGCCGCGGCGGGAGCGTCAAGCAGTGTGACCGGGACGTCCCTGAAAGTGCCTCGTGGGAGAGTGCCACAGCTGGGTTGATTTTTTGTGTGTGTTTTTGGGCGCTGCGCCAGGATGAAGGCACAAAGTACAAGTGCATCCATGAAGATGTGCCGTTCTTCTTGGACAAGTTGGCCCATGGATGATGAAAATGGCAAATGAAGGCAATATGCTTCCCATGCCTTGGACCCGGATTTCCGACCATTACCAGCTGCTTTCTGGGTCTTTTGGCCAGGAAGGAACCCAAGAAGGAGGAAGGGGGCCACGCCTGTTGGCTGCAGGCGCCTTCCACTTTCCTCGTACGACACAATGCAGACATGCCAAAAAGAGGGGGATTTGCGCCTTCTGGGTCCGCTATGCGCATGTGCATGTGTCCCCAGGCTTCGCATGCAGCACCTTGTGGTCCTCCCTCTCTGTGTTCCTCCAGAGTCCACTCAAGTCGGTCGTGGGCTCGTGGCTGGGATCCTTGGGAAGGAACTATGGGATCCCGCGGGCAGGTGAGAAGCAGCGAGTTCAAGATGGAAGGAGCAATCAGCCAAGCACCCAATGGAAGTACGGTATCCGTACCTGGCCTTTCTGTGTACGGAGTAATAACAGCAATTGAACGCGAAGCGAGAGCGCAGGTCAAGGCCCAGGTCCAGGCCCAGGTCCAGGTCCAGGTCCAGGTCCAGGTACAGGTACAGGTCAGGGCCCGGTCTGGGTGCTTGTGAATGTCAACGTAAAAATAAATGGATCCAACGAGCCACTAATTCTAATTTGCCGCTAGTCCAATCCAGGCAGATAACCCCCTTTCCTTCCCCTTCTGGGGCAGATGCACCGCTTTGCTGCGAGGTACGGCGGGTGCCCTCGTAAGCGTGTGTCTGTACCTGCAGCCCGCGGGCGGGATCGTCTGGTCTTGTTTCTGATAATAGTGCCTGGGGGGTGGTCTTGGATAGGCTTGGGGGGGCCCTGGGTATGGTCTTGGAGGCCCGGGTGGCTTGTACGGCTTTGTACCTGGCGTACCTGCCGCGCCTGGTCTTCCTAATTTCCCAAGGGATCCACGACATGGCCTCTTTACCCTGTTTTCCTCCACTTCACCCTCTCCTTCTCCCTCTTCTCAGTTTCTCCTGGTCATCGAGCTCTTCATTCTCGTTCACCGCGTTGATTCCCAACTAGAGAGTTCGCTCTCACTTACACTCTTTTGAATCCGAATCAGCCAACACTCGTTATCCTGTAATCACCTAGTACGATTTTCTCCGTTGCGATCATCATCAACACCGACAAGGCACGCCATACATCGAAACGATTCTCGATTCTGACTGCACTGCTCGCGAGAAAAGGGTGAGTGAGTGGTTGTGACGGGGGAAAACGCCTCCCAATTAGGGGTCTACACGAAAGCGATTCGGGGCAAAACGCGCAACACAGTATCGCAAGAGGAAACACCACCACCTTGCGCGCGGCATTGAAAGCGATGAACAAAGCAGCAACTGCATCGTTGATGTTGTAGTTGTTGTTTTTGCCATTTTCAAGCTCATTCATTGTCTGCTGATACAGCGTCTCACCGCCCCCCTATGA
Source organism: Colletotrichum abscissum (assembly GCF_030869225.1). Lineage (NCBI taxonomy): Eukaryota > Fungi > Ascomycota > Sordariomycetes > Glomerellales > Glomerellaceae > Colletotrichum > Colletotrichum abscissum. Next base: position 1,041,493 of record NW_026849988.1, on the reverse strand, counting down.
AGCGCCTTTTGTGTACCCTCCAACGCAATTGAGGTTCAAGTTGCGCTAACACGTACTCTAGAATATCAACATCAATCGACAATATGAGGTCCATCATTAACCTCGCCATTGCGGCATCCCTCGCCGCCGGTGTTGTTGCTCAACCCCACAACCACCGTCACCGCCACGTCAAGAGGGACACCGCTCTCGACCAGCGCGACGTTGTCGTCGTGTACGAGTCCGGCCCGACTGTGGTCGCCTACGAATTGGGAGGAAAGCCTATTAGTGAAGAGGAGGCCAAGAAGGGCATCGCCGATGGCCTGTTCGTTGTCGTCGGCGAGACCACCCCCTCCTCGACCCCTCTGCCGTCGGCCTCGACCTCCAAGGCCCCCGTGGCTTCCACTTCTAAGGACGCCCAGTTCTTCGAGGCCAAGGTTGCGAAGTCTTCCACCTCGTCCACCCCGACGCCTACCCCGACGCCGACTCCTACCCCCACCCCGACCCCGACGCCTTCCTCCACCTCTACTCAGGCGCCCGCTTCCACCAAGGCCTCGAGCGGAGGCTCCAGCAGCTCCGGAGGCAAGGGCCTGACCGCCGAGTTTCCCAGCGGCACCATTCCTTGCTCCCAGTTCCCCTCCGACTACGGCGCCGTTGCCGTCGGCTATCTCGGCACCAACGGCTGGACTGGCATCCAGAGAACCCCCAACTACAGCGTCGGTGACGCCGCTATCTCATTCATCGAGACTGCCGTTGCCTCTGACGGCGGCTGCTCCAAGAACTCCTTCTGTTCCTACTCTTGCCCCGTTGGCTACCAGAAGACCCAATGGCCCACCGCCCAGGGCTCGACCAAGCAGTCTATTGGTGGACTTTACTGCAACGCCGATGGCTACCTCGAGCTCTCCCGCCCTACCAAGAAGACCCTCTGCGAACAGGGAGCCGGCGGCGTTTTCATTCAGAACGACCTCGACGACATCTCCTGCGTCTGCCGTACCGACTACCCCGGTACCGAGTCCATGGTCATCGCCACTGTTCCCCAGCCTGGCCAGCAATTGGCTCTCACCAACCCCGCCTCCGCCGACTACTACGTCTGGAACGACAGCCCTACCACCGCCCAGTACTACGTCAACAAGCTCGGCTACGGTGTCGAGGATGCCTGCGTCTGGAAGAGCTCCAAGGACCCTCTTGGAGCTGGTAACTGGGCTCCCGTTAACATTGGTGTTGGCAAGAGCACCGATGGCAACACCTACATCTCCATCTTCAACAACGCACCAACATCGACTGCCCAGCTTGATTTCAACATTGAAATCACGGGTGCTAACAGCAAGTGTGCGCTTGTTGGCGGCTCCTACACCGGAGGTGGCACTGGCTGTACTGTAAGTTTACCTACTTTGGCGCATGGACATCGTCCCTTGACTGACACGCAATTCCCAGACGGCCATTTCCGGCAGCGCAAAGGCCATCATCAGATTCTACAAGTGAAGAGCCCATGACCAGCAGTTACCTGGCGTGGATGTTTTTGCTTTTGTTTCTCGTGAATACCTCTAGAGTATCGACGGATCGGCACGACACGTCCGCTTACGATCTTTGATGGCCTTTTTCTAATTTGTGTGCATAATTTTCATGCTGTGGAGACGTTTGGAGAGGAAAAGTTGGAGCGATGGATAGAGGACGAGTTCAACAGCCTGAGGGCGCAACTGGAACTACCCAGGAATCACGACAAGCCGAGACAGACATCTCCTTTCTATCGGCGAATTCGGCCCATGTCAACTCGAGCCACGATCTGCGACGATGCCTTACGATTACCTTTATGAGGTGTTTTCTTTCGCGGTTGGGTGCCGACGTTTTGCCGCAAAACAGACTACAACAGGAAACAGTTAGTAGGGGGTTAGAGATGGTGGATACTCGACTCGGGTAGTTTGCATAAGAATGGACGGGAAGATTTGGAGAAGGGCAGAGTTTGAACGGCAGCCCTCGCCGGCACATTGTCACCATGACGCATCGTTTTCTTTGTCTATCGCTGTTTGCCTTGCTACCGTGCCTGTATTGTTTTCGCGGGTGGTCTCATGACGAGCGTAGCCCGCGGGCGTTGGGGGTACCCTTATAGCCGCTTCGTGTATTGCCGACGCAACGTTAGTTTTTAATTTTACTGCTCACGACTACTCTACCTTGCGCTCGCCAACCAAGGTTGGTCCAGCATCCGTAAAAGACAAAGTCATCGGGATAGATCACGGCGAAGTTGGGCCTCGGGGGTCCAGGGGCAGACGTCGGCAGACGTGCAGCCTCACATCCGCCGCCGCCCTCTTCCCTGCCGCTCGGGCCGGAGGCCGTCAGATCGGGGGTGCCCTGACCGCATGCGGTGGGATAGCAGGCGTGGGCATATCGTCTCCGGGCCGTCACAGTGGTTGAAGCAGACAATCAGACGGGGGTTTTAAAGTCTTGATCAAGCCCACGTTGTGTACTATGGTCCTGACTTGAAGCACATCGACGATGGTATCGCAGAACAATTGATTTATATCTGTACGATTGATGCACAATGCTGCAAGGCGATAATTTCTAATTTAATGTTGTAGCCGGTCTTACCGCTGACTCTGGCACCGTTGCTGACTGGCTTCGATTGGGTTAGAGGGTGATGCGGAGATGGTGTCGACAGAGGTGGCTAAGTCGTTTTATTATGTAAATTGGCGCTGATCTGGGGGTTTCGGCGAATGTCATCTCCAACTACTACCTAGGTCAGTAACAAGAATCACAGAATAATGCATCAAGGACCAGGAGGATTTCCTTCCGTTTCCATCTACGCCATTTTGTGAACGTTTTCTGTCCTCTCTTGCAACGGCATGCGTTGGCCGAAATTGTTTCTCAACGGGTCTCATAAACACCAGTTGCAATCAGCTTAAGCTTCAGGTGACAGCTCGCATACAAAATTGCCCATCAAATCTGACATGATCCATCGTGTGGGGTGGCTTCTTAAATCATTGACCCTATTCCGTCGCTCCCATTCCCCGAGCGGCCGGGCCCATACCGTTCGGCTCACGGCGGCAGATCGGGGACGGTATGTGGTGCCCACCGGAGAAGGAGGGCCACATGACGGTTCAATTCCTTCATCCGATTTCCATTCTCTCCTCCATCTCCATGCATGCGGTCGTCTTTGGTGGAAACAGCGTAACAACGGCTGGGCAAGACTTGCAGACCGAGGCAGGTAGGAGGAGGCAAAGGGCCTTTTCTACGTTATTCTTTTACATATTGTCCACTCTGCCCCCGCCTCCCCTACCTTGCCGTGCTTGCCCATGATGCCTTGCTCCAAAAAACACTGGCTCTTTCCCTGTGAACCAAGCCCAACTGCATCCCATTCATCCGCGTGTTCTCTGCCCGTGTTCTTCCATTGGCAACCTCGAACCCCTCCTACCGCCCAATCGGCGCTTCCCCGCATCGCCACCTGATCACTTGTCTGTTGGAGATTTTCTCTACATTAACCTCGACACCCTTCCTACAATTCCTTCGAGCATAATTTGAATTTCCAAATATCCTTACCTTGTCGATTTCTCTTACTCATTGTCTCGTCTTTACAATATTCTCCTATACTGTCCTAGTTCCAATCTACGGCGAACGACTGCGGGAGTGCTGCCGTCCCTTCCATAGCTCTGGGGTTGTCGTCAATCCATCATTGTATGGTGTGCCCCGCGATTCCGGTTGAATGGGGGGGAAACACCAAAGACTGACTACCTACACTACACTACGTCAGAAAATTTCTGCAGGGCATGCAGCAAAGCCTTGGTTCTCGATCCGACAGATAAAGAGCCTTATCTCGACTGAAAAATCTGAAAAATTCCGCTCTGCAGTGGTATCTTGTTCTATCCTACCTTGCCTTACCCCATTCGATCGAGTCTCGCCAACCTCTCTGCCTATCGACGGATTGTCATTGGCGAACCAGAGCTCGCTGGGCTAGCTATCTCAAGCTCGGCTCCACCTCTTAACCTCAGCTCGACTTCCTCCTCGAACCTATTTCTCGGTGGCTGTTTTCTTTAACAGTTGCTTGTTGAATATTTTATTGGCCACTGGCTCTCGTTCTCAATTTACTCGCTGGCAACTCACTCAAGAAGAAACATCGACCAACTGATCAGCCACCATGTCTTTGAGCCGTGTGGCCTCGGTGGAAACGTTCCAATTCCTGCCCCAAGCCCAGGGATCGAGACGCGGCAGCGATGCTTCAAGTATAAGGGCGGGACGTCTCACGTTCAACCCTCTTCCCGACGAATGGGACCCTGCAGCGAGCAAGCCTGATACCGTGCTGGCCGTTGGCGCTTTTGAAGTTCCGCAATGGAAAAGAATTCGTACGTCGCTCGTCTTACCAATAGGCCCGTCACCTGCCGTCAAATAAGTACCCGGCGCCGTGATACCATGTACTGTCACACGGAAACATGTACTGACCATTTGCCGTAGTTCAAGTCACCATCGCCGTAATCTACTGCCTCTTTGCAGCGGGTATCGCCTTTGGTTTTGCGGCATTGAAGCCGGTGCTCAAACGAGAGGGTGCTTACAGCGACGTCTGTTCCACCGACGAGACCAACTCAACTCCCGACGATACGTGTGTTGAGATTCATCTCAATCTCATGTTTACCGTGGCAGCGGTCGGTACCAATATCGCGGCTTTGCCTGTTGGCGCCCTACTTGACCACGCCGGTCCGCGCGTCTGTGGACTCGTCGGAAGTGTGTTCTTGATCATTGGTTCAATTCTGATGGCTTATGCCAAGACACTTCCCTTTGACGGTTTTCTGATTGGATACCTCTGCCTTGCTTTGGGTGGTCCATTCACTTACATCTCGTCCTTCCAACTGTCCAATGCGTTCCCAAAGCACTCGGGCTTCATTCTCGCACTCATGACTGGTGCTTTTGACGCCTCTAGCGCCTTGTTCCTGGTCTACCGCCTAATCTTCCAAGCATCCGAGGGTACCTTTGGTCATGAGAAGTTTTTCAAGGTGTACTTGATCGTTCCGGTCTTCATTATTGTCGTTCAATTCGCGTTGATGCCTAAGCAGTCATACAAGACAGTGGGAGAACTGGTCGAGTTGCAAGAGGAGACCGCGGCCGCGAACGAATCCGACCCGGACCCGTACGACGACCAGATTGACGAGAACACGGCTCTTCTGCGCGAGGAGCGCCGACACCGCGAGTCTGTCGTGGCCGATGTGGAGCAGTTGCTGGGTACTCAGAAGGTAGACAAGCAGATTCGCCAGGAGAACAAGAACGAGATTTCGGGCGTCTGGGGCGTGATGCATAACCGCTCGGCCCTGCGTCAGATCGCTTCGCCGTGGTTCATCCTCATCTGCCTCTTCACCGTCATCCAGATGCTCCGCATCAACTACTTTGTCGCCACCATCCGGGCGCAGTATGAAGTCATCTTTGGTGATGTGGGCAAGGCCATCGAGATCAACAACTTCTTCGACGTCGCCCTGCCCGTGGGCGGCATCCTCTCCATTCCCTTTATTGGCGTCCTCCTTGACCACACCAGCACCGTCACCGTCCTGACCGCGCTCGTCACCATCGCCACCACCATTGGCGTGCTGGGCGTCCTCGACAACATGGGCGCCGCCTACATCCAGGTCTGCCTCTTTGTGCTCTACCGCCCCTTTTACTACACCGCCGTGTCCGACTACAGCGCGAAGGTGTTTGGCTTTGAGACGTTTGGCACCGTGTACGGCACCATCATCTGCCTGTCGGGCCTCTTCAACTTTTTGCAGTCCGGGCTGGACGTCCTGTTCCACCAGACGTTTGGCGGTGATCCCGTTCCCGTCAACGTCATTCTGCTCTCGGCCGGCCTCGCCGTCGGTATTGCGCTGGTCGGATACGTGGCGCTGAAAGCGAGAGGGTTGAAGCGTAAGATGCTGGAGCAGGAGGCCGAGGCTTCTGTTCAACTCCACAACTAAGGGCTGTGAGAGAGAGAGAGAGAGAGGCTTTCCCTGGAATTTACTTTGGCTTTCTGACATGGCATTCTCGCGTTGGTTGTTTGCTTCTGTGTCATGGCCTGCACGGAGTTGCGGAATCTTTTCGTCCTTTGATCTGTATGAAATATCGTTACCCGCATGTACATGTTCTACTGGATATAAGCTATAAGTACAAGAATTGAAGTCATGTCCATAGTCATCACGATTCGGTGTGTCCCTCGATGAACATCTCTCACACGAAACCTCCCTCTTTTACTCCTCATCATCCCCCTCATCAACAGTAGGCGTCTCAAACCTACCCCCCGTAAGCCCCAGCCCGCAGAACTGGCCCCACCCATCAACCTGCTCGCTCGCGTGCTTCAGCACCTCGCTGAACCCCTCGTTGCCATTCTTGTTGACGCAAAAGTAGTTGTAATCAACCTGGCTGATGGAGTCGTCGTCCCGCACGCTCGTCGGGTACTCGATCTGGAAAACGGGCTTACCCGCCGCGATGTACGGCTGGAAATCCGCGCAAAACGGCTCAACCTCGTCCGACGTCCTCGTCCCTAGACACGTCTCGAGCACCGCGAAATCCGCCACGGACGCAAGCTGCGGCGCAATCGTCGGCGCATTCTTCTGCCCCAGCAGCAGCTTCCTTCCGGAGCCGGCCGTGGTGTCGAGCGTGTGCGCGTGGGCGGCCAGCGCGGAGATGTACGTCGCATAATCGGACGGTTGGAGGTTGAAACCCGTCGGGTCGTCGCCGTCTTCGGCCCAGGCGTCGATGTTGTCCGGGTCGACGGCGTCGCAGCCGATGGAGGCGGCGCGTTCGAGGCGGGCCTTCATGAGGGCCACGACGCGGGCGTCTTTGATGTTGAGGTAGCGCTCGTCCGTGTAGGGCGGGTTCAGGGGCGAGCCGATGACTGCGGATGGGAAGGCGTCGAGGTCTTCGTCCCAGTCTTGGAGGGCGCCGCCGTTGAAGTAGCACATGACAATTTTTCCCGCCGACTTTTTGTGGTGTGTGTTGGTTAGCATGTCTGCGTGGTGACTCGTACTGAGCCTAAGGTAGGTAGGTAGGCACGTCGTCTCACCTTGAGAGTGGGAATGATGTTGGGGTAGTCGACGGCGTGCTGCAGGTCAATGTCCCAGACGTCGGCGTTGGCGGGGACGATGTCTGCCGTGCTGCCAGCCAAGATGGGGTGGTGGAGGACGATCTGGAAGCTGACGCCGGGCTTCCACTTGCTGTAGTCCACGGCGCGGGGAAGCAGCGGCGCGGCGAGGGCGAGGATGCCGGCCGGGGCTCCGGCAAGGAGTGCGAGTTGTCGTGACGAGACCATCTTTGTGTTGCCCGATGGGAGGAACTCGAGGGTCGGACTTGGAGTTCTTGATTTGACGCGTTCCTACGGGTAGCAGACACTCTCTCTATCTTCCAAAGGAAAGAAGCGCAGAGGTTGTTATATACATTTCAAATCTGACTTATATCAGGATCCGGGGGTGTGAATCCCAGTACGAAGCGGGAACAATATCGATATAAAGTGGCCCCCACCCCTCCCTCTAGGCAGCTAGTTGAAAGGATGCAGGGCCAAGGGAGCGTGCCATCGACGAGCGAAAACGTCGGTACGAATCACCCAAATACAGCAAAGGACGACGGGCTCTGCGTCAATTAAGCATCAGTGCGGAAGCCGATTGGCGCGATCCTGGGCTCCTCGCATACTGAAAGAGCGAAGAAGACAGACACTTCTTGGCCCTGATCTAAATGCTGACCGGTGGCCATAATATTGGCCCAGATGGGGGTGTAAGACTATATAGATGGCCCCATGGGTTCGAGGGTGACATCGTCCCGTATTTCACTTTTTTTCCAGTCGTCTGATGTTGAGGTGAGGTAAATTCGATCCCATTTCTTTCCTCGACGGTAATCTGAGGAAGTGTTTTCCGGCCAAACTTACACGCAAACACACAAAGCAGAAGGACGCAACAACTTCAATCCCAATAACACCTGCTCTTCCCCGATGAAGAGACAAACCAGCTCCGTCATCCCCCCTCCCCTCCCGCCTCCTCTCTCTACTTGCTTTCCCAAAGGAACGCTCCGTCGGTGAAGTCGTTGCATAATTGAGAATCTTGAAATGGGGATTAAGCTTAAGGGTGCTCATCACGCTGCTGCTCCCCATTGGACAATTGCTCAATGTGCCCGGCTTGAATCTAGCCAAGTTTGGACGCAGCAGCCGAGATACGTCCTCATCCGAGGCCCCGCTATCTAGGCAGCCGAATAATGTCGAATGAGAGCCGGGCGGGTTGCTGAGGTTGGTTCCATTATTCTATATTGCAACGCACGACTGGCAACCACAATATCAGGTTTGCCCTGATCATTGATGTAAGATGATTCTTTCAAGTCGTAGAGTTTCCTTCATTGCATCCGGTTTTGGCCAAGCCTTGAGATGAGTCCATTAGCATCACACATGAGCGGCTCGCCTCAGGAATCGTGTTCATAGATGACATATCCTGATGCAGCAGTAATGACTCGGTCTCTTCAAGGACGAATACGGGACTCAATTGGTACTCGTCTGATGTTTCCCAGCAACAAGGTACTGGAAGAGTAGTCCCTGAGGTTCCCGCCTGGCCCGCCCTGACGTTGAGGACGCCAATTGCTAGACTTTGAAATCATTCATACACCCTAAACTCCATTTGGTATCCACCTACTCCCTCGCTGTGGTGACATGCCATTATGCCCTCATCAATACTCCATGGCTTGTCCAACGGCCTCTTCTCGTTGTTTCCTCACAGCGTCATTCTCGGCCTCTCGCTGTTCTTTGAGTGCTGCTTCAACGTCGTCTCTCAGACCGCCCAGGTCTGGGGGAATGGTCTGGTACTGTACACTTGGAGCTGCTTGCACGAACCTCAGCTGTTCTGTCACATGCTGCAACACCTCATCCAGTTTCTTTCGTGTGTTGCGGTTGACACGCGGCTCCCCGAGAATCTGTTCCAGTGTCGGGAACAACTCCTCATACCTAAATTGGTCTCTCCAAGGAGCGTGTGTCGGAATGATGGGATCGATCTTGTCCTGGCAGCCGATGGCAATACTGGTCTCGAAGGCCCAGGCGCGGGCAACATTGCGGGGAGTGTACCCGCCGCCACCAAAGAGGATCATGGGCACTCCAAATGATTTGCAGAACTCGACGCAGGCACCATGGCCTTGGACTTGAAGATTGAAACGTCCTAGACGATCTCCGGCGAGAGAGTCGGCACCACACTGCAGCGCAATAGCGCTAGGTCGGAACTTCTCCATGCATTTGCCAATGACATTCTCAAAGAGCCACTTGTACTGGTCGTCAGTGACGCCGTCGTTCAGAGGAACGTTGATCGCATGGTGCGCGCCTGGGTTATGCTCGTTCTTAGGACCATTATCGTCCAGTCCGCCGGTACCGGGGAAGAAGTTGAGAGGATCGTATTTGTGAAATGATACCGTCATAACGCGGTCGGTGGAATAAAATGCTTCCTCAACACCATCTCCGTGGTGCACATCAATATCGATGTAAAGGACACGAGGATAGCACCGTAATAGCTGCAGAATGGCCAGGACGATGTCGTTGATGTAACAGAATCCAGACGCCTCGGCCTTTTTCGCGTGATGCAAGCCGCCTCCCCATGATACGGCAATGTCGGACTGGTTGGAACATATTTTGCGCGCAGCATCAAGAGATCCGCCTGCTGACATGGAACAGTAGTCGTAGAGGCCTTCGAACAGAGGACAGTCGGAGCCGCCCAGATTAAACTTAAGATCGGGGTTAGCGTTCTCAACGTCCCTAGGAACAGGCTCGGGCAGGACGGTGCCCAGGAAGTCCAAGTAGTCGTCCGAGTGGAAATCGTTGAGCTCTTCGTATGTGGCAGCGCGGGCGATGTAGTTGTCCATGGCGAAAGACATGCCGTAAGAATAAATGAGACTCTTGGAAAGGGTAAGTCTCCAGGGTTTCATAGGATGAGTCTGGCCGAAGTGGTGCTTCTCCATTTCGGGATTGCAATGAAAAGAGACATTGTAGCCTTTTGGTCGTGTGATGCCAGACTCCTCAGCTATGCGCTTGCATTTCGCGAAGTACTTGGCGTTGTCGAGCTCACTGGCTTGGCCGAGAGGCTCGTATTCTTCGACGATGTCGTCCTTGTCGGTCCTGTGAGGCAAATAATTCGGCTTGGGGACACGAAATCGGTACGCGTCTGTGTCCATGATGGCAAGCGACGGGCTTCCCGCCGGAGCGGCCGGGACAAAGCTCACGATGAGTCTCGATTGTTGTCGAATGTGACTGGTGGGGTCCTGGGCTGGCCGACTGAGATGAGTTTTACTCAGCAATGGTAGAATGGATGGCTGGTATTGCTGGTTGAGTCAGAGGTGGTCGCAAGGACAAAGTCGTGAGTCTTCGATGGTCCTACTGGGTTGGGGTGCAATTGTTGGTATCTGCGTTAATTTCCAGAGTCGTCCGTGAGGTTGTCGGTTGGTGATTCAACGTTGATTCGTGATGTATTTGCGAGGTTTCGTTCGAGGGCTGGCTTCATAATTGGATAGTACTTTCATGTGGCAGGCGACGGGGGAGGAAGCCGGTACCTTAGGTGGGCCCCTGCTGAAGCGAAGCAAGGTTTCCCTCCATTGGAAAGACCAGCCACCTTGGGCGCATTTGGCCACGCTTTCCCCAGAATGGCTGGAGTGCACCAGCCTCATTGTGGCTTGACCTTCTGGTACATGCAAGAAATCTCGAGAAACCTTGTCAACACATCTTTCAAAACTTTCGAATCTGTCTGAACTTGGAGAGAGTACCTTAGCCTCCAAGGATGTAAGGTTTCTCTCGTGCGTTGCTTGTATCTTTACTTTCTGTCATGAATGCGTTATGAGGAACGAGTCTATCCGAATCTGGTTTCTCGAGGCTGGAATCTTGAACAAATCCTCAGATGCTCGAAAGGTACCTGCGACTCTGCGAGAGACATTGAAATTGGACCCAATCAAATGCGTTCTGATCCACTATCCATAAGGTGCCCAATCAATTCAAATGACTCAAGGTTCGCCTGAGCACATGGACCTGCAGCCTGAACGCACCATGGCACCTCCATTAGCATGGAAACCGGAGGCTAAAACTCCCGTCTCCGCTCAGCTCGTCTCGCTGTCAGTGGACAGTGCCATGACCAGCTGGACCTCGCAAACTTGCCCACCCACCGGTGACACTGACACCACCCGAATCCAACTGGAACTGGACCACCACGCTGCACAAACGTGATTCCAGCCTCTTCCACCCCACATCCACGCGCATCCGAGAAAATTTCATCTCTCTATCCGTATCCAGCGAGGGAATTTTCATTACTCCGTGAATAAAATACATTCCGGGATCACGAGCCAGGGCCCGTACGTCGCCTCGCCTCGCCTCGACTCGATCGTTCGACGCTCGACTCGCCTGCCGCAGCTGGTGAGAAATCGATTAGAGAGAGCTCTCTTGTCGATTCGACGCCCCCTTCTCCTTCCGGTCTCCAGTTCCTTTTAGGTGAGCCAAGCTAGTCACTTTATTCGTTGCGGAAGATCGTGGCCGGGGTCTCTGTTTATCAAAGTCTCTCCTGTCCAAGACTCCTCTGTCATCGCCTTCCCAAAGGGCAAGTGCAGCCAAGGCATATATCACCAGTGGTCCTCTGCCCTCTCGGTCAGCCCACCCCGTCGGCGGACGTGCCGTGCCGCCCCGCCCCGTCACCCTGCGTGCCACTATTCCCACCTACTGCCGGCTTTCTGCTCTATACCTTACACTCCACATATCCTCTATTCTGCTCTGCCCCGATCCCTCTTACCTCGCATAGTTCCCATCCTAATCTCGATGACTTTGGTTCACGAGACCTTTGTTGCTTCCTCTACCTCCCTCGACCTATCATCGTCCTCGTCCTCGTCCTCGTCCTGTCTCTAGCAAGAACCCTGCTTTCGGCTTCATATACATCCTGCTCCTGATCCGTCTCTGTGGTTCTTGCTGGGCGTGCGCCGTTTCGTCTGCCTGCTAGAATAGATCCCAGCCGCTTGTTTACTCAACGAAGGGTACATATCTATACTGGGACCGTCGTTAACACGCAAAATGCCTAGAGACGATCTGTCCATCGACTTCGTCAGGAGGATGCCGACGGCCGAGGCCCTCGACCCGGCCATCATCCTCGACGACTGGCTCAACCGCGTTCAGAACCTTCCAGAAGAGATTCGCTTCTTGCAGGATGAGATCGCCGACAGGGACCGGCAGTATGGCGACTGCGTCAAGCTGATTGAGGACCGCGATGGAAAGATACAGAAATGGATCAGGGCGAACGGCAGCCACGAGACGAACCCGCGCGAGCAGGGCATGCGATCTCAGATGCGCGACAACTTCATCCGTGCCGACCAGCTCGCCACGGAGAAGATCGCCCTGACGCAGAAGCTGCAGATCATCATGGACAAGCATCTGCGAAACCTCGATCAACACATCAAGATGCTATACGACCGCGCCGAGCCCGGCTTCAACGAACCCGACGAATGCCCCTCCCTCATCCGGCCCAGCGCCGCGAACCACTCTGCCCCGTCAAGCCGATCCATCAACCCCGCGAGCCACCTCGTCGCCTCTGCCATTACCGCGACGCCGTTGAATCCGATCGTCAACTCGTCGAGTCCGGTCACGGCCCGCGCAGGAAACCCCCAGATCCGCAACGCCCAGTCCCAGCAGCACGCTTCCTCGGCCCCCGCGACGCCTGCTGCTAGCATGATAATGAACCGCCAGGCTCGGGAGAGTTCGGCAGGGCCGGGGAGCGGCGCGCCAAAGAGAGGACCGCGTTCCGTCTCCGGACTGGGTGCTCTTCCTGCGACGTCGAGCAATCTGGCTAGGCACTCGTCACTAGGTCCAGGAACACCGAAGGGATCTACGCCTGGACCGAACGGCACGGTGCGAGCGGGCAGCGCAGGGCCTAGATCGTCGTCCACAAAGGCATCGAGCGTCTCGGGCATACGGAAAGGGACGCCGAGCGGCGCAGGCCGGAAGAAGCCGATCAGCAGCAACAAGTCGTCCCTGTCCCGCGTGAAAAAGGCCGGAAGCCGCAACTCTCCAGCCTCGACGGCAGATAGTGAGCTATCGGATGCTGAGAGTGGAAGCGGCGACGACGGCGACCACAGGAGCCGCGTAGACCGTACGAGTGGTACCCCCGCGCGCGACGGCAAGGACGGCGAAGGCGACGACAGCATGCTCGACGCCGAGGATGACGAGGCTGGCGACGACAAGAAATACTGCACGTGCCAGAATGTCAGCTTCGGCGACATGGTGGCGTGCGACAATGAGGATTGCCCCTACGAGTGGTTCCACTGGTCGTGCGTCGGCCTCAAGAGCGAGCCGAACGGGACGTGGTACTGCCCCGTTTGTACGGAGAACATGGAAAAGCAGAAGAAGAAATAAGGCATCGTACCTTACTGGGAAGATAACGAGACGGCGGTGTGATTCGAGCGTTTATACCCCTTCTTTGGAGGTTCAGGTGGGCGGCGTTTGGTAGCTTGATTATTAGAGCGAGGGTCCTCGTGAACGAGAGATCCCATCACCGAGGAAGGACCAGGCGTTTTTTTTGGGCGAGATCAATGTCACAGCTGGCATAATACACGCACGGAAACCGAAATAGACACAATCTTCCTTCTTCACAACCGTCTGTCGTATACTCTGACTCCTTGCGATGAGAGTCAAGGTAGAAAAAAAAAAAGACAAGTAACAGTAAACTAGAACTTGAGCTATGCACCACACGTAACTTCATTGGCGAGCTGGATCATGCAGAATACTATAAATGTCACGTCCAATGTGCCGGCGTGTCGGGACTGGCAAGGAGGTAACAAACAGGATGCTGGTGAACGCAAGACTTGCCACCTTATTACCATTACTATCATTGTCATCACCATACTGCGCTTTCTAAACCGTATTATGTGAGAAATATATAGAACACGGGAAATAATCGCCGAAGCAGTATCGAGCGGCAAACAATTGTGTCACCCACTTGACTGGATGTGTTGTCTATATTTGTTTAAAGACTGCGCGGCTAAGTTTAACGCACAAGAGCCCAGGAAAGGTGTTAAGCAGCGTGTATCTGCAAGTCTCAAGGCCTTCCTCGAACCGTTGACAATGAACACTACCGCTTTTTTCGTATTCTTTATCCGGAAAACCATGGGTACAGGCATTACCTCAAAGACTACGTCGAGGCTCAATAGAACCTCGCAGGCGGTGATATCGAGCCAATGGCAGACCAACTCCTCGATACGCTTTTAGCTACATTGTGGCCGATTGTCTTGTATTTTACCCCAACATAATAGCGATTTCTGTACGATTACTCTGACACACGTACAGACCGCAACGTTCATCAGTCTTCAAAGTCGCCGCTGTTGTACTTTGCTGCTTCCCGATCATCCACCCACTGCGTCCTATGGGGGTTCAACTTCTGGGCGTTGTGGTGTGGTCTGGGCTTCCTCCCCTTCCCCCCACGTGGGACGCATCGGAGAGCCTCATTTGATGGGGCGGCCTTGTCTGCGATCCAGTCCAAGTGCAGATACGGACTGAGGCTTCCCGTCCGCCGCCTGTTTCTATTTGGGGTTACGGCCCCTGGTGATGACATTTGGCTCATTGTTTCGTTTCATTACTTCACTAACCACCCCGGTGGAGGTAAATCAGCGCAACCTGGAATTTGCAACATATTGCTTATTAGACAAGGATGAGCATGGGCAAAAGAGTTCGAGATCCGGGTGAAGAATGCGATTATTGAAAATGGCGTCAAAAAGCGCAAATTGCGCTTACATAACAGGTTGAAAGACATATGTGAGAACAGGGGTCTTTCGCATGACAGCCGACGGCGTCGTGTCTGATCAGGCTGAATGGACGCCCGCGAGTTTGGCTTGCCGGGCTGAAAGAGTTAGTACAAGATAGTAGAGTCCGGGCGATGGCCGACAACACGTCAAAGTCTCCTTAGCTCCCTTTCATCGTGAATGGGCCACCGCCACAGATGAGATAGATGATCGCGTCGGAAAGGGATTCTGTATCCGTGTTCTGCGAGATATCCGTCTTGGACAATCCGGCCCACAGGGTAGCAGTATGTAATCAAACTTCCGACCAGGCGGGATGGGTTTTGATAGATCCCTCCCCTTTGAGCCGAGGACGGCTATTCCGCACCTATACGAAGGCTATCCCGCACCCATACTAGGCTCTATTTAGTAAAAACTGGGGTAGCACAGCCTTAATATGGATTTTAGTAGTAATACTACTATAGAAATTACTACGTTAATAATTGCGAGTTTATAACTACTTAATGTGTAATTATTTACTAAATTAACTATTATAATACTAGAATTGCTACTATTGCCCACTCGGGCTCGGGCTAGGCTAATTTTGCTAGCTGCCCTATGGCTAATTCTGCTAGTTACCCCCCTACTACTTACTATACTGTTAGCCTAATTACCCTAATTATAGCTACGGTAGAGGTATTAACGAGGCTACGAAGTAGTAGTACTACTACTAATTTAATGGAAAGGGTACGTTATAAGGGTAGTAAGACTACTAAAAAGAGTACTACGGTAGTAGTTAAGGCTGCTAAAGTCTCGCTATTTTAGTAATTAACTCGCTAAGCCGTGAGTTAAATTAGGTATTAATAGTAGAAGTAATAGTATCTCGTAGTATATTAACTAATTACTCGTTAGTAGCCTTAGCAGTAGTCTTCTGCTTTTTTCGTAGCTACGTAGGGGCTAGTATAAGAGTAAGGGTAGTACTTCGATACGGTAGTAGGTCGTATTTAAAAGCGGAGGGCTCTTTCGAAGTAAAATTATTATATAAACTAAGGGTAATATTCTAACTCTAAAAGGGTGCAGTAGGCTTACTATAGAGGGTATTATCGTTAGTAATAATCGGGGTAGACTATTAATAGTTAATACGTAACCTAATTACTTCTAGGTTAGCCTCACGGGTTACTTTACGGAGAGTAATAATCGTAAGCTAAAATAGGGTAAAAAAGGTTAGTTAACGTTTTTTTAGTAAAAGTATTAATATTAACGTACTAGATCCTAATCTAACTACTAGTAATAGTTAATATTATCTCTCGTAAGTAACCGAGCCGGGTTATTTAACTTTAGATAGTTAAAGAGGTCGTAGCGGCACGGTAGGCCCTATTAGCTCGAGAAGGTACTAGTATAAGAAAGTAGGCGCTTCGTACGAGACTAGTTACGAAAGACCTTATTAGTAATACGTAATTAATACTAGATTTAATCGAGTACTCAAAAAGAGATTATTAATAGAAAATTCTTTATTATTAGTATATTATTATAGCCTACTTTAATACGATACTTTTATTTACCCACTTCTTTTTTAAATCGTAATTCTTTTACGCGGACTATTTTAATAATAATAAGTTAAAGACCGTTAAGACTAAAGAGCCGATTACGTAAGTACGACTTTAATTCGGTATAGGTAGACTCTATGTGCGACGTGACTTTAAGACCGTAATTCCGTAAGTAACTAACGTAATAAGTATAAAATTACTTATAAAAGGGTACGTAGACGGCCTCGAGGTATAAGACGATTCGTGGCTACGTAAGATCGAAGAGTTTATATAATATAGCCTAGTAATAGTTAAAATCTTCTTCCGTCCTAGCGTAAACGTACGCGCACTAAGCCTCGAGAATTCTATCGGGCGTTTACTTATATAAATTTAATAATAGAATTAGTATAATTAAGGGCCGCGGAGGTAATAGAATTAGTAAATTAATTAAGGGTAAATAATCGTTATTAACGGGCTACGTTAGTTAAGGTAATTCGTAAGTTAAAAATTAACTTAGCGGGCTAGCCGTAAGATCCTTACTTTTTATAATCTCTACCTAGTCGGTTAACTTTTAAAAATTTACTAAAACTATACTAATAAAATTAGGCTAATTAGAGCCCTCTAATTATTCTAGCGACTTACTAAGTAAATTAAATCCGGCGCTTAGTAAGGGATTTTCCGGCGCCGTTAGGCAAGGCTCGGAAGTAGCTTTATAAAAATCCTAAGTAGCTACGGGTTCCTCCTTATATATACTATCCTATTTCTATTTAATATTTAATACTATATTTTTAAGGATATACTAAAAGTAGATTTGCTACGGTATATTTAAAAATACTACCCTTACCGCTTTTTTTAGTATATTATCGAAGTCCGTAATAATTATTTTTAGCTACGGAATTTCTCTTTTTTTATATACTAATTTTAACTAGCTTAGTACTTATTCGAACGTTTTTGCGTCTTTACTTAATACGAAGTAAAAGGCCGCGTTAAATATAGTATAGATAGAAGTCGTATTATTAATTTAAAAGAGTAGTATATTAAAGTAGTTAACTTATACTCTTAGTAAGTCTTAATAACTTTTAACTATATAATTACTAACTTTATAAGTATTATCTATTATAAGCAATTTAGGATTCCTTTTTTATATCTTAAAGTACTATATATATATCTAAAATACGCTATCGATCTTTCCCATCGTTAGGCTATAGTAAATTATTAAAAATACTATATCGTCGTTCGCATTAAGCTCTTATAAAAAGATTTATATTAAAGAGAGCGGGCTATACTTATCCCGCTATAGCTTTTACTAAGTATTCTTAACGTCGCGCTATTTAACGAGTATACTTATAGAATTACGAATTTAGGTAGTAATATAAATAAAAATAAGTTTTCTAATTACTAATAATAACTTTACTCGTATACTAACTACCTTAGTACTAAGCTCTTATTAACTTAGCTCGCGGAAGACCCGGCTCAATAAGTACAATTCCGTTATTAGCGATTCGTAGTTATACTTATTATATATTATACTTACCCTATACCTATCCTATAGGTTAGGGTATTAGTATATACGAGCCCTTTACAGGTAGCCCGTTTTTAACGTTGTTATTTGCTACTACTTAGTTACTAACGGCCGCGGTTAACTACTACGCTTATATACGAGATCTAAGCATAATAAGGAGCCGTTTTGCTACTTTCTTAACTTTAGCTTATTTACCCTATAGCTAAGGTCTTATTAATATAGCCGAACCCTTGCGAAGAGGTCGTTAATCGAATTATCTATTAGATTTATTAATAGAAGCTTAAGGGAAATATAGAAAGGTAGAAATTAGGTAGTTAAATCTATATAAAATTATCCTAATATAGTTAATAGAAAAGTACTATAATAATTATATAATTACGTTACCTAGGCTAATATGCGAGTAACCTAGCTGCTAGAGTTAGCTAGAACTAATTGGTATGGTAGCTACCTACTTCGCCCACTATTTCCCTGAACGAGCCTAGTATGGGTGCGGGATAGCCTTCGTGTGGGTGCGGAATAGCCGTCCTCCTTTGAGCCGGTTGGGAACTGACTAAAACGAGAAGCCAAGTGGGAATTGGCCCGCCCGGGGCGCAGATGCCGGCATTCAGGGGTTGTGTGTTTTATTTTCGGTTCAACGAACATTATCAGAAACCCGATGGTTGGATCATTTGGGAATTTGAAGAGCGATTATTCGGGAAAGATTCCGAAGAAGGCCGGCTTGGCTACAAAATCGGCTCCGGTTGTGACGAAGACTGGGGACCAGAAGGTAAATGGCACGGCGATTCTTGTTTGATACTGAGGCGGAAAGCCGGCTGCTTGAAGAAAAGGGCGCCGAGTTGAGCACTTTTGGTCCCGATCAATTTAGCGAAGTCGGGAAGTTCAGGGTGGTGGCAACTCCTATTGTTGAGCGATGGGCGATGAGGTGTGTGAAGCGTAGGCGAGTCCGGCCATTGAGCGTTCAGCTCGGCCGACTATCTTTGACGAATAGCGCCATTGATGGAGGGACGTCGGCGAGAAAAGGCGGACACCGCACCGCTTGGTCCTCCTTTGAGATGGGCTCTCAGCCTTGCTCGGTTTTCAAACAAAAAACATGAAAGAAGGTGCGCGTCAAAGTCTTTGTGACCACGAGTAGGTCCGACGAACTTGGAAGCTATTGCAATGCGAGCAGCACACCGTAACGTTTCCCCAGGTGGGGGGCGGGTTCTCTGAGGTAAAGTAGGTGAAGAAATGGGTACATCAGGTGTCGTGTCCCGCCTTATTGCAGACAAGGACTCCGCAAAGTGGTTGGGATTTTAGGGGGAATATGGTTGGAAGTACAGTGGGAGGGCAGGTCCAGCTCATCTTACAGCTGGCGAGGATGTTGGTTGGTGGGGGTGTGATATTTCAGGATATCCATTCAAGACGAGCGACTTTGTCGCGGAGACGGTTTGACTCCGCAGTGAATGGAGACTCGCACCTTTTTTAGTGCATGCATCGCCGGGAGGTACTTGTTCGGACGGCTGTTCCGTGAAGCAGCGTGTGGGCGGCCGTGGCCGCGGACTGTTGCTGGAACTTGAGATGAGGTTGGAGGTGGTGAATGGGGACTCCGAAGGACAGAACTTCATTTCTGCCCGGACGGAAGACGTTGACGGTTGACCAGCATCGTGGCTCAGATACTGCTCCTGTATGTCTGAGCATTGGCCTTCCCGGTGTCGTCTCTGGCTTTTCCTGGAGTATGTAGATTGGATGAAGTGGGATGGTTGGTCGCAGCGCCTTGCAGATTTGGCCGTTATCCGCACCCTTTGATGATCTGCATCTCCGTATCTGTTTGTGTACCCCCGATTCTTGATAAAAACAACGACGTGCTTCCGGAGACTGCTGTTGTTGATTTTTTTTCTCGCTCTCTCCGCGCCTCCTTCTTTGCCACTTATGCGAGCCAGCTACAGCTGCAGCCGCCGCTTCTCTCGTTTAGGCGTCACTAGTCTGAAGCGCCACAGGGGTGCTGAGAAAGCCGTGGCCAGGCCAAAGGTCAGTGGGTTGCAGTCGAGGAAAGGTGGACTGGAATGGCTTGGGTGGGCGATATCAGGAACAGAGCATTAGCTTCGGGGACTGGTTAGGTGGGTTGGGAAATGTTTTGGGTCTCGAAGCTTGCTTTGATTGTTCTCCTGTCTGTCCTCATATCGGAGACGAGTACGAGCAAACGAGCATTGAGTCAGAAGGAAAAGAGGAGAAAGAAAAAAAGACAATGCCCATGTGACTAGAAGGCGTGCTGTGCTGTGTGGTGAATGATGTACAGATATCGCGAAATAAAAACAAGCCAGCACAAGTTGAGGTGTGAAGGCAAGGTGGGATGAGGTACATAAGGTAGTACTCCGTAAGGTACCTTAAGGTAAGGTAGGTAGGTAGTGGAGGGGTGGAAGGCACAAAGTACGTACCTACTTCGTATATGGCATCGGGTTCGAGAAGGAGGTGAGGAAGGAACCTGGAAGGCAAGGTTATTGACGGTGACTGCCCATCTCAGCACCCAGCATTTCGACCTCAGGTGTGTCGACCATTGGGTGTCTCCAGTGACAGGCGCCCCTCCCCGTGCGTGGCTGTCTCCTCCTCGAACGGGGGGAACGAGATAAAATGAAAATTGGCAAATGCGAATCGACTGGGTTCCCACAGTGATATCACCGCTATAAAGCCAAATGCCCGGCCGCCTCCTGCCTGTCTCTGATTCCTTTTGACGGCTCTCCTTTTTTTATATATTCTATTCCTCTTCCTCCCCTCTCCATCCCAACTAGATTCTCGACCACATTCGCTCGTTGCTGTTGCTATTACTGTAAGTACCTCACCTGGACTCCCATCCCCAATTGCCCGCCACCTGCTTCCCCTCCAACCCTTCTTCACCCCAAGGTACCGCCGATCACCGCAACCGCACTCTATCTGCTCCAACCAAGCAGATTGCAGTTCTGATCTTGCTTCCGAAGCACCTCACTTTGCCTCTCTCTACCAATTTCGCCATCTTGGTACCTCCCCCGCCCTTCCCCCCAGCTCTCGTTCACGGCGGGAGTACCTTGCTTTCCCTCCGCCGACCTGCCTCATTCCGCACCTTGCTTTATTTTTCCTCTCCCATATCACATGGAGAAGCTCACAAATTACGTCAGGCTACACAGAACACTTTGAGCTACCAGCAATCTTTTTCGCCGCAAATCCTACGGCGAATCCCCTGTCAATGTAGGCACTACCCCGCCGTCCTCGAAATCACCGCTTGTTTTTCCCTCTCCTTTTCCACACCGTCCCTTCTACACCTACAAAAAAATTACGATAGACTACAATTTCGCTCTTTGCTTCGGTACAATCCATTGACATTTTCTCAGCATATTCAGCTTCACACCGCGAATCGCGTCAAATATCCTTCACAATGGCTCAAGCGATCAAGAGCGCTCTTCCCACCCACCTCAAGTCCCCCCTCGGCGGCCAGGGCAAGAGCGATGAGGAGTTCAGCTCCCGTCACCACGGCAAGACGAGATCCCACATGGTACATACTCTATCCACCCTTTTCTTTCAGTGCACCTTTGAGCGAGGCATGTCGAGTACCGCGACCGGTGCCTGCTTTGTCCCGAGACAGACAGAACACGGCCTTGTGCAGTTCAAGAACCGCCATACCTGCTAGCTTGTGTCACTTCTTCCATGTCGAATACCAGAGATGTCGTACGACGCTTGGCTACTTGCTTTACCTCGACGGCCGCGGCTGGGCCAGTCCCAAACGGCACGGTACAGCATCGTCAATGCGTGAGACGCCAAATACCTCCAAAGACATTTGCTGGCTTGACATGGCTGAAGGAGACAACCTGGGCGGTACGGTGTGCGCTGTTCTCTCCCCGGCAACAAGCTCTACGATGCCTGTCAGGGGTAGCAGCAAGCTGGCCACATTGGTCGCAGGGCCCCGCAGCGGATCACTCGACGATAGCTTCAAAGCATTCCCCACTTTGAGAAGCTTCCATTGCAGGACTTAGTCCCTTCTTCGTGAATGCGCGGCTGACTTCAAGTCCAGGCTTTCGAGAACACTTCCACCAGCGTTGCTGCTGCCCAGATGCGCAATGCCCTCACCCAGCTTTCTGAGACCGTCACCGACCCCGAGCAGAAGAAGGTAAGCAAAAAAATCCACCCCAACTGTAATCTTGGGAACACGAGTTCTAATCATCTTCCAGCTGTTCGAGACGGAGATGGACAACTTCTTCGCCCTCTTCCGTCGCTACCTGAACGACAAGGCCAAGGGCAACGCCGTGTAAGTGTACAACAGGAACCTGCGATACAAATAGCCTTCCAGCTAACAGTGTGATAGCGACTGGGACCGTATTGCTCCCCCCGCCCAGGGCCAGGTTGTTGACTACGAGGACCTCGCCAACTCCGAGTCCGTTCAGTTCCTCAACAAGCTTGCCGTCCTGAAGCTCAACGGTGGTCTCGGTACCTCCATGGGCTGTGTCGGCCCCAAGTCAGTCATCGAGGTCCGTGACGGCATGTCCTTCCTCGACCTGTCTGTCCGCCAGATCGAGTACCTCAACCGCACTTACGATGTCAACGTGCCCTTCATCCTCATGAACTCATTCAACACCGATGAGGACACCGCTTCCATCATCAAGAAGTACGAGGGCCACAACGTCGACATCCTCACCTTCAACCAGTCCAGATACCCCAGAATCCTGAAGGACTCTCTCCTTCCCGTCCCTAAGAAGACCGACTCTTCTATTAACGACTGGTACCCCCCTGGTCACGGTGACGTTTTCGAGTCGCTTTACAACTCTGGTATTCTCGACAAGCTCATTGAGCGCGGTATTGAGGTTGTCTTCCTGTCCAACGTTGATAACTTGGGTGCCGTTGTCGATCTCCGTATCCTCCAGCACATGGTTGAGACTGAGTCTGAGTACATCATGGAGTTGACCAACAAGACCAAGGCCGACGTTAAGGGTGGTACCATCATCGACTACGAGGGATCCGTCCGTCTTCTCGAGATCGCCCAGGTCCCCAAGGAGCACGTCAACGAGTTCAAGTCCATTAAGAAGTTCAAGTACTTCAACACCAACAACATCTGGCTGAACCTCAAGGCCATTAAGCGCGTCGTCGAGAACGATGAGCTCGAGATGGAGATCATTCCCAACGGAAAGACCATCCCTGGTGACAAGAAGGGCGAGTCTGACATCTCCATCATCCAGCTGGAGACCGCTGTCGGTGCTGCCATCCGTCACTTCAAGAACGCCCACGGTGTCAACGTTCCCCGTCGTCGCTTCTTGCCCGTCAAGACCTGCTCTGACCTGATGCTCGTCAAGTCTGATCTCTACACCGTCAAGCACGGCCAGCTCCAAATGAGCTCCAGCCGCTTCGGTGACGCTCCTCTCATCAAGTTGGGTAGCGACTTCAAGAAGGTCTCTGACTTCCAGAAGCACATCCCCTCTATCCCTAAGATCATCGAGTTGGACCACCTTACCATCACTGGTGCCGTCAACCTCGGCCGTGGCGTCACACTCAAGGGTACCGTCATCATTGTTGCGACGGAAGGCAGCACTATTGATGTGCCTCCTGGATCCATCCTCGAGAACGTCGTTGTGCAGGGTAGCTTGCGCCTGCTTGAGCACTAAGTGGCTTTTTTTGCAGGTTTTGTATTTTGAGCACATTCCAGTCAGATGTCACGATGCATTGAGAATCATCACAAGAGGACAATCTGGAGGCGAGATGGAACAGTAGAGAGAAACCAATGATCATTCCCCCCAAAAAGGCGGCGTCTGCATAAGGTATCTGTGGCAGCGGCAGAACAAACTCAATAGTATTTTATTAAGGCACCTCAAACCATGCGTGTGCATTTCGTTGACCTCCACTTGCACTTGCATTGGCTATGTCCCCGTCTGAACCCTGTGGATTGCCGTGGATTTTGGCATGGTCCATCGAGGACCGTTTGTGTGTAACGTCTGCGGTCTGCCGGTAGCTTGGACCTGCATTTCCGTGTGGAGTGGTCCAGAACCGACTAGCAACGAGTAGCGGTGAGACAAAGAAAAAGAAATCTGAAAAGGCAACATGAGAAGCACAACAAAAACAAAAATTGAAGTGCACAATGCGCGCGGTTACATGCCTGTCCTTACTCCGGACACCACAGCGGGCGGGCGCAATCCGGGGGGTAAGGTAGGGGAGGGGGGGTCTCGACGTGGGATGCTGCCGCCGGATGCATGGTTTTGGTGGGCTGCCGGTTTCCGACTGATAGTCTACGCCTCCATGCATTTCTTTCTTGCTTCATGGAATAGCAGCAACATTTTGCATTTTGTAGGCAAGAACGGGTTCACCGAAAGCAAGATTTGTTAGGTTTTTGATGCGGGCATATTGGCACTCCGTTTTACGGGCAACAAGAGGCTAAATAGTGCGGGCCACCCCCCTATATGGTAAAGAGGTCTTATTCGCCGTCTTGTCCTTTGACAACCGTGGACAGCCCTGCAAGCGTCCAGATCGCCGTTCTCTCTTAGCTTCGTGGACTACTTCCCCTTTCTCGGTGACAACGACATCCATCCTCTTTTTGCATTGAATACGAGATACACCACCTTGAAGTTACTCGACAGAACCCCTGACCTTGTCAATTGAGCCAGAAAAACACCTCCCACAACCAAACCACAAACCACAAACAACACACAACACACGGAAATCATGGGCAGCCTCTCCGGCCCGGCAGCCACGGCGCTGCCGTACTGGCAAGTCAACGTCCCCACGGACCGCCGCACAGACGAGTGCCCGGAGGGCCTCCGCAACCTCTCGGCCAAGGACGTCGGGATCCTGAGCACGCCCGACGCGGCCTACAACCGGCAGACGTGGACGGAAGTCCGGCGGCTCGTCGAGACGAACCGTCTGGATCTGTTCCAGCGGGTGCCGAGCGAGCTGAGGCGGTACCGCTTGTTTATTCACCACCTGATCAAGGAGCATGGGAGTGTGATGAACTTTGTGCTGAGGCAGCGGCTTGGATGGGAGGAGCCGTTGAGGGCTACTGAGGGTAAGAGGCCGTTTGAGGCAGAGGGGGATTATAGGATTTTGTATAATGATTGGCCGTATGGAATTGATGGGCGGATTGTACATCTTGTTGTTTGGACAAAGTTTGAGCTAGAGGAGAATCCGGCTACGGGGGATTTGACAGAGAAAGCGAGGGAGGAGATTGATCGATTTGTGGAGGGGACGTTTCGGGCGAGAACGGAGCCTGATACTGTGAGTTTTCATCCTCTCTTCTCCTCTGTCATGATTTGGCGGTGCCCATCTTCAGAACGGACCTGCAATATGGACTTGAGTGAAGCTGACGATGATGACTAGGTCATTTGGTTCAAGAACTGGCGGAGTCTCAAGTCCATTCACGCGGTTGAGCATTTCCACGTCATGCTCTTTGACCCGGATCCCGCGTTCATTCGGGAGATTACCAATGGAGATGTGCCCCAATGTGACAAGTTTGAGGCATGAGTAGTAGGAAACTCGACAGGCCTACGGATCGGTGAAGGGGGGAGTTTGGGTGAGATTTCATGACGGCAAATGGCACAAATCAAGGGGGAGAGATGGCACGATAGCGAAAACTTTGTGAGCTCTCTCACCATCAACATCGGTATAGCGAACAATGTTAGACTTAAGTTGATGTGGTTCTTTCTTTACGAAAACGATGGATTTGACTATGGCCTTGCCTGAGGCGGTTCTCTGTACTCCACACACGAGGCCGCGGCCATGGTGATGGCAGTCGGCTTCTCCATGACGACCTTGATAGTCCAGTCTGCTGGATTGTTGAGAGGCTCATGAATATCTGATCGTTCTTGGTAGCACCGCCTGATCCCCGTAGTGATAGCGGGACCGAGGGCTTCAAGCGTCTCAAAGGAAGAGTCGCCCAGAATCTTTTGGTACCACGACTTGAGTCAGCAATGATCCATATATATGTAGACGGAGTGAAGAACTATCAAGACGGCGAATAAGAGGAAGAAGAAGTCACAAACCTTTACAACGAAAGACTCGATCTCGACGTAATTATCCGCCCTTCCAATGTAGCCCTCGATCTCGATACTGACCACGACAACCTGCCTCGCTAGTCTCTCGTTGTCATTGACTCCAATGAGCGTAGGCACGCGCAGCTCGTTGATGCGTAGACTTGAGCTGTACACCGCCCATACCTGGGTACCATTATGGAAGCCATGGGCCAAGGAGTAAGACCGGCTCACGCTACTACCGAGCAGCGATGCCTTTGGTAGGGCGAGGGAGATATCCAGGTAGCGAATTCTGGGCAGCTTGTCCTTCAGGAATGCCGGCTCCGTGAGACCATCAGCCTCAGACCCGAAGATGTGGTACCCAGTCAACGCGTTCCAGATCATCTGCATGGCGTTTTCCAGGCTTAAATCGTCCTCGTAGCGGTTCACGTTGTCCAGTATGCGGAGAAGCGCCTTGGCCAAGAGGCCATAGTGCACCGTGTCATCGCTGACCTTGTCCGCGAGTGAAGCGGCCTCAAAGGGCTCTGACATTGACAGCTCGGCGGAGACAACTACTGGCTGCGTCTTGCCCCCGCGGCCCCAGGCGTCGGTGCCGGCTTTGATCGTGCTATGAAGGTCGCGGACCCGGACCACCGCAAAAGGCTCGCCGGCCTCGGCGCGGACCTGCCACGACGAAACTCGTTTCGACTCCATGTGAGCAATGGTGCAATTGATAATCAAACTCAATGAAAATTCGATTTCTTCGAGACCGGCCAAGATACACGGTCGGTTGGGCGGGATGAGGTGAAGGATGAACGTTGGACGGATTGGCGGCAGCTCAAGGTGAACGGGTCTCACAAACTCAGTATGCACTGGCTGAAGAAAGTGCCCTACATGACGACTACCTAAACAATCGCGGGGTCCACCACAACCATAAGATCACCCACATCATATGCGATGCTCTCATGCACATGAAGACAGTAGCAGGTACCAGTTGAATAGTTTTAAATGAAGGGCTCGACAAGCGGAGATGTTCTCTTTTTTGTCCATTTTTATTACAATGCGTTATTTGTTTGAATCTTCCTGCCGAACCCAGCAATATACTGCCCCCCTCATCCATCCAGGATGGAATGGCAGGCATTTATGCTACGTTGGCAATCGCCCTCATCAAGATATACACCTAAAGATTCAACCACTTGCGCAGATCCTCAGTATCACGGGAAGTCCATGCGATCTTGGCCTTGACCGAGTCGGTGGACTGCGACAAAGCACGCACGAAACCCTTCTTCTCCTTCTCCGCGAAGAACTTGTCGAGCTTATCCAGCTGTTCTTGCTTGGTAAGCCCGCTTGTGCAGTAGCTCACAATGCTGCCAATCATGGAAGATTGAGCAGGGAACTTGGTGTAGATCTCCTCCCATCTCGTTTGCAGCCAGTCAAACAGGGCCTCGATGCCGCCCTTGCTCGACCGCAGACTGCCGATCGGAATGTAAATATCTTGGTCACGAACCTCGCCGCTCAGCAAAAGATCCAGTGTGCGTTGGCGGAGCTTGGGGTCGCGGGATTGGCCAAGGGTTCGGAGAGCGCTGTTGCGCTCGTCGGCGGTCTCAGCGGTCTTGTAGTACTTGTACACGGCGTCATACTGTGATTTTAGTTAATGGCTTGCTTCAATGACATCTTGAAGGAACAGGCATACCTCTTTCTCGCCGCCAAACTTAAGAACAATTGAAAAGACGGAGCTTCGGATGTTGGGGTGAATCGCCGTCTTATCTCCAGCCGCGAACTTCTCGAACATGGCCCGAGCAGCAGCAACAACCTTCTCGTCACCAGACATACCGGCCGCACTAAAAGTGAGAGCCTTGTACTGTTGCTCAACGTGGCCATCGTTGCTCGAAAACTCCCATCCTAGCTTGTGTGCGATACTGCTGACAATTTCCCGCTGGAACTCGGTGAGCTTGTCAACGACAGCGTCATCCTCGATCCAGGCCATCTTGATTGAGCCCAGACGAGTGAGGATCTGGTCCCACACCAGGTACTCGGCCTCGCCTCCCTGGCTAAGAGCCTTGAACAGACTCAAAAGAGACGAGGTCTTCTGGTAGCCAGAGGTTGCGAGAGCAGCCGTATCAGCCACAATACCAACTCTGTCCTGGACGGAAAGGAGTTCCGCGGCGTTTCCAAGCTTCTCCAGACGATCAATAGCGTACTTGGTACGGTAGAATCCCGTAGAATCGGCGTTGATCTTGAAGAACTCGGCATCGTCAATCTCGAATTTGGTGTCACGAGTAGTGAGCATCAAGTCCTTGTCGACACCCCCCTTCGTACGGACGTTCAAAGAGATGGGGTAGAGAACCTTGTCTTCATCGGGCTTTACGTCTCCTGTGGTCAGGAAGCGATGCTGCTCCACGCTAATTGACTTGCCTGACTCGGTGACAGAGACGACGGGGTATCCCACGTTCTGGGTCCAAATGTTCATGATGGAGCCAACGTCCTTGCCGCTAGCCTCGCTCAAGGCTTGCCACAGGTCATTCGTAGTGGCATTGCCCCAAGCGTGACGCTTAAGGTACTTGCGGACACCCTCCATGAATACATCCTCTCCAAGGAATGCCGAAAGCATGTGGACAACACAAGAGCCCTTCGCGTAGCTGATACTATCGAAGATCTCGTTGATCTCCTCGGCCTTGTGGATGGGGACCTCGATAGGGTGACTGCTCCTGAGTCCGTCGAGACCCAATGCTGCCTGAAGATCTTCCCTGACGAAAGACTCCTTGAGCTTCCACTCGGGGAAGAAGGCGTTCATGGAATAGCGAGACGCAAACTCGGCGAAGCCCTCGTTGAGCCACAGAGCGTGCCACCAGTCCGGAGACACAATGTTTCCGAACCACTGGTGAGCAATCTCGTGAGTGATGACTGTCGAAACTCGCTCCTTGGCTGCGGCACCACTGGTCTTGTCGTCAAACAAGACTTCAACAGTACGGTAGGTGACCAGACCCCAGTTTTCCATAGCGCCAGCGGCGAAATCGGGAATGGCAACCTGGTCAAGCTTAGGCAGAGGGTAAGGAAGACCAAAGGCCTTTTCGTAGAACTCCAAGGCCTTGACACCGATATCCAAGGCATAACGGCCTCTCTCGATGTCCTCAGAAGGCGGAGCATACACTCGGATGGGTACTCTGAAGTCGTTGGTCTCAATGTAATTAAGCTCTCCGACGATGAAGGCAACGAGGTAGGTGGACATGACTGGAGACCTGTTGAAGCTGACAGCCTTCTTTCCAGAGGGCAAATCTTTCTCTTCAGCCACATCCATGTTGGAAAGGCAGGTCAGGGCCTTGTCAGCAATCAACGTGACGGTGAACTCGGCCTTGAGTGCTGGCTCATCGAAACAAGGGAAGGCTCTGCGGGCGTCGGTAGGCTCCATCTGGCTGGTGGCCATGATACCCTTGGTGCCATCCGGCTTGTTGTAGTATGAGCGGTAGAAACCCGCCATTTTGTCGTTCAGCTCACCGACGAACTTGATCTCGAGGGTACCCTTGCCGCCTTTGGTGAGCTTCTCCTTGAACTCGAAGCTGTGCCATTGCTTCGACTCGTCGTAGGTGACGACTGGTTCGCCAAGGCTCTTCTCTTGTCCTTCGACAGAGAAGGACAATGAAGTGTTCTTGATCTCGATTTCATGGGTGTTCAAAGAGATAGTGTTGGAGTCCTCCGCCACGTCAAAGTCAATCTTCACCAAGCCATCGAACTTGAGCGTCTCGAAGTTGGGCTCAAGAGTAAGATCGTAGTGGCGCGGGACGACGTTGGTAGGCAGCTGTTCCCGAGGGTAGTTCAGCGTGCCAGCGCCGCCATGCTCTCCGTGTCTGCACATACTTCTCTTGTAGGAGCAGTATCGTGTAGCAGCGACGCGCTGAGGGTTCTGGAGTCGTGAGGTTCGTCGAGGAGGGGTAGCTCGGAGTACTGGCGAACGGGTCGCAAAGGCGTTGTGATTTCGTAGTTGGTAGGGACTGTTGAAGAAGTTAGGTCAATGAGTAACTCAAAGGTGGAAAGTGACCGGATAAGAGTATAGGTGTACTTACATGCGCGTGACTGGTCTTGCCGTCGTGTTGACGATGCGTGGGGTTAGGTTGACCGTTCGTCTTGTTGCGAAACGGAACGCCATTGAGGAGGGGGAGGGGGCCAAAGCCGCAAAGGAACGAAAGCGGTCGGTCTGCTAGGCACCCAAGCTGTCTAAGGAAGGTACATGCAACAGAGACGTGGGGTCCAGCTGAGGGGAAGCTTCCAGTTCTTCTGTGCAAATCAATGCTCCAGTCTCAGAAGTGGAAGGCGCCGACGCAGGCCGCGCAGACCGCTGGCAAAGGTAGAAAACTCTCCCCACATCCCCATGCCTCAGGTCACTTTCTTTCCCTCAGCGCCGCCCGGACCCACACCAAGCCGCTTCCACCCGATACGGCCCACTGCCGTACCCGTGCTTTCCTGGGAGGGCCCGTCGGGTGTGCTGTCCGGGCTAGAAACACGGGATCTGCCTTACTTGCTGCCTTCCGGCCGGCCTTAGAACACGGATTTCAATCGGAGGTCTTGTGGGGGATGTAGCCGTCAATTTCCGGGCGTGAACAATATTGAATCGCAACGATTAAGATCACCACAGTGCATCCCACAAATCCTCCGCAGTCATCATAACTTAGTTATCTGACTAGACACTTCCGCAACTCATTGGAAAAGACAGCAGAAACTATCTTGCAAAGGATGCATGTAGCAACAAAGCAAGACTGAAAACCCCCGACACTTACAATTTAATTCGCAAGTTCTTCTTTGCTGAGCTAGAGGGATGATGTAGCACATCCTCAACTTTCGCCATTGGTTAGATCGATCCCAACATTGCTCCATCTGCACGAGTTGCAGCATTGAGTCCAAACTGTATCAACGGCCTACTTGCCGTGCGATTACAAAAGAACTTCTTTAGCGAAGGGCCAAAAATCTCCTCATGATCAAAGCAGGCCCCGGGAGGCAAGGGGACCTTAGGGACCGGAAGTAATGCTTGAAGAATTGTTTGGTAGCAATGACAACTTGTCACGTGCGCTTTCCGCTAGCTGTAGAGCCTTGCTTCAAGAGCAGGTTGACAAAAGCTGGGAAATTGTTTATCCTACTATGGAAGCCAGCGTCTATATGGGCCAACCGAGAGACTCGAAGAATGCCATATCCCAGTGATGTGCTATGTATGACTTATACTCGGGTGAAAGCGGACAAAGAGCTTGCAGGCACGCGGATGCGCCCAAGGCAAGCCGACTAACATGCTGTCTCCCCGGGCGAGAACCACCTCCCTGGGTCGAAGCCAGACGTCATTTCCACTTGAGCTCCAGACGATTAGGTTAAAATTACTCTAGGCAATATCAGCTGCCTACAGAATGACTTGCCTGCCGACCCTACACTTGTCTTACCCCGGCTTTACTAGACGGGGTGACGGGGTCGGGATCCATGATCGGGAAGAACCGCATTAGCACCTGGCTATTCCGAGCAACATCCTCGGGATAATCCATGGCGTACAGCCTGTCCCAGACCATTTGTGGAGTCAGAATGCCATTGTTTGATCTCAATTGCCAATTAGCAGCTCGTCGTTGGACCGGGGTACCGGGGAAAAGACGTCTTGAAGATCGGGTGTCGGGACTTATAGATTGTCGAAGACGCACTTTGACGCAAGCTCAGTCCCTAGAGTCCACAAGATCCCGATGATGGATGGCTGGAGAGCCGTTGTGCGAGAGACAATGGTTGTGGGCAGCCAATCAGACCACACGAGGATGCCAACGGCCGATGGGCAAGGAATCAAGACATGGCAACGGCCTTTGTTTTGTCCAGGACCGAGGTCAGTGACTGATTAGGGCACCTGGAAAAGACACAGAAAGCCATGGAATTTATGAGGCCGGACTCGGGACTGGGGACGAGGGACGAGAATAGCGAGAACGGCCCAATGAAGAGAGACAAGGGCAGAAACGTGTTCCAGATCCCTCCCAGCTGCTGGCCGCTTTGGCAGGGCAGCGTTTTCATTGCTTGGTTTGTTGAGAGGTGGCCCTCACCAAAGATGCATTTATCGTGGTGAGGCGGTGCTAAGACCAGTACCAAAGATACTTTGAAACGAAGCTGGTTTGTGATATTCTTGGCCGTTTGGAGCTTGGGGACCATGTAGCGCTCTAACAGGGCAGATGCCCCGCCTCGTCTCGAGAAAAAGCGATTGGGCACCCGTCCAAGATACCCCCAATCTTTTGAGCGATCCAATGGCGCCGTGGGCACCTGCCCCGAGCTAAGTTAAGCAACTTATGATACCTTACCGCAGGTACCTCACCTCACGTCAGGACTCAGGACTCCGGTGCAGTAGCAGGGCAGGTGGGGTTGCAAACGAAGGTACCTACCTACCTTACCCTTACCTGAGGAGGGAAACGACCCCTCCAAAACAATCTGCTCCCACCGTGCTCCTGCTGTCCCTCACCCCCGCCTCTGTCGCCATCAACCTCTCTTCCATCACTTCAACCTCATCTTTTTTTCTTCACACGCAAGTAATTGCTGAGGTCTTACTCCGGCTCTATCAATCAAAACTCCACAAGTAAGTTGTCTCATCATACGTTTCCACTCCACTGCACCTGGCGATAGTCTTGGGGAAACACCTGGGAGCTTGCAAGCTGTGTCCGAAGAATCACCCCACCATGCCATCCCACCCTGAGGCAATTCTTGCTGTCCGGTCAAGGAGCGAGCACTTGCAAGCTTAGCAATTTCCCCCAATCGGTCCTATCACATTGTTGACTCACCCACTTGTCTCTTTTCTGCCTTCTGCCAATATAAAGCCTTTCCCTCCCCCCACGACCATCTACTGACCTCTCTCTCCCCTCTTCGTTAGGAACAAATCCATCACACGAGACAACATGGCCATCACCAAGATCCACGCTCGCTACGTCTACGACTCCCGTGGCAACCCCACCGTCGAGGTCGACGTCGTCACCGAGACCGGCCTTCACCGTGCCATCGTCCCCTCCGGTGCTTCCACTGGTACGTCGTCCTCGTCCTCGCATCCTACCCCTGCCGAGAGATAAAAAGTATCGAGAAGCTGATAGAACCCATTGAACAGGCCAGCACGAGGCCTGCGAGCTCCGCGATGGTGACAAGACCAAGTGGGCTGGCAAGGGTGTCACCAAGGCTGTTGAGAACGTCAACTCCGTCATTGCCCCTGCTCTGATCAAGGAGAACCTTGATGTCAAGGACCAGACCAAGGTCGACAAGTTCCTCATCGACCTCGATGGAACCCCCAACAAGACCAAGCTCGGAGCCAACGCCATTCTCGGTGTCTCCCTGGCTGTCGCCAAGGCCGGTGCTGCTGAGAAGGGTGTCCCCCTCTACGCCCACGTCTCCGACTTGGCCGGTACCAAGAAGCCCTACGTCCTTCCCGTTCCCTTCATGAACGTCCTCAACGGAGGGTAAGCGATTCCTTGCTACTACTATCATCCAACATTTGCTCACTCCATGCTACAGTTCCCACGCCGGTGGCCGCCTCGCTTTCCAGGAGTTCATGATTGTTCCTTCGTAAGTTGTCCCACGCATCGAGTCTCCTTTGGCCTGTTCTGTTCCGTCAGCTAACGATTGTGAAGTGCTGCCCCCTCCTTCTCCGAGGCCCTCCGCCAGGGTGCCGAGGTCTACCAGATCCTGAAGAGTCTGGCCAAGAAGAAGTACGGCCAGTCCGCCGGCAACGTCGGTGACGAGGGTGGTGTTGCCCCCGATATCCAGACTGCCGAGGAGGCCCTCGAGCTCATTGCTGAGGCCATTGAGAAGGCCGGATACACTGGCCAGATGAACATCGCCATGGACGTTGCCTCCAGCGAGTTCTACAAGGAGGACGCCAAGAAGTACGACCTCGACTTCAAGAACCCCGACAGCGACCCCACCAAGTGGATCACCTACGAGCAGCTTGCTCAGCAGTACTCTGACCTCGCCAAGAAGTACCCCATTGTCAGCATTGAGGACCCCTTCGCCGAGGACGACTGGGAGGCGTGGAGCTACTTCTACAAGACCCAGGATATCCAGATCGTTGGTGACGACTTGACTGTCACCAACCCCCTGCGCATCAAGAAGGCCATTGAGCTCAAGGCTGCCAACGCCCTTCTCCTCAAGGTCAACCAGATCGGTACCCTCACCGAGTCTATCCAGGCCGCCAAGGACTCCTACGCCGACGGCTGGGGTGTCATGGTTTCTCACCGCTCCGGTGAGACTGAGGATGTCACCATCTCCGACATTGTCGTCGGTATCCGGGCTGGCCAGATCAAGACCGGTGCTCCGGCCCGTTCCGAGCGCCTTGCCAAGCTCAACCAGATCCTCCGCATCGAGGAGGAGCTTGGTGAGAACGCTGTCTACGCCGGTGCCAACTTCCGCAAGTCTGTCAACCTGTAAAGTGGTTTAGCGATTACGAAGATGAGCTTTTGCGTTCCATAGTCTGATGGTAGTATTCTTCCCGGAAGACTCGGTAGGACTGGGGTGAAAAAAATTGATGAGAAACGTCTGGCGTATAGGAAATGCGCAATGGAGGGATGAATGGGAGCATCGATGATGAAATTCGTAGCTTACCGCACTTTATCCTAAAATGAAAAAAGAACAAATATCCCCCAATGTTGAGAGCTTCAGAAGGTGCCTGAGAGGTCACCCATGTTTGATACCGGCGATTAGATCAAAAACTACCTTATTGCAGAAGAGCATCGACCGCCCCGCCGCGAGCGTTGGTGAGCTCCGATATATTAAGATAGCTCCATGAGCCCCGCCAATATTGGCCGCGTGAAAGATAAGGTCCCTGGATGGCACTGTTTAGAGCAACTTTTTGGTAGGCGTCGTCGGCCACGAGTGGCATTATGTAATACAAGTAGCTAAGCTCTGACGCTTGATGCGGCTAGCGCTCTTTTTCCTTTGACCCATCAGATTCAGAAGACGTGGGTGTGGACGTGGAGCTGAACACACGCACACATACACACACCGCTCAGTGCACCGGTACTACACTCAGCTTGTGGCCCAATCACTTGGATTCAGGCTGGATGCTGCAAGGTGTGCCATGCCTGGGCTGAAGAACTGCAGCAAAGAGTAGCCTCGAATTGCCTCGGACGACAAAAGTTGGCAGCCCGAGAAAGGTGAGAGGCACCGTGCACGACTTCAAACTCCCGTCCCCCCTTCCTCAGTACCTAGGAGCTACAAGTTCACAGCCAGCTAGAAGGCTTGCTAGCGCGAGTGCTGGTTTATCTCAGTCTTCTTCACCCATCAATTACGGATCCAGTTGATGTTGCAGCGTACATTGCAGAAGCTTAGGACAAGACAGTTCGGACACAGCCGGGCGTTTGCGCGACGCATGTGTCGTCATTCATGAGACTACACACACCAGACGAAGAAAGAGGAATTCCTGAACAACTGGCGAGCCAGCAATATTGCCGTGTCGCAACCTGGACACCGAGTCAGTGTGTACTACTTTCCTTCTCCTTTGTCCTTCTCTTCTGTAATGGCCTGGCGTATCTCCCCTCGGCTGCTTCTGCGGCTCTCTTCATCACTATACGCAGTATCCCGTACTAGACGCGGCCGATGCTTCACATGCAGCATGCCGCCGCTGCCGCCGCCGCTTCATGAATGCTAGTTCTGGCTTAGAATCACATTCCGCAACATTCCACAACTTGACGCGCGGGCGATGCTTTCTTTGCCTTAGTTACCCCAGACCACCTTGTTGGGCTCAGGCTCGCATTGAAAGCAGATGTGCTTCTACTTTTAGCGTCCCCATGCACCGTGGAGCCAAGAGCCGTGTCGTCCCCTGTCCTACTCCATCCGCATCCTATCTAATATCTACCTTACCGATATCTGCGTCATCTCTGCTATCTGTGAGGCGCCGACATTTGTTGTCTCTTGCGGTCACCCTGCTACCAACTCCCCACCACCACTCTAGCATTTGTTGTTGTTAGTGTTGCACCTTCCTGGCTGTAACTGACTCCCCGGCTATCTAGTATAACAACTTGAGCAGCCCACTCGGATTGTGACAGGCGAGAGCGTGGGGGCAGCCCCTAACTTGCCACTATCCACGTGGGTGTCTCGCGCCGTCTTCTCACCATCACCGCCAGTTTCTTCCGCCAAACATCCCATAGCTCACTTATTACGTACGACTGAGCTCTGTCTACACGTTAAATGTCCTATCGACCCTAGCTCCAGCCATATGTCACATCACCGTCGCCTACGCTACATTCTATACCATCACGAAGGGAAGTTCGATACAGTCCGGCCATACTATGTCGGAGCGCACCCGACGGGCACGCCTCCAGCTTCCGGAAGAACGGCCGCTGCTGCAACGGAACCGTGCCAGTCACACCTCTGAGATTCAAGTTCCTCTCTATGGCTGCATGGTCAATCCTCACAGCCACTTACCAGTATACACGAATATTCACCGTATACGACGAGACATCATCTCCATTGTTGAAGACTATTTGAGTTTGGAACAACTTCGTGATGTGCGTATCAACATCGCCGTCGTCCGCCCACTTGTCGACAAATTGTATGAGCTCGACGACATCTCCATAGGTATGTTCAAAGTCATCCGTCTCTCTCACCTCGATCCTCAATCTCGTAGAAACCGAGATCGATCTCGATTGCGCGGAGTCGTTTTGTTGCAAATAACCTGACTGTCACAAGTGTATTGCCTGCTTGTGAACCGTGCTCAGTTCCTATATGAGCAATCTCACTTGAACAATCGGCAAAATGTCAATTACAGTCGCGCAGCTCTATGCGAGCTGGTGGCAACGCGGATATTGAGGCGCTTTAGCGAGGACAATGAAGGGCCTGATGGTTTAGTGCTGCTAGCACACATCCTGGTCGCCGGCTTTGAGCCCTTTCAGATGGCACCGGCCGGGATTCGTGAGGCAGCCTCGACGGAGTCCTATCGCAGCTACAACCGCATGCTTCCTTCGCTCGAAGTTGCCATCTTGACTGAGAGTAAATACTTCCTCAGTGCTACTCCTTGCCAGAAAGTGTAGGTTCTCGCCTTGCCGATTATAGTTTGGGGCAGACACTAACAACGGTCTCAAGCGTCGATGCCATTTACGAAGGCCGTATTGTCTACACTCCTTCGAGCTTTATGGACATTATTCCAGACCACTACAAACTCAAGCCTATCTCACTCTACAACCCACGCGAAGGGCCACTACTGGACCAATATCGACTGCTTGTGCCTCGTACCAGAAACATTCTCGAGGTTTTCCAGTTCCTGATTCTGCTGGCGCTCTATCTCTTTGTCATGGCCGAGCGAAAGCCTGAGACTTTCACCGTCTTGGAAGGTTGTTTCGCCGTCTATGCCTTCGGGTGGTCTCTCGATCAATTTGCTACTATTTTGGAGCATGGCTGGTAAGAGGACCCAACTCTTGTTACAAACAACAGCGTCACTCACGACAAGACAGGCACGTTTACACCCAGAATCTGTGGTCCTTCCTTGATGTTGGCTTCATTGGCATCTATGTTGTATACGCGGTACTGCGCATCCATGGAGCTCGAGTCGGAGAACTTGTTCCAAAACAACAAGCTCTCGATGTACTTGCGATGGGTGCCCCAGTACTGGTCCCGCGTCTTGCCTTCAACTTACTATCGGATAATCTGGTGTTTCTCTCCTTGCGGTCCATGATGTCGGACTTTGTCCTTCTCACGTTCTTGTCGGCATGGTGTTTCGGCGGCTTTCTACTGTCGCTTCTGTGGCTTGGTGAAGGTGCACATCCTCCAGTGTAAGTTGCTCCAGGAACTGGCCTACCGTGTACAGCTTCTAATCCAACTGTAGCACTATCAGTAAGTGGATGCTCTGGATCTGGTTTGGACTTGACGGGACGGGCATCAACGAATCGGTAAGAATCCCTTCTTCTTCGCCTATTTTTCTATACGTCAGGCTTAATAGTAATTTCCACTAGGTTCAATTTCACCCCATCTTAGGTCCTGTCCTAATGGTCGCTTTCGCCTTCCTGGGAAACACTTTGTTCCTCACCATCCTCGTCTCGATGCTTTCCAATACATTTAGCACGATCGTTAAGAACGCGACTGCAGAGATAATGTTCCGCAAGGCCGTCTTGACCCTAGAAGGAGTCAAGGGTGATGCCATTTTTGCGTACCAGCCCCCCTTCAACATCCTGGCCGTCTTCGTCCTTATTCCGCTCAAATTCATCCTCACCCCACGATGGTTCCATAAGATACATGTAGCTAGCGTTCGGCTAGTCAACCTTCCGCTACTACTGGTCATCGCGGTGGCAGAACGCAGAATCCTTTGGCCAGCGCCGCAGCCGGAGAAGAAACAGTCTAGCAGCCTTACGCTGTACCCGAGGGTCAAGCAATGGTTCTGGGAGAAGTGGCGCATAACGGCCCACCGCGACATAAGAGCCGTGTTCGACCTACCGCCGCCCGAGTCCGTCGAGGAGGAGATTGCGGTGGACGACGAGCTCACGCACCATCTCATCCGGCGACAATTCACTCGGTCCATTACAAATGATACCATGCGGAAGAAGTCGCCTCTTAGGAGAGATTCGATGTTCCCGGGCGTGTCGTCCAAGTTGCGCGGGTCCTTTACGGGAAGCGAGGACATGCAAGACGTCAGCAGCAGGTTGGATTCTCTCGAGCAAACGTCCCTGAGAATCGAGGCCTTGCTGGCGCGCATGCTGGACGCCGAGGATTACTCTGACCGAGGCTTCGGTACTGGGGAGAGCAGCACCCTTCGTGATGGGGAAGCGCCTCTAACCCAGTCACCGAGTTAGCCACGTAGCTGTAGTGCAAACATTGGCAGACACGGAAGTGCAAAGTTCTGGCGTGTGGTGGTGTTTATATAAGTAGAAAGCAGGCCTAAAAGTATCGAATCAAGTATCTTCAAAGGCAATGCTGCTCATGAGTAAACAAGTAAACAAGTAAACAACACATTGGGATTATCTTGTGCCTGTAATCTGAAGTAGGAAGTAGCATCTACCTAGCCCGCACGTACCATACCACCTTCCCAAACTTCAGCCACACTTCCCTACCTTCATATCGCGGCAATCGAGACCAAGAACAGCATAAACGAGACTTTTCTTCGACGTCATCATCATTGCCATATCATACCCCTCCAAAAAGGAAAGATGTGCGAAGTCTTCATCTACAAGCACGTCAAGTGCAAATGCGTCTGGGGCGAGATCGCCGTGCAATGCGGCCCCGGCATGGGCTACACGACATGCGGACAATTCGGCAGCGGCATCGCGAAGAGGCCTCTGCGGCTCCAAATGGCGGACAAGCGGCCGTGTCCGACGCACGACCTGTACGGGCTTTACGATCGCAACCAGGCGCGGGTGATCAAGAAGATCACGCACGGCATCAAGATCGGGGCGGGGCCGAGTAAGCAGGACGCTGGGATCGAGGTCCCCTGCTGCACTGTCATGTGAAGACGGTGGAAATTTACGGATATCATGAAGGCGCAAAGTACAAAGACGAAAGAGGCACGTGGGAGGGTTGATGTCTGGGTGGATGGAGTTGCCAAGCTGGGTAAGTGAAGCTGGTGACCGGGGGGGAGGCTGAGGCGCAGATGGGTTAGTGCTGGGGCTAACGTGTATTTACCCAGGGCCAAGACGCGATGACGATTCTAGGTGATGGGAGTTGAATGGGCCAGGAAGTTTCTCCTGCGTGGATCGAGTTTGATACCCGAGGAGAGAAGGCAATGGCGGAGGGGAAGCGAGCAAAAGAAGAAAAAGCGAAGTTATGGAAGCTGGGCCGTTGGGGTTTTCGGGGTCGGGGTAGCTCTTCCGAAGTCGACTGACTAGGAGCCTTCTGAAGGGGAACAATCAGCAGTAGCACACGCTGGTATCATCTTACTACGGCTCTGCTGCGTAGTGATCAGTGATCACTAAGGTAGCAAGCAGCTTTCTCCTGTTGACTTGAGTCATGGAATTAACGTTTCTACCGCATAGAGAGGAGTAAAATTGGAGGTCTGAGCTGGTGAATTACCCCCTAAGAATTTATCAGTCCTCGACGAAAGAGCTGGGAAGAAGAAGCAAGGGCAACCCGAACCGGTGAAGTCATTCATGGAACATGGATACCCGAAGCAGTGCCGGCCGGACCTGGGAACTGTTTATTTCCCCTCTTTTTGGGCTTCTTTCCAAAAAAATTACCTACCATCTCCCCACCCTTCTTTCCCCGATTCACCCCCCGCTTTCCTGTCTCTCTCTCCCCATGCGGGGAAATGAGAACATCAGACGTTTCTTCGTTCACTTGCTATTGCCTTACTCAATCATTTGTTTTGAGGCTACACCGTTTTTTTCATCCTTCTATTACAACGAGCTGTAAGTCATGTAAGGCACCTTGCGTGATCCAGGAAAACCTTCCTACGATTGGTTTCTTCTCTGTCTTAACACCGGGACGTGTTCCCCTTTCCAAGCCAGACACCCAACGATAATTCCTGCCCCCCAGTCAAGGTTCTCTCCGCTAGTGCCAATTTCTCCGCATGTCGCTGTTTAGACTCAAGATGAAAGGGGTCACATTGTCGAAGGATCCATTGAAGTCGTTCGGGAAGACGTTGGATTGGTAGTCCGACCTCGATGGTCTCCCCCAGAGCTTCCCCACACACAAGCCATGGATGAATATGTCGGCTTTCCTTTTAGCCTGAATACCATGGTCAACCCCATCCGCTCATCACCGCTGTCGGTCGGTTGCATTGGGAACCCGGGAACCCTTGGAGACTTCGGACTTGACAAGGCCTGGGTTGTGGGAAAAATGATGTTTTCCTGTTCCTGGTCCTGCGAGTCCCGCAGATCTGGGAATCCCACCCCAAGTGCACCGCTCGCGTGTCGATGAACAAACCAGCGCTTCTTCTTATAAGCTCGCGCACCCCCGATCCCACCATGTAACAGGTCTTTTGGAGCAAGTGCTTCTCTCCAACTGGTTCTTCTCGCCAGCAGCACCTCTTTCCACCCACTGCACGTCATGTGGAAGCCTCTTTTTCTTGCCACTCTCGGCCTCGTTGCCGCAGAGGACGGCCTCGACGGCTGGTTGCGTTACGCTCGCCTACCAGAGTGCAAGTCTTCCGGCGTTGCCGAATCTCTTCTCTCTACCGTCATCGGTCTCAATGCGACAGAACATGGCCCAATTGCTTCCGCCTTGTCCGAATTGACCAAGGGCTACCAAGGCATCCTCGGTAAAGACGTCTCTATCGGCCAGGACGCCTGTGCTGCTGCTTCCGTTGTCATTGCTACTGTCGACGACTACGTTGCTGCTTGTGGAAGTGAGGGCATTCAAGCGGACCTCATTGAGGATGGCTTCTGGCTTAGCGTCAAGGGAGATGGTGTCAAGATTCTGGGACAGAACGAGAGGGGTGCTCTCTACGGTACTTTTGAGTACCTGAGCCTGTTGGCCCAGGGCAACTTCACCGAGGTGACTTATGCGACAAACCCTTCTGCTCCTGTCAGATGGGCAAACCAATGGGACAACATGGATGGCACAGGAACTCATGGCAGCATTGAGCGTGGTGTAAGCAATCTTCCCTCCTCCTCATTCTCCTCCTCGGACCATCATTGAATGCGAACATGTCTGACTTGAGTAGTACGGAGGTGTTTCCATCTTCTTCGAGAACCTCAAGGTCGTCACCGACATGACCCGCGTCTCCCAGTACGGCCGTCTGCTGGCGTCCGCCAGAATCAACGGTATCATCGTCAACAACGTCAACGCCAATGCCATCCTCCTCTCCCCCGAGAACATGGACGGGTTGAAGAGGATTGCCGACGCTTTCAGGCCATGGGGTGTTCAGGTGGGCATCTCCCTCAACTTCGCCTCACCCCAGACATACGGTAACCTTTCCACTTTCGACCCCCTCGACGAGACTGTCATTGCCTGGTGGGGAAATATCACCGATGAGCTCTACGCGCGCATTCCCGATATGGCTGGATACCTGGTCAAGGCCAACTCAGAGGGTCAGCCCGGCCCCCTGACCTACAACAGGACGCTGGCAGATGGCGCCAACCTCTTCGCCAAGGAGCTCAAGAACCACGGCTCCAAGAAGGGCATCGTCATGTTCAGGGCCTTTGTCTACGACCATCTCACGCTGAACCAGTCCGATTGGCGCGCTGATCGTGCCAACGCCCAGGTCGAGTTCTTCAAGCACCTCGACGGCCAATTCGATGACAACGTCATTGTCCAGATCAAGTACGGCGCCATTGACTTCCAGGTCCGGGAGCCCGTGTCGCCCCTGTTTGCCAACTTGAAGAACACAAGCATGGCCATCGAGCTGCAGATCTCCCAGGAGTATCTCGGCCAGCAGGATCACTTGGTCTACCTCCCTCCTCTCTGGAAGACGATCCTCGACTTTGATCTGCGCATTGACGGTCAGCCTTCTGTTGTTAGTGACATTCTTTCTGGCAAGCGCCTCAACAGGCCTCTCGGCGGCTACGCTGGTGTCATCAATGTCGGCGCGAACTCGACATGGCTGGGAAGCCATCTGGCTATGTCCAACCTCTACGCCTACGGCAGACTTGCGTGGAACCCTGCTGACGACGTTGTTGCCATTGTCCAAGACTGGACCCGTCTGACATTCGGTGTTGACCGCAAGATCGTCGACACCATTACCAAGATGTCCATGGAGAGCTGGCCCGCCTACGAGAGCTACAGCGGCAATCTGGGCATCCAGACCTTGACTGATATCCTCTACGCTCACTACGGTCCTAGGTAAGCAAAATTACACCCATCCTTCTTTTCCCCCATGCCTAACTCCAAGTTCAGCCCGCGCAGCCAAGACGGCAACAGTTGGGGTCAGTGGACCAGAGCAGACGGAGACAGCATCGGAATGGACCGTACTGTGAAGAACGGCACGAGGAACGCAGGGCAGTACCCTCCCGAGGTGGCGGCCATGTACGAGGAGATCGAGACGACCCCCGACGACCTGCTCCTCTGGTTCCACCACGTGCCCTATACGCACAAGCTCAAGAGCGGCAAGACGGTCATTCAGCACTTTTACGACGCGCACTACGACGGCTCGGCTACGGCGCAGACATTTGTGCCGCAGTGGGAGTCCCTCAAGGGTCTCATCGACGAGGAGCGCTACGAGCACGTGCTGTTCAAGCTCAAGTACCAGGCCGGTCACTCCCTCGTCTGGCGCGATTCCATCAACAACTTTTACTGGAATAAGTCGAGCATCCCCGACGAGGCGGGACGCGTAGGCAACTACAAGTACCGCATCGAGGCCGAGCACATGACGCTTGACGGATACAAGGTCGTCGACGTCGACCCCTTTGAGGCGGCGTCGGGTTACAAGGCCATCGTGACGAGCTCCAACACGACGGCCGGAACGGCATCCGCCACGGTCGAGTTCGAGACCGGAACATACACCCTCGCTGTCAATTACTTTGACGTCATTAGAGGAAAGTGCTCGTACGTCGCGTACATCAATGATGTCGTCGTCGGCCAGTGGAGGGGTAACAGCGAGGAGAAGTTGGGCCACTGGCCGTCCGAGTTCTTGGATGGACACTCTGCCATCCGCGTCAACTTCCCTGGCATCAAGGTGACCAAGGGCGATACGCTGAAGATTGTCGGTACGCCTGACGGGCCCGAGGTCGCTCCTTTGGACTATGTCAGCTTCTTACCTGATGGTATTATCGACTAGACATGTTGTTGGATTTTTGAGCAAGCAGACATGATTTTGTAGTTAACATTCAAGATTTATGAATTCTTCATGATTATATATTTACATCTCAATCAAATTGTGTACATTTTGGCAAATCTTCTTGGTAACCGCAAACGCATTGTAATGCAAGTGGGTGATCGTGAATTTGTTCTGTGGTTGGCGTGAGTGATGTGAACCCCACAAATTTCACCCGACAAAGGTATCTTGGATTTTGACCTCATCCCCGAAATTTTCATCTAGCCGTCGTCTCTCGAGGGTCAAACCAGCAGCA
Source organism: Colletotrichum abscissum (assembly GCF_030869225.1). NCBI lineage: Eukaryota > Fungi > Ascomycota > Sordariomycetes > Glomerellales > Glomerellaceae > Colletotrichum > Colletotrichum abscissum. The sequence goes on along the minus strand of NW_026849988.1, from coordinate 997,932 downwards.
AGCACCCTTCACAAAGCCAAGTACGTAGCAAGTATCAACGAAGTCCTCATAGCGACCTTGTATGCCGAGTCGGCTTCACGGAATTAAGACCCAACACTACTTTGTAAGAATTCATCCACTTACTCTTCATCTCACTGAGACTTACACACCCTCTTAGGCCTCACCCAACATGCTGCCCACACCAGATACCTCCCACGTTCCGTTTGAGCGTGTGTACGAGCCAGCAGAGGACTCGTACCTCCTCCTGGATACCCTCTCAGCCTCGTCAGAAACCTCATTCCTCACATCACGCTTTGGCGGCGAAACATCATCATCATCATCAAAGTCAAGACCGGCAGCCCCACTGGTAGTCGAAATCGGCACCGGCTCCGGCGTCGTGATAGCCTTCCTCGCCGCCCACGCAGCAACCCTCTTCGGCACACCCACCGTCCTCACCGCAGGCATCGACCTAAACGGCCACGCCTGCCACGCCACAACCTCCACCGTCCGCCGCGCCGTCGCCGACAACCCGTCCACGGCCTCCCCTCCCTCCCTCTGGCTCGGTGCCTCCCTGGGCGACCTCACGACCCCGCTGCGTCCGGCAAGCGTCGACGTCCTCGTCTTCAACCCGCCCTACGTCCCGTCCCCGGAGCTCCCCGCGCAGTCTTCAGCCACGCTCGTCGCGGACGCCGGCACAAAGACGACGTTTGACGAGGACTCGTATCTGCTTTCACTGTCGTACGCGGGCGGGCGGGACGGTATGGAGACGACGGATCGGTTGATTGAGGCGCTGCCTGGGGTCTTGAGCGCGAGGGGGTGCGCTTACATTCTGCTGTGTGCGCAGAACAAGCCGGACGAGGTCAAGGGTCGGATTGAAGGGTTCGGGGGCGGGTGGAAGGCTGTCACGGTTGGGGAGAGCGGGAAGAAGGCTGGGTGGGAGAAGTTGCAGATCATTAGGGTGTGGAGGGAGACAGAGATGGAGGAACAGTCTACATAGAAACGTAGGACATAGATAGCTCTTGTATCTTGACATATTGTTGACCTGTGTACTTCTTCATTTCAGTCGCATGCTCGTGCTGGCGAGCCTCATGGCACACTCAGTTGCGAGATCTGTAGTTTCATTTACTGGAATTGTATTCTTTTTATTTCCTAACCACCCCCAACGCCTGAATAGCATCCGGTTGGTCTTGATGTGTAGGGGTGCCCGTCTTTTTTCAAGCTCGAGGCCCGGACTGCAACATAAAAAAAAAGTTCATCGACGGTCCGTCGTCCTTAAGGGGGTTGGGCATAGATATTTCCCCCTATGAAGAGTTTCTTCATGATTCACGAGTATTATTTCCGTCTTTCTTTCCCTGAGGCAAGCAGGAAACCTTTCTCGGCGCCCATAACAATTGTCGGTGTCGACCCAGTAACAACAGGTGTCGACGGTCGGCCCTCGTCGAAAAAACAGCGTGTCTTCATTTTGTCCCATTAACCCCAGCTCAGCCACGTCCGCGACCGCGTCCCCGACCACGGCCTCTTCCTCTGGGGCCGCCTCTTCCTCCGCGGACGGGGCCGCCGCGCTCCGCCTCCTTGCGCGCCTTGTTCTTGGGCTTCGGTTGGTCGTCGATGAGCAGTGTGTCGAGAGGCAGCGAGTCGGGCAGGATAAAGTATCGGATCGTCGAGCCGCGGATGTTCATGGTATCGAGCGAGACGGCGTCCTGGCCCCGCGGTGTCATCTTGACTGTGCGCAGCGCCGTGTTCATCTGCGGCGAGACCGAGGCGATGGTGCCGTGAACGATGGTGCCTGTACGCGTCAGTATGCGGTCTGGCAAACGATATGCAGCGCTTTGCGCATTTTTCTAGAGCCGCAGGACAAAATGACAAGAGTCTACTAACCATTCTTGAGTTCGATTGTCACCGTCTCATTGGCGCATTTCATCAAAAATCTAGTTGTTGGAAGTTCTGGTCAGCTTTATTTTGGCCTCGTTTTACGGCGAGCGACCTTCTGCATCTCTGAGAAGGAGGGCTCAGCACACAAATTAACGGCAGAAGGAGGGAAAGGGTGATCAATTGCGAGTACCTGACGAGTTTCATTTTGGCGGCGGCGTTCGTGCGTTGAGCGTGTCTTTCGTCAAATGCAAAGACGACTGGATGCGAGACCTCGCGACTGAGGGTGGCAGTTCTGGGTGACGGAAGGCTGAAGCTTCGGAAAAGCTGCTATCCCGTTTCTGGGAAGTGGGTCCACGCTCGAGGTGAGTCTTTAGTCTCAGTCCACGTGACTGGTAGCTTTACTTCTTAACTAGTCAACTTAATGGCGGAAAGTCATAAGCAAATTACACATTAAAGAGCAGCTATCTCTAAGTCCTCTAATCAATGGATCCAGGAAAATGTTCCCGTAACTAAGTCTTTTCCTAATCGTAACGCAGAGATGGCATCAGCCGAGGCTCAGCACAAACCTCTCCACCATCGGCCCCCATTTTGGAAGTTCCCACTCGTGTCTAGATGCTTGAACACGAGCGCTTGCGATCTGGATGTGTAGGCTATCTATCTTTGTCGCTTCAACTTCAATCGATCCTTCCGCGACAATCCTAACTTGGAGATGTTCTTCGAGAAATGGTACGATCTCATCGGGTTCAAGCCCTGAGATAGTTCTCGCCCAGACCATGTGCATCAAGGCCGATGTCAGAGGAACTGTTCCGGACACATGATTGCCTGAACCCATGTTCTTCATCGCAAATACGCTCATTGATCCGACGAGATTCGGTGCAGATGCCCAAGAAGGGGCTTCTTCGGGAACTTCACCTAGGAAGAAATGGATTGCAAACGAGCCATTCAATGCTCCATTCTGAACATGAATATTGGCGACCCATTCGGTGTACATGTCGTCCTCAGTCGCTACTTTGGTCTCAAGGTCAGGGTCTTGTGAAAAGTCTAGCACATGCTTTGAAGTAGTTCCCTTTCGAACTTGGGATAGCGGCCCCCCCTCTCTTTTGGACGCTACTCTCCATTGCTTCCGGGCCAGACCTGAGGGACTAGATGAGCCGTATAGTCTGTTGATAGTTGCTATGAGGCGAGCTTGTTCCTCAGACTTGTGGATTCCCAGACTCGGATTCGTTTCTGCGTACGCATATCCGAAGGCCGTAGTGTCTCTGGCCATCGCCGAGTTCCAAAAGGTGCCATTGGCGTCCGCATAGAATGGCTTGAGTTCCGTGAGCCAGTTTTGAACGGTCCCTGACGACATGGTAAAGGAAGGCTCCATTGCGGCTTGAGAAGTGACCCAGGCGGTAGGATACAGAACTTGCCACATGGCGACTATTCGTTCCACCATGGCATGGTGCAAGAAGAACACCGGATCGAATGCCGAATACTGAATGTAATACAGATGGCCGCGGTCGCCCACCAACACGTGCATTGCATCGTGCAAGGCCTCCACTGAGTCGTACTGCGTCTGATTTGACGCCACCCCCCAGAATTTGTTACTAAAGGGTTCAAAGTCCTTGTAATTGGAAAGGAGAGTATAGAGTCGTTGCTGAAGTGCAGGTCTGGCATGCTCGATCGAGTGCGCTATGCTTTGGTTGTCCGTTGTCTCGAAGGGAGCTCTCATTGTCTCTGTCCAATGGGGAAACTTTATACTATCAGGATTCTACTCTTTGATCAAGTGGGAGCCACTACTTACATCGCCTTGGGAAAACACCTGCGGGTCCAGCGGCCGGAACTTGTAGCTGTATAACGGGTTGGCAATGGTCTGCCATCCGTTAGGGCCATACACTTGAATTGCAGGCTGCTCGAATTCAGACAAGTAGACGCTTTCTCCGAGCGGCGGTGTAGTAGCCCAGTCCCAGTATGGGATTCGGAAGTCTATCGCAGCGGCTTGGTAGTAAGCTCGTTCCGTGGGGTCTGGAAACCACGAGGCAATCATCTGTATGAGTTGAAAGAGAATTTGCTACTACGATGTTAGTCGTTTTGTGGGTGGCGTCACAACTTCGTGGGATCTGACCTCGTACAAAGCAAGATAAACGCGATGCCACGATGGGAAGAGAATGGACATGTGGGTGCAGTAGCCCCTTTCTTCGCCTCCCGGTACGCCGGGCACGCCGTTCCAGGGGACGAAAGGAACGCCGTGAATACCTGCTGTATATCAGAAAGCTAAACGGCGCGATAGTTACCACTCAGTCTTACCTGCGATCTGATACCACGATAGCTGTTCGCTTTGATTCGTAAACTGAAACATGCTTGAAGCAAGGAGGAAGAGATTCCACTTGAAGGGGTTCTCCTTCAACTCTCTGATCTCGGGGCGGTTAGGAATAGTTCCGTTTATGGAAGGCAGCTTGGTGACAATGATTGGATCCTGTGTCTGGCGCTTGACCACTTTGGCCGCTTCGAAGCCATAGTCGTAGGCCGGTGGAGAGGGTATGGCCGCTGCGGCGGTGGTAGCGAGGAACACAAGAGATAGAAGCATGGCGCAACGAAACGCCTTTCCTGCGTCCCCTTTGCTGCAGTCGGCTAGGTTAAAGCCAAGAGTATGAGAAGGTTGACAAGGGCGATGAATATTAGTGTTCTTGTAGGATGGTGCTGAGACGTGGTAGATGTCAGAGGGTCGAAGTATGGGCTGTCCAGGTTGATCAAAACTTCGGCACAGCCAGATTGCCTTGAATAAGGGAACCAGGTGTGATGATTACAGCAAGATGAGCGTGTTCAAAATTCCGGGATTGTTTGGACGCTGATGAGTGCCAGACTCGACGTCCAAGTTGTGGTGGAGATAGCCTGGCCAAAAGGAATTTTGAAAAGGACGAACCGAAGGACATTTTCCGTGCCAATATAATGCAATTTGGACTGAAGCACACTTTAAGGCAGTCACGGAAGGCAAACAGGATGCGAGTGGCACGCCGCATAGCCGTGGTGGTATGGTGCTTGCGTCATTGAGTTCCTGGTTTCCAACCGCAATCTCTAGGTTTGGGAACAGAGTCATTCAGGAAGGTGTCGGGACGAGGTACCTCTGCACGACGTAATCCGAATCTATTAAGGGAAAGAGAGGCGTGACAACCTAGGCACTGGTGAGAGAAGAAGACCGAGGCGGAAGGCACAGGTTTTCGCCCTTGGTATCTTCCTGCCACAAAACGTGCCGTGCCTTCTTGACCAACTACAGTAATGTGACATGGCGTACCTTCTCCCAAAGCTCCAAGAAACATCACTATCGTACCTTGTGTAAATTGCTGTCCAATCAAGCACTGGTTGAAGGGTATCTCACCTTGATAGCTGAGAAGCAGGGCGCGGTGACACGTCAAGCCAGGTGGAACTGTTCAGACAGAGCAGGAACTCTCAGAACTGATGTCTTTAGGTGGACGAAGCCTGATCGGTATGAAGATTTCACTGACTCAATCTCAAACATCTTGGTTTCCCACGGCGGCTCATGGCATTTCTATATCAAGCCACCCTGAAGGTGAGCTACAACAGCTTCTGTCTTACCTCGGTTTTGGAAAGACCACGAGAAACCACAATCAACAGCTTTGGATACCACGAGGCTTCTCAGGTACGTCATGAGTTTAGTCAGCCAAATTTGCGCCATCGTTGACGGAGACGCAGAGAAATCTCTCAGATCTTTGCCGCCAATCGACGGTCAGACTCTGCACAAGGCGGCTGCCGACATTGTGTGTACGATGTGCGTCCAAATGACTGTTTGTTGATTCGGTAGCCTACATGAGACAAACGGTTCAGCATCTGATTGTAACCGCTCTACACATGTTGATGTTACGTAGTCCACGCTCACCATCTATGTCGATTGTCAAACCCCTTCGGAGTTCGGCTTGGAGTCTTGAACGCGAAGCTGAGACTTGATTTAGGGGTTGAATCCAAACATGAAATATTGATAGGGAAACCCATCACTACTCGGCGAGATCCACTCTGACCAGCATTGTGAACCTTTGTCCATTAAGAAGTCATAATGTATGTACAAGGTGGAATACATCTTTTGTCTACCGAAACGCCGTCGATCTAAGCCTCTAAGGTAATGATTTCATGGGCTTCAAAGGGCCCTTGCGAGGCGCATCCTTGGAGTCGATGCGGTACTTCAGCTTGACACCCATAGCTGCCAACTCCACGTCTAGAAACTTGAGCGCACCCGGAACAACGACAACCGTCGTGTTCTCGCCTCCGACCCACTGGTTGCCCTGGCCATCCTCCCAGATCTCTCCCTCTACCTTGGCGGCGCTCTCCGCGTCGCCGGCGTCGAGGCGGGTTGCGCAGTTTCTGCAACGCACTGTCGTGACTTGCTTCTTCTTACCCACAAAAGGTGACACGGTTGGTTGGACTGAGAGGAACGAACCACAGCTTCGGCAGATCCAGGATCGCGTGTAATCGGAACAGTTGAGCAGACGATCCTGCAGCAGGAAGGCCGTACCGTGAGCGAGCAGCGCGTCACGCTCCATCTCTCCCACACGAATACCACCACCACGCTTTCTACCCTTGATGGGCTGGCCGGTTGTCGGTACGACTGGTCCCGTCGTTCGCACTTGGTACTTGTCGTTGACCATGTGACGCAGACGCTGGTAGTAGACGACACCAACGTAAATGTCGGCGGCCAGTTCCTCTCCCGTGATACCAGAGTACATGGGCTCGTTGCCATGGTAATTGTACCCGGCCTTCATCAGCTGATGACCAAAGTAGTCACCGGCGGTGTTCTCCTCGTTGAACTTGAAGGGCGTGCAGTCTTGTGCCAATCCGTGGAGCGCGCCAGCCTTTCCAGCCAGTGACTCGACGAACATACCGATTGTCATACGAGAAGGGAAAGCGTGAGGGTTGATGATAATATCGGGTTGGATACCAGATTCTGAGAAAGGCATATCGACAGCAGGCCATTTCTGGGAAGCGACACCCTTCTGTCCGTGGCGAGAAGAGAACTTGTCACCGATGACCGGGGATCGGGGAACTCTGAGCTTGATGGAGATCGTCTGTGCAGGCTCATTACCCGACTCGCTACCGAGCACACGTACTTCCTCGACAAATGCAGTCTCAGACTCCTTGTACTTTTCATAGTGTGTCTGTCCGTCCAGGTTGATCAGCTTGCCGCTGTAGTCTGCTGACACCGTGTGCCATGCGCAGAGTACATCTCCTTCTTGGACCATGCGTCCAACGTAGGGCAATCCGTCCTCATCAAGCAAGCCACGATAGAATCCCTTGACAAAACCGCCAGGGGCGAAACCGAAGAGCTTGGTGATATTCTTGGTGGCTCGCGTTCTCTGTTCTTCCTTCAGCGTGACCTTCTTCGTCTTGTAGATGGTACCGTGTCCGAATCCTCTTTCGTGTGCCGACTTGTTCAAAATCATGGCGTCGTCCATGTCGTAGCCAGTGTATGAGATAACCGCTACAACGGCGTTGAAGCCGTTGGGGAAGTTGTCGAATCCATAAGCGTTGTGTAGAGGCGATCGTACCACCGGTGTCTGGCCACTCTGAATTCTGTACATCTTGTTGTCCGTGCGGTGCCGAAGAGCCGTTGCCGGTGTTCCCATGGTTTGCTTACCCATCTGACATTGGTACATGTTTCTGGGGGACTGGTTGAAGTCTGAGAAGGGCGTCATGTTGGCAAGAATGGAGAGCATGTTGGTAGGAGTTTCTTCCACGTGCGTCGACTCGCCTGACACGATTTCGTTCTCAACAACGGCGATAGACATGTAGGGTTGCTCGTAAGGCCCCACAAAGTCCACCTTATCAAGAGGAAGATACTTCACGGGTCTGACCATACGCGCAGGCGCAGAAGACAAGTAGATACCAGGGTATGAACCGCCGTTTGAAGGCGGGACGTATCCAATTTCCAGTTGGAGAGGAACGCCGTGAGTGCCCTCCACCTTCCAGAAACGGAGAGTGTCTGCAATTCTGAGAGATTCGCGAGGTGTGCAGAAGCCGATGAGCTTGCCATCAAGCATGATGACAACGCTTTCATCTGTAGCCGCAGAAGACGTCTCCACAGCTCCCAACTCCGCCACAAGGCCAGGGATCTTGGAGGCGTCGACGGACTCGGTCATGATCTTACACTTGTGAGCCAGATGGTTAAGCAAACCGCAAGGCGAACCATCAGGAGTGTGTACGGGGCACAGAAAACCCCAAGACTCGGGCAACAGCTTTCGGACCGTTGTCGTCTTCAACTCGGCGAAGAAGGCACCTCTGTGAATCATTCGGAAGTGACTGATGAAACGGAGAAAGTTGAGCTTTTCCGCAACAACTGTGAAACCGGCTGTCTGTTGCAAATCAAGACCAGAAGGACTGGTCAGATTACCTGTGGAAAGGAAATATTCCAGGCCGTTTCCAAGGTTCTCATTGGCGTGTCTGAAGATATTGGCAGGGAACTCCTTGGCGAAGTCCTGCGATGTGAAGGGGGTGGCCGGGTGCTTTCTGGTCCATTCGCGGAGAGACAATCTGACAGCAGTCGACAGGAACTCTTCAAGGCGCTCCTTGATGATCATGCCGTACAGGAAACCGCCAAGAAGGACCTCCTGGTTTTGGACAGCATCAGGGTTGTCGACGGCGCAGTCGCCTGCCACGAGAGCATACAGCTTTCTGATCATGAACAACAGCATCTTGAACTTATCGTTGTCCTGCTTCTCGGTGACGTTGATGTTACCAAGGTGAACAAGAACAACCTTGCGCAGGAACTCGGTGCCGACATCGTAGTTGGACATGGTGTCGGGTACACCCATCACCACGCGGAACTTCTCTCCCAGGTAGGCTCTCGTCTCGGTCTTGCTGTAGAGTCCGTATGACTTGTAGGTTCGGAGCAGCAGCTCGACACGGTCCGTCAAGAAACTGTTCTTGGCCGACTTCGTGTTGGAGAGACCAATCAGTCCTTCGAAGATGTCGCGATCGTTTGTGTCGACGAGAGCCTTAAGGACCATCATGACCGGTACAAGGTACTCATTCTTCTTCCAAGAGAAGCGGAACGTCATGTTTCCGTCACTCAGGTAGTGCAAAACGTTGGTCTGAGATGTCTCATCTGGTCTGACGGATCGGACGATGATACCGTACGGGGTGTAGCCTTGGCCTCGGTTTTGGAAACTCGGTCGGTTGATCGCCATGGGGAAATTCCTTCGGTTGACTTGCAGCAGTCGAATAATCTTCTCGATACCGTTTACGATGAAGTAACCGCCCAGTTCTTCGGATTCCTCCTTTCTTTGCACCAACTGAGCCGGAGAGTTGCCCTCCAAGTGACATCTGTTGGACTGCCAATCCCCCATTAGCACCCCGCCGTCAGGTTTGCAATTGGTGTACAAAAGCACTTACCTTGACCATAATTGGCACCTGTCCAAGCTCGCGCACAAATTCTTTCGGATCACCACCATTGACTCTGTACTCGAAGGTGGCGGATAGCCTGCCTCGGTACGTCGAATGACGCTCTCTGCATTCGGAGGGCAGGATTTCACGATTCCTGGCGAACTTGTTGGAGGGGGGTAGCTGGGACTTTTGCAGCGCTACACTCTTGATCCGTACTGACAGGCGGTTCTTGCCTTCGAGGCCCGCCCTGTCGTCGCCATCAAGATACGTCTTTGTGCCAATATCCTCTATGCCTCGAGCGAGGAGGCTCTTGTCGTCACTTGTGAACAAGGCATTGAAGGAGTCGATGTGAGGGCTCACAGCCTCTTGCAGGGCAGGATAGGCCGTGTGATCCTTCGGGGGGTTGCGAAAAAGGTTCTCGCGACGAACGGTATTGTATTGGTGATCCCACTCGGTGCTTGTCGCTGATGGCGCCATGTTCGCTCTCTCGTTCGCTTGCCTGCGACTGCGATTGTTAGCTTAAGTCTTGACTTCTTCCTTAGTGAATAATGGCTGGCTCACGGGGGACTATGTCATGTGGATTGGCAATATCAAGGACTGGTCTCCCTGGGCAAGACAAACGCGACAGAGACAAGGAGGGCGAAAATGTAAACTTCTTCCTACTGCACCGGGTTTCTGGATCGCAGAGGGTTGGGATGCGACAGTCGGGTCTTCGGTGAAAACAAAAAAATAATTATGGAGATTGGAGCGGAAAAAATTGCATCGTCCAATCATGGCGCGGCATCGTCGAAAGTGCAGGCCGTTATCCAAGACAGTGCGAGGACGTCGCTTTATCTGAGGTGCGGGGCCCTGATCTTGAAATGCTCGTCCGGAATGGAGGGCCCGCGTAGGTAGACGGAACCCCACTGTCGCGGGATTGTGCACCCGGGACTGAGATGCTCTCGGCGTTCCGATTATGAAAGGCGCCCGATATCCACGGAGACCGACCCACTCTTGTCCGTAAGCCAGCCTCCATCTCAGACACGGCCTTGCTCTACTTTCTTATCTTGTGGATGCCGAAGTTGATTAGTCGTAGAGAAGGGATATTGCGTGTCCTGCAGCTTTCTTGACTGTGACACCAATGGTTCGTAACCTCTAATCTGTCACGAAATTTCAGTCACATTTGACTGGACCCGGTTGGTCACTCAACGTGATGTGAACCCGACAGCTGGGAATGGCAGGCGGAAGTGGACGCGTCAATGGTTGGTGGCTGTCATCGCCCGGGTTCGCTGACGGAACTCTGCTCTATTCGTCTGATGATCGAGATGGTACATTGGGTTGGCGGCAGCGCCATGCCGCAATGAACTTGAGTGGTCATACTAAGTCGAATCAGCACAGCAAATTCTGACATAGGATTGTAGAACCCATCCATCCAGGGAAACCTTTCAGCAAGACGGAAATTTCCAGCCCGAAGTGGGATCCGTCAGGCAAGGTAAGCAACCTTCACTGGGCAGCCTAAGGTGTAACAGTTCTCCGCACTAATTGGAAGGTAGGGTAGCAGAGAGGGTGAAGTGAGGTAGGTGAGGTGAGGTAAGGTCAAGTCAGGCCAGGCCTTTAGGCGTAAAGTGGTCATGCCGCACCACCGAAATCGTTGGTTCTCACCAATACTCGCGGTGGATGGGTACCCTCCCCGCCGAATCTAGATTTCGGGAGTCTCCTAAGAATGCAACTAGCAAAGAAAGACTCCTAATTAGTAGGAATTACAGCGAGCAGCTGGCGACTTGCAGCCCAATCTACACTAACTGGGGCCCGATTCACCGAGGCTAGGAGCTAAGGCATCTCCATGGACATTCTACGTGAGATAACCCCCACCGAGGGTCCTCGCGATACATACTTCTCGCTCTCACTCTGTGTAAGAGAGTCCACGGTCTCCGCGACTCCGCATCCGTCATGAGATGATGACAGGGTGATGCCCGGAGGATGCATAACATATGCTGCCGCCCTTGCCTCTTGGCCTCTGCCTGTCTCACCTGCCAAGCCCCTGTCCTCTCCAGCTTTTGGTCAAGGTTCCGTACTTACGCAGTAATATCTCTCCATCTACCTCACACCTCACTAAGCACACCAAGGTAACTGAGGGCAATGAACAGTACCAACACCTACTGCTTGTGTAATGACACCACCTTAGCTCGGAAGAGAATATCGCAGACATCAATTACGATTTTCTTCTGCCCTGTAGTAGGGAGTTCTCTCGAGCCTTGGTCGTCAGATCACCCAGCCAGCTCAGCGCATTTGTTCTGCCAGACTATTCACAAACGAATGGGCAAGTTCCCTTCTTCTCCCCCGCCTACATCCTCTATTCTCATAGTCCCTTCCACGCCCACTGACAACGGGATCTAGAGAAGCGTAGAAAGTAAGGCAAGGTAGAGAAAACGGAGATTATTTCACCTTACCTAAGGTAAGGTAGGTAAGGTAGGTAAGTACCATTCCTTAGCTTAATAAGTGCCGCACCTTCCATTGGGCGTAAGACTGAAGCGACTTACTGCCTTCCTTGCCTCAACCTTCCCTCCCGTACCGGGCATACTAACCCCCAGCCGTGGAAGGTACATCTTACGGAAAAGGCTCCTGCCTTCCATGAATATAATTGGGTTGTCTGCGGCTTTTGTCGCCCGCGTGCTTGCCTGCCTGGAGAAAGAGCCCAGCCTGCCTTACGGTCCATCCCTTTCATTACCTTACCTTACTTCACCTAGTTTACGGCCATTCCCTGACCATGCGCCGTTGTTGCTAAATACTCCCGATCTGCATCCTGCTTTCCTAGCAAACTCGAGGCTTCCATCTCATTGCTTTCTGTTCATCCAGCCCGGTCCGCCTTTCACTCAGCTCGCGCCATCGAAATACCCATTTGGCTACCTCTCAAGGTCGAGCCTGCATAAATTCTTCGTCCCGCTTGCAGAACCCTACCCAACCTCCGTTGCTGGTGATCCTTCCAAAAGAAAATAAAAAAAGGTAGCCACCAACAAACGCCTTTGTCGGCGAGCCGCCCGTTTCTCGCCTCGCCTCTCATCACAGTCACAACGTCACTAGACGCCCAACATCGACGACCATTCTCCCCTCTCCTTGCACCGTCCTGCCTCGGCCCGCACGCAGTCAGCCCTCGCAGGTTGCTTGACGGGGATTGCCAGACAGATCTGGAGTTGTGCCGCCTGCAACAATCTGGGTTCTCACGCGCCCTTCATCCTTCCTCTCACCTTCCCCTTGTCGACATATCTTTCTTCATTGGGGAATCTATCTACCATCTACTCATCTACCCGCAACCCATCCACCCGCAAACGCGACCACCTGAGCAATCTTACCTTGCACACCTTACCTTACCCTGAGGCCGACTAAACAACATCCGAGGTGGAAAGCCAGCCTTCGCGCCCACCGCATCAATTCGGGGCCTCCTTTATTAGCCTTGGAAGTCTGCATGTCTTGGCCTTACTTTGGACACCACGGTTCGAATCGCTGCAACCCGTCAACCTAAGCCGGCTAAGACCGACTTGGCCCACCCATATCGGGTTCTGGTGACTTCCAGGACGTCTAGGCTATCGCGCCTCGTCGCCGTCTACCTCTGCCTACCTTAGCCGTTCGCCCACCGGATTACAAGCACCATTAATTTCAACCATACGTCACATCCCCTTCATTTGACATTGGCATCCGGGAGCAGATCCACGAGCTTTCACACCAGGTCACGGAAGCGTACTTTAGTCAAGTCATCCACTTCTGCGAAAGAGATTCATCATAGTCGGATCGAGCGCCGTGGTATTGAACAACCGCCTCGTAGGCTGGTCCTTGTCGAAAATCACCCTTCGCCGCCGCCGCCACGTTCGCATCTCATCCCTGCTACCGCTGCCGTTGCTGTCGTCAGTGGATTGACTTCCATGCCGCTGCCGCACATAACGTACTGCAAAGGCACTCACACCCGAAATCAGGTGCACCGGCACCCGGTTGACCTACAATTTCGTCCCTGATCGCAGCCCTTTCTCGCGCCTATCGTGGAGAGATCCACATGATCCGGTAGAAGCAAACGAATGAAACCCTAGTCGTTGATCTTGTAACCGCTGCAGACCCTGTCAACGCGGTTATTCCCAGTCGTCTTTTCATCCCCAACCGCCAATTCTTGCGACTCCAAATTCGGCACTGTTCATCCTACAGCTTGTGCCCCTCCCCTCCCGACCCCGGTCCCCCGACCCCAAGCTTGAGCCGGATCCAGGGTACTCAGTCACTTCCACGACCCATCAACCCTCGCCATCCCGTCTTTCTCTGGTGGGGACCTACTATACCTTACCTTACCTCACAGGCTGCTCGAGGTACCTCTTCCGGCCCCAAAGGGACAGACCAGGCCAGGCCAAGCGTCACCTGCGCTCTTCTTTTCTGGTTCCCGCCCGCCGCCTGCACTGTCTGCACCTGCATCTGCGCCGCAACTTGCTCCCAGTTCCAGTGTCGTCGCCCGCCAACGAGAAACCAGCGACGCCCATCGAGCCTCTCTCTCTCTGTCTCTCCCGCCCCCATCATCGCACAGAGCAGAGCAGCAACCTGTGCCGCCATCTCCCACGTCGATGCCAGCGACATTTGACTTGCGACATTTGGTCGGTTACCACTGGTCATACGAGACATTTTTATTTCCAATTTTTAAAGGCGTCTGAGCGCATCGAATACTTAAGCATCCAAATCACAACTCCGCACCCGTCCTTCATCCCTCTCCGTCTCTCACCGTATCGACGTCTCTTCCGAACGAAATAGTAATCGCCGCGCCACCGACCTTTCTCCGTTGCGCAACATCTATTGCCGTTGCGCTGTATCCGGATCCAAGATCAACACACGTTGGCGACACCTCTTTTGGCCACCTACGCATCCTATACTACCTCCTCCACACCAGCGCATCGCGCTCATTATACACCACCACCATGGCGGGGCTTTTCCGGAAAGTGTACGACTGGCTGTTGAGGACGTTCTGGTGAGTGCACTTTGCTTCCCGCGATGAACAGCGGGGGTGATTTTCAGCGATGGACGGCCCGCGCGCTCTGACCTTACCCCGCCGCGCCCACTTTGCCCTTACCCTCGATCCTCGGGGATGGTATCTTGAACTTGAGCTGACTTGCGACGACAGGGCGACAGAGATGGATGTGACGATGATCGGTCTCCAAAATGCGGGTAAGACGTCTCTGCTCCGCGTCCTCGCAGTAAGTGAATCTTTTCCTACATTGTCAAGTTTTCCCTCGCACCAAAGCCGTTCGCACGCTGACATTTACACTTGTAGGGCGGCGAGTTCACCATCGAGTAAGCGACCTCCGTTTCTTCTTCACCCCTCAGAACTGCCTACTGTACCATCTCTGGTGTAATCGGTCTCGGCTAGCGGCATTTTCGGCTAACTGATATCTTGTGTAGCTCGATCCCGACGGTCGGATTCAACATGAAGCGGGTGCAACGAGGACACGTTACACTGAAATGTTGGGATATTGGTGGCCAGCCCCGATTTCGAACGATGTGGGAAAGATACTGCCGTGGCGTCAACGCTATCGTCTTCATCGTCGATATCGCTGATATGGACTTGCTACAGCAAGCTCGGGAGGAGCTTCATGCTCTCATGGACCAAGCTTCTCTGAGAGAAATCCCACTCCTTGTTTTGGGAAACAAATCGGACCTCCCGCAGAAGTTATCGGTGGACGAGCTGATCGATGCGCTTGACCTCAAGTCCATAGGCCACCGCGAGGTTTGCTGCTACGGCATCAGTGCCAAGGAGGAGACCAACTTGGACGCTGTGCTACAGTGGCTGATGAAGTGGGCGAACAGGTGATGCGTAATACTGACGCGCGTTGGATGCCTCGATCCGCCGCGTTCCCAGTTGTCCCGCCCTGCCGTTCCTTCTCGATCGTATTCCCTCTGGGCTTGCGGGCTAGTGGATTCGAAAGGGCAATACTATTACTGAAGACGAGGGGGTTTTATGCGGCATGGTGTTCGTTGTCGAGACGTCGTTGTGTCGAAATTGTCCGCCAAATCACGGATCTTCTGACGTTGTTAGTTGGTCTGCGACAGCATTAGCAGCAGTAAGCGTGCCAAGTCCCCCATGGCGTTTTCACCATGTCCCATATATCGGAGCGGGAGGGAAGGGGACTGTTTTCAAGCGATAATTTGGACGGCATGTCTGGAAGCAGGGCGCTTGCCTTTGATTTTGAAGTTAGCACGCCGGAATTTCCAGTCATTTAAAGGTCATCCAACCTAGAAATGCTGGTACGCGGCACCGCTCAAGCGAGAAATAGCAACGTAGAAAGGAGCAGAGCGGGGTATAAGTGGGTGGCCATGACGATGCTACGAAAGTAGACGAATGAATATCATGACTGATGTACGATCGCTTAATCTCCTATCCATGTTTGATTTGTATGAGGTTTTCGCTGCCACACCAAAGCTCTGCGTATATGAAGAGGGTGAGGCGCTTCACCATAAAATCGACATGAGCTGGTCTGACACACAGCACCGGTGTGTGGTGGTGTTGAGAGGGAGTGAAGTACAAGAATTGAGAGCTAGGAGAGGGGTAGACGACAGAAGAGAGAGAAACCAAAGTAGAGAAGGTGGGATGTCTCGAGAAGAAAAGTAAAGAGAGGAAAGAGAGGGGTCAAAAGAGAAAGGAAAAAGATATCAAGTTTTTTTGTCAGTCTCTATTTTCTCTCTCTTTCTCGTTCAGCAGTGGCAGTCTTGCTCTCTCTTATTGTCATTCCCTTTTGCGCAGCACACAGACCAGAGACTGCCAGCGCATCACGCATCAATGCATCGGTTTCCATCTGCTGCTGGCGCGACGTGATTGGTCCGCCAACCGACGCTTCCGCACCCCTTTGCTGCAGGGCCCATGGGGTGAAGGACGGAGAGGAGGAGGTGTGATTTGATGCCCGTTACGCTGAGGTGCTCTCTTGTCTCTTGCGTTGTGTCTTCAATGTCTCGGAGGTTCGGGAGAGAGAGTGAGGAATGTGAAGTTGAAGACGTAAGGAAACCCGAGTAAGGTAGATTAGGCAAGTTGATTAAAGGAGAAGACGGGTTGAAAAATAAACGAGAGCTGAAACTAAAATGTGCCCTCTATTGGAAATAACGACGTATTTGGGGGAGAGGGCAAGAAAATCCCCCTCCCGCAGGACCCATTCAATGAGCGATGCCACGATGTGTTAGCCAGGGATGGCCTGGTGATGCTTGGGACGCTAGAGGTGGCAGAAGTGCCAAGCGGACAGGACAGCTTGCTTGCCATCGTCAACCCCACACTCACTGACTGGACACCGGTTCACTCGCTCACTCTTGGTCACCTTGGCTATTTGCTTTGGATATCTGGGAAGGCAAGAATAATCTCCTGCCTTTTGATTTGACTCATTTCACCTCACTCATCTTCTTAAATTCACAGTGAGCGAGTGAGTTAGTGTTCGGCATTCGGTGAGCCCATGGCTATTGTCACGTAAGGTGAATATGGAATGTGGAACTCATGTACCCGCTGAAATACTCATTGCTCGCTCGCTCATTCGATGTAATCCAGATCACCGCAATACATCTTTATCGAGGAGCTGGAATGCCTCTCACACCATCCACAAGGCAATGCGGCACGAGCATGAGTGTTGAGAATGTATTGTACAGGGCGTTAAATTCTTCTAGTGCTCGAAAGGGCTTGCCAGGTGCCCTCCCCTTTGGATCTGCCGTCCCTCCCTCCAGGAAAAGACGACGATGCGATTCCTCCATGTAAGCAGTAACTCCATGCTAATGTGCCCAATTAAAACAAAATGGAAAATGACAAACTTGACCAAAGAAGCAAGAGACGGGAGTTCAGGACGGTCATGGGTAGTCGGTAAACCCAGCTGAAGGCCCATCCCTATTTACCATATAACCAAACTTTTCCGGCTCATCCAGCAGAATACTCGGCATATCTGTATTATTTTCGAGGCGCACAAATTGGTCAACGTCTCGGCCCCAAAGGTCTTTTCCGTTCCTAATGGCGTCCGCTATACGGTCCTTGTTTCGAAACCTCTCGCCATTCATCCACTCGTGGGAGAAGGACGACATCTTGGTGAGGAACTCATCGACGGTGGCGAAGCAGCTAGAGCAGTGCCAGCAGGCGTTCCCGAGATTCGCCTTCTCGAGGTCGTAAAGCGGCTTGAAGCCCCCATCTCCCATTCGGAGGTTCGCCGGCAGGAGCGTGCGTGAGCCCTGGTAGTAAGTGGCTTGCGGGTGTTCCCACTCAGGTCCCGTGTGGAGGAACTGGAAACTGTAATAGTAAAACCGGCTACGCAAGGTGAGGCGACGGGGGAATTGGCACGTTCGCAGTAGCAATAGTGTCTCCGGTCGAGCAATCTCGTCAACGTCGGCGACGAGGATAACGTCCCCGTATACCGGAGCCTGCTTTCCGACGAGCCTAGGCAACACTTGGGTGTACATGGCGTTGCGCTGTAAGTCTTCGTAGTCCCATGACCTTCTCGGATTGAAATCTGACGGGAATTCGAGCTCGTGGTAGATGAGCTTGTCGTGGTAAGGCTTGAACCGGTCCCAGTTCTCCTTGATCGTGAGCGGCTTGGGCCTGCCAGTAAAAGTCTTTGGAGACTCAACGATGACAAAGTAGTCAACGTAGTTGTAGGTAGAATTCAAGCGTATTTCCATCCAGTCGAGCTCTGTGTTGACCATGAACAGGTCATATACCTTTCGCTGGCCGGTCTCTGACTGGGGAGTGAAGACGGGGTAACCGTGGTGCTTGCAAAACTTGGCAGCAGCATCGGAGGAGTAGAAGCCATGATGGTCGCTCTTGTTACCGAAATTGAGACCGCCCTTGGGAAGCTTAAGGGACAGGTCGAGGTTCGATATGCGATGGTCGAATCTGTCAAGTGCAGGATGTTGGCTAAAGTACAAAATGAGGCAGATCGTTATCGCCAACAAGAGTTTCAGGATGACAGGAAAGCCAATGTGCCATTGAAGAACCATGGTGTCGATGGGTTAGGTGTTGACTGACAGATGGCGACGTGAGTAGGAAGGGCAGATGTTCTGGTCTTGAATCGTGGCGGCGAGGCCGTTTCGTTTCACCTCTCAAAACAAAGTCTGGTGACCGGGTTTGAGATACGGCGAATGCAGCCTCCACCCTAGGCCGGTGTTACTGGTAGAAGCGTGAAAGGAAATCCTAGCCAGAAGGCAGTGTGAGGAACACAGGCTTTGCAGAGCTGCTCAGATGAGAGCATCCGGGCCACGGATCGTTTGATGGCGGGAACAGCCTTGTCGCATATTTTCAGAACTGGGGAAGTGTGAAAACCCCAGGATACCAGGGGAAGAAACCAGTAGGTATATAAAGTGTATGAGTATTTGGAGGCTCGGACAGGCTCGAGCACCGGTGTCACCTGTGAAATATGAAGTAGCTTGAGATGCCAGAGGAAGGAGCGTGGGGGGGCGAGCTGAAGCAAAGTCAAGCAAGCACACGCGCTTTAATGAGATAAACGTTTTACACTAAGGTAGGCAGAAGTTCTGATCAAAGTGGCACACTCCAGCTGGGCGGTTTACCGGGGAAAGCCTCAGCTATGGGCAAGTTTAGGTTACCACAAAGGTAGCACTAAATAGCGCGATGGCGGGCGCTTCATAGTTCACACGAACCAAGGGAGCCCCTGAAATTGCGTTGAAGAGCAGATCGGTCGAGTTCCATTGTCGAAATTGACAGGCACATGGCGGCACCATGTCTCCTCTCAGCTCGAGGTGGATATGAGTCTCCCATGTCTTGCACTTGCAGACATATGTCCACCCGGGCTACAATTGTGCGTGTGTGGCCTGTTGTCCAGGAGTGTTTGGAGGAATGGTAAGCTTGGCCGGCACATTGAGATACCGTCCGTTCGGCCTTCCGTCTTTGACGTTGATGAGTCCAGGATCAAAGGTGGGACCAATGCCGCTTGCGTTTTCTGTTCATGTAGAAACGCCGAGAAGATAACTCTATTTTATGGTAGTAGATCAGACGAGCCAGCCTGAGAGGGGGAACCTATACAATCTAAGAAAACATATACTGATACTCCCAGCTCAAGAATCATTCTCTTAATGGCCACCAGCACTCGACTCGCCCTTGATGGGAAGTGAGCTGCAAGATGAGCGCGAGAAGGCACGAACATCCGTGGTTCCGTCGTGCGTGGGTAGTGTGAATGTAGAAGATGAGAAGCAGGGGACGTCCTGCGTGATTGGTGCCGCCAACAGGGGTGTAGCAAGAAGAAGCTTTTACCAGGCCGAGTGGGGTCTAGTCACTCCTGACCAGTGGCCCTACGCAGTCGTATGTCTCTCGAACAGGTGAAAGCGCGACAAAGATAAAAGCTGGGCATTGCTGCGCCAAGGTCAACGACGGTAGCTGTCAGCACTGTCGCGCTCCTTTTCCGACGATCAACATGGTATGGCACCGAATGTGCTGAGTAACGCCCCTACGCAAGCTGTGAGGCGCAATCCATCGTCGGCGGAACTCCACCGTCAACAACACCAGAAAAGGACTTTGATGATGGCTGCCTGTTGCGGGTATACACGATGCCGTATGCTATGGCCTAAGAAAAAATTCAAAAGTTCACGATCCCTCATATTAACCCCCCACCTACTCCTGAAAGACAACACAAGCCAAGGTGAAGCTTTCGTCTCAATACCTGCTCAAGAAAGGCCTTCAGAGCTTGGTGTGTCTGAGCAGCCACTGTCCCACCGTCCAGGTTTCAAGTTCTAGCAATGCCATCACGGGCCAAGCCCAACGGGCCCCAGCTTCGAAGCTTGCTCGATTCAAGCACCTATTGGTCTGAAACAAAAACATTCTTCACCGCTGGAGGAGGCTTAGAGCTGAGATGTCAAGACGCCAAGCTGGTGTTCCTGCGACATTTGAAATTATACCGAGTAACGACCCTTTAGGTATATTGTAGCCTTCTCCAATTTTTCTGTGAGACGCATTAGCCAAACCATCGCATGTTAAGTCATTACTCCAGAGCCCCCTGCGGAGATCAAGATAAGATAAGCAACATCAAAAGAGCGCTTGATGTCAAACGCCCCGGCAAGTCGATGCCGAGCCAATAGGTACATACGAGCAAAGCTACGTACGATTTACATAGTTACGTAGTCAGCACGGATAGTAAGTACTTAATTATCCGTACTGACATGAATATATGCGGAAACAGAAGCAACTTGATATACCATCTCTGAAGTAATTGAATGGTAAATTCCAGTAGCACGGATTTACACTCAGCTTTGTGGTCCATTGTTACTGTTGTTGGGCAACTGCCAAGCGTCCAAGACCATCCGTACCTCGGAACTTTCTTGTGGTGCTCCACTCATGACAACGTCGCTGGTTGTTCCACAGCGACCCCGACTCCGACCCCGGACTTGCCAGTTAACGCACCGATACTGCGTATCTGTATGGAGAGCTTGTATACAACCGGCCCACGAAAGCATCTCGTCCCGGCCAGACCCCAGAAAAGATGAATTTGGCAAGGAGAACGAGTAAGTCTAATCCTGCTCAGAAAACAGCTTCATGGTACCAGACACCTCGCTGTTCAATGCCAAAGCACTAGAAATCACTCAAATAAGAGCATCCTACCTTCTTGAAGCTCTTGAAGCCAGGCCGGAACACTAACCAATCGATCACCCACAGTTCCATTCGCCTTGCGCGCGGCATTGAGGCGATCTCATAACCAGCCAACCCCGCAGCTGTCAACGGCCTTCAACGCCCTCACCCGCCACACGCTTCCAGGCTTTGCCGCATCCATCCACACATCATCTCCCCGATCAATTTCAGGAGCCATGTCCCCATCTGCTGTCAGTAACACGAGCAATGGCACTGCTGGTGCCCCTAAGCAGAATGCTTGGGCTGGTCATCTCGGGGCCGCTGGCTTCGACCTAAGAAGTAAGTAAGGACGTCGGCTTGATCAAAGATTGGTAAAGTAACCGTAATTACAAGGTGATACTATGACCACTCCGACGGCTTCGATGCTTGCTGCCATTCAAAATTGCAGTTTGCTAGACGATGTTTTCGTGGAAGACCCCACAACGATGGAACTCGAATCTCACGTCGCAGCTCTTGCTGGCAAGGAGGCCGCTCTCTTGGTTCTCTCCGGGACCATGGGGAACCAAGTAGCGCTCCGAGCCCTCCTCACGCAACCTCCATACAGCGTCTTGAGTGACCATCGCTCACATATTATCAAGTATGAGGCTGGCGGGTTCGTGCATGCCCCTTTAGCTCCCGTACCGTGCGACATCTACTGATTGGTATTCGTCAGCGTTGCTTCGCTTTGTGGCGCCATGATACAACCCGTGGTACCACGCAATGGAGCCTACCTGACACTAGAGGACATTGAGGCCCATGCTGCTCTCGATGACGATGTCCATACCTGTCCTACCAG
Source organism: Colletotrichum abscissum (assembly GCF_030869225.1). NCBI lineage: Eukaryota > Fungi > Ascomycota > Sordariomycetes > Glomerellales > Glomerellaceae > Colletotrichum > Colletotrichum abscissum. Next base: position 976,342 of record NW_026849988.1, on the reverse strand, counting down.
GGTCATAAGCTTGGAAAACACCCTCGGCGGCGTGGTGACCCCCCTGGCCGAGGTCAAGAGGATCGCAGAGTTTGCACGGAAGAACAACCTTAAGCTTCATTGCGATGGGGCCAGAATGTGGGAGGCTGTTGCCTCTGGAGCCGGTAGTCTCTCCGAATACTGCTCACTATTCGACACGGTTAGCTTGTGCTTCTCAAAGGGTCTCGGTGCTCCGATTGGAAGCATCGTTGTGGGCGACGCAGCGCAAATCAAGCACGCCCGCTGGGTGCGCAAGTCTATCGGCGGTGGTCTCCGGCAGTCTGGAGTGGTAGCAGCTCCTGCTAGGATTGCCGTTGACGAGACGTTCGGAAAGGGGCCCAATGGCGAGGGTGGTCTTTTGAAGTCGTCTCATGAGACCGCAAAGAGAATCGGGGAACTCTGGACTAGTCTCGGTGGCAAGCTTACCCTTCCGGTCGACACCAACATGTGCTGGCTTGATTTAGATGCTGCTGGGTGCAGCACCCAGGATTTCATCGCGTTTGGGGCGGAATTGGGACTGAAGCTCATTGGCAACAGATTGGTTATCCATTATCAAATTGCCCAGAACCAAGACAGGGTTCTGCCTAAGCTAGAGCAAGTCTTTCGGCGAGCTCTGGAGGGCGGTAGTCAGACAACAGGAGGGGAGAAGGGCCCAACGAACATGTACCAGCCGCGTTAAGATTGAACGTGGTTTCTCGGGTTTGCTTGGACTTGATATTCCTCATACGATGCCAACTTCAATCAACGATGTTACGTCTCTATGCTATAATCATCTGAGGCTGTCACAGCTTCGGCCTTCGTGTCAGTTGACTATGACCCGATTGCGTGAAGAAAGTAAGCCTTGCTGGCTGCCCTTTCAGGGTTCTACTTAGGGCAGCTGATGTAAGACGAGCGACCCTTGCTTCATCCCTGTCGTCTCAACAAGTCAATCATTGTGAAAGACGGGGCAACCGTCCAAAATATTATGTATGGCGAGCAAAACCAGACATCATGCTTGAGGTCTGCAACCAAACTTTGGTGTGCAAAATATCAAAAACGAATTCTATCATTCAGGATGGCCCATGATCAAGCCATTTGGCATATGTCATTCTCACGAATAAATATTTACTACGCGCCGTCGGCCTTGACTCGAGAACTCCGTTGCCGATTGCAGGTTCTGAAAGAGGTGTATACGCATTCAAGTGCGGTAGATGAAGATGGCTCTGGCGCGAAGTGAAATTAAACCGTGATCAAGGTTGCTACGGCGCGCTGCACGAACGTGGATCAGCTTTGCAGGCGTTTGTACATGCAATGCCGGCTTGAAGTGCCGATGAGTAAAATGACTGAGAAGTCAAATGTAACATATCATCGAGCATAAAGTACCTACATATTGATAGGGAGTTGGAATACGACAGCCCCAATGGTCGTTGGCCAATATTTAATATCAATGTGGTCAACCCTCATCCCTCAAGATGCCTTCAACTCTCGAAAGCGAGTGGTTGTCGTAAATCAACTTGTGGGAGTTTCAAGACCGATGGGAACGGGATTTCCTACGATTACACGTCAACAGATGTAACAAAATATTGGGTTTCTCCCACACCACCTGAGAATCTCGCTCTCGCTCCTCTCCAGGCACAAAAGCTACACAAGGAGGTAGACCCTTGGGCAAAAAAGTTGAAAGTACGGAGTACATCGCTGGCAATCGTTTTGTTGCACGTGGGGAAAGCATCACTCGCACATCGCCTGCGCCTCCGTGTCTCGACGATGGGCAGACAGCAGAAGAAGAAGAAAGAAAATGCAAACGCGGAACATTGAAGACCTCGAGGGTTACTCCAACGCCGCTGACATCGTTGTGTGGACAAACGTACAGGTGGTATCTGTATTCGAATGCATCAAGACAACGTTCGGAGCAATTTCCGGAGGAGTGTGGGGAAAGCTGTATCCGGGACCGCCGAGCTTCTCCGCAGAGCCCGGCTCATTTGTCCAATAACAATTACCGCATGGTCTGGCGAGCACCGAACAAAGCCTTTAATACCCCGCTAAACAGGCATTCTTACCGCAATTCCCAAGACAAGACTAATACCAAGTTCGCAAGATCCCACGGTCATCCTTGCTGACGTCACAATACCTGTCGGTCCAAGTGGGATGACATACGATGCTCGTCACCCATACTTTCCGCCTACCCTTGCACTAATACGCCTAGCCTGGTGGCACATCATGCTCATGGACGTTTCTGGAGCTAGAAGCTTCTCCCAGAGCTGGGAAACCGCTGAGAAGCTGAGAGGAAACAAAACAGGCGGCCAATCGGTGCTATGACGCTCGTACCGCGGCTCTACCACGGCTCCCCAAAGGACTGGATCATGCGGGGAAAGCTGCACGTCGTCTGCAAGCAGGACTGGGGAAGCCAGCCAGCCAGCCAGCTTCATTTCTCGGTGTCTGTCTCTCTGCCTTGCTCGACGTGACAGCGCCCTTGTCTCGATTGGTAAAAGTTGCGTGTTGTGGCGTCCAACGTGTCGTCTGCCATGCCGCGAACCCAAGATGCCTGCGATGGCGCAGAATTGACTCGGACCCAGCATATTCCAAGCCCAACGGCGCCGAACAACGGTAACCTTCTGCTCGGCCGCCCACGTAAACCCGCAGGAAACGAAGGAGATTTCAAAATTGTGTTGGTCATTATGTCTAACATCCTGGGAAAGCCTATGTACATACATTTGGGTTCACTGCCCCCCTGGTACCGGCCCGGGTCTGCCCTGGCCTTGCTGCGGTACTTGTCCATCTCAGGCGACCGACGATCCCTCCTGGCGACGAACCCGTCCAAGCTTCCCCTCCCGACCTAAGGCAAGTGAAGCTACAGCCGATCCTGGTGGGTAGCCTGGCAGCTTCCCATATGCATAATGTGCTTCCCTCTGTGCCCATTTATACCTGGTCGTAAGCCACTTCATCCGAAGTGAACACCTCGTCTGCGTCCCTGGATCTACCCGTTCAATAATACTACCATTGTGTATATACTAGCTCCTCCGAGAGCTCAATTGAACGCCATGGTCAACTTTGCGCTGGCCCTCGCCGCTGTAGCTGTCTTGCCTCGGACAGCTCAGGCTTTGTATGAGAATGGGTCTGTTGTCGCTCCTTGCGACTCGCCCATTTACTGCCATGGCGACATCTTGAAAGAAGTTGAACTGGCAAGGCCGTTCTCAGACTCCAAGACATTTGTAGACATGTGAGTGCCCATTGACATCACCATGTGACCAAAATTCGGCCTAGGCTCTCTACTGACATATCCCTACTCGAAAGGCCTGCAATTAAGTCCCTGGAAGAGATACAAGCAGCATTCAATAATCTGTCGAAACCCTTGAGTAATAATACTGCACTCAATGACTTCCTACGCGCCAATTTCGCCGCAGCAGGTGGTGAGCTCAAGGAAGTACCCAAGGACCAATTGAAGACGGACCCAAAGTTTCTCGACAAGATCAACGATACAGTGATCAAGGAATTCTCTCAGAAGGTCATTGCCATCTGGCCGGACTTGACCCGCACCTATGCTGGCTCTGCAAGCAACTGCACAACATGTCCGAACAGCTTTATCCCAGTCAACCACACCTTTGTGGTTGCCGGAGGCCGATTCCGCGAGCCTTACTATTGGGACTCTTTCTGTAAGAACACACTACTGAAGTTCATGTTCGTATGGCGAGTTGTCAACTGACTTTCAATGTCATGTAGGGATTCTTGAGGGTCTCTTACGTACGGGTGGCGCTTTCACTGAGATCTCCAAGAATGTTATCGAAAACTTCTTGGATCTCGTGGAAAAACTCGGATTTGTGCCCAATGGCGCTCGAATCTACTATCTGAACCGTTCACAGCCGCCATTGCTGGCACAGATGGTGCGCCTCTATGTCGAGTATACAAGCGACCGGAGCATACTAGAACGCGCAATCCCTCTCCTTATCAAGGAGCATGAATTCTGGATGACAAACAGAACTGTTGAAGTCAACAAAAACGGGACTACATACACTCTGAATCAGTCAGTAAAATATCAAGACCTTCAAACTTAGTAGCTTGTAGCTAACATCAAGGATCAGATACAACGTCACCAACACACAACCAAGACCCGAATCATACAGAGAAGACTACGTCACTGCTTCGAACGCTTCCTACTACTCAACCAACGGAATCATTTACCCCGAGGTCGAGAAATTGAACGACACCGAAAAGGCCCGTGTGTATGCCAATCTTGCGTCCGGTGCAGAGAGTGGCTGGGACTACAGCTCACGATGGCTTTCTCGACCTGCAGATGCGGCGAGGGACGTCTACTTCCCTCTCCGATCTCTCAACGTTCTGGAAACTGTCCCTGTGGAGCTGAACTCCATCTTGTACTGGAATGAGATGACCATTGCTGCGCTACTCAACTCCACAAACAACGGCACGGGAGCAGTGGCTTGGACTGAACTTGCCACCAAACGAAGTCAAGCTATGTACGATTTGATGTGGAACTCGACCCTTTCAAGCTACTTTGACTACAACGTGACATCAGGAGGGCAGAATATCTACATTCCGAAAGATGATGATGCCAGCACTCTTGAAACGAACACCGCCGAAGCAGAACAACAAGTTCTCTTTTCGGTTTCCCAATTTTACCCGTTCTGGACAGGAGCGGCACCCTCTCACCTCAAGAATAACCCTTACGCGGTAAAGCAAGCCTACCAGCGTGTTGAGAAGTATCTAGACATCAAGAAGGGCGGTATCCCCGCCACAAACCTCAAGACAGGTCAACAGTGGGATCAGCCCAACGTCTGGCCGCCCTTGATGCACGTTCTTATGGAAGGTCTCCGCAGGACACCTGCGACCTTTGGAGAGTCGGATCCCGCCTGGCGTGATGTCCAGAGTCTCGCCCTCCGCCTCGGGCAACGGTACCTGGACTCTACCTTTTGCACGTGGTACGCTACAGGGGGTTCAACCAGCGAGACTCCTCAGCTCCAGGGCTTGACCGCCCAGAGCGTCGGAACCATGTTTGAGAAGTACGGCGATAACTCAACCAACGTTGCGGGTGGCGGTGGAGAATATGAAGTGGTTGAAGGATTCGGCTGGACGAACGGTGTTCTCCTCTGGGCCGTTGATGTGTTTGGAAATGACTTGAAGAGGCCCGACTGCGGGAACATCACCGCAGCCAACGTGCATCCCGCTAAGAGAAGTTTGCCTCAACGCGCGGTAGAATTAGATTCCTACGATGCTTCATGGATCAAGAAGTTTGGTAGACGCGCTGAAGAGGCCGCAAGGAGGGTGTAGAGTCGAAAATGAGCTGACCTGCGATGACAATATTCTGTTAGTGTATCGCGATAGTATCACAGTGTTGAGGCTGTCCAAATGGGGATGCCGGTATGCTTTAGGAGCGCCATCAGGCTAATAATATCTTCACGACGTTTACGTAGACTCACTCTTTGAGATGTTGATCGCAGTGCTCTCTACCTGGCGTTGACGCAACCAAATGTTTGCCAACGACGTGGTAGGTGAGCTAGCCCATGGTGTAGACCTCTTCGACTTGAGTCAAGATCCACCTGAAATTGCTCTCATAGATGAAGGCGAATGGTAGAAAAAAAGTCTGGCCCTAAGCTGCCTCCAGTTTCTGTCAGTCGTCTTCGATGTTTGCTGACCTGCAGCGCAGGTGCCCGAGCTTGAGACTTTTACCGAAGTATACAAAGCGCCCAACCATGATCCAATATTTCATGGAACCGGATGATATATCAAAAACCACCTGATCCGCTTCATGTCGTGAAGATAAGAGTTGAAGCTGCTCTCACACATGGAAGCTGGCTTGCTTGTTATGATGGGCCAGCTCTGGCCAGATGGTAACAGCTGAGGACTTGAGCAGGTAAGTAATCCGGGGGTGGTCTGTGCGTCTTCCAGGTTGATGACGGCTCGAACGAACCGGGAGTTGCCTGAGGTGCTTGCCAGCTGCCGCCGCGGGCACACTCCAAAGCCGAGAGCACCGGCCAACACCATTTTTTGAGCTCCGCCAGACGAACCGTGACGTTGAATACTGATCTGACAAAGCTCCACCATCTGCTTTCCTATTCCGAAGCTCCAGCAACCCACAGTCAATCGACCGCAAAACAGCACCGATCGAAGCTCCCTTGCCTCGAGCTGAATACCCATCGAACCGACGCGCCGCGCCCACGCCCGAACTTAATCATGTCTGGAGGAAGAAATCCCATGGAGGAGGCCTACGAGCGCTTCAGGGCCGTCGCTCAACAGCAGCAGAAGCGCGGCGGCTTCGGCGGTGGCGGCATGCCTGGCGGCCCTCGCGGCGCTGGCATGGGACTTGCCGGTCTGGTTCTTTTGGGAGGTGCTGCCTTCGTGGCCCAGAATGCGCTATTCAACGTCGATGGTGGCCACAGAGCGATCAAGTACCGGAGGACAACGGGTGTGAGCAAGGAGATCTACAGCGAAGGTAGGCAGCACCCCTCCACACCACTTGAGGAGGCACCGTTCCCCTTGATATTGGTAATGAAAACGTGCTGACAGTTTTTCTCTTCTCAGGAACCCACTTGATCATCCCCTGGTTCGAGACCCCCGTCACCTACGATGTTCGCGCGAAGCCCAGAAACGTCGCCTCTCTCACTGGAACCAAGGACTTACAGATGGTCAACATCACCTGCCGTGTTCTTTCCAGGCCTGATGTTAAGGCCCTGCCTCAGATCTACCGCACTCTCGGCACAGACTACGACGAGAGAGTGCTTCCATCCATCGTCAATGAGGTTCTGAAGAGCGTTGTTGCTCAATTCAACGCTTCCCAACTCATTACCCAGAGAGAGATGGTTGCCAAGTTGGTTCGCGAGAACCTCTCCCGCCGTGCTGCACGGTTTAATATTCTGCTGGACGATGTGTCCCTGACGGTATGTAAACGACACTCCAATGAAACCCCCATGATGCCTTGCTAACTATTTGCCATAGCACCTTGCCTTTTCCCCGGAATTCACAGCTGCCGTTGAGGCGAAGCAGGTTGCCCAGCAAGAGGCTCAGCGCGCGGCGTTCGTTGTCGACAAGGCTCGCCAGGAGAAGCAGGCCATGGTTGTCAAGGCCCAGGGTGAGGCTCGCTCTGCTGAGCTGATTGGAGATGCCATCAAGAAGAGCAAGGCCTACGTCGAGCTGAAGAAGATTGAGAACGCGCGCGCCATTGCTCAACAGATGCAGGAGTCCGGCAGCAAGAACCGTTTGTTGCTTGACTCTGAGGGACTGGGCCTGAACGTGTTTGATGATAGCGAGAAGAAATAAGGCATCGGCATTTGGGCGCGAATTCTCCACACTGTACTCTTACAACATCGAAAACTGGCATGGACTTGTATAATAATGAAAAAAATCGCCTCTGAGAGCTTCGAGGACACTTCATCTGCAAACGTAGGAGGCTCGAAAGGGTTGGTGGAAAATCAATCCATGTACAACAAACAGAACCGCTTCAGTAATTCTGGTACAGCACAATAGAAAATTCCACACCGTGAATGTCCCTCGTTACGTTGCTCATCTGTAAAGTACTTTACAGTAGCAAGCTTGCTACGTTTGGGATTGTCTTTCGTATGTTGAAGTACTTTCTTCGACAGCCGTCGATCTATTTGCAGCACAGGCCGTCGGAACTGGTGGATGCCTGCACAGCTTTAAGACGTGCCTGGGGTGGGCCCGGGCATCTCAGAGGTCCCCCTCCCCTGCTCAGCTTACAGAAGGGCCCCTCCCCCACCACGACTTCCTGCCTGCGGATAGCTCGAGACTAATCGTACAACCGTCACATCCTCAACCAACAAACCGCACGACCCCGCCAAGTCGAATTCGAATACCACACAGCCTCGCATTTTGTACCTCCCCTCGAAACCAAAACCAAGCCCATAGATTGTTGTCGCCATTTCACACACGCCACAATGTTAATCAAGTATGCGCATCTCTGCCCTCCGGACCTCTGGAGGCGGTGACCCGACTGTACCCATTCGAATAAACTGCTTACGCCAACTAGGGTGCGAACGCTTACCGGCAAGGAGATTGAGCTGGACATCGAGAACGAATACAAGGCGCGTACCCATCCGACACATTGCCCACTGAATACAACGGACGGGGACAGAGAGGTGGAGAATAGAACGCTGACCAACCTTGCAATAGGTCTCTCAGATCAAGGAGAAGGTTGAGGAGAAGGAAGGCATCCCGCCCGTGCAGCAAAGACTCATCTACGGTGGAAAGCAAATGTAAGGTGTAATCCTCTTGGAGCGTGAAATCATGCTTCCGCCAGTGTGATGGGGCTGGGGGAGCTTGGGAGAATTTCCTACGGAGACCATTCCGCTGACAAGATGCTTGAACAGGGTCGACGACAAGTCCGCATCTGAATATGGCCTCGAGGCTGGCGCTACATTGCATTTGGTTCTCGCCCTTCGAGGTGGAAACTAGATCTGTCTCTGGCAATGGCTTTGAGCATGAGAAGACAGGCCAGTAAACAATACGCAGCTCAGGTGTTTTCAGCGTTCTTGAGACGGAGCATTCATCGGCTACAGAGCCGATAGGGGATGATATGCAGTAGCGACGTCCATTTGCGACATGGAAGTATAGAATATTGCCTGTCCAAAGGGTGGGGGTTCTCAAGGCAGGCTAGAATGCCAGGCTTAACTCTCAAAAGCTAACTCCTGGATTGGGATTTGGCACCAAGGGAACCAAAATCTAGCGTGTAAAGGCAGCCTGCGATAATCCGCACATGGAGAATGAAGCTAGTCACATGAACACAGCATGGGATCAAACAAATGGTGCTGAGTTGAAAGCCAATGCACGGTCAAGCATCTTCAAACGAGTTCAATTTCACCCTGCCATGATGGGCAGAACGACCATGCGAAGCCTGAGGGTATACCATAACCTACCCAACGCCTGAATTCCAATGCTATGTGACCTGTCCCTATACCAACGCCCGACGACCTTTCATTTTACAATACTCGTGATTCCTCATTTTAGCCATACCTGATGATACTGTCCTTCAGCGTCTAGTCTTCTTTTTCGGCATGAAAATGTCGACAGCCTTTCTCTTTCTGGGCAGCTCCTGATTGCCCAGAATTGGACGAGCTTGTTGCGCTTCGTCCAACGACGCTGGCAAAGGAGGAGATTGCGGGCCGCTGTTCTGAGCAAGTACTTTGTGCGTGCGGGAATAATCCATACTCGCAGAGGATGATGGCTCGGGTCTGGTTGGTGGACGCTCAACTCTGATATTGCTTTTGGGCCGAGCAGCGTTTCCGAGAATACCACCCCCACGTCGCAAGCCCGATGTTTGCGAACTAGAGGTAGATCTTGCAGATGTGGAAGAATTGCGATCCTTGTATGCTGAGGATTGGGAAGGGTTTGTAGGCATGGAGGAAGCTGCCGTATCCCGACTGTGGCGAGAGGAAGATACTATGTTCTTGTTCTTCTTCGGCGTTCCCTCATCGCTGAACAAATCACCGTCTTCGCCGTCTGATGAATCGGAAACGTATGTGGCTTTGGACTGGGGAGTGACATATGTGGAATGTGTGGGCGGGCGACTGCTGGTAGATGTTGGCCGAAAGACTGGTTGGCTTGAGATTCGGTGCTCAGCAGCCATCGAGGGCGGGGCCTGTTTCAATCGAGGGGCCCTGATCATGCCAGTTGGTACAGCCATGGTGCTTCTTATGCCGACAATCTCTTTAGCCTCTCTACGGGCTTTCTTCATGACGCTGGCGCCCGTCGTCATCTTCATTCTGCTTCCGGCGGCCCAGCTCAGGGAACTCGGGAGCTCCCTCTTTCCTCGAGGCTGCGTTGAAAAGGTGCGACCGGTCTTGGGTGGCTTGGGCAAAAACCTAGCGAACTTGGGGTCTACGATTCTGCTGACGTTGTTGTCCTTCTTCTGCTGGAGCCCCTGGACCCTGGCGAGAAGCTCGGCCTCAGCCTGTTGCTGAGCCTCGCGGCGTTCCTCCGCATATCTCTCGTATATCTTGTACCACTTTGACGGATTCTTAGGCGCGTAATTCTTTTCGTGGCTTTCGGATGGAAATTCCTTCTTGATAAGGCGCAGCCAAAGCTCGGAGGTTTCGCCCTGTATGAAAGGGGAGTTTAACTCGATCTCTCGGAGCTGAGCCGGGTTCGTGACTCTGAGGAGGATTTCGCGAACATGGTGGTATTGGAGGGCGTCGCCATTGCCGACACTGCTGAGTTCTGTGATGTGTCTCTGGCACATAGCAATGCACAGTTCGGCAAGTGACTTAGTCGGCGCCATGGTGAGTGATGTAGGTGAATTCTTGAAGAGGGCCTAGCTGATGGTCGTTGCCGCCGTGATGAGAGCGCTCGGTCGTAAGGTCGTTGATGGGGAACTGGCGAATCGCAGGCTCATCGTTCAAATAATGGATGTAGTGGGTATTTAGGTAATTCGAATAGTAGGTTATTGTACCAGAATGTTTCTGTCTTGCTAGAGGGGACCCCTCGAGGCTCTGTGGTAACAGGCCGAGCCGATAAGAAGTACTATACTCAAAGATCAGATATTCGTTGTTGCTGGAGTATGTAAGTGATGGCGGGAAGTTGCAGGTGGATGGGTCCTTTTAAAGAGGTCACGAACACTGAAGTGCCAGATCCGTAGTGGGGCATGCGGCTTTTAAGTGGCTCCCAAAGCTGACCTGGACGGGCCCTTGTCATAGAGCTAAGGCAGACCGTGACTGTCACTGGGGTACCTCGAAGGATAAATGATGGCCGGGCTCATTGTGCAAATAGGTTTGCTTCTAATAATGAATGATTGAGACCTCCGGGCTCGGACATTTGACTTGCTCATATTACGAACCAAGGCAGATGTCAAAGTATTATGGTGTTAGTATTTGGATTCGAGAAATAGTCGAGTGGCATGGTAGGTACTTGAACCTCCAAAAGTCGAGGTTGGCTCCGATTCACCCATGTCACATGATGACTGAGCTAGTCTACTTCGGGGCACAAAGGTACCTCCAGGCTACTGCATTGAGTGGATCTTGACTGCCACTCGTAGCTTCTCTGTTGCTTGCTGTGACGGAGCTAAGATAGATGTGGACTATCCTGATCCCTCTGCCGTCATTGCAAAAAACACCAACTCTTCCTCGACTTCGCGACCTTGGATAGCAACGGAGCATTTGAGGTAATCCCGAATATTCAATATGGCGGACTCAACATACATCAAGCCGGAGCCATATATGAAGCCCGATCCCGAAGCCATACCTGCCGCTCCTGTCGACGACGATGACCTATACGAAGATGCTGGCGATCTGGAGTTCTTCGACCAGTTCGGTGATCAAGGCTCCTTCGGCCAGGCATATCTAGCACGCGTTCCGAAGGACCTGTGGGAAGCATGGGATAGCTTGCCGGATGACGCAGAAATCGAGATTGGCACCATGCGACAGTGGGATGTGGTCCGTCCAGATGGTAGCGTTGAGGTACTGTGATATACGCGACGCGACAAGTCTGGATCGACGGTTGAGCTAACTTTTTTTGCGCAGCACCGTTTCAAAATGTTACTCAATTCCGACCGCGCCGAGCACCAGCTGATGCCGAAAGAATACGACTTAGAGATGGGCAAGGAGATCGCGCGCAGCACGTTCGTTTTCACCGAGGAGGACCTACCTGGCTTCAAGGCCAAATCCAAGGCGCGAACAGATGCTGCAAACGCTGGCATTCCGGCTCGATTCCTGAGACCCAAGACGGAGAAGGTAGAGAAGAAACCATTCGAGAAGGGTCGCAAATGGCAACCCTACTACCGCAAAGCGATCCCAAGTCAGTTTGATGCTCTCCAAGTGGCGCAGATCAGCGGCTAATTCAACGCAGAGAAGACAAAGATTGCCGCTAGGATCCAGTACGAGCTGGCGTGCAAGCCAGTCGATAACGCGGAGAGCCAGGCAATTCTTCAACGGAAGCAAGTCGAGGCTCAGCGGCCCAAGCATACCCTGCAGATCATGGAACAGCGCGCAGCCAACAGCATTATCCACCATGGCTCTGCAGCTGCGGTTGAGAAGTTTGGCTCCTTCATTGTGAGTAGCACTCAGTGGGAACTGGTAGATCCAGTACTAATGGAGAATAGAAAACGTCTGCGCCTACCAAGGCCACCAAGCCGAAGAAATCCGAAAACAGATCCGCCCGCATGTCGGAGGAACAACTGTTGGATGGTCTCATGGAGGCTTTCAGGAAGTACGAGTACTGGAAGATGTCGATTCTCAAGGCTAGATTTGACCAGCCCGAGGCTTTCTTACGCCAGACATTGGAAAAGATAGCGGTACTTAACAGGTCCGGCATTCACGCCAACGAGTGGTCGCTTCAGGAGCACTTGAAGAGCATGGCGTCCGGCGCCACTAATGAGACGGCACCGGAGGAAGCCGCCGCAGAGGACGACGATGACGAAGTGGTTATGGAGGATGTTGTCTAGTGACCATTCGCAATTATACACAGATCGGGCACAGGAACCGCAGGGTATCGCAAGGCGTTTGGAAGGGAATTTTTTTTTCGCATGGAAAGTCTTGGATGGAGGTGGCTCTTACAGTTAGGGACTTTTTGATACCCCCTGGGACACTAGGTGACGACACACGTGTCGAAGGGTTTGCAGCTGTCCCTCCCATCACAGAACGATAGAGCAAAGCAGAGAAAGCGATATACACTCTGCCTGGGATGCACTCGATGAAGTCCACATCCGATGGTGGTAGCAACAGAGTGTCCACTGTCCCGACTATTGACATGAGCATGGCTGTCTTTCTTTCCTAGTCCAACACCACTTGTGATCAAAGTGGGGAAGTGCACAGTCATCATCACTCGACTTCATCGGCTTGGATCCAACTAAGCCAATCTTCCCAAACACAACGTCAAGACCGTGCTATATCACGTGTTGCGGAAATGCCCCCTTTAACTCCCATTCTCGTGTTGGACTTTGATGGTACCATTACGACAAAGGATACGATTGGTACATTGGCAGAAATCGGCCTCCAATTCCAGCAGCAGCGCGGGGTTGATCTCTCTTCAAAATGGCAGCAGATCCTGCTAGATTACAGCAAAGACCATGCCAACCATGTGTCCACGTATCTTCCAATCGCAGATGACAGATCCTCGCTCAAAGACGAGCTCGCCTTCTTGCGGGGTCTGAAGGAGGTTGAAATGCTATCAGTCCAGAGAGTCGAGAGCTCAGGCATCTTCCGGGGCATCGGCCTGGAATATCTTACACTTGCCGGTGAAACTTGTCGAAAGGAAGGGAGAGTCAAGTTAAGGGATGGTTTTGCGGAGCTCATGAATGCTGCCAGAGAGAAGGGCTGGTCCGTCGCAGTAGTCTCCGTCAACTGGTCTAGATCATTCATCAAGGGTGTCCTCTCAGACTATAGCGTCGACGTTGTCGCTAATGAGATCGAGCTGAACGGAAGCATCTCAGGGCCGGAAATAGCAGGCTCATCAACAAGGCAGGCATCTTTGATGACGTGCGAGGATAAGCTGCGAGCCCTTCGAACATTGGCGGCTCGGCGAGGAGTAGAGGATGTTGGGGCGCTGGTGTATTTTGGCGACTCCACTACGGATATTGAGTGTCTTTTGGCAACCCGAGGAGTTGTGATATCGTCCAACGCCGAGTCGAGTTCGATATCGACTCTGAGGAGAATAGGGTACCAAGTGCCAAAGGTGGATAATGTTCAGGCGCCCGGAGGCACAGCATGGGCATCAACCTTTGTAGAGGTTCTCGAAAGTGAATACCTGTCTTTCAAGAAGTCCACATAATAAACCTCTAGTCTTCTAAACAATGCTAGTTGATCCTTTGGTCGTGACGATGTTATGTTAGGCAGTGCTGTTGTCTCGCATCCTTTGTTCAGACATCCCGCCTGATAACGACACAAGATCTCGATCCCCTTTGTTAACTTTGGTAGAAAACATCAGTCAGAGGCCCGCGAAACATCTACATGTCTAGAAACAACTGCAGTACTTTGGGTTTCGATTCATGTTCGACCTAGGCAGGTCATCTATGCCACACGGTCTGACGTCGAGCATATAAGTGTGTCGAGGTTCGGGTCGAAGTTGCCATGTCAGATCTCTACTTCAACCACAAAACACCAGTAAGTCCAATCCCGCTCGACTTTTCCGTTTCCACTACTCTTTTATCTAGCAACCATGTGTTTCTACCGTGCCACCGTATACGAGTGCAAGCACAGTGAACTCGGCAAAAAGGTTACAGTCTGCAAATTGCAGAGGGACCTCCTCAAGTACACGGAAAGTGCTACTAGTCACACATGCATCGAGCGCCGTGTACACTCGATGAACTGCGTCCGGAAGGCTGGAGTGTGTGACAAGTGTAAGCGTCTGGACACACTCAGAGACCGCACGGCAGATGCGTTCAAGAGCCTACAGAACACGCTACGAAAGCGCAACGTTGTCGATGACGATTCTGGGGGTGATGGCCTTAGAGCTCTCGAGACCTTTGAGGCTGTCGAGGTCCCCAAGGTTGAACTTGATTCGGATGATGATAGTACTGCAGCTCATGAGATCTTTGAGCTTATCCCGACTCCTAGGCTTGACATGGCCCCTGACGAGCTTGATGACGAGGGTGCCACTTCATCGAAGGGAGAGACTTCTGCGGCTTCTGAGGTCTCGGAAACCTCTGAAACCCAAGGTGCCTCTGAGTCTTCCCGCGAAACGGTCGAGGCTATTGACACAGCCAAGAGTATTGTCGAAGATGAGGCTACGGGAAAGCCGCAAGGCTCTTCTACTTGATTACCAAGCGATGGATGTTGGAATTTTCCGTAAACCCACTCAGAAGACATCAATGTCGTGCACTGCCAAGTCTGATTCCTTCTTGCTTCGTCCTGTGTTGTATTGTTTCCCATACATAATTTAAAATTGAGCTGGCTGCTGATAAAACACGTGAGGTTTGGCATCATTATACCACCGCTCAGTGAGGATGATCTACTCTTTGATGCTCTCTAATGTAAGTGGCATCTGGTGATATCGCAAAGCATGACGAGAAATTCTGGAAGGTGATCTCGAGTGGCTGAGTTGAGCCGCATTGCGTGAGACGTAAGTTGCATGTCCATCATTTTGATGAACAAACCTGGGCCGAGGCTCAGCAGGAAGCCTCTGTAACAGGCAGAGGGCTACCGTTGATGATGGATGTAGGGCTTAAATCCCGGCTTTGGTGTTCTTTCTCTATAGATGCCACGCTCGGCTTTCAACTGGAAGCAGATTATTTTCTCACCCGTTAATTGGAATGAATACGGCAAGTAAAGACTTGGAGGTCTATGTACGGAGACAATTAAGCAGAGCGAAGGTCAGAGGCTCCAGTACCTCGATAGCCACCACCACGAAAGATAACAAAATATCAACAGCATGGCGATCTTTTTTACAATTGGAGAAACATAGTACAACGGGAGGCTGGGATACGTATACTTCGACATCGAGACACAGTAAACCGTATGTGTCCTGCCTTCATGTGCATCTTGTCATCTGTAAAGACTTGCAAGTTTAGCTGCTCAGAGCGTGAGGCATACCGCAAACGAGACTTCACCGCTCGCTTCTGAGTTGAGATTTCGAGAGGTAAGGGTGGCGCGGACCACAACCGTGGCGAGAGGTAAGATCATACCTAGGTCCCGTACACCGGCATTGGTCTCCGAGATGCGGGCCCGATCCGGTCGAGTTACATCGGGAGATGCAAGGCCGCCTCACGTCTGGAATGCTCGGGAATCGCCACACTGGGGCTCAGATTCCTCGCCTTGTGTTGGGATGACTGCGGGTTGAACTCCCAGTAACGTAACGCAAAGCAAGCTTCGCCCCTCGCGGGTTTCCACAAATTCGTAACCAAAACAAGAGCAATCCTACAATAGGAGAAACTTGTCACGACACACTGGCAGTATCGTAGCTACTGGCATTGCGTGGGCCTAGAGTCAGCTCCTCCTAGCAGGGCCTGGGTAGGAGCGGCGAACCTGTCGAGGAGTAAAAGGCATCCGACGGCAAGAAGACTGGATGAGACAATTCAGACACGGCTGGGCCAGGTGTCAGATCACCTTTAGACGGGTTACAGTGCCGACAAGCGAGCGGATGTGCCAAAACACGACACGCAAAGCATTGACAGAAATGTTTAGAGGTGTGCAGACTCGTGTGCGATCAAAACTCCCAATTCTCGGTTTGGACGGAGGGGACTGTTGAGGCGCAGACATGGATGAGACCGGTACGCTTCTCAGGCTCCTGACGAGCTTTGTTGTTCACAGGGGTTGTTGTGTAGGTATGTATCAGTCGGGCCAAGCGATACAAATCATCCGATGGCACGAAGGGTTTGAGGCTTCAATAACCCCATGTGCCCGCTCACATACTGCAAACGGCCGTTACAATGTGCGTTGCTTCGAGTCGGCTCAGTCTGTTGAATGCCTATCGGTATAGGGGGCCTAGAAACGAGGTAGGGAAACTTGGCATGGAGTCGTCTTCGTATGACGGACGGACGAGCATTGAAGACAATGAAAACGAGGTGCATAATGCAGGCTTTGTTCAATGAGGTTAGGTGATTTAAGATACTAGGCGATGCAATGCAGAGAAGCCGGGGGTGGGCCGAGGATATTGGCGTTTGGTGTTTGGCGTTCTAGCCGTCAACATGGTGTACACTATGATGTTGGAGCTGGAAAGACCGTGCGTACCTAGGTGAGGGTAAGGCTGGCCAAGGAGGTTTGAATTGAATGGCAGTGATGCATTTGGTGTGCCAGAAAAGGAGCCATTATGTATATAGGTTTATGGTCTGAGTGTTCCAAGTTGACGGTTAAACGATCCAGGAGCTCTCCTGGAGCAAAGTAAGCCACTAGAAACGTATCTCGGCGAGGACGGGTTTTGTAGCAGCTGGTAAGCGAAGTAGTTGCTGCGCAAACGTGGCATAGTTCGGATGGGACTTTGTGGAACAGAGAAACGCGGCTCTAGCTGTGATGAGATCATTAATATCCGCACGCTAGAGTGCATACTATAGTGCTGTATAACATTGGTGAGGGTGGGGATTCTGAGTAGGAGGCGGCATGATAGAGGCAGCGGTGTCCTTGGAAACTCAGATAGGGTTGCACCCAACGCTAGATCACATCGACATCTCAGGCGATCCAGAGTCGACTCCTCCATCGGGTTGTCATCGAGTATATTGACAGCTCGTAGCTCAGAGAGGTGAAAGAGAGCAATGCTCTTACAGACAGCATCAGTGAAGTGATTTCTCACCTATACTCCTTGCCTTCTCCTGCAGGTACCTGGGCTCTGCACAGGAGTTCCCAGCTCGGTCCGGACGCTCGCCAAGGCAGAAAGATTGATGCAGGATGAGGAGAGACCGGGCGTGCTTCGCTCCCATTGAGGTGTCATTGACACTGAGAAGGAGAGGCATATCTGAATCTTGGTTTCGAGGCGTCCCGTCGGCTATAGTACATGGAAAGGAAAGGCTAATGTACCTGTGTATCCGTAGGGCGTTGGATCTTTGGGTAAGGTGCACTTCACAGTAGGAACCAATGGCGGCCTGTCTAAGCTGCTTAGGTGTATATTTACGTAAACCTACTCTTCACACTAACGACGTGCATGCATGCACTTTACCTCGAGGGGAGGCACCCCAGCCAGATGTTGTACCTGCCTTACCTTATTTGATTTGATTCAGGTACCACCGTACCGCATCTGGCTCGACTTCTAAGCGCTAAGGTAATCGGTAGCAATCTCACAATCACCGAGAGGCCTTGAACTTCTGGCGTGGTTTGTGATTCGAATCTTGGAAGCCTGAAAGCCTCCAAACATAGAGCTGTGCATAACACTCGGACAGAACGGATACGGAAAAGTCATCGCAAGTTGGTCGCCACGGGTCACCCTGGAGATCAGGAGGTACATTGCGGAGCAAGTTGGCGGGAGTGAAGCAAATTGCGCCAACTGGCAACTGCTTGTAAAGTGGAATACAGGGGGGGAAAGAGGAGACGCAACTTGCAAATGGAAGGCTGCTTGCACCCCGCATCCGCGTGCGCGCAGCACGCGGATATCAATCAGGGTCTGGCGGCATCGCCGCGCCGGCCCTCTATTCGCAGGGGAAAAAAGGACATGGAGAGTGGAGGACTATGAGTTGTGGAGGCTGGGCCGGTTGCCGCCGCATCCACTTGGAGCATTGCAGCAATATAGGTACCGTCCAGTCCTGCATCCTCGAGGCAGTGTCTGCGTGGAATATGTTTCTTATGCTGTGCCACGAGAGATGTACAGAAACAGAGATTGTGCTGACGACAGACCAGAGACGAGACAGACTCTGTACTTACCTCACTGTGCGGTGCTGGGAGACGACTACCTAGATTCATGGCAAGGTAAGGAAGGTATGGTGCATGACCAGCACACAAGCAACTGACAATCCCAGTCCCCTGCAGCAGCGCTTTCTGTTGATCGTGACCAAATGGTTCGCCGTAGCGGGCGCCGCTCTGAGGGGTCTGAGTCTTGACTCTGCAGTACGGATACGGATACCAACCAATGTGCCAGTCAAGTACTCCGTAGTAAGCTAGGCAAGCTTGCTAAGGCTCGGGTAAAGACGACCTGGGTGCCTCGACAAATTTGGGTGCCCATTATGCTGTTTTCCTGCTGCTGCATAAGGTATCGAGTCCAACTCAATCAATCTCGTCTTCAGCGCCTCTCATCTTTTATTAAGGGTCGCTTGCCAGAAGGACATCCCCCTCCCAACATCCACTCGTCCCCGACACAACAAACAACCTGCGGACGTCAAGTAGATTGCTAATACAAGCCAGGGGAAAGGAAACAGAAAGAAGCGGTCCGTTACAGGCAGACAAAGAGCCATGTGTAATATGCGGCGTGCAGCGTGCAGCAGCGGTTTGCCGATGGCCTAAAGTGATGGCGCCCGCCCCCCTCCTCTGCTTCATTACCATGCGCAGTAAGGCAACTTACGAATACAGCTTACTCCTGAGCCCTGTGCCCAAGTTCTCGGTGGTTCTGGGCGTGCCCCAAGTCCCCTAACCGATTAGATACTCCCCATACTGGGCTCAGTAGGGTAAAGTGTCTTGGGTGCCAACCGCGCCTTAGTAACCTTCCCCCCCCCAACCCCCTTTCCTCATGGCTTGGATGTATACATCCCCACTGTGATTGACAGAGAATACCTCCCCAATGTACTTTATGCTCGTCACGTTTTCATGTATCATGCGTCTCCCTAGGTACTTGCCTAGGTTCCTAACCAGTGCATTGCTGTACAAACTCCCTATCTGCCTTCCATCTCCCGCCTCTCCGCCTCCAGCATCCGCGTCCGTCCTCTCTCGTATATCTCCGGGCGTGCTATGGGCACCCCCGGCTACCCTCCCGTCCCTGCCCATCTTCCCTCCTTCCCTCCTTCAGAATCAGGACCCCTTCGTCAGCCGCCCAGGGCCCTTCTTCTCATTTGCAACCCGGAATGCGTGACTCTGCTTGACACCACCGCCTTTTTATCCTTCATATTGCTGCCCTTCTGCCCATCTTCTCGCCTATTCGTCGTGCCTTGTTTATTTGTTTCGTCTCTCTGCTCCTGCCCTGTCGTTGCTGCAGTTGCAACTCCGCTCCTACCGATCCCATCGACTCTTGCCCTCTGCCTTCCTCGACTTCATTCCTCTCTTTCACACTCTCTCACCAATCCTCCTCGCTCTTCTGCAAACAACACCGCTCGAGAACAAACGATTCTTTTCCCTTCAAGGCCCAACCCAACGCCAAAAGTTTCAATCGATCTAGCTGTCGATGCAGTTCCACACAAGTACGGCTTGCAACTGATTTGTCCGACCGGTCTCCACGCCGAGCTCTAGTTGTTCCCCCCTCGAGACAACAACCGCCCTCAGAAACTCGTGCAACCTTCACGACGAGAAAGGAACCGATTTCCTCCGCAGTCTACAAGCTCAGTTCCCCGCAGCTAATGTCGCCCTCGCCAGCCTGGCACATCGGACTCTCCGACATACAACATGGAGCCCGTTCCCGAGACTGAGAGAATGGAGGAGTTCCGATCCTCACCACTTCCCTCACTCCGTATACAGAACCCGACATTACTCCCTCCTGCCGTTGCCGAGCCTGAACCTTTGCGAAAGCCCCCGACTCTCCGCCGCCAGACTGATCCCAGTCCTACTTCTCCGACTACGCCATCTTGGACCTTTACCCCTCTGCCCTACCGACCACGTACTACCTCGCCCTTGTCCGGTCACCACACGAGATCTAGGTCAGCAGCGAGTTTGGCCCCTCCCATGTCTCGCACCCAGTCTATGCCTGGCGTCAATGGCGCCGGTCACATCCTATTCTCCCCTCAACTCCGCCCCGCCAGTCCGTCTGGATCGCCCGCCCGCGTGCGAACACCACGGAAGCCTGTCGACGAGGCATTCCCGACTTCACCTATCCGCGCCTCCGCCTTAGATCCCGATCGACAGACTGCAGAGCGATACAGTTCTCCAAACCTCATTGGAACGACGCCCTCTATGGTCCTGCCCCGACATCGCCGCCCTTCCTCACCACTGCGGAACCCTGGTACTGCCAACACTCCCTCGTTCGCAATGCCTACCACGCCTACATATACATCGGCGTCGTCTTCGCCATCTCTACGAGGATACGACTCTCTCTCACATGGCTACGGAGTCTCTCCTTCGTTTCCTTCCTCGTCAGTTCCGTCGACTCCGACATCTACAAGATCGAGAAGCCCAAGCATTTCTAGTCTGGAAACTATACCAGATTCGCCTGATGCGGAGGAGGCAGCTATGGAGGCAGAGAGGATTGCCCAATTGAAGGCTGCCGCAGACGCCGCAGAAAATGGCGATGCTACTGAGGTGAAGGGCAAGAGCGGTCTAGACGCGCCCTTACGTGGCAGAACTTTAGGAGGGTTTGGATCGAGAGACAAGCGAAAGCGCTGGAGTGTGTGTGGCGCTGAACGACGACAAGATCTCGACTTGGAGACGATTTGGGAAGACTGAGAATTTGGAGACCTCAGAACAGAACGTACATCGCAAGTACGGACGACAGTGAGGCAGACACGTACCGAGAAATACCTCAAAGGCTGGAACAAAGCGAATCGTTTTGAGGTCTGCAATGGCGTACAATTCCCGACACTCATTTGTGCCGAGTGTCTGGATTTCTTTGCACTGCATTTAGCATCGACAAGGTTATGGGCATGGCGGCGTTCAGTGAACTCCTTCTGATACCCTACACTGCATTTCAACTCCCAAAGGGCATGACGGAAAGATTGTAATCATATTTGGTTTCTGTACTTTACTACAGATGGGGGTTTTAACCCCCTTCCGACGGGACTCGACCCTCTACTTCGAGAAATGGCGTAGGAGGTCTGCTTGTTAATGAAATATACCACATTCATGAACTTTATTCTCCCTTCCTGAGGCGTCTTGCCGACAAGCCGTTGTGTTCTAATGTTTTGGCTCATTGCGACGATGTCTTAGCCGTGGTCGCTTGAAAGGGTTGAAAACAGCCCCCCTTGCGTGATACTATCATCCCCCCTCCCACTTCTTCAGGACCCGACTCTCAATAGACAGCACCCATAGTCTTCCCTCTATTCTTGAGCCCTCCACATCTTCTGGGAACCAAGGGCTCGAAGCCTCCTGTGATGGAGATCATGCAACTCCCTGAAGATCTGAGCGATGACAGCGACAGTGTATAAAGAAGGCAATGGCTTTCACTTCAAAGGTCTTGGTGTATCAGGCAACTCAGCATCCATCCAGCTTGACACAATACCCTACAGAAATTGTTGTTTTGAGTATTCATTGCTCGAGCCTTTCAGTGTCTTCCTATTGCTGTCCAGATCATTTCTCAACACCATGCAGCAGAGCCTCTTCTTGGGCATCTCCGCCCTTCTCCTCGGAACTGCGGTAGCAGCTCCGAAAGGTTCAGACGAACAGGTGAGATTTACAAGAAACTCGAATCAAATCTTAAGAGATGGATAACTTGCTAACAAAATTGGAAACCAGGTTGTCGCTCACATCGTCCGAGGCCCAGACTCCCAACCGTACCTAGAATCGGGCGAATGGGTCCGTCCCATCGCCGCCCGGGGCCGCTCCCGATTCCACTTCAACGGCACCTCCAACGGGACTTCGTCTGCTGTCGGCACGGGCACCGCCGCGGAGACCGCCAGCAGCACTCACTACACCCTCTCGTACAGCACCTCGTCCACCGCTTCCGCCTCCTCCTCGTCGTTCCACGCTTCCGGATGCCCCGAAAGTGTCACCACCTCCTTCACCACGGTGGACGTCACGTTTTACATCACGGCGACGACTTCGTATGGCGGCAACTTGACATCGTCGAGGGGCACCGGCACAGCCTACCTGCCTTCGTCTTCGTCCTCGCTGCCTGCCAACTCTACCAGTTCGAGAGCAGCATGGAACACCACCTCCTCGACTTCCATGATCCTCTCGACCGGCTACACTGTGCCCGTAAACTCAACAACCGTTTCATCCGCGGCACCGTCCGAGTCCCCCTGTCCTGACGACACCGCCAGCACCCATCAGCCGTACCCTAACATCACGTCGACATACTCCAGCTCATCCTTGACGACCGGGGGTTCAGATGGGACCGTCACCTCCGTACCCGTCTGGCACAACACCACGTCTGCGGCCCCCTCTCAGACAACCGAGCCTTGCGATGATGATATGAGCTCTACTTCCTCATATACCAACTCGACTTCAACGGCGTTCAGCAGCCAGCTCAACTCCACGGCGCCGTGGTCCACCAAGACATCCACCAGCGCGGCCGTGGAGACGCCTTGTGACGATGAGACTAGCACCGGAAGCACTGTTCCTACATTCACATCTAGCATGCCCGTCGCTAACTCGACTACGACGTACATTCTCTCCACAAAGACTCAAAATGGGACATATACCCAGTCGGCCACCACCTCGGCCAGCGCCACGACCGAGCCATGCGATGACGAGACCACCTCCAGCGCCTCGGTAGCCCCAACATCGTCCAGCTGGACAACACCGACGCCCAATGTGACTCCCTTCCTCCCCAACACCACCAGCAGCATTGCCACGTCCACCGCCCAGGCGACGACAGCCTTCTCCTCCGTCATTCCGACGGAAAGCTGCGTCATCGACACCTCTATGGCGCCCATCACCACCGCCTCGTTGACCACGGTCCCTACCTCGACGACAATCCCAACAAAAACAGTCTGCCAAAACGACGCGCCGACGGGCAAGCCAATGCCGGGCAACAACCACTGTGGCGTCCATGGCTTGCCGGTAGGTAACTACTTCCTGGCTCGCTTCGTCAACAACGCCCCCAACGTACCCGTGACCCTTGAGGGCTGCTACCAATTCTGTGCTGTAAGTTGATAATTCTCCCTCACCTCCTTTCTGAGGAATCCAAGCCCAGCATTGCTGACGAAACTCCTCCTTCACAGAGCGTCATGAACACCACCGACGGCTGCAAGTCGTACCGTTTCTACCCCGAAAAGGGTCTCAACGTCCCGCGGTGCGACCTGTACGGTAGCACCGTCGCTTACGCGCTGGACTCCATCGACAACGACCACCCTGATCTGTGGTTCGATCTCACTTGCGGCTCGCCCTCCAGTGAGCAGTGGGCGCACCTTCCAGGTATCGAGCGTCTTCACGAGCTCGGCCTGGTGAGGTAGATATATACCTTACTGGACGGCGACTGAGGCGGCTTGTGTTTAGAATTGAACATACAAAATACGAAGGATGCTGTTGAAGCATCGTAATACAACTAGAAAAGAGTAATAGGGGGTCTCCACAAGATGGAGTGGCAATTATGGAGAACAACTCATAGTAGTGCATAATAGTATAATCAAAAAGGTTCATTATTCGTATCTGTCATGGCTTTTTTCTTCTTCATAACTTGCCATATGGCAGCCCGTCATAGACATCTAGTCAAAGGGTATTCGCCGCAGATTATCGCGGGCCCCTCTCTTCCTCATCTCTTGAGCAGCGGCGACACTGCTAGGGACCTTGATGCCGCAGCAATCACCCCATCCGACATGTTGATGCTTATGCTTGCTCACATTCCCCGGGTTAATCTCGCCGCTTTCCTCTTCATGCTCTTCGTCGCCTAGCTCAAAGTCCTGCTCTGTGCTCATCCCATCTACTGCTGGAATAAGTGAACCGAACAAGAAGTGTTGCATGACCGGCAGTTTCCTCAAAACCTCGGCGACGAACATTCGGCGCATACCACCCTCCACCTTGGTCCATGACTTGGAAGCTGAGATATCGTCCAGCATGGGGCTGTGCCATCGTAGACCCTTGACCGTTTTCGTATCGTTGACGAAGTTGACCTGGCCAAGGTAAAGGTAATCTTGACTAAACTCCTCCAGTGTGAGGTCTTGGTGGATCGCCAATGGTGTGATGAATGGATGGTGCAGAAGCTGCGAGGCGCCAAATAGAAATGGAAGAAACTGGTAGTCATCCAAGCCCCATACACCGTGTGAGCCAGCGGGTTCCAGATAGTACGTCAACTGGACGTTACGCATGACCTGCAGGTACCGCTCAAAAACCCTGAGGACCAATGGTCGGAAGTCGCCCTTGGTGATGATTCGAAGTTGGTAAAGGCATAGGAGCCACATGATGAAGTTAAGCTCATGCCCTGAACCATAGTCTATACGTTGCCTGTTTCCAAAGGAATGCTCCAGATAGACCAAGACCTCAGTGTTTGCGGCCTCGCCGACGCCTAATCCCGTCTGCCAAGCCGCTGCCTTCTCTTTCACCAGGTCCAGGAACGTCCGGAAGGCTTTGTTTCCAAAGCGTGAGCCCTCTTGATCGTCGGGGGGAGCCTCTTTCACAAATCCATCTACTTCGTCGAGTATGCCGAGGATCGACCGTAGCGTAGGGGCGAGTTCGCTATCTTTAACGGCAGAGCGAGGTGTATCTTCGACGGACTCGGAGAGGCCAAAGACGAAAGCTAGAACCAGCGTGTATGTCGGAGACGACAGGAACAGCTCGTGGTCTTTCTGGGAAAGGATCCGTCGCGAGGGAGTCTTGTATTCGTGGTCATCGAGGCCTAGTGGTGCGGGCAGAGCGGGCGTTTCGGGACGTGGTGTTGGATTGGAGGGAGTTGGTCGACGTCGGCGGGGTTCTAGCTTGGGAATCTTATTACTCAAAGTAGGCACGACTGTCGTGCCGGCGTGCGTTGCAGTATCTGCTGAAGCCATGGCGGGAGTGGGAAGATTCGGGAACAGATATTCAGTGATAAAGGAGTGGTTGTGCAGCCAAGCTTGGCGGAATATTGAGTGATGTTGAAGTCGAAGTGAAGCTTAGAAAGCTCGCTGTGCTGAGTACGTACATACTTGTCTGGTCAATGAAGCAGCCCCCCACCTGAGGTAAGGTACCTAGGTAGGTACGGAGTACCTCAGGACGTACCTGCCGACGCAGATCTTGATTGCAATTGGCCTGCTGCTGAGAACTTTGCCTCGAGACAGGTACGTACCTGTGGCTCGCCAACTTCATCCTAATTTTTCCTCCCGGAAGTTGCTTGAGGCAGGATATACAGGTTGTCGTTGTACTAATTCGCACTCGCTTTTCGAGCAAACCTCAAGGGAGAATTCCTAACTCACCAGTTCATTCCCTTGTTCTCATTCGCCAACATTGCCGCATCACCATTCGCCATGACTCTCAATTCGAACCCCCAGGCCCGCATCTCACATCTGCCGCGAGCAGATGGCTCGGCAACGTTTTCAAGAGGCGGCTATTGCGTGGTTGCGGCCGTCAATGGGCCGATTGAGGTCCAACGACGCGACGAAAACCCCTTCGAATCAGTCGTTGATGTTGTCGTACGACCTGCTGCAGGGGTCGGAGGTCAGACTGTCTTTCTTCTGGCACCTTGTGGTCAATTTTGCTCATACTCGTGACGACTATTTAGGCACAGGAGAACGCCAACTCGAGAACATTCTGCGGTCCGCCCTTCGCCAGCTGATTCCCGTCAAAAACTTCCCTCGATGTCTTATTCAGGTTACGCTCCAGGTGACTGAGACGCCGCAGAATGACTATGCAAACAGCAAAGTAGTACAAGCTCAGTCTGTAAGTAATAAGTCCATCTCAGATATCTCAAAGCCACCGCCCAGTGTCGCCTATTGAGTGCTGTTGCTGACTATCCTACTCTACTAAAGAGTCTGCCTCTGCTACCGGCTCTCTTTCACAGCGCCATCCTGGCCTTGCTGTCGGCTGCTGTGCCTTTGAAGGCTATTGCCACATGTGCCACTTTGGCCGTTGTCCGGAAGGGTGACAAGATCATCGCTGACCCGTCTCCTCTGGAGATTGACCAGTCAAAATCGCTTCACGTTGTCATCTTCACGTCGCAGAACGACCTGTTGTTGTTGGAGAGTGAGGGGACGTTCTCCATGGCTGAGTGGGATGAGGTGATCAACAAAGGTCAATCAGTGTGCAGCCAACACCGTCAAGCGGAGCTAGGTGTCGCCATGGACGATGACAGCCAAGACGCAACCGACATGCAGCAGTTCATCCGGACCGTCATGGAATCAAAGGCTGCGTAAAATCAGCCCATCAATCGAAGTATGCAGGGTCTTGGAACCGCCGAGCGACAACCGAGGCCCGGGTGGTTCCTTATTCAGGAGTTCCAGTGAAGGAGGGATATCGACACTGGCTCAATGTAATCGATGGTGAGAAGGACGATACCAACGAGCAACGCGCGGCATCGACGTCTCGCCTCTAGGCATCAGGAACTGCGTCCTTGTACCAAAAGGGGTGGTCTGGATTGGTTCACTCAGTTATCAACGGTGAGAACGACAGACTGGGGAGAGTATCGAAACGAGACGGCCGACGGGGTGGCAAGACGAATTATCATGAGGTTTCCTCAGGGGGAGAGCAACGATGACAGCACCCGGAAACACTGTTGGAGCTGGGAGCCGGGGACCGGCTCGGCAATGGGCCTCTTCACAGGCTATCACTTATCACAAACGTCAGAAGCAGTAGCAACATGACACGGAAGACAAGGGCCAGAAAGTCATCCCGCGGCCGATGTTGGGAAAGTAACTTACCCGGGTCAGGTCGCATATCAAAGTCAAGTAAAGTGGATTGGTTGTTATCGACGGCGTTGTTTGACCTGTTTGAAGGTCGCTGAAAATGCGGCGTGAGGCGGTGTTTCAGCTCGATCTCAGGGGTCCTGAAGCGGGCAGGGGCACGGGGAAACCTGCGACAATGACAGGCCTCGAGGTTAGGAGCTACCGGGTGTTTCTGACCAGTACGTCTCCCGTCGCGGTGTTACCTTTGACCTTCTCCCGCCTGCGGAGGAAACTGGAAACGGCTCCGTGACCGTCTTCGGCGGGAGGGAGGATTGGGTGTCCTGCCTTTCTGCATCGGTCGGCACTGGAAAATGACACCATTTTCCAGTGGGTGGAGTATCTCCTGTTTTACCTGGCGTACCTTAAATGCCCAGGCCTTCGGGTACCGTTGGTAGAAATTCTATTACCCCGAGAAGATCTCCCAGGTTATCAAGTCACTCCGTGCCTGAGATGGCGATGCCAAAAAACCATCCACGCAATAGTCTGGGTACCTATGAAATAAGGTGACCAATGAGTAGTAGCCGCCAAGAGCCACGGTTGAATACACCATACGAAGCGGCATGGTATTATATTGACTCTGCTCGGGGTGGCTTCGGGCCAGTTTAAGCATAACTGATGTTGGCATGCAAGTAGGGTCGGAATGCGGTAGTATGGTATTCGCGTCTCATCTTCCGGAGCAGCTTTCCTATCGTCTCCTTGCCTTAATTGCAGAAGCTCAAAGCCATGATCTTGGACTCTTGTCTTTCATCTTCATTGACCTTCAGTAAGCAAAAGGAGTGACTTTTATCGTTACGTATGCATGTGTTCCAGCTCGGTGGACCCAGGCCTGTGACCGCTGTTCCGCTTAGCAGTTTGGGCGAAGGCAGTGCCGCAGAGCTTCTAGAACGTCGTGCCAGGAAGGCAGAGGCAGAGGTACCTTGACTTATCAGCGAGGAAGTTTCCCTATACAGTGTGATAACAGATTTTTGGGGTGTACCAAACGCATGTGTTATCCAGTAACATGGGCCGGGTAACCGCCTGCCAAGGAGGTCCATGTACATACAAAAAATAATAATAAGGTAAGGTGGGAAGCGTGATGAGGTGAAGTAACCTAGGTGCTTAGGTATTAGGTAAGGTAGCTCTGTCCATGGCGGGCCAAAAAGCAGGCGGTGTTTGATCCGCATTAAGTCCAAACCAGCTCGACTCCTCCTTCCTTCTCCATGCAACGCTGATGATAACAACAACAACAACAACGAGAACAACGGCGACAACCTAGGGACATGGGATTGTGCAACAACAACAGTACGGGAGGTGGATTGTTGTCGAAAGCAGCACAGCCCTCATTCGTACGCTCTGCAGGTTCCCACAGACAACGGACGGGAAACTTCATCTGCCATGTCTCTGATTATCTGATATCACCAAGGACCTCTACTATTTGTTGAACACATCAGTGCTGGTCCAATATCATCTTGGCTAAGGCATCTCAAGGTCAGGTTCGTTCCGAGGAAAGTCTTGGCTTTCGGCTCTTCTTACATCTGGCCGATTCTTGTCGTCGCATCCCCCACTTCACTCACTCACCTCGCCGGCGGTCGACGTTCTACCGGGTGGGATGCTCCAGATCTGCAAAGAGGTTTTCTCCCTGGAGTTCGACAAGCCATGATCTCCTCTCCTAGCAAGCCGTCCGTTCAGCTATTGGATGTCTCGGCGCTCCCCAAAGGTAACCGAGCCGTCCAGCAGCAATCGGGCTACCTCAGACGACAGCCTCGATCTGCAGATATCACACACACCTATCTACCACTGACCCTTGCTTCCTCTCTTCCTCTATCTTGCTGTCATCGGTGGATCATTGTTGCCGTCTCGGGAAGCCTAGGACCGCCCAAGCCGAGCAGCAGCAGAGAGTCAAGGCTCACGTCCTCGAAACACACTGGCATAATGCAGTCCATCACTGGAAGAGGATCTACCTAGATATTGCCCCTCGCTCAGGAACAGGACACAGGCCAAGTTGCGGCCTGCGTCTTCCAGCGGAAAGTTGAGGCCAGACCCGGCGGCGAATACACACACGCGCGCACACACACACACACATATGCACACGCACATGAAAGAAAACTCGCATGCCGTACCTTACTCGACTACAAACGAGTGATTCAGGAGAGAGTCAGAAGAGATGTTGCCGCCAGGATTTGTATAAGGTAGTATGGGATATGGGGAAAGACTTGTCATTTGAGACGACGGGAAACCGGACAGATTGGTTGTTTCGCCTCCGACAATCCTGGCCTAGCGGCGTCCCAAACATGAGAGTGAGACTGCGCAAGCACTGGTCGATCAGGGCAAAGCAGAGCCCAGATTGAAGCCGCATGGCTCTTTGGTTTCTACGCGTTGTGCGGATACCTAACCTCTGTCCAGTCGATAGCCACGGTTTTGGTGTTATCGCAATAGCCACCGGACCATCTATTGTGGCTGTCGCACTACCGTACGGGCATGCTTCCCATGCTGCCTCAGTATCGTGATCGCATGAATTGCTCTTGTCATTGGATCCAGCGAGCGCTAACTATTATTACCGCTTGTTGGAGATAGTTCCACGTTGAACGCAGTCTGGCCTATGGTGTTAATTCTTCTCAATATTTCAACAGAAAGTAGAAAGTTCCAGTCAAGGGCCTCCGACAAATACAGTCGTGCACAGATCTGAGGCGACTCGATGGCTGGATGTCGGACTGCCCGGTCTTTCTTACACTTTGTGGGTGATCATCGATGCTACTACATGTGTACTAAAGACAGGACCAAAAAGTCCAGACAAGAGCTGATCATGGCAGACCAAGGGCAACAACAATAACAGCAACAAGCAGTAAAGAAAGAGGGGCCTCCCTCGTCTCGTCTGTTGGCATAAAGGAACATAGGCTCGAGTTGCAGAGTATTCGGTACCGTCACAAGTGCGACATTTGTGGCGACCCGAGCGGGTACACGATACACTTGGTGTCCCGTCTCTTGTTACCTCTCCTGGACGCTGGCCGCAGCTGCAAAAGGGGTTGCTGTGCGTGAGGTGCGGCGGGCCTGCAGCGTGCCGCGTGCCTGTCAAGACACGGCAGCATCTGGCTCCAAGGCGCCGGTAAGGTATGTAGACAGTGGTAATGTAAGGTAAGGACGTATATACGCAATACTCACGGGCTACATCGGTCTCCGCACAGCAGGTAGCCCTCTCAGTATTGGCTCACCACGATCCAACGGCCTGCCTTGGCTAGGGACTGGGGACCAGAAGACGTTCCCGGCCCACCACGGGGGCCTGCCAATGTCATGCCGCCCCTTGTTCGTCTCCCTTGCCCTCTAGAGAACCTGGCTTTGCAGAAGAGGTTAGAGGAAGAGACGTTTGACTGGGGATCGCCAGGGATGTGGACGGGGAGTACGTATCGACGTTTTACCACTCGCCGCACCTTGCTTGCTTCGCATCCTCTCGCTGGCTGGCTCTCACACCCGTATACTTCATCATAAGCCCGATCTTGTCGAGGAACCAGTCCTATCTCTGGGTCTACACGTGTATCCGTAGCATATGGATGCATCGTAACATGCCTACCTGAGTGACGACTACGGGTACACCAAGCCATTATCGGATAGAGTCCGTAGATACGTATCTGTGCTCCAGGCCACCGATTGCCTGGCCTCCTGGCAGCAGGATGTTGCATGCAACATGGTAAGGCGCGTACTGCGGGTGCTGAACCTTGGAAGTTTGGAGGCTGCCAAAGATGATAGTAACACGGTTAAGCATATGGGTCATGGATGTGGCTAAGGAGTAGTAGGGTATTCGTAGTTCGTAACTTCGTCCTTCGTGACTTCCAACAACATGGCCAGGGCGGATAGAAGAAAAAGGTAATAGGTTATGGATCAGGACTGGGGGGCAGGCACGGGTACCGAGAGGGAATAGAAGATTGGCTTCTTGATGTCCGTACCTTACACCACCTGAAGACGGAGTAGGGATACCTCTTGAAGAAAAGTCAAGTGGATTATTCTCAGCCCGTAGTAAAGTAGCAGAACAGGGTGCCTGAGCTTGGGCGTTGTGGCGGGAGCGCCCTTTGTCGCATCACATCCATCCTGCTGCTCGATTCGATCGACATCAGACTGAAAACAATGAAAATGGAGAGGGGAGAAGGGGGGGGGGGGGGGTAAGGGGGGGGGGGGGGGGAAATGTTTATTTGTGACTATATTAAAGCTCCTGCACTGCTGGGACGAATCTTGAACTGGCCCCCCCTCTTTTCTTTTGTCAGTCAGTCTGGTCACTCTCTTTTTTCGTCTTCGTTTGGTTTTTCGCTCTTCTTCCTCTTCCCCCTCCTCCTTCTCTCTACCACCCCAAACTCCCCTTCTTTTCCCCCCCCCCCCCCCCTCCCCCCATTCACCCCGTTCCTTTCGAAGCAGAGCTCCGGTAGTTCTAGCAATTACCTCGGCCGCTACGTCTTCTGGGGCATTATTCATAATTCTTTGCTTGACTACCTCGCTTTGCCTTGTCTTTGCATCAGATACCTTGCTTGTGCACTGCATTGCTATCATACCCCTTTTCACTTAATTACTTCGTTGCGGCTGCTGGCTTTTCATCGCTTTTTATTTGATCGCCTTCGGTTTCACACTGTCGACTCGGCTCAGTTCTCGTCATCCTCAACCTCAAGACGCCCCATCCGGACTACCAAGAACCGACCTGCCAGACGAGTAGTTCATCACTCAGATTCTGGTTAGTCGTCACACCCGACTGCAACATTGTCAGACAAATCAGCAGTCATCAGCCTGGTTTAGTCACCCGCTCCGAGGCGGCAATTCGACTCAATTTAGCGTCATTCGTTCCATCCGAGACTCCGTCACACCCGAGTCACAACTCTGCAGGAATTGCCCAGCTTACCTGCACATCGACCTGCATCTTTAGAGGGTGCGTGAGAGAGCAAAAACAGGAAGACAGACAGTCTCTCCGAGCGTAGAGCCTAGAGTTACGGTGTCCATCTCAGTAAGATTGCGAGGTTGCCAAGCTTGCGAAAGCACCGACTATTTCCGTTTGGACACTGTTCTGAACCTGTGTTCTACCCGACATCAGAGACGTTCTGAACACACTTGTACGAGTTTGTGGTAAATCCGCCCAGTACGGATACCCGTTCCATCACGCAAGCAACAGTCGTTCAATCGCGGCCTAACACAAGGATCTACACGGCAATAACGCCCATCAGTACTTGACCGATCCCATCGGCGTCGGTGGTCCGTAAGGTCCGGTTGCTCCCAGTTTCCATTTCCTTGGACTCTGGAGTCTAGAAAGTTGCTTGGTCGACCTTCTTTTGTGTGTGGTCTCCACGTTGTAGGAACAGTTCTCTGGTACTTGCTACTTCTCGGTTCGCCAGCAGTCAGTTGTGTCTGCTATTACCGCTTGGTGTTCGAACTTCGCTCGGCCTTAGCGGAGAACAGGTCCCTGCCACCACCCGACCCCCTGCCCACTTCCACGGTTCGCCTACCAAGTCAGAAGTACCCACCTTGAGGTACTCGTGCCTTCCACCACATACCTTACGGAGAAAGGTACTTAGGTTTTCTGCCGTGCAGCCCAGGCCCCCGGAAGGTGCTATTATTACTCTTTCGTCACTGCCGCTGCATTATTTTTTGCGACAATTAATTACCACCTAGCCGTCCATCGCTCACTTTCCGGCCATTCACCCACCTCAACTCACCTTGCACCTTGGATCGGTTCACGCGGTACAGAGTACTTCGCTCCTCCATCCATCACACCCATACCCCGATCTCCATCCACCTCTCTCTCACCTTCCACGCCCCGTCGGCGGAGATACGGCAGTGCCACTATTCTTAACCATGTCGGGCTTCGTCTCCTCGCCCACCGCCCTGCACCCCGCCCTCAGTAATCCGAATCCGCTTCCGCCGCCAGCGCCATTGTCACTGCAACAGCACCAGCCGTCCGCGTTGCCGTCCTCGTCGCCCTCTTCCGACCCCCATGGAGTTAAAACCTCGCTTTCCGACCGCCCCAAAAGCTCCAGCGCCAGTGTCAGCACCACTACCGTCCACGACCGACCTCTCTCTTCTTCCGCCTCCACCTCCAACTCCGTCTCCCATTTACACTCGCACACACACTCGCACTCTCTGTCACTGCATCGCAATGCTGCTGGTCCGGTAGCAGAGGAGGAACCCTACGCTGGCGCCCAAGCCGGATTTCCCGCTACAGCTGCTGCAACACAAAACCCCTCGTCCTCGATAAGAAGAAGCTCCCTATCAATAACCTCTACCGCCGCCTATCCCGAACTGCTCCCGCCTCCTCTTTCCAAGTCCACCAACGCCAACCCCAGCGCTGCCGCCCATCCTCTCAAGGGCCATCGTCGCGCACCTTCCCACGAAGTTCCCCGCCAGACTATTATGAAAGCCTTGGCTTCGGTTGTTCGCAGAAATAAACCCGAAGCCCTCTCACTTACCGGCATGTTGTCCCAGCAAGGCGGTTGCGACAACCGCCCCGCCACTTCTTCGTCCCAGAAGCTGGCCGACGCCTTGAATGAGCTGGCCAACCGGAGCATGACCCCCACCACCGCCTTACCCTCCTTGCAGTCCCCCTGCTTCTATCACAACCGATTCGATGATGCCGTCAACATCGACAAGGTTCTTGAGGAGATCAAGAATGACGACTGCATGTCACACTCTAGGCTCGTGCAGACAGCCACCGGCGTCCGCGAGGTCTCCAAGCAGTTGCAACGTCGCCCCATCAAGCGCGCTGTTCGCAATGTCATGATTGTCACCAAAGCTCGCGATAACCAGCTCGTCTACCTGACCCGCGAGCTCGCTACCTGGTTGCTTCGTACGCCGAGGTACGGTGCCGACGTTGGCGTCAACGTCTATGTGGACGCCAAGCTGCGCAACTCTCGACGCTTCGATGCCAATGGCATTGTTGCAGAGAATCCTGCGTACCAGGACATGCTCAAGTACTGGACGCCTGATTTATGCTGGAGCCAACCTGAGAAGTTCGACCTAGTCCTTACCCTCGGCGGTGATGGAACCGTTCTCTTCACGTCATGGCTTTTTCAGCGCATCGTGCCCCCCGTCTTGTCCTTCAGTCTGGGCAGTCTCGGCTTCTTAACGAGCTTCGAATTTGAAAAGTACACGCAGCACTTGGACCGGATCATGGGTGACGAGGGCATGCGTGTCAACTTGCGTATGCGCTTCACCTGCACTGTCTATCGTGACGGCACTCTTGGCCAAGAGGCGGAGGAAGGAGAGCAATTCGAGGTTCTCAACGAACTTGTCATCGATCGCGGCCCATCCCCATACGTTTCGAACTTGGAACTCTACGGCGATGACGAGCTCCTCACTGTCGTGCAGGCCGACGGCTGCATTTTCTCCACACCGACAGGATCAACTGCTTATTCTCTTTCGGCCGGAGGTTCCTTGGTACACCCCGACATCCCGGCTATTCTCCTGACACCCATCTGCCCGCATACCCTCTCATTCCGCCCGATGGTTCTCTCTGACACGATGCTCCTCCGCGTGTCGGTGCCGCGTAATTCGCGCGCAACGGCGTACTGCGCCTTTGATGGCAAGGGTCGTGTCGAGTTGAAGCAAGGAGACTACGTCACCATCACTGCCTCACAATACCCATTCCCTACAGTTGTCCGAACACAGACGGAGTGGTTCGACAGCGTTTCCCGCACTCTTCGCTGGAACACGCGCGCCGCAACGCAAAAGGGCTTCGACCCCTCTGCTGGCGGCAGCCTCTGCCCATCTGAGGACGGCAAGGATGAAGATCCGGAGTGGGACATCGACACTGACTCGGCCTGCTACGCTAGTGAGGACGGGAGTATCAGTGCGAGTCCCTTGAGAAGGCAGATGAGTCTGCTGGGCATGTGATTAACGGCCGTTTGTTTATTCGTTAGAGACAGAGCATCATGATTCCCAACTTTCTTCAAAACCACAAAACAGGCATCTCGGCTACGCAAAGCAGCACGCTCTGTTCTGTTCGACTATTCTGCACTACACCTTCGCATTTCTCCCCACTAGCGAGGAGGGTGGGCTAGACTAAGATGCTTTGGCATCTTTTATTTGTTTGTTTCATAGACTTGAGCGATTTCGCAAGGCATAAGAAAGACAGGAACGCATGGGACGCACACTGCTGTGTGTGCGTGAATGGAAAGACTGAGACCTGACATGCTCGAATGAGCAGTGTTGTCCAACGTCACCAGAAGACGAGGGAGATAATACCGGTATTGGCACTGGCACGGTATATATAGCTGTTGTGTGCGCAGGCCAACGCACCCGCCCTCCTTTCAACTTGAAGGAAGAGAGGGGAAGAGGATGTCGATCCTCTTGCGACCAGCGAATACATAGTCTCAAGAGAGAGAAAGAGAGATAGAAACAAAGAGAGTGAGATAAAAATCTCACCAGCATCTGCGGTTGGTGGTAGATCCGACCCGCAGGTGTGGTCACGTACCAAACAGCTTTTGCCACGAATATGAACCTAGATCCCTTCAGCCCTGTGCCTGACTCGAAGTCACCTCTTTTCATGTATTCCTCCCAAACAAAGAGCGTATGTAATCTTGACATTCTGCAACAGTAAACATGAGGTCTGTTTCTGGATGAGCATGAACATCTGGGTTATCGTATTAGAGCATTGAGAATCCATACCTATCTATGGAGACAACAATAAGATGGCACCTTGGCTTACACCCTTGTTCACACAGCGTCACACAGACACCAATTAACACTACTCGGTGATCCGAAGCCAAAGAGACACATCAGTTATGTTGTTAGTTTTTTTTTTTTTGTGTTTCATTGCTCTTTTAATGACTTGCTTCGTCGTGGCGCCCTACAGGCTTGGCCAGAACATAAACATTGCACATGTATAACCGACTTTGCAGAGCCACATCTACAACCAAATCCCAAGACGCCATTTGCTTGTTATAATTCCAAGCCCCAACACAACACCAACACATGAGGATAAAGACGGTACTCCTTCAACTGATACGCAGTGCGACATTAGAGAGCGAGAGCTGGGTTCCATCATGTCGGTCATGGCTCCTGCAAGAGACGACAGAAGTATAGAACCTTCGCAAGCGATAGATAGGATGACCGGCACATCCATCTCTGAATTTGCCGGGCTTCCAGCCATGCTTACTGTGTCTTCCTGTGTCGCAACTCGCTTGACGATGGGGCCACTGCCCATGTTGTTGGACTTGCATCTGTCCGTTGCTACCACGGAGCCGACTGAGTGTCCACAAGGGGGCACAACATAGACACTCACTTTTTGTGTAGATTACTCCCGACGAGAGTGTGAAGCCGCCAACCTCCACGCCAAGTTTCTATCGCCAGGCACCTTGGCTAAGAGATAACAGACCTGCGATGCAATCCATGTCGCCCTTCTTGCTTGGGCTCACATCGCCGCCGCGCATGAAACTCTCCACCTCGTCTGCGCCCTTTGTTGTAGGCGAGCTTGAGCTCTGCTCATCCTCGAATATGGTGACATATTTTCCGGATCCTCGGCATCCCATAGCGGGCATCGTTCTGGCCCGGCTGCTGCTGAATATAGCAGGCCCGGGATGGTCCTGTAAAGTACGACCTGTTCGTCTCGCATTGTTCTGGCTGTCAACGGTAGCCGGCAAAGGTCTTCGGTCATTAACTGGCGGCAACCGACGCATGTTGCCTTGGTTCTCAGGTGTCCAATTCTCCTTATCAGAATCACCCGATGGAGATATCAGCATGTCCACCTTGACCTTGTCACCCAGGCTTTTCTCTTCACCTGGTTGAGATACGGACTCCTCGCTATCAGTGAATGATGTTTGCATTCTAGCCATGCTGGAAGATGTGCGACAGAGCTTAGGCTTCTTAGCCTGTTGAGGTCGAGAAGCCGGCCTACTTGCAGGACAGTTCCGTTTGGAGCTGTTGTTCTGAAGAACGCCGCTGGTTGAGCGGAGAAGACTGATGGCAGCGACAGCAGAGCCATTGGACTCATCTTCAGCTTGCGTCGTGAGCTCGTCACGAGTATCAGCATCACAGCACAGCTCCCAAGCGTGGGCGTCACGAGATCTGCCTCGTCCCAGTGCCGGTGGCAGCGAGTCAGTGAGGGCTGTTATGGGTGGTAGAGTCACGCTAGGGAGGGCACTGTGACTGCGCTGGAGTGGTCGAGCTATTCTGGGCTGAGGCAAGGCTGCCAAATCCGAGAATAGCTTCGTAGGCTGAAAGCGAGGGGGTGAGTTCTCATTAGAGACAAGCTCAGCTTTGCCTTCGAGCGAAAGCGACAATCGCACCTGCGACTGTTGCGACGATTGCGGAGAGGGCAGGGTTTGTGATCCATGTGCAGGCGGTGAGCAAGACGCAGGTGTATATAGATCGGATCTGCATGATATATTAGCTAAACGACGGTCCACGATGAACTGAACGAGACATACTTGGGGGTTTCGTCAATGCTGCGGTTGAGCGTTGAAGGGGTTGAAAAGGCACTTGCTGCGTTCCAATGAGACGATGTGAAGAACCCAACAGAGTTTGAAAAAGAGGATGACCCTGTTGAGTGAGGCTGAGACGAGGAAGCCGTGACTTGGGATAATGGCGTCTCCAAAACCGTCGTCTCAGGACCGCCACTTAAAATGGACGGTGTTGCGTGTTGAGGCTGTTCATCCGCCTCGTCTCCGCGCACTTGTATAGCCTTGACCGGAGTCTCCGCAGGCACGACAGCGTTGATGGGAGCTGTTTCTGCCACTGGCGATGCTTGTTCTTCCGGCAGGGAAGAGGTGTAGGCAACTGGATCCGAAGAGAGTATCTGCATACCACCGTACCGGAGGGCAGCGATCTCCTGAGCGGAGAGGGGCCGCGACTTGCGCCTGTCATTCTGTCGACGATTTTGGAACCATATCTACACGCTCGCAATCAGCACCAAGCGCGACCGTTGTCGTACCGGCAATGTTATCAAATACCTGGACCTCCTTTTCGTTGAGAGAGACGCGCTTCACTATGTCTAGGCGTGCTGCCTTGTCTGGTTTCGGGTTCGCAACATAGGCAGCCTCAAGTATCGACTTGTCTTTGGCACTACAGTGATCAAACAAGAGTCAGTGGCTGCAGCACAAGAACGCGTAGCAATTGGGGCCAAGAACAATGACATACGCAGTTCTCTTCCTCTTTCCCTTTGGGTGACGCTCAGAGTCGGGATTTGACACCTCGGTCTTGACAGACGAAGAAGGCGCGAAGTCGGGGGTTTCTGTCCCAGTTGCAAGAGGCTGTCTGGTAGGAGTCTGCGCGGGTTGATCTGTCCGGAAGGAGGATTCGCGTGGAGAGGGGGAAGAAGAGGACTGCGGTGCTCCAACCAAGGCTTGAGAGGAGATGTCGGAGACAGACATGGCGGCGGTCGAGGCTATGAGTAGTAAACGACAGTCATGATCTGGGGTCGGTACAACTGAACGAGGAGTCGCGAGCCGGGGGCGATGATAGAGAGCGTGCACTCAAGGAAGATTGGACGAGACACGGGACAGGCGTGACAATAAAGTGAATTGAAGATAATTGTAGGACTGCAGGCAAAACAAAGTTGGGAGGAGAGTAAAGTAAAGAGGAAGAATGACGAAGAGAGGCTTCCAGGAACGGACGAGGTGGGGAAGCGAGAGTGTCGAGACACACGAGGCGCGGTTATTCGTCGCAATTAAGGTCAGGTACGGTCCAGGTGAGTTGTGGTGCCTTCCACTTGGGTTTTGGTGTTGAACACGGCGCGTCTGAGAACCCCAACTAGGGAAAGGCACTTACACGCTAGAGACGTGGATAGTGGAGTTGCAGATACCCGGCCAGGGTACCGTAGGTACTGAGCTTGGTCAGAATACCGGCTCAGTGCAGTGATATAAAAGTCTTTCTGAAATTCATGTTGAGCAAGTATTTGTAAAAAAGAGGTGAGATTTCGCTGCAGATTCAAGAAAACTCGTACTGACGCGTAATACTCATCGTATTTGGTCGTGAGTGTGATGTGAAGTATTTGAGTGAGTAGCAAGTGATAATCATCTACCAAGTACAGTATCACTAAGCCTACCAGGTCAGGTACCGCACAACAGCGCGATCGCGGCACGGATCCGCAGACCCACCAAGTCACATCCACGTCTGTTTTTGTGTGATTTACCACCTTACGAATACCTCGCAGCAATGTTTGCGCTTGAGCATCAGGCGCGGCATACTTCCATCTACATTTTATAGGCCTCATATTCCATGGCCGGACGAATGCGGCGCAGACAGCCTGTTAGCCAATCCAAGTACACATTCATCTGAATTGAGCAATGTCGTTCGCAAGACATAGCCAATACATGCACGTACTTCAGCACATGGCTTCATGTTCACTGACCCAAAGGTCCGTTGTTCCTTGCTTACTTAAAATCAAGTCTACGCGCTCAATGTAGGTACCTAGCTTCTGCAAATTAGTGTCATAAGGTAAGGTACGAATACCTAGCCTACGCATAAAAGGCTTGGACCAGTCACGTCGCGCGTCTGTTTTCAATTGGGAAATAAAACAAAAACAGTCTACTTTCCATCACCAGGGGCTACATACACCGACAAGATTGAAGACAGACCCTAGAAATACCTAACACCTTAATCATTTGCGGTCCGCATGAAAATTACAAGCACGCATCGAACTCTGCTAGTCTTACCGTTGACGACCTGACCGATGGACATCCCTTAGTCCACTCGCTCTCTCATCTTACCTCCACACCTCTCCTCCTCATTTTCTGGACTTAGCGTGCTTTTGGTCTGGCGCCTCGCCTGATGAACAACGCGCGTATGCATACAAGTCTGCCTCTCGCGCCGTATAAGCTGTTCGTGACATACTGGATAAGAAGCCCATAAGGCCGAATGTGTGAATCGTATCCAAAAAGCGAAGTCGAGATTGGTCATGTGCTGCATTCTGAGATACCACTCTTCGTCATTTTTACATGCCACCACGCGCGTGCAAAACACCCCGGTTCGACCTGAATTCGATACTATGCTTCCGTCAGCGGTAGAACGCGAAGGGCAACTGGTCGTCGCTTGTGCGTGGTATTTGACCCCAGACCATCCCTCCTCCGTGTACCCACCCTGCCGCATCTGACCGAGTCTGCTCGGGGACCATGGAGCCTGGCGCGAATGCGAATTGAGGCATGAAGGCTGGAACAATATACGTACACACTTGATTGAGTACGGAAAACCTTTGTTCTCCGTCATATACCAATTAACGCCCACCTTGCCCTCCCACCTCGAAATACAGCAGACCCAGTGACGCGCGTGGCAGTTGGCACGTAAGCCGCACTCAGCAAAAGAATCTCCATTAGAATCCATGTCCTCCTAAGTCCCGCTAGCAACTCTCGGTTCTTCCGTCAGACACCAAAGTTCCGTACTATCATAGATTAACACCCAGCCACCTCCCCGACACACAGACAACCAGACGCGTCGCTGGATCCCGAGTATTTAACACACCAGCACTTCTGTTACTGGTCAACCAAAATCGCGTTCAAAGAAGCGAACAGTGGGTATGCACTGACTTTGACAGAGTACACGGTATCGTGTACATCCAGAGGTGGTTGGTGACCATCAGAGACGGCCCCGGACCCTTGAAAACACATACCGGAATCTGGTACAAAAATAGTGCTTGCGGCCACAATACAGACCCATTTGTGCAAATGCTCAGGCTCCTCTCAATTCGAATTTCAGCTGCTAAGTTATGCGGTACAGCTACCTGCCTTGCGATTATGTCTCCAACAACTGAATTGTGTTTGCCGAAAGCTCAACCTACAAGGGCTTCCATAGAAGTTCATTGTTTCTATACTGCATTCAAGAATACCAACTTTGGAATATATTACACAGGATGAGTAACCGTTCCCACCTCTCACCGACACTCATCGAAAGGCAAAGCAATATTCTGGGGTCTGGGCCCTGGACTTTCCATTTAGGTACTTCATTCGGTCTCACTCGCAACCTGGGTCCGTCACATTATCGTCAAAGGTACTACTTACTTTTGTGCTACTTATGCACCTTTCGAGATATCTGGAACCCACTTATTAT
Organism: Colletotrichum abscissum; assembly: GCF_030869225.1. NCBI lineage: Eukaryota > Fungi > Ascomycota > Sordariomycetes > Glomerellales > Glomerellaceae > Colletotrichum > Colletotrichum abscissum. The sequence continues at coordinate 935,406 of NW_026849988.1, read as the reverse complement.
CTCTCACTCAGAACATGATGTGACGTAGCGTGGTTGAGTTGCATGATGTGGTCCTGACGAGACTATGTTGTTGACCGTTTCTCTACCTGCCTTTGCGGTCCTTCTTCTCTCTCATTGTCTGTCTGCGTGTCTGTCTGTCTGTCTGTCTCCCCAATCATGCCTAGCTAACCATTGAATTGCTATCTAATTAAGTGCATTGCGCTGTCTGTCGAGGTACGGATACGCATAGTAGAGAAGAGGACGAGCGAACCCGAGACACCTTGGTGGAAATGTAAGGACTCAGTGTTCATCTTGTAAGGCGTCAAACTAATCAAAGTATGCTGGTCGTCTCGCAGCAAGTGTAAAACCCTCCATCCAGCTCCGAGTCTACCATACGAACCGGCCGTGCCGTCTTCTACCATAATGACCGTGACCAGCTATTGCCGGTCTGCGCCAGAGAATTTCGGTTCACGACGTCCTTTCAACCGTTCCACCGCGTTGGGATCATGTCCATGCCGCGTCTCTATCTTTACAAGTCTTCGTCCGAAAGCTCACCGGGCAGAGGCATGTTGGCGGCCTCGTCCATCTCCTTGCGGTACTGCTCGAGGAGCTGGGCGTCGACCTGAGCGGTGGGGGGGGCGAGAGCCGGTGCAGCAACGAATTCCTGTGGAGCAATTAGCATGAAAATTTTGGAGGCAGAGACCGGTGCAGAAGATCGTTCGGGAGCATACCAAAGCGGGGTTGCCGACAAGCTTACGTGCAAGCCAGAGGAAAGGCTTCTCGAAGTTGTAGTTGGACTTGGCAGAGATATCGTAGTACTGAAGGTTCTTCTTGCGGTGGAAGGTAATGGTCTTGGCCTTGACCTTGCGCTCCTTCACGTCGACCTTGTTACCGCAGAGAACGATGGGGATGTTCTCGCAAACACGAACGAGATCGCCTAGATGATCCTTGTTAGTTGGGCTGGTCGTTTGGGGTCAAAGACATAGACTCGAGTCATGCCGATCCAATGGGTGCCACGTACGGTGCCAGTTGGGGACGTTCTTGTATGTGATACGGGAAGTGACATCGAACATGATGATACCGCACTGGCCGTTGATGTAGTAACCATCACGGAGACCACCGAACTTCTCCTGGCCGGCGGTATCCCAAACATCGAACTGAATCTGACCAAAGTTCTGCGCGCGCTGAGTTAGAGACCGGCGACCGATGCTATAGGGGAACCAAGCCGATGGGAGGTACTTACCGTGCTGAAACCCAGAGGGTGGACTTCGACACCAAGAGTGGCCATGTACTTCTTCTCGAACTCACCAGTCAAGTGACGCTTGACGAAAGTGGTCTACAACGTTACACACTGTTAGCAACGCGATAAAATGGAGGGGGGAAGTGGAAGGGAATGCTATCGGCTGAAGTCGAGGGGTCGATGTTGGCGAAGAGGGCAAACGATGCTGTCGGGCGCAACCTCGATAAGGGCCATGGGGGACGAGGGAGTATTAGAATCACCTTTCCGGTACCGCCATCACCGACAAGAACGAGCTTGAAGGTAGGAGTCTGCTGAGTTTCGGCCATGTTTGCTATCGGTGAAGGAATCGGATCGGTGCGAGTTAATTGTAAACAAGCGGGGCTGATCGCGAGGTTAGCAGCTGGCGCAAAGCGAAAGAAGGCAAACAAATGGAGAGATTCGTCGACGTGAAGGCGCAAACCAGCGTCGGCAAGGGCGCGGAGTAGATGAATTCGTACCGGAGAGAGGGATGGGTAGTGGGCTGTAAACTTTTCGACGAGTGGAAATCGTCACCGACTGATCGACTTTAGGGGGGGGTTATGTTTTTGAGGATGGCGGGGGAGCTTGCAAGGAAGCCGTACTTCTTAAGCGAAAAATTCAGTCAGGCAGGCCAACGAAGTCGGGTAGGCACGATTGGGCTAGGCAAGGGTCACGTGCGTCGCTGTCTCGTCATAGTGGGGTTCCCTTTCAATGGGCGACGGCAAGTACGTCTCTTTCCATTCGTTCTTTCCTCCGGGCCGCTTCCATTTGGGTGACTGGATATTTCCTTGCCTCCTTCAGCAACAAGTTGGGTTCCATTGCTTCGGGCACTTGAAGATTAAAAACCTTCGCCGGCAGATCGCTCTCATCAAGAACCCCAAGGTAAGAAATTTCACACAGTTTGGCGGCGAATGCATACTTGACGCGCTCGACAACTCTCATGCTCGTATCATGGAAACTACCAAAATAATTTTCGAGGTCCGCTTTTCCGTCACTGCTTACCTTAGGCGTGGGCGGTCAATCCAGACATAGTACCTAGGTACGGCACCTTTGTTAGCCATCCATTGACATTCTTCTTTCTCACCAGAACATGCAATCATTATCTCAAAAGTAAGTAGTGCCAACATCATCCTCCGCCACACATCTCACAAAACCCCTTAAACATTCGACACAGGCAGCTGTCCCATCAGGCCGCGACTTGCTTTGTAATCCAACTACCACTTTGCCTGTTCCTAATCGCTGCCTGTCCAGCCATGGCAATTATCTGCCTAATGGTTCATCTAATGACCGCAGCCGATGGCTTACACCAGGTACTTAGTCATGCTAGTGAATCCAGAAGTATGCCGAGCCACGTGGAGTCGAAGCGGCCTTCCGGCCAGTTAATTCTATCTTTCGGGCACCCAAGGCATTAGTGACTCTCACTGATCGTTCTCAACAGCGCGCAGCCGTGTACTTTTCGGAATGAATCTTCGTGTCTTATGTCAGTGAAGTTGTCGCGAAACATGTCGGCCTACTGTACATACGGCGATATCAGATCCTTGTTTGGTCGCTGCAGCTGAAGCAATATATTCCTCTCTCACAAAGGTAGGATGTGACAGCCCAGCAAACCTCTGCCACCCCAATTACGTCTCGGAGTGAGTGTTACGTGCAGCTCCTCCCGCGCCCCTTGGCTGGGTCGAGATATCCTGACTAGAACAGGTCGCTTTGTCCGGTTAATGTCATATCCACACGAGTGTCGGGCAATAGTCAACTTACACCTTCATTCCCTTGCACGCATTCGGCCACCTTCTTGAGATTGTCGTGGTTTGAGCTGTTGACGTAGCCAAATATGCGAATTTGGTCATTCGGCTTTAGGCCAGCTAACTCAGCTGGGCTTCCCGGAACCACAGCGTTGACCTTTGCGAATGGCTCCTCCAGCGGCTGAGATGCTGAATGATCTGCTAGGGTGTTGTTGGCACCCCCGGAGAGCGGAACCTCGGGTTTCTCCTCTTCTTGCAAGCTGGCAAAGTGCTCATGGAGTTGTTTCTCAACCATGGCCATGAGCTCCTTGTAGTCATTGCGGAGGTGGATGATGCGGGCTCTGGTAGTACGCACTATTACAATCAGCAGGGTACTAGATCTCTGCCACCAGAGGAGAAACACCTTGAGCAATATCGAGATCGGCTCTTGGAAAGCCGTCTTGAGTTGTGAGAGGTGTGTTCATGTCAACCCCGTGCTGGCTCACCAATCAGCTGAATACTCGCTTCTCCATGTTCGTCTCCGAACACTGGAGCGGGGGGTCTTGAAATCACAAACAGAGTCGAGGACTGCACCCAAAGCTTTCAATTCAGCCTCCATGTTTTCTTTCTTGTTCTGTAGCTCGGCAAAAGAGAGGCGACCAAGGTCACCGTTCCTCGACGTATTGCTGGCTGGGCCCGAGGGCACGGTTGGAGCGTGTATGTTGTCCATCCTGAGGGGCAATCCCATAGCTGACCGGACGGACCGATAGAAATGCGAGGGGGCTTAAGTGCGATGAAGAGTCGGTTTCTGACTTCTTGCAGCGATGGCAGACGACTTCGTTCATGTGCCCAGTATTTGAGCTGGAATTGATGTTGGTGGACCTCAACTTCACCCCTCTATGTTGGGGTATTGCATCGACATAGAAGACATCCAATTGTGAGCCCCGCGCCCCAAATCCTTGGGCAGCGTCATGGGGACCTGCCTACGTAGCTACCTACCTTAGCCGGGTATCGCAGGTGCTTAGGTACCTGAAGAAGGTGCCTGTCCAGCCTTAGATTCATTGGGCCGTGCCTGCCTTAGGTATCTTGAGTGCTAGGGTAGGTACCCAGCATTGTGACTCCATGCGCTGACTAACTCACAAGACCTGATGGAGCCTAGAATCACTGCTGGTACCTGAGGCACAAGAAGCGGTCTAACTGGAACCCCGACGCGTCCATTCAGCGACCCGATACAGAGCTCTTAGTTCAACCCCAGCCAGCTCCCGATCTCCTGCTAGACTGTCCTTGTATCGACGTCACAGTTCCATTTCTTCTTCCTCCATCCTCTTACCCCGTCCGCTCTCTGCCTCTCCGATCATCATGGCGACCGGCGTCGACGCAAAGCTCCTAAAGTCCACCAAATTCCCTGCGGAATTCAATCAAAAGGTTGACATGCAAAAGGTCAACCTTCAGGTGATGAAAAAGCATGAGCCTCGCCTTCCATTGTCATTCAATTGCTAACTGATCTCTTTCAGGTGGATAGCCAGCAAAATTTCCGACATCCTGGGAAGCGAAGATGACGTTGTTATCGAGCTTTGTTTCAATCTGATCGAAGGGCCCCGATTTGTCAGTATTGTCTGCCTCGACCGATTCTCGCAATTATCTTCTGACTTTCCTCCAGCCAGACATTAAAGCTTTACAAATACAACTTACGGGCTTCTTGGACAAGGACACGGCGCCATTCTGCAGGGAACTATGGAAATTGTTCTTGAGTGCCCAAACAAGCCCTCAGGGTGTGCCCAAAGAACTTCTAGAGGCCAAGAAGCTAGAGTTGATACAAGAAAAGGTACGTATCAATCTTCATCCACAGCCAAGGACAGTCACTGACATAGACCAGATGGAAGCCGATCGCGCTGCAGACGAGGCACGACGCCGCCGAGGCGATATCGACAGGCGTCAACAAGATGGCCCGGCACCGAGAGATAGGGATCGCAGTGAACGCGGACGCGGCCGCGGCGGCGGTGGAGACATGCGGCGTGGTCGCAACAGTGACAGGGACTACGACCAAAGAGGTAGACACGGAGGACGGTTTGGTAGCAACAGGTCGCGCTCACCGGCTGCGAGGAACCGTGATCAGAGGGACAGAGGCTCGTTCCGTGGGTCCACTAGAGACAGCTATGTCCCAAGGAATCACGGTCTCGATAGCCGAGTATCTGGCCGTCGTCGCAACGACACGCGCTCTCCGTCTCCGGCATCCGCCACCTCACGGTCGCGCAGCCCCGATCGCAAGCGGGATTTTAGTCGTGGCTCGCCCCCGGCCCCCGCCCGACGAACTCGTCGAGAACGCAGCGTATCCAGCCCCAGGGCTACGAGAAATCGATCGGCGTCGCCGAGAAGAAGCCAGGGGAAGTATCGCGAATCACGAAGGAAAAGGAGATCTTCACGAAGCCCTTCGACGCCCTCAACATCGCCTGATAAACGGGCGGCTGCAAAGCGCCGTAGATACTCCTCTTCACGGAGTCGTTCGCCAGGTCGTGAGAGACGATCCCGCAGTAGAAGCTCGAACTCAGCATCGTCTCGAAGTTCTAGATCACGCAGCCGTAGCTCTACGCGTCGAACCTCTCGGGGACGTGCAAGTCCGAGATCTCGAAGCAGTCCCCGACATCGCCACGATAGTAGCGTCTCTCGCTCTCCGGATCCCAGCGCTCGCAGAGCAACAGCCGATGATATTAACGAGACTGATCGCGAGAGCAGGAGAGGCCAAGGAGAGGGAGAGGGTGAGGCAAAAGGAAGCCGGAGACGCAACTCATAGCCTCGCTCATGGAGATCGGCTGATGACTCTAAGAGGTGACTTCCAAACTTTGCACAACTTTAAACAGGCCGATTCCTGCGTCACAAGACGATAGGTGGGTGGCGATTCTTGGAACGAGATCCGACAACTCAAACAGGTCTGGCTAATCTGATACTGGCACTATGCAGACACAACGTTGCCAGGTCTTCCAGCAGCGTTGGCGAAGGCAGAAGATCACGGGAGAATGATAAAAAACAAGAGACGCTAAGCTCGCATTTCGCCTCATTTACAAACGGCTAAGGCTAATCGTCTAAGAAGTTTTGCTGCATACCTTACACAAACATACGAGCTCGCTGGTCAAGGGGGTTGAGGGCCCAAGGCGAAGCCATTCGCTCAATTTGGTACGTTGACTGTATCTTCTCGAGTCCCATAGACATAAGGCACCTGAGGGATTCTGCCTACCTCTTCCGTGATGGCTGTTTACACAGCTCGGTCTCTACTACCTTGCATTTCTTTTGTCCAACAAAGTACCAAGAATGGCACGATACAGTCATGATTATAATTCGCTATCCCGTTTCTTACCATCACCGTTGCTGTTTGATCCAAAGTCAAGTACGGCCTTGAAGAGGGGGAAAATTACCAGACTTAAGTCGGCGATGACCACACATTCGTAAGCTAGATAGCCATGATCTTCCCAATTAAACTAGTCCCCAATCTTAAAACAGATTTCCCTCCTACATTCCAGACGTAGGAATTGGATACGATGCATTGGCAACACTAGGTACTAAGTGCCTGTGACATCAGCCTTTCGTTCGTGGTGAGGACGTTGATCTGTAGCCAAGCTAAACGCCAGGTTCACTTCCGATACTCAGTCGTTGACCGTATGCACCGTTTCCCGATGCGCAAGAGCGAATACAGCCGTCACGAACATCATCTACATTAGAAGGTGAAATCTTATGGAAAAACTGGAATTCCGCATCTTGGCAAACTCATATAACTACCTTCGCGGAGGTACCTACTCACGTCAAAATACGGTGGGAGAGCCAAGGTACCTTGAGGCTTGAGCACGATCCGACTGGGTACCTACCTAGGTAGGTAGGTCTCCACTCGTCCATGAACGGCGCCCTGTAGCTCCGTGGCTCCGAGCTAGCATTGGAAACTACCTTAATGCATGGAGGTACAACTCAACATTTAACCACCACTTCAATCCATTTCATCGGCCATTTCAACTTCCTTCCTCTGCGTCCCGTCACGTCGATCAGCCGCCCATCGCTCTTTCCCAAAATCATGTTACGGGAACTGAACGAGTAGCGGTGGCATTGTTTCTTCTTACCCCCAAGCGTATGTGTCCGCTCACGCCTAACGTTCCTCGTTTGGAGTGATCTCCAGGGAAAGAACTGTAGGTCTGGAGGCTCCTGTGTTCCCGACGTTCATTACTACTCTCAGACTGTATGAGGGCCATCTCAGTATCATATTTCTCTTAATCCCACGAAACCTTGGGTTCTCATAGGTGTGAGGGCCATATTTCCATCCGGCAGGCGGCTTTTGAGTCGGGTCCGAGACGCAACGAATTGACAGTAGATCATTCGTTGTGTGACCTTCAAGCTATCACGATTTTCAGATCTGACAAGTGTACAAGCTCTCCAATCTCTCCCAAGCTCTTTCTACTCTACCTTTCACAGTTGCTATTGGCAATCTAACCCATCACACCTTTCCTGTTCTATCTTGCGTTCTGGCCGAGGTATCTCATCCCTAAGAGAGGCTGCAATGGAGCTTTCCTCGTTGCCTCACAGTCCAACTGAAGACGATGGCAAAACTGCTTCATCTCAGGCTGGTGCACCTTCAGACGATGTGAAGTTCTTCACACCAAGGAACGATTGTCTCTCTAATGTCAATACGTTCGGCCCAGCCGCCATGAGCTTGCAGAGTCAGTCGAGCAGGGACAACAAACGAAAGGCTGCTCAGAGCATTGTGGAAGTCAGTGATACTAGTCAAGACCTAGGCACATCCAAGAGGCTGAAGCTTGAGGCTATGAGGATCAAGTCGCCTCAGTTGCCTGGGGATAGATCACTTCTTCCCTCTGGAATATGGCATCGAGTTTTCGCATTTCTCCCCCCTAGGAGCTTGGGTACCTTGCTACGAGTTAACAAGCTTTTCAACGGGTATCTTGATTCTCACTCCGCTTTCGACAACACTGCTCTTTACCCGGAAAATGCGAGTCTCTTCAAGCCAATGAAACCAGATACAATCTGGCAGCAGTCAAGGAGATTGCACCATCCCAGAATGCCCTCTCCGCTGGGGAATCGTACTGAACTCGATATGTGGCGGCTATGCTGCACCAAAATCTGTCAATATTGCGGTGTTACAAATTCGATTGATCAACAACAAGAGAATGCTGATCCCTGGCGTCCAGGGCCTGGAGTGTATGGTCTGGCAACTGTATTTGCATTTGGCGTCACCTGTTGCGGTCCCTGTCTTTTGAAACATTCTGTGAAGGTCTGTTTGCTGCTTGAATCTCGTCATCTTTCGTCTACAAACTAAACGTTCCATAGGAGATCGACCTGTTACTTTCTTCCATAACCCCATCATCCCTCATCCCAGCACTCGCCTCTGTCTTCGTCACACCCGAACTGCAGGCCATTCCATCGAGCACCTTGGAAACCAACGTGGGCGATAACAAGCTGGAGACTACAAAATTATACTCAACCTCCAGCATCACTGCCGCCAAGGAACAGCTAAACGTGGTTCAGAGCCTTGGGACAGCAGCTGTCGAAGAGTGGCTCAAGGGACTAGGCGCCCAGGGTAAAGAACACAGAATTGATGCATCACGATGGGAGAAGTGGGCAGCGGCTGGCGGTCTGGCGCAAATGTGCCGGAGCGTGCAAACTATGGGAAACGGGAGTATTGATGAACTGGCGCAAGACCAAGATCACGAACCACGAAAGTCCCCTCAAACTTCTTTAGAGGACCGAGATTCCGAAGGCCGCAGTAGGTCAGATAAGACCCACGAAGAGGCTGCCGCGCGGAAGGCATTACGGCGTGCTGAAATCGAGCGGCGCGCAATGTTACTCGACCCTCCTCTGCCACCCAACGTTGTTGTCCACATGCCTTCTTTTCAGGCAGCCATACAAATCACGGCCGCCTTGGACGAGAATGCGTGGAATACGCTGAAGCCCAAATTGCTGTCTCAACGAGCCGATGCCGAGAGGAATATCAACAGGGGTCTTACTGAATCTCGGAGCTCCAGCATTGAAACGAAGGTCGAGACAACAAGAGAAGTGACAGATCAAGACTGGGACGATATCCAAGGTCCGGTACGAGCGCGAATGTCAAAATATGCCGACGAGATCATCCGCGGTAGCTGGAATAAGGGTCGCAAAGTCAACAAGGAGAATAGCCCACGTTTTGCAGCGGGGGTCCTCCTATCCGTGCGGTCAAGATTCTACGCCGATGTTGCGAAAGACGCTGCGGATGCTATCGCAGCAGGGCGGCAGCCTGTTGTTGATCCCCAAGGTGGCCCCTTTACACAGAAGCTCACTCTGGAGAACATGAAGTGGGTGTTTGATATGAAGATCAAACAGCATACCGAGTCGTATAGGAAGGAGTTGTTTCTTTGCAATGGTTGCGAAAGTCATAGGCTCTACGGATTTGAGGGGGTCATACAACACTATGCCGCAAAGCATACCAAGGCCCTCAGTCTCGGCAACATTGTTGTTCACTGGAGAGCCGAATGGCCAGAGCAGCCCATCTTCAAACCCAACGGCCGATCGACCAAAGGTTCTCAGCAAGCCGCAGGAAAGGGAACCGCCCAAGGTCATGCGGCAACAGGACCCCGGCCACCTCAAGGTCATGATACTCTTAGTCGGAGTGGCAGTCTCCTACCTAGCCCTGTGCACCGTTTTCCGTCTGACCAAGTTCCGCCCCTTTCCTATCACGCACCACAAGCTGCCCCGTACAATCCGTTACCAACATACAGTACGGATGCCAGCATACCGCGTGCGCCCTACCTACCGCCGAACTTTGGGCCGTCTGGAGCCCCCCAATTTTATCCTGTGGCATCTCCTAGCTTTGGACCCATACTCTCTGGCCCACAAGAGCAACCTCCGAACATGCTAGGAGCACCATATACTGGCCAACCGCATAGCACTCTTCCACATCAAGGCAATCCTCAGCCACCGTCTGCTACACCTCAAGGAATGCCCTTTGCGTCATCGTACACCACTCAGTTGGAAAACTTGGCTCGGATAGCGAGAGACATTTGGAACTCGCTTAGCACAACCAGGGACTTACCTGGGCCTTTGAGAGTATACATCACTATACACCATGTGGTCAAACGTTTCTGGCACAAATTTGGCGAGCCTCCCTTGTTGCGGATGTTTAACGATGGCTTATCAAACAACAAGGCTATGCGTCCAGTTCGCAATATCAACGGACTGAGGTGCAGATCCTGTACATTGGGTCTAGGGCCACCAGTCAATCCAGAACGCACCATGTTCTCGCTCCCGCAGCTCGTCAATCACTTCGAAAACCAGCATATCGGATTGCAGCAGGTCGGGCACAGGAGTGGGCCAGGCCTCGATTGGACACAAGATATGATCCTTATGCCGGATGTATCAGAAATTCCTGACTTGAAAGCCATTATTGGCGGCAAGGGACACAAGTTCAACATAGTCAATGAAGCAGTCCCCTGGGTCTTCAATAAGCCCAACGGACCCACACAACAATCTGGGGCCGCATGGCCTTTAGGTGGGATGGTACGGCCCAGCGATTCAGATCGAACCACGGATGATACTTGGCACACCTATGCCACGCATGCAGATGCTTCCAGTCATGAACGCAACCCCTGGCATGGTCCTGAAGCCATTCGAGAATCAGCGATCGTGGGTCAAGCGCAACAACGCCGAGACACGCAGCCGTCAACGGAAGATTATAATCGAAGATCCGCAGCGCCCCCGTATAAGCCACTGGTCACTCCTCACGAAGCACACGAACCAGGACGCATCCTTCGGGTCTCAAACATTGACCCTTGCCGACAAAGCTCTTGGGGCGCTTCTCCGACAGAATTTGATCGAGAGGGCCGCACCATTTACTTTGACAGTGGGCATTCTGCAGGTGGCTACAAAACGGATCATTACATGCCGTCAGGCTACTTCCCAAACCGTACTTCAGCATTGCCCGACGAAAATCGCCATGGGTACCGTGAGCAAAGTCGAGCCCCTGATCGAGTCCTGGTCGAACCTCGGTATGGGCATGGTAGTAGATACCCCGAAGGGGAGGAAGAGAGAGTCAATCGTACGTTGGATCAGTCGAGGTTGGTTCGGTCACGCCAATTACTCGACCGAGAGCAACTGTTACCGCAGGACACAAGGCCTGGCCCAGCAAGATATGCCCCGGTAATTCCTCATTCTTCAAGGGCTGCTGAGCTGGATTCTACACGTTCATCAGCGGGGGATCCCGATGACTTTAGCTTGACTGCTGCTCTCGAGTCGCATCTTGCTCAAGATCGCGACGCGCTGGCTCGGGTACCCAAGGCTGGGCTGCTGGAGCGCGAGGTAGTTCGTCAAGAGCGCCGATCCACAGCGCGCGACGGACCCCCATCGGACTTTCCCAATTACCCTGAACAACGACACATGGAAGTAGAAGTTTTCGATGACGCTCGCCATGGACACTCCACGCAATACATGGCAGAATCGCATGGATCCCGTCACACCGGACATGCTTCTGAGGTGTCGACGTACTACCACAGCCCAGCGGTCCCTCAAAATTCAGGTCGGAGCAGCGACAATCGCAGCACAACGCGCTACGCGAGCGCGACTCGCCCTCAGTCTGCAGGTTACGAGGAGACTTATGAGATTGTGCACGTACGAGATGCAGAGGGAGAGTACATCGTTCGTCGGCCGATTCTACGAGAGCGAGAAACGCATCGGGTTTTGTACGAGGGTGACACTCATCACCATCAGAACAGAGGCTCATACTCACACCGTAGTCACGATGCTCTGTACGGCTCGATGGACCAGACTCCTATTCCTGGCGAGCGGCGAGATGCTTTCTAAATGCACGAAGCTTGCACTGCAGGAGCCCAATTCATGATTGCTCCATCATCGTTTGCAGAATATGACTCAAACAACCCAGCGTCCATGTCAGATCCCGGCGCTAAAAGACCATCAGAGTACTAGCCAGACAATGTACCTCTTTAATGGGATAGGAATAGCATAACACAGTAGTCAAATGCAGCCGAATAGCACCATGCTCTACTTATTTTCCTCGTACCCAAATCTGTTTTTGTTTCACGAAAACTGAGCATCAAGCCTGACTCCATGTGATTGCAACGGATAAATGGGCAAAGAATGCTTATACAGGAGGCGAATCTCTCAAGGTCGGCATTCACATTCTCTGGGTGCATTATAATATACCCATAGCTGAATATTAGTCTGACTTTATTGAAGTTGAGGATCTTCTATTACACACTTCTTCGACACAAAAAGGTACATGATAGGCACCCAGCAGACTGAGATGAGGTACAGCACAACGATCATGGCATCGTTTCTCAGACATCCAAGAGCCTTTTCCATCGGAAACGCCCCCTAACGAGACCTCGCCTTTTATCCGCCTGACAACCCCGAGAGTGTATATCCGTGTGCGCAACACACACTGAGGTAGGAAGTGGGGAAGAAAGAGAGAGAAAAGGAGGTAGGAAGAGGCAGAGAGATACAGAGAGATAGAGAGGGCGTTAATGCAAACATGTGGCGCCAGTTTCGCCATGTCTGTTTCTTCTTTTCCAACACGTATCTATAACACTTCACCAATGATCTTGGCCGCCTCCCTGTACGTCTGGAGCAGCTTCTCGCACTTCTCACGCTCCTTCTTGACACCGTCATCTTCGTACAGAAGCTCCTCAAACAGCGCCTCCTTGTAAAGCTCGCTGACAAGTCGGTTCTGGACTACATCCTTGCAGTGGTTCACCAACAGGTGCATGACAGCCTTGGGAACTTGATCCGCAATCGACTCGCGCACGATGTTGAAGTAGGAAGAGATAAGTGCTCGGATAAGCTCTGTCTCCATGGCTTCTCGTTCTGTCATGGCTGGCTCGCCACTAGCCGTACCCTGGAGATTGTATTAATACTCATCAATGAGAGAAAAGGAAGAGAGAAACCTACGAAGAGGGAGCCGTAATCTATGGATTGCTGGGGCTTGCCAAATTCCAGCTCGTCCCGGGACGAAGCTTGTGCTGGGGCACGCAAAGCCACTTTGTCTTCAGCTCGCCGGATGCTCTGTGAAAATGTGGGCTCAGAGCTCTGGCTAACGTGCCGAGCGATGGAGGAGTTGGGCGATGATGCTGCTCCAATCGCCGAAGCACCATCCTTGCCGAAGAAGTAGGTCAAGAAAGAGTCGCGCGCGCCGCCCAGGCCCTTATCATTGAATCTTGACGGAGAAGCTGATCTTGCTCCGTTGAGCGCCGCATTCAGACCGGTAGTGCCGTTCTCCCGTACGCCGGGTGACAAGCTGCGCGCGCCCTTAGTTGCCTGCTTCCGAAGAGAATTCGATTCGGCCTTTTCGATGACAGCCGGCTCTTCCTCCTCGCCCTCCGGGCCTTCGGTGCCATTAGCGCCCAACTCCTTGAGACGCCTCTTCTCCCGTCTTTCTCGTTCTTCCTGAATCAAACGCTTTCGCTCCCTCTCCTGTTTATTGCTCACAACGTGACTCATGGCAGCGGCGGCACCCAGGAAGTTGGGATGGTTAGTGTTGATGTACGCTCTTTGGATCGAAATCAAAGACTCGACATAACCGGAGGTCGGCCCTAAGCGTTCTCGCAGCAAGTCTGACACGACCTCAATCAGCTTAGCTTGCAGTCTCGGGTATCGAGACAGTTCAGTTGAGCCGCAGGTGTGACAAATCTTGATGAGCTCCTCGTAAACAAGCTCTACACATCGCTGACTAGGAATTTCGAGAAGCTTGATCTGAGGCTTGACGAGAAGGTCAAAGGCCATTTCGGGTACGAATAGACTGGGACGGGGACCGGTGGAATTGCGAATGGCTGTTCTAATATCAAGGGCCGAAAGATTCGAAGTCGGGTCGATGGATTCTAGGGACATGCCAAAGACGGAGTTGAAGATGTAGTAGATACGAGCGCCGCCGCAGAGCTCCTTAGTCGATATTTCAGTCGACGTACCGTCAATGGATGAGATGAATGATGTGGCAAAGCGTGTCATTTGCTGCAAGATGAGGGATCCACGGTGCTCCTTGCCGCTAAAGTGCATATCGCCATAGCTTGCCAGTTCCTGTTGAGTCTGTCCCATGAGAGTGTTAAGGCGAGCTTTGATATCCGGCATGCGCTCGCGAATGTGAGCCATCAGAGTCGTATTCAGCGTCTTGGCCAGGTATTGAGTGCCGCATCGACTAGCAATGTTCCGGTAGGCGGGGTGGTGCCTGAAGAACTCAGATTCAGCCTTGAGAGCCTCCTCCATGGGTTTGGCGCCCTGAATGTCCTGCTGAGAGCGGTTGACAACACCGATGAACCCAAGTTTCAAAGGGTACACGCGGCCAGATAGGATATCCAATGCGTTCGTACCATGATCCATGAGGTCCACCTTGGTAAGCACGCCAATCGTCCTCCTACCAAGAGGGTCGACATGTCGTGCGAGTTTAAGAGCCTCCGAGTTCACAATATCAACATTGGCAGGAGATACGGCAAGGACGATACTGTTCGGCTTGGCGATGTACTCGGAGATCAGGTTCCGCGTCTGCTTTTCGATGTCTGTAGGTTGATCGCCAATAGGAACCTAAGAGCTTGTGTTAGAGTATGCCAGGCGTTTGACGCTGAGCACTGAGGAAGGCAAGCATGGTGGCATACCTTTGTGAGGCCGGGAAGATCAACAAGTGTCAGGTTGAGCACATGTGGCGAGTAGATCTTGAGGTTAATGGGCTGTCTGTTGATGCCCTTGTTGTTGCCCGCCACTCGTGCTGTTTCGTTCTCGATCTCGCGCTTTACATCCGAAAAGTCGTTGAAGCGGCGGTTTGGGATATGGTGGAACTCGGCCCATTCGGATCGTCTGGCAAGGTCGGGAGACCTGTAGGGGTCGGAGGAAGGGTCGAGGGCACTCTCGTCCTCAGATACGTTGATGAGTTGTAGGATCAGGGGTCGTCGAGTACAAATGCCACTGCCGCGGGGCAGGAAGTCACGACCGACAATGTTTTCGAGGACGGAGGATTTTCCGGCTGACTGCGAACCAACTACGACCTGCTCAAATGTTAGCGATTGGACGTCTAGACAGCTCATGCACCATGACTAGACGACGTACAATTTGGGGGAGATCGAGCGAGTCACTGCCAATAGTATTAAAGACCAGGTCTTGCAATTTGTTGACAGTGCCGAGAAGGTCGTCTCCGAGGGACGCCATGGTGATTGGGTGACGCTAGGAGGTAGAAACTCCCACAAAATCGGGTTGGAAGAGGTGGTGGTGGTGAGGAGTGAAGCACCCGTGGATGTCGAGGAGAGCTTCGAGAGGCGAAATAGTGGAAGCTCCTGCACACGGCGAAAGGCCAGGCCGAACGGGGAGTCTGCAGCGCAGGGCGACGCAAAACAAGGCAGGGCACCTAGTGCAGGTGAAGGGAGCAAGCGCAGGCTCGTCGGGAGTGATCGGCTGCCTCTAGAGGTTGAGGGCGAGGCAGAAGATGAAGAAACTACAAAATTAAGAACGAAGCCCCTTCAGGCGAGATGGAATTTTTGGGCGAAGGGGGGCTTTGCTCGAGCCGATGCGCGTAGATGCTCTCCGGCGTGTCGTTCAATTTCGAGAATTCATGCGCGATCCACCATGTCGCCTACGCAGAAGGCTCCAACAAACGACAAGGCACGTAATGCTTAGCTTGGTACAGTGGAGGAGATGGTTCCTAGTATTAGCTAATACACATCCATGGATCCGCTAGTCCCTGACACCTCAGGCTCGGTTACATCACTATCAGTACCTACCTTACTCTGTATGAGCCAGCATATTCCAAAATAAGCTAATTCAGAGGGTGAGGAAAACAATTATTGCGGTGAGGCTTTTCCCAAGAAGATGAAGAGAAAGATATCTTCCATAACCTTTCCCCCCCTTCTATCGCGAAGAGGCTTTGGGTTTTTTTTTGGTCTTTTCTTCCTCCCTGAATTTGTATGCAGGTAGCCGGCGGTTCCATCGGTGCGCGCACTGGCGAGTGTTCAAAAGTAAGAACGGATGCATCAACGAAAGTTTCCTCTCTGCCGGAATCTTCCAGTAGCAACACCAGATAGATGTAAGAGAAGACCTACCTATTGGATTTTGATTCTGTGGTTTGTACCTATTCGTACGCCTTCGCCCCTCAGCTACCTACCGTAGATTGCGTAGCTAGTTAGTTACCTTGGGCGAGGGTTTTTCTTGAGGTACTTAGTGACAGGTGCTCTGGAAAAGCCATAGCGTCCCGTCGTAGACTCTTGGGTGTCACTGGGTGCCAAGGAGACTTTAAGTTGCTGTTGGTACCTCAGGAACCTCACAGAATCGACCAGTATCGTTCCACCCGCCTTTGTCGGACCTCCTTCTACGTAGCTATTGATTCCACTACAGAGCCAGCGCATGTGAGCCTTTCCGCAACTTGAGCAAAAGAGGCAATCGAGAACCGCATACGTGAGGTAGGCGATACAAGCATTCAATACCTGCACAGGTAAGTCAAGCTGCGGCGCCGTTCTGCCCGAGCCCCGGACACTCAGATTTCTCACCCTCAATGCTCAGGCTCAGATAAAGATATCCAGGCACAGCAACTTCTTCACATCAACACAGCAGCAACTTCTCAAGACAACCTATCAGCTAGAACTGTGTTGAATCATTTGTCGTTATCGAATCTCACCCGCGTCATCTTTACCATGAGTCAACTTGGTGGTCCAGGTTCTCGACAAGCCAATGCCAAGCCTATTCCGTTCGTACCTGACCCGGCCCTTCTTCACAACAGCCAATGCGATATGTAAGGTGGTGCAGTGCAGGCTAACGTGTGACAACCATTTGTTTTGTTACCCAGTCCTCAACGTGGCAGTTTCCCACTTGATCATGATGGTGAGTTGCGAAATGTGTGCCCCAGTCGATTGCGTCTTTGAGGTCCTTGGCCTGCTAATACGCACCCAATCAGGCGAATGCAAGCATGTTATAGCTACTTATCTCGAGTGCATCAAGAAAGTACGAGGAGTGAACGACGCTGAATGCCGCGACCTTGCTAAATCCTACCTTGCATGTCGGATGGATCGGTAAGTCTGCTTTTCACTATGCGACTGTGGACGAAACGACGGACGACATTCTGACTACTGTTGACTTTGGCCTCAGAAACCTCATGGCCAAGGACGAGTTCAGAAATCTGGGTTTCGACAATGGACCGAAACCAGCAAACGACCCAAACGGTCTGGCTTTAAGCCAAGCTCAAGCCCAGGGAAGTACTGGCAAGGACAAGGACGCAAAGCCCGGCGAATTGCGATGGTAATATCACGGGTCCTTGGAGGCTCTTCAGTCGATTGCTCCTCTACATGTACATTATTCACGGAATTCATACCAAGAGGGCATTTGTTTGCATTGCAACGAATTTGTGGGGGTCGTCAACGACGTGGTTGCTTGACAACGCAGATGTGTGAGAAATTGTCAATATTTGAGCCATTATGCGCGGCAAAGGAAGTCATGCACTCTAACAACGGACCCAGTAGCACTACGCTGGGGGGCGTCGCCCTGTGCATGGTAAAGCCCCAGGCAAGGGACGGCATGTTTGTTTACGCAGAGGCTGCACTTGGTCTAAGGCACTACTTACTTTTGTTACTTTTGACCCAGACCGACGCGCTTGCTTTCGGGACAAACTGGTTAAGACATGCTGAATTGCCCAAGATCTCAATTCTCAGATATTTAAGGTAGGTATGCAGCTATCTGATGGGGCACAATGGCGTATACAACTGCTCCTGAGGGCTGTGTGGAATACAAAACATGAGACGTAAGGTACATTCAGCATGGAAAAGATGTTCACATAGTGGGGCTTAAAAGAGGGAATGTGGTTTCTTTCAAAGAAGTCGACACAGGATCACGGGCATAAGCCATCATCTGTAGGCGTCTGCCACTGTGGAGCTGTCATTGTGGTTGTTTCCCTGAGAAGTGCTGGGAACATGCACGTCGCGAGGGGCTAACCTGGAAGGGCATCAGGTCACACTGCACTGAGGTGACTCCCTCAAGTACCGGGTGTGTTCCCGACGACGGCACAGAGCCCCCTGCGTACCTAGGTAGTGTAGCCGGGCAGGTCAACTTAAGCTCACCCAACCCCGTCGCCCTCGATGTTTCGTTGTCGCAGAAGAGAGAGTCATCGTTGCCCCGACAACATCCCACGCCAAATACCTCCCCTTACCTTAGCTACGGCTGGATGGCTCAAGTATAACTTCATCGCCGTCAATCGGAAAACCCCTCTCTCAGAGTGTCACTAAAAGACTAAGTCTTGCCCTTTCGTTCATAAGTAGACGCATCATCGTCATCTATTCATCTATTCGTACATCCATAGCCAAGCGAATCCACTAAACCTTCACCGCATGTTCCCCAGGCACCGCATCAATCTTCACCCTGTTCCCACTGCCTACTGCCTACCGCCACCACCATTTCCTGTCTCCACTGCTTGATCGACGACGTGCTCGCCGCACGCCAGCTCTCCAGCATGCATCGCAGAAAGAGCACTGAGAAGACGAGAAAGGTGACTCCTCCATCGCCAAGCTACATGAATAACGAACAATTCGGTGAGAAATGCTTCTGAGTGCTTCTCTTTTTCTGCCTGTCGTGAATGCTAATCCCAACTTCTTAGCTGCCTACTTGGCAAACCTCCGATCCAACAGAGTCGCCCGCCCCGGCGGAGCAAGGCCACTGCCGCCTTCCTCTTCAAGCATAAGATCAAAACGCCCTTCAATCGAACATAGCGTTTCCGAACCCCTTCCACGAAGCGAAAGTCCTGCACTCTCCACTCCAAGTTCTATCAATGTACCATCGCAACCGCATCCCCCTTCTGTCAACGCCAGTGTATCATCCCGTCATTCCATTCCGAGCATCCAAGGACGGGAGTATCAACCTTACCGCCCAACATCACCTCTGAAGCCTTCTCAGGTGGTGCCGACTGCCACCTACATGGAAAGAGGACAGCGATGGATGGAAAAGGAAGAGGCCGTGTCACTTCGACATGCCATGGAAGACATGTCCATTAAGAACGGCGAACAACCCGTCGAGGATGAACCCGTGGAGACGCCAGACGACGAAACACGTATCTATAATGCTGCACTCGACGAGGCCTCAGAACTGGTCTGGCGGCATCAGAATGGAGTCCGCCCTCCTGACAAGGACGCACCGTATCGGTACAAGCCTCACCTCAGAAAGAACAGTTATGCTCATGCTCGCACCGCAAGCGTGGGCAAACATGCCGACGGCGCCCATCCATCCGGCCTCGCTAGGGACAAGTCCAGGTCAGTTTCTGGCAGCTCTACCGACAGCGATGGTCACTCTCGGCGAAGTCGACCTTCCTTGGCTTTGTCACGGAATAGCGTTGGGGGGGAGAGTCAGAGTCCCGACCGGCCTTCGATGGACTTGGGAACTTCAGGGCCAGCCGGTGCCAGACCCCTTCCGAAACCCAGGAGCTCAGGGCAGCGTCGCAGCAGTATGAAGCGGAACATCAGCGGCGAAGTTCAAAGGCCATTTTCCGGTGATCAGATTTGGGAAGAGCCAGAAACCAATGCCCGGGAAGACAAGGCCAGGACGAAGCCAGCGTCGGCAGCAGACTTACCTCTGGTTGACAAACCAGAGAACCCCCAGAATCAAGTCCGATTTGCTACAAACTCACAGGCGGACCGCGTTGGACCCTGGAAACCCAGGTGCAATGTCGAGATTCAACGGAACCCACCGTCTCAGTCACGCAACCCACAGTACACCATCAACACTTCGGTTCCGAAGCCTGTGGTGGACGACCATATCCCCAAGAAGAACGGCATGGAGATACGCAGTGAAGATATCCGAGGGGCCACAAGTATGAAGCTGAAGGACCGCAGCGCGAAGTTGCCTACACCCACGGCTGTCAGTGATCGCCCTGGTCGGCCGATTGTAAGCTTCGACTCGAAGTGGAAGGCTCCAGACGAGAGAACTGATGCTAGGCCAGGAGCCGCGAGCCAAAACAACCAGCCGATGGAAATTCCTTCTATCGTGGTGGCGTCGGAGGAGCCTCCGTCGGACAGAACACGCAGCAACCCGATCGTTCCGGTCATAAATATTGACGGGACAGATGAGCCACCTGCTTCTAATCCTGGTATTCCTTTCATAGTCACTCCCGACGACGATGAATCTTCGAATCCGAAGCCGCGGCCCTTGCCTGACCCCAAGACAGCATCCAGAGGGCACCCTTTCCGGCGCCCGCAACGTCACTGGTCACCAGCCCCTGCCACTAGCAAACACTCAACCGCTTTGTGTCACGAATGCGCATTCCCCATTGAAGGTAGATTCGTCGCTCTGGGCGGATCCTCAGAGCGCTTCCACCCCCAGTGCTTCAGCTGCTTTGCTTGTGGTACTGGTCTAGAAGCCTTGGAGATTAGCCCAGAGCCAGAAGCTCATCGCCAAGAGCGCCTCGACAGAATTCAACGTCGCGCCCATGGCGAGGTGTTGGAAGAAACGCCAGGCAAGACCATGGCCGAAGACGGTGACGAGCGCCTACGTTTCTTCTGTCATCTTGATTGGCACGAACTTTACGCACCGAGATGCAAACACTGCAAGACACCCATTCTCGGGGAGCACGTTGTCGCTCTGGGAGAGCATTGGCACTACGGACACTTCTTTTGCGCGGAATGCGGCGATCCATTCGAGAAAGGCATGACTCATATCGAAAAGGACGGGTATGCGTGGTGTGTCAACTGTCAGACAAAGAGGACGGAGAGAAGGGCGCCCAAGTGCAAGAAGTGCAAGACTGCTGTTATCGGACAATACATTCGGGCGCTGGGCGGTGAGTGGCATGATGAGTGTTTCCGCTGCGCTTCTTGCCAGGGCGGTTTCGACGACGGCCAAATTTTTCCTAAAGAGGTTGGTGACAGGGTCATGGTACTATGCACAGGATGCCGCATGATAGAACTCAAGGCATAACGATGTAAACGAGCAGACTGCAGAATTGGGCGTTGTTTTGAGTTGTCTAGGATAGGAGTTAGGATCAAGGAATAGGGGAAGCGTTTGCGCTTTTGTTGTCGATTAACATTCTGTATTGTTTTCAGCTTGAGTAATGGCATAGCGTTTGGCTGGATAAGGTACTTTAGGGGGAAAGGTGAAGAACAAAATAAAGTGGTAAAAGTCATAATCGTCATTGACTGTCTTCATATGGCCCTATTAGGAGAATCCGTTGCATCCATGTACGCCATTTGCGACAGCCGAGGCCTTCTCAAGAAGCAAGAAATCCATCGCTCCTTCGACTACTCCCACCATGTATTTTCCCGTTATTCTTGCCTCCATTTGACTACAGGGAACCGCCGACCTGCTCCTGGTGCACCTCGAGAGTGTCTCCATCCGCCATCTCGAGCTGATAGTGCCACTCGCGTTAGTATCGCGTACAATGTCGGAGGCAGCCGCGTCGCCAACGCTTACCGTGTCTGGGGTATCCGTGGGTTGGACACGCTGGCCCTCGAAGAGGAACCGAACAGAGTTCATAGCCTTGCCTTGTCTCTCGCAGAAGGCCGTCATAAGCTTGTCCAGCTTGGTCGAGCGCTTGATCTTGAAGAAGACTTCATTGTTGTTGTCGGTAACCTTGATGTTCAGGTGCTCGACGGCGGGCGGAGCATCTTGACCGCCAGCAGACGGGCTTCCGTTCTCGTGTTCGCCAGACATTTCGTGACTATCGCTGACAGGGTAAAAGTCAGCAACGGCACAAGATTGTCGTGGGTCGTTTGAACTTTGGAGGGGTCAACGGGAGTGGGTTGATAGAGGTCGAAGCAGGGATATATTGCTGATGGGTTGGTGTCCACCTACTTTGCGCTGCAGGGCGTATTCGCGATAGTGTGAGAGATCGCACGTGTGTGGCTGTGAAAGCTCGAGAGTTGGGCTTGTGAAGAGCGCGGGAAAACAAACACGCGATATTGTGCAGAAGGTGACTTGTAGAGTTGACGAAAGGCGGAAGGTGGGGAGCGGTAGTGGGAGGCGCAACTGAGTCCGAAAGACAGGCGCTCTAGGTACCTACAGAGGTCGGCAGAGACACTGGGCGGAAGTGGGATGGGAGGCGATTGATTGGACAAAGTGGAGCCTGGATTTTCTAAGGCTTACCTTAGGTAGGTATTACCTTCTCACCCCAGATGTCGCCTGCCTAAGCCTCAAGGTGATAGTGAAACTTAAGTCAGATACCTTCTTTCCTACCTACACCAACACCTCAATTTAGGTACCTTACCTTACCTTAGTTTTCATCTGAATATTTGCCCCTTCCCAGAGTTTCGTGGAACTCATACACGTAGGTCGGTATTCGAGCATCCTCCTTTTTGTCTCCCGTCATTGCATGATTCAGGTGCTCTATCATTAATAAGCATATTTGAGAAACAATCACGAGGTTGAGACTCAATGCCCATGCTGGCTCTTTGCTAACATATTCATTGTCCACCAGGACCGGTCGCAACTTCGACGTTTGGCCTTGAGCAACGCTGCCGTTACCGATCGTCATGGTAGACTCTCCGACACCGCGTCGTGTTACGATGTAGCTGCTGACAATCCAATGTAAGGGTCAGAATGAGGACCTGAAGGCGAATCCGCCCTGCCATCCTCGTGCTGTAGGTCCATTATCCAACCCATGAATCAACTTAACAGATCCAGCGCTGACCTAGTTCCGCGCAGTGCGCTATTCAGGGTAGGTCTTGATCATACAATTCTCCATGGCTTCGTTACGATTCAAATACCAGGTGCAAGGCTGAGTCGGCATTATTAAATCTGACTTGGGCTCGCAGATTGCTTAACCAAAAACGGGTACAAGGAGGAGAAGTGCCAGTCGGTGATTTTGGCTTTGTACGAATGTTGCGAGGCTTTTTACCAATCAAAAGGAGACAGCGCTACGTCGGCGAGCTGTCCCAAGCCAGATCTGCTTCGACTGAAACTGTCGAGAATACGTGAGGAGTCGCGCGAGGCCGTTTCCCAAAAGTAGCCAAAGGGATGCTGAAATGTACACTCTTCCATAGATATACGTTAACCCGAGTAGAGAAATCTGGCAACATTCAAGAAAGAGGGAATTCTTCTAGGCATTCGTTGAGCGCGCTGAGAGACCCCGTAGGATCTGAACAAGCATTGAGTGCTTATTCCGAGACTCTAATACAAAAGCCTTGACATTGAAGAAGAAAGAGAGAGAATATTCAAAGAAAATTTCCAACTGTGTGTTGATAAAGGCTGCTAAAGCGGGTCCATACTGTGTTTTTACATGTATTTACACAGTCAATCTCTGGTCTGTCCAAGGCATAGGTCTGGAATAGGTATGCACACAGTGTTTACTCCTGCCCAAAGTTTTGACGCGACGCGCGCATCTAGGTACTGCGCGCACGGGCCAGCTAGGCGCTAGCTTGCCTTTCGCCTGGGACGCCTGTCGCTCCCGGCGCCGCAAGGTGAGGTACCTTACCTTAGACGCCTCATTGAGCTGCCAGCTGGTTTGTTTTCATGATTTTTTTCCCGGTAGGATGGGAGGTCTGATCAACTATCCCAATCCCACTATTCGAGTCTGTTCCTCCAGCCTGTTTCCTATTTCCTCTATCCTCAGAGTCGATACGTGGGAACTCCTTCAATCTTGTCGAGGGCCTGGGAAAGTTTCTGCGCGCAAGGGCTTCTTAGGTTGCAGCTAGTTACATCTTTGGCGCTGCAAAGCACCTTGCAAAGTCATTTATGCCGCAGCATCCATGACTTGATATCTCCCCGGCCTGGAAACACAGACGCCCACAATCATTGACAGATTGTAAGCAGACGAGTCACTGCATAGTCTCACTTCGTCCGCAAGTTCTGTTTTGGCTAATCACCACCCACTAGGATCGCATCGGGACTCCATATTTACCCTGGTCCCATGCGCAACCTTGCCGACGACCAAAGATCGACCATTCCACATTGAAGTTAACGAGGCGACCGGATACCTTCTGTTCCTTGTGCGCAAACTTCCGATCAGTATTCCCCTAGATTCCGTTCCCTTCGACAACAAATACATTCCCGAAAATGGACGGAATCGGGCCTGAAGTTGAGGTGTTCGCGAACATCCTCGACGATTGCCTGGCAAACCAAGGCACCGATGAGGACAAACGCGCTAGGGTCTTGGGGCTCGTAAACGCATACCACGATTATGCCGCCGAAAAGCTGTCGCAGCTGCGCAAGCCACGCCGTCAGGGCTCAATTGGCGACAATGAGATGGACCTGGACGATGAAGAAGAGGCAGAGGCTGCGGCAGATTCAGAAGAGATTCGAGTATGGGAGCAAGAAAGACAGACATGGGATCTCGTTCGTCGCCTTATCCCGCTGAGATATTCTGTTCGATCTTCGACGAACCAGGAAGCTACGTACAATGGAAAAGATTTGTGGAGGGCATTCCTTGCGAACGACCAGTTGGCCACAGAGAGGAAGACCATTCTCGAATGGTTACAACAAGGCGCGAGAGCTGGCCCCGACATCGACGACCTCGTACGAGATCTCCAGCAAAACGCTGACAGAGGAGACATCATCGCTCACGGTTGGATACACACAAGGTCTGCCATCAAGTTGCAGAAGAGTGTGATTGGTTCTTCACGCCCGCTTGATGTGCATTTTCCGGAGGTCGCACGCTCTCTAGTCAACTCAGACAAGGCGCCACTTGTTGCCGAACTAGACCCAGACTCTGTGATCAGACAGGGTCGCAAGTTGGAGCCACAGGATGAGTACTTTGAGAGGGCTATTTGGGTAGGCTGCTTCCAGCTGCTTCGAAGAGGCTGTACTGTGGAGACTACGCGGGAGTGGTGCTTGGAGAGGACGGAGGTCTGGAGGGCTGTATCCATGTCCGCCTTACCTCTTGCAAGTGACCACGGCGAGACCACGCTTGTCGACGACCCTTCAGCGCTTACTCTGTGGAGACGCATGTGTTTTGCTCTTGCTCGCCAAGGAGGTACCGATGATATTGAGAGAGCAGTATATGGGGTGTTGTCCGGAGACATCCCCAGCGTGCAAAGAGTATGCCAGACTTGGGACGACTTCATGTTCATGCACTACAACGCTCTGGTTCGCACGCAGTTCGACACTTTCCTACTCAGCCAATGCTCCCCGGAAGCATCGGCAACCATCCGCTCATCATTCGCTGCTTTTGACGCAGTTCAGTTCCACGGCGATGCCGCCACGTTGGAGCAACGCCTGATCCGCAACCTTGAGACAAGCCCGCACACAAGCAAGGAAGCTCTGGAGCCTATCAAGGCACTACAAGCCGCCATTATCTCCAAAGACCTCCAGCGACATTTCTACGAGCAGGGTGTGGCCATCACACAGAAAGCGAATTCCAAGGAGGCATCTGCGCTCATGCCCGATCACAACTGTCGCAACGTCGACGTAGTGACGGAAAAGTTCGCCGACATCAAAAATCCCGATGGCCTGCGAATTGCTGTTCATGCACTCATCATCTTCGATACGCTTGACAAACTCGGCACTTTGAAAACAAATACCGTAACAATGAGCTCAGATCATGATCGTCGTGAATTGCAAGAGAACACGATTACGCAGTATATCAGCTTGCTCCGACTAGCAGGCTTGGAGGAGTTGATACCACTGTATTGCTCCAGGCTTCACCCATCGAGAGCCTTCCAAGTGTTAAGCACAAACCTACTTCCCATCACCGATAGCGAGGCTCGTCAAGAGCAGCTCTCCTTCATTCACAAAGCAGGACTGGACGTGGTGGATTTCGTCAAGGCACAACCACAGTTCTTGTTCCAGACCTTGGACTCCGATACTGCGCAAAACGATGCAATGCGGGAGTTCCAGATCATGGACGATGGCCCGGCGTCCTTGAAGTACGGGCGTTCCATCAAAACAGACTTCTTCGGGGAAGATCCCGAATCCATTGACGCGGTCGACGAGCGCTTGATCCGGTCAGTAGAATGGCTGCTTCTAGTCAGCGAGGCCTGGCCATATGTCTTTTCTATCGGCGTGGCAATTTACAAGCACTTTCTAAGTATGACCCTGCCTTTTCAAGATAGATGACGCCTATCAGCTAACTGGAACCCCATCGAACAGAGACCATGCATTTGAATGCTGCCAGAAGCTTCGCAAATCGTGTGCCATTCGACAGCATTCTGCGCATGCGCTCAAGCGACTTCCCTGAACAAGCAGAAGACGAACTCTGGTGGACATCAGATGGAGAATTCTGGGTCAACCAGCTCGAGGGCGCGGGTGCGATGGACCTCTCGCCAAGTCAAGTAGTATCGGACGCCAAGGTCTTACGCGAACTTGAGTGTCTCGTCAGAGCCTTGGACACAATGGAGACTGTCGCTTCCCTAGCGGAACTGTCAAGAGAGTATGTCAACCTGACCTTTGGCTACAACATCTTGCTAACCACTTGCAGGGACCCGTCTGTCAAACGAGATTTCTGGGCGAAGGTTGGCAACGAGGTCAAGGCGGCCAAAGAACACGTGCGACCGCTACTGGTTGACTGGCTGGGTGATCAAGGTAATTGCTACTTAACTCACATCTTCCAGATAACTAATCCGTTCGTGACAGAGGATCAAGACTTACAAGCGCTGCGGGAAGCATATCTTCCCGAGACGATCCTCGCTTACATCAGCACGCTCCATTTCGCCGGCACGACGCTGACGAGGGATAACTTTTTGGAGTGTATGGAGCTGGCGGCCACTATTGCGGAGAAGGGCTCCGATGTGGCAGAGTGCTTCGCCAAAGCTAAGCGAATGAAGGAACTGGTCGAGTGTTTTGCTGCCTGCAGCAAAGCTCTGGCCGTTGCATCGGGCGAGAAAAAGGCGGCCAATTCGAGTAGCAAGAAGCTACGGGAAATGGGATGGTCACGGGATCTTTGGTCCGTAAAGCACTGAATTGGGCAGTCTACTGGCGAGTCACAATGTTTGTTAGGAATAAGGAATGGGGATCTGAGGCCTCTACATGAGATTCAGCTAGCGCGTGGCTTACCGCTCACGAAGACTTCGGCCGGGCGTGATATGCCTCGAACACACCAAGGTCGTTCAGCTGCCAAGTTGATCAATGCAGGGAGGCGATAAATTACATCGAGACTTGCAGACTCACAAATAAAAGAGTATCACAGCAAAAAGTCTATTGAAAAAACTGCGTATTTCGTACCTCTTGAAGCCATTCTTGTGTTGAGTTCCTATTTACAATTGAGTATTCCGTACAGATATGTGTTTATGGGTATGATATCATAAAACGCAGATGTGAGCTTAACTATACAACATGTACAATTCAGTCACAATTTAGTTTTGATTGGTTAGTTTCATTCATCCGCTGTGGGGGCACCTGACAAGGTCCTTGCTTAACGTTGTGAACCTCGCACCCCTCTGCCTGATGAACCACAGCCACATTCCGTCTTGTAGAACCACCCCGCCCAACGAACGCTGACATCTCTGTGGTCGGAAGATACCTTGCCTTATACTTTGATCAGCCGACCAAGCGAGTCATTGGCCTGAAGATTTTCCTGGGCCTTGAGAATAAGGATCATCTTGTTGTAGTCTTTAATCGGCTGCGTGTTTATGTCCACATCATGCATGATCCTCCACCACCGGTACTCCCACCCAAGCCGGGTAGCCACGACACAAGTCGTATAGGCACGCCGGTTATGCTCAACTCGCCCCGGCACGGCAACGGTAACGGCACCGGGCCTGATGTGGAGAGTGCAGGCGGGAGCCGTTTGAACCAAGTCTTTCAGCCGGCCGGGCTCGAAATAGCCCGACCTGAGTCTGTGCCTGATCCGGGCGAACATTGGCTTCCCAAGGTGTTGCAAGACAAGGCGTACGTTCCTGGACATGGCAGCGGCATCACCTGCTGTTCGTTGTCTTTCTCCCGGCTGATGATGGTATTAGAAAACATGACCTCGCTGATATAGCGACCAATGTGGACCTGCTTAATGCCCTTGCACATGCACCAAGTACGATTCACCCATCTCTCTCGTCGTCTCATCAGGCCCTTCAAGCGGCCTTGACCGAAAACCTTGAGCTCGCGTCACGGCTTGTGGAACTCGAGGCTCGTCTAGCCCACCAGCGCTCCACGACTCAAGCGCAGCTTCTTTCAACACATGCGCTCGAGCGCCAGTGGCGGCAGAAGCAATCCGATATGGACCACGCGTTAGCACCCTTCTCACCGGCTGCCATGTACCAACGCCTGGGGCAAGGTGTCCATGAGCAGGCCTCGGTATGCCATGTCTTGGAGGAGAGCTTCATCGACGGAGAGGGAGATGGCGCGTATGCGTCGGAGAGAGAGACATTGGACTGGATCAAGAGGTACAGAGACGCCAAGGTACTTTATTATCTTCGTCAGGAGAGGAAGGAGCGGTGGGACGAAGGTCGCGTTGGTGGCTGGAGATAAATGAGTGCGATTCCAGTACCTGGTTCAGTGGAATGCTAAGTGAAGGTGGGAAAGGAATGAGGCAGTGGAAATCGCAGGAGGTGGTGATCCTCGCGGGTTGGAGCTAACCATTCGGCTGTATCGAGAAACGGGAACCAGCACAAGAGCACTACATCAATGGCATGCCGGCGGTTCTCTCTGCTGTTTTCTACTCTTGCTTCTCGATGGCGGTATTGGCGATGACAACGCAATGCAAAGGACCACGTCTAGCTAGCAGATATCTGAAAGAAACATTCTATGGAATACAAGAAGGAAAGAAAGTACGCAGGAGCAGTAGCCTACAAACTGAATGGTACTCGCAGAAATGGCTAGAAAATCGCTATGACGTGGAGCATACAATTCCTGTCTGTGTCGTTCTGTAGCCCGTCTACGAATGTATGCTACACACTTTCAGCTACTACTGTCGTTCCCCAGTTTCGCACACACACACACACACACGACATACCTCCAGGGGACATCACAAACCCCCTGACTGGGATCGTACTCAAAGTCGTTGAGAGTGGAAATGATGTTGGCCCAGAAGCGATCACTATCTTCAGGCGAAGCTGAAGGGACTCTTTTTCATCTCAGGACTGCGAGGGCTCATCGGGAGTGCAAAAAGTTCCTCCTCCTGGTCCTGTTCTTGCTGTCTCGGATGAAGATCAACCCCTGCGAGCATGGCGTCTAACGATGCCGAAGCTCCTAGGGACAGGTTACCAGTAGTCGTCTCCCGAGCAGGGTGCGAGAAGGAGTGAACGGCTATGTCATTGGGGACGGGCGAGAAAGACACAGGCTGAAGATGCGTGTTCTTGTCTGCGAGTCTCTAGTTAGTTATGCTTGGTTGATATGTTACGCAGGTTATATTTTGTGAGTCATCTCACCAGCCGAACCAGCAATTAAATCTGTTGCAGAAGTCGCGAGCTTCAGCCCCTTCAGCTTCTCTCCCAGTCGGCTACCGGTCAGGGGTTGAGGAGAGATGGGACTCAGTAGAGTTTCCGAGGCAGACATCGTCCGGCCTTCGACGATGTTATTGGGTTTTGGAACAATACCGAAGTGATCGACAACCCATTGCTGCTCCTGGAGCACCATTTCTAAGCCGACGCTTTCGGTATTTGTCATCTTCTCGGCATCGATCTCTTCTTGAAGTTCACGAAGTCTCTCCTTGGCCCAGATGGTGTGAAGAACCCCGCGTGTTCCAGTATCTAATTCACTGGCAACCAGGCTTGGCGGGAAGATGGCAGGAAGGGGTTTGATGGTGAGGGATGTACCGTCAGGATGAACAATGGAAACGGTGGGAGGAACATTGGCACCTGGTGGAAGTAGGAAGTACGCCCGTTTATGCGTTCCTTTGACATCGTTACTTGCTAGAAGATGGTTTGTCTTGCCATCCCACGAAACCTCCCATGCCTTGGCTGGCGGTGGTGAGAGTTCGGATGCCGGCGAGGAGGAAGAAGGAGATATCGAGGGATCCCATTCTACCATCAAGACTTTGGTGCCCTCATTACCCTTGCCTGCCTCGAACTCGAACCGGGCAAGGGCAAAGGGCGCAATGTTGGCGGCAGCGTCGGGATTGGTGCTTGTTGTCGGTCCGGGAATATGCACTCCCATCGACGCCACTCGAGGTGGCGATGAAGCCCGAGAACTACCCGGCGTTCCCATCTCTTCGTCTCCTTCCGGTCCTGACCCTATTGTGGTCCGGTGTGAGGTGGGTTTTGCGGACACGACGCGGTGCGGGGCCGGGCGTTTTGCGGCCTGCTCAAGTACCGAGGCGTGTTAAAGACTCAAACTACCCATGCATAGCGTACTTTCCCCGTCAGCACCGGACAGGAAAAGCAGAACGTATTCCCGGCCAGTGGAAACAACCCGACCGAGTCTACCGTGACAATTATTTGCAGCGATTGAGCCGTGGTATGGGTTCTAGGTGATTCACCGACAGTGAAGTCTTGTCTCCGGCAAAGACAAATGATTTGAGACGGAAGAGAAGAATGAGGTGTTTCGCACTGGTGTAGATAAATCGGCACCAACCAATGATTAAGATGAGTTTAAAGGAGGAAGTACCCGGACTTGGCGACGAATGGGATGCGGAAACGGAGATAGAGATGGATGGAATTCGATCAGGTTCGGGCCGTTGTGGCTGAGGAGATTGACGCCAAGCGCGCCCAAGAGGATTTTCTTATTACTTGCGAGGATACATATGGAGCATCACTTATTTTCCGAGTATACAATCGAGCGGCCTTCAACTACAGTGTAGGTGTCATGGCGGGAAACGAATTGTGAATCAACGTTGAAGCAGGGCCGTATACGTGCCTAGGGCATTCGGGCGTATCGCGGCATCCCAAGGTCCCTTTCATTGTCAAGGCAATAGTGAATAAGAGAGATACGGGGGAGACAGAAAACTACGAAGGGGCCTCTGTCTCCCACATCAGCTACCAAAGTGAACAGCATGTATTGTCACTCGAATGGTACGGTTGGCCTTCAGGGCCGTGTGGCTGAGTCGCGTGTGGCTGTCAAAGGGTGACACAAACCCGCCACGGAGTAGTAGTTTGTCCTGACTCCTGACCCTGGGCTCTGGAGCAGCTCAGAGAGCGGAGGAAACGCGGAGTAATATGGAGGGAATGGGTCTGGAGGTACGGATACAAACATTGTGTAAATTTTTCGGTAAAGCTGGAGAAGTTTGAGAGGGGAGTTGCAACCTGTGACCTCGGGCGGGGAGAATCCCACATATCCACGGGGCATTCTCGGCCGATGTCGATGCCATTGCCCGCTAGTGTACGGATACTGGGGGGGGGGCTGGCCTGGCCAAGAAATATGGCTTCATGGTCGACCAACATGACGGGATTCAAGTCTTCATCTCACAAACGCAAAGGATGATGGCGCGCCACCACCAGACGCACTCAAGTTACGGGTTCTCTTCTCGCGAGCATGCGGGTTATGTCGCTCAATTTCTGCGAGGCTTACATAAAGAGGTGCGGATAGGAAGTTCTTACCCTTGAGATTGGCTCGGGAACACGGAGAGAAGTCTCACAAACGTAAGTAGATGTACGGATACAGTCCCGTATCTGTAGGGTAATATACGGATGATGCAGTACCAAAAGTGGAGCGAGATGCCTTCCTCATCCAGTATTCCGTAGCGCTCGTGACCTGATGAATGACCAACCGGAAGAACGTTGTTAAGTGCTAGAACGTCCATCTCTTTTTGCTTCAGGACGGAGTATGCCAGGGAGCCGGTAAAACGTTACTCACCAAGGTAGCCACACACACACACTCTCTCTCTCTCTCTCTCTCTCTCTCTCTCTCTCTCTCTCTCTCTCTCTCTCTCTCTCTCTCTCTCTCTCTCTCTCTCTCTCTCTCACGCAAGGGAAGTAGAGCGGAGCGGATCATGGATAACGGTACTCAAAGGTAAAGCAATCCACCAACGGCGGCCAGGCGGCCGGAAAACGACGTGAAAGGCTGGGGCCTTTGGGGGGAGATATCAGCTGTGACGAATGCGGAGGGGAGGCAAGGCCGAAGACTAAGAGCCTAAGAAAACAGAAAGGCCGCGGTAGGTCCGAGGGCCGCTCCACCACGCCATCTGGATTTTTTGACGGTACTTACCTTTACAAGCACCTACCTCCGTAACTACCTTACCATTTTGCACCACCAATGGCATCGAGGCGCGTACCTCAGTGACTTGCAGTGCTCATGATTGGGCCCAGTCTGACAAGAGGTCGAACTGGTACCGTGGCACCGTAGCATTTACGGTTTACTTTACTCCCCCGGTATTTGTACAATGTCTCCGTCCCCCGCTGCATCGAAGGCAGCTTGTCCATCCGAGACAGCGCCTAGCCACTTGTGTCGGTTCCATCGCTTCAACTTCGGTCACTTCGGGCCAATCTACCGTGTTCCATTTGACCCCATGGGCCACGCTCAAGTTGGCACTGGTAGATGTCGGCTTCGCACGAAGTACACTAAGCTCACGAGGGTCGAGGGGTGCCAAGGTCCATCTCTATTTGCCATCCAAGGTTTAGTGTGCACTATGAACATGCCGATGAGGTGCCAGGAACTACGTAGTATGGAATTGTAGATGCAGTGTGGAACACTGTTGAGTTTTGATCTTCTTTCTCTTACATGCGTACATGCTTTTAGGATACTCAGCCCTCGAGGGAATGGGAGAATGGGCAAAAACTCAAGTGATGCAAAAGGTGCGCTCACGACGTACAGTTGCAAGATTCCTTGGGTAGGTTTGTACCTTCGACACCTTTCTTACCTGGACGAATCCACCATGCTCTGTACCCCGATGTGATTCACTGCTTGCTTTGTGGCGCCCTGTGAAGCCAAGCCAACCGTGTGCAAATGGCGAAGGCGAGAAAATCAATGAGCCTATACAGTAGATCGGCAGTGTCGGCGATGCCCGCAGCCCGCTGGCCTTCTCATTCCTGCCGGCTGTAAATTTTAACACTGCGAGAATGAAATAAAACGTGAGTCATGATCAATGGAATAGGTAGATGTCAGTACCAACATGCTCAACATGAACATCGTCTGGTGCACACTACTTTCTAGCACGCTATGCGATTGATAGATCCGCCGATAGAGAAATGTTTCCAGACTGCCACTGTCTGGTCTACCTACGGAGTAGTGCCGATAGACGTGTCTCCGTTGAAGCGTCAGGCATGGGACTGTCTCGGGCCTATTTGGTAATCGGTCCTGGATCATCGAAGTCGGTCTAAGTAGCTCTAGGGCGGCTGAGACCATGATCCATCAGCAGTAACTTTGGACAGGTGAAGCATCTATCCGCGATAGCATCGAATCGGGCTTTGCAACACAAATGAGCCAATGGAAACAGAGCGAGAGCATCTAGCCGTAGGAGCTCCGTCTCGATCTATGCCGGGCTTCTCTCCTAGATCGTTTGCACGAACGTGGTCGGTACTTCATCGGTGCATACTGTCTAGGGATACTTCTTTGCGCCCGCTGCGCCCGCTGAACCAAAGGTAGCCATGGGCCATCGCCCACTTGACGCGGGACGATGGCCGAGAAGTGCCTACGCAGTGTGTCCACAGCCAAACTACCAAGCTGCTTCATCGCGTGTAGTTGAAGGCAAAAAAAGCATGGCATACGGCCAATAAATTGGAGCGGCATCGGGCGGGCTCACCCTCAATCCCCCGGGCCCCGGGATCGACATCTAACTCTCGAGTCTTACAATGGCACTGGATAGGAAATGGAGACGGGGAAGCGCCATAGAGTCCGTAAAACAGCCGAGGAATGAAAGTCGACTGTTGAACTGCGAAATAAGAAGATACCAACGAATGGACAATCAGGTATCTGATCTGAATTTGTACGTACCTAGGTAAGGTAAGGTATCTCGCCGATGGAAACACCTGATTAGTCGCAATTGCAGTTGTCGCTCGAGTCAAATGGTTAGAGTACCTCAATCCTCCATACCTGGCCTCCATACGGATACCTGATGGCGAAATGGACGAAGAGACATTTTACGGATAGAGTCAAGATCAAGACCCAATTGTTGATTGATAAAGGAACAAGAAGCGGGAAGAAAGAAAGAAAAAAAGAAAGAGGGAACCTCAAGGCCACACTCACAGTAGGTATGCTCACTAAGGTACCAACTGACCACCATCCGCTCCGTAGAGCAATGGAACTCAACCACTCGTTAAAAAGTATCCAATGCGACTTTCACTTGCCTTACGGCTTGCCAGGCTCAGGACTGTGGGGATGAGAAGCTTCGTCCTCGCACTTTTACGGTGCTTTCTTCGGCCGCTTTCTTTCGCTTCCGCCGTCCACGCCCATCGTACTGTGGTGGTGAAGAAATAGATACACGGTAACATACCCACAATTGATAGGTACCTTAGTTAGGTTGAGTGAAGTCCCCCCCCCCCCCTAAAAGACCCTTTCTGGCCATTCCCTCTCCGAGGACGCAGCCAGTCAGCGCCGTTGCATCACAGTGCCAAACGCCGCTTCGGGATCATCGACCCCCCCTAGGCCAGCAGGTGCCCTTCCTCACTTGGACCTCCACTAATTCGCCGCACATACCGCCGGGCCACCCAGAATTAGCGAACAGCCGATCCCTCTCTCGCTTTCTTGCATCTGCCTCTCTCCTGTTCCTGGCCTCCAGGTCCACCCACTTGCTCTCATTGCCTCTTCTCTATTCGTACCGCATCGTAATACCTACCTAACCTCATCATCACCTCACCCACGTTTGCGCCCATAGACTGAGGTGACCGCCAGTGTCTACCAAGTTATCCAGGCTTGGATACCATACTACCAAACGGATAGCTACGTGCATACCCACGTCGTCGCCCATAGAGAGGTTCTACGCTTTTACCCACTCTCATCCACCCACCAAGGATCCTTGGAACCTGAGCCTGACTGCACCACCACCGCCTTTCTCCCACTACCAGTACCGAACGTGCTGCCTGCCAGCGAGAGTGAGTTACCTGACTTCGGCGGGCCTCTCCAACACCCTCGCGCTCTGCCTGTGCCCCCTCCCTCTTCCTCCTCCATTTCTTCCTCGCATCCTCATATTCCAACCAACGTCGACCATCACGTTCGAAACGTCACCACCACGTTCTGCCTCCCTACAACACTATCGGTCGCCTGTCATCTCCTTATCCGACTCAGCTTTGTCACATACGCTCATTCGCCATCTTTCCTCGTCTCTTGCTCTGGTTTGACCCTCTTCGGTCCATCTCATCGGCCGTCGAATATCGATACCCTACATAGCCATTGTCGTTGATCGCCACCTTTCGCCCATCGACTCTCGAAGCCTGCCCTTTCGACGACTGTATCCCAATCGACGCCGGGCGCCAGCCTGTTCGTTCAAATCACCCCCCACGATTCTTCTCGCCTGCGAACCATCACCGATATCTTCAATGTTCAGCCATGTTTGAGCCGCGAATGCACGGCATCTTCGACTTTCCGATCCCCGCCCGTCGTTAACCCTCCCGTTTTCAACATAGCGTACCTCGACCATATGCTGGACTTCCTAGACCTCGTTTTCTCTTACTTCAGGCTGAGCCATTGTCCAGCGCGATAGCATCAACATGGATCCGCCGCATATCACCGAGTTCGCTTCCGAGCGGTACTTCAGCAAACTCAATCAGCTCAATGAGTCCCCTGCGACCCGCGATACCCAGCAGCTTCACCAATTACGCCATCCTCAGACGCCATCCTCTCAACAGTATCCCTCTCCGCCGATATCATCTCAGTCTACCTCTACCTTTATTCTGCCGTTACGAACCTACAAGTCAAATGAAGGCAATACCGAGACTCCCCGACCCTCAGACCAGAAGCGTACCGAGAAGAGCCGACTCTTCAGCCTGCGATCCAAGGTCTCTATCCTCCAAAACAAGTCAACATCGCAGGTAGACCATCGCGAACAGTATACAGCGTTCGCGAAGCCAAAGACGTTAGCCACCCTCCCCTAGAGCCAACGTACGATTGTGTCTACCAATTCTAACAAATCACCAGTCAATCTCTCGGTCAATTGTTCCTAGCTCTACCTACTGAGCTTCAGATTCAAGTCATTTCATCGCTGCCATTGACGGACGTCCTAAATCTTCGCAGAGTCTCGAGATCCTGGCACACTATCGTGACATTAAATGAGGCGCCCATCGTTCGCCATCATCTAGAACATCACATCCCGGCATACGCCTTGCGTCTTTATCCATCTAACGACCCCACCGCCGCCAATTTCCATCACCTATGCGGCTTGTGGCATCGTTTGCACGTCGCCGCCAAATTGTCATACCTTATGTGCGAATGGATCACTAAAGAGATCTTCCTGCGAACGACGGAATCGCAGCGTCTCGAGTTCGCCCCTCAGCATGAACGTATGCGTCGTCGCTTGATACCGCTTCTTTTCACCTTATTCCATTTTTTCGAAACCTATCGAAAGCTGCACTTACAGCACATACTCGACCACAACGGTCATGGCTTACTGCACGAGCCATATACACTGAATCCGATCGAGGCTCGAATAATAAGCATGTACGACGACCAGACGCTTTTGCGAGTCCATCAAGTCTTCCCTCTGGTCATCTCGTCATTCTGCCGACGGCTACGCCCGCCATCTTATGCTGGCCGCGTTGAACGATCACTGCGAGGCTACTTGAAGGAAAGACCTCCAGATGAGGTTCATGTTGCCATTCTATGTGTTGGAGGCTTGCGACAAGTGGAGAGGCTTTGGGAGATCAAGGGCTATAACAGCAGGCGGGGAGCCGTTGATGTTTGGTACAATGGTGTCTCAAAGGACTCGATCGACTCTACCCCGAAACAGCGACGGGGTATCATGGGCATGGGCCGAAAGAAGTCCTCGATTTCGGTCAAAGATTCAACCAAGTCGACACAACACGACGGAATATCAACGCGCCGTGCCTCTCGGGCTTCTCTAGATGATCCAGTCGATCCCGATACGAACTTGGTATTCAACACAAGTCTAGCAGCCGGCATGCCCATGGGACCGCTGGAGCGTGAGCATGTCCGACACGTACTGGCTGACCTCCCTAGCTTACAAGAAATCTGGCTCAAAACTGCGGAAGCTTTGATATTGGAGCGGGGCATCGTTGAGCGTACCCAGGATATCAAACGCAATGCACAAGTAATGTTGGAATTAATTCGCGATGATGGCATTGACGAGGAGGATGAGTGGTGGTACGGACGAAGTACACCAGAATCCATTCGTCCTCCGCTCGAAGCGATAGACGAAGATGCTATGGACGGCGCATGAGAACCAGCGTGGCGTTGAGCATTTAAGGGCGTTAAGGTAGGCCTGGAATTTGGCCCAGTGCAACTCAAGCGGAGACTTGTCTTTGGATATCTTGCTTCTTTTTTTTTCACATTCTCTTTGTCAGGGCCAGCATGGAGAGGGGTGCAATACCTGGGATCTGGATAAAGATACCAACATCAAACAGTTTTCCATTTAGCTTTGTAGTCTTGTTATAGCCAGGACCGGTTGGGCATCTGTTTGCCCAGTTAGGTCAAACAATTCACGCGTTCAGCAACGTGCTCTTTCCACGCATAGGCCTGTCACTGATGACCGACTATCACATACTGGATCTTGACCGAGGTACGCCGACATGGCTGGGTATTCTTAGTAGAGGATGCTCGGAATCACAGCTGAGACGGCCACCCGCCTACTTGGCCTAACTCTTCCATGGCGCAACTGCGTAGTCAGGGGGTCAGGAATATGTTTTGAGCCCTTGACACCAGTCGGAGCAAGGTGCCAGTCGCACAGTGTACCTACAGGCGGTGCAGTAAGCGGGCGCTTGTTACATCTACGTCTTTATTTACTGACGTCTCGAAGTATGATACATGCGTTCTCTCATTGCAGATTCTGTCATGCCGCCATCAAAAGACGACTGGCCCAAGTGCGGCGAGCCATACGTTGAGTTCATGTTCGGCGATGCACGCTGCATCTCTGCACCATCGACATTGTATTGTGTGGAATTCATCGCCAAGCTTGCTTGATTAGCCGTTGTCAGACTTGCCAGAAATGTCGAATCGGAATAGTCCTGGAAAGACGACATGCCCGTATTCTGTACTGAGTGTTCCTGCCGTGCATGGAATGCAGATGATTGCTGTTGTATCGGCCGTGAGGTCGAAGTCCGGTAGCTATCTCCTCGCGTGCTCGATGATCCGGTCATGTGGGTGCCATACGTAGGGTGCTGAAGGCCCACCAGCCCCTGATAGTCTCCGTCACTTGTCGACTCTGTATAGCTGTCCCCATTCTGCCCTAGTGATGACGGAATCCGGCCGGGTCCCGAGCTGCTTAGGCGGTGCTGACTGTCATTAGATCGGTTCTGTGTAGTTGGCTGATGTTGCTCTTGCTGATGAAAGAGATGTTGTTGCTGTTGCCCCTGAGCCGATCCACCTTGATTGTACATGGCTTGCCTTGATGGCATATTCAAGGAGTAAGATTCCGCTACCTCAGTCCTGTCAACTCCTTGGCCAGCGGATGAAGCTATGAGGCTTTGGCTGTATTGAAGTCGTAGATCAGACTGAGGTTGCTGCGCGTTGAGGGCTTGCTGGAGCGATGGTCGATTTGCCGAGCCGCCCATCTGGTTCCTCGGCTTCTGAAGATTATTATTATTGGCATCTGTGAGGCTGCTGTTGTGAAGGTCTGTCTGCGTTGGCTCTAACAATTGTGGCACGCGCTGCCCGCCTTGTCCAGTCTGACTGTTCTGGCTAGCTTGCGTCATTCCACTGTTTGAGGCAGCATCTTGGCGCTGATGATTCGGTAATTTCTGCCTCTTGGTCACTGGCTGATGGCCATGAGTGTGATCCTGCACTTGTAGTCCTTGAGACCGGGCCATCTGCGGTGACGAAGGGCTCTCACTGGTGATTGCAGTAAGTCTAACATTATTTGGATCTGAAGTCGAGGCATCTGTTAGCGACTCGTTGCCGGCATTACTGTCTCTGTCTTCTTGAGAAGCCTTCCGTTTGCGCTTTGCGACTCTGGATGTTTTGCTGACTTGTTGCTTCATGGCAGCGGATTCGCTGACAGTCTCCGGTCCGAACTGAGAAGCAACATTTACCGGAATGGCCGGTCGCTGCTCGTATTGTTGTTCTCGGGTAGAGGATGTGGAACCACCAGCAGGCGCCGGCAGAGCTAAATCACCCGCAGCGGCAGGTTGTGGCCCGCTTCGTTGGTCGTTTGCATCCGATTTAGGTGGTGTTTGTTGAGATTGAGAGCCGTGGACATTTGCTGATCCTTTCGGTCGATTCTTGGATCCCTTAGGACGGCCAGGGCCTCCTTTCCGCTTCTTGACAAGCGGCGATCCGAGCTCGTCAAGACCCCCAGTCGTGCTTGAGGATTCGGGAGGGTTAACTGCTGTTGGCTGAATCATCACTGGGGTCCCGGATACACCATTCGTATCCTCATGAGCATCGTTGGCCGAGGGCACCGTATCTTTCGGTCGATTTTTCGAGCCTTTAGGTCTCCCTCTCCGCTTGGGGGCAGGCGTAGTTGTCGAGGTCTGGGCGGAGCCAGATTCCGGCATTCCACCGGAAGCACCTGGACCGGAGACTACCTGACTGAAAGCTGGAGTTTCAACCACCCGCTCGGCGTCCACTTGCAAACGCTCTCTGTCAGTATCTGCAATGGTGTCATCAATGTCAACCCAACTAGCATCCACCGCGTCATCACCTGCACTGTTGTCCGTTGTTGCTTCTGCTGCATGAGCTCTTGAAACGAGTCGTTGCCCACTTTGGCCAGCTTGTTTTCCCTTCGCATTCCTACTTCCTTTGGGACGACCACGTGGTCGTCTCAGCTTCGTTTGGTGTGCGCTCGGCATTACCCCTTGGTCTAGAGCTGGAAAGATCTCTGCCAGCCAGCCAACAAAGAGGGATCCAGAACCATTCGCCTCAGCGCTGATGGGAAAAGATGCGCCGGGTGATGTGCGCTCATTGGTAATCCCTCCAAAGAATTTCAGACCCTTGCAAAGCTGATCAACAACCAGATCAGGGTCTAGGCTTCGCAACAGAGTCAAGAGTCGAGCTTGTTCGGCTATTGTCTCCACGGTCGTAAGTGTCGAGGCCCTCCTCCGCACCTGCGCCGTGTCTCCAACAGTCTCCCGAATATATGGCGTGTTCAGCTGGGGTCGGTTGAGCTGGGGGGCATTTCGTTGCGGTGTGGTGAGCGGCGTTTTAGGGGGCCACGGTTTATTGAGTAGCGGTGTTGGCTGCGGAGCATTGAGCTGCGGTGTACTAGGTTGCGGTTTATTCAGTTGCGGTTTATCGAGTCCCGATGCGTTTTGCTGCGGTTTGTTGAGTTGTGGTGCGTTCAGCTGCGGTGCGTTCAGCTGCGGTGCGTTCAGCTGCGGTGCGTTCAGCTGCGGTGCGTTCGGCTGCGGTGCGCTGGGATGCGGTGCGTTGAGCTGCGGTGGACTGTTCGAGGCATGGACTTCTGGTCGATAGATAAATTTGCTCCGTCTGATGGGAATGTAACGGTCTGTCTGGGCCAGTCTGGCCGCAAGCTGCGTTCCCTCACTCGTGCGTTTGGCTGCTGCATCACGCTCCCGACTTTCGTTGGTAGTAGTGAGGTCTATGTGCATAACTCCGAAGTTCCCTTTCGTCGCGTCGGTTTTGCCCTTCAGCTTACTAGGCACAGGGTTACGTACACGTCCATCTCTATAAAGGCCCGGAATATCATCCTGTACTGGGGGGCCAGTGTGTTGCAAGACACCGAATCCATTCGCCGCGCCTACAGCTCGAAAGTCAGCAACGCCTTTTCAGTGTTCCTGCCTGGCCATTCAACGAGCAGTAGCATTAAAGACATAAGAATAGCCTACAAACCTCCTTCACTCGTAACGCTCAGTACAGGGGTTTGTACTGCAGAACCGTTGCGAGCGCTACTATCGGTACCAGTGCCAACAGCGGTGCCAGTGCCAGTGCCGGTAGCGGTAGCGATAGAGGCATCAGCAAGCGGTGTAGGTCGTCGCGCAGGGTTTGAAGATTGAGGAGATACTTTGCAGAAGACGATTAGTCGGGGCGCAAAAAACAAAGTGCATTGTGCTTTTTACTTACTTGCGGTTGTAGCCATGGCTGTGGATGACAGTCGCGTCACAAATTCAGCATCGTCCCTCCAAGAAAGATTGGAGCAAAGCGGTGCCTTTCGAGGTTTCTGCCCCGGCGAGGACTGTTGCTAGGTCCTTAATCCGGATGGCAAAAAATACGTATGCTAAAACCCGCGAATGCAAGAGGGCATCACGAAACCCCGGATGGATCACCAAGGCGACTCGACCGCATGTGATGACTTGCCGAGTCAGCTTCTCTTTTTGATAATGCAACGACGCCAGCTGGTCGTCATCGTTGTTAGATTCGGCCAAGGTAACGACTTAGATTGTAGCAAAGCGAAAACCCTTGATCGTTTGGAACTATACAATGAAATAGCGACAGCGAAATCTGGCGATGCGCATTCGCGATGGGCGAAATACTGAAAGGAAAGATAGGGAAGAAACCAAGAACCGCGGAGCGATGTCTGGACAAATCTTACGCTTTGCAAATGCGCAGTGGCTGTCGAAGTTGGGGAGGTATGGCGTGAGCAGCGTTGGACAGCATTGGGATGTCGAGTGGAGAGATCAAGCTTGATCTTAACAGCTTTCCATGTATAGCAGGAAGGTCTTACGGAGTGGGCTGGCACCTTATTAGATGGCAGCAGACCCGCTGGCTACCTCTCAGGCTATCGCCGAGTGAATGACGAACCACCACACAGCTTTGAGGTAACCGGCTACTGCGCCCCGCTAGGTCGCCCGCTTTCCAGGTACCTAACCGCTGATGCCATATCCACGTACCTCTTCCACCTTTGTACACCAAATCTGTACTTGAACACTGGCAAAGTTGTGAGTACCTCGTTCGCGATTCACCGTTGCGCAGGTAGGGGGCTACATGGAGCAGGCCCGTAGGCTGGCCTCAGCTTAGCACCTAAGGTAACCTCTATCTCCTCTACTCCGTACTACTGGGCACTGCTGCATTTCAATCCGCTCCGGCCCTCGATTGACACCATCTCAGCTACCTACTCATGTGCGATTTCTTGACTGGAGTTCGCAAAGTCATTGCTTACTAGCGGGTGTTGCTCAAAACCCCAGCCTCCAGGTCAGTGACAACATCTCATCTTCTCTCAATTGCATCGACCGACGCCTAACTAACTCCGCCTACCTTCCGATAGCTCTCTCGACTTCACTTACCGTAACCTTACCTCACCTTACTTTCCTAGACCTTCCGAGGCTCTGACATAGCCGCATGGATAGCTAGCCGGCGTCCGATCCAGTCCAAGAAGCATGTCTACCAAATACGCCCTCGTCTCACTGCCTCTCGGCATCTTTGACTCTGGAGATAAAGACGATGCCCTATCCTCGTTAAGCGCTACCATTTCGCCCGAGAATGGTAGTGTTCGCCCCTTCAACATCCCCGATTTCAAAATCGGCACCCTGGATGCCTTGGTTCAGCAAGCCGATGACCTTGCCAAGCTCGAGTCCACCTGCCAGGCTGTCGTTGCAAAGGTTGCCGACTCATTGAAGTCAATCCTCGATGGTGATGAGGACAAGATCTCCCAGCAGAAGATGGTCAACGATAGTGAGAGATGTCTAGGGCACCGCCTCGTTGCTGCTGCCTGTTCCACAAATCTCTTGTACATATTACTGACGGCGGTTGTACCTCAGAGCCCACCGACCAGTACGTCAACTCGTTTTCCTGGAACAAGGTCCGATACCGCGCCGACAAACCTTTGAGCGAACTCGTCGATACACTGCAAAAGGTACGTGGAGTGAGAGGGCGTACTGGAACCAACAGCTTCGCGGCGGGATTTTTCTTTGCTGCATCCGTTTCGCTTTCGACGCGGATCGGGGTCGCCATCCATAGAGTAGGCCCGCAGGAAACTAATGAAGCGCCAGGAACTCGTCACTACCGACAACGATGTGAAGAGCAAGTTCAACCAGTATAACTCAGTCAAGACAAACTTTGCCACTCTCCAGCGCAAGCAGACGTACGTATTGTTTCCAAGGCCCATCGTTTTTCCTAGCCCAACGACGACTTGATAGCTGACAGCGGTATTACAGTGGCAACCTTGCGACAAAGTCCCTCACTCCCGTTGTCGATCCCACCCTCCTCATCCAGGACTCGGAATACCTAGAGACACATCTTATTGTTGTGCCGAACAATGCAAAGAAGGACTTCTTGAAGAGTTACGAAACACTGGCACCGATGGTGGTTCCCCGATCTGCTGTGCAGGTCGCGACGGACGAAGAGTTCACCTTGTACGCCGCTACGTCATTCAAAAAACACAGTGCAGAGTTCCTTGCGAAATGTCGCGAGCAAAAATGGACTCCGCGTCAATACAAGTACGTGGAGGGCGGAAAGGAGGAAGAGCAACGCGAGCTTGACCGGGTGGCTCGTGAAGAGAAGAAGACATGGGGAGAGGCTCTGAGAATCGGCCGGACAGGCTGGAGCGAAAGCGTCATGATCTGGCTGCATGTGCTCGCACTGCGCGTGTTTGTCGAGGCTGTTCTCCGCTACGGACTCCCGCTCGACTATGTCAGTGTTCTTGTCAAGGTTAGCACACATCTCTCTCGCTCAAGTCATTGCTTACGATGCTAACGCGGCGGACAGACGAATTCGAAGCTGGTCAAGAAGGTCAAGACAGCGCTTGACTCTAATTACTCGTATCTAGGAGGCAACGCCTTTGGCAGAGACAAGCGCGGGAAAATTACCAAAGACGACGCAGCACTGTCGTCCGAGATGGCTGCTGTTGGTCTCGGCGGAGGCGAGGGACACGAGTATACAGCTTACGTTTACTACGAGTTTGACTACTCTTAGTTGCGTAGACCTACACAATCGCAGCATGGCGGGCGCATGCAGTCCCGCGCTTCAGACGCGACCTTGCACCGAAAACGCGTAGTATTTTTTTGAGGGGCATTAGACCGTGGTTAGAAAGCTCTGGGCTGTAGCTAGTAGGTAACTCCTAGTTCAAACAAGATGAGAACCGGCCGCCCATGCAATTGTAGGACCATACACATCAGGCCGTTTTACTCGCAGTGATGAGACCCTCCTTGATCAGCCACTCGGCAATTTGTGCCACACATTCCTCGACGCTCGACTTGTCGGTCCTGATAACAATTTCGGGCTTCTCGGGTGCCTCGTAAGGGGCTGAGATGCCGGTGAAGTCCTTGATCTCTCCCGCCCGAGCCTTCTTGTACAGACCCTTGGGGTCACGCTGCTCAGCGACCTCGAGAGGCACATCGACAAAGACTTCGATGAATGGAATGGCTTCGTCGCTGCTCTGGCCAGTCTGGCTGTGCAGCTCACGAGCTACTTGACGGTCTGCACGGTACGGCGAGATGAAGGAGGTAATGGCAATGGTCGAAGAATCGGCAAACAGCT
Organism: Colletotrichum abscissum; assembly: GCF_030869225.1. Taxonomy (NCBI): domain Eukaryota; kingdom Fungi; phylum Ascomycota; class Sordariomycetes; order Glomerellales; family Glomerellaceae; genus Colletotrichum; species Colletotrichum abscissum. The sequence continues at coordinate 891,258 of NW_026849988.1, read as the reverse complement.
TAGCGACCTGCTGCGGCATTAGTCGCGTACTCTCTGACGGTGGTCGTACTTGGGACGGAAGATCAAGCCCAAAGGGTTGAGTAAATGACCATACCTCAGCGATGCGACGGATGTTCTCATTACGGTCTTTCTCGGAGAAACCAAGATCTTTGTTGAGGCCGAAGCGTACATTGTCACCGTCCAAACGATAGGCGGCAACTCCCAGGTGCAAAAGGTGCTGTTCCAGAGCGGTTGCTACGGTGGACTTGCCAGAGGCGGAAAGTCCTGTGAGCCAGAGGGTGAAACCACGCTGCCCGCGCAGCTGGTTACGCTCAGAGCGCGAGAGTGAGGGATGCCATGTAATGTTGCTATGATATCGGAGGACAAAAATCAGCCAATTTGTTCGTTATGCCGCCAGCTGTCGAGTTGCGGACGTGAAGGCGAAGAGTTGCAGAGCATTCGCCGCAGGCAGGTGCGACGACTGCGGGGTCGGTGGGATAGCAGAAGGAAATTCATGGAGGGGCAATTTTGGTCCTGTCATGACGGAAGCCTAGATTTCCAGACTCATACTTACGTAGCCATTGTGAATTCAATTGGGTATCTGGTGGTAAGGACTAAAGGGGAGAATGGTGTTGAAGGAACGAAAGTGTGAACTAAAACCAGGCGCAGCGGCAACAATCACTCATACATATATACACACAGATGCGCTCGCATACACGACTCTCACGACAACGGACCGAGTAGGGAGGGTACTAAGATGCTTTTCACCCCACCTCCTCCCCTCCATTTTTCCCTCTCGTTTTTCACTCCACACGAGCTAAGATCACGGAGAAGTCAGCATCAGGCGATGTACCCAAAACTCCCTAACACTACAAAATGGACAGTGGCCTCATGAGAGAGGTACTTTGTCTGGCTTTGGCCTTCTCCGCACCTGGGTTCAGTGCCTTACGGATACCGCAGGGAATGATCCAATGACCTAGGATACAGCAGAAAAAAAAATCAATAGAATCCGCAACATGATGCAAGTACTTTCTTACCGGAACACTGCGAGTCTGCGCCGAGCGATGGCGTCAGATCGGCTAGAGGTGGATCATCGCTTGGCGGGACCAGCACGTCAGAGGCCTGTAATCTGGCTGGTTCCTGCCCATTGGGAGGTATTGCCTCCGACTGACCGAGTGCCGACTCCCGCTCCGTTCCCGGATGCCGCGCCGCGCTTCACGTCGGTGCCGAAACCTCCTCCGTCTCACCTAGGGACCGCTCCGGGCCACCTTGAACGGCTATGACATTACAACTGTACTCAACTAGAGTCGCGCATTTCGAAATCTTGACTAAATGTTCTGCTGGACAATATCCCTCTTCACCGGCCGTAATTTTCACTTGCAAGTTATCTATCAGCTCAAGCCAGGTCGCGGGGCTATCTATAGCGTAGTATTCGCCATACGCTACAAGTCGTGAGAGGGAGCTATTCTGCTGCGCCCACCCTCATGAGAGCCATCTATCAATCCATCCAGGAGGGCTCATGGCCTGTATTCAGAATCCGTTCCACAGAGTGTGGAAGGGCTACTGGCTCGAATAGTCTAAGTCGGATCGGGTTGAGCATGCGCTTTCAGCTCAGTGCATCGATCTCTCTCGCAAAACCCTTCTGAATTCGGTGCCGTGTCTTCTCTCTAATCGCCCCATCGCATTCTATCCGACTGTTGAAATTTTCAGTATAAGTAGAATCGAAATGTCGCGCTCTGGTTTGCGTTTGCAAAGGTCTCAAGTCGCATTCAGCTTCGCCATTACCTTTTTTTGGATATCAGTATTGTGGCTCAATGATCCAAGCAGTAAGAGAAAAAGTCACTTACAGATGCAAATCTGGGGGAGACAAAAAGCGCAGAGGCTTGCGCTAGGACGAGAGGCTCTTCTCCATCCACCGGGAGCGTTTCCAGCTGGCCCTCAACCCATGCCTTGCGCCCTTCTACTCTTGTCGTACGCGCCCGCAAAACAACGTACGTGCCTGCGTGCACTGGTTTTCTATAGTTGATCTCAAGCTTGGCCGTAACGCCCACTTTGTGTGGAAGAGCACCAAAGCAGCATCGCGCCAGACCCTCGTCCAGCATTGTAGCAAGCAATCCACCATGAACAATGCCAGGGTGACCACAAACGTCTGTGCCCAGATGGGAGATTGAAACAAGAGACTTGCCTCCCTTTTCAGTCCAGCATACAGGGGGAACTGTGATTCGACCCGGCCCAAGAAGCGTGCCGCCAGTGAGATTATGCCGCCGCAGCGCATCGGGGAGTCTCATGTGGGGCCGAGATTCAGTCATGTCGGGATTCCGGCGCATCTCGGCCGCAATAGGGTGGTTGTTGACGAAATCATTCACCACTGCGGCCTCGTCGTTTTCGGGTACGTAGGCTTGCAGGGTATCTTCATCAGACCGGGGTCTTGCCGCGTCAAGCAGACCGGGCAGTAGGGGGCTCGCCGCTGCAGCGAAACCCAGGCTCGTAAACAGCAGTCCAAATGCGCCGAAGCTGATGGCTTTGCGAAACCGGGAAGGGCTTTTCGGTTGCGATGCTGTGCCTGCAATAACTGTGTGAGCTCAATGGCTAATGTTCTTGAAGGGCTTCCCAAAGCAAAGTAACTTACCTGCATTGATGCCTTGGTGATAGCGTCGGAGCCAAACCTGCTGACGACGGGCGAAGGTTTGCAAGATTGGCGCGTTAGGGGAGGCCAATGTTGCAGGCTGCTTAAGAAGTCGCCGAAGCGGAAGAAAGGGTGATGTTGCCATGGATACAGCTGGTCAATCGAGCAACAGGATTGAAGCTTACGATTGATGTGTGAGGCATAGGAGAAGGTCGAGATTGACCTTTGTCGCGGTTTGTCACTCGTATGCCGAGGCTACAGGTAGGGTAGCTTAACTGTTCAGGTGAGGTACCTTGATCCCGGCAATAAGGTAGCACAGCATCATGACACTAAACGAGATTTCATTAAGCGAACAATTGCGGAAGAAATACCTAGCCAAAAATATGTATCAATGGGGGTTTCACCTGGACTTACGAATACGGGTAGGATGGTTTCCACTCCTGGCGCTTGTCTGATGCTTTATTTTAACAGCACACTCCTCCATTCTGAACTTGGAACCATACTTTGCTGCAGATATAACATACATGTAACTTCTAGTGTCGTAGCCTCGCCCGGCCCCCTGTACACTCTACGCAATAGGGTCCTTGAATGTGATTGTATGATCAAGACAAGATCCCGGCCACATGACATCATATCTCTCTCCTTACGTAGTAGAACTATCAGACTCGGGACGGGCAGGACGGAGTCTTCGCCCTTACCTCAGTGGTTGGTTCTCATGCGGCATCGGTCCGTGTGGCTCCAGGGGTCCTGGCCAGACCTCAAAACTTGAATGACAAAGTACGGGTGCAGGCGCAAGCAACGTGACGAGCCTGGAGGCCTGGTACAGATGGATACATACCCCTCATCTGACCTTTGGCCTTCTGGTACTTTAATGAGACACCGCCGTCCACGAGGCAGTCGTTCAGTTGGTTCTGGCATTCACTGTCAACCAACTTCATCTCATACTCGTCCCATCTAACAACAAACATCACATAACGGCTGCTAGGAATTCGGCAGAAAGATATAGCAACACACGCAATGGTACTGCTTTCATTTTCCTCCGCATGCCGAATAAGCAAACGACCTACTGTCATGTTGACACCGGCTGACCTATTGCCGTGCTCCGTCCATTCTAGGCCACGGCAGAAACCGTAGATCTGGGCGCTGTGCACGCGCCTAAGGAAGAGTCCATCAAGGTATTCCAAGAGATCGCGCACGATCTCAAAAAAGAGCTTCTCCACATCCGACGTGAGCATCAAAGTAAGTCACATTCTCCACTGGAAACAAGCCATGGACTGACACTCCATCATCAGAGCACGAGCCCGAGTATTTTCAGGCTGTTGTAAGTCAATCATCATTTTGCCACGCCTTGCCATCGCGTCCGCTCAAACAGATCCTAGCAACACCTCGACGATCACCAACTAGCCGCTTTTGGCCCGGACAACTTTGTGGCCGTAAGAGTTGCCAGTTCGGCTTACGGAATCCACCTCTTTGGCAAGGTCCGAATCCCAGCCCTACCTGAGTCGGGGCCTGCCTACATTCACTTCCGCGCCTTCGTGCCCGGAGCTGAGCCGCCAAAACTTCACAGCATTCACACTGAAGAGACTGAGCATTCGGATGGAGACAAGACGTATAGAGCCATATTCACTAAAGATGACGACCTTGAGTGGTTTGACACATAGGTAGATATGGGATGGGCCGGGAGCGAGTTGATCAGGAGTTCTCATCTCATGGGCTTTTCTAACCCAGACATACAATATGATATCTATTGAGAATTTCTTGGTCCGATTACATGTCCTCCTCCTCTGCCGCCAAGAGTTCGGCATAATCATCTGCCGACGCAAACATGGGCAAGTCCTTGAGTTTCCTCCTGGATGATCGGGCGGCGCTCTTGCTCTTCTGGCTAGTTTCCTCGGCCTCTCCAGGTACTGCAGACAGCTCGGGGCCACCCTCATCCTCCATCGCCTCATCGTCGTCTCCTTCCTCGCCATGGAGTTCGCCAGCATCTTCGTCGTCTCCGTCATCTTCGTCGCCATCCGAAAGTTCGGCGTCGGAGCCGTCAGAGAAGATAACGCCACCATCGGACTCGTCATCGCTGTCGTCGAATCCATCCATGTCAAGGTCGTCATCGTCACTCTCGATTGGACCATCGGGATGCGAGGCAGTTAAGGCCTTCCAAATCTCATCCTCTTGTTCGGCGTCATCCTCGGCACTGACCTCATCTAGTCCAGATGACGATTGTTCAGTGATCTTCTTACCACCCTCGACCTTCTTGCCCGCTTGCTTGAAGTATTCGTGGAAGAAGATATCCTCCGCTGCGACCTGGTCTACCTTCTTGTTCCAGAACTTAGGCGTATTAATTGGCGCAGCTGCACCTGAGCCAGTTCTCTTCGCGAGCCAGATACTGCCAGAATCAGGATTGCGGACCGGCTGCATGATAGATGCTCCCCTAGCAGTCTCTGCCGCCTTCGGGCTGCGGTACACAAACTTGTCGAGGAATCTGATCAAGCTATGGCTCTCTAGGTCGGGTTTGGCCATCTGCTTCTCATTTGAGAACAGACTTGCGGCCAGTAGAGACACGGACGGGTGGAAGTGAGTGAGGGGTGGTATCTGCATTCATTAGCAAACGGAGTCTCGTGAACTCAAACACAGGTACAAGCTTACAATTTCCCAGAGACAGCTGTTCTGAGCATTGCTATGTTCTGGGTTTCTTTTGCGGCCATCGTACACACTTCCTCTAGAAACAGATACATTCTGATCCTCTGCCGAGGGCTGGCTAGTCGCCTCTTCTGTGTCGTTATCCTCTGGTTCTTCAAGGAGTGCTCTAAGGTCGGGGAACTGAGTCCGCAGTTGGAACACCACGTATATCAAGCCACAGACGAAAGCAGGCTGGTGCAAGTTGAGAATCTGCAACATTCTCTTCGCAAAGGCCTTAATCCGCCTCGTGTCAACATCGGCCTTGAGAGACTTCAGAATCAGGTTCAAATAAAGGGCTTGTTTAGAGGAGTTGGCAAGTCGCGGATCCAGCAAGGATTCGTACAACGTCCTGTAGAACCTGTCGGAAGCCAGGTGCCTTGACACCGATATTTGCTGAATCAGAATTAGCGCCTGAATACTTGTGTTGAAGTTCGTCGAGTGCGCAATTCGGAAAAGAGTGTCCATTTGGGATTCGAGGCTGCATGCGAGTGTCAGTTACTTCGAAAATTCAGAAGCACAGAAACCATTGAAAAAGCAATACTTACATCGGGTCTTGCTCGGCCACGAACGGCACAGCGCGGTTGATACCTGTCAATACTGCGGTAACCAGCTTATCGGCTGTCTCCGTCGTAACGCCAGTCTCTTTGGAAGCACGATCCTGCTGACTTTCGGCAGATGCTTTGCCAAGTGCGGAACTGTTGAGAAGAGTAACAAAAATCTCAAAATAAATGCGGAGCAGTGCCTCTGCCGTGCCACCTTCGCGGTTGCTCAGTATCGTCTGGTTCAGAGTGTTCGTAGCGTGGTACTTGGCCCTGAAAGTTTGACCTGGTCGGAGTAGAACTTCCTGCTCTATGCCCTTGATCACAACCTGCTTCATTCCGGGGTGGGTGTTCTGAAGCTGAAGAAGAAGGTAGGAAACTCTTGAGGCAATCTTGCGGTCCTTGTCGCCCATTTTGTTAACCAAGAGCCTGAGCAAATTGGTCTCTTGCTCGGGCTTGTCCTTGAGCAGGCCGTAGACAAAGTCGATGGAACGGGTGCGAGAGTATTCAATCTCGTCGTTGCACCAGACCTCAAGGAGCTGGATGATCTTGAAGTATGATATCTTGAGCCAATCCTCGTAAGCCCACTGGATGAGGTGTGCATCCGTTAAGCGACCCGGTAAGGCTTGGCTGGAGTTCCAATTCTTGACAGAGGATCGCTGCAGAACTCCAATGAGACCAGGTTGAGTCTGAAAGGCACGCAGTCTCCTATTAGGGGGTAGGACTAGACCCGGACCGAGCAGATCAACCAGAGCGCCAAGAGCGCCAATGGCCTGAGCACGACTCCTTTTGGACGCAAGGCCTAGGAGAGACTCAAAAGCCTTGACATTGTGCAGTGGTGACTCTTGAATTGCCAAGGTGAGAGCAGAGACTTTGTCGGAGAGCGTTCCGGAAGACATGATGGTGGAGAGGAACTTTCGAGAGGATGATGCCAGGACGCTCTTATTGTACGCTGCCGCATCCGCCTCCAGAAGAGCGACTGCATGAGCTTTGAGAGCACTGATGACGCCAAGGAAACCATTCACTTCGGGGGACGTAGGGTCTGGGAGCTGGCTCAGTTCCGCCCCGTGCCAATCAGCACGAGGTTCGAATTTCTGGCGGGCACAGGTCAGCATATGCATGACGGGAACTTGGGTCAGGTGGTTGCTCACGAACTGCTTCTTGAACGTATCTTTGACATCCTTACGGGGAGGTTGTTGCGGTGCATGGACTTCTGCAGCTGCGTCCTCCTGGGCAGACTGGTCGTCGCTTTCACCAACTTCATCTGCCTCGCTCGCTTCGTCCTCCTCTGTCTCCGCCTCCTCCGGGGATTCTTCTGCATCCTGGGCTGTTGCTGCTTCGTGATGTTGCTGGAGGCCGAGCTGGGCTGCGAAAGCAGCAAGCTCACTCTGAAGCTTTCCGTCAATATTGGCCATAGAGTTGGCTTCCTCAGCGGCGTCCTCGTCGTCCGAATCAATGTCTCCGATGAGCTTCAGGTCCTCTTCGTCTCCTCCCAAAGCCCTGATTTCCTCAAGGAGATCCTCGCGGTTGAGGAGCGCGCCTTTCTTGCCCTTCACCTTGGTCGTAATGTCGTCCCGCCCGCTCGTGGACTTGTCGCGACGATGGGCGTGCTTTTTCCGTTGATGCGAGCTCTCCAATGGCTCGTCGGAGACGTGTTTGCGCTTCTTGTTATCGGTTGAGTTATCTTTGACAGCTTTGCCTAGTTTTCCCTCGATCTTGGCTGTGAGATTCGAAAATGATTCCGGGTTCAAGGACACTGGCTGTCGAGCCTTGCCGGCAGATTGCCTCTTTGGCTTGCCCATCATGTATTTCAGGTTACGACCGCAGCCAAAAGAAGAGGGAGAGTCCTGGATAAATGATTGAAGAACACAATAACGAACCGTGTGAAGGTGAGAAAAATCCCCTGTATTACACCAAAATGTACAAGAAGCAGAACCTGCAATGCAGCGAGGAAAGGTTGTCGCAAGAAAAAAAAAAAAGGCATTGAGAGCCAGGAGTGGGGTCAACTTTCTTATCGATAAGCAGGGACGGCAACGTGACGGGACCTGAGGTCGAAGTCGTGGTCGAGCCTCCCGGTCTAGGTACGGATACCTCCTTAAGTGGAACGGTAAACCCAATTGAATGTTACCAATCTATATTGTCATCTCCAACTTGGAGTACCCAAGGCAACTCGGAGTAAGGTAATAACGCTATAAATTCGGGTCGCGCATCCATCTGGCCCCCTCTACCTAGGTAAGCCAATTTGCCGCTAATAGCCCTCTCATCCAAAGTAATCCAAGATTGTGGTCAAACAAAATTTGACGTAGCCTCCATCACCTGGCCTCTTGTGACCCCAATAAGAGTAGATCTTGTCTTCGCGCCAGTCTCACTAATCAATGGTCCATTGCCAGCCTGTGCCATTTGCTGATTCCCGATTGACAAGTCCTCAAGCGGCCAGCTCGTTCAAGGGTTGATCAATCACCACTATCATCCCATCTTGGTGGAGGCTTTCAAGGTGAAGATATTGGTCATCGCTACTGAACCAGCAACTCACTTGAGAGTGTTGGTCAGCGAACGTGTTCCAGAGTTACCTCGTCAGCTGGCGTACTTACTTTCGACGGCAACATGTCTTTCAGTCGCGCATGGAGACTCCCTATCTTGTCGACGCCTCATAGCACGAAGGCAAGCCATGGCAACTTACCGTTCAATGGCAGTAGCCAGGTAGGTACACATATGCCTTTGAAGCAATAAACTCATATGACATTGCTTACATGCCATCAGTCATTCAGCCGCGGCTACCGCGCTGGTAGCACCAGGAATCGACTGTCAACTGTTTGGGTCCCTACCGGAGGAATGACACCTGAACGAGGCGAAGGTAGGTCTATCGCATGCTGCCTATCTCGATTGTCAGCATGCTCAATTCAGAAACTCAGGCGCCTATGAAAAGCTTGTTCGCGCCGGATTCTTGCGACAGGTAGGTGATTCGGTGAAGGGGTATTGAGATGGGAGATTTTGCTCATTCCTCATATTTCAGTCACACTCTGGCATTTTCCATCTACTTCCTCTTGGCCAGCGTGTCCAACGGAAACTCGAGAGCGTCATTGACTATTACATGCAAGAACTCGGTAAGTTTTCTCGTACACCTCGGTTGCCGGCCGCTGCCATTTACTGACGTCTGCCACAGGAGCCTCGAGAGTAGCTCTGTCAACCATTACGTCCAAGGACCTCTGGGAGAGGAGTGGCCGTCTTACACAACTAGAGGCTGAGGTCAGTGCATGCTGTCTCAAAAACCTTGATCCTACGGCTGACTGGCAAAGCTCTTCGGCTTCGAGGACCGCAAAGGGTCCAAATACATGCTGTCGCCCACCCACGAAGAAGAGATTACTACTCTAGTGGCGAAGACTGTGAAATCCTACAAAGAACTGCCCCTTCGCCTCTATCAGATCAGTGAGCACGGAAACTTCACAGACCTCGTTTGCAACCCAATAACTCATGTTGAAATCACTAGCGCGCAAATTCCGTGACGAACTTCGTCCGCGCCATGGACTACTAAGAACCCGCGAGTTCACCATGAAGGACCTCTATACTTTTGATGTCTCCGCGAATTCGGCCTTAGAGACCTATAAGAAGGTCCAGTCGGCATACACCGGCGTTTTCAAAGCACTGAAGCTGCCGGTGAAAGTAGCCAAAGCGAGCTCCGGCGACATGGGAGGCGATCTGAGCCATGAGTATCACTTGCCCACCTCAATTGGGGAGGACACTCTGGTCACCTGCAATACTTGTAGCTACGCTGCTAACGCCGAGGTCGCCGAGCCAAGGACAGCGGCCGTCGACAGCACAGGACCATGCGGTCCGACTGAAGCCCCAAGTCCCGCATCTGCTTCAATAAGGGTGTGGCGAGGCATCAGTAAAGACCGCAAGACCTTGGTGAATGCCTGGTATCCAGGCCAAAGCCAGGATGAATCTAACGGAGAGAAAGATCTCAGGATTTCGGCCATCAAGACAATTGTCGCTGATCTGGATGCAAGCACTGAGAATGCCGTATCACTGTGGCGGGCAGCTATTACATCAACGAGTTCTAGCACGGACACTGCGGCCACCCGGCCCCAGATCATTAACATCATACACTCCACATTGACCAGCAACCTAGAAGAGGTTCTACGAGAAGAAAGTAAATCATCGCCTTTGTCAGGGTTGGATGTTCCCGAGGATGGAGTAGACTCAACCATCATTACCAGAACTCAAGTTGGACAACCAATCCACCTGCTCGCGGCTCGCGATGGCGACAGATGCCCTTGCTGCGACAGTGGCGTTCTCGAGCTGCAGAAGGCGCTGGAGCTTGGGCACACATTCTACCTAGGAACTCGATACTCGGAGCCACTCGATGCAACAGTATCCGTACCAACTCGTGCGAATTCAAGTCAGCACGATGGTCCGCCAGCTTTGGCTGAGGAAAAGACACCTATGCAGATGGGGTGCCATGGAATTGGCGTCTCCCGACTCATAGGGGCCGTAGCTGAGCATCTGACAGACACGAAGGGCCTACAATGGCCGCGCGTGATTGCCCCTTACGAAGTCGTGGTGATTTCCACTCCTACTCTAGCTGAAGATGCTAGTCAAGTGTATGATGAGATCGCCACAGGGGGCATTGACACGGTGCTGGATGATAGGTCGGCGTCCTTCGGTTGGAAGCTGAATGACGCAGACTTGGTAGGTTATCCAGTCCTAGTCATACTGGGTAAAGTATGGAAAGAGACAGGTAATTGTGAGGTCCAATGCCGCAGATTCGGGATCAAAGAAATGGTACCGCTTAGAGAGCTACGCCAGCGTGTGGCAGAGTTGCTCGAACAGCTCTGAGCAGAATGAAGACCGCTAGGACGTCTCGTTGAGGCGCCCGCGACGCGGCGTGTACAAGGCATTCATGTACCTCCAAATCAGATGTCCTACCAACGTAGAAAATAGGAAATCGCCTCCAATAGCTCGTTTTAATGTCACAGCTAAAAGGTATGTCCATTGCTATCGAAGCATCAGGGACCCGGCAACCTCTCTCTATCTACTGATCTTACCAAACTCGATGTGAGTTGGGTGACATGCGACGGCGGCCTGCCCAGACATGTCCTGCGCGGTGTGGGGCGGTCACGTGTATAGCCACCCGAGAAGTGCGACAAATGTTGTCAATAATATGGGAAGGAGTGGTGTTAATGAACGACAATCAAGTAGTCAGGCCTTGCTTCAAACCTCAGTCCCCTCCCGAGAGTTTGACACAGCATCGGGTCTCAATCACATCAGCAACCCGAAGTTTATCTTTTTGCCCTTTTGTCCGAAGTGGGCCTTCACCGTCGCCTAGGGTTCGGTACTAAGCAGGGACTCATACTCACTTCAATCATCTATCCCGACGACTTTGTTCGCCCGCAAGCCTGTTTAATCAACCATGGCCGCTCAGGGTTCCGAGAGTAGTGAGTATTTCCGGTTGAGATTCCGCCATCTCCTCATGAAGATCAGGTATACATCGTCGATTTCCGTGCTGACTCGGCTCCACAGTCAATCTGGAGACGCTGGACACACAGCAACTCAGTCAGGTCAAGAAGCAATTGGAAGAAGAACTCGAGCACTTGACAAACTCGTTCGCCCAGCTACACAGCGCACAATCCAGGTTCAAGGAGTGCCTTCGGTGTGTCAAGGCCAGGCCTGGTGCTGGCGATGGTATGCAGGCCCCCAACTTTCCCGTCTTATCAGTGGCCAGCCGAGTTAACATTTCTCCAGGCGACAAATCTGTCCTGGTGCCGCTAACCAACTCCCTCTACGTACGTGGGGAGCTTTCGGATCCAAAGCACGTCATCGTCGACGTAGGCACAGGATTTTACGTCGAGAAGGTATGTTCATCAAGCCCGAGGTTCGGTCTGACCTCTGACCATTGTGTGTGTTAACGGTTACGCAGGATACCGAGTCTGCCGAACGTTTCTACGAAGCCAAGGTTCAGAATTTGATGAATAACATTCAGGACCTCGAGGTGATCGTGCAGCGGAAAACGCTAAATGTGCGAAGTGTCGAGGATGGTAAGTTCCACATGTCCCTAGGAAACACAACTGGGCAATGGGCAGCATAGTTAAGAATATACTAACGGATCGTGTGTAACTAATAGTACTAAGGCAGAAGGTTTTACAAAGCCAAATAGCATAAGTAGTAATAGGGTATTATAAAGAATAGAATACTATAACTATTATATAAAAATAGAACCGTAATTAATATTATAGCACTAGGTACTAAATAATATAGTTATTATTAAGTAAACGTAGGTATAGTTAATAATATTTAATTTTATATTTTACTTTTATTAACTACTCGGGCAGTTCTTAATATCGTTTTTATAATATTAATATATTTATTTTTTTATTTCTATTTTTACTAGCTACTCGAGTAATTCTTAATATTAATTATATAGTATTAATATATAATATTAATATATACTCTTATTATTTTAATAAATTATTTTTTTAAATTTTCTACTTTTTTAATATTCCCTCTTATAAAGTTTATAACTACGGATTATTAATAATAATAATAGGCACTACTATTTTATAAGCTTATTACGTATTTAACTAAGTTAGCTACCTTTTTAAATATAGTAGTTTATAATAATAATATTAAAGATGCCCTCGTTACCGTTATTAAAAATAATACCGACCTTTATAAATATTAATATTTACTATATTTTTAACTTTAACTCGTATATATATATATATATTCGTTACTTTATTTCTTTTATTAAAGTTAAAAACGCTACTTTCCTTATTATTATTATTACTATTATTATTATTATTTAACTATTTATTTTAAATATTTATTTTTTTTATTTTACCTTTACTAATTACTTAGGCAGTTCTTAATATCGATTATATAGTATTAATATATAGTATTAATAAATACTCTTACTATCTTAATAAACTATTTTTTTTTAAATTTTCTAACTTTTTAACTTTCCCTTTTATAAAGTTTATAACTACGGATTATTAATAATAATATTAAGTGCCTAACGCTATTACTTTATAAGCTACTTACTTAGCTAAGTTTATTACTTTTTAAATAATAATAGCTTATAATAATATAATATTAAAGATACCCTCGTTATTATTATTAAAAATAATACTAACTTTTATAAGTCTTATTATTCCCCCTAATAGAGTAATCCGCCGGGGCTATACTATATATTACGTATTAGGGAAAACTGGGTATATTACGCTCTATACCTAATTACTAATTAAAATAGCTCCTGACCTTTCCCCGCCCGTTTAGAGGGTAAGCTATACTTACTTTAACGTATATAAGACCTCTTAGTACTAGCTTACGTAAGTAACTAGATCCCGTATTATATACTCCTTTTTATTAAGAATTAGAGGGCCCCTTATATATTCTCTTATATTTATAATATAGCCCGTATTAAAGGGATTTCTAATTCTATAAAATATAATTTCTAAACTAATATTAATATATTAAATCTTAATATCCGTACTAACCTAGTTATTTATAATATTCGTATTATTACTTAGCTAAATTCCGTATTATTAAAAAGTACTTTACTACTTTTTAGGCGTATTTACGTTAGTTACGATAGCTATAGCGTTAAGCTAGCCGAGGGCGCCTAGCCCGAGAGGGGTAGACTTATTAATAAGTATTTTTAAAATAGGTTCTTATTAAAGTAGTAGTTTATATATTAATAGGTTTATTTAGTAGATTTATTTAGTAGATTTATTTAGTTTAAATAGAGCTTTAGGCGATATTAAAAGCGATAAGGATAGAAAGAATCTTTATAAGCTTTAGTATAATAAAAGAGTAGTAAATATTAACCTATTTAGCCCTTTTTTTAAAAACCTCTACGTCGCTATTAAAGTTTAAAACCTCTGCGGTTAAGGGCCGCCTCTAACTATTATAGCCGATTATTATAGCTAATTATTACGGCCGACCTCTATTATTAACCTTTTTAACTAGCGCCGCTACGTAAATATATTACTTAGCTTATTATTAATAAGTAGCAGTAGCTTACTTATTCCGAATTATATAGTAGTTTTCGTATTAAAATTATTATATTATATTAAGCGCGTACTTAGGGCATATTACGCGTATTATATAATTAAAAAGTATATTATATTATATAATTTCCTTTAAAAGTATAATCCCGTTAAAGTCGATCTTTTATACCTATAAAGCTAAAAAAAAACCACTATATAAGTCTTATTATTAATATTTATACGCTTTTAACTTCGACTCGTATATATATATATATATTTATTACCTCGTTTCCTTTATTAAAATTAAAAAACGCTTCCCTTACTATTTATTACTATTACTTTATTACTATCGCCCTATTACTATTACTTTATTATTATTACCTTATTACTATTACTATTACTATTATTATTAAATTATTTACTTTAAATATATATTATAAAAATACCGGGATACGTAGTTATTATTAACCCTTAGGGCTTTTTTAATAACTAGAAGTTTAATTTTATAAATATTATACTAAAGGACCTCGAACTATAGTATAACTATTTTAAAAAATACGGATTAAATATTATTAACTTAAAAATTAAAAAAATATATATTAATATAGCTATTATTTTAATAAGTACTTAGCTTATATAATATAATAGCCTTAAAATACCTAACTAATTTTAAAGTATTATTAATATTTTAAAAACGTAATATAAGAATAAGTTAAAAAAAACTAAAAAAAATATTCTAAACTTATTAAATAAAGCGGAAAATAGGGGGTAGTTTTTAGCTATTTAGAGGGTAATTAATATATTATAATAGGATTATTAGTATTTAGTAACGGCTACGGCTAGTTATTATTAATTATAAAGTTTATTATATAATAAAAATACTTAATATTAACCCTAATAAACTAGCTTATTTAAAAAGGCGAAGATGGCCCCTAATAAGGCAGACCGGACCCCAAAGGGTTACTTTAAATATACTTTATTAAAATACTAAGATACTAATAACTCGTCGACCCTTAGGGCTTTTTTAAAAGCTAAAAGCTCGATTTTATAAGTATTATACTAAACGACCCCGAGCTATAAAAAGACCGCTTTAATAAATATTATATTAATAATATTAATTTATAAAAAACGGATAAATATATTATAATAAGTATCGTTCTTATTAGTGCTTTTTAATATAATAAAGTATAAATAAGCCTAGATTTAATAATATAATTAAGAGTTTAAAAAGAATATAAGTAAGCGTATTAAATAAGAATATTAATAAAAAAAAGTTATTATTAAATAAAATAAAAAGAAAAAGTAAGGGGTAGTATTTAGTTATTAAAAAAGTAATTAATATATTATAATAGCGGGGTTATTAATATCTTAAGTTTAGTTAGTATTTTAGTAATAGTTATAGCTAGTTATAATTAATTATAAAGTCTTATTAAAGTACGTAATAAAAACTTAATATTAACCCCAATAGACTAGCTTATTTATAAAAGCGAAGATAGCCCCTAATAAGGCGGACCGGACCCTAAAGGGATAATATTAATATATAATATTAGTAAATACTCCTACTATCTTAGTAAACTATTTTTTTAAATTTTTCTTAACTTTTTTTTTTTATTTTTTTATAAAATTTATAACTACGGATTATTAACGGTGATATTAAGTACTTAACGCTATTATTTTGTAAGCTTATTACGTACTTAGCTAAGTTAGCTACTTTTTTAAGTATAGTAGCTTATAATAGTAATATTAAAAATGCCCTCGTTATTATTATTAAGAATAATACTAACCTCTATAAGTCTAATTCCCTCTAATAGAGCAATTTACTAAGGCCGTATTATATATTATATATTAAAAAAAACTAGGTATATTGCGCTCTATACTTAATTACTAATTAAAACCCTAATAGTAGTTAACTAACTTAACTATTATTTCCTTTTTATTAACTCTTAACCTTTTACCGCTTTTAGCTATTTAAAGAGCGAGCTATACTTATTTTAATATATATAAAACCTCTTAGTACTAGCTTATATAAATAGCTAGATTTTATATTATATACTCCTTTTTATTAAAAATTAGGGGACCCCTTATATATTTCCTTATATTTATAATATAGCTTATATTAAAAAGACTTTTAATTTTATAAAATATAATTTTTAAATTAATATTAATTATAAGAAATTAGGCTATAAGTACTTAACTAGCGAGGCTATAATATAAGTATAAGTATATTATAAGACTAAAGCTTATAGAGTCCTTTATATAAGCTCTATTTTTTTAAAAGTTTTTTTATAATACGATCCGTATACTAGTTACTAAGTTATTGGCGTCCTATCGCCGGCCGCATCCCGAATTTATTATATTAATATACCGGATTTTAATATCCGTATTAACCTAGCTATTTATAGCGTTTATACTATTACTTAATTAGATTTTATATTATTAAAAAGTATTATATTATTTTTTAAGCGTATTTATATTAATTATAATAACTAGGGCGTCGAGGGGGCTTAAGAATTTATTAAGCCCTAGAGGGGGTGACTTATTAAGGGGTATTTTTAGTAAAATAAGTTCTTAATAAAGTAGTAGTTTATATATTAATAAGTCCCTTTGGGGTCCGGCCCGCCGTATTAGGGGCTATTTTCGCTTTTATAAGTAAGCTAGTTTATTAAAATTAATATCGAGTTTTTATTATATACTTTAATAAGACTTTATATTAATTAATAATAGCCGGCTATAGCCGGCTATAGCTAGTATGGTTATTATTAATTATTAATACTAACTAAACTTAAAATATTAATAACCCTGCTATTATAATATATTAATCGCTTTTTAAATAGCTAAAAACTACCCCTTACTTTCTACCCTATTTAATAATTTTAAAATATCCTTTTTAATCTTTTTTATTCTATTTTATACTACGTTTTTAAAATATTAATAATATTTTAAAGTTAATTAAGTATTTTAAGGCTACTATATTATATAAGCTAAGTACTAATTAGGGTAATAGCTATATTAATATACCTTTTTTTAATTTTTAATATTATAAGTGTTATATTAAAAGACCTCGAACTATAATACGATTATATAAAGGAATATAAATTAAATACTTTTAACTTAAACTTCTAGTTATTAAAAAAGTCCTAAGGGTCGATAATAACTAAGTATCTTAGTATTTCGATAGTATATATTTAAAATAAACGATTTAATAATAATAATAATAGGGTAATAATAATAAATAGTAAGAGAAGTAGCGTTTTTTAACTTTAATAAAGGAAACGAAATAACGAATATATTTGTTTTTTATTTCTACCTTTACTAGCTACTCGGGCGATTCTCAATATTAGTTATACCGTATTAATATATAGTATTAATAAATACTTATACTGTCTCATTAGACTATTTTTTTATATTTTCTACTTTTTTAAACTTTCCCTCTTATAAAGTTTATAATTACGGATTAAGTAACGAATATATATATATATATAAGTTAAAGTTAAGAATAATAAGGTAAATATCGTAAGGTTAATATTATTTTTAATAGTAATAACGAGGGTATCTCTAATATTATTATTATAAACTATAGTTATTTAAAAAAGTAAGGAACTTAGTTAAGTACGTAGTAGGTTTATAAAGTAGTAGCGTTAGGTACTTAATATTACTATTTATTTAGAGTTTTGCTATTAGGGCAGTACCGTTTAGCTATTGGGGTAGTAATCTACTTTTATCTAGCCCGTGCGGCTAACTAGAGGCCACTAATTTTTAGTATACCTTCCCTAACCTACCTCCCGCACTTACTACGCGGGCCTAAGCTTAAAATACCTATATTAACCTAGTACGTACTACTACCTCGACTTCTAATTACACTTCTACTTCTACCCACCTACTTTAACCCACTTTTATTTATAACATAATTACTACTTCTATTTCTAACCTCTATTACTACGTTATTACCGTTACGTAATTAATTAGTAATAGATTTATTGTAATTTTTAACGCTAATAATTAATTTAAAAAACTCTCGTAATACTATTAATATTTTTTTATATATTAAAACCTTATTAAAAAACTACGTACTTATTAATTTAATTAATAACTTTATAACTAACTTTTAGTTATTTATTTATAACTACGGCTTTATAATTATTTATTATAATAGATCTAACTACGTTAATAATAAGGCTACTTACTATATTTTATAATATAACTATAATACTATTTATTAAACCCGTACTATCGGCCTTTATTAATTAAAAATATAAAAAGTTAGCTACCCTTAGTAGGGTATAGCTACTACTTATACTTAAAATAAAAAGTAATAAGCGATAGTAACAGACGGCGAGGGAAGCGTTTTTTAACTTTAATAAAGGAAATAAGGTAACGAATATGTATATATACAAGTAAAGTTAAAAGTACTAGGGTAGATATTGTACTTATAGAGGTCGGTATTATTCTTAATAATAGTAACGAGGGTATTTCTAATACTACCGTTATGAGCTACTATTACTTAAAAGGGTAGCTAACTTAGCTAGGTACGCAGTAGGCTTATAAAGTAGTAGCGCCTATTATTACTTTTAATAATCCGTAGTTATAAACTTTATAAGAGGGAAAGTTAAAAAGTTAGAAAATTTAAAAAAATAGTCTAGCGAGATAGTATAAGTATTTACTAATACTATATATTAATACTATATAAACGATATTAAGAATTGCCCGAGTAGCTAGTAAAGGTAGAAATAAAAAATAAATAAAAAGTAATAAACGTTTAGAATTAAAATAGGAGAATATAATTACGGCTTATCCTTATACCTATCGGTTTACCCTACTTATTATTAGCTTTTTTCTAACTAAACTACCCTTATTAATAACTTATTTAAATATAATATTATTAAGCTTTATAAGATTTTTATAATAATCCGCGACTATATACTTAACGTATTGTTATATTTTAAATAAAAAAACGTTTATAATAAGTAATAAAAGTAGTACCTTAATTACCTTATTAATAGGACCCCTACTTAAGTAGTCTTTTATAATATTTAAACTTATAGCCTCTATTATTATATTTTATAAAATAAAAAAAACCCCGACCTACCTAAAGCTATACTATAAACCTACTTATAATATAAGTAAATATAACCCCCCGACGGAGTAATTCGCCGGGGCCGTACCGTATATTACGTATTAAGGAAAACTGGGTATATTACGCTTTATACCTAATTATTAATTAAAATAGTTAACTAACTCGATCGTTATTTTCTTTTTATTAATAGCTCCCGACCTTCTCCCGTAGTCCTCTAAGTTCTAACTATTTAGAGAGCGAGCTATACCTATTTTAATATATATAAGACCTCTTAATACTAGCCTATATAAATAACTAAATCCCGTATTATATACTCTTTTTTATTAAAAATTAAGGGGCCCCTTATATATTCCCTTATATTTATAATATAGCCTATATTAAAAGGATTTTTAGCTCTATAGAGTATAATTTCTAAGTTAGTATTAATATACTAAATTTAAATATCTATATTAGCCTAACTATTTATAATATTTATATTATTACTTAGCCGGATTTTATATTATTAAAAAGTATTATATTACTCTTTAGGTATATTTATATTAATTATAATAGTTAGGGCGTTAAGGGGGCTTAAGAATTTATTAAGCCTTAGAGGGGGGGACTTATTAAGGGGTATTTTTAGAGTCTTAGCCCACTAATTATTAACTATATACTAAGAAGTTCTTAATAAGTAGTAGTTTATATATTAATAAGTTCGTTTAATAAGTTCGTTTAATAAGTTATTTAGTAAATTTATTTAGTTTAAATAAAAAGTAGTTTTAAGTAATATTAAAAATAATAAAAATAAAAAGAATCTTTACGAGCTCTAAAGAGTAGCTAAATATTAGCCCTTTTAGCCCTTTTTTTTAAAAACCTCTACGTTACTATTAAAGTTTAGAACTTTTGCGGTTAAGGGCTACTTCTAATCTTTATAGCCGACCTCTACCGTTAACCTTTTTAACTAGCGCTATTATAAAGTAGCTTACTTATCCTAAATTATATAGCGGTTTTTATATTAAAATTATTATATTATATTAAGTACGTACTTAGGATATATTACGTATATTATATAGTTAAAAAGTATATTATATTATATAATTTCTTTTAAAAGCGTAATCTTATTAAGGTCGATTTTTTATGCCTATAAAGCTGGAAAAAAACCACTACATAAGTAAATATAAAAGCGCTTTTTATAAATAGTTAGTTTTAATAATATATTTATTTATTTTATTTCTGCCTTTACTAACTACTCGGGCGATTCTTAATATCGATTATATAGTATTAATTCATAGTATTAATAAATACTCCTACTATTTTAATAAACTATTTTTTTAGATTTTCTACCTTTTTAACTTTCCCTCTTATAAAGTTCATAACCACGGATTAGCTTTAATAATATATATAAAACGAATAAGTTTAAAATACCTCTTTTTTAAGTTACTAATACTATAAATACTAGCTCGCTATTTAACTACGCTTTTACTATCGTTTTATTAAAACGCTATAAATTATATAACTTTATTATATAATCGTTTAATATAATTTAATAAGAAGTAAGAGCCGAGGTACTATATATAACTATTATTAACTTTAAAAATACCCTACGCTTAGCCCTATTTAAGGTCCTATTTACTATTTAACTCTAACTTTATATCTTTTATATTAATACGAATATAAACCTTAATATTAAATATAAATAGCTAAATAATAGTACTATAAAAATTTAAAATAAGTTTAATATTAATAAAAATAAGGGATTTATTAAAGCTTTTATATTAGTTTATAAAAAGTACAAAACTATTATTACTACCCTCTTTTATAACTTATAAACTATAGTACTTAATAAAATCTTACGTATTAATAAATTATTTATTACTTAGTAACTCGAGGCTACTAAGTTCGAGTATATACTTATAGGCTTTTACTAGCTATAAATATACGTACTTTACGTAGATTTAAAATTTAATTTTAATACTACTTAGGGAAAACTATAAGCGGATTTTACTAACTAAACTCTAGCTCTTTTATACCTAGCTAATATATATATCCCCCTCTATTATTAATAAGCTTAGTACTTTATTAATAAGTATAAGAACTTCGGTATACGCACGAACTTATTTACTAAGACTACTTATAAAAACTAAAGTTTTATATTATTATTAACTATATAAACCTTTATACCGTTTTTTAAGTAATTAATAAAATATTAGCTAATAAAAAAAGGGGGTATATCGAGGTTATTATTATTATAAAATCTTATATCTACTATAAATATCTTTATTAACTATAACTTAATAATATAACTAAGTAAGTAGGATATAAAGCTCTAAATCTTATAGCTTATTAATACTAAATTACCCTTATTATAATACTATTATTTATTAATAAGAACTTACTTAATTTTTAACTTTATTATAAGTACTTTATAAACTAGTATAAACTACTTTATAATTATAAAATCCTCGAGGTCTTAAAAACGTTTAAAATTTAGTTAATAAAATATAATATTTATTTATATTAATAACTTAAATAGCCCTTAATATATCGATTTATTTTATTTTTAGAATATATACTAACCTCCTTAAGATCTTAATAATACTTTAATATAAATTAAGGATCCCCGTATTATAACTAGTCTATATAAGTAGCTATATAATTAAAAAATCCTAAATTTAATATTTATATTTATAAATAGTATCTTATTATTAAATAGCCTCCCGTTAAGTAGCTTACTCTTTTTAAATAAATAGCCTAAATAGCTTTATAAAGTTACGAACTTAGCCCCGTAGTTAATAAGAGTAGGTATTTATTATAACTATTTAGTATTTAAATATAATATAAAGAACGAATTAGTAACCGAGCTATTATAAAAGATTATTTAGGATTATATTATAATTAAAAAAGACGTTTCGATATTAATAAAATATAATAAACGTTATACTAAGTAGCTATTAATATTTATAGTACTAAGGAATCTCTAACTTAATTAATTAACTAATAAGAGGCCGTAGTTAAGGATAGTTTTAACGATTTTAAAAAAGATTAAGATTTAATAAGATCTCTTAATTATTATAATAAAAGCTAGAATAATTTTTAAATTATATTACTTTATATAAATAAGTAAAAGTAATCTAAGTACTTAGGTAGAGTATAGGGTAATTATACTAGTTATAGCTAATACGGGACGTATAGGTTAATAAAAAAACTTTAATAATCTAGACGCTCTAATTAGCTAAAAAAGTAAATTACTACCCCAATAGCTAAATAGTACTACCCTAATAGCAAAACTCTTAATTTATAATTATAAAATTTATAAAAAAGAAAGTTTAAAAAAGTAGAAAATTTAAAAAAAAAATAGTTTAATAAGATAGTAGGAGTATTTACTAATACTATATATTAATACTATATAGCTAATATTAAGAATCGCCCGAGTAGTCAGTAAAAGTAAAAATAAAAACAAATATATTAATAAATTTATTTAATAGGTTTATTTAGTAGATTTATTTAGTAAACTTATTTAGTTTAAATAGAGAGTAGCTTTAGGTAATATTAAAAGCAATAAGGATAAATTTTTTTTTTATAAGCTTTAATACGAAAAGTAATAAATATTAGCCTATTTAGCCCTTTTTTTAAAAACCTCTACGTTACTATTAAAGTTTAGAACTTTTATAGTTAAAAAAGGCCGCTTTTAACTATTATAGCTAACTATTATAACTAATTATTATAGCCGACCTTTATTATTAACCTTTCTAATTAGTACTATTATATAAAAGGTAGCTTACCTATTTTAAATTAAATAGTAGTTTTCGTATTAAAATCACTATATTACGTTAAGCGCGTACTTAGGATATATTATATATATCATATAGTTAAAAAATACCCTTTGGGGTCCGGTCCGCCTCATTGGGGGCCATCTTCGCCTTCACGGGTAAGCTAGTCTATTAGGGTCAATATCGAGTTTTTATTACGTAATAAGCTTTATAACTAATAACAGCCGGCCGTAGCTATTAATACTAACTAAACTTAAGATACTAATAACCCTACTACTATAGTATATTAATCGCCTTCTTAATAACTAAATACTACCCCTTACTTTCTCTTTTTATTTTTTTTAATAATAACCTCTCCCTAATATTCCTATTTAATACGCTCGCCTACGCTCTTTCTAAGCTCCTAATTATACTATTAAGTCTAGGCTTATTTACACTCTATTATATTAAAAAAGTACTAATAAGGGCGACGCTTATTATAATATATCTATCTATCTTCTATAAATCGATATTATTAATATAATATTTATTAAGGTAGTCTCTCTATAGCTCGGGGTTGTCTAATATAATACTTATAAGATCGAACTTTTAGTTATCGAAGAAGCCCTAAGGGTCGACGAGTTAGCGTCTTAGTATTTTAATAAAGTATACTTAAGGTAGACGGTTAGATAGTAATAGTAATAGTAACGGCGAGGGAAGTAGCGTTTTTCGACTTTAATAAAGGAAATAAGGTAACGAATATATATATATATATAAGTAAAGTTAAAATAGGGTAAATATTATACTTATAGAGGTCGACATTATTTAATAATAGCGACGAGGGTATCTCCGATTCTATACTATTATAAGCTACTATTACTTAGAAAGGTAGCTAACTTAGCTAAGTGCGGGGGCTTATAAAGTAGTAGCGTCGGGCGCCTAATATCGCCGTTAATAATCCGTAGTTATAAACTTTATAAGAGGGAAAGATAAAAAGGAGGAAAGAAATTTAAAAAAAAAACAATAGTTTACTAAGATAGTATAAGTATCTACTAATACCGTATATTAATACCGTATAAACGACATCGAGAATCGCCTAAGTAGCTAGTAAAGGTAGAATATTAAAATAAATAGTTAAAAAATATATTATATTATATCCCCCCGACGGAGCAATCTACCGGGGCCGTACTATATATTACGTATTAAAGAAAACTAAGTATATTACGCTCTATACTTAATTACTAATTAAAATAGCTCCCGATCTTTTATTATTTCTAGCCGTTTAGAGGGCGAGCTATACCTATTTTAAAGTATATAAAACCTCTTAATCTTAGCTTACGTAAGTAGCTAAATCCCGTATTATATATCCCTTTTTATTAAGGGTTAGGAGATCTCTTATATATTTTTTTATATTTATAATATAGCCTATATTAAAGGGATTTTTAATTTTATAAAATTTAATTTTTAAGTTAATATTAATATATTAAATCTTAATATCCGTATTAGCCCGGCTATTTATAACGTTTATATTATTACTTAATTAGATTTTATATTATTAAAAAGTATTATACTACTCCTTAAGTATACTTACGTTAGTTATGATAGCTAGGGCGTTAAGGGGGCTTAAAAATTTATTAAGCCCTAGAGGGGGGGACTTATTAAGGGGTATTTTTAAAAAGTCCTAGCTTATTAATTACTAACTATATACTAAAAGAATAGGTTTTTAATAAATAGTAGTTCATATATTAATAAGTTCGTTTAATAAGTTTATGTAGTAAATTTATATAGTTTAAATAGAGCTTTAGGTAATATTAAAATAAATAAGGATAAAAAGAATTTTTATAAGCTCTATTAAATATTAGCTATTTTAGCCCTTTTTTTTAGAAGCCTCTACGTTATTATTAAAGTTTAAAACCTCTATAATTTAAGGGCCGCCTCTAACTTTTATAACTAACCTTTATTATTAACTTTTTTAATTAGTATTACTACGTAAGTATATTACTTAGCCTATTATTAATAAGTAATAGGGTAGCTTACTTATCCCGAATTATATAAAGGTTTTTATATTAAAATTATTATATTATATTAAGTGCGTACTTAGGGTATATTACGTATATTATATAATTAAAAAGTATACCGTATTATATAATTTTTTTTAAAAGCCTAATCCCGTTAAAGTCGATCTTTTGTACTTATAAAGCTAAAAAGAAAAAAACTATATATTATATTATATAATTTTTTTTAAAAGCGTAGTCCTATTAAAGTAGATCTTTTATATTTATAAAGCCAAAAAAGAATTACTATATAAACTTATATAATTTAAAAATTGTTTTAGTTTTTATTATAATAATTAAGAAATCTTAATAAATCTTGATTTTTATTAATTTTAATTAAAGCTTCTTTAAGTACGGCCTCTAATTAGCTAACTAAGTTACTAGAGCTATATTTTTATTAATATTATTAAAATTAAAAAAGGCTAAAATTATTTATTACGTCTCTTCGTTACTAGTTATTAAACTTCTTTTATTTTTACTACTTAACCTCTACTTATTATTATTATTAATTACGTATTTTATAAAGCTAACTTATCGTTATTATTATACTTAAATACTAATTAATTACGGTATATGCTCTATTTAATTAGTTATAGTACTAAGGTCTAAGTTTTATAAGGTTATATAGGTACTCTTATCGTTAACTAAGCTAGTCTTACTAAAGAAGTAAGTACTCCTAAAGAGAGGGGAATTAATAAAGTACTATAATAAGTAATATTCTTATTCTTTAAGTACTTATATAAAATAATAATAATAATAAGGTTTTAAATATTAAATAAGGTATTTTTAACGTTCTAGTTTAGTAATAAAATTAATATAATCTATAAATTAATAAAATAAACTTATTAATAGCTAATATAATTATTAATAAAAGTAAATATATATTTTTATAAGTAGCTCCTTCCCTTTAGGATGCGGTCCGCCTCATTAGGGGCTATCTTCGCCTTTACGGGCAAGCTAGTCTATTAGGGTTAATATCGAGTTTCTATTATGTACTTTAATAAAACTTTATAACTAACTATAACTAGCTATAGCTATTATTAAAATACTAACTAAACTTAAAATACTAATAACCCCGCTATTATAATATATTAATCGCCCTTTTAATAACTAAATATTACCTCTTACTTTCTCTTTTTATTTTATTTAATAATAACCTCTTTTTATTAATATTCCTATTTAATACGCTTATTTACGCTCTTTTTAAGCTCTTAATTATATTATTAAATTTAGGCTTATTTATATTTTATTATATTAAAAAGGTACTAATAAGGGCTATATTTATTATAATATATCTATTTATTTTTTATAAGTTAATATTATAGATATAGTATTTATTAAAGTAGTTTATTTATAGCTTAGGGTCGTTTAGTATAATACTTATAAAATCGAACTTCTAGTTATTAAAAAAGCCCTAAGGGTCGACGAGTTATTAATAATATCTTAGTATTTTAATAGAAATATACTTAAAATAAACGGTTAAATAGTAATAATAATAATAATAATAATAATAATAATAAAAGTAGCGTTTTTAATTTTAATAAAAAAACGAGGTAACGAATGTATATATATATATATATATAATATTAGTAATAAGACTTATAGAGGTCGGTATTATTTTTAATAATAGCGACGAGGGTATCTCTAATATTACTATTATAAGCTCTTATACTTAGAAAGGTAGCTAACCTAATTAGATACGTAGTAAGCTTATAAAGTAATAGCGTTAAGTACTTAATATTACCGTCCGTTAATAATCCGTAGTTATAAACTTTATAAGAGGGAAAGTTAAAAAAGTAGAAAATCTAAAAAAAAATAGTTTATTAAAATAGTATAAGTATATACTAATACCGTATATTAATACTATATAATCGATATTAAGAACCGCCCGAGTAGCTAGTAAAGGCAAAATACTAAAACAAATAAGTAGCTCCTTACGCTTTATAAAATTAAGTAATATATAATTATATAAGAGCTAGTACTAGTCTATAAAGCTATTAGAATATAGTAATAAATTAAGAGGGCGAGGAATTTAGTTAGTTAGTAATAAGGAAAGGGCTCTTTAATACTAAGTACTTATTAACTTTAGTATTTTTAAGCTAACCTTTTTAAAAACGGGGTTAAATTAGTTATAATTAATGTATTTATAATAAGTATAAGACTTTATTATTACTACCCTCTCTTCATAAGTATAAGTTTTATTACGTCGTATTTTTTAAATTATTTTAATAATAGTATATAAGTTAAAGTTATGATTAATATAGTAGTTTTTTTCCGGCTTTATAAGTATAACAGATCGACCTTAACGGGATTACGCTTTTAAAAAAATTATATAATATAATATACTTTTTAATTATATAATATATATAAAATATCCTAAGTACGCGCTTAAAATAATATAGTAATTTTACTATAAAAACCGCTATTTAATTTAGGATAAGTAAGCTACCCTTTTTATTATATAATACCGCTAGCTAAAAAGGTTAATAATAAAGGTTAGTTATAATAATTAGTTATAATAGTTGGCCGCAATAGTTAGAAATAGCCTTCCTTAATTATAGAGGTTCTAAACTTTAGTAATAACGTAGAGGTTTTTTAAAAAAAAAGGGCTAAATAGGCTAATATTTATATAGCTCGTAAAGATTCTTTTTATCCTTATCGCTTTTAATATTGCCCAAAGCTCTATTTAAACTAAATAAATCTACTAAATAAACTTATTAATATATAAACTACTATTTAAATAGCTAGTTAGATAACTAGTTAAAAGGTTAGCTAATTAAAATACTACCTTAATAAGAACCTACTCTCTTAGTATATAACTAGTAATTAATAAGCTAGAGCTAAAAATACTTATTAATAAGTCTACCCCTCTCGGGCTAGGCGCTATTTTTAGCTAGCTCGATACTATAGCTATTATAACTAATATAAATACGCTTAAAGAGTAGCGAAGTACTTTTTAATAATACGGAATCTAGCTAAGTAATATTATAAGTATTATAAATAATTAGGCTAATATAAATATTAAAATTTAATATATTAATACTAGCTTAATTATAATAATTATAATAAACGAGCTAGAAGTATATAGGATTAGGGTAATAAGCTAGTATTTTAAATAGCTCTTATAAAACCCCTTAAGTACTAATAATACTTATATAAAAAAAGAGATTATATTAGACCTAGCTATTTATATAAGCTAGTACTAAGAGGTCTTATATATATTAAAATAACTAAAGCTCGCCCTATAAATAGCTAAAACTTAGGAGGACTTTATATAATAAAAAGTTAGGAGTTTTAGTTAGTAGTTAGGTATAGAGCGTATTATACTTAGTTTTCCTTAATACGTAATATATAGTACGGCCCCGGCGGATTATTCTATCGGGGGGAAATATAATACTTATATCTTATACTTATTAAAATACTTATAAATTACTAAATAATAAAGTAATTATTAAGTTCTTTTAAGTAAATTCGTTAGTAAGTATTATTAATATCCTTTTATTTTATAAAGGACCTAGGCTTAGTATCTCGAATAATAATAGTTACTTTACGTAACTTAATAACCTTATACTTAGAAACGGTCTTAAGAAGGGTTTATTACGTAATAATAAGCTTTTAATAAAGGTTATAAATAGAGGGGTTTAAGGGAAGTACGTAATTATAAGTAGCGTACTTAAGAATAAAAAATCATTATTAATTATTAAAAACTTAAGTATAGCTATTTCTATATTAAGAGTAATTATTTTTTTTAAATAGACGTAATATAAGTACTAAAGCTACGAGGCTAAGGGGTAGTATTATAGTTATAAATAATCTTAAAGCGTATAAGTAGTCTAAGCTCTCTTTAGTAATTAATAGCGTTTTGGATTATAATAAAGTTATAGTTATATATATAGGCTTATAAGTACTTTTAAAGCTTTTTAATTATTATAACTAATATAAACTCTTTAGGGTCCAGTCCGCCTTATTAAGGGCCATCTTTACTTTTATAAGCAAGCTAGTTTATTAAAGTTAATATCAAGTATTTTTATTACGTACTTTAATAAAACTTTATAACTAACTATAGCCGGCCGTAGCTATTATTAAATATTAATAATCTTATTATAATCGTAGTTATGAACTTTATAAGAGGGAAAGTTGAAAAGGTAGAAAATCTAAAGAAATAGTCTAGTAAAATAGTATAAGTATTTACTAATACCGTTTATTAATACTATATAATCGATATTGAGAACCGCCTAAGCAGCTAGTAAAAGCAGAATATAAAAATAAATAAAAGAACTTTTTAAAAAATAGAGCTTATATAAAGAACTTTATAAGCTTTAGTTTTATAATATACTTATACTTATATTATAACTCTATTAGTTAAGTACTTATAGCTTGATCCTTTATAATTTTAAAACTTCTATTTTTATAAAATAATTAGTATAAGTAATAATAAATTATAAAAACGAACGGAACGTTAATAAAGCGACGCTTAGTTATTAATTAAGAGCTATTAGTATTAACGAGCTATAGTTATTTAGAATTAATTATTTAGCCTTATTTTATTTAAAAAAAACGAGCTTATTATAAAACGAGTCCTCCCCCCGACGGAGCAATCCGCCGGGGCCGTACCGTATATTACGTATTAAGGAAAACTAGGTATATTACGCTCTATACTTAACTACTAATTAAAATAGCTCCTAATTTTTTATTATATAAAGTCTTCCTAAGTTCTAGCCGCTTATAGGGCGAGCTTTACCTACTCTAACGCGTATAGGACCTCTTAGTATTAGCTTACGTAAGTAACTAGGTCTAATATAATCTATTCTTTTATATAAGTATTATTATTACTTAGGGGGCCTTATAAGAGCTATTTAAGGTGCTAACTTATTATCCTAACCCTATATACTTCTAGCCTATTTATTATAACTATTATAACTAAGCTAATATTAATATATTAGATCTTAGTATCTATACTAGCCTAGTTATTTATAATACTTATAATATTATTTAGTTAAATTTTATATTATTAAAAAGTACTTTATTACTTCTTAAGTATACTTATGTTAATTACGATAATTATAGTGTCGAGCTAGCTAAAGAGGGCGCCTAGCCCGAGAGGGGTAGACTTATTAACGGGTATCTTTAGGTTCTCGTTAAGTAGTAGTTTACATATTAATAAGTTTATTTAGTAAATTTATTTAGTAAATTTATTTAGTAAATTTATTTAATAAATTTATTTAGTAAATTTATTTAATAAATTTATTTAGTAAATTTATTTAGTTTAAATAGAGAATAGCTTTAGGTAATATTAAAAGTAATAAGGATAAAAAGAATCTTTACGAGCTCTAAGTAATAAATATTAGCCTATTTAGCCCTTTTTTTAAAAACCTCTATGTCGCTATTAAAGTTTAGAACCTCTATAGTTAAGGGCTGCTTCTAACTATTACGGCCGACTATTATAGCTAATTATTATAGCTAACTTCTATTATTAACCTTTTTAATTAGCGCTATTATAAAATAGCTTACTTATCCCGAATTATATAGCGGTTTTTATATTAAAATTATTATATTATATTAAGTACGTACTTAGGGTATATTATATATATTATATAATTAAAAAGTATATTATATTATATAATTTCCTTTAAAAACGTAATCTTATTAAGGTCGATCTTTTGTATTTATAAAGCCGGAAAAAAACTACTATATAAAAAAACCACTATATAACTCGTAGTATTAGTTTTAGTCTAAGTAATAGCTTTATTAAGTTATTATAAAGCTTTTACTTAGAGTAAGAGGAGCGTAATATTAACTTTATTAAGATTTAGAATAATACGACTAAGGGCTAAAGAACTTTTATTTATATTAAAAAAAGCGGCATAAGTAGGGGTTAATAAATTATTAATATTAAGATAATAATACTTATTATAATATTAAAAAAGAGAATTCTCTAAATTACTATCGAACTCTTTAAATTTAATATTTTTATATTAAAACTTATTAAACTTAAACCTAGAATCGTCTTACTTATTTTTATAATTAAGAATATAATTAATAATAAGAATACGCTTTTTAATAAGAGTCCGAGTCTTAGGATTATAAGAAATAGGGGTAATATTATATATAATAATAATATAAATAAGTACTTCATTTACTAAGTACTTAGTAATATATTTATAAAAGATAAAGAAATTAAAGAACTTTTAGATATATATAATAATAACGCCCTAAGGAGTCTTTTATAGTAATAAGCTAGAGTATTAAGATTATTTTATAAAGCGGTTATATAACTATTATTATAAAAATAAGCTAGCTAGAGGTAACTAAAGTAAGAAATAATTTTAGCCTTATTATTAATATTAAGGATATTAGCTTAAGAAGAGAAATCTAAGTTAGTAAAAAAGAAAATTTACTAAACGATTATTTATAATTTATTATAATTAAAATTAATAAGTTTAAATACTTATAATTAGTAACGAGCTCTTAAAGAGTAGCTAATTTAAAATAGACCTTTTTTTTATTATTATTTACTAACGGGTTAGTAATATAAGTAATAACTTTTTTTTATATATTAATAATATAGTTAAAAGTATAGAGAACGCGGCTACGTTTATAAAAGTTAAAGCTACTTTACTCCTTAGTATTACGGAACTTTATAAGGGTATTCTAAATAAACTAAGTAGTATTATATAGCTTTTTAAAAACCTAAGAAATATTATTAACTTAATACTTTAGTAATAGATTAATAAGGACTTAACGACTTATAATAAAATACTTTTTCTTATTAACTTAATAAATAATATATTTAGTAACGTAAGTATTAGTAATATAAACGAGCTTATTAATATTATATTATATACTAGCTAAGTAGTATATATAGAGAGTATTATTATAGAGATTATAAAAGCTCTTTTTAGGTTTATATTTTATATTAAGTATATTTTAGATATATAAAATAGTAAATATTTTAATAAATACTTAGCGGTAGTATAGTAAGACCCTTTGGGGTCCGGTCCGCCTCATTAGGGGCCATCTTCGCCTTTATAGGTAAGCTAGTCTATTAGGGTTAATACCGAGTTTCTATTACGTACTTTAATAAGACTTTAGAACTAACTATAGTCGGCCGTAGTTATTACTAAGTAAATACTAACGATCCTACTATAATATATTAATCGCTCTTTAAATAGTTAAAACTTACTTCCTAAAATCGAATAACTTCTAGCTATTAAGGAAGCCCTAAGGGTTAATAAGTTAATATCTCGGTATTTTAATAAAGTATACTTAAGGTAAATAGTTAAATAGTAATAGTAATAGTAATAGTAATAATAAGAGAAGTAGTATTTTCGACTTTAATAAAAGAAACGAGGTAATAAATATATATATATATATATATAAGTTAAAGTTAAATATATTAAGGTAAATATTGTAAGGTTAATATTATTTAATAATAATAACGAGGGCATTTCTAATTCTATATTATTATAAGCTACTATTACTTAAAAAAGTAGCTAACTTAGCTAGGTACGTAGTAAGCTTATAAAGTAGTAGTATCGGGCGCTTAATATTACCGTTAATAATCCGTAGTTATAAACTTTATAAGAGGGGAAGTTAAAAAAGTAAAAAATCTAAAAAAGAATAATCTATTAAAATAGTAGGAGTATTTATTAATACTATATATTAATATTATATAATCGATATTAAGAATTACCCGAGCAGCTAGTAAAAGGAGAAATAAAAAAAAAACAAATATTTAAAAATAAGTAGACGATTCGATAGTAATAGTAATAGGGTAATAGTAATAGACGGTAAGGAAGTAGCGTTTTTTAATTTTAATAAAAGAAACGAAGTAATAAATATATATATATATATACGAGTCGAAGTTAAAAGCGTAGTAAATATTAGTAAAGTCGGTACTAGCTATTCTTAATAATAATAATAATAATATTTCTAATACTACTATTATAAGCTATTATTACTTAGAGGGCTATAACCTTAGCTAAGTAGATAGCTTATAAAGTAGTAGTATTATGCTTAATATTACTATTAATTCGTAATTATAAACTTTATAAAAAGGAAAATTTAAAAAAAGTAAAAGAATATCTAAAAAAATAGTCTAACGAGATAATAGGAGTATTTACTAATACTATATATTAATACTATATAACCGATATCGAGAATCGCCCGAGTAGCTAGCAAAAATAAAAATAAAAAACAAATATATTAATAGGTTTATTTAGTAGATTTATTTACTTTAAATAGAGAGTAGCTTTAGGTAATATTAAACATAATTAGAATAGGAAGAATTTTTATAAGCTCTAAGTAATAAATATTAGCTTATTTAGCCCTTTTTATCTTAGAAACCTCTACGTCGCGATTAAAGTTTAAAATCTCTATAGTTAAGGGCTATTTTTAATTATTATAATTAATTATTATAGCTAATCATTACGGCCGACCTCTATTATTAACTTTTTAAACTAGCGTTATTAGTAAGAAGAGTAGCTTACCTATCCTAAATTAAATAGCGGTTCTCATATTAAAATTATTATATTATATTAAGCGCGTACTTAGAATATATTATATATATTATATAACTAAAAAGTATATTATATTATATAATTACTCTTAAAAGCGTAATCTTCTTAAAGTCGATTTTTTATACTTATAAACCCGGGAAGAAACTACTATATAACTAATTATTATTATGACATCGAGAATCGCCCGAGCAGCCAGCAAAGGCAGAATATTAAAACAAAACAAATAACTAATTATTATAATTAATTATTATACTTAGCTAGATTTCGTACTATTGAAAAGTATTATATTATATTTTAAATATGCTTATATTAGTTATAATAACTAGGACGTTAAGGGGGCTGAAGAATTTATTAAGTTTTAAAAGAGGGGACTTATTAAGGGGTATTTTTAAAGTAAGTTTTTAATAAAATAATAGTTTATATATTCCTTTGGGGTCGGGTCCGCCTTATTAAGGGCTATTTTTGCCTTTATAAGTAAACTAATCTTTCAATATTAATATTAAGTATTTTTATTAAATATTTTAATAAAACTTTATAAATAACTATAGCTAGCCGTAGCTATTATTAATTATTAATACTAACTAAACTTAAAATATTAATAACCCTATTACTATAATATTATAAAAAGGAACTCGAGGCAGGTCGGAACGCTACTATATTAACTTAATAAACTAAAGACTTAACGTAAAAGAGGAAAAAATAAAATAATAAGTAAAAGCTAGCGAGCTAGCCCTTTAGGCCTAGCGGTTTAGCTTATTATATAACTACTAAGAGCTTAGCCTCGTAGCCTAAGGCTAAATTATAGGGCCTATAGGGCCCTAATACTTATTACTATAATATTACCCCCCCCTTTATACTAGAGGGTACTATTTATAATACTAAAAAATAAACCTTTGAATTACTTCTTAATTTAATAAATTTATAATTATAATTATTATTATTATATTATTATTATCCCGTAATAATAATAAATTATTAAGTATAATAGCTTTTATTTATAAATCTAAGTTCTATAGTAGGCCCTTAGTAATTAAGTATTAGTAATAAAACGCTTAAATTATTATTAATATATACCTAAAGCTCTCTATATTATATTAAATTAGATCCGTATTATATCCTTTTTAATCTACTTAGTACTATAGCTTTTCCTTATATAAGTATAATTTAATAACTTTAAATACTTTATACTTTAGCTCGCTATTATTATTAATAATTAGTAGCGGTAGATCTTAGTTCTATTTAAGTAATAAGTTATTAATAGTCTTTTTTTAGCTTATTTAAGTAAAAGACCGGGTATACCTAGCTACTTATTAATAATTTTATAATATATATACCTTCTTAGCTAGTATTAATAATAATTTTTAGCCTTATTTATAGCTATTATGATTTATTTATAGTCTATCGAGATAGTGGGAGTATTTATTAATACTATATATTAATACCGTATAAACGATATTGAGAATTGCCCGAGTATTTAGTAAAAGTAGAATATAAAATTAAATAACTTATTTATATATAGTGGTTTTTTTTCCGGCTTTATAAGCGCAAAAGATCGACCTTAACGGGATCACGCTTTTAAAGGAAATTATATAATATAATATACTTTTTAATTATATAATACGCACAATATACCCTAAGTACGCGGTTAATATAATATAATAATTTTAATATAAAAACCGCTATATAATTCGAAATAAGTAAGCTACCCTATAGTAGCGCCGGTTAGAAAGGTTAATAATAAAGGTTAACTATAATAATTAGCTATAATAATCGGCTATAATAGTTAGAAGCGGCCCTTAACTATAGAGGTTCTAAACTTTAATAATAATATAAAAGTTTTTAAAAAAAGGGCTAAATAGGCTAATATTTACTACTCTTTTATTATATTAGAGCTCGTAAAGATTCTTTTTATCCTTACTTTTAATATTACTTAAAGCTACTCTCTATTTAAACTAAATAAATTTACTAAATAAATTTACTAAATAAACTTATTAATATATAAACTATTATTTAAATAGCTAGTTAGATAACTAGTTAAGAGGTTAGCTAGTTAAAATACTACTTTAATAAGAACTTACTCTAAAAATACTTATTAATAAGTCTACCCCTCTCGGGCTAAGTACCCTTTTTAGCTTACTCGACGCTATAATTATTATAACTAATATAAGTATACCTAAGGATTAATAAAGTACTTTTTAATAGTACGGAATTTAGCTAAGTAATAGTATAAATATTATAAATAGCTAGGTTAATACGGACGTTAAGATTTAATATATTAATATTAATTTAGAAATTATATTTTATAGAGCTAAAAATCCCTTTAATACGGATTATATTATAAACGTAAAGGAATATATAAAGGGCCCCCTAATTTTTAATAAAAAAGAGTATATAATATAGGATCTAGTTACTTATATAGGCTAGTATTAA
Source organism: Colletotrichum abscissum (assembly GCF_030869225.1). NCBI lineage: Eukaryota > Fungi > Ascomycota > Sordariomycetes > Glomerellales > Glomerellaceae > Colletotrichum > Colletotrichum abscissum. The sequence continues at coordinate 855,648 of NW_026849988.1, read as the reverse complement.
GAGGTTTTATATATATTAAAATAAGTATAGCTCGCCCTCTAAACGGCTAGAACTTAGAGGACTATAGTAGAAGGTCGGGAGTTTTAATTAGTAGTTAAGTATAGAGCGTAATATACCTAGTTTTCCTTAATACGTAATATATAGTACGGCCCCGGCGGATTGCTCCGTCGGGAGGAAATAACTTATTTATATTAGCGGACTTTTAATACGAAGTATTTATAAAGACCCAATCTCTTAGTTTTAAGTTATTTAAATATTAATAGTAGTTAATATACTTTTTATATTATTTGTTTTTATTTTTTATTTCTACCTTTACTAACTACTTAGGCAATTCTTAATATTAACTATATAGTATTAATATATAATATTAATAAATACTCTTACTATCTCGTTAAACTATTTTCTTTTAGATTTTTTATTTTTTTAAACTTTCCCTCTTATAAAGTTTAAAATTACGGATTAATAGTAATATTAAGTACGATACTACTACTTTATAAACCTACGTCTACTTAGCTAAGTTCATTTGTTTTTTTATTTTGCCTTTTCTAGTTGCTCGGGCGGTTCTCGATATCGATTATACAGTATTAATATACAGTATCAATGGATACTCCTACTATCTCGATAGACTCTAGCTCTATTATAATATTAAAAAGTAGTAGTCCTAGTAATAAGAGGACTTAGGTCCTATTAGCCTTTTTTAATACTTACTAAGTATAGATATTCTCTATTTTTTATAAAAGGGTATTAGCTAGTACGTTCTCTTTTCCTAAGTAATAATAAATTTAAAAGTTAAAGTTTATTAGTATACTAGTTTATTATCCCCCGACAGAGCAATCCGCCGGGGCCGTACTATATATTACGTATTAAAAGAAACTAAGTATAATACGCTCTATACTTAACTACTAATTAGAATAGCTCCTAACCTTTTATTACTTACTTATAGAGCGAGCTTTACTTATTTTAATACGTATAAGACCTCTTAGTACTAGCTTATATAAGTAACTAAATCTAATATAATCTCTTTTTTTATATAAGTATTATTATTACCTAGGGGGTTTTATAAGAACTATTTAAAGTACTAGCTTATTACTCTAACTTTATATACCTCTAGCCTATTTCTTATAATTATTATAACTAAGCTAGTATTAATATATTAGATTTTAATATTTATATTAGCCTAGCTATTTATAATATTTATAATATTACTTAGCTAAATTCCGTATTATTAAAAAGTACTTTATTACTCTTTAAGTATATTTATATTCGTTATAATAATTATAATATCGAGCTAGTTAAAGCGGTTACCTAGCCCGAGAGGGGTAAACTTATTAATAAGCATTTTTAGTTCTAACTTACTAATTACTAATTATATACTAAGAATAAAATAGGTTCTTATCGAAGTAATAGTTTATATATTAATAAGTTTATTTAGTAAATTTATTTAGTAAATTTATTTAGTAAACTTATTTAGTTTAAATAGAGAGTAGTTTTAAATAATATAAGTAATAATAAGGATAGAAAGAATCTTTACGAGCTTTAATATAAAGAGTAATAAATATTAGCCTATTTAGCCCTTTTTTAAAAAACTTCTATATTACTATTAAAGTTTAGAACCTCTATAGTTAAGGGCCGCTTTTAATTATTATAGCTAATTATTATAACTAATTATTATAACTAACCTTTATTATTAACCTTTTTAATTAGTACTACTATATAAAAAGTAACTTACTTATCTTAAATTAAATAATAGTTTTTATATCGAAATTACTATATTACGTTAAGTACGTACTTAGGATATATTACGTATATTATATAGTTAAAAAGTGTATTATATTATATAATTTTCTTTAAAAGCGTAATTCCGTTAAGGTCGATTTTTTATACTTATAAAGCCGGAAAAAAACTACTATATATTAGTTTATTAGGCTTATTATAAGTTAAGTAGGCGCTTAGTTATAAAGAATAGTAGTAGTTAGTAGTTTATAATAATATTAAACTTATATTTATAATCTATAAGCTCTATGTACTATTTCTCTAAGTATAGTACTGTTATTAGTATTTCTTTATTATAAATAGTATAATTAAGCTTTATACTACTTATTATTCTTAAATAGAAAGTTATTAAGTACTATAACCCGTTATCTTTTTATTATTATAATAGCGCTCCGGTATATACTAGAGTTCTGCTAGGGGGGCTGTGTTAGTTAGCTGGGCGGGCTATATCCTACTTTTCTTAAACTGATCCGACTAATAAGAGGCTAGAGATTATTCTAACTAATCTCCACTACTACTAATTACCTACTTCTGCTTCTACTTGCCTACTTTAACCCACCCATTTTAACCTCACTATTGCCGCCCGCAAAAAGTAAAGCTATTATAACTTTTCGATTACTATAATAAAAACTAAAATAATTTTTAAATTATATTAGTTTACGTAAGCTAGTTCTGCGCGAGGCTAATAATAAAAAGCTAAAATTAATTACTTATTATAGTTAGCTAAGAAAATCGTAATTATCTTATTAATTAGAAAAAGTAGGACATAGCCCGCCTAGCTAATTAACATAGCCCCCCTAGCAGAACTTATATACTAAGTTAGAGGTATTAGTTTTTAGCTACGTTAGTAGCTCTAGCTTAAAGTAATAGAAAATAAGTACTAATATGAGTACTAATTTTATAGCTTTGAAAGCTATTTTATAATTAGTATTAAAATTAAAAAGAACTCCTTTACTTAATAGCCTCGTAAGGGGCCTAGCTAAGTAGCTATAATCTTTTATAACCCTTTGGGGTCCGGTCCGCCTTATTAGGGGCCATTTTCGCCTTTATAAGTAAGCTAGTTTATTAGGGTTAATATTAAGTATCTTTATTACGTACTTTAATAAAACTTTATAATTAACTATAGCCGGCCGTAGCCGTTACTAATTATTAATACTAACTAAACTTAAAATATTAATAACCCCGCTGCTATAGTATATTAATCGCCTTTTTAATAACTAAATACTACCCCTTATTTTCTCCTTTTATCTTATTTAATAATAACTTCTTTTTATTAATATTTTTATTTAATATACTTATTTATACTCTTTTTAAGCTTTTAATTATATTATTAAATCTAGGCTTATTTATATTATTTTATTATATTAAAAAGGTACTAATAAGGGCGACGCTTATAATAATATATCTATCCGTTTTTTATAAGTTAATATTATAAATATAGTATTTATTAAAGCGGTCTTTTTATAGCTCGGGGTCGTTTAGTATAATACTTATAAAATCGAACTCCTAGCTTTTAAAAAAGCCCTAAGGGTTAACGAGCTATTAATATCTCGGTATTTTAATATAATATACTTAAAATAAACGGTTAGATAGTAATAATAATAATAATAGTAATAATAAGGGAAGTAGTGTCTTTAATTTTAATAAAAGAAACGAGGTAATGAATATATATATATATATATATATATAAGTTAAAGTTAAAAATATTAGGGTAAATATCGTAAGGTTAATATTATTTAATAACGGTAACGAGGGCATCTCTAATTTTATACTATTATAAGCTACTATTACTTAAAAAGGTAACTAACTTAGTTAGGTACGCGGGCTTATAAAGTAGTAGCGTCGGGTACTTAATATTACTATTAATAATCCGTAGTTATAAACTTTATAAAAGGGAAAGTTAAAAAAGTAAAAAGTCTAAAAAAAAAATATTCTATTAAGACAGTAGGAGTATTTATTAATACTATACATTACTATTATATAATCGATATTAAGAATCGCCCGAGTAGCTAGTAAAAGTAAAAATAAAAAACAAATAATCTTTTATAAATTTTTTATAAAAGTTATAAAACCCGAGGAAAACCTAAATACCTTTAAGTAATATAAGTAGTTTTTAGTTTTTAATTATAAAGACTTTTTCCTTATTTAGTTATATATTTTTCATTAGAACTACGAAGCCTAGGTACTTTATAAAAGTAATACTAAATTTATACTTCTTAATATCTACTTATAAACCTACTTTTATAAATAGTTTAGTATTTTAATAACGTACTCTTAGTATTAAAAAGGGTTATTAGAGAAGATTAGGATATTATTTATATATATTATATAAAGGTTATCTAAGTACTTTATTAATATTTTATTTATGTATTATTAATATATAGTAAGCTTATTATAAAGCTTAAAGGGTACTACTTTATATTTATATATTTCGTAACGGATTCTAAATATTATTAAGTCCTTAGAGGCTAAGTTAAGTTAAAGATAATAAAAGGCTTATTTAATATCTAATTTAGTAAATAGCTTTACCCTATTTAACTACGCGAGGGTCTTATTAATAAGTAATAATAAGTAGTAATCTTTTTTTATAACCTTATTAAGCTTATAGAAATTAATATAAAAACGTAAACTATTATTATACTTTTATATAAATAGTATTAGTAATATAAAAAGAGTATTACTTAGCTCGATAAATCCCTTTTATAAGTACTTTAATAAATAAGCTCTTATAACTTTTAGCTTAGGTATTAACGATTTATATAAAAAGTAGTAAGTTAGCTTCTTTTTATTACTATTTAAGAGCTCGATCTTATAGTTATATAGCTTATAAAGTACTAATATATTACTAACTACCTTATTAAAAACGTTAGTCTAGGGCTATACATATTTTAAATAAGTTCGTTATTATAAAGTTATAAGTAACTTAATTATTATTATATAAGGGGTCTACCTCCTCTTTTTTATCTTTTATAATATAGTTTAGCGTAGTTATGAACTTTATAAGAGGGAAAGTTAAAAAGGTAGAAAATCTAAAAAAAAAAGTCTATCGAGATAGTAGGAGTATCTATTAATACTATGTATTAATACTATATAATCGATACCGAGAATCGCCCGAGTAGCTAGCAAAGGTAGAAATAAAAAATAAATAAGATTAACTTATAAAAAACGAATAAATATATTATAATAAGCGTTACCCTTATTAATACCTTTTTAATATAATAAAGTAATATAAGTAAGCTTAGACTTAATAATATAATTAAAAGCTTAGAAAGAGTATAAGTAAGCGTACTAAATAGGAACATTAAAGAGAGATTATTATTAAATAAAATAAAAAGAGAAAGTAAGGGGTAGTATTTAGTTATTAAAAGGGCGATTAATATATTACGGGGGGATTATTAATATTTTAAATTTAGTTAGTATTAATAGCTACTTAGTAACGGCTATAGCTAGTTATAATTAGTTATAAAGTTTTATAAAGTACGTAATAAAGATACTTAATATTAACCTTAATAAACTAGCCTGCTTATAAAGGCGAAGATAGCCCTTAATAAGGCGGACTAGACCCCAAAGGGATATTCGAACTATTTTTACTTTAAAATTAGGTCGTAATAGCTAGTATTAAACTAAAAGAGGGGTACTTTTGAAAAGACTTATTAATTAATATATAGGTTAGTAATCTATATTAGGCTAATATTATTTAATTACTCCTTATTAAATCCGGTAATAAGGATTAAGTATAGTAATTTATAAAATAGGGCTATATAAAACTATAATAATAGAGGGGTTACGTAGTTATTTATATAGTGGTTTTTTTCGGCTTTATAAGTATAAAAGATCGACCTTAACGGGATTACGCTTTTAAAAGAAATTATATAATATAATATACTTTTTAACTATATAATACGTATAATATAGTAGTTTTTTTCTAGCTTTATAGGTATAAAAGATCGACCTTAACGGGATTACGCTTTTAAGGGAAATTATATAATACGGTATACTTTTTAACTATATAATACGTATAATATACCCTAAGTACGCGCTTAATATAATATAATAATTTTAATACGAAAACCGCTATATAATTCGGGATAGGTAAGCTACCTTACTACTTACTAATAATAAGCTAAGCGATATACTTACGTAGTAGTACTAACTAAAAAGGTCGATAGTAAAGGTCGGCCGTAATAGTTAGCTATAATAATCGGCCGTAATAGTTAAAAGCGGCCTTTTTTAATTGTAGAGGTTCTAAACTTTAATAATAACATAGAGGTTTTTAAAAAAAAGGGCTAAATAGGCTAATATTTACTACTCTTTAGAGCTTATAAAAATTCTTTCTATTCTTATTACTTTTAATATTACCTAAAGCTACTCTCTATTTAAACTAAATAAATTTACTAAATAAATTTACTAAATAAACTTATTAATATATAAACTACTATTTAGATAGCTAGTTAAATAACTAGTTAAGAGGTTAGCTAGTTAAAATACTACTTCGATAAGAACCTAAAGATACTCGTTAATAAGTCTACCCCTCTTAGGCTAGGCGCACTCGGCTAGCTCAATATTATAACTATTATAGCTAATATAAGTACGCTTAAGAAGTAGTAAAGTACTTTTTAGTAATATAAAATTTAGCTAAGTAATAATATAAATATTATAAATAGCTAGGTTAATATGGATATTAAGATTTAGTATATTAATACTAGCTTAGAAATTATATTTTACGGAGTTAAAAATCCCTTTAATACGAGTTATATTATAAATATAAGGGAATATATAAGGGGCCCTTTAATTTTTAATAAGAAGGAGTATATAATACGGGATCTAGCTATTTATATAAGTTAGTATTAAGAGGTCTTATATATATTAGAGTAGGTATAGCTCGCTCTCTAAACAGCTAGAAGCGGGGGAAGGTCGGGAGCTATTTTGATTAATAATTAGGTATAGAGCGTAATATACTTAGTTTTCCTTAATACGTAATACACAGTACGGCCCCGGCGGATTGCTCCGTTAGGGGGATAATACGTATAATATATCCTAAGTACGTACTTAATATAATATAATAATTTCAATACGAAAACCGCTATTTAATTCGGGATAAGTAAGCTACCCTACTACTTATTAATAATAGGCTAAGCGATATACTTATATAGCGGCGCTAGTTAAAAAGGTTAATAATAAAAGTTAGCCGTAATAATTAGCTATAATAGTTAGCTATAATAGTTAAAAATAGCCTTTTTTAATTATAGAGGTTCTAAACTTTAATAGCGACGTAGAGGTTTCTAAAAAAAGGGCTAAATAAGCTAATATTTATTACTTCTTATACTAAAGCTTATAAAGATTTTTTTTATTTTTATCGCTTTTAATATTACTTAAAACTACTCTCTATTTAAACTAAATAAATTTACTAAATAAATTTACTAAATAAACTTATTAATATATAAAATATTACCTTAACGAGAACTTACTCTCTTAGTATATAATTAATAATTAGTAAGCTAGAACTTTTTAAAAATACCCGTTAATAAGTTTACCCTTCTTAAGCTAAGCGCCCTCTTTAGCTAGCTTAATACTATAATTATTATAATTAATATAAATATACCTAAAGATTAGTAAAATACTTTTTAATAATACGGAATTTAGCTAAGTAATATTATAAGTATTATAAATAGCCGGGCTAAAATAGATATTAAAATTTAATATATTAATATTAACTTAGTTATAATAATTATAATAAATAGGTTAGAAATATATAGGCTTAAGGTAATAAGCTAGTACCTAAAATAGCTCTTATAAGACCCCCTAAGTAATAATAATACTTATATAAAAAAAATAGATTATATTAGACCTAGTTATTTATATAGGCTAGTATTAAGAGGTCTTATATACGTTAAAATAAGTAAAGCTCGCCCTATAAGCGGCTAGAACTTAGGAAGACTATAGCAAAAGGTTAGGAATTTTAGTTAGTAATTAGGTATAGAGCGCATTATACCCAGTTCTCCCTAATACGTAATATATAGTATGGCCCCAGCGGATTACTCCGTCGGGGGGACGTAGTTATTTATAAATCCGTACTTATTAACGCCTATATTAAATAAGGCTCTTGAATAAATTCTATATTTATTAAATACTAATATAAGCGTTATTTTAAAGGGCTAGCCCTTTATAAATCTCATAAGTTAACTAAATTAATTAGCAATTTTTTTATTTTTTTTATATATATTCCCTAGCTAAGAGTTTATCTTTACTAAGGGGTTTAGTTTTCTAAACTTAACTCTATTTTAATACGGCCTATAGTAATATTAATAACGACTATAATAGTCTTTAGCTTTTTAGGATAGTCCTTAAAAATATATTTAGTATTATTATAAATAAAATAAGTACTATTATTTTTAAGCTTCTAATATAAGGCTTTAGGGATCGTTTTATAAATAGAGGTTCGACCTTAGTTTAATTAAATACTTTTAATACTTTTATTATTTTTATTATTTTTATTACCTCTACCCAAGGTCTAGCGAGTCTAATTAAAAACCTTAACTATATAGTCCTTTATAAAAAGGGGCTATATTACGTTAACTAGCTAAGCGACGTACTTAGTATATTTTAAAAAAGTAGCTATATTATTTAAGTACTTTAATATACCCTAATTATAAAAGTATTTATCCCCCCGACGGAGCAATCCGCCGGGGCCGTACCGTATATTACGTATTAGGGAAAACTGGGTATATTACGCTCTATACTTAACTACTAATTAAAACTCCCGACCTTTCCCTACGTAAAGTCCTCTAAGTTCTAGCTATTTAAAGGGCGAGCTATACTTACTCTAACATATATAAGACCTCTTAGTACTAGCCTACATAAGTAGCTAAATCCTATATTATATACTCCTTTTTATTAAGAGTTAGGGGGCCCCTTATATATTCCCTTACGTTTATAATATAACCCGTATTAAAGGGATTTTTAGCTCTATAGAGTATAATTTTTAAATTAATATTAATATACTAGATTTTAATATTTATATTAGCCTGGCTATTTATAATATTTATATTATTACTTAGCTAGATTCCGTATTATTAAAAAGTACTTCGCTACTTCTTAAGCGTACTTATGTTAGTTATAATAGCTATAGTATTAAGCTAGCCAAAGAGGGCGCCTAGCCTAAGAGGGGTAGACTTATTAACGGGCATCTTTAGAGTTCTAACTTACTAATTACTAACTATATACTAGGAATAGAGTAAGTTCTCGTCGAGGTAGTATTTTAACTAGCTAACCTCTTAACTAGTTATTTAACTAGTTATCTAAGTAGTAGTTTATATATTAATAAGTTTATTTAGTAGATTTGTTTAGTAGATTTATTTAGTTTAAATAGAGAATAGCTTTAGGTAATATTAGAAGCGATAAGGATAAAAAGAATCTTTACGAGCTCTAATATAAAGAATAGTAAATATTAGCCTATTTAGCCCTTTTTTTAGAAACCTCTACGTCGCTATTAAAGTTTAGAACCTTTATAATTAAGGAAGGCCGCCTCTAACTATTATAGCTAACTATTACGGCTAATTATTATAACTAACCTCTATTATTAACCTTTTTAACCGGCGCTATTATTAAAAAGGGTAGCTTACTTATCCTAAATTATATAATAGTTTTTATATCGAAATTACTATATTATATTAAGCGCATACTTAGGATATATTATACGTATTATATAATTAAAAAGTATATTATATTATATAATTTCTTTTAAAAGCGTAATCCCGTTAAGGTCGATCTTTTGCGCCTATAAAGCCGGAAAAAAACCACTATATAAAAGTATTTATTTTTTATTTTTACTTTTACTAGCTACTCGGGCGATTCTTAATATCGGTCATATAGTATTAATATATAGTATTAATAAATATTTATACTATTTCGTTAGACTATTTTTCTTTAGATTTTTTACCTTTTTAAACTTTCCCTTTTATAAAGTTTATAATTACGGATTAATAGTAATATTAAGTACCTAACGCTACTACCTTATAAGCCCCCTACTTAGCTAAGTTTACTACCCTCTAAGTAATAATAGCTTATAATAATATAGTATTAAAAATACCCTCGTTACTGTTATTAAGTATAATACCGACTTTATTAATATCTACTACGCTTTTAATTTTAACTTATATATATATATATATTTATTACCTCGTTTTTTTTATTAAAATTAAAAAACGCTTCCTTTATTATTTATTGTTATCGCGCTATTACTATTACTATTATTATTACTATTACTATTAAATTATCTATTTTAAATATATATTATTAAAATACTAAAATACTAACTTATCGATCTATAAGGATACTTTAAGGGCTAGAAGTTCGATCTTATAAGTATTATATTAAAGGGCCCTAAACTATAATAAGGTCGTTTTAAAAAAATATAAATTAAATATTATTAACTTAAAAATCTAAAATACGTATATTAATATAAGTATTACCCTTATTAATACTTAACTAATATAATATAATAGCCTCGAAATACCTAACTAACTCCTAAATATTATTAATACTCTAAAATCGTTATATAAGAATAAATTAAGAAGGATTAAAAAAGAAATCTAGTATTATTAAAAAAAGTAAAAAGTAGGGGTTAGTTTTTAGCTATTTAAAGGGCGATTAATATATTATAGTAGCGGGGTAATTAGTGTTTTAAGTTTAGTTAATATTAATAATTAATAATAGCTACGGCCGGCTATAGTTAGTTATAAAGTTTTATTAAAATATATAATAAAAATATTTAATATTAACCCTAATAAACTAGCTTATTTATAAAGGCGAAAATGGCCCCTAATAAGGCGGACCGGACCCTAAAGGAAATTATAAAAATATATAAGTAATTTATCCCTTTGGGGTCCGGTCCGCCTCATTAAGGGCCAACTTTACCCTCACGAGCAAGCTAGTCTACTAAGGTTAATACTAAGTTTTTATTATATAATAAACTTTATAACTAATAATAGCGGGCTATAGCTATTAATACTAACTAAACTTAAGATATTAATAATCCTAAGGGTCGACGAGTTAGTATCTTAGTATTTTAATAAAGTATATTTAAAGTAAATAGTTAAATAGTAATAGCGATAGTAATAGCGTAATAATAATAAATAATAAGGGAAGTAGCGTTTTTAATTTTAATAAAGGAAACGAAGTAACGAATATATATATATATACGAGTTAAAGTTAAAAATATTAAGGTAAATATTATGAGGTTAATATTATTTTTAATAGTAGTAACGAGGGTATTTTTAATATTATACTATTATAAACTATTATTACTTAGAAAGGTAGTTAAATTAGCTAAGTATGCGGGCTTATAAGGTAATAGCGTTAGGTGCTTAATATTGCCGTTAAGGATCCGTAGTTATAAACTTTATAAGAGGGAAAGATAAAAAAAAGAAAGGAAATTTAAAAAAAAAATAGTTTACTAAAATAGTATAAGTATCTACTAATACCGTATATTAATACTATATAAAGGATATTAAAAACCGCCTAAGTAACTAGTAAAGGTAGAATATTAAAATAAATATATAGTGTTTTTTCTTTTTAGCTTTATAAGCGTAAAAGATCGACCTTAACGGGATTACGTTTTTAAAAGAAATTATATAATATAATATACTTTTTTACTATATAATATATATAATATACCCTAAGTACGCGCTTAATATAATATAATAATTTCGATATAAAAACCGCTATATAATTTAGGATAAATAAGCTATTTTATATAGTAGTACTAATTAAAATAGTCGATAATAAAGGTTAGTTATAAAGGTTAGAGGCGGCCCTTAACTATAGAGGTTCTAAATTTTAATAATAATATAGAATCTTTTTAAAAAAAGGGCTAAAAAGGCTAATATTTAGTATACTAAAGCTCGTAAAGATTTCTTTTATCTTTATTACTTCTAATATTACTTAAAACTCTATTTAAACTAAATAAATTTACTAAATAAACTTATTAAACGAACCTCTTAATATATAAACTACTACTTATTAAGAACCTCCTTTGCTCTTAGTATATAATTAGTAATTAGTAAGCTAAGACTTTTTAAAAATACTCCTTAATAGGTCCCCCCCTCTAGAGCTTAATAAATTAGGCCCCCTCGACGCCCTAACTATCGTAGCTAATATAAGTATACTTAAAAAGTAGCATAGTACCTTTTAGTAATATAAAATCTAACTAAGTAATAATACGAACGCGGTAAATAGCCGGGCTCATACGGACGTTAAGATCTAGTGTTACGGCACTAGGCGCTAGGCCCCTGTGCGCTCGGGCCTTAGGTACTAAGCAGACCCCTTACGGGTTACGTAACTACTAAACCGCTAAGCCTAAAAGCTTAGTAGCCTAGATTTTACTTACTAATTTACTTTTTCCTTTTTTATATTAAGTTACGTTTATTAAGTTAATATAATAGCGTTTTAACTTACCTTAAGTTCCTTTTTATAATATTACTTAATATTTATTATAATTCCTTTTTTAAAAATAAAACGATAATATCTTAACTTATTTAATTTATTATAATAAATAATTACTTTTATTAAAAAGAAATACGATACTAAATAATAACTAACTAATTAACTATATAAAGTAATTAATACCCCTTAGATATATATATACCCCTTTTATTAAATATTATAATTTAAAATAAAAGCTAAGGAAAATAAATATCCCTCCGTATTAATAACTTCTAATAGGGCCGTTATTTATATAAATAGTATTAGAGTATTATTAGTATTAATAAGAACGTCGAGCTGTTTATATTTAACTCTAAAATTAACCTTATTAACTAGCTTATTAAGTAGCTTCAATTTTTTATTACGTAAAATAACTATTTTAATTTCTTTTATTATATTATTAATAAGTACGCGTCCCTTATTTAAATTTATAATAAGGGACTCTTTAGTAATATTAAGTAGTACTTTATTAATTTTTAGTTTATTTAAGAACTATATTAAAAAAACAACGGTATTACCCTCCATACTTAGGTTAAGAGTTAGCTAAAGATACGTATTATTTAGTATTAATTTAAGTAGGTACTAGTTTTTATAACTAACTAGCTACGTAATAGTACTAAGTAGCTTTACGAAATAACTAAAAAAAAGGTTTTTTAATAATACTATTATAGAGCTTTAAAGTACTAAAAAGTAGCTAAATAAAGCTCTTTATATTAATACTACGTTTAATAAGCGCGATTAGTAACTAGAGAACGGTTTTATATTTAGTTATAATAATAATAAGTATAATAATAATAACCCCTTTAGGGTCCGGTCCGCCTTATTAGGGGCTAACTTTGCCCTTATAGGTAAGCTAGTTTACTAGGGTTAATACCGAGTTTTTATTATATAATAAACTTTATAATTAATAATAGCTAGCCGTAGTTATTAATACTAACTAAACTTAAAATACTAATTACCCCGCCGTAATATATTAATTACTTTCTAAATAACTAAATACTACCCCTTACTTTCTCCCTTTATCTTATTTAATAATAACCTCTCTCTAATATTCTTATTTAATACGCTCGCTTATACTCTTTTTAAGTTCCTAATTATATTATTAAGTCTAGGCTTATTTATATTACTTTATTATATTAAAAAGGCGCTAATAAGAATAATACTTATTATAATATATCTATTTATCTTCTATAAGTTAATATTATTAATATAGTATTTATTAAAATAATCTCTTTATAGCCCAGGGTCGTTTAGTATAATACTTGTAAAATCGAACTTTTAGTTATTAAAGAAGCCCTAAGGGTCGATGAGTTATTAATAGCATCTCGGTATTTTAATAAAGTATACTTAAAGTAGATAGTTAAATAGCAATAATAATAGCGTAATAGTAATAAATAACGAGGGAAGTAACGTCTTTAACTTTAATAAAAGAAACGAAGTAACGAATGTATATATATACGAGTAAAGTTAAAAGTACTAGGGTAGATATCGTACTTATAGAGGTCGGTATTATTTTTAATAACGGTAATAAGGGTATCTCTAATACTACCGTTATAAGCTATTATTACTTAGAAGGGTAGCTAACTTAGCTAAGTACGCGGGCTTATAAAGTAATAGCATTAAGTACGTAATATTATTATTAATAATCTATAATTATAAACTTTATAAGAGGGAAAGTTAAAAAAATAGAAAATCTAAAAAAAATAGTCTAGCGAGATAGTATAAGTATTTACTAATACCGTATATTAATACTATATAAATAATATTGAGAATTGCCTAAGTAATTAGTAAAGGCAGAATATAAAAATAAATAATAATAATAACGAGGCTTATTGCGCGCTTAAGTAGTATTTTATTTAACTTAAAGTATAAAAAAGCTATGAGGGTACTCTAGCCTTAACTTATTAGCTCTTTATTAAATTAAATAAAATACTTAACGTCCTTATTTTTATAAGTAATAATAATAATAAGGGCCTAAAGTTCCCTTATTAGCTTTAGTATATTATGAAGCGTCTTAAGAACGTAAATTTTAGTATTAATAGCTACTATTTAAAGTATATTATTAATAAAATTAGTAGCTCTATAGCCGAGTTTATTTACTTTATATTAGTTACGAACGAGATTATTATTACTAACTAATTATTATATAAGCTTAAGTCGGTATATATTAGCCCGATTATTATTAATAATACTAATTAAAAACTAAATACCCTTTTTATTATTTTTAAAAATATTTATTAAAAGCGTTTTATATTTACTAAGCTTATTTATATTAATAAACTCCCTAAGTCTTAGTAAAAGCGCCGCTTTTATAATAAGCTCTCTATATACCTTAAGAACTAGGCTATTTTTAAGTATTTAAATAAGGATATTACTTTTTAAAAATATATTAAGTACGTTATTTAGTTTATTAATATTATATAGCCCTTAGTAACCCCCCGATAGAGCAATCTGCCGGGGCCGTACTATGTATTACGTATTAAAAAAAACTAAGTATATTACGCTCTATACTTAACTACTAATTAAAATAGTTAACTAACTCGACCGTTATTTTCTTTTTATTAATAGCTCCTAACCTTCCCCTACTTCTAGCCGTTTAAAGGGCGAGCTATACTTATTTTAATATATATAAGACCTCCTAGTACTAACTTACGTAAATAGTTAGATTTTATATAGTAGTTTTTTTCCGGCTTTATAAGTACAAAAGATCGACCTTAACGGGATTACGCTTTTAAAGGAAATTATATAATATAATATACTTTTTAATTATATAATACGTATAATATACCCTAAGTATATACTTAACGTAATATAGTAATTTCGATACGAAAACCGCTATATAATTCGGGATAGGTAAGTGATTAATAATAAGCTAAGTAATATACTTACGTAGCGGCGCTAGTTAAAAAGGTTAATAATAAAAGTTAGCTATAAAAGTTAGAGGCGGCCCTTAATTATAGAGGTTCTAAACTTTAATAATAACGTAGAGGTTTTTAAAAAAAGGGCTAAAAGGGCTAATATTTAGCTACTTAGAGCTTATAAAGATTCTTTTTATTCTTATTATTTTTAATATTACCTAAAGCTACTCTTTATTTAAACTAAATAAATTTACTAAATAATTTATTAAATAAACTTATTAAACGAACTTATTAATATATAAACTATTACTTTATTAAGAACTTAAAAATGCTCCTCGATAGGTCCCCCCCTTTAGGGCTTAATAAATTAGGCCCCCTCGACGCCCTAGTTATTGTAATTAACGTAGGTACGTTTAAGGAGTAGTATAATACCTTCTAGTAATACGGAATCTAGCTAAGTAATAATATAAATACTATAAATAGCTAGGCTAATATAAATATTAAGATCTAATATATTAATATTAACTTAGAAATTATATTTTATAAAGCTAGGAATCCCTTTTATATAAGCTATATTATAAATATAAGGGAATATATAAGGGGCCCCCTAACTCTTAATAAAAAGGAGTATATAATACGGGATCTAGCTACTTATATAGGTTAGTATTAAGAGGTTTTATATATATTAGAGTAAGTATAGCTCGCTTTTTAAATAAGTAAGAAAAGGTTAAGAGCTATTTTAATTAGTAATTAAGTATAGAGCGCAATATACTTAGTTTTTTTTAATACGTAATATATAGTACGGCCCCGGCGGATTACTCTATCGGGGGGATAACTAGATTTTATATTATATACTCTTTTTTATTAAAAGTTAAGGGGCTTTTTATATATTCCTTTATATTTATAATATAGCCCATATTAAAGGGATTTTTAATTTTATAAAATATAATTTCTAAATTAATATTAATATATTAGATTTTAATATCTATATTAGCCTAGCTATTTATAATATTTATATTATTACTTAGCTAAATTCCGTATTATTAAAAAGTACTTTACTAATCCTTAAGTATATTTATATAAATTATAATAGTTATAGTATTAAGCTAGCTAAAGAGGGTACTTAGCCCGAGAGGAGTAGACTTATTAATAAGTATTTTTAGAGAGTTCTAGCTTATTAATTACTAACTATATACTAAGAGTAGAGTAGGTTCTTATTAAGGTAGTATTTTAACTAGTTAACTTCTTAACTAGTTACTTAACTAGTTATCTAAGTAGTAGTTTATATATTAATAAGTTTATTTAATAAATTTATTTAATAAATTTATTTAGCTTAAATAAAGAGTAGCTTTAGGTAATATTAAAAATAATAAGGATAAAAAGAATTTTTACGAGCTTTAATATAAGTAGTAAATATTAGCCTATTTAGCCCTTTTTTTTAAAAACCTCTATCTTACTATTAAAGTTTAGAACCTCTGTAGTTAAGGAAGGCTATTTCTAACTATTGTAGCTAATTATTATAGTTAACTGTTATAGCCGACCTTTATTATTAACCTTTTTAGCTAGCGTTACTATAGGGTAGCTTACTTATTCCGAATTTTATAGCGGTTTTTGTATTAAAATTACTATATTACGTTAAGCGCGTACTTAGGGTATATTATACGTATTATATAATTAAAAAGTATAAAGTTCAAAAAGGTGGAAAATCTAAAAAAAATAGTCTAACGAGATAGTGGGAGTATCCACTGTTATTGTGTGTTAAAACTATATAACCGATATCGAGAATCGCCCGAGCAGCTAGTAAAGGTAGAAATAAAAAACAAATAAAAAACAAATAATTAAAAAGTATACCGTATTCTATAATTTTTTCTAAAAGCGTGATCCCGTTAAGGTCGATCTTTTGCGCTTATAAAGCCGGAAAAAAACTACTACATAGCCCTTAGTAATTAATAATAGGGCTTAGAAAAATATTATACTTATTCATATTACCCCTATTAAAAATAGAGGTAGTAGCCCTATTATATAGAATAGTTATAACTAAACTACTAACTACGAAACTATTCTTAAGGCCCTATATTAAAAGTTTAAAAATAGTAATATTTATTTTATTTATAGCGAGCTTAGTTACGTTTCCTAGGACTATTTTAAAAAGCCTATTACTAATATAATTATTATAAATACTATTACTAACGAGTAGCGAACTTTAAGCTTAGAAAACTAAGCCCCCTAGTATAAATAACTTCTTAGCTAGAGAATAAGTAAAAAAAAAATAAAAGATTAGTAATTTATTTAGTAAACTTATAAAATTTTATAAGAGGGTAACCTCTTAAGATCGAGCTTATAATAATATTTAATAAATATAGAATTTATTTAAAAGCCTTATTTAATACGGGAGTTAATAAATACGGATTCATAAATAATTATATAACCTTATTATTATAAGATCTTTATATAGCCTTATTAAATAAATTACTATGCCTTATTTTTAATTACTAGATTTAATAATAAGTAATTAAAAAACGTTAATATAATATAGATTACTAACTTATATATTAACTATTAAGTTCTTTTAAAAATACCCCCACTCTAACTTAATCTAGGGCGCTATGACCTAATCTTTAGGTAGAAATAGTTCGAGTATTATAGAATTAATTTAAATATATATTATAAGCGCTTAATATAGCTTAAAGATTTACTATTATAAAATACCCCCTCTATTATTGTTAGGGATATGAAAGACCTATATACCCCTAAAATTATTAATATATAATACTAAATTAAATTAAATCGCCGTTAATAATCTATAGTTATGAACTTTGCAAGAGGGAAAGTTAAAAAGGTAGAAAATCTAAAAAAAATAGTTTATCAAGATAGTAGGAGTATCTATTAATACTATATATTAATACTATATAATTAATATTAAGAATCGCCTAAGTAGCTAGCAAAGGTAAAAATAAACAACAAATAATACTAAATTAATACTAAGTAATAATAAAAAGTATTTAAAATAAATATAGTATAGTATAACGCATAGTTATAAAAAAAGCGGGTCCTACTTAAACTTATTAAAATACTTTATTAACTATAAGGCTCGTAAAATTAATATATATAGCGGTTTAATAATACTAAAAATACTTAGAAAATAGATCGTGCGCTCGTTAAAACGCCGTTAATATTTAGAAAAAAGAATAAACTTATATAGACTTTTATCTAGTATAAGGGCGCCGATATAGTATTAAATATTGTTTTTATTAACGCCTTAGTATTTAAAATTAATTTAAAATAAAAAGATATAGAGCTAAGCTTTATATTATTATATAAATTAAACTATATACTTAAAAATAAGCGTAGGGAAGGGGACTTTTTAAAGGGTAATAATTAAAAAACCTAGGACCTTATTATTATAAAACTTTTAGAAGTACTAAGGCCTTAGATAGATATATTTAATAAAGTAATAAGTAATATATTAATACTATACCGTAATTATAATTATAAAATAGAGCTCGTAGAGGGGGGTTAAGAAAGGCTTATTTACTATTTTTTTTATAAGTAATTAGTACCTAAGCTAAAAATAACTAGAGCTTATTTATTAAAGTACTTTTATAAAGAATTAATCGAGCTTAGTAACGCGCTTTTTACGTTATTAATATTATTTATTAAGAAGTATAATAGTAGTTTACGATTTTATATTAATTTTAAAAAGTTAAATAAGATTATAAAAAAGGATTAATACCCTCTATTTTTAATTAATAAGATATTACTATAACTAAACTAAGCTAAGGTATTTATTAAATTAATATTAAATAAGCTTTTTATTATATTCGCTTTAACCCTACTTTAAAAGACCTTATAACTTTTTATACTTATTATAAAGTATATAAATATAAAATACTACCCCCCCCCCCGGCGGAGCAATCCGCCGGGGCCGTACTGTGTATTACGTATTAAGGAAAACTAGGTATATTACGCTCTATACCTAACTACTAATTAAAATTAACTAACTCGACCGTTATCTTCTTTTTATTAACTCCTAACCTTCTACTACCCGCCTATAGGGCGAGCTTTACCTATTTTAATACGTATAGGACCTCTTAATACTAACTTATATAAATAGCTAGGTCTAATATAATCTATTTTTTTATATAAGTATTATTATTACTTAGGGGGTCTTATAAGAACTATTTAAAGTACTAGCTTATTACTCTAACCCTATATACCTCCGGCTTATTTATTATAATTATTATAATTAGGCTAGTATTAATATACTAAATTTTAATATTTATATTAGCCCGGCTATTTATAGTACTTATAATATTACTTAGCTAAATTCCGTACTATTAAAAAGTACTTTATTACTTTTTAAGCATACTTATATTAGTTATAATAGCTATAGTATTGAGCTAACCGAGGGCGCCTAGCCCGAGAGGGGTAAACTTATTAACGGGTATTTTTAAAGAGTTCTAGCTTACTAATTACTAACTATATACTAACAAAGTAGGTTCTTATCGAAGTAGTATTTTAACTAAATAACTTCTTAACTAGTTATTTAATTAACTATTTAGGTAGTAGTTTATATATTAATAAGTTTATTTAGTAGATTTGTTTAGTAAATTTATTTAGTAAATTTATTTAGTAAATTTATTTAGTAAATTTATTTAGTTTAAATAGAGAGTAGCTTTAGGTAATATTAAAAATAATAAGGATAAAAAGAATCTTTATGAGCTCTAAAGAGTAATAAATATTAGCCTATTTAGCCCTTTTTTTAAAAACTTCTACGTCGTTATTAAAGTTTAAAACCTCTGTAATTAAGGAAGGCTATTTCTAACTATTATAGCCGATTATAATAGCTAATTATTATAGCTAACTATTATGGCTAACCTTTACTATCGACTTTTCCGGCCGGCGCTACTATATAAAGGGTAGCTTATTTATCTTAAATTAAATAGCAGTTTTTATATTAAAATTATTATATTATATTAAGCGCGTACTTAGGATATATTATGCGTATTATATAATTAAAAAGTATACTATATTATATAATTTCTTTTAAAAGCGTAATCCCGTTAAGGTCGATCTTTTGTACTTATAAAGCCGGAAAAAAAAAACTACTATATAAAATACTACCCTTCGACCTCTATAATAAGCTAGCTATATATTAATAATATATAAATAACGTATTAATAAAGTATTTAGATAATTAATATATCACGTATATAAATAATATCTTAATCTTTTTAAAAGACTCTTTATAATACTATAAATATATTACGAAAATATTAAATTATTTATAAAAAGCTAAATTATAAACTAATATTAAAAAATATAAGTTTAGTATTATTATTATAAAATACTTAAGGTTCGTAGTTAGTATTAATAGATATAACTTAATAAGGATAAGGTCTTTATTATAAAGAACTAGAAACTATTTGTATTATTTAAAAGGATTTAATTATGCTTTAGTTTTTATAATTTTTATAAGAAGTTTATAAAAGACTATAGGTAGCTAGCTAAACTACTAACGAAGCTGATTAATAAGGGTATGCCCTTTTAATTTAATACTAATTATAATATTATATTTAAAGCGCTAAAGCTAGCCCTTATAATAGCGCTTATACTCCGTTATTTTAAACCTAAGCTATTTATATACCTCAAGATTAATATATTGAATTTAGTATATACTAGAGCCCTAGTTTAATAATAAATAAACGATAGCTTATAGTACCCTATAGCGTTTTATTTAAAGATTATAAATAGCGCAGAGCTTAATTACGTTATATATAATAAGGAGATATTAATAATAGTTATTTACTTAGAGGAGTAGCGCGCGGAGCTAGTTAGTTATTATTGAAAATTCGATATTATTATAAATTATTAATTACTTCTATTTATTTTTTATAATAAAGTACTTTTTTAACTTATAATAGGCCCGCTAAGCTAGTACCCTAGCTAACTTTAATTTTTAGATTTAATATTATTTAAAATAAGAAAATATACTTGTTAACGTATTATTAAAAAAGAACGAGAATATTAAGACTAAATAAATATTAAAAAAGGCTAACCGAACCTAGGTCTTATTATTATTAAAACTATTATTATTAAATATTATTATTAAATATTATTATTAAGTTATAAGTATTATTAAAGAACGTAGCGTAGTAGCCTAAGCTTATTATTAGGTCCCTTATACTAAAAGACGGGCTTTAGGGGTACTTATTAATTAAAAAAGTATTAAAGCTTAACTACGACTTAGTAATAGTATTATTTATTTTAATATAAATATTAATAACCAAGGGCTACGAGCGCTAAAAGATTTAGGATAATAAACTATTAATAATAAATAGTAAGCTTATTATACCTAAAGAAGATGATTTATATATTATAATTATCTATAAGGTTTATAAATAAAAGCTTTTTATATACTTAGGGTATAATAAAGTAGTTAAGATAATTAAATAGTAGTATTACTAACTTAGCTTTATAACGGACGTATATTAATACGTTAAGAACTACTATAAGTACTATTATTTTTAAAAACCCCGTAATAGGCTACTAGGGGAGCTAAGGCCTCTACTTATACTTAACTACTTATAATAATATATTTTAATAAACTTTATAATAATACCTCTTAATTAAAAGGGCTATAATATTATATATATTATAATTAATAAACTTTATAATAATACCTCTTAATTAAAAGGGCTATAATATTATATATATTATAATTAATAAACTAAGTAAAAGGGCTATTTTAATACTTTATTATAAAACTATTATTATATAAGATATAAATAAAATATTTTATAAATAAGTATCCCCCCGACGGAGCAATCTGCCGGGGCCGTACTATATATTACGTATTAAAGAAAACTAAGTATATTGCGCTCTATACCTAATTACTAATTAAAACTCCTAACTTTCCGCCGCTTCTAGCTATTTAGAGGGCGAGCTATACTTATTTTAATATATATAAAACCTCTTAGTACTAGCCTACGTAAATAACTAGATCTCGTATTATATACTCCTTTTTATTAAGGGTTAGGGGGCTCCTTATATATTCCCTTATATTTATAATATAGCCCGTATTAAAGGGATTTTTAGCTCTATAAAATATAATTTTTAAACTAATATTAATATACCGGATTTTAATATCCGTATTAGCCTAATTATTTATTTGTTTTTTTTATTTCTACCTTTGCTGGCTGCTCGGGCGATTCTCGATGTCGTTTACACGGTATTAATACACGGTATCAGTGGATACTCACACTGTCTCGCTAGACTGCCTAATTATTTATAATATTTATATTATTACTTAACTAAATTCCGTATTATTAAAAAGTACTTTACTAATCCTTAAGTATACTTATATTAATTATAATAACTATAGCGTCGAGCTAGCTAAAGAGGGTACCTAGCCCGAGAGGGGTAAACTTATTAACGGGCATCTTTAGTTCTAGCTTATTAATTATTAACTATATACTAAGAGTAGAGTAGGTTCTTATTAAAGTAATAGTTTATATATTAATAGGTTTATTTAGTAGATTTATTTAGTAAATTTATTTAGTTTAAATAGAGAGTAGCTTTAGGTAATATTAAAAGCGATAAGGATAAAAAGAATTTTTATAAGCTCTAATATAATAAAAAAGTAGTAAATATTAGCTTATTTAGCCCCTTTTTTAAAAACCTCTACGTTATTATTAAAGTTTAGAACCTCTATAGTTAAAGGCCGCTTCTAACTATTACGGCCAACTATTATAGCTAATTATTATAGCCAACCTTTATTATCGACCTTTTTAATTAGCGCTACTATATAACGAAGAGGGTAGCTTACTTATCCTAAATTATATAGCGGTTTTTATATTAAAATTATTATATTACGTTAAGCATATACTTAGGGTATATTATATATATTATATAGTTAAAAAGTATACTATATTATATAATTTCTTTTAAAAGTGTAATCCTGTTAAGGTCGATCTTTTGTACTTATAAAGCCGGAAAAAAACTACTATATCAATAAGTATTATTAATTTTTAAGCTACTCGAGATTATTATTTTTAACTATAGTCCTTAATTTATATTAGATTTTTAAAAAGAACTATATAAGCTCTATAGTATTAAGTTATAGTTATCAATAATAAATTATTTATAAATAAATAGCTAAATAAAGATTTTAAATTAGTATATTTTTTATTAACTATAGCCCCTAGTTAATTATTATTAAAATAATTAGAGTAATATACTATTTATAATAAACTTTATTTATATAGCCTAACTTAGTAAAACTACGGGGTTATTATGTTATGAGGTCGAATTTAGCCGTTAGTTTTAATTATTTTTCAATTAAGCTATTAGAACACGACGCTTTAAATTAATTAAAAAAAAGCTTAATTATATTAAAGCTTAGAGAATAGCCTAGGGTATTTATAAGGCTTAGGAAATAATTAGAAATAATATAGAGGTTACTTAAGCTATATATTAAAAGTATACTAACTATTATTAATGGCTTAATAACCTAAAAATTAGTAATAGGGTATTTATAAACGTATTTTATTAAAAAACTTAAGACGTTAATAAATTATAATAGCCCTAGGCTAGCCCCTAGCTTATTACTAGCGCTAGTTTAAGTAGTATATAGATTATAGAATTATTTATAAAAAATAAAGCTTACTTAGTTTTTTATCTAAATAAGTTATAAAAAGCTACGGAAGATCCCTTATTAAAATAGTAGTAAGACCCCCTATTACTAATTTATTATAGTATTAATAAGCCTAAATACGAGGTTTTATATAGTGGTTTTTTTCCGGCTTTATAGGCGTAAAAGATCGACCTTAATAGGATTACGTTTTTAAAAGAAATTATATAATAGGGTACACTTTTTAACTATATAATATATATAATATACCCTAAGTATGCGCTTAATATAATATAGTAATTTCGATATAAAAACCGTTATATAATTCGGGATAAGTAAGCTACACTATTACTTATTAATAATAAGCTAAGTAATATATTTATATAGTAGTGCTAGTTAAAAAGATTAATAATAAAAGTTAGTTATATAAATTAAAAGCGGCCCTTAACTATAGAGGTTCTAAACTTTAATAATAATATAAAGGTTTTTTAAAAAAGGGCTAAAAAGGCCAATATTTAGCTATTTATACTAAAGCTTATAAAGATTCTTTTTATCCTTATTATTTCTAATATTACCTAAAGCTACTCTCTATTTAAACTAAATAAATTTACTAAATAAACTTATTAAATAAACTTATTAATATATAAACTACTACTTCGTTAAGAACCTACTCTCTTAGTATATAGTTAATAACTAGCGGGCTAGGACTTTTTAAAAATACCCCTTAATAGGTCCCCCCCTCTAGGGCTTAATAAATTAAGCCCCCTCGACGCCCTAGCTATTATAGCTAATATAAATATACTTAAAGAGGAGTATAGTACTTTTTTATAATATAGAATCTAGCTAAGTAATAATACGAATATTATAAATAGCCGGGCTAATATAAATATTAAAATTTAGTATATCGATATTAATTTAAAAATTATACTTTATAGAGCTAGAAATCCCTTTAATATAAGCTATATTATAAATTTGTTTTTTTATTTTACTTTTATTAATTACTCGGGCGGTTCTTAATATTAATTATATAATATTAATATATAGTATTAATAGATATTCCTATTATCTCGATAGACTAATTTTTTTAGATTTTCTAACTTTTTAACTCTCCTTTTTATAAAGTTTATAACTACGGATTATAAACGGTAATATTAGGCGCTTAGTACTATTACTTTATAAGCTACTTATTTAGCTAAGTTTACTACTTTTTAAGTAATAGTAGCTTATAATAGTATAGTATTAAAAATGCCCTCGTTACCGTTATTAAAAATAATACTAACCTTACTAATATACGTTTTTAATTTAACTCGTATATATATATATATATTTATTACCTCGTTTCTTTTATTAAAATTAAAAAACGCTACTTCTCTTACTATTTATTACTATTACCCTATTACTATCGCCCTATTACTATTACCTTATTATTATTATTATTATTATTATTACTATTAAATCGTTTACTTACTTTTAAATATATATTATTAAAATACTAAGATACGTAGTTATTATTAACCCCTAGGGCTTCTTTAATAACTAAAAGTTCGATTTTATAAGTATTATACTAAAGGACCCCGAACTATAATATAGCCGTTTTAAAAAATATAAATTAGATATTATTAATTTAAAAATTAAAAAAATATATATTAATATAGCTATTACCTTAATAAGTACTTAGCTTATTTAATATAATAGCCTTAAAATACTTAACTAATTTTAAAGTATTATTACTATTTTAAAAACGTTATATAAGAGTAAATTAAAAAAGATTAAAAGGGATATTCTAAAGTTATTAAATAAAATAAAAAGTAGGAAGTAGTTTTTAGCTATTTAGAGGGCGATTAATATATTATAATAGGATTATTAGTATTTAGTAACGGCTATAGCTAGCTATTATTAATTATAAAGTTTATTATATAATAAAGATACTTAATATTAACCTTAGTAAACTAGCTTATTTATAAAGGCGAAGATAGCCCTTAATAAGGCGGACCGGACCCTAAAGGGGCTATATTATAAATATAAGAGAATATATAAAGGGTTCCTTAACTTTTAATAAAAAAGAGTATATAATATAAGATCTAGCTACTTATATAGGCTAGTATTAAGAGGTTTTATATATATTAAAATAAATATAGCTTACTCTCTAGATAGTTAGAACTTAGAGGACTTTATATAATAAAAGGTTAGGAGTTAATAAAAAGGAGATAACGGTCGAGTTAGTTAACTATTTTAATTAGTAGTTAGGTATAGAGCGTAATATACTTAGTTTTCCGAAGATCTTACCCTAATACGTAATACACAGTACGGCCCCGGCGGATTACTCCGTCGGGGGGAATATTAATTATATAATATTAATATATAGTATTAGTATATACTCTTACTATCTTAATAAACTATTTTTTTTAAATTTTCTACTTTTCTAACTTTCCTTTTTATAAAGTTTAAGATTATTAATAGTAATACTAAGCGCCTAACGCTACTACTTTATAAGCCTATTACGTACTTAGCTAAGTTTACCGCCCCTCTAGGTAATAATAGCTTATAATAGTATAATATTAAAAATACCCTCGTTATTATTATTAAGAATAATACCGATTTTCTTATTACTAAGGTCTACCCTAACGCTTTTAACTTCGATTTATATATATATATATATATTCGTTACCTCGTTTCTTTTATTAAAGTTAAAAAACGCTTCCCTCGCTATTTATTATTATTACCTTATTACTATTACCCTATTATTATTAACCTATTACTATTACTATCGAATCGTTTACTTTAAATATATACTATTAAAATACTAAAATACTAACTTATTAATCTATAAGGATACTTTAAGGGCTAGAAATTTAATCTTATAAATATTATACTAAAGGACCCCGAATTATAATATAATCGTCTTAAGGAATATAGATTTAATATTATTAACTTAAAAATTAAAAATATTAATATAGCTATTATTATAATTAGCGCCTAGTTTATATAATATAATAACCTCGAAATACCTAACTAACTCCCGAGTATTATTAATACTTTAAAATCGCTACGTAAGAGTAAATTAGGAAGGATTAAAAAAAAATTCTAATACTATTAAAAAAAGTAAAAAGTAGGGGGTAATTTTTAGCTATTTAGAGAGCGATTAATATATTATAATAAGGTTATTAATATCTTAAGTTTAGTTAGTATTAATAATTAGTAACGGCTATAGCCGGCTATAGTTAATTATAAAGTCTTATTAAAATACGTAATAAAAATACTTAATATTAACCTTAATAAACTAGCTTACTCGTAAAAGCGAAAATAGCCCCTAATAAGGTAGGCCGGACCCTAAAGGGCTAACGTAAGTATACCTAAAGAGTAGTATAATATTTTTTAATAATATCAAATCCGGCTAAGTAATAATATAAATATTATAAATAGCTAAGTTAATAAGGATATTAAGATTTAATATATTAATATTAATTTAGAAATTATATTTTATAAAATTAAAAATCTTTTTAATATAAGCTTTATTATAAATATAAAAGAATATATAAAGGGTCCCTTAATTTTTAATAAAAAGAAGTATATAATATAAGATTTAACTATTTATATAGGCTAGTATTAAGAGGTTTTATATATATTAGAGTAAGTATAGCTTACTCTCTAAATAGTTAGAACTTAGAGAACTTTATATAATAAAAAGTTAAGAGTTAATAAAAAGGAGATAACGGTCGAGTTAATTAACTACTATTTTAATTAATAGTTAGGTATAAAGCGTAATATACTTCGTTTTCTTTAATATATAATATATAGTACGGCCCCGGCGGATTACTCTATCGGGGGGAAGTAGTAGTTTATATATTAATAAGTTTATTTAATAAGTTTATTTAATAGATTTATTTAGTCTAAATAGAGCTTTAAGTAATATTAAAGTTTATAAAAATAAAAGGAATCTCTACGAGCTTTAATATAAGTAACTAAATATTAGCCCTTTTAGCACTTTTTTTAAAAACCTTTATATTATTATTAAAGTTTAGAACCTCGACGGTTAAGGGTTACTTCTAACCTTTATAATTAACCTCTATTATTAATCTTTCTTATTAGTACTACTATACAATAGCTTACTTATCCTAAATTATATCATAATTTTTATATTAAAATTATTATATTATATTAAGTACGTACTTAAGCTATATTATACATATTATATAGTTAAAAAGTATATCGTATTATGTAATTTCTTTTAAAAGCGTAATCTTATTAAGGTCGATCTTTTATACTTATAAAGCCGGAAAAAAACCACTATATAACTAAGGGCTAAAAAAGGCTTATTTATATTAAAAAAAGTAGTACGGGCGGGGGTTAATAAGTTATTAATATTAAGGTAATAACGCTTATTATAAAGCTAGTTAAAAGAATTTTTTAAATTACTATTAAACGTTTTAAACTTAACCTCTTTATACTAAGATTTTTTAAACTTAGATTTAAAAACGTTCTACTCGTTTTTATTATTAAAAATATAGTTAATAATAAAAGTACGCTTTTTAAAAAGAGTTTAAGTCTCGGGATTATAAAAAATAGAGGTAATATTATAAATAATAATAATATAAATAAATATATTATTTATTAAGTACTTAATAACGTATTTATAAAAGATTAAAAAACTAAGAAACTCCTAAATATACGTAATAATAACGCCCTTAAAAGTCTTTTTATAATACTAAATTAAAGTATTAAGGTTACTTTATAAAATAATTACGTAGCTATTATTATAAAAATAAGCTAGCTAAAGGTAACTAAGGTAGGAGATAATCTTAGCTTTATTATTAATATTAATAATACTAACTTAAAAAAAGAAATATAAGTTAATAAAAAAAGAATTCGCTAAACGATCGTTAATAACTTATTATAATTAAGATTAATAAGTTTAAATACTCGTAGTTAATAGCGAGCTTTTAGAGAGTAGTTTACTTAAAATAAACCTTTTTTTTATTACTTATTAATAAGTTAGTAATATAAGTAGCGATTTTTTTTTATATACTAATAATATAATTAAAAGTATAAAAGACGCGGCCGTGCTTATAAAAGTTAAAGCTACTTTACTTTTTAATATAATAAAACTTTATAAGGGTATTCTAAGTAACCTAAGTAGTGCTATATAGCTCTTTAAAAGAGTTCTACTAGGGGGGCTGTGTTAGTTAGCTGGGCGGGCTGTGTCCCACTTTTCCCAAAGTAATCCGACCAATAAGAGGCTAGGGATTATTCCGACCGATTTCTACTACTACTAATTACCTACTTCTACTTCTACTTCTACTTCTACTTACCCACTTCTACTTACCCACTTTAACCTACTTACTTTAACTTACTTATTTTAACCTCGCCGTTGCTGCTTATAAAAAGCAAAGTTATCGTAACTTTTTAATAGAGGTACCGCTAATTAACCTAATTACCCCTACGTAATTAGAGGAGTACGATATACCTAACCTACCGCATCTTATACTAATAATAGTAAGTAAAGGTTAAGTAATAAAAGTAAAAGAAGCTTAGCGACTAGTAGTAAAAAGACATAATAAATAACTTTAGCCTCCTCTAGCCTCGTTAATACTAACAGAGCTATAGCTCTAATAACCTAGTTAGCTAATTAAAGGCCGTAGTTAAAGAAGTTTTAATTAAAATTAATAAAAATCGAGATTTATTAAGATCTCTTAATTACTATAATAAAAACTAAAATAATTTTTAAATTATATAAGTTTATATAAGTAGGTTTTATACGAGGCTAGCGGCTAAGAAAATCGCAATTATCCTATTAATTAGAAAAAGTAAGACACAGCCCGCCTAGCTAACTAACATAGCCCCCCTAGTAGAACTCCTTTAAAAACCTAAAACAATATTTTTAGTTTAAAATTTTAATAATAAATTAGCAAGGATTCGATAACTTATAATAAAATACTTCTTTTTATTAACTTAATAAATAATATACTTAGTAACGTAAGTATTAATAATATAAATAAGCTCGTTAATATTATAATATATACTAAATAAGTAGTGTATATAGGGAGTATTATTATAAAGACCGCGGAAGCCCTTCTTAGGATTATACTTAATATTAAGTATATCCTAAATACGTAAAATAGTAAATATTTTGGTAAATACTTAGTAATAGTATAGTAAAAGAATTATAATTAGGAAATAATACGAAAATCGGAATATTATAAAAAGAAAAGGTATAGTTATATAAGAAAGAATTTATAGAACGGTTACTAAATAAGAAGGAAAAAAATAAATAAATGCGTAATTAGTAATAAGAAAAGATCTTTTACTTTACTTAATAACCTAGTAATAATAATAACTACGAGGTTAAGTAAGTTTTTATATATTATAATAATTAAAATACTTTATTATAAATAAGTATTATTAACTTAATAACCGGTCGGCGCGCTATTATTAAATAGTGATAATAAGGTATCCGTTAAATAATAAAATAAGAGTAATACTTTATTCCTAAATAAGAAAGGATATTATTAATATTTTAAAAAAGCTATTATAAATAACGACGTTAATAGCTTTATTATTAATATAAAAAGATAATATTATATAATAACTTTAGGGACTAAAGTTATATAAAAGGGGAGTAATTATAATAAATTCGGGATATACTTAGTAATAGGACGCTAATAACTTAGTAATTAGTATATAAATCGTATTATAAAAGAGCTTTTTAGCTAATAGAGCTTATAAAAGGACTCTATAAGCTTTAGTTTTATAATATACTTATACTTATATTATAGCCTCGCTAGTTAAGTGCTTATAGCCTAATCTCTTATACTTAATACTATAGCTATCGTAACTAGCGTAAGTATACTTAAGAAATAGTTAAGTACTTTTTAATAATATAAAATCTAGCTAAGTAATAGTATAAATATTATAAATAGCCGGGCTAATACGGATATTAAAATCTAGTATATTAACGCTAATTTAAGAATTATATTTTATAAAACTAAAAATCCTTTTAATATAGGTTATATTATAAATATAAAGGAATATATAAAGGGCCCCCTAATTTTTGAAATAAAAGAGTATATAATACGGGATTTAGTTATTTATATAGGCTAGTATTAAGAGGTCTTATATATATTAAAATAAATATAGCTCGCCCTTTAGATAGGCGGGGGAAGGTTAGGAGCTATTTTAAGTAGTAATTAGGTATAGAGCGCAATATACCTAGTTTTCCCTAATACGTAATACATAGTACGGCCCCGGCAGATTACTCCGTTAGAGGGCTTAATTATTTTATAAAAATAGGTCATTATAAAGCTTATAAAGTTTATTAAACTAGCTATTTTAATATTATTTATGCTCTTTAGGGTCCGGTCCGCCTTATTAGGGGCTAACTTTACCCTTATAAATAAGCTAGTTTACTAAAGTTAATACCGAGTTTTTATTATATAATAAACTTTATAACTAATAATAGCTAGCTATTATTATTAATACTAACTAAACTTAAAATATTAATTACCTTATTATTATATATTAATTACTTTTTAAATAGTTAAAAGCTACTTTTTACTCTTTACTTTTTTAATAATTTTAGATTTCTCTTTTTAATCTCTTTAAACTTCTTATTTTATTATTATAATATTCAAGTATTAATTATATTTTAAAATTAACTAAGTATTTTAGGGTTATGTTAATATTATATAAGTTTAGTGCTAATAATAATAATTTTTATAAGAGTATTATCGTTTCAAATCTTTAAATTAATAATAGTTAGTTTATACTCCTCTAAGTAATTCTTTTATAAATCGGGATTATTAAGTATAATATTAATAAGATCGAAATATTAGCCCCTAAGGTATCCCTATAGGTCGTTAAGTTATTAACGTTTTAGTATTTTAAGTATTTTTAAAATAAATAGTTCGATAATAAAAGCGATAGATAGCGAGGGAAGCGTTTTTCGACTTTAATAAAGGAAACGAGGTAATAAATAAATAAATATATATATATATATATATATAAGGTAAAATTAAAAGTGTTTTTTTTTTATTTTAATATTCTACTTTTACTAACTACTTGGGCGATTCTTAATATTGTTTATATGGTATTAATATATAGTATTAATAAATACTCCTACTATCTTAATAGACTATTTTTTTAAATTTTCTAATTTTTTAACTTTCCCTCTTATAAAGTTTATAACTACGGATTATTAATAAATAGCGATGTTAAGTACCTAACGCTACTACTTTATAAGCCCGCATACCTAGCTAAGTTAGCTACCTTTTTAAGTAATAATAGCTTATAATAATATAGTATTAAAAATACCCTCGTTACCGTTATTAAAAATAATACTAACCTTACGATATTTACTCTAATACTTTTAACTTTAACTCGTATATATATATATATTCCCCTTTAGGGTCCGGTCCGCCTTATTAAGCGCCATCTTCGCCTTTATAAGTAAGCTAGTCTATTAGGGTTAATATCGAGTATCTTTATTACATAACAAACTTTATAACTAATAATAGCCGGCTATAGCCGTTACTAACTATTAATACTAACTAAACTTAAAATACTAACGACCCTACTACTATAATATATTAATCGCCCTCTAAATCGCTAAAAACTACCCCCTACTTTCTACTTTTTTTAATAATACTAGATTTCTTTTTTTAATCTTTTTTAATTTACTTTTACGTAGCGATTCTAAAGTATTAATGATACTTAGGAGTTAGTTAAGTATTTTAAAACTATTATATTATATTAGTTAGGTATTAATAAGAATAATACTTATATTAATATACGTATTTCGGATCTTTAAATCGATAGTATTTAATTTATATTCCTTAAGACGACTTTATTATAGTTCGGGGTCCTTTAATATAATACTTATAAGATTGAACTTCTAGCTCTTAAAACATCCTTATAGATTAATAAGTTAGTATTTTAGTATTTTAATAATATATATTTAAAAATAAGTAGATAATTTAATAGTAATAGTAATAAATAGCGAGGGAAGTAGTGTTTTTTAATTTTAATAAAAAAAACGAAGTAACGAATATATATATATATATATATATATAAGTTAAAGTTAAAAGCGTAGTAAATATTAATAAGGTTAGTATTATACTTAATAATAATAACGAGGGTATCTTTAATACTATACTATTATAAGCTATTATTACCTAGAGGGTAATAAACTTAGCTAAGTAAGTAGCTTATAAAGTAGTAGCGTCGGGTATTTAATATTATTATTAATTCGTAATTATAAACTTTATAAAAGGGAAAGTTTAAAAAGGTAAAAAATCTAAAAAAAATAGTTTAATAAGATAATATAAGTATTTACTAATACTATATATTAATACTATATAACCGATATTGAGAATCGCCCGAGTAGTTAGTAAAGGTAGAAATAAAAAATAAATATATATATATTCGTTACCTCGTTTTTTTTATTAAAGTTAAAGACGCTTCCCTTACTATTACTATTACTATTACTATTTAACCGTCTATTTTAAGCACATTTTATTAAAATACTAAGATAT
This sequence comes from Colletotrichum abscissum, assembly GCF_030869225.1. Taxonomy (NCBI): domain Eukaryota; kingdom Fungi; phylum Ascomycota; class Sordariomycetes; order Glomerellales; family Glomerellaceae; genus Colletotrichum; species Colletotrichum abscissum. The sequence continues at coordinate 822,376 of NW_026849988.1, read as the reverse complement.
TAATAGCTCGTCGACCCTTAGGGCTTTTTTAATAATTAGAAATTCGATTTTATAAGTATTATACTAAACGACCCCGAGCTATAGAGAGATCGCCTTAATAAATATTATATTAATAATATTAATTTATAAAAAATAAATAAATATATTATTATAAGTATTACCCTTTTTAATACCTTTTTAATATAATAAAATATAAATAAGCCTAGATTTAATAATATAATTAAGAGCTTAAAAAAAGCGTAAGCGAGTATATTAAATAGGAATATTAATAAAAAGAGGTTATTATAAAATAAAATAAAAAGAAAAAATAAGGGGTAGTATTTAGTTATTAAAAAAGTTATTAATATACTACGGCAGCGGGGTTATTAATATTTTAAGTTTAGTTAGTATTAATAACTACGGCTGGCTATTATTAGTTATAAAGTTTATTACGTAATAAAAACTTAGTATTAACCCTAGTAAATTAGCTTGCTTATAAAGGTAAAAATGGCCCCTAATAAGGCAGACCGGACCCCAAAGAGAAAATTAAAAATATATATTATTATTTATATAAGTCGGTATCATTTTTAATAATAATAACGAGGGTATCTCTAATACTATTATTATAAAGCCGTTATTTAAAAAGGCCGCGAACTTAGCTAAGTACGTAATAAGCTTATAGAATAATAGCGTCCCGCGCTTAATATTCCTATTAATCCGTATTAATAAACTTTATAAAAGGGAAAGTTTAAAAAGTAAAAAAAAATCGAAAAAATAGTTTAACGAGATAATATAAGTATTTACTAATACTATATATTAATATTCTATAACCGATATTAAGAATTACCCGAGTAACTAATAAAAGTAAAATAGTAAAATAAATAATATATATAATATACCCTAAGTACGTACTTAACATAATATAATAATTTTAATATAAAAACTACTATATAATTCGGGATAAGTAAGTTACTTTATAATAGTACTAGTTAAAAAGGTTAATAATAGAGGTTAGCTATAAAGGTTAATAATAAAAGTCGGCTATAAAAGTTAGAGATAGCCTTTTTTAATTATTAAGGTTCTAAACTTTAATAATAACGTAGAGGTTTTCTTAAAAAAAAGGGCTAAAAGGGCTAATATTTAGCTACTCTTTAGAGCTTATAAAGATTTTTTTTATTTTTTTTATTTTTAATATTATTTAAAGCTCTATTTAAACTAAATAAATTTACTAAATAAACTTATTAAACGAATTTATTAATATATAAACTACTACTTAAATAATTAGTTAAATAACTAGTTAAGAGATTAGCTAGTTAAAATACTACCTTATTAAGAACCTACTTAGCTAAAGATGCCCCTTAATAGGTCCCCCTTTTTGAGGCTTAATAAATTAGGCCCCCTTGACGCCCTAGCTATTAGAGTTAATATAAATATACTTAAAAAGTAGTACAATACTTTTTAATAATATAGAATCTAGCTAAGTAATAATACGAACGTTATAAATAACTAAGCTAATACGGACGTTAAAATTTAATATATTAACGCTAATTTAAAAATTATATTTTATAAAGTTAGAAATCCCTTTAATATAAGCTATATTATAAATATAAAGGAATATATAAGAGGTCCCCTAACCCTTAATAAAAAGGAGTATATATAGTAGTTTTTTTTTAGCTTTATTTATTTTATTATTCTACTTTTACTAGCTACTCGGGCGATTCTTAATATCGGTTATATAGTATTAATAAATACTTATACTATTTCGTTAAACTATTTTTTTAATTTTCTATTACTTTTTAAACTTTCCCTTTTATAAAGTTTATAAATATAAATTAAGAGTAATATTAAGTATACGACGCTACTACTTTATAAGCTTATTAAGTACCTAGCTAAGTTTATAGCCCTTTTAAATAATAGCCTTATAATAATATAGTATCGGAAATACCCTCGTTACCGTTATTAAAAATAATACTAACCTTATAATATCTACCCTAATACTTTTAACTTTACTTATATATATATATATATTTATTACCTCGTTTCTTTTCTTAAAATTAAAAAACGCTTCCCTCGCCGTTTATTACTATTATTATTAAACCGTTTACTTACTAAAAAATACTTAAAATACTAAAATATTAATAACTTAACGACTTATAAGGATACCTTAGGGGCTAGTATTTTAATCTTATTAATATTATATTTAATAATCCCGATTCATAAAAAAATTACTTAGAGGAGTATTAACTAATTATTATTAATTTAAAAATCTAAAATAATAATACTTTTATAAAAATCGCTATTATTAGTACCGAACTTATATAATATTAATATAACTTTAAAATACTTAGTTAACTCTACAGTATAATTAATATTTTAGTATTATAATAATAAAATAAGAAGTTTAGAGAGATTAAAAAAAGAAATTTAAAATTATTAAAAAAAGTAAAAAATAAAGAATAGCTTTTAATTATTTAAAAAGTAATTAATATATTATAATAAAGTAATTAGTATCTTAAGTTTAGTTAGTATTAATAATTACGGTTAGTTATTATTAATTATAAAGTTTATTATATAATAAAAACTTAGTATTAACCTTAGTAAACTAGCTTATTTATAAGGGTAAAGCTAGCCCCTAATAAAGCGGACCGGACCCGAAAGGGTTTCTAGCTTTATAAATATAAAAAATCGATTTTAATAGGATTACGCGTTTAAAATAAATTATATAATATAGTATACCCCTTTAGGGTCCGGTCCGCCTTATTAGGGGCCATCTTCGCCTTTATAAGTAAGCTAGTTTATTAGGGTTAATATTAAGTATTTTTATTACGTACTTTAATAAAACTTTATAACTAACTATAACCGGCCGTAGCTATTAATACTAACTAAACTTAAAATATTAATAACCTTATTACTATAATATATTAATTACTTTTTTAATAACTAAATACTACCCCTTAGTTTTTCTTTTTATTTTATTTAATAATAACCTCTCTTTAATATTATTATTTAATATACTTAACTATACTCTTTTTAAGCTCTTAATTATATTATTAAGTTTAAGCTTATTTATACTTTATTATATTAAAAAAGCGCTAATAAGAGCGACGCTTATTATAATATATTTATTTATTTTTTATAAATTAATATTATAAATATAGTATTTATTAAAGCGGTCTCTTTATAGCTCGGGGTTATTAAGTATAATATTTATAAAATCGAACTTTTAGTTATTAAGGAAACCCTAAGGGTTAATAAGTTATTAATAGCGTCTTAGTATTTTAATAAAGTATATTTAAAATAGACGGTTAAATAGTAATAATAATAATAATAATAATAATAGCGAGGGAAGTAGCATCTTTAATTTTAATAAAAAAAACGACGTAACGAATATATATATATATATATATATACGAGTTAAAGTTAAAAATAGTAAATATTATAAGGTTAATATTATTTAATAATAATAACGAGGGTATTTTTAATAATATACTATTATAAGCTACTATTACTTAGAAAAGTAGCTAACTTAGCTAGGTATATAGTAGGCTTATAAGGTAGTAATATCGGGTGCTTAATATTATTATTAATAATCCGTAGTTATAAACTTTATAGAAAGGAAAGTTAAAAAAGTAGAAAATCTAAAAAAAATAGTCTATTAAAATAATAAGAATATCTATTAATACTATATATTAATATTATATAATCGATATTGAGAATCGCCCGAGTAGTTAGTAAAAATAGAATATTAAAATAAATAATATAGTATACTTTTTAATTATATAATACGTATAATATACCCTAAGTATATACTTAATATAATATAATAATTTTAATTTAAAAACCGCTATATAATTTAGGATAAATAAGCTACTTTTTTTAATAATAGTACTAATTAAAAAAGTTAATAATAAAAGTTAGTTATAATAATTAGTTATAATAATCGGCTATAATAATTAAAAGCGGCCCTTAACTATAGAGGTTCTAAACTTTAATAATAATATAGAAGTTTTTATAAAAAGGGCTAAATAAGCTAATATTTACTACTCTTTATACTAGAGCTTATAAAGATTTTCTTTATTCTTATTATTTCTAATATTATTTAAAACTACTCTCTATTTAAACTAAATAAATTTACTAAATAAATCTATTAAATAAACTTATTAATATATAAATTACTATTTTAACGAGAACTTACTCTAAGTTAGTAATTAATAAGTTAAAAATACCCGTTAATAAGTCTACCCCTCTCGGGCTAAGTACTCTCTTTAGCTAGCTCGACGCTATAGCTATTATAACTAATATAAGTATATTTAATAAGTAATAAAGTACTTTTTACTATAGTAGTTTCTTTCCGGCTTTATAAGTATAAAAAGTTAACCTTAATAGGATTACGCTTTTAAGGGAAATTATATAATATAGTATACTTTTTAACTATATAATATATATAATATACCCTAAGTACGCGCTTAATATAATATAGTAATTTTAATACGAAAATTATTATATAATTTAGAATAGGTAAGTTACTTTATAGCAGTACTAGCCGGAAAAGTTAATAATAAAGGTTAGTTATAATAATTAGCTATAATAGTTAGCTATAATAATTAAAAGTAGCCCTTAACTATAGAGGTTCTAAACTTTAATAGTAACGTAAAGGTTTTTTAAAAAAGGGCTAAATAGGCTAATATTTATTACTTTATTATATTATAACTCGTAAAGACTTTTTTTATCCTTATTACTTTTAATATTACCTAAAGCTACTCTCTATTAAAACTAAATAAATTTATTAAATAAATTTATTAAATAAATTTATTAAATAAACTTATTAATATATAAACTACTATTCTAAAAATACCCGTTAATAAGTCTACCCCTCTCGGGCTAGGCGCCCTCTTTAACTAGCTTAATATTATAACTATCGTAGCTAACGTAAGTATACTTAAGGATTAGTAAAGTACTTTTTAATAGTATAGAATTTAGTTAAATAATAATATAAACGTTATAAATAACCGGGCTAATATAAATATTAAAATTTAGTATATTAATATTTATTTAGAAATTATACTTTATAGAACTAAAAATCCTTTTAATACGGGCTATATTATAGATATAAGGGAATATATAAGGGGCCCCTTAACCCTTAATAAAAAGGAGTATATAATACGAAATTTAGCTACTTATATAAGTTAGTATTAAGAGGTCTTATATATATTAAAATAAGTATAGCTCGCTTTTTAAATAGGTAAGAGAAGGTTAAGAGCTATTAATAAAAAGAAGATAATAGTTAAGTTAGTTAATTATTATTTTAATTAATAGTTAAGTATAGAGCGTAATATACTTAGTTTTCTTTAATACGTAATATATAGTACGGCCCTAGTAGATTACTCTATTAGGGGGTACTTTTTAATAATACGGAACTTAGCTAAGTAATATTATAAATATTATAAATAGCTAAGTTAGTACGGATATTAAAATTTAGTATATTAATACTAAATTAGTTATAATAGTTATAATAAATAGGTTAAAGATATATAAAATTAGGATAATAAGCTAGTATTTTAAATAGCTCTTATAAGACCCCCTAAGTAATAATAATACTTATATAAAAAAAGAGATTATATTAAACTTATATTACGGCTAGCTAGTCGTAGTAAGTATATTAATAAAAGTTAAGGCTATAAGTACTAAGTAACCCTTTAGGGTCCGGTCCGCCTTATTGGGGGCCATCTTCGCTTTTACGGGTAGGCTAGTTTATTAGGGTTAATATCGAGTATCTTTATTACGTACTTTAATAAAACTTTATAACTAACTATAGCCGGCCGTAGCCGTTACTAAGTAGATACTAATAACCCCGCCGCTATAGTATATTAATTACCTTCTTAATAACTAAATACTACCCCTTACTTTCTCTTTTTATCTTATTTAATAATAACCTCTCCCTAATATTCCTATTTAATATACTTATTTATACTCTTTTTAAACTCTTCATTATATTATTAAGTCTAGGCTTATTTATACTACTTTATTATATTAAAAGGGCGCTAAAAAGAATAATACTTATTATAATATATTTATTTATTTTTTATAAATTAATATTATTAATATAGTATTTATTAAAGTAATCTCTTTATAACTCGGGGTCGTTTAGTATAATACTTATAGGATCGAACTTCTAGTTATTAAGGAAGCCCTAAGGGTTAACAAGTTATTAATAATATCTTAGTATTTTAAAAAAATATACTTAAAGTAGATAGTTAGATAGTAATAGTAATAGCGTAATAGTAATAGCGTAATAGTAATAAATAGTAAGGGAAGCGTTTTTAACTTTAATAAAGGAAACGAGGTAACGAATATATATATATATATATATATTAAAGTAGATATTATAAGGTCGATATTATTTAATAATAGTAACAAGGGTATTTTTAATACTACTATTATGAGCTACTATACTTAGAAAGGTAGCTAACTTAGCTAAGTACGTAGGCTTATAAAGTAGTAGTATTAAGTACTTATTACTATTTATAATCCGTAGTTATAAACTTTATAAAAGGAAAAGTTAAAAAGATAAAAAATCTAAAAAAATAGTCTAATAAGATAGTATAAGTATTTATTAATACTATATATTAATACCGTATAACCGATATTAAGAATCGCCCGAGTAGCTAATAAAAATAGAATACTAAAATAAATAAGTACTAAGTAAATAGTATTATAATTATAAATAGCTTCCCTCATAAGGTAATAGCGCCTAACATTGCCGTTAATAATCCGTAGTTATGAACTTTATAAGAGGGAAAGATAAAAAGGAGGAAGGAAATTTAAAAAAAAAATAGTCTACCGAGGCAGTATAAGTATCTACTAATACTATATATTAATACTATATAATCGATATTAAGAACCGCCCGAGTAGCTAGTAAAAGTAGAAATAAAAAATAAATAAATAGCTTCCCTAAAGCTATATCTATAAGTTATAAAATAAGTAAAGCTTTAGTAATTAATTATAGTCTTATTAAAAGGTTTTTTAGTAAAGATAATTAAAAGTAATTATAAAATTTAATACTAAGTTAATTACTAAAAAAGCTATAAAAAGTCTATCCTTAAGTCCGGCTTAAGTTTATACTATATATAAGTCCGTTTATAAATATATTTCTTATTAATAATGACTTTTATTTATTAAATAATTACTTAGTAAATATTAATAAGCGATTACGTAGAGTAATTATAGTAATTACTTTATTACGTAATTATTATTTCTTATTTATATATAATTTATCTATAGTTCTTTTATTTTATAAGAATTACTTTATATTCTTATATTCTTATATATATAGTATATTATTTATTTTTTATTTCTACCTTTACTAGCTACTCGGGTAATTCTTAATATCGTTTATATAGTATTAATATACTATATTAGTAAATACTTATACTATCTTACTAAACTATTTTTTTAGATTTTTTAACTTTTTAACTTTCCCTCTTATAAAGTTTATAACTACGGATTATTAATAATAATAATAAGTACTACTACTTTATAAACTTATTATATACTTAGCTAAGTTAGCTACCCTTCTAAGTAATAGTAGCTTATAATAATAATATCGGAAATACCCTCGTTACCGTTATTAAGAATAATACTAACTTTATAATATCTACCGCACTTTTAACTTTACTTATATATATATATATTTATTATTTTATTTCCTTTATTAAAATTAAAAAACGCTTCTCTCGCTATCTATTACTATCGCCCTATTACTATCGCCCTATTACTATTACCCTATTATTATTACTATTACTATTATTATTAAATCGTTTATTTATTCTTAAATATATATTATTAAAATATCAAAACGCGTAGGTATTATTAACCCCTAGGGCTTTTTTAATAATTAAAAGTTCGATTTTATAAATATTATACTAGAGGACCTCGGATTATAATATAACCGTCTTAAGGAATACGAATTAAATATTATTAATTTAAAAATCGGAAAAATATATATTAATATAGCTATTACTTTAATAAGTACCTAGCTTATATAATATAGTAGCTTTAAAATACCTAACTAACTTTAGAATATTATTAATACTCTAAAAACGTAGTATAAAAATAGGTTAAGAAAAACTAAAAGGGATATTTTAAAATTATTAAATAAAATAAAAAGTAGGGAGTAGTTTTTAACTATTTAAAGGGTAATTAATATATTATAGTAGGATTATTAGTATTTAGTAATAGCTATAGCTAGTTATTATTAATTATAAAGTTTATTATATAATAAAGATACTTAATATTAACCTTAATAAACTAGCTTACTTATAAAGGCGAAGATGGCCCCTAATAAGGCGGATAGGACCCCAAAGGGATATAGTATATTATAGCTATTATAAGCCTATAGGGCGGGCCCTAGTCTTAGTTATATATATTAAGTCGTAATTTTAGGTCTCTTTTTTAAAAAGCTTATTTTTAAAATTAAGGAGTAAGGATTCGAAATCGTAATATTTTACTTATTTTATCGTTCGTTAGGATAAAATATAAAATATTAGAAGGTAAATTAAAGTATTATAAGTATATATATTATAGTCGTTTTTATAATATAACTATTAATACTATATATAATTATAAGTTCTTTTTTTATTAGTATTTTTTTATATTAATCGTACTTATAGTAAATCGTTTTTTATTTAAAACTAATAAGTTAGAACGGAAAGAAGAGATAGAGGAGCTTTTTTTTAAAAAACGGGTAAAAGCTTTATATTATATATAAGCTAAAATATATTAGTTTTTATTAAAGTTAGATCGTTTTTTTTTAAAAAAAAAGATAATATTTAAAAAGGAGAAAGCGATTTTTAATTCTCTTAATATTATTAATAAGGATAAGTTAGCTATTACGTAAGAAGCGTAATTTAGTAATATTTTTAAAATAATTAATTAGGATATTATAATAACTAAGAGTTCTAGTTTTAATTTTAATTTTAATATTTTAAAAAGGATTCCTAAGAGTTTTAAAGGTTTATAATAAGTTTTTATAGTCTACCGAGATAGTGTGAGTATCCACTGATACCGTGTATTAATACCGTATAAACGATATCGAGAATTGCCCGAGCAGCTAGTAAAGGCAGAATACTAAAACAAATAATAAGTTTTTATATATTTTCTTTTATATTTATAGCCCTTTTATTTAATAAGAAATTCTTATATTTTATTCCTAACTCTATAATTAATAATTTATTTAACTTCGTATTCTAATTAATTTAGTTTAATAATAATATAATCTTTTATATATAAACTTCTTAATATAGGTTCGAGTAATAAAATATAAAAAACGGGATAGTATTATATCGTATTTAGTAATCTTAATTCGTAATTAATTAGTAAAACTTTTTTAATAATTTCGAAAGGTCTAAGTTTTTTATAATCTAATTTATTACTTAGTTATTTTATTTTAATATTATAATAAAGAAAATAGGTACTATTCCCCTTTTTTAAAGATAGTTTTCTAATCCTTAATTTATTCGTATTTTATTTTATATATTATTATACGAACTCGAGGTTTATTAATACTTATTTATAGATTTCCTTAAGTCTATTTATATTTACTATAGCTTTTACAATTTATAATCCTTATTATACTTTTTTATACGCTATTAGTTAGAATCCGTAGTTAAAATAAAACGGAGATTTTTTTATACTTTTATTAATTATATTATTATATACGAACTAGGTTATTAATAAAAATACTATTTAATTATCTTAGTTATAGTTTATATAATAACGAAGGTATATCTCGAAGATCTAATTAATTTTTTTTATTTATTTATCAGTTTGCGGATAAAATAATATTAATAATTTATAGTTTATACTAAGTTATAAAATTATGGATTTTTAAAACTTTAAAGTAAATAGCTTATTCTTATTAAAAATGATTTTTTTTAATAAACTATAGTTTAAAAGTATAACCTTAGTAAATACGTATATTAAGTTTTTTATAATATTTAATTTTTTATAAAGAATAAAATATACGAACTTAGTAAGTCGATTAACTATAATTAAGATATTATTATATTATATTTTAATAAATAGTTTTCTAAATTTTAGTAATTTAATAATAAAGTCTTATATAATTAATTATTGAATTTTTATTAGTAATTATAATAGTTATAGCTTATTATAAAGTTTATATAAGCTATTTTTATAATCCGTAGTTATGAACTTTATAGGAGGGAAAGTTAAAAAGTTAAAAAATTTAAAAAAATAGTTTAGTAAGATAGTATAAGTATTTACTAATACTGTATATTAATATTGTATAAACGATACTAAGAATCGCTCGAGCAGCTAGTAAAGGTAAAAATAAAAAACAAATAAGCTATTTTCATTTTTTTTAAAGTTACGTAGTCCTTAATTACTTTTATAATTTTAGTATATATAACGGATTTATTATAGTACTAACGAATCTGTTTTTATATTTTAGTAATTCCTTAGTAATTATATACTAGTATACTATAAATTTTTATAATAAGCTTAGGGGTTATTTTTTTAACTAAGCTAGTATTAATCTTTTTAATTATTATAAAAAGCTTCGTAATAAATATAAGGTTACTATTTTTTTTTTATTTAAAAATAACTTATGTTTTTTTAAGGACCATAACTTTATAATTAGGTTTTTTATTAAGAACGTCTACTCTATTATTTTTTTAAACCTTTTTAATAAATAATTCGGAAGTTATACTTAGATAGGAATTCGCTCTATTTAACTTATTATTTATTTAGATTCCTATTTATTATAAAGTTTATAAAGTTTTTATAATTTATATAAACTATAACAGTCTATCGAGATAGTGGGAGTATTTATTAATACTATATATTAATACCGTGTAAACGATATCGAGAATCGCCTGAGCAGCTAGTAAAGGCAGAATATTAAAATAAATATAAACTATAACTTCGTAATTAGTTCTAAATAATTATAGTTTCTATTCTTAAAATACTTCGATAATTACTATTAGTTCTTTATTATAAATTTACTAATTTAATTCTACTCCGTAAAATACTTTAGAATAAAAGTAATATAAATAAAGCTTTCTTTATTTATTTTATTATTTTAAAACCGCTTTTATAATAAAGTCTAAGGCGTTAATCTTAATTTTAAAAGGTTTTTAAGGGTCCGGGATTATAATAACTAGTTTAAAAACGACTATATTCTTAATTTTAATAAATACTTCTTTATACTTAAGATCCTAAACAAAGGAGGTATTTTTTTATATTAAGTTATTAAGAGGTTTAACTATATTAATATAGTTTTTAAAAATTATTAATAAAAATTAACGAATCTTAAGAATTTTTATATATCCTTAACGTTCTATAATATAGGCTAGTCCCTAACTACTTCTATTTTTAATATCTATATATAAATTTATCTTAGTATAATAGTATATTTATAGTCTATCGAGATAGTGGGAGTATTTATTAATACTATGTATTAATATTGTGTAATCGATATTAAAAACCGCCCGAGTAACTAGTAAAGGTAGAATAAAAAAATAATAATAGTATATTTAAAGAAGTTTACTTTTTATATATAGAATTCGTATTTAGAGGGTTCGGTATATAGTTTAGTATTTTAAAGCTTTTAAAATATTATATAAATATACTTTTTATATATTTTAAAGTTAGGGGAGAAGATAAGAATATTATTAATATAAATAATAATAAAGATATTAACATACTCTTAGAGTACGTAGTTAATTATTATTTAAAAAGTTACTAAACTATTAATAAATCTAAAGGGTATAATAAGATATTTAAAAAGTCCTCTATGAGTTCGGAATATTATTTTTTATTTATTTTCTTTTTTAATCCGAATTTAATTAAATATTTTTTTAAAATTAATAATAATAAACTAATTAACTTTATAAAATAGATCTTTAAGCTTAGTAATAAGTAATAAGGGGTAGTAATTCTTTTTTATAATTTTATTAAGTCTTTTATAATTAATAATAAGTTTTAATTTTTTATTTTTTTTAATATAAAGAATAAGGGGAATTTAGTAAGAGAATTCAACGGTCGAATATATCCTTTTTCGAGTTTCTTATTAATATATTCGTTAAGGTACTCTTATTTTTTTTAATTTATTAAGTATATTAAATAGAACCCGGGTTATGTTTTTTTTTTAAGTTCGATTTTTATATCCTAATTATTATGTTTTAGTAATCTTATTTTTTTAGGTTTTATAAATAGTTTTATACCGTTAATAATCCGTAGTTGTGAACTTTATAAGAGGGAAAGTTAAAAAGTTAGAAAATCTAAAAAAATAGTCTAGCGAGATAGTATAAGTATCTACTAATACCGTGTATTAATACCGTGTAAACGACATCGAGAATCGCCCGAGTAGCTAGCAAAAGTAGAAATAAAAAATAAATAAATAGTTTTATATATATCTAGTACTCTTTAAGTATAATTTAAAATTATTACCATCCTTAATTATTAATACTAATTATAAACTTTTTAGAGCTTTTTATTATTTTAATAAAAGCTATATATCGTATTTATTCTCGTTTTTTAAGAGTTCTTAGAAATCTATTTAAACCCTTTTTTTTTAAGTTATTTAATAACTAGATTTTCTTAGAGGATCTAATTAGTAATTTAATTTATCCGTAAATTATACTTTTATAATTATAAAAGTCTTAAAATAACGTTAATATCTCCGATCTTTATAATATTATATTATAATTATTCTTATTAATTATTAATATATATTAAAAAATATACGGTTTTTTAATTAATATATTTATAATTATAGTTAACTCGTTCTCTTTTTATTATTTATAATTAGTATAGTTTAATTTTATATACTTATAATAAGTTAAGTTTATTTACTACTTTTCGTAAAATATAGGTTTTTTATATATTATTATTATTAATAATAATATTTAATCTTTATTTATAAATATTAAAGTTAACTCGTAAATATGCGTCGTTATATTATATAGTTATATATAAGAACTTTTTTTTTTATTTTTATTTCTCGTCGTTCTTTTATAATTAGCTTTTTTAATTTTTTATTATCTATTTATCGAATAGGTTTTTTATTTATATATTTTTTAATACTCTCTCTAGGCCTTAGCCTTTTTAATATAATAAATCTAGTATTAGTTATATTTATAGTTTTTCTATTTTATATATTTACTATTAAAGTACTTTATAAAGAAGTTAAGGTCTAAACTAAATATAGCTCTATTACTATTATTAAAGCTTAGTAACGTCTAGCTAAGTAATTAAATTTTTATATAAATATCCTTAATAATTTTATTATTATATTTTTATAAATAGAAACGACTATCTTATTTAGATATAAGATATTAAAAGTATTTATTATTTAAGTATTCTATTTAAAATAATTCTTTATAAAAGGGGTCCTTGGGGTTAAGTAAAAAGTAATTTTTATTTATATAGGGGGTTATTATAACTTTTTTATATTCTCTAATTTTATAGAACTAAATAACTTAGTTATTTTTAAATAAATAAATATATTTATATTATAGTTTATTATCGTTCTTTTTAAAACTAATATTATTAATACTAAGTAATACTTTATAATTAATTTTTATTTAAGTACGTTATTAAGTAACGTTACGAGGTTTATTTAAATTATAAAGTAATTCTATTTTATTAAAATAAAAAAGAACTAGTTCCTATTTTAATATTTTTTTTTAATTTTAAAATTAATTTTTTTTATTAATAATTCCGAAGTTAAGAGTCGGTTTTTTAAGTATTTTAATCTTATTTTTATATACGAGGTCCTTAAGCTATTCCTTAATTTTATAAATAAATTCCTTATTAATATCTACTCGTTATATTATATAAATAGACTTAGTTAGTATTTTATTTAAATCGAGTTCTTTTTAAAACTTAATAAGTTATTTTTAGTTTATATTATTTTATTACGCTATATATACGAGGCTATTTATAATTCTTTTTATATTAGGTCCTTTTTTTTTAAACTTAAGGAGCTACTCTTTTATATTAACTAAGAGTTTTTATTTAATTCGTTCTTTAAAGAAGTTAAGCGTATTTTTTATAATAGGGTCCGCTTTACCCTTTTTTCTTTATATTTTTATAAATCTAAAAGAGTATAATAAAGTATTTAATATTATTTTTTTTAAAAATATAGGGTTAATAAGCGGGTATTTTTTTATTTTTATTTTTATTAGAGTTTTAATAAATAATAAAATAGATTATTTATTACTTTTAGGTTATTTAAAGTACTATCCTATTTATTTTTTATTATTTTAGTAAGTAAGGTAGTTATTATTATAGTAAGCTATTTATAAGAGTTATTTATAGGGAACTTCTTTATTTATAATATTAACTCGCTTTTTTAAAATAGGTTAATATTAAATATGCTTAGGTTATTAATAATCTCTAACTATATATCCTAGCTTATTATAATTATAGTATTTAAGGTCCTTTTTTATTAAAATTATTCTTTTTTAGCGACGCTAAGGTTTATTAGTTTATTATAATACCCGGTTATAGTAATTATTAGTCTATATTTACGTTTATTATTAAGTTTAAATTGGTTATTTTAAGCGTTTTATTCTTTACGTTCGAGGCGTTATTTATAAAATTAATTATTAATCTTAATTATTATATTAATATAATTATAAAGTTTATTAAGTCGGTCCTAATGAGAGAGGTTATCTTTAACTTCTTTTTTAAGCTATAATAAAAGGCTATTATAAGTACTTTATTACCCTAATTAAACTTCGAAGTAATTTATTTAAATTTAAATATATACTTATTAACTAACCCTTTTTATATAAAGGTCGTAAGTCTTTATTTAGTAATTCGTTCTTTATTAGGGTTATTAAAAGTTTTTTTAAGTCTTTTTTTAAACTTATTATAATTATTAAAGATCTTTTTAGTATTTTTATTTTAAATATTACGTTCGTTCTTAAGGTAGTTTCTTATAGAGGGTTTAAACTAAGTAAGAGCATCCCTTTTAAAAAATAAAACTATATAATAAACCTTATTTATTTTTTAATTTATTTTTTTATTTTTACCTTTACTAGCTACTCGGGCAATTCTCAATATCGTTTATACAGTATTAATATACGGTATTAGTAAATACTTATACTATCTTACTAAACTATTTTTTTAGATTTTCTAACTTTTTAATTTTCCCTCTTATAAAGTTTATAACTACGGATTATTAATAGTAATAATAAGTACTACTACTTTATAAGCCCGCGTACTTAGCTAAGTTAACTACCTTTCTAAGTAATAATAGCTTATAATAGTAGTATTAGAAATGCCCTCGTTAGTATCGTTAAGAATAATACCGACCTCATAATATTTGCCCTATTTTAACTTTATTTATATATATATATATATTCGTTACCTTATTTCCTTTATCGAAGTTAAAAAACGCTTCCCTTATTATTTATTATTATTACCCTATTACTATTGCCCTATCGCTATTGCCCTATTACTATTGCCCTATTACTATTACTATTACTATTACTATTAAATTATCTACCTATTCTTAAATATATACTATCGAAATACCGAGACGCGCAGTTATTATCGACCCCTAGGGCTTCTTCGATAGCTAGAAGTTCGATCTTATAAGCATTATACTAGAGGACCCCGGACTATGGCACGGCCGTCTTAAGGAATACGGATTAGACACGGTAACAGCTACGGCCGGCTATTATTAGTTATGAAGTTTGTTACGCAATAAAAACACTCGATATTGACCCTAATAGACCAGCTTGCCCGTGAAGGCGAAGATGGCCCCCAATGAGGCGGACCGGACCCCAAAGGGAATAAACCTTATTTATTTACCCTAATACTTTTAATTTTAATTTATATATATATATATATATATATATATTCGTTACCTCGTTTCTTTTATTAAAATTAAAAAACGCTTCCCTTATCGTTATTATTATTATTATTATTACTATTTAACTATTTATTTTAAGTATACTTTATTAAAATACTAAGACGCTAGCTCGTTAACCCTTAGGGCTTCTTTAATAACTAGAAGTTCGATCCTATAAGTATTATACCCCCCCGACGGAGCAATCCGCCGGGGCCGTACTATATATTATATATTAAAGAAAACTAAGTATATTACGCTCTATACCTAACTATTAATTAAAATAGTTAACTAACTTAACCGTTATTTTCTTTTTATTAACTACTGACCTTCTTTTACGTAACTATTTAGAAAGCGAGCTATATTTATTTTAATATATATAAGACCTCTTAGTACTAGCCTGCGTAAGTAACTAGATCCCGTATTATATACTGTTTTTTATTAAAAGTTAAAGGGCCCCTTATATATTCCCTTATATTTATAATATAGCCTATATTAAAAGGATTTCTAGCTTTATAAAGTATAATTTCTAAGCTAGTATTAATATATTAAATCTTAACGTCCGTATTAACCTAGCTATTTATAGTATTTATACTATTACTTAGCTAGATTTTATATTTTTAAAAGGTATTATACTACTCCTTAAGTATACTTACGTTAGCTACGATAACTAGGGTATCGAGGGGGCCTAGTTTATTAAAAAAATCTGTCGAGCCCTAGAGGGGGGGACCTATTAAGGGGCATTTTTAGAATAAGTTCTTAATAAGTAGTAGTTTATATATTAATAAGTTCGTTTAATAAGTTCGTTTAATAAGTTATTTAGTAAATTTATTTAGTTTAAATAGAAAGTAGTTTTAGGTAATATTAGAAATAATAAGAATAAAAAGAATTTTTACGAGCTTTAGTATAAGTAACTAAATATTAGCCTTTTGAACCCTTTTTTTAAAAACCTTTACGTTACTATTAAAGTTTAGAACCTCTATAGTTAAGGAAGGCCGCCTCTAACTTTTATAACTAACCTCTATTATTAACTTTTTTAGTTAGCGCCGCTATATAAGTATATTACTTAGCTTATTATTAATAAGTAATAGGGTAACTTACTTATCCTAAATTATATAACGGTTTTTATATTAAAATTATTATATTACGTTAAGTACGTACTTAGGGTATATTACGTATATTATATAATTAAAAAGTATACCGTATTATATAATTTTTTTTAAAAGCGTAATCCCGTTAAGGTCGATCTTTTACGCTTATAAAGCTGGAAAAAAAAACTATTATATAAGTATTATACTAAACGACCCCGAGCTATAAAGAGACTATTTTAATAAATATTATATTAATAATAACGATTTATAAAAAACGAATAAATATATTATAATAAGTATTACTCTTATTAATATTTTTTTAATATAAAATATTACTCTTATTAATACCTTTTTAATATAATAAAATATAAATAAGCTTAGATTTAATAATATAATTAAGAGCTTAGAAAGAGCGTAAGCGAGCGTATTAAATAGGAATATTAAGGAGAAGTTATTATTAAATAAAATAAAAAGAGAAAATAAGGGGTAGTATTTAGTTATTAAGAAGATAATTAATATATTACGGTAATAGGGCTATTAATATTTTTAGTTTAGTTAGTATTAATAACTACGGCTAGTTATTATTAATTATAAAGTTTATTATATAATAAAAACTTAATATTAACCTTAATAAACTAGCTTATTTATAAAGGCGAAGATGGCCCCTAATGAGGCGGACTGGACCCTAAAGGGCTAACGGTTAATTTATTCGTACTATTTAGTTAGTTTTTTAAAAAGTAAACTTATTAAATAAGAATAATTAAAATATTATAACCAGTTAGTTATAGTAAGTATATTAATAAAAGTTAAGGCTACGAGTACTAAGTAAATAATATCGTAATTATAAATAGCTTCCCTAAAGCTATATTTATAAATCGTAAAATAAATAAGGCTTTAGTAATTAATCGTAATCTTATTAAAAAGGGTTCTTAGTAAAAATAGCTAAAAGCGATTATAAAATTTAATATTAAGTTAATTATTAAAAAAGCTATAAAAATCTATCCTTAGGCCCGGCTTAAGTTTATATTATATATAAGTCCGCTTATAAATATATTCTTTATTAATAATTACTCTTATTCGTTAAGTAATTGCTTAGTAAATATTAATAAATAATTACTTAGAGTAATTATAATAATTACCTTATTATATAATTACTATTTCTTATTTATATATAACTTATTTATCCCTTTAGGGTCCGGTCCGCCTTATTAAGGGCTATCTTCGCCTTTATAAGTAAGCTAGTTTATTAGGGTTAATATTAAGTTTTTATTATATAATAAACTTTATAATTAATAATAACTAACTATAGCCGTTACTAACTATTAATACTAACTAAACTTAAAATACTAATAACCCCGCTACTATAGTATATTAATTACTTTCTTAATAATTAAATACTACCCCTTACTTTCTCCCTTTATTTTATTTAATAATAACCGCTCCTTATTAATATTTTTATTTAATATGCTTACTTATACTCTTTTTAAGCTCTTAATTATATTATTAAATCTAAACTTATTTATATTACTGTAATATATTAAAAAAGTATTACTAAGGGTAATACTTATTATAATATATTTATTTATTTTTTATAAATTAATATTATTAATATAGTATTTATTAAAGTAGTCTTTTTATAGCCCGGGGTTATTTAGTATAATATTTATAAGATCGAATTTCTAGTTATTAAAGAAGTCCTAAGGGTTAACGAGTATTAGGTATCTTAGTATTTTAATAAAATATACTTAAGTAAGTAGATAATTAAATAGTAATAGTAATAATACGATAGTAATAGATAATAAGAGAAGCGTCTTTAACTTTAATAAAAGAAACGAGGTAATAAATATATATATATATATAAGTAAAGTTAAAAGTATAGTAAATATCGTAAAGTTAATATTATTTAATAATAATAATAAGGGTATTTCTAATACTACTATTATAAGCTACTATTACTTAGCGGGCCGTAAACTTAGCTAAGTAAGTAGCTTATAAAGTAGTAGCATCGGGTACTTAATATTACTATTAATAATCCGTAATTATAAACTTTATAAGAGGGAAAGTTAAAAAAATAAAAAATCTAAAAAAAAAAAATTTATTAAGATAATAAGAGTATTTATTAATACTATATATTAATACTATATAAATAATATTAAGAATCGCCTAAGTAGTTAGTAAAAGTAAAATATTAAAATAAATATAACTTATTTATAGTTCTTTCGTTTTATAAGAGTTATTTTATATTCCCGTACTCTTATATATATAGTATATTTTAGCTATTATAAACCTATAGGGCGGGCCTTAGTTTTAGTTATATATATTAAGTTATAATATATACTTAGTTTTCTTTAATATGTAATATATAGTACGGCCCCGGCGGATTACTCTATCGGGGGGATAAGTGGGGTTATAGTCCGAGCTCTATAGCTATAAGCCTTTATTAGTTTAAAAAGTAGGTTACTACCCCAATAGCTAAATAGTACTACCCTAGTAGTAAAACCCATTATTATTAATAACCCGTAGTTATTAACTTTATAAAAGAAAAAGTTAAAAAGGTAGAAAATTAAAACTAAATTAAGTTATTAAAATAGTAAAAGTATTTATTAATACTATATATTAATAATATATAATTAATATCTATATAATGGTTTTTTTCTAGTTTTATAAGTATAAAAAATCGACCTTAACGGGATTACGCTTTTAAAAGAAATTATATAATACGGTATACTTTTTAATTATATAATATACGTAATCCCTTTGGGGTCCGGTCCGCCTTATTGGGGGCCAACTTTGCCCTCACGGGCAAGCTGGTCTACTAGGGTTAATATCGAGTATTTTTATTGCGTAATAAAACTTTATAACTAACTATAGCCGGCCGTAGCCGTTACTAAATACGCTAATATAGCTTAAACAAACCGTTACTAACGACGTAATATATTAATTACCTTCCGAATAGCCGAATACTACCCCTTACTTTCTCCCTTTATCTTATTTAATAATAACCTCTCCCTACTAATATTCCTATTTAATACGCTCGCTTACGCTCTTTCTAAGCTCTTAATTATATTATTAAGTCTAGGCTTATTTATACTACTCTATTATATTAAAAGGGCGTTAATAAGGGCGACGCTTATTATAATATATTTATCCGTCTTTTATAAGTTAATATTATGGATATAGTAGCTATTAAAGCGGTCTTTTTATAGCTCGGGGTCGTTTAGTATAATACTCGTAGGATCGAACTTCTAGCTATTGAGGAAGCCCTAAGGGTTAACGAGTTATTAGTAGCGTCTTAGTATTTTAATAAAGTGTACTTAAAGTAGACGGTTAAATAGTAATAGTAATAGTAATAGCGCAATAGTAATAAATAGCGAGGGAAGCGTTTCTAATTTTAATAAAGGAAACGAGGTAACGAATATATATATATATACGAGTTAAAGTTAAAAGTATTAGGGTAGATATCGTAAGGTTAATATTATTTAATAACGGTAATAAGGGTATCTCCGATTCCATACTATTGTGAGCTACTATTACTTAGAAGGGTAGCTAACTTAGCTAGGTGCGTGGTAGGCTCACAAGGTAGTAGCGTCGGGCGCCTAACATCGCTATTAATAATCCGTAGTTATAAACTTTGTAGGAGGGAAAGATAAAAAGGAGGAAGGAAATTTAAAAAAAAAAATAGTCTACCGAGACAGTGTAAGTATTTACTAATACCATATATTAATACTATATAAAGGATATTAAGAATCGCCCGAGTAGCTAGTAAAGGTAGAATACTAAAACAAATAATATATATAATATACCCTAAATACGCGCTTAACGTAATATAATAATTTTAATACGAAAACCGCTATATAATTCGGGATAGGTAAACTACCCTCTTTATTAATAATAAGCTAAGTAATATACTTACGTAATAGCGCTAGTTAGAAAAGTTAATAATAAAGGTCGGCTATAAAAGTTAAAAGCGGCCCTTAACTATAGAGGTTCTAAATTTTAATAATAACGTAGAGGTTTTTAAAAAAAGGGCTAAAAGGGCTAATATTTAGTTATTTTTTATATTAGAGCTTATAAAAATTCTTTTTATTTTTATTATTTTTAATATTACCTAAAGCTACTCTCTATTTAAACTAAATAAATTTACGAAATAAACTTATTAAACAAACTTATTAATATATAAACTACTACTTAAATAACTAATTAAATAACTAATTAAGAAATTAACTAATTAAAATATTACTTCGTTAAGAACCTACTTTATTAAAAATACCCCTTAATAAGTCCCCCCCTCTAGGGCTCGATAGATTCTTAGGCCCCCTCGACGCCCTAATTATCGTAATTAACGTAAGTATATTTAAAAAGTAGTATAATACTTTTTAATAATACAGAATCCGGCTAGGTAATAATATAAATACTATAAATAACTAAGCTAATATAAATATTAAGATTTAGTATATTAATATTAACTTAGAAATTATATTTTATAAAACTAAAAATCCCTTTAATACGGGCTATATTATAAATATAAAAAAATATATAAAAGGTCCTTTAATTTTTAATAAAAAGGAGTATATAATATAGGATTTAACTATTTATACGGGCTAGTACTAAGAGGTTTTATATATATTAAAGTAAGTATAGCTCGCCCTTTAAATAGCTAAAATTATATAATAAAAAGTCGGGAGCTATTAATAAAAGGGAGATAACGGTCGAGTTAGTTAACTATTTTAATTAGTAATTAAGTATAGAGCGTAATATACTTAGTTTTCCTAGATTCTAATACGTAATATATAGTACGGCCCTGGCGGATTACTTTATCGGGGGGATAATTAATATTTATAGTTATAAACTTTATAAAAAAAAAATTAAGGAAAATTTAAAAAATAGTTTATTAAAATAGTAGTAGTATCTATTAATATTATATATTAATATTATATATTTTTTTTAATTTTACTTTTACTAGCTACTTAAGTAGTTCTCGATATTAATTATATAGTATTAATATATAATATTAATAAATCCCCCCGACGGAGCAATCCGCCGGGGCTATACTATATATTACGTATTAAGGAAAACTGGGTATATTGCGCTTTATACCTAATTATTAATTAAAATAATTAACTAACTTAACTATTATCTTTTTTTTATTAATAGCTCCCGACTTTTTATTATATAAAATCCTTTAAGTTCTAACTATTTAGAGAGCGAGCTATACTTATTTTAACGTATATAAAACTTCTTAATACTAGCTTATATAAGTAGCTAAATTTTATATTATATACTCTTTTTTATTAAAAATTAAGGGGCCCTTTATATATTCCTTTATATTTATAATATAGCCTATATTAAAAAGATTTTTAGCTTTATAAAATATAATTTCTAAGTTAATATTAATATATTAAATCTTAATATTTATATTAGCCCGGCTATTTATAGTGTTCGTACTATTACTTAGTTAAATTCCGTATTATTAAAAAGTACTTTACTAATCCTCGGGCGTATTTATATTAATTATAATAGCTATAGTATCGAGCTAGTTAAAGAGGGCGCTTAGCTTAAGAGGGGTAGACTTATTAATAAGTATTTTTAATTTATTAATTACTAACTATATACTAAGAATAAAGTAGTAATTTATATATTAATAGGTTTATTTAGTAAATTTATTTAGTAAATTTATTTAGTTTAAATAAAGAGTAGCTTTAGGTAATATTAAAAATAAAGATAAAAAGAATTTTTACGAGCTTTAGTATAAGTAATAAATATTAGCCTATTTAGCCCTTTTTTTTAGAAACCTCTACGTTATTATTAAAGTTTAGAACTTTTATAGTTAAAAAAGGCCGTTTTGAATTATTACGGCCGATTATTATAACTAATTATTACGGCCGACCTCTATTATTAACCTTTTTAATTAATACTATTATAGGGTAGTTTACTTATCCCGAATTATATAATAGTTTTTATATCGAAATTATTATATTATATTAAGTACGTACTTAGGGTATATTATACGTATTATATAATTAAAAAATATACTATATTATATAATTTTTTTAAAAGCGTAATCCCGTTAAGGTCGATCTTTTATACTTATAAAGCCAGAAAAAAACCACTATATAATATTAATAAATACTCTTACTATCTTAATAAACTATTCTTTTTATATTTTTTATTTTTTTAACTTTCCCTTTTATAAAGTTTATAATTACGGATTAACGGCGATATTAAGTATAATATTAATAAATTTATTTAGTTTAAATTAAGAAGAGCTTTAAGTAATATTAAAAGTAATAAGGATAAAAAAAATCTTTACGAGCTTTAGTATAAATAGTAAATATTAGTCTATTTAGCCCTTTTTTTTAAAAAAAAACTTTTATATTATTATTAAAGTTTAGAACCTCTATAGTTAAGGGCCGCTTTTAATTATTATAACTAATTATTATAGCTAATTATTATAGTTAACTTTTATTATTAACTTTTTTAATTAATATTATTATATAAGTACATTACTTAGCCTATTATTAATAAGTAATAGGGTAGCTTATTTATTTTAAATTATATAGCGGTTTTCGTATTAAAATTATTATATTACGTTAAGTACGTACTTAGGATATATTATATTTATTATATAATTAAAAAGTATAATTACGGATTAACGGCGATGTATCGCCGTTAATCCGTAATTGTAAACTTTATAAGAGGGAAAGTTTAAAAAGGTAGAAAATTTAAAAAAAATAGTTTAACGAGATAGTAGGAGTATTTATTAATACTGTATGTTAATACTATATAACTAATATTAAGAATTGCCTAAGTAACTAATAAAAGTAGAAATAAAAAAAACAAATATAATTAAAAAGTATATTATATTATATAATTTCTTTTAAAAGCGAAATTCCGTTAAGGTCGATTTTTTATACTTATAAAGCTAGAAAAAAACCACTATATATATTAATATTATATAATTAATATTAAGAACTGCCCGAGTAGCTAGTAAAAGTAGAATATAAAAATAAATATAATTAATATTAAGAACCGCCTGAGCAGCTAGTAAATGCAGAAAATAAAAACAAATAGTACCTTTATTAAAACCCTAAAGTAGGTTATAAGTGAGGATCTCGGCGAGGACTCCCGTAGCGGCTAATCGCGCCTCAGTGCGGGAAATAACGGCACATTAGCTAGGGGAAGGCAATGAACCACCTATCCAAGAACGTTGGGGGTTGCCGCTGTTAGAAGAGAAAGGGTCTTTCATTCAGGCATGCAACGTCGGCCACACGCCGCTTTATCAGCACTAGGATAATGCCGTTAGTCAACCAAACGATGGGCTCGTAGTCCTTGAGCTAGTGACTTAGATCCTAGCAATTTCTCCCTGCCGCTTTACGTTACTCTACCGTCACGTTGACCGTGCACATTTCTCAACGCGAAAACCCCGGAGATGAGATGCTCCAAGCGAAAGCGGCGATTGATTCTGCTCCACCCTGGTGTGGCCCAGAAGTACCTGTCAGCCACGAAAAAAATCGTAATGGCCGAGAGCTCCAATTCAATCCGAAGCTTGCACAGCCGTGGCCCGTCCAAACTCATTCGCCCATCCACCCGTCGACCCTCACTTGCCGTGAATCGCCGCTCATTAACAGCCCGGCGCATTCCATCCCTCTCCATCATCACCGTCATCCTCCTCTCGTCACCACATCCGAGCATCCATCGGAATAGGCCACTATGCTCTCCAGTCGATTGATACCGCGCGCTGCAGCCAAGTCGGCTTTCAGAAAACCCTCGTAAAGGACCCTGATACCAGAGCCTCATTCTTTCCAAGCTGACAGCTGTTTGTAGACTCCCCGCCGTCGCACCCCAGCTCTCCAGATGGAGCCGTGCCTACGCCTCGTCCTCTGGTACGTTGCTTATACCCCGAATATACTGCTTGTGACGCCACTGACCCTGTTACCAGAGGAGAACGATCTCGTTGTCATTGGCGGTGGCGTTGCCGGCTATGTCGCTGCGATCAAAGCTGGTCAAGAGGGCCTGAAGGTTGCCTGCATCGAAAAGCGAGGTACCCTAGGTGGAACATGCCTCAATGTTGGCTGTATTCCCTCGAAGGCACTCCTCAACAATTCTCACCTTTACCACACCATCAAACATGATACCAAGAACCGCGGAATCGATGTCTCAGACGTAAAGGTCAACCTGGAGCAGTTCATGAAGGCTAAGGACACCGCCGTCGGCGGCCTGACTAAGGGTGTCGAATTCCTCTTCAAGAAGAATGGTGTCGAATACATCAAGGGTGCCGGCACCTTCGTCAACGAGAACGAGATCAAAGTCTCTCTCAATGACGGTGGCGAGACCTCTGTGAAGGGCAAGAACATCCTGATCGCGACTGGCAGCGAGGCTACTCCCTTCCCTGGTCTCGAGATTGACGAGAAGCGCGTCGTCACCAGCACTGGTGCGCTCTCTCTCGACAAAATTCCGGAATCCCTCGTTGTCATTGGTGGCGGCATCATTGGTCTGGAGATGGCCTCCGTCTGGTCCCGTCTCGGCTCCAAGGTGACTGTTGTGGAGTTCCTCGGCCAGATTGGCGGCCCCGGAATGGACGCCGAGATTGCCAAGAGCTCTCAGAAGATTCTTAAGAAACAGGGTATTACCTTCAAGACGGGCACCAAGGTTCTGAGCGGCGACAAGAGTGGCGATAAGGTCAAGTTGGAGGTCGACTCTGCCAAGGGTGGCAAGCCGGAGACGGTAAGACTTGGCCAAAAATCGGTTTGGTAGAAGATGCTGACCTGTTTATTAGCTCGATGCCGACGTCGTCCTTGTCGCGATTGGTCGTAGACCTTACACGGGCGGACTGGGCCTTGAGAACATTGGTCTCGACCTCGACGAGAGAGGCCGTGTCATTATCGATTCCGAGTACCGCACTAAGATCCCTCACATCCGTTGCGTTGGTGATGTCACCTTTGGACCTATGCTGGCGCACAAGGCCGAGGAGGAGGCTGTTGCTGTTGTCGAGTATATCAAGAAGGGCCATGGTCACGTCAACTACGGCGTCATCCCGTCTGTCATGTACACCCATCCCGAGGTTGCTTGGGTTGGCCAGAGTGAACAGGACCTCAAGTCTCAAGACATCCCCTACCGAGTCGGCTCATTCCCCTTCAGCGCCAACTCCCGCGCCAAGACGAACCTGGATACTGAGGGCATGGTCAAGATGCTTGCTGACACTGAAACGGACAGAATCTTGGGAGTCCACATCATTGGTCCCAATG
The DNA here is from genome assembly GCF_030869225.1 of Colletotrichum abscissum. Classification (NCBI taxonomy): domain Eukaryota; kingdom Fungi; phylum Ascomycota; class Sordariomycetes; order Glomerellales; family Glomerellaceae; genus Colletotrichum; species Colletotrichum abscissum. The sequence goes on along the minus strand of NW_026849988.1, from coordinate 796,177 downwards.
CTGGCGAAATGATTGCGGAGGCCACTCTTGCTCTCGAATATGGAGCATCCAGCGAAGACATCGCCAGAACTTGCCATGCTCACCCCACCCTGGCTGAGGCCTTCAAGGAGGCAGCTATGGCCACCTACTCCAAGCCGATCCACATGTAAGGCCAGTCACAGCGATGCAATGGTGCGAGTGGTGGAAAGCTTTGGCGTCCTGAAACAACGACATTCGAAGCATGTAATTTGTATCACCTGAGGGACAGCGGATAGAAGTTCGAAAAGGTAGTTTGTAGCATAAGCATACGTTTTTACGCCAGCTAGAGGGTTATTATCCAGGAAAGGGACTCGTCATTACATCGAACGCTCTAGGCATACCACACTGTGACCGGGGTCCTCCGAACGGGTATGTACGGGCATGGATAGATGGCTCCCTGCTTAGGCATGCTGTCTGATTTATTTACACTGCGCGTTGCCGGCTGTGAGATACGGTCAGCAGTAGTGGAGATACCTTATCCGAAGTCGGTCTCGGCATTTCCATCTGTCTATGATACTTTCTGTACCGTGATTAGTAAAACAAAAGACCCGAAATAAAGTGGTTGTAGCTGGCAGGGCTGGAGACCTTGTATTGGCCTGCGGCTGTCTTCAGTGTCTTCGAGAGATTTCAGATCGTAATCACGGGGCTACTTGGACGCAGGCACGAGCGAACCGATGTTTTGTCATGTTATAAATTTCCCCGTTCATGTTCAAGCTGTTGGATTTACGCATCTTCGCCCGTGTCTGGCTTTTCTAGCAACGCCTCTGCCATCTTACACGCCTCCTTGACTTTTCTAGTCTCTTTCTTGCCGCCAACAAGGTCTGTAGCCCGGACCTTTTTGCGCAAGAAATAGCCTACGCTCCTCGCGAGGGCTGGCGTCAACCCACTGCCGAAGCATACTCCAAGGGCTTGCTCCAGGCTCTTGCCCTTCACGTGACTGCACTCTTGAAGCACAGTGATGAGCATTACCTCGACGAACAAGCTGGTCTTCTCCCTGACGTAAGCCAGATTGAGTGGTTTGAGAATCCCAAGACTGACAGAGCCGTCAGCAACTAAGCTTCCCATCATCTTAGCAGTGTTGATGAGACGTCGGTCGTCTACCCCCTCCTCGTCTTCCTCCTCGGCCTCCTCTCCAAACAGAGGCTCACCAAGTCTGCGGAATAGCGTCCACAAGCTATCCTGAAATGCATGCTTGATCCGTGAATCGGTGCAGAACTTTTTGGATACCAATGTGTAGAAAGGATTGTAGTGTTGCTGTGCTCCTGAGCACTGGAGAAGGACATTTGGCACCTCGCGTCTGTTGTATTTGTTGAGTCGTAGCTTGAGAATACGCATGTACGCGTCCCGATAGTCGGCAGCCGCAACTAGCGCGATAAAGATGGCTCGTCGAACATCAGTGTTCATTCCTTGCTCTCGTGCCAATTGCGTGTAATCGTGAGTCGCCAGATCGTCAGCATCTGCAACCACCATATCGTCAACATCTCCTGCGATCGCGCTTCTCTCCTTATCCTTGTTTGCCGCTCGTGTATCCTGGCCTGCCCAGCTGGCTCCCACCAGCCACCATTTGCCCGTCTTGTCTGCGTTCTCGATATCCTTCAGACCGATGCGAAGGGGCTCTGATGCCTTGAGCTTTTGCGCGTCAAGAGAACCCAGAACCTTTCTCATGCGCGTGACATGCTCACCAAGAATGGCCAGATCCTGTGCGCCAGCCTTGACCTTATTATTCTTGAGGTCACTGATGGTCTCGACCATAAACCTGGTGCGAACCGTCAGGTTGCTCTCCCCAATTTTGGCTACCGCAGGACGAATCAAACTGACGATATCTTTCAGCGCCAACGGATCGTCCTTTCGTAGTTGAGGGCCTGATACGCGAACAATCCGCAGTAAGAGCTCGGCATTCAGTTCCGATAAATCCTCGAGAAGGAGCCGCACAAAGTCGAATATCAGGTTGCTGCCGACGACACGGAACATGTACATCTCCGCAAGCACGGTGAGGAGATTAGATGTCTCCTTCGTCGGTATGCGGTCTTCGTTGACCGCTACTATTGCTTTGTCCCTCTCATCCTGGAAACGCTCCACAGCCGTGGTAAGGAAATGCGCGGCGAAATCGATACCAATGACTTTGTAGAGAGCAGCAACGAAGCCGGCTGACAGGACGAGTAGCGTATCGGGCTTGCTTGTAGGATCGCAAATTTGAGCCATCAGCAAGCCTGTCAAGATATTGTTGGTGTGGCCCCTTGGATTGTCCTGATATATCCTGTCGATCTCACCAACAATGGATACCAAGTTTGCTTCAGTGACCCTGTTGACAGGACCCTGCAGCTTCCTTCGGATCTGAGCCTCAAGATCTGCATCGCCGCCTGATCGTGCTCGCAACGACGGAGGGATATACTTGGGAAGCTGCGTGCCAGCTGAGACTGGTGGGAGATATGGGTTCTCTCTGATAGGTTTGGATTCCTGGACAGGCTCCTCATCTTCGGAGTCGAAATCTCCCAGTGAGCCCTGGTCATCAGAGTCGCCCTGATCTTCCATGAAAATTCCATCTTCGTCCTCGTCGTCTTCGTCATTTTCTTCATCTGATACCTCTTCGTCTGTAAACCCCGGCTCATCATCGTCGTCGTCGCTTCCCGTTATAGACCTGATTTTTGCTTGGACCTGGATCGCTTTCCTTCGTTTTGCCGCAAGCCATGCATCGGCCTCGCTCTTGACTCTGTGGCTTCCTTCGTCCGATTCGTTGCCGTCGTTGAGATCGCCAAGCAAATCATCGAGTCCGTCGTCCTTGAAAGCCTTGGGGATGGACTTCCGACCCTTCTTCAATCCTAATTTACGCTCAAGCTGCTCGATTTCGGCGTCATCTTTGGCCAGCCTTTCTTGCACGGCGCGAGACGGGTGATTCAACACTAAAGGCTTCTCGGAGTCATCGTTGTCGTCTTCGTCTTGGTATTTGCTGATTTGCTCCCGCTTGCGCTTTTTCGGGGCTGGGCTGCGTGGCTCCTCTGGTTCGTCGAGAGGACGTTTGCCATCATTGCCCTTTCCGTGGTTACTGATAGGACCTTGGATCTGTACAATGTGGTCCCGCGATGTTGTTGTTCTTGTTGTCTGCCGCTGCTTTTTGGACTGCCTGTCGGCTTTCCGTCGATCTTTTCTGTTCTGTCCCTGGCTCTTCCAACGAGGATTAGATCTTGAGGTGGCAGATTGATCCGGCGCACCAATCTGTTTGAGGAGCTGTGTGGGTAAGGCGAGCGGCTTTGGAGGCATATCGTCGGATGGTGAGGTGTAGAAACACGTTCTCAGACTTTGCAATAGCAACGGAACCAGGTCTTGTCGAGAAACTCTTGCGCGAATGCCGACTTCGAGAAACTTTTTAGTGGGGTAAAAGCTCGAAAACGGGTACCTGAGCACCGATTCGCGGACTCACCGATGCGCGGTCACGCCACACCCCTCCGTTTCTTTTAGTGAACTAAGAAGGTAAAGTACTTATATCTTTTGAAATTATCTCACGGTTCTCGACATAGTGTGATGATATTAGCTTAGCATAGCTTATAATATATATAATTAATATATTATAATATGCTATAACTGTACGTAATTACTCTTTAATTACTTTTTTAATTATATATTAATTTCAAAGTCTATCGAGATAATAAGAGTATTTTTTAATACTGTATATTAATACTATATAATTAATATTAAGAACTGTCCGAGCAGCTAGCAAAGGCAAAATAAATAAATAAATAAATATTGATTTTAAGGTAATTTATTATAATATACATATATATATTTTAATTTCCACTCTATTTCTTCTAAGAACTATATTGTATATTTGCTTAGTAAATAGAAAACTGTTGCAACTGCTTTTCACTGCTCATGGTCCCAAGTAGGTATGTCACCTTGCATACTGGGTAAGGTAGCTCCAAGTAAACCCCACTGTCCGGGGGGCCCATACACCCTTGCTCACTATCATAGCCTTGCTGCGGGGAATGGCCAAACCCGCACATGAGCACCTAGCAGCCCGTTTCACCAAACTGGTTGCTTTTGTATACCGACATCTCATCATTTCCGGCGTCTCTGATGGAATAACACACCGTGCAGCTGCATTATTCTACTATCGTAGTGCTTCATCTGGTTGCGCGCGACGCTAGACGCTTCGGTGATAATGTCAGCCCACCTCAGTCACGAAGAGGTATACTTTTTCCTACTTCGCCCCTATCGCATCCGATTTGTCCTTGTATAAGTTAATGGTCTTGCTAACAACTCGACCATAGTTCTTCGGCAAGTTGGCAGAGCTTTTCGAACAACGCAAGAGCAAGGGACGTGGCTCCATATTCCTCGTCCAGAAAAGATGTATGTCCACTACTTCGCGGCCGCACCCGAGATACCCAGAGACTCATCGTCTTCTCTAGTAACCTACGGCCAAGATACGGCCTCGACACCACCAGCCGGCGATGATTCCTTCTCCGACCTCCACCCCGCAAATCCACTCCCTGTGATTGTGCGCGCGACAAACGGCAAGTCGAAGAAACATAGAGACGACAAGATCAAGCTGTCCACAATCGTTCAGCCCGATGCTTTGGAATCCTTCTTCGCCAGCTACGCCAACATCTGCAAGGGGGGTATGTCCGCACTCAAGCCCCGGGATCGGAGTAAGAAGAAGGCCAAGTCCAGAAAGAAGAAGGGAGGTGCAGTCACGGCCGTCGCTGCGGCGTGAGGGAAGGACGGCTTGAGTTGAACTTCCGTTGCGCCACCAATATAGCCAGGTTATATACCGCCATCGTTTGTCCCCCGAAGAGGCAGTGCATCCCTTGTGATGGGGTGAAGGAGATGGAAATCAGATATCACGCACACGTCATCGACGCTTCTGGCACAGTACCTAGTATCCATGGTCCTGAGCCCGAGAGCACAAGTAGGCGCTTTCCCATCGTACCGCCCAAGCATCGTCGGTCCCTGTCAGAGGGCTTAAGATGACAATCCGGGGCTGTATAGAAAGAGTCACAGGTGGATTACATGCCCTCAGTACCTAGTAACTTATTAAGGCTGAGTAGTAACTAGCTCTGCGTCTTCAAATGTTACATGAACCTCACCACCACCACTATCTTGTCTCTTGTGTTGTGCTCAACAATCGAGACGGGAGTTTTGTATGAAAAATAAGCCTTCGCTGAACCCCTCGACGGTCTCCATCACACATGCGCACTTCTCGCACTCCTCTCGTCTGGGTCTTTTCGGGTTTCCGACGTACATGCAAAGGCTCTCTGGGCACTTGGACGCCTGCTCTCTGCCCTCGCAACTCGCTAGTCTCTTGCGTTTCTGCCATCTCGTCCGGCACCTTGGGCACCAGTAAAGATGGAGTTCGCACATGTTTATAACATTCGTGTGTGGTGAATACAGGCAAGAGTCAAGGTGGTTCTCGGTTTCAAGTAGGGCTTTTTAAATCAACCGGGAGAAGAAGGGTTGGTTGGAGATGTCTGCTCTATTCATAACGTTACCCAGCGGTTCGGCATCGTTTTATGAGAATTGGATTGCAAGTTAGGGGGAAGATACTCTGACTGGAACGGGAGAGACTTCTTCGCGTTTCGGTTTGCACTGAGGTGCAAACTCAGGGTCACTAGCCATAGTTTTCATATTGTACAACTTGTGGTTTGCTGAGACATCTTGCTTTGTGGAATACACAACGCGGTTATGACAAACCTTCGCCAGTGGGTGAAGCCCATCACCTTCAATGCATCAGACCTTCACACTGGGCCGTATAGATGAATGAAATGTTTACAACACGAGTATTGCATCCCTCTTACCTTTGCGACCGATGGTCTAGCATGCTGAAGTCTCAGGCGCCGCTCATGCGATTCTTGTTGGATTGTATACTGCTTGGATCGCCATGTCACCGTCTTGCAGTCTCTGATGGATGGGAACTTCCGCCATCTTTGAATTTGAGTTCTATTCGAAATTCATTCCAGGTTGAGGAGCTTGATTCACCTCCTACCTCGCTAGCTGGCCTCGGAAAAGACGAGGAAGATACATGCATCCCCATCCAAGGATAACTTTTTTCTCGCAAGCCCACTTTGAGCAGACGCTGCCGGAGTGCTTGTCCGCGATGACTGTACGACTGAGGCAGAAAGAACCCTCATAGGTAAATGATAACAACGACATTGCGTGATGAGGAGTCGATTCAGAATGGTCGACGAGTCGTACCCTGCAGCCAATCATGGCTGAGTTCATCCCGCCTTGCATACCCGAAATGCAACTCGAAAAGGAAAGGAGATTTTGCCATTTTGAAAGTGAATGAGACTGTGAAGGAAATGCGTGACGAGTACAATAACAATTTTGCAGGCCGTTCAGTGACAGCTTACCACGTCCAATGACCGCGCTACATCGTGGGTGAAAGGACGAGGCTAGAGTCCAGGCCTTTGGATACCATGTTGCTGGGGCATCGCATCACTTGAACCCTTTACATGATCTGATCCTGCGTCAAGCCTGCATGGACATCGGTGTCCATGCTATCACCACCACCTTGAGCGTTGAGGTATCTCACGAAGCTCAGTCCCAATGGCCGGCCACCATATTGGTACCCCTGGAACTTGGCGATTGCAGTCTCCGCGGTTTCTGCAGAATCGAAACGGACTACACCAGTCCCGCGAGAGCGACCGCTCGGCTCGTACTGAATCTCGGCCTGCTCAACCTTTCCGATAGTGGTGAATAGCTCAACGAGATCCTCGTTGCTCGTGGACCAGGGAAGCTACCCAGTGTCAGTGTGGGTTTGCGGGGAACTGCGCAAGTGAACCTACGTTTCGTGTGTAAATGACCTCGCTGCGATCGGTTCCAGCGGTTGCGTAGTCAGTGAATGGGTTAGGAGGCACCGAAGGAGCGTTGCCAGCGTCAAAGCCACCTGGGCCACCGGGACCGCCGGGACCGGGGCCACCGCCGCCGAAACCTCCACGACCGTAGCCGCCACCACCAAAGCCACCACGGCCGCCGCCAAATCCGCCTCGACCGTATCCGCCGCCGAAACCGCCTCGCATGCCACCGCCGAAGCCGCCTCGGCCTCCGAAGCCCATGGGCCCTCCTGCGCCAGCGAATCTGTCTTCACGGACTTCAAGAAGACGCCCCTGCCAGTCATAACCGTTGAACTGCTGAATGGCGTTGCGAGCGTCGTCGGGGTTCTCGAATACGACAATTCCCGATCCCTTGGGACGGCCGTCAGGTCCTAGATGAACATCTGCGCGGATGACGACTCCGTTGCGAGCTAGCACATTTGATAATAAGTCTCCAAGTTTCATCGCGAGGGACACCAATGGGTCTGATTGGCGAAGAGGCTTTGGGTGTTCTACTTACCAGCCTGTCGGAACAGGTCCTTGAGGTCTTGCCAGCCCACAGTGTAGGGAAGCTGTGAGCAGTTGCAGTCAGTATCGGGAAGCGTTAGAATCCTACGCCAAGACTAGGGGGAACAAACGTTGGCAACATAAATCTGTCGGCTGCCCCCTCCGGGATTGTAGCCGCCGCCACCGCCGCCGCCGCCGAAACCACCGGGGTTCATCCCACCGCCACCACCACCAAAGCCGCCGCGGTTGGCAGTGGCGCCGATGAAACGGGGTTCAGCTTCGCGATCCTATAAATCCATAGTTAGACAGCATTCGACGAACCACAAGGTACTATTCAGAACGTACCTCTCGAACGTAGACAAGTCGACCCATGAGGTTCTGGTTGCTGAGAGTGGCCACAGCGTTCTGGGCTTGGTCCCGCGTCGCATATTCCACAATTCTGTAATTTCGCCGTCAACATCTATCGCGGTTGAATCCGAGATGGCATGTGAACTTACCCGCATCCCTACATACACCCACGGACACAAGTCCCAACCCGTCAACCCAACGATTCCATCAATAGCCAGAGGGAAGAGTCCACAAAAGAAAAAACCAGCCATAGACTACGTGTAGAAGCCCACCTTCGACATTCCATTTGGAAGTAATAACACGTCGGCGAAGAGAACCTCTCCAGCTATATCATCCCAACTAGTCAGCTTGCGCAACCTGGGCCGAAGTGCCAATGACTGCACTTACCCTGTCGCATGAAGTCCTTGAGATGATGCCACTTCACATCGTAGGAAAGGTTGCCGACGTAGACGCGGCGATCCTGTTGAGACGTTTCCCTAATGTTGCTCATCATTTGTTCGCGGGCGGCTGCGCGCTCCTCATACGATCGGTGTGGTGGTGCCCCTCCGTAGCCAGTGCTAGATCCTCCAGACGGAGCGCCGGTTCCAGTCATGGGGGAACGGTCTCTCCTTCCGCGGTATTCGTCTCTACTACGGGATCGGCTCCGAGGAGAGAAAGAACGGCGTCTTGATGCGCGGTTGGGACTGCGCGAACGTCCACGTCGAGGCGATCGAGATCTCTCCCTCTGTTGCAGATTAGCGATGAACGTCGCCATTGGCCGAAGCGTATATGCCCAGAGGACTGTGTTGGTGTTTCGCAAGTCACTTGACGTTGGTGAGAAGTGGTTGGCAGCAAGCGTGGTTTGATGGCATCAGGTTGGGTGAGGGGGTGAAATTTGGAGGCAGGGAGATGAACAAGGTAGGTAGATAGGTAGGTCTGTCTGCGAAGCACAGAAGGTACACCCGGAAGGCCAGCCGAGCCAGGTCAGGCAGGCGCTGCACCACCTCCGACACTTTCCTCATCCCGAATGGCCAGACGGAAACAAGCAAGCGTCGGATGAGTCGCATAGCCACTGCAACTCGAGAAATGAAGGTGCAGTCGTGATGAAGTGCCTCCTAAGCTATGCCATCTTCTTTGAGACGGCGCGGCACAACTTGCGAGCAAGAGGCTGGTGGGAAGGGAGACCGCGGCGGAGGCACAGACACCGGCTCGGGCGGAGAGGAACGGGGGGAATACAGGGACAAGTACCGGCTCGACAATGATTCCGGACGGACGCTTTGAGTTTGGGACAACAGAAGGAACTGGGGTGATCTTACACTCACAGGTCGATAGGTGTCGCCGGAGTCAGCTACAAGAGATTGAGTTAGTTGGAACTGCCGGAAAGCTAGGAGATTCCCAGAGTATATGGGACAAAAAAGCAAGAGTAACACGAGAAGATGGCTAGGGAGATAGGGAGGAGAGAGGAGGAGAGGAGGAGAAGAAGCAAGAGAAGGAGGGTGCCGGCGAGGATATTTGGATACCTTACTCGAAAGGTGGGCAGCAGCGAAGAGGGACGAGGGGGGTACGAGGCCAGTCGGTGGAGAAGGAGTAGGAAGGAAATGCAGCTGGCGGACAATACGCAAGGAAGAAATGGTATTCGCTCCGTCTTTCCTGCTCTCTCTTTCTCTTTCTCTCTGTAGAGGAGGGGGTGGGAAAGCGAGGGGGAGGCAGAAGGGAGGGGTGGGTGGGAGAAGGAGGATGTGGCGGGGAGGGGGGAACCATCAAGCCTATGTAAGGCAAGAGAGATATGGGCTGGGCTGAGGCAGGCCGGCGTTCTTCTCACACATGTATGTAAGGCCTGGCATGAATTGATGGATCAACGGATGGGGGGATTGGGATTGAACGGTTGGGTGGATGGAGGGATGTCCGCGTGTGTCCCAAGTCAGGCATGCGCGTGTACGAAGGGTGTACAAAAGGCAGACAGGCATGAGCGAGCGTACGTATATGTAGGGTAAGGCTGGACAATACTCCGTACTGTCCTGTCCTTACTTGTCCAGGACAGCGGCAGGAGGGAACGTGTGAGGCGAGCGTAAGGTAAGGTAAGGTAAGGTAGGGGAGGTGACAGGAGCTGCTTGGAAGATGCTAGCTGCAGGACCTAGGGGGGTAGAGGGGGGTAGGAAAGTGTTCATGACAGCAATCGACGTGGTTTCCAAGCTGGAGAGGTGTTGCGTCGTTTCGGACCAACATGAGAGATGGAGTCGGCCTGGGCTCCTACTCCCGGACGAGTATGGAGACAAGAATAGAGCTCCAGCTTCAACCCTGTGCCAGAACGGGTCAAGTGAACATGATGGTGTACATCCGGATCGAGAAGAGGGCCCATGTAACAAGGTAAAAAGCGAATGGGTAATCATATAGGAGGAGGGGAAGGAAGCAAGTGAAGCCAATGCCATTTGAGCTCAGGGAGGGAAGGTACTTGAGGGCAATGAAGACGCGGTGAAGTTGCAGTCCGGTAGAGGATCAATGCTGGAAGGGAGAGCAGAACGCAGAGTAGGGAGAGTGACCATTCAAGGATAGATGGCAAGCCGCAAGCTACGAGCCGCACGACGACAAGCTGGTGATGAAGGTGGTGGTGCTGGGGGGCAACGAAGGGTAGGCAACAAATTGACGAGAAAATGAGAGATTCGATCACGACTTACCCATGGTGACGGACGACTCGGGCGATGCGGAGAGAGAGAGGGGGTGAGAGTGGTAAAGATTGGTTGACGACTCGATACAGCGTATGTTGTGCCGTGTTGCGACGTGAGGCGTCGTTGGTTCGTTGCTGCTGCTGTGTTGCTTGCCGTGATGCGATACGTTGTGAAGTGATGTGACGCGCGCGCGTTACTGTCCTGAAGAGATACTTGAGGTCGGGTCAGGCAAGGTTAGGTATGCGTAGATGGAGAAGGGTGTTGAGGTAATGTGGGCGGCAGGCGCAAGGCGACCAAGGTCAGGTAAGGTAAGGTCAGGTCAGGTCCTGGCAGGGGAAAGGATGGATGGATAGCGCAGAAATAAAGGACAACGGGCCCAGTCTCCCCGTGTGCGTGTGTGTGTTTGCGTGTGGTGTGCGAGGTACGCGCGTGTGTGAGAGGTGAGAGAGGTGAGGTGAGGGAGAGAGAGAGGAAGAGGTTGGGTGGGTAAGTGGTAAGGCACTGAGTGAGTGAGTGAGTGAGTGACTGACTGACTGACTGACTGCGCGTGTCGGGTGTAGTGTAAAGGTGTGTGAGTGGACAGTGAGGTGGGCGGCGAAAGCAAAACGGAACGGAGTGATTCGACACGAGCTGGGTCGGAAGAACCTCAACGACGCGGCTTCGGAAACTGTGGCGCTCGCGTGGGGGCGGCGTCACTAGTCCCTTGGATGCTTGGATCCAGACGATATTGTTGGCGACTGGAGCTGAGGAAAGGTAGATTGCTTACCTGAGGTGAGCTACCTGGCCGTGAGCTAAGGTAAGGTCGGTGAGGTAGCTAGCTGCCTAGGTAGAGCAAGGTAGACCTCGGTCAGTATTCGGGCTCCAAGGTAAGGTGGTTTATCCAATGCTGAAGATGGTAACTGACAGAGGTGAAGTGGGTTTGCTGAGGAAGGCGTGATGATGCCAATGGAAGGACGACAGTGCCCAACTGTATTGAGCACTGGATCGATGGATGGGGAACTTTTTGGCGAGGGAAGGTAAGGTAAGGTAAGGAAGGTAAAGAGGCACGGAGGATGTTGTGCCTTTCCGGTCTGCTGAGGAAAAAAGAAAAAAAGAAAAAAAAGGGCGAAATGCACGGCAGACACGGTACCTACCTAAGGTAGGTACGAGTACTGAGGTACGGAGTGATATGGGCAACAAGCCTGGGCGAGGCCACCTCTCAGCGCGAATGCAGCCAATTAGAAGCTCGGGAGCTGAAGAGGGAAGGCAGGCTCGAAGAGCGCCAGGCACCATCAGGCACCCATCATTGTTGGTGGTCAAGCTCGACACCTTTCCTTGCCATAATTACTACATAGTACGTACATGCAAAGACCTACCTACCTATCCAAGGGCAAGGTGCCTACCTACCTCACCTACGCCGTAAAAGATGATACAAGCAAAGCAGGTGAAGTGTGAGAATACGGCGTTGGCGACTACCTAAGCACCTCAGGTATCGGATCTCATGATATTCACCTGTCCCGCCTACCTGTACCTAGTTACGGATACACCACGCATTGCTTACCTCTAAGTACCTTGTTATCGAAGAAAGTTAATTCTTTCTGAGTCATAAGTACAAGAATATAGTTTTAATAAAATAGTGTAGTGCCTACCTAGCACTTGAATTAAGATACTTTTTTAAGCTTGCTATAAGAGAAAGATAACTATATTACTAACTACTTACTATCGAGGTCCGCAAGTAGTGCTATAGCTTTAATCGCTATAGCTTTAACCGTGATAGCTTCGCCCATAATAGGCAAAAAGTCTAATTATAAGTCCCTTAAAAGCCTCTTATCAAGAGCTATAAGAGCCTCCGAGTATACTGAGTTGAAATGCTTACCAAGATACTAACAACTAAACCAACCCCACGATGACGACCTTAATAAAACACCTGGTGGATAACGCTAGAATCCTCGCCGACGATATAGCGCCTCGGCTTCCTCCTACAGCTCGAGGATAATCGCCTTAGATAGCATTAGAAGTCCATTAAAAAGCTCTCTCGAGTACTCCGGTACATCCACTACTATCTCCGCAATAGTAAGACTCCCGGCGCCTACGCATAAGAGTGGGTTACTTACCTCTAGATAGTAATACTAGCTTACTAATAAGCTATTGAAACTGCGATTCTAGCGATCCCTTGACGAGGGAGAGGGTAGAATGGAGGAAAGGATGGGTAACTTGTAAAAAGGGTTGAGGTTGAACAGTGCGGAATTCGAGGGCAGGGTAGCGTCTACATATACTGCGGCAATCCTCTAGTAATACAAAACGATGGAGTTAAACAGTGGCATTGCTTACCTCGTTAGGTGCTCAGGTACGTTAGTGTAAGATTCACTACGCAGTACCTACCTTAGTGTCGCGTCGTCAAGAAGGGATAATCAAGGTACCTAAACTTCTTGGACTTTCTCTACAGTAGGTACGGAGTACTCACTCTGGATTCGACGTTGCGCCCGTAGCTCCCATCCTGATCCGTGCATAACCCGACGACTCTCCTGCAGTACGAGCTTTTTCACGTTCATTGGCCATTGGTGAGCTGTGCCTGTGGAGACGAGCTGCAGGTAATCATGTAATTAATGTGAACACTGAACAGGCACAGCAGATGGCGGAGCTCCAGCACCCTCAGATGGCGAATCATGTTGGTAGAGAGAATCATCCAATTCATTAAAGTACGAATACTGCCTAGCATCGTGCTCTTCACTCTGGCAGCTTGCTGCAGCTACCTACCATCTACGGAGTACCTACCCGGGTACGGCAAGGTAACATCGACTGATACACTACAGAGCACACAGCAACTGAGCTAACACCCCCCCCCCCCCCAACCTTTTCACCCCTCCATGAGTACCTGCTATTGCACAGTAGTAGTGAGGTCTGACGGTCCCGAATGGTGGCAGAAATGGATATTTCCCGACACTCGACGCCAAATCTACCATTGTCAAGTTACCATACTACTAGCATCTATCTACGGATGCCAATAAAGCACCACCAGCCACAGACCATGCAGATGGAAGGCATTTGACAGCCGTTTCACTTCGTTTGCTTTATCCCCAGAGTAAATCTCAGCCAGCCCTACAGGCTGCCTCGCGCGTAAGGTAGGTAAGTACATGAATTGCCAAAGAGTCGAAAAACTCGACAGCATCGCGGTTTGAGGCATGGCACGGCCAAAGGACCTTGATGTTAATGGAAGATACCTACGCTAAGTGCCTGCTTGCCTACCTCAAGGTACTTCCCCACTCTGTCTACCAAGGTGTCACGTCTCCAGGACTATCCTCCCTGTCCAGTCGCAACCTTGAGGGCCATCGCGGTGGCTCTGCAGCCTCTGCTGAGAGTCGGTATCCAGTCTTCCACAACGGGTTGAATCATGACACCATGTAACAAGCACGGTCCGTTGGGTGTTTTTGACAAAGCCGGCAGGAGAGCCTTGGCCCGAATGTGGATCGCAAAGCACGTCTAACTGTGCAGCACTGCAGCTCCTAGCCACTGATGGACATTCCATCAGCTCGCCGGCGACTACCTTAGTACCTCAACCGTTCCGCTCTGTTTCCCACCCTAAGACGACCTTACCTATCAGTATCAATGCATTTCCTCGGCCCGTTGATGTGGTGGACTAGGTGTTACTTATTCGTGCCTATACGTTTTCGGTGTTGGCTGCGACATATGGTTCACCAAGACGCAAACACAGCCTGCTGATACCGTGCACATAAGGTAAGTAGATCGGGCCATTTACAACTTGAAGGGGCGTGTTATATAGTGTTCAAATGATCACATTGACGTGGGTGCGTAAATGTGACCTGAATCTCAGCATCTGGAAACCAATCCAGTCAGTCCAGTTGCTTGAATGGACCATCATATTGGCGCAGATGCTGTGTTACCATGGTGAGAAAAATGAGGCGTACCGCAGTTACTACTAGGTAAGGTAGGTTGCCGCTTAGTTGTCCGTACTGAGAGCAACCCAAGTGTGGTTTTCTTACCTATTCGACTACTTCCACAATTAGGCACCGATAGAGAGGCTTCAATATGTATTCTTCCCAGCCTTCCATGTTCTTCGATGATACTTACTGCTCTGGATTCATAGACTATGTTTTGTTAATCTTTTAGCTTGGTGTTGGTGAATGATTAATTATCGTCATTGAAGTATGCCGACTCAAAGGCATAGGGTGAGGTACAGGGGGGGCTTAGCTTAATCCCTGGAGCAATTGGCCGATCCGAAGAGCCAGTGCGTGCAGGTATGTCGCCCGGGCGGGTTCACCCGAACAGTTCGGGATGGCTGAGCCTAGGAGAGGGACGGGCAAAAAAAAAAAAAAAAAAAAAAGGAAGCCAGTCTAGAATCAGCCAACTTTCGTAGAAACCACAGGCTTGCAATACCCGTATGTCAAAGAGCCCGCCTCCTCCTCCCCCGTCGTCATGTCCGTTCCTTGCCGTCCGACTGCCAGGTTGGCTTTCCGCTCCCTGTGCCAATGTCCGAGAGCTTCCGCAGTCGCGCCTCGGACGACTCGTGCCTACCATTCCTACGACCACCCGGATCCGACAACAACCTTCCACCCCCACGAATCGACGATCCTCTCCGCCGCGTATAAGCATGTCCCAGAGTATGGCTTCTCACAAAAGGCCCTCGCCCTCGGCGCCAGGGATACTGGATACCTTGACATCAGCACCAGCGTGCTGCCGGACGGTCCTTTCAGCTTGATTCGATACCACCTCGTCACAAAACGTGAAGGCCTGGCCAACAAGGAGAAGGAGGTGTTCGGAGAGAGCTCGCAAGTTGGTATCAGTGAAAAAGTAGAACTCCTCACCTGGGAGCGGCTTTTAGAGAATAAGACCGTCATCGACCGTTGGCAAGAGGTGAGTACAACCCCTTTCTAGAGTCTGCTTGGGAGACTGTTCTGGCTTGATACTTATGATGGATGCAATAGGCCCTGGCGGTTATGGCACAACCGAGCTATGTGCCTGCTTCCCTCAAGGAACTCGCCAAGTTGGTCGATGAGATCTGGTTCCTTTCCGGCGACACTGCCGTCGACCCCTCTTGGTATACCAAGCGCGCCAGCCTGTCCATGATCTACGCGTCGAGCGAGCTGTTCATGACCAACGACAAGTCGGCCGGTTTCAAAGACACCAGAGCCTTCCTGCGGCGGCGACTGAGTGAGGTCAAGGAAGCTGGTGGTGTTATGGGTTCTCTCGGACAGTGGGTTGGTTTCACAGCTAGCGCGGGTGTCAATGTTCTGAGGAGCAAGGGGATTCGAATCTAGGCCTCCTCAGCGGCAACGACATGTGTATAACAGGAAATACCGAGGCCCAGGTCTCGCTATGTATGCTATTGTATATTATTGTTTCTAGTACGCGGACTTTGTTGCTCGCTGATGATGTCCCTGACGCCCTTCCAGCCAGCCATCTCACTCAATGCTGAGCCGACACGTCCTAACTTAGGTAGATGAGCCCATGTCCATGACTATGAGGGGGGGTATGTTGCCCAAACGCCTGTCACTGCCAAGAAATCACTTGTCCCTTCACCCGCGCTTTTTGATAAACGAAAACTGATTAAGTTGAACGCCGTTGCTCATGGAATTGTGAACGAAATTAGCCAGCCGTGGCATCAAACCAACGTCCGCTGCCGGGGATCGGTTAAACTGTTACATGTGTTAGCCGCAATTCAAAGAGGAGCAAAGCGAGGGTTGTCCTCCAATGTAGAACAACGCACCGGATGATCTTGACGTCCTTGTCAAGCGTGGCTCGTCCTTCAATCGCATTTGGTGTAATCATGATGTACTGACGGGATACGGAGCGTCTAGCAGCGGTGATCTGAAAAGAAAGGGGTTCTTGTTAGCATAGTAGATACAATTATACGAAAATTACACGACTGGAAATCAGACTTACAAGCATGTTTGTGCTGATGGTACGGTTGACATTATCCATGAACACGTCAAATTCGTCCAGACATCGCAGGGGTGAGCCCATTGCCTCCCAAATGGCCAGCAGCATGCATATAGATGAGAATGATTTTTCACCACCTGACAACGTCTTTGTGCTCCGGCCAGCAGTGCCCTTGCGGGTTTCATCTGGTTCCACGAAAAGTTGCAGCCGGCGCTGCGGGTGGTCTATGGCAAGCTTGCCCCTGAAACCTCGCTCGCTCAACAAGTACTGGAAGCAGATGCGAGCACGTGCCGAGATATGTCGCTGGAACAGTCGCCACCTGTTCAGTCGATCTTCCAGATTGAGCTTGCCTGCCGCCTGCTCTTCCTGCTGGCCCTTATAAAGTTGCTGTGAAGCTTCATATGCAGCTTCAGCCCTAGCCGCACGTTCCTTGATCTCCTCGTCCGACGCCCCCAATCTTTGAGCCCTCTTCTCCAGCTGTTGGTGAATAACAGCGTACTTGCTCTCGATACTCCTATGAGTTTCGCCTTCCTCGATGTACACTCGCTGCGGCGCCTTGTCCATGGCTTGTTGAGTGAAGTTGGCGACCACTTCGGCTTGTTCGTCACGCCTCGTTTCTGCTCGTTCTCTCTCAAGCACCGCATCATCACGGTCCTGGAACGCGCGATTCTTTTCGAGAACTGCCATTTTGCGCAGGTCTTCCGCTTTCTGGACTGCGAGTTGCAACTTCGTGATTCGAGCCTGAAAATCTTTCATTCTCCCCTTCTCATCGGCAAGCGTCCTCTTGCACTCTTCGCATTTCTTATTGAGTTCATCTTGTCGCAGTCGCATTTCGCCATATTGGGTTCCGTGATGCTCTCGTTCAGCCTTAATCTTCTCCAACTCTTCCCGGAGAGAGATAAGGCGACCATCCGCTCCTTCGTATTGGTCCAGTTCAGCAGAGATATTCTCAATTCTGGCCTGGACCCGCAACAACTTCCGCTCCAGCGATTGCCCCTGTTGTTGCTGGTTATTGAGAGCGGCGTTGCATTTTGCGACTGTCTGGTCGAGCTCCCGCCGCTTCAGCTCTATCGAGCGTAAGTCCCCACGTAGATGAGCCAACGATTCCTTTGCCAGACTGATTTGTGTTTGGTCGTCAGACTTCATCCTAGGCGCCCGGGGGAAGGGGTTGATGGTTCCTGTGTTATATCCTGCACCGCTTGACCGGGCCATGCGAAGGCCGAAACCTCTCTTACCAGCGCCATCATGGAGAGAAATACAAGCTTGGACGTTTGGAGGAGGTGAATCGCTCATCATGACATCTTCTGCCTTCGTCCTCTCTCTTATCAGAACGATTTTGTCGATAGTGTGTGCCACAATGAGCTGACTGCGGACCCATTCATTGTCGAAATTGAGTACCCGGAGAACAGTGTCAAAGGCTGCGTCCGGCTCCCTGAGTTTGGTGTTGAGTGGCAGCCGTTTGCTGATGATGATTGGGGGAAAGCGCTGCAAGTTGACTTGTTGCATGAGTTTTGTCAGTCGTTGTTGGTCAGACTTGTTGGATACAAGGAAGCCATCCAGCGTTGCGCCAAAGACCGTCTCCAAAATTGGGGACCACTCAGGTTGAGTGAGCTGAACATGGGCTCCAATGGGCCCAACGGGCTTTTCGTGGAACCCGTTTTCTCGCTCGATCGCTTGAAGAAGGAGAGGTATCTTCTTATCATAAGCAGCCCAAACAGAGCCTCTGTTCTGCTCCAGGCTGCGCAAACGTCCCTCGGCTGAGGTAATTTCCGCCCTCTTCCTATCGACATCGGCCTTGCCCCCTTGTAAGGCGCTCTGGGCATGATTGAGCTCTGCCCTGAGTTGCGGCACTGTGTCATTCTCGTCGGCGATTTGTTGTTTAATTGTAGACTCTTCTGTTCTTGCTTCATTCAGAAGACTCTCTTGTTCCTGGCGGGCGCTCCCAGCTCCAGCGCCCAGTCGCTGCTCCTCGGCTTCAATCTTGGTCTCAAACTCAGCCACCCCTTGTCCGGCGCTTTTGAGCCGTTGTTGAACATCTCTGAGTTGATGGTGTATGTCGGTGACTGATTGCTTGGCCTCTTGGTACGCTTCGTCGGCGAGGGCGATACTTTCCTGAATAGTACCGGCTTCCTGTGATTCCGTCTCGACTGCACCTTGAGCACGCTCAAGGTGCTCATCGCGCTGACTTAAAGCCTGTGTTGTGCGCTCAATGAGCACAGTAGCGCGTTGAATTTCCCCGTCCAGAGCAGCGACCTCATCGTTGTACTTGACGAGCACATCTTCTTGCTCAGCTACCTGTGACCAGTAAAGCTGGTTACGGAGACGGCGATATGTCTTTCTCATTTCTTCGTTCTTCTGAGCAATGTCCTTGAGCTTCTGCGCCTCCGAATGCTCTCTCTTCGCACGACGGACATGTTCCTCTAGGCTCGGTAGCTTTGCTTCGTGACTCTCGAGAATTTCCGTTAGGAGTTTGTAGTCGTTGTCAAGCTGTTCGAGCTGGACACCTCGAACAAAAAACTTGTACTTCATAGAGGGTGACGAAGAATTCAGAAATTGTCGGGCATTGTCCTGCGATAGAACGTTGAGTGGATTGTCGACCTGCAAAGCCCAATACTCGGAGATCTCATCAACGTCGGCCTTCTTTGTAGAAATTGTTTTCCCAGTCACGCTCTTCAGCTTGAAGCCACTGGCGCCAGCCCTGGAGAAATGGCGTTCGACTCTGATGGTTTCGCCGTACAGATCGGGCTGGTAGGCGTCAATGCCCTGGTTCTTGATCCTCACAATGATGACAGAATTGTCTCTCCCTTCCTTGATGAAGCTCTTGAGACTTCCGCCTCTGTTGGTGGAGCTAGCCTTGCCACCAAGACACAAGGTTAGGGCTGTGAGGACTGCACTCTTGCCACTTCCATTCTCGCCGACGATGAAATTGATCAGGGGACCGAGCTCGACAAAGAGGCGCTCGTGGCACATGAAGTTGATGCACTCGACACTCTCAATAATGCCGTTCTCGGCAGCATGGTTGTCGCCGATGCGCTGCGGCCGGCTTTTGATTTTCTGCGTAGCACGTTGATCGTCTTGATCCTCGTACTGCAAGTGCCTGAAACCATCGTCCCGGGCGATTTCGTATTGGGTTCGGGGAGGCGATTCACGGCCGGCTCGTCCGTCTTCCTCTTCTTCGTCCGCAACGTCTTCGCTTCCGGAGCTTGGGGATTCATCCCTTGGGGGTACCGACTTGGTCGGCTGAGCAGTGTTTGATAGTCGAACCCGCTTTGACTGCAGAATTCCAGAAGTGTCAGTTGATCTCATAGGTAATATTCTGAACTCACATTCTTGGAGAAACCTACGGGTGCGTCCTGAGCGAGGTTGGAGCTTTTTTGCCGCACCTCAACCAGCTCCTCCTCCTCGTCTCCGCTGCCTGCTTCCGAGACGGCGTGGGATCTCTTAGCGGGGGCCATGACGAGTAGCCCAGAAGATGCGCCTGCGTTGAGATTTTGCGACGTCGGGTAGTAGAAATTCAGTGCGCCTATCGCACTTGGTGTTAACAAAGGTGGACGCAGATTTTGGGGACCTGTCGTTGGATAACTTGGGCTGTAGCCTTCCAGATTGAATGACCACGAAAGCTTCGTGCGACGCGTCGGATGACGGAACGCGACTGTGTGGTTATCCGCGGTGGGGGCTGAGGTAAGGTAAGGTAAGTTAACCTGGAAGGTATGTCTGCCTGCACCTTCCATTAATCGAGCACTTAACGCGTACAGTGCTCCGGGCAGACATTTATCAAAGTCACTGTGCTAAGGCACCTGAAGGTAAGGTAGGTGACCGGGGCTTTGGTGGGGCGCTCTTCTGGGCGACTACGACTCTCTTTGCCGTAGGCAGGTGTTCCAGCACCAATAGTCTTGAAGGTCTGGGATGCAGTTACCATCGAAAGAGCTCTATCAGATAGATAGATCGAGGTGAACAATACAGGCAAGGCAAGCCTGCACACTCCAGACTAAGGGCCTACTTATGTGCAATTACGAATTTAATGCGAAGGTCCTCAAGAATTCTCGAGCATTTTTTCGAAATCGCTTGGCTTCCATTGAAAGAAGTCATCCAACCTCCACTCAAAATACCAGCCCTGCCTGCGACTGAGTAAATCACGAGCTAAAACCCACGGCTCTGCCACAACAGAACAACAGTAACAACAATTTTGTCCGCTCTCTGCGCGTTTACAACTTCATCTGGCCAGCCAAGGTATCTCGAAGCTATTTGTCATGGCTGATCCACAACGAGGAGCTGGAGAAGCTGGGGGCCGCCACGAACAGAATGCTCCCGACCTGCGAGAAAATTGCGTCGAGTATAGCATTTTTCTTGTTGACGCCAACGCCTCAAATGATCCCCTGAAGCAACTTTCCAGACTCGACGATCTACGAAAAACTGCTCTGCAACTTGCAAACTCCCTGACCGCAGACTATATTTGGCAAAAGGGCCTCTTCACTCTCGATGTGGTTACAGAGCAAGGTTCGTCCCCCCCCCCCCCCCAGAATGATTCAATCTTTTGATTTGAGTGCTAAGACTCCGACAGGCAACTCGTTTCTCCGAGGAATCACTGACTACGGAGATTCGATCGAGGACGAATGGCTGATTGTCTATATCCTCAGAGAGTTTTCCAAAGTTCAACCCACTGCATGGATCCGTGTCTATGACGCTGATGGGGAGTTTCTCCTCATAGAGGCAGCCAACGTTCTTCCCAAATGGTTGAGTCCTGAGACAGACCAGAACCGTGTTTGGATTAACAATGGCCGTCTACGAATCATCCCTCACACAACCGAAGACGGCACTAAAACCCGGCTGTTGGCATTATCGGACGCTTTGCGCGTTATAAAATCCACCTCCAACTCTCTCTTGCACTCAGAGTTCATAGAGGCTGAGGCTTTCTATCGCCTTGAAAAGTACCCTGGCCATATTCACAAGTCCATACACCACTCGCTCGTGACAATTCCTCGAAGACTTGTCCATGTCCTACGCCAAACTCCCAAGGCTGTTGCACCAGCTGTGGAGTCCTTCTACCTCCGCGATGCGCTAGATCTGAACACTCTTCTGTCCAGCAAGAAAAGTCATACTTTTCCCCCGGTCGATCTTGTCACGGTGAGCGTCAAATTCACCAGGGTGTTGTTCGCCCAACTCAGATCGCAAAGGTTCGAGCCGCCTGCCCCTTGGGCTGGTATTATTCAACGAGTCAAGGGGGTCGAGCACACACATTTGGAGATGGGCATGAAACTCACATGTGGATTCGAAATAATGCTCAACAATGTTGACAAGGCCGATAGTCGTGAAGCCAGGGCGGCTAGTATTATTGTACAGGACCTTGAGGAGGATGGAGATTCAGTGCTCCCTACAGACGAACAAATCCGCAGCTGGAGGGACGCCGGTCGCGATGATGACGAGTCCTGGATGGACATCAACTACGAAGACTTTGAAAGAGAGCTTTCAGGACGCCAAGGCGGGACCGAATCTCAACCGAACCCGAGCTTTGGAGATGCCACAACACAAGCAGACCTGCGCAAAATCGTCTCCCGGTTCGAGGCCTTTCTCAACGATGAGAATGCAGGACTAGACGGTGCCGAGATCGATGAAATGGACATTGATGACGACGACGACGACGGATCCGAGGGCATGGAGACAGACGAAGATGACGAAGACGAAGACAAGGCGGTCAGCTTTGACGAAGCGGAATTTTCTCGCATGATGAGAGAAATGATGGGACTAGCACCCATAGAGCTCGACGTTCATGATGTTCCAAGCAAATCGCCTGCGGCAAGAGAGAATACTAAAGCTATTGGGCGAGACGAGGAACCTGACGGAGATGACCTTCGGAAGCTTACCGCTGAGTTGGAAGCTGAGCTCAATGAACACGGTGCTCTAAAGTTGGACCAACCTCGAGACAGAGCCCTAACCCAGAAAGGGAAGGGGAAAGGCAGTGGGCCTGAATCAAGCAATGATGATGAAGAGGCAGACGACGAAGTTGACATTGACTACAATCTAGCCAAGAACCTCCTCGAAAGCTTCAAGGGTCAGGGTGGTATGCCGGGTCCGGCTGGAAACATTCTAGGCATGATGGGACTTCAGCTTCCGCGAGACGAGGACGACGATGCCGGGGAAGGCAAGAAGAAGCGATGAAGAAGACAAACGTCCAAGATCTTGTAGGTCATTAATCAGTCTTTATTTAAACGACGAATGCATCTTCCTCCAGGAAGCAACCGTACGCCAGGCTCTAGACGTGTCTTTCCCGAAGTATGTTCTAAGAATGTTCGTTCATCATAAGCATCACCTTTCGATACACGACCATCTTCTACTAGTCGGACGATTCCCCGCTCTTCGACCGTTTCTTGGCCGGGCTTGATTCGCCACTTGGTCTTCTTCCCCTCCGTGTGCCGGCGTCATCAAGAGCATCAAGCTGCGACAGGATAGTGTTCAACCTCTTTCGTGCCTCCAGCTCGCGTCCGCTGATGTCCTTTTGCGGGCGGAAGTATGTTCTCGCAATGTGCGTGATTGTATGGTAGCAGTCGTACAGCAGCAGGCGGACGTGAGCTCTCTCCTTGTCCTCAATCAGATCCGAGGAAAACATTGAGATGATGGTGTGTCGAGTGTTTGAGGACCAGTTGAATCCCGCAAGAAAATCACCACTAGGCTCACGACCGATATTGAGAGCAAAAAGTGGATCTCCAAAGACGAAGTTGCTCCAATCCTTCATGCCAGCCATGACGATGCCATCGTCGTGTTGGAGAGTCAGTGACGCGTTGTCGTCTCCGGAATCCGAGCCGTTATCATACTCATCGCCAACCTCACTACTTGCGTCACTACCGCGGCGGTCTGTGTGTTGAAATCTTCCCTGCGGTCTGCACTCGACCAGAGATGCGTCGTCTCCGGAGCCTCGTTTTCTGAACACAAGGGTGTTGACATCTTTGCCGACGTCAACAGCCACCAGCCGGGGTGTTTTGATTCCATCCAGCACATGCTCGAAACGCTTGAACTGCCGTCGAATGGCACTGTAACCCAACATTACTTGCATATCCTCCCCGTCACGAAGCACTGCCTCTAACATTGAGTGGAAGGCCACAGTCCAGGAATGGACGCCTTTTGATTCCATCAATCTCGCGGCTACATCTCGCCTCGTAGACTTCGTGGAGTCTGTAGCTGGTGATGGCGCACATGGAGGTAGAACAGCAAATGCAGGTCCGAATCGTCCAGTGGGTGACACTTGCTCACAAAGCTGCCGATATAATTGACCAGTTTGAAAATCAACTGTTCTCCGTTCGGCCGATGAGAGTGGTGGACTGAGTTCGGAGATGGGGGTGCCTAGTGTTGGCTTGACGAGATTGTATTCGAGGCCCAGCTCGTTCGTGGCGGCCGTATGTGATATGAGGGTTGGAACCAAAGCCCGCAGTTCTTGTACCGCGACATCAGAACAATTCGTGGTCCCACTCTCGTAAGTGGCAATGGGAGAGGTTGACCAAGGCGAGCCTTCTGTTTCCGTAACTTTCTCATGGAGAAGAGGCGTCTCGACAGTTTTGCCAGCAAGCCATCTTAATACGGCAGCCTCCGAGACGACGGAGGCTCGTTCGGATCGCAGCAGCTTTACCATAGGCGGCGGGGGAACGACGAGAACCAAGCTCGCTCCGGTGGAGACTTTGACTCCATAGACGCGTTGACAATGGACCGATGGCATCACCTGAACTTGTTGGACGGTGGCCTGGGGTACCAAACGGCTTATAACGGTCTGTATGGGCTTTGCCGGAGGAGGCGGCGCACACATGGACGTCGTTGACACTGTATTGTGATACAGGTTCTGCCCTATGGAAGGTCGATGCGTGACGGGCGGGATGCTGCAGGTTTGCGAAACGCTCTGGCAGGCGAATGGTATGCAAGGTGAAGTCGAGGTGTGAGTGCGGTGACACCGACCAGGAGCCATGTGGTAGGGGTTGGGCGAAGGAGCTAGATATAGCGAGTGCTCTACGGCTTCCCAGACGAAGGTGTGGGGGTTTGCAAGGTCGTGTTGCGGCGTAATCTGGACACACGGAGTGGTCCGGCCGGGGACTTTGGACGTTTTCATGCCAACAAGGGCAACACCAAGAGATCACTCCAATAGAAACGGGGTGTCTAGCGAGGCGGATTCGAAAGGTGAGCCGGCAAGTGAGGTTTACGGGGACTATTCGCTCATGTCATCCGGGCCGGATGGTGAGGAGGAGGAGGATGATGCTGATGACGGTAGGGCACTAGGTATGCGCATGAAATCACGGAAAGATGAGTCGACCATAAGCGAAAGGATGTTCGGCGATGAGCAGGGCAGAGGTTGAGGGTGTTTGAGAGCCCAGGGGTGTGAAGGTCTGAGTGGAAAGGCCAAAGCCAACGATGGAGTGAGTGAAGCTGGTCCACACACAAATCCTTGTTTCGCAAGAAAAGACGGCAACCGTCCGAACAGAGGTCGGGGCAGCACCTGTTTGAGCCAGCATAAGTGTCTTCGTACGCCTCAAAGGTGAAGATAAGACAGGTGAGAGAAACAGGGTAAGCTAAGCTATGCAGTTGCATTGCAGCGGTCGAGGCGAGAAGCGAGACATGATGGGCGGGCGGCGCAAAAACCAGGCTCAAGGACATGAGCTTGATGAGGTAGCCAAGCAATGAGGATGACCTTGAGCTGTTCCAGGACAAGCGAGATCGGTCGAGAACAAGCCAACACACGAGACGAACTAATGAGAAGGCGCAACAGGCGAGAGAGCAAGAGGTTGACAGACTAAGGCGCGATGGCTCGGTGGTGACGGGCGAGGCGTCGTACAAGGAGCAACACTGGCTGAGTGGGTGGGAAGGGGGAAATGCGCTCAATGGGCGTGTGAGAAATAAGCGAGAGAGACAACACTAAACAGCGACAACGTATAAGCAACGTATAAGCCGTCTGCTAACAACCTACCTTTCGCTTATAAGTTACGTTGGCCATGAGGTGCGCAGGGAGGGAACAAGCGCGCAAGACCCATGGACCTCCATGAGCGTTTGTAGGTGTGGGTGTGAGAGACTGACACGCAAGTGTGCACATACACATACAGCAGACAGACGGAAAGAAAGAGGGAGGGGGGGAACCAAAAAAAGCGACTGAAGAATTGTGAATGGATCTTACGGACATAGGCCGAGAAGAGAGATGAGGTACCGGAGTGCAGATGAAAAATATGTCGGTAAAGGAGAAGACAGGCAGGGGCCAGAGAGGGGCTCTGCAACGCAGGATGCCAACAACATACGAAGGAATGTGCCACTTGGGGTCAAGTCAAGCGAGGTTGCAGATGAACGTCTTTTACTTCCCATAAGAGAAAGAGGATAAGTGTCGAGTCTGGACTGATCGTGCGGTTGACGATCTCCACAAGCGCATAGCTTACCTACAGGCTACCTGACCTCACCTCATGCAGGCACTGGCAAGTAAGGTAGATATTCCTGCAATAAGTTCAAGGGGGAGCAGAGTGTGCGAGCCAGGAGCATAGGTACAAGCTTATCATTTTTTCGCGGTGTGGGAAGAAAGAAGGGATTAAGATATAGGTAGTCTGCGATCTGGGGAGGTGAGGTTGGTGAAGAAGTGGAATGAATGGAGGAAATCTATTCGCAGGGTTCTCATGATGGGAGGGGGGCTACGAGGTTGACAGGGAGCCCCCAGCGAGACTCTGCATCGTCAAGCGAGCCGGGAATTTGTTGATTGGATGCGATTAAGCGAAACCGGTGGGTCTCGGATCCCCGCCCGCAGCGTCGGGGCGGCCACCACCCACTCTCCCACTCTTTTCTCATCTCATCTCACTGTTCCATTCTCACAGCAAGGTGCCTTAGCTCGACAACAGTGGACGGATACAGATCCATGCCAACGGATAAACAAACACCTCAAGATCCAAGGGCAGGCAAAGTATTTTAAGATGAGATGGGAGCTTTGATACCCCGGATTGTCGTCAAATGCCAAGTCGCTTCGCAGTGTACGGATTCGGTAGCTATGTTCAAGTTGGGGATCTTCAGTTGGCCGTCGCCTTTTCCCGCGATGAGGTATGTCGAATGCACGCCACGAGCCATTGAAACATCTGCCATGTTGACTTTCTCGCACAAACGCCGCGCACGTTGAACTGTAAAGTTCTCCAGATACAATGCCTGCCTCGACGCTCACGCAAGTTGTCGGAAATGCAAGCCCAAGATCCAGCCCACCAGCGCAGGAACTTTTGCTAGCGTCAAGCCGACTTGGTGAAGCATGCTGCTGCAAGTCATACTTGAACTACTGTCTTCTTACTCTCTGGTTTCTGTCGCCATTACATCTCACACCTCAATGCCAAGGTAGAATGTTCTAACGGGACCACCGAATCACATACCTCCTGGCCGGTCAGGTAGTCGCATTGTGCGGATGGCATACACTTCGCAGAAAGGGAAGTATTGAAGGTACTTAGTAAGCCAAGGTAATCTAGGAACTCAAAGCTCTGTAGGTACCTTTCCGGTAAGGTAGTTACCGGCTGAGGTACGCATCCCATCTAGCAGTAGGTAAGGTAAAAGATGGGCGATCTAGAAGTTCTGCATCAACCATTTCAAATCCCCCCTCATCCAGCCAGACGGAGTCCACTTGCAAAAGGACTACGCTGCAGAGGCCTGATATTTGCATGCACCGGGTCTGCAATGATGGCCAATGTTGAGTTTCCGGATCGACCGCCGACCCCAAGCTCCAACATACTAGCCCCCCCTGCCAGCTGATATAATGTGGTGGAAGCGGCCAAGGGACGGATCTGGGTCCCAAATAGAAGTTTGGAACGTTCCATATGCTGGAGACTCGTCAAATTTATACAGATAAGGCTTAGCGCCGTCATGCTTGCAGATGCGCACTCTCCACACGGCTTACACCTCGCTCCACCCTGAGCGCTCGGCTTTCAGCTGCTACTTTTCCACCAACACAACACCTACGTGACCGCATTTGCCCCCATGTTTGCATGGATTTCCCCATATCCCATATCACGTTGCAGAGATATCTGGCCATCATGGTACTTGGTAGAGCCCGCGTCGTTCATTGCTGCTCCTCCTCCCACGATTAACTTCCCACAAGAAACAGCGTCGGGTTCCCATCAAATTGCCGTCATGAAGCCCTGAGATGACGAACACTCATAGCAGCTCAGTCCGCATAAAATCTGTGCTAGAGAACACTCCAGTGTGTATGGTAAAATCCGGGCTCGACCATTGTCGCAGGCTATTTGGGGTTTGCGCGTCACGTACATAAGGCCAGCAGCCTTCACCAAAGCTACCCAACCAACACTAATCGAAACGCCAGACCTCGGGCCGCCGGCTCTGAACATCTTCGGGGGACGAGTGGCCATACTGAAGGAGAATACACAAGTCGCACAGTATAACGTTGGGTCTCTATGAAATAACCCTCTCAATGTATTGAAGGGGGCGTATCGGCTTCTTTGCTACGCAATGTCGTCAGAAGGAGCCAAAAGTGAGCCAAAAGCCCACCAATGTCGAATAATATTGTCATGCAGTGGGGACGGTGCTTGTCAAGGTGCAAGTGAGTGAATCATGCCTTTTATCAACTCTCATCATCTGGTATTCGCAAGACCAATTGGCTATTTCGCTTGGGGTTTCACGAATGCTATACGGTAAGTGCTCCCGTCGCTTAGACGATGGGTGATCCCAAGTGTATCCTTGACGACCTCATGCACTACTCATGCTGCCTTATTTTCACCTTCCTTTGGTGCCGGGCGATTTGCCTGTGCTCCAGGAGACGCCTTGTACAGTTCGTTGACGTTGAGCTTCTTTAAATCCTCCCAGTCACTGCGCTCAATAACACTCATACCGCAGAAACTCTACGGACCAGTCAGTTTGATGCTCGCTAGCTCTATCCTACTAGTCATCCCTTACCTGGAAAACATCGACAAGTATGACTTTGTCGGCATTAGTGAGATCGACTTTGTGCCGCGGGCTGACGACGCTGGCGATTTGCTTAATGAGCGTGTCGCGATCAAGTGAGTTGTTGCTGCGTATGGAAGGTCTGATGGCATACTGCCAAATATGTCAGCCTGAATCACCCAGTCAAAATTTGCCATGAGTGAACGTACTGTGCAGGCCGGCTTCTCAGTCCGAGCATCACTCTCTCCTTCGACCTTCTCTGCGTCGCCTTCTGCAGCCTGAGCTGTCTCATCTACGAGATCGAAATGCGCGGCCAGAGCCTTTCTAGCGACTCGCACCACGCCGTTCTCAGATGCCTTATCCATAGAGGTGACCGGCGTCAGCCGGTTGATATACTTTGTCTTCCTCTCCTTGAGATCAGTGCAGACGCTGGCGTCTATGCACATCTTACGGCAGAGCTCCACGGGGTCGATGGGATCCCTTGTCTTCATGAAGAAGACACACTCGATCCCAGCCTTGATGGCCTTGAACATACGCTTGGTCTTGCCCTTGTTGACTTCGCTGATACCATCGAGCTCCTTCTTTATGGACGCTTCAATGTCCTCGTCTTCCTCGTCTGATTCAACTTCTTCCCCGGGGGGAACGATGCCGTAGAGTATCTTTGCGTACTGAGGCGTAGTCGTATGAGTGAGCGTAAATGCGAAATGATGGCAGAATCAACAAACCTCGTCACATAGTATGCTGAATTCGCTAATGGACTTTCCGTCCATGCCTCTGGCAAATGTGACCCAGATACCCTTGTCGCCAACCCCGAGGGCGACGCCCTTGTCCTGAAGACTGGCGACCTTCGCCTTGTGTTGCGGCGTCTGCCATTTGCCGGAGCCTTGCCCACCCTACTTTCTCATCAGCCATGAACTTATACTGAAGAATAGTATGTCTTCTCATAAGATTGTTCAGGCAGGGTCGGGAGGAATTAACTGCGTAGTGCAATGTACAGAAATCAGATGAAAACCTACCTTGCTTCTCTTAGCGGGATGGCCACCACCGCCACCCGACTGTTTCCTCTTCCCATCTGTCATTTTGTAGGAGCTTCGCGAGCTGCAGCTCTGAAATCTTCTGGGATGCTGCGCCGAAGCCCTTGTGGGCTGTGAGTATGGAAATTGTGCCTTGTGGGATTGCTGAGAGAGAATGGAAGCTTGGTGTGCTGCACTGAAGATAGCTAGAAGAGGTAAAAAGTCCACACCGCCCAAAGGCAAGAAATCAAACGAGCTGGACCCGCTATACTTTCTGCGTCTTATTGCAGCCTGAGGGTCACTTCCCAACAACCAGCCATCGTCAACAGCCATCAGTTCGATGGTGCTTAATCGAAGCTTCTCAATTGACATCGTAGGGCTTGTTTTTAAACGGGTCGGATATGAAAGCTCTATCGTTGAAGCGATTGGCCTTCAACGATGCCAATTTGCGTTCTGAGAATTAAAACCTGACAAACAAAACACGATTCGGTTACGATTTCTAGACCTTGATCCCACGATTCTTTAAGTCAAGTCTTATGCAAGGGAACGTCAGCTGATGTTATCAATTGCATGAATTGAATGTGCCGGATCTCATGCTGGACGACTTGCAGGGAAGTCAAAGTCCAGCTGCGTGGAACTATGGCAATTGAATATTTATCTAGTTGCTTAAACTTCAGCTTGCCTCCTTGTGAGTACTAGAGACACAGCGGAGGGAGAAAGACGATGCGCCTGTCATTTAGTTGCTAGGTACAGCTCAATTCCACTTGACGAGACAGGTCAAAATATCAATGAAGACACAGAACTGCCATAATTCTGCTCAACCTTGGAGCGCTGACTGAAAACGCACTTATGCCAAGGTATTCCTCTCATGTAATTTACGCCGCGGTCGTCTTCAAACTACTCTCCGATACAAAGAGCCTTCTTTCACATTTTCCTTTTGGTTATTGTGAATACTTGAGCCATGACACGGCTGAGGCCTGTTGATGGCTTGAAAGACGAAGACCGTGTGCTAAAGTGTGCGAGTGTGTCTATTGTCCGCAAGTTATCACTCGGTAGGCCGTCGTCTCATATCAATAATATCCGGTGCAGGAGAATAATGAAATACCGATATAGTTCATATGTAATCTAGCCGTAGTCGTCTCACTACGTTTTACCAACCAATAACCTAAAGCCAAGGATAATCACAGAAGCAACCAATTACGTCTAGCCATGCGCCAGAAAACCATTTCCTGCGCCGAGGGAATCAAACCATCTTCCATGAAAAAAGAATTGCTGTCGTCTCTTTACTCGACCTTGGCGTTGTTTCTAGCGCTGGCCTCAGCAGTCATGATCAATGCTCTTGGCGCATCCTCCTTGGGGAGGTAGAGCTCGACAAACTGTAGTGTTGTGGGGTTGTTGAACTCCTGGTCAGTCAGGAGCTTCTCAAGTTCATCCTTTGTCTTGACGACGAATTTCTTGGCTGTCTGCTCGGTACCGCCGAACACTGTCGCAAGTTCCTTGTACTGCCACTGGACAATGTCGTTGTACTCGGCCTCCATGCCGTGGATGAAGCGCTCGATGGTGTATCCATCGTTGCAGATGACGAAGCTATGATGCAACGTTAGCGTGAGATTTTTGGAGTCGGTGCAAAGGAAGAAGGGGAGTTGGACTCACATTGTCGTCTTCAAGCCGTGGCGCAACATGGTAGTGACCTCCTGGGCCGTAAGTTGGAATGATCCGTCGCCGACGAAGAGAATTGTCCTGCGGTCCTCTCCCGCATCCTTGGCTGCGAGAGCAGCACCTTGGGCAGCACCGACAGACCAACCGATACTTCCCCAGAAGACCTGACTCAAAGCTGTGACCCCAGCAGGGAATTTGGTGTCCCAGATACCGAAGTTGGCCGTTCCGGTCTCGGTGACAACGATGTCATTCTCGCGAAGGTAGTTACCAACACGAGGCCATAAGTAAGCCTGGGTAATGGTTTGCGAGGGGTCCGAGTTGGGGCTGGGCACTCTGTTGATGACCTCGGGTGATGTGACGACGGAAAGCTGGCTCAAGTCAAGACGCTCAGTGACCTTGCGAAGGACTCCGCGCATGGTGATGCCAGGGTATTCAGAGTATCTGACTCTCATGTGTGTGCTGTGGAAGTCGATGGTGTTCAGCTGCGATGTTCTGTAAGAGAATCCAGCGGTGTTGAAATCGCTCTGCAAGAATTTTAATGAGCTGTCTTCGGACTTCTAGGAGCGACGAGGCAATTTACCTTGAGACCACCAATGGACAAGATCAAGTCTGAGGACTCGAGTCGCTCACCAACATCGGGTTGCGAAGCGGTACCGGCATAAACACCGCCGTAGTTGGGGTGAGATTCGTTGACGGCACCCTTTCCCATGGGCGTTACGAAGACAGGAATCTTTGTCTTCTCAAGGAGTGCATGAACCTCGGGGAGGACGCGGTGGCGGATAGCGCAGGCGTCAATCAGCATGACGGGCTTCTTGGCGGCATGAAGGGACTTGAGGACGACGTCGACAACGTAGTCCTCTCTGTCAGGGTCGTTGATGGCCTCCTCGAGGTCGATGGGCTTGTTCAGGCGCTGGCCCTCGATCTTCTTCTGGACCATGTCGGTGGGGAGCATAATGTAGACGGGGCGACTGCGGATCCAGCACTCTCGGAGAGCATGATCGATCTGGTTGGCAATCTCGGCGGGGTTGTTGAGGCGCGCAACATCGCATGAAATTTGAGAACTCATGTTGGAGAAGACGTTGAAGTCGCCGTTGCCAAGGGTGTGGTGCAGGAGCATGCCGTTCTTCTGAGAGATCGTAGAGGGGCAACCGACAATGTGTACGACGGGAATGTGTTCTGAGTAGGCACCGGCGAGAGCGTTGATGGCGGAGAGCTCGCCAACACCGAATGTAGTGATGATGGCAGAGATGCCCTTGACACGGGCGTAACCATCGGCAGCGTAGCCTTGAAGAATGTCAGTTCGTCGATCGAAGCTTACTTGGCAAGTTGATAGGTTGTAGGGATACTGACCGGCGTTGAGCTCGTTGACATTACCAACCCATTTCAGGCCGCACTGGGGAAGATAGTCGAGGGCAACGAGGTTGAAGTCACCGGGAAGGCCGTGAACGGATCGGACACCGACCTCATGGAGTCTCCTGAAGAGGTATTCGACGACGTCGACAGGCTCTATAAGCCCTTGGGTTCTGATATCAGCCATGATCGGATATGTGTGTGAGCAGCTGATGGTGTAGAAGGGGGTAGCTTTGGATGCTACCTCGAGTGTATGTTGTAGAAGTGTTCGTCTGTGTAGATCTGGAATGAAGAAGGAGAAAAAGGGTCCCAGTCAAGGCCAGAGGCGTATAGACTTATATCAGAGTCAACAACCTGCGGAGATGGCGATGTTGTTGATGGTCCCAGTCGGAATTGGACTCACTCGAGTCTCGGCATCATTGCATGGGTCGGCCAGGATCGTCAAGTCAGACCACTGGCCATTGCAGATTGAAACGACAGGGCCATCGGCGATGGGCGACAGCTCATGTAGCTCCATTTTCGTATAAGTGACAAGATACTACGAGCCAGCGAGGCGGCTGAAGCGCAGGCAGTGGGTACCGGGTCTCGGCATGCGACGGGTTCGATCAAGATTTGGGTGAAAGGGGACCAAGATGGGGGTCCTGGCACCAGACGGGAAAAGACGCGAGATAGTAGCGTGGTTACCCATCTTGGTGCGGCTCAGAATAGAGTAGAGGGCGAGCAGACAATGGATGCATTGCACCGAGTAAGGAGATACAGTCAACAGTGAGTGATGTAATGGAACACGCCACAGGAGGTTGCGGTCACCAATACACCGGGCTCAAGCCGGGCTGGGCCGGTGGGTTCCGGAGGTGAGGTGAGGTGAGGTCCCAGATATCTGAGGGAAAAAAAAGATTTATTCTGGTACCTTGTCACTGTTCGACGTAAGGCAACATTCTACTGATAGTGAGACAACAGAATGGGACGATAATAAAGTTGCTCGCGTTCAGGGCAGAACAGGGAAGAAAGCGAACGTATCCGTCCTGAGCATCCGTTTCCGTACGTGGTTTGTGGATTTTGGGTCCTCTGGGAGAGAGTGCAGGAAGGAAAAGTGACAGTGCTGGGCAGCATAAGGCCTAGAACACGTCAGGACCAACCAACCTAACTAACCCTTGTCCCTGCCTGCCTGTGAGTGTGAGGCAATGGAAGCCCGCTTCCCGGCTGGCAACTTGGCAAGGTACGCAACCGTTGACAGCGTGGGATCTGCATCCACCCCGTCGGGAAACTGCGGCGTGCCCTGTTGTTTCCCACCCTCCCACGCTCCTTGTCCGTGCGAATTCACAATTTAGCCAAACTTGTAACCTTCGCATCCTGCTTTGAGCCAACATAAGACCATAACATGAGCTTGGAACCTCAAGGATCAGCGGCAATGCACTAGAGCGACTCAGACAATTCCATTGGGGGGTTATTGCTTCGCTTCCGGGTTTCCCTGACCGCCCCTTCCTGTCGTTGTCGTGCGCAAACTGGGGGGAAAGGGGAGCGGCGCACCATTCGGCATGATCTGATGTTGGCCCCAGCCTATCGGCCCTGCTACGGCGCAACGGCCCAAATAAAACACAATGGAAGTACCATTGAGCATCGTGCGCCTGTCAGCTGCGGAGCCGGGCCCGGGGCCCGCTACGCTCGACTTCGGGCCGCCGCTCGAAGACCGAATTATCTCGCGATGCCGTTCGGACAAATCGCTTGGACCTCAGCCCCGAACCTGAGGACGACCGAAGAGAACGACTGACCTCTTCTCTTAGTTTTGGGACAAGTTCTCCAGACGAAATACTTGGTCAAACATCAACTCGACAGTTCAGCTCTGTCACTGGCCCATTCGCCTGCCTAGACAGAATCCTGCAAATATCAGATCATGTTCTGGGGATCTGCAATGGCCAATCGGAAAAGCATGACAAAGATCTGCATGCATAAGGGTCTACAAAGATAGGAATTCGTCATTCTTCACCTCAACCAGCTACAAGCAACGCCGCCCAACCCTTGGTAAGCAGTAAATGCTTACATGCAATACAATCCGAACCAAACTTTACAGAAATGTAGTCCGCTTGTTTCACTATTATTCTAGGTGGAGGGTATGGTAGGTATTCTACATGCGGTTCAGCATGCTGTCTTGCTCTGCTGCCGCTGGAAGAGTAGCATCGTCTATCAAAGTCCAACGACCGTGGCTTTTCTCGCGATACTACCACGTGTGCCCGTCGCCGTTGGTCATTTTATTTCGTACACATTTATACAGCTCGAACCGCGTCGCTTTCAATCGCAACGGCCGTCTTTCCAACCCGTCCGCCATCGCTCTTCCCATTTGCTGCAGTCAAACTCCTTTTTGCCCAGCTTCCGATTGACCTCGTTGTGCGCCTCGCACAGCCAGTTTCCAAACTCGCTCCGCCCCTCCACTCGAATCCGTTCTTTTTGTATGTACGATTGGAAATCTTCGGCGCACACCCAGCAAGGGTAAAGTTTGGAAAACAGTCTCATGAAACCTCGAAGGTCGTCTTTCTGGCTAGGGGAGGGCTTTTCGGGGTACGTTGCTGCGATCGAGTGTAGAAGTTGCCAAGTGCCTCGTCCAAGGGCCTCGACATCCGGGGGGCAGTCGTCGACAGGCGTCGAGGCCACCGGAGTTGGTTTTCTGACTGAGCCGTTCATCTGAGAAGCCCAGCTCGAAAAAGCGCTCTTCGACGAGCAAGACCGACATCTGAAGATGACGCATGTCAGCTGGATCTCCGGTGAGGAAGCACCGACGGATTGAACCACCGCCGAAAGATCACCGTCAAGGAAGTTATGGGAACTTACGGTTTGCCATCTGGGCCCAAGACCATTCCCTTTGGTAAAGGCTTGGGCTGCTCAGCTGCCGCTGTCGCCGCGGGGGCTGTGACGCTGCTTAATTGAGGGTCTCGCTCGGCGTCGGCCATGGCGATAATACTGCGCGAGAGTTTCGCCCTTGTCGCGAGAACCGAGACTAATATCGACGGGCCCTATAGAAAGAGAATGGATGCGACAAGGGACTTTGAATGGGGTGATCTGCCCAAGTGCGCGCGATGTCGGACAGTGTTCGAATTTTGGTTAGGAGGAATTTGTAAGCTCAAGAGCCTCGTCAGTACCTCAAGGAAAGGATGCCGATGGCGGACCGTTATCGATAACCCACCAAGGCCACTAGAGGTCAGGTAAGGTAAGGTACCTCAAGGTACAAGGATCGCAAAGCACTATCTATTCTCGACCTGAAATTCCAAAGTGATAATGCCCGGTCCAACCAAGGGTGGCCGGCTCCCGTCGGCAAGCACCGGTAGACCTTCGACGTACTCCGTATCCAGAACCCGTAATTGGGATCCGGCCTGGTCTATCGTGCTGCATTGGTGTGGTGTGAGGCGGGAGTCTCTGGTTAACGGATGCTGTAATCGGCGCCTTACCGGGGGATCCGCTGCTTAATCGATTCCACGCTATCCGCAAGGTACCGAAAAGATGAGGTGGGGTGTTTCTGGTCCCTGAGCCGCATGGCAGTCATTCAAGGTCAACCCATTTGTCCACCTGGCAGCTGTCTTTTCGGACCGTCAAAGTGCATCTACGACCCGGGGGTCCTTGCAGATGTATCCGTAATAAGGTGCGAGTAGTTCCACTTGGTTCTAGCAATCGTGTGCTCTCTCTACTCATTGAGACTCGGGAGCAGGCCATGTGTCTGGTATTCTCCAAACCCCTCACCTTTATATATCCCGAGCGAGAAATTCGATGAACTTTACTGTTGTCTCGCATGTCTGATACGAAGAACTCGTCCAGTACTTCACTTCTGCGGTGCTTCGTCAGATTAGTGACCTCGATGCTTTGAACTTGTGTTCCGCGTCGGAGTTGACAACGGCGAAGAAGCTGAGTCGGTCGAGGAGATTCGTGTAAGTGAAATGGCACCGACTTACCTAAGACAGTACGTAACTCTACATCAAGCCAGCTCCGCCTGCCAAAATTCACCGAATTGCCCGCGGCGGGGCACCGTCCCGTCGTCCAGTGCGATAACCATTATGACGGCCAAGTCAAACCGCAAAGTGCGCAGCTGAGCGGGAAGTCGTCACCGTTGATTTGATACTCCAGCAATTGACTTTGAGACGTCTGATAGTTTAATTCATTCGCTTTACTCATCACGACACAGCGGGCCGCAAAGACATTTGCCATGGCTCAGAACCCCTCATTTGCTTTGGCAGTCAAGGTGCCTGTCCTGCTGCTCAAGACAAAGTCAACTCCGGGCGACTCGTACGAGGACTTACTCTCAGGTGAATTTGACGGGTGTGCCTTCGAACCAGCTTTTGTCCCGGTCCTGCACCACACCTTTCAGAAACAGGGCATGGCGACGGTCAGGCATGTCTTGCAGCAACGTGAGATTAATGCTGGCAACGACGCCTCTTACGGCGGTCTCATTTTTACCTCGCAGCGAGCGGTCGAGGCGTTTGCCAGCCTGGTGGATGAGAAGAAGGGTCCGTCGGATTCGCACCCGCATCAAGAGCTTAAACTCAAGCCTCTCGACCGTAACAAAGCAGAGCTAACCGGATTGACAGGCACTGAAAAAGAGTGGCCTCATCTCCAAAATATACCAGTCTACAGCGTTGGCCCGGCTACCACACGAGCTCTCCAGTCCGTCTCACAGCACGCCCCGTTGCAAATATTCGGCGAGCACACGGGCAATGGCGATGCCTTGGCCAAGTACATTTTGGACCACTATGGCCGATGGTACCAAGACCGGCAGACGAAGCCACCGCTGCTCTTCCTCGTTGGCGAGCAGAGGCGGGACATCATCCCGAAAACCCTCATGAACACCGCTTTGCCCAGCGAGAAAAGAATCCACGTGGACGAGGTCGTGGTCTACGGCACGGGTGTCATGGAGTCTTTTCCTCTTGACTTTGAGAAACACCTGAAAGATACTGAGGGCCTGCCGATGCGGTGGGTAGTTGTCTTCTCCCCGACTGGTTGCGAAGGGATGTTGCGCGGGCTGGGGATGCTGGACGAGTCCACAGGGAAGGTCAAGAAGGACGGACTCGATGGACGTAAAACGTTCATTGCAACGATCGGTCCGACGACGAGGGACTATCTAAGACGAACGTTCGATTTGGATCCAGATGTTTGTGCTGAAGAGCCAAGCCCAACAGGCGTCCAACGAGGAATCCTTGATTTCATGGGAAAGCAGACATAACGTCTTTCTGAAAATATAGAAGAAGAATAAACCCTTAAATGAATCCCTAAAAGCGCCCGAGTGATAACCAGACGACGAGGAGATCATAGGGAGCACTGGGGGTTTGTGCCCTGCCTATGACTATATGTAACCATTTCAGCCCGTGTTTCCTTACGATTGCAGGACACCTTCATACATCGTTAGGAGAGATACGCAGTTGACAAATCTTTCAGCTCCAAGCCAGCATGAACCGCACGGAACCTCCTCGCTACCTTAGAGACACGACCGATGTTTAGAGCTTGGATGCAGGTTGTGTGCATTGCTATATCGTTTGACGTTACACGGGCACGCGCGATGAAGGAGACCTTGCCGGTATGGGGCTGAAATACGTTTTGATTGGCTGCTTGTCCATTAAAATCGAGACGCGCCTCACGCGCGCCTCACGCGCAACTCTTCCGAATTTCAACGCGTCGCGTACCAGCGACGCGTTGAATGCCACACGGACCACGAGACCCAACTGGGGGCCTTTTGGATCCTTTCCTAATCAAACGATGAAGTGACAAAAAGGATTGGTCAAAGAGAAACAGAAAAAAACAAGCTTCTACATGTGAAGCATTTGCTGAGCCGGGAACATACAAGTGCCTCACACCCATTCCGATTTGGCGCTCTCAACGCCTCTGGTTCCTTGCGTAGCCCCACGCATAAAATGAAGATCAATGGCTGGAAAGAAATGTTTTCGTAGTACCGTCTCCTTGTCGAGGGAATGGCGGCGTTGCTCACGATGAAGCTGTTCTCGTCCCTCGTGAAAGTAATTGCGGAATAAGAGGGGGTAGTATCTCCGCTTTTTGCGTAGGTTATGCCGTGCCATCATAGCCAGCGTTTGGTATCATTCAAAAGTATAGCATTGGTGATAATGACGACGAGGAGAGAGCCACCAGACGCATCTGTTAGACATCTCTCATCAAGCCAGGGGTTCGTCAAACGTCAATCGTCTTCTAGCCAGACTGACGGGAGTCCTCGCCGAGGAGAGAGCGACGGGTGTCTTCCATGCCTTTTGAGCAGGACTAGGCGTGATGTTGACAAAATCTGCGAAGTCGAAACCTTGCCCGGGCGTGTTGGGGAACATGTTGCCGCCACCTGGGGTGGTCATGTGTGAAGAAGGCAAAGTCATATCTCGACTGACCTTGGAAGGAGGCGTCGAAGGAGGCTCCATCCTTGTCTTGGTAGATGGAACGGCGGGTGACGGAGAGGCAGCCAGGTACAGCAGAAGGTCGGCGCCTTCTTGGCCGGATTTGACGGGTTCACCGTTGGCGCCTTGGTCCTTGGTACGGCGATTGGGCAACATTCGATTGCGCATTGGTGGTGTTGTAGGGGGTGAAGACCGAATATTCGTGGCCCTGAATGACTGTACGGGCAAGAGATCGTCTTCATCATCCGAGGCTGCCGCAAAGTTTGGCGACACCAGGTCGTCTGCTAGTCTTCGAGCCCCCTGAAAGAATGAAACATCGGGGCCAGTAGATGTGGTGAAGTGTTGTTGCCTTCTGGGCTTAATCGGAGACGATTGCGCTA
The DNA here is from genome assembly GCF_030869225.1 of Colletotrichum abscissum. Taxonomy (NCBI): domain Eukaryota; kingdom Fungi; phylum Ascomycota; class Sordariomycetes; order Glomerellales; family Glomerellaceae; genus Colletotrichum; species Colletotrichum abscissum. The sequence goes on along the minus strand of NW_026849988.1, from coordinate 757,326 downwards.
GCTGATGACTTTCTTTCCACGAAGTATGGCCGTGCAGCGACTTGATGGGAGTAGGGGACGAGCGATAGCGTTTGCTTGGGCTAGACGATGGACAGTCGAAAGATGCCATGTAGGTGCGCTTGCGATGGCCGGTGCTCCCGTTGCTGGAGCCGATGGCGTCGGAAAAGAGGGGAGCTTTCAGAGGAGAGCTCATAAGGGCTCTCGTGGGATATGGAAGGTCGGAGGCGCTCGAAGAGGAGTCGGACAGGAGGTCTCCCTCGGTTAAACGCTTCCGTCGCAGTTCCTCCTCATACTTTGGTTCGATGGTATCGAGTGTTAGGTCTTCCCAGCCATGCTTGGTTTTGAATTGGGCGAGCGCGAGTCGGTTCTGCAGTCTTCGGGCTATCTGTAAGATTGTCAGGATCAGGGACATTCTGCTTTGTGAGGTGCGTTGTGGTCTTGGCTATGGCCCTTTGTCAACATACCTTGCTCACTTCCACCCTCTTCAAGACCTTGTCCGCCACCTCTTCAGGTTGTTGCTTCCACACAGAAGACATGGCTTGGAGGTAGGGCATGCAGTATCCCGTGGATTGTGTTGATGCTGTTGCTGGAGAGGAACAGGCCCGTCGTCTCTAGTCAATGCGATCTGAGTAGGAAAGTGAAGCGTCGTAACCGTCGGCTGTCACCTGCTATAGTGAAAGCGGGGGAAAGGAGGATACTGGGTGACGGGAGTCCAGTCCAAGGGCCCGATCGTTGACCTTGAGGATTGGGGGGGGGGGGGGGGGGGGGGGCTTGGGGAAGCCGGTGGAACCCAAGGGGAAAGGGAGGGGGGGGGGGGGGGGGGGTTTTTTTTGGGGGGGGGGGGGGGGGGGGGGTGGGGGGGGGGGAGGGGGCGGGGGGGGGGGGGAGGGGGGGGGGGGGGGGGGGGGGGGGGGGTGAGACCTTGAGAAGCCCGTAGCAACCAACGGTCAAAGGAATGGTGGATGAGGGGTTGGATTGTTCTTCTGGAATGCGTGGGAGGAGGGAGTGTATACAACCACAAAGGAATAGAGGGGTGTATGTGTGTGTTTTCAAGGTATAATCGAGGTAAGGAGCAGGAAGTTGTCCCAAATCGAAGTCATGCACTGCGTTGTCGAGATTTTGCTGTGGAGGAGAGTGACAACGAAGGGACCTGGCTGAACGGGGAGAAAGAGGAAAGTTCAGATTGAGTGGTGTTTCCACCTGGTCAGCTGGGAAACGTAGCGCAGTGAGTGGCCCGGTCTCAGCGGATGGAGGACCCAGACGGGAAGCAAAATTCACCTACAGTCCACTGGACCCAACCAGACTCCGGGGCCACCTGCCGCTGGGCCCCTCTGAGTCTTCACCTCAGTCCGGGCAGGTTTCCCGTCCCATTGACGTGGAAACGACCTGAAGCGCCAATTGTCCCCTCAAGGCTCTACCTTTTACCTGCCATCACCCGACTTTTGCTCTGTAAGGTATCATCCACTGTCCTGTTTCGAGAGCTCGCCCGGACCTTCCCGTTCCTATCCTAAGGTACCTCAAGATAAGCGCAGGTAAGGCGCCTTATGGAGTATGTAGATATTTCACTCCCATCTTGCTCTTGATACCTTACTTGCATTCGATCTTGATCTTCAGGCAAGGGAAAGGCTTTTGATGGTGCGCATTTGGCAAGCGCCGGACCCCGTCAAGCTGAGTGCCGATAGCCTCCACTATGCGCTTTTAGGACCAGCCCCAGTGAGGTGTGGGCTTCTTCAGAGGGGAGGTCATGCTCAACTCACATACTGCGTTTCTCAGACTTCCCAAGCAACTAAGGTAAACCTCGTCGAGGCCCGGGCAGAAGCGACGGCGCGGATCAGAAACGCCTTACCAAAAACGGATCCAGCTCCCCCAACCAGCGGGTTTGCTCATCTAACTTGCACTTGTCACGGCAACTGAGGCGAGGGCGGGACCAAAGAATCTTTCGTCCTCGTTGCCAACCTCATGCTTCTCGTACCTCGAGGCTTGCCTGATGCTCGCTTTTTGTTTCTTCCCCCCCCCCCCCCCCCTCTCATCGAAGAGCTCGTTCCAATGCTGTTGTGCTGCAAACTTTTTTTTTATTTTTATCTTTATTTTTTTACGCATTGGTCATGTGCGTCGTAGCGCGCAATCACCGTCAAAGGCTTGACTGAACGAGACGGCAAGTATGCGCCACACTACTCTCAAAAACTTACTCCGTCTCCTGTTGATCCGTACTGATGTAAGAGCACTACGGCGGACTTGAGATTCGATGTATCCTGTTGACCGTAAGAGTGAGTGTCCGCAAGCCGTGCCCATTGCAATCGATGTCACTGGAAACGTCAATGCGTTCCAGACCTTGTATGGGCGTGACACTGTCCAGCATTCCAGCCCGTGAGATTCCTTTTGGATACCGTTGGCAGGGCGCTCATCTACCAATCATACGTGCGGGTCGTACCTGCCAGAGAGATGCCCATGTGCCGAAGAGGGCATCCTCTACCTTATTCGTAAGGTGCCTATGGTCAAAGTAGGTGGTCATTTCCCTCAGTCTCTCGGAGTCCAGGGGCTTGAAGGAAAAATCAATTAAGACCCCTGTCGATGCTAACAGCTCCTTGGGCGCCTACCCACGCGCAAGCTAGCGAAGTGAGTTAGTTCACTCTGCAACCTACGCAAAGGCTCATCAATCTCTCTCCCTGCCACCCAGTTTACGACACCATCTGGAGACATGCGCAGTTGGTTGTTCGAGCCTCGAGGGACCAATGAGCGCCCCTCGCGAGGTGTAAATGAGCAACTTATCTAGTCTTGGAGGGCGAGTTGAATGTCACTGAAAAGCAACCGCCAGAAGCCCGTCTCAGCTCATCCGCGTTTCCTTCTCTCCGACCGAGACTGTTGCCTGGACCCACATTAGCCAACATTCTATTCAAATTCCCAGTACCTTTGAAACTTGTAGTCTACCGGCAGAAAGCATCAAGAACATACGTCGGTCTTGATGGTAAACATCGTCAAGGGCACCATGGTCTTTGGTGGATGCTGCCATTGGCGACCGAAAACGCACATGGCCTTCTCATGCTTGCAGGGTCAGGAGGCAGAATGCCCATACGGCAGCACGCCGTCACGCCGTCTGCCGATCATGAGAATACGATTGTCCGACGGACCTGATTCCGTATGGTATGTCTTCCTGTTGGTGGAGATAATTGGAGATCGAGGCAGGTGTACTCCGTAATCCAGGACGGATACGTAATTACTCTATCGTTTTACAACTAAGATGGATAGTCGGACCTCTATATGCGATTATCCACCAAACAAGGACACTTCCCAGTTGCATGTGACTTTTATGCATCATACGGATACCGAGAGCAGAATATGGATAAACGGATACTCGTCGCCAAGCAATTACACATAAATACTGAGTACGGATACCTAGATGTGGAAGCTATCCATGGATGAGAAAGTGCCCTGGGCGATACGACTATGCAGACGTGCATAACATGCAGGGAGGAAGCAGTCTAGCTGCAGCATGCACCTGATAGGGGGATAATTCCAAGATATTTTAGACAAATAGGAGAGACTCTTAACCGGTTTCTTAGTATCGGAGAATCAACTACTATAGCACGGCCGCTCTCCCTCTCTACTTTCCCGCGCCGCCCACTTTGGCCAAAAATAAAACCAATGGGCCACACAGTGGGCTTGCGGGTGACGTGAGTTGGAATCGACAGTCAATGGCAATCGGCACGGCTAGTAGGTTGGTGTTGTCAGGTACCCGAAGCCGCCACCAACCATAACCGTTGATTTTTGCCATCGTTCCAACCGAATTGGGGTGCATGAAGGGGAAGAAGAGGTCCCGCCGATACAGAACGGAGCCGTATGTTCTTGCCAGGACTGCAGAAGCAACCAGTATTCTCCTTACTGGCTGCTAGGCGACTGAGTCTGCGAACAAGGAAGGTGAATGGAACAGTTACACTACAGAGGGCGTCACGCAAAGTCTGGAGTACCATGTTGGTCGGCGGGCAACGGACATGCGGCCACCGAGATATAGACACAAACGCTGCACCTTATCCTGTTATTGAGAATAAGAGCTGCCAAGCACCCAAGGTACGGATCGAGAAAAACACTGTTATAACTCCAACTAAGTCGAACAAGGCATCCACCACCGAGCCAAGATAAGATTTGGATACGTTAGCTTGCAGTGGCCGCCCATTCGTACCTTGCCGTGCTTGCGTGCTAGAGCCTAGAGGTGTGCAGCATGGTATGTCGCGAAGCCGATGGTGGTGACTGGTGAGTGGTGGTGACTGAATTCCTCATCTCGATCACACCTTTCCATTTCGACAGGTGGATCCACCGGTTCGGCGTCCATGCCTCAGCCCCCGGTCCTTGCCGCCCGGGCCTGGCTGACTACCCTGTCATCATCCATGCAGATACCTAGGTGGAAGGTGGGAAGGCAGCGGAACCGCTACAGCCACAGCCTTGCGCCTGCTGATAATCAGCCACTATCAGATTCGGGAACCTGGCGTAAAAGTACAGACACCTATTAACTTGGGTACCTCAAGCTGTAGGCTGTATGTACTCCGTAGGTACTAGTGGTTTCTTGCTAGCCGCACTTGTTTGCGTGGTGTTGACGAAGACCATGACGCTAGCCTCCATACACAAATCTCATTGGAAGTCGCCCCCACTTCCGCTGGCTGGGCCTTTATCAATGTGGATGCGAGAAACTTGAATGCGATGCGACAGCTGTACGCATACTTTGTACGGACACCGAGAACGACATGATGGAAGACGCATGGAATTGAGCGGGATCAGCAAGGAGAAATAGCATGGCCATCTACCTACTGCGTAGGCATCCACATCCCCTCGAGTACCTAGGTAGCTACTAGTTGGACATCAAGCGCGTACGCAGTAGGCACAGAGTACGTTGATCTGTCAATCAGAGTTTCAACGTTCGTTATCTCGCAGTTTCGAGGCCAGGACGCTGAAGCCCCTCTCCTTGGCCAGTCTTGTTTTTTCTTACTCCATTTTCCTGGTCAACCAAGCCCCCGGTCGCAATCTCAATCCGCCGCACTCATGTTTCCCACTCTCGAAACACGGCAACGTCATCGACGAACTCGCTGCCGGTTATCTGCCGACCAGCATGTCTACCTGGCTTGTTAGCAGGCCTCTTATGCAAATGTACGAATCCACACGCAAATCTCGACATGGGTCCTGCCGTTATGCTGCACCTCAATTTGCGCACCCGTCCGTACTATGCTAGTGTACCTACCTGTCCATTATCCATTTGCTGTCCCTCTTTGGACGCGCAAATCTGGATTTCGCTCCATGTCTAGCTGCATCTGTCGGCTCTCAAATGGAGACGGCATCAAGACTACGGGTACGCTTGTCAAGCCGGGCCGTGAGACGTGAAGTGTGGACGTAGACGTGGACACCAACTGGACCACACCTCACTCCTTCTGGAGCAAGCGTCCGGACCTTGGACATTGCATAGGTACGCAGTACGGATACCGGTATTGCACACTTGCACACTTGTAATTATTGGACAACTTTTTTTTTGGTCACTCCGGAGTTCCTTCCCAAGCTTCCCCCCCCCATCATCCATCCCATCTCTCATCTCGTCCTCTCTCTCATCCCATCCTGGGTCTGTTCCCATCCTTTCCCTGCAGACCACTTGCGCCCTTTTTTCTTCTTCCTTTCTTGCTTGCTCTCCTATTGCGCTGCCAAATCTACCTTCTCGAATTTGCTGCTGCTTGCCAATTGTCCTTCATCACAGCCGCACTCCTGCGGATTCCACGTCGCCTACTTTCAAACGTCGACCATCCCGCACCAAGCGCACACTCGTTGCAGATACCGCTCGCTGATCAGTGACCCGATACGAGGAACCCTTCCCCCCGTCCGGGTTCTACTGTCGTTGGGATTCTACCTGTCCTCAATAACCTACCTACCTACCTACCTATCTACCTACCTCTGCTCGTAAAGACAACCCCAATCCAGCTCTCTGCTCCTCCCTCCGTTGGACCCGAGCCCGACTCTTCTACCTTGCATCATCTGCTCCTCCAGAACGCTGCACATGCCAAAATATCTACTGCTGAAGCTGTCACTCGTTTGCGGTTGAGCTATCGCATGCTCTATGAGGCACAATGGCTCCGTCCATTCTCAACTTCAGAGGACTTCGGCGTCGTTCGAAAGCCAGCTTCAAGACCGACCGCTCAAACACCGACGTTTCCAGCGATGCCAGTAACATTACCACTCCCACTGCCACAAGCGGTGCCTCGACCCCACCATCCATGGCTCAAGCCTCCGATTCTGCTCTCGACCTCCAAGTAAAGGACTCCAATGGGGGCAATCCTCAAGCTCGTCCGCCGCTGCAACCGGTGCCCAATTCCCACCGACACAGCGTTTCTGGTATGGCAGGCCTTGGTTCTCCTGTTGTGGGCGGGAAGTCGGCGTTGCCAGTCTCTCAATATGCGCCCAGAGTTGCAAATATCACCGACAATGCCTGGGTAGGTCATCTCAATCATACGCATGGGTGTCGTGGCCCCGTGCGGTGTCACCTTTGCTTCTCCAATCATGCTCGCGGCGGCTTCGCTCAGACGGCCAGCCATAGACATCCGCAACCGCGGCCACCAGCTTCTAGCTGCAGCTTCCGAGCGCTCTGCTAATATTTGGGAAGGTATACCAAAAGGTTCTCCTCGTACATGGGACTATTGGCGACTCCTCGCAGCACTCTCTCGACGGCACTGTTTCGGTAACCCGACTCGACGACAACTTTCCACCAACATGTTGGCCCGCATGCAACTCCAATTTCAAGGCCCTCGTCTACCTACAGCCAGGCCCAAACAAGATCCGCTTCGACTTCTCAAGTCCAAAGTTGCCCAACAGTTCGTCATCCAATCCGATTCACGCATCTTACTTGACGATACACATGTTGCCGGCGAACAATGCACCTCCGCTGCAGCTCGCTATCATGGTTGCCAAGGATTCTCCTGAGACCTTCGATGCGGTACCTACAAGGATTGAGCGAGAGGGCAATGATTTGGAGACGGCAGTTCGCAAATTCCGAATGGCCGCTTACCTCTGGCAAGCCTTTACAGCTGAGCAAATGTGGCGAAACAAACTTGGACGTCGCGTCTTCAGGTTTGAGGAGGAATGGACCGCCGGCACATCGAACCAGCGGGATCGAGAAAACGGAAACCTACGCTCTGAGGCCAGGATCCATATCATCAGATCAGACAAGACAGTCGCCGAAATTCGAGATCTCGAGCTAGCGCAACAGAATGAGAAGGCGAGCAAGAAGGGGGACCTATACGAAATAGCTGCCGATGCGGTGAAACAATACTTCAGGCCACTAGGTGGCCAGAAGCAATACGTTTCCGTGTTGATGCTCGATACGCAATGGGATAAGGAGGCCAATGTCGTAAGGGGCCACGCAGCGTTGGGCGGTAATGCAGGTGATCTGCACTTGGCCATTTTCGGATCCCATTGCCTGCAAAGCTATCCCACGAGTTTCGAAGAAGTCGTCCCTGCATTTACGGATTGCACTCCGACTGACCTTGCCTACGTCGCCAACGATTGCCACCAGGCTGGCAGCTCCTGGGAGGCAGCGAACATCGGAATTGGTGCCCATCTGCACGAGACAGGCCACCTTTTTGGATGTCCTCATCAGGAGTCTGGCGTGATGCTCCGCGACTACCTGACACTCAATCGCAGCTTCGTGACCCGTGAGGCATTCTGCACAAGGACCAAGTCCAAGGGGGGCCTGGTTCTTCAAGATGACGAGTGCGGTTGGCATCGCTTGGATTGTTTACGTTTCCGCGCCCATCCCTGCTTCAGGTTGCCAAACGACCCCCCCATGAACGCTGACGACAGCGTCCACGCTTTCCCAATTGAGAGCGGAAACGTGGTTGTAATGGCAGCGACTGGCATCGCATTCATCGAGCTATTCGCAGAGGACGATGATCTCTGCCGAAAATGGATTGAATATCCCCTCGAAAACAATTCGGTACAACGTCAACTAACATTGAACGACCGCGAGCTACGCGAGAAGCTCCCAGAGAACAAGCGGAAGGGGCGGCTTAGGGTGTCGGTCAAATCGCATAGCGGCGGTTCTTTGGAAATCGATGATTTCAAAAAGCTGTGCTCCAAGGAGTCTTCATTCAAATTAACCCCTGGCCCGCTCGGCAAGACAGCCTACAGAGGCAAACCTCTGGGCCACTCAGCCATGGATGGCACTGAGCCACAGGAAATCATCTTTGAGAGCGGCGGAAAACAGAACCGAGTGCTCTCCCGCATCATCTTCTACCATGGATATGCAGTAGACGGCATGGAATTCGTATATGATGACGACACAACGCAATTATTTGGCAAACGGGGAGGCAAAGAGGGTGGCGATGCGTTTGATTTTGGTATGTCCTTTCTGCCAGGGTCAAGTTAAGCCCATATACTAACAGATGCCCATTAGATATTCGCCGGGGTGAATACATCTCAGGCTTTTACGTCCGCTCGGGCGCTTGGATTGATGCAATCCAGGTCCTCACGAGCTTGGGCAGACGGTCGCCTATATTTGGCAATGCTCAGGGCGGATCCACGTAAGTCTAGGAAACGCGTTTCATTTAATCGTCAGTTGTCGCTGATCACCCCGACAGACATACTTTGATACCCCCAAGAGGATACACTATTTGCGGTGTGGCAGGCTCCTGTGGAGCCTGGGTCGACGGATTTTCGATCCTTATTGTTCGATAAAGGAAATCCGTGGCGTTTCTGTCATTCTTACGAGCGGCAGCTGGAGATAAAACTTAATAGTATTTACGAAACGGGAGGAAGAATTGGAGCACCATTGCCATCATCTATATGGCATGGGTTCCTGGCTCGTCCAAAAACAATGATGGAAATTGCACGTCTTTCCTACAACTTCCTGGCGAAGCACGCCTAGACATCCGCCTTATACTGGAGTATCACATTCCAATATATGGCACGCTATCTCCTGTTTGGCGAGCATCAAATTAGGGGGTTACCGGCCTCGAAATACCTAGCAGACGAGACGCCTTGGACATGGACAAGACCACGTACGGGACGCGGTGAATTAGGTTGGGTGGCCACTTCGACGCAACAAGCCAAGGTGGTTTTTACAGCAGAAGAATAAGTGATCTGCCTCGTCGTTGTAAATAATACACGAAATGAATACACGGCTACACACATGAAGCTTAGACCCCGCAATGGCACGTACGACATTGACATTGACAGCAACCTTCTAGAAAGTAGGTAAGGTAAGATAAGAAACTGCTAAAAATGGGTTGGCCAAAAGGTGTTGTCCATTGAGGTAGCCAAGTAGCTTACCCCAAGGAAAGGTGCGTGGGTGCCCCCATGTGGCTGGCATATGCCAATATGGTGCCCGTGCCAAGATTTCCCGGTTGTTGGCGGTGCCTGGACCGTGCGACGTTGGACGCCATGGTGGAAATCACGTGCACGGCACCTCGTGAGCTGGACCAGCTCCCCCGCTAGTCGGCTTCAGGTCTAGAACGACAGGGCTATGACGGCATGTGCCTTCCCCAGCTATCCTAGTTGGCTTTGAGGCGGAGGAGTGTGACCGACTTACCTCATGCCGACCTACCTACCTACCTTGCTTGCCCAGCACCTCCATTCACATTTCTTCCTACACCTGCCTCCCACTCCACGAAGCTGCTGCATACAAAAACTAGCTCAATCCTCTCAACCTCTCTTCTCCGCTTCCACAATTTTCGTGCTTCGTCCCTCTTAACGCCCACCGTCGAGATTTCCAAAAGGACAAGGAAAAATTCACGAAATTGAACGGGCATATCAACAAGCATCCACTGTGTCTCTCCTCCGACAACGTCTTCACAGTCCACACAGCTAGCCTCAGGGAAAGCCCCAACCAAACATGTCGAAACGGACAAGCAGCGTAGCCACCAATGGCAAGGCAGCCAAAGATGCTGCTGATAGCTTCGCCGAGCCTGGTATGTTGCACGCACTGCTCTCTCCAGATGCCATCCGAGCTAATACGTCGCCTTCAATGCAGCCCACGACAAGCAAAATCTCCTTCTCGCGGCCGACCCCGGTCACTTTTCTTTGATCCGCGCCCTCCACCTTGCCGACGCAATTACCCTCTGTAATGGTACGGTCTCACATATTCCCAGCTTCTTCCGCACGTTGTCCCAAGCGAGATGCGTCTTCTGAGACCGGATGCACTGCAAAGTCATATTGAGAGGAGAAGAGCACTGCTGACTTGCTGTGGAATAGGAGCTTGTGGTGTCATGTCAATTTTTACCTCTCTGCGCTACTGTCTTGGCGATCCCTCGTCCACTAGCACGCTGTACCTCGCCCTCTCCTTCCTACCATTTGGCCTCTTCTTCGACTTCATGGACGGTAAAGTTGCACGTTGGAGAAAGAAGAGTGGTATGATGGGCCAAGAGCTTGATTCTCTGGCTGACCTGGTACGTTTTCAAGCGACAAATCCGTTTATCCCGGGTTGATGGTCTACACCTATGATCCTTGCCAGGGAATAACAGAGTCTCTCCGAGCGGGATTGAGTTGGAGCAAGCCCGGCTGATATATAACACAGATCTCTTTCGGCGTCGCTCCTGCTTCTGTGGCCTTCGCCCTTGGTTTGCGCACACCCATCGACCACCTCTGCCTGACCTTCTTTGTCCTCTGCGGCCTCACGCGTCTCGCTCGCTTCAACGTAACTGTCGCCGCTCTTCCTAAGGATGCAACTGGAAAGAGCAAATACTTCGAAGGCACTCCCATCCCTACCAGTCTTGGCCTTGACGCTGTGATGGCGTACTTGGTATCTCAGCGTTGGATTCTTCAGGACCTTCCTCTCGGAACGTGGCTGTCGGGAACTGCACTGGAATTCCACCCCATTGCTCTTGTGTTCGTGGTTCACGGATGCCTTATGACCAGCAAGAGCATTCATATTCCCAAGCCTTAGGGCGTGTCTCCTAACTTTTTCGGTCATACCATGAGCTAAGCGGGCGAGAGTCTGTCCTTCCTAGTTCTTGAGACGTGTTTGCGCCTCAACACGAGCACAAGAATAAAGAAACAAGAGAGGTCTCGTAAGATATCTCTGCGCAGCGAGAACACGAACTGGGGCCACGAGCTAGTCTTTCGCCGCAGAATCATACGAGGCGAAGCCAGAGGTGAACAATACGGAGCGGGAACTATCAGTCAATTGCACTGAGGGAATGGACGTCTGTAGCACAGAGATACACATCTAAGCGTGCACGCGAATATACAATACGCATGATACCCTACTTACACATTTTCCTCCATTGCCACTCGATCGTCGTCCATTGGCATCATTTGAAATTCGATTTTTCGTATTTTGTTCCCGCACATCCATGGATACGATTTGCGCCTCTAGTCTAGGCTACAAATTGCAAAATGTTTCACCACCCTCCCAAACACCATCTTCAAAATTCATTTTGTCATGAAAGCCATGCTCCATCTCTCACGTTCATGCCTTGTCCTCCTTGGGCTTCACCACGGAGGGGAATGGGTTATAGGTGCCGCGCTCTTCGCGCAGCTTCTTGATCTTCTCAACGGCCTCGGCGACGTCAACGGGCTTGCCGCGGTCCTGGCTCGAGGTGTCATCACGGTAGCGGATGTTGACCTGCTTGTTCTTCATCTCCTCGTCACCAACGACGAAAATGAAGTTGTATTGGCTATGCGAGTTAGTCACATTCTCAAACCAAACGGAAGCGCAGTCCATTGTACGTACCCAAGCTGAGCGCTGCGAATCTTCTTGGGCAGCGTGTTGCCGGACAGGTCGACATCACTAGAGAATTTGAGTTAGCGAATCTCTTCCAGATCTAAACGGGTAGCGGAGAACTACTCACACCCACATGCCCTGCTTCTTGAAGGTGGCTTGGACTTCCTCGGCGTACTCGACGAAGCCCTTACCAACAGGGATGACCATGATTTGCCTAGGGCTGAGCCAGAAGGGCCACTTTCCGGCGAAGTGCTCGATGAGGATACCTGGGACACGAATGTTAGCGATGCTCAAGCGACATGCCATGCGCAATTCTAACCTGTGAATCTCTCAATGGATCCAGCCATGGCACGGTGGATAATGACAGGGCGCTGGCAGCCGTTCGTCAAAGGCTTGATGACGCGCTTCTTTTCCTTCTCCTCCTCGCCAGTACCGGCAGCTGAGTCGATAACGGCTTGAGGGTCCTTGGCCTTGAACTCGGGGACCTTGGGAGCGGCAGGTGCCTCCTCTTCCTTTGGCTTAGTGTTGACTTCCGCTGAGACGTATTCAAGACCAAAGCTCTGAGGAAGTTGGAAGTCCAGTTGAATAGTGGCGCACTGCCACTCACGGTTCAAGACGTCCAGGATCTTGATGTCAATCTTGGGACCGTAGAAGGCGCCATCACCCTCGTTGATAGTCCATGGCACACCGCCTTCTGTGGCGGCGAACTCGTCGAGTGCCTGCTTCAGCATGCCCTCAGCCCTGTTCCATGTCTCAAGCTCTCCCAAGTACTTGTCTGGGCGAGTGGAGAGACGGAGCTTGAAGGTGAAACCCAGCAGGCCGTACATCTCACTGAGGAAGTCAAACAAGTTGCTGATCTCAGACTTGATTTGATCCTCTCTGCAGAAGATGTGAGCGTCGTCCTGCTGGAATCTGCGCACACGGGTGAGACCGGACAAGGCACCGCTGGCCTCGTTGCGGTGAAGGACTCCAAAGTCAGCAACACGCCACGGCAGCTGGTGATACGCCTTGGGGGTGTGAGCAAACATGAGGCAGTGGCCAGGGCAGTTCATGGGCTTCAAGCCGAACTTCTCCTTGTCGACATCAAGGACGAACATGTCATCCTTGTAGTGGTCCCAGTGACCACTGATCTTCCACAGCTCTGCGTTGTACATGTTGGGCGAGATAACCTCGTGGTAGTCGCGCTTGAAGTATTGCTCCTTGATGTAAGCCAGGAGGGTATTGTAGATACGCGCACCGTGGGGCAGCCACATGGCACTGCCGGGGGAGAGCTCGTGGAAGAAGAAGAGCTGCTGGTCCTGGCCCAACTTGCGGTGATCACGGGCAGCTGCCTCCTCAAGCCACTTCTTGTGCGCAGCCAGCTCCTTTTTGCTAGGGAAACTGACACCGTAAACTCGCTGCAGAGAGTCATTCTCCTGGTTGCCGAGGAAGTAGGAGGCACTGTTCTTCATGATGCTGAAAGCCTCGATACGGTCGGTGCTGGGAACGTGGGGTCCACGGCAAAGATCGATCAGAGGACCGTTGCGGTAAACAGTGGTCTTCGTACCATCGGGAATCTTGTCGTTGATAATGTGCTGCTTGTACTTGTTGTAGCTGAACATCTCCAGAAGCTGCTCCTTGGTAAGCTCGAGGCGCTCAAACTTCTGTTTCTCCTTCACAATCGATCCGACAATAGACTCGAGGGGCTTCCAGTCGCTAGCCTGGACAGAAGCGCCGCCGGGAAGCGCCATCTCGTAGTAAAAACCATTATCGACCGGAGGACCGATGCACAGAGAGCATCCGAATCTCCTCTCGCAAGCCTCGCCAAGAATATGTGCGGAGCTGTGCCAGAAGACCTGCTTGCCCTGCTCGTCGTCAAAGCTCACCAACTCCAACTTGCAGCTCTTCTCCAAAGGTCTATCCAAGTCCCACAACTGGTTCTGGTCGCCGTCGAGTCTTGCGACAACGGTGCGCTTGTACAGACTGTTGGAGATGCTCTTCGCGATTTCGCCGGGGGTGGTCTCGTAGCTGGTGCCCTGACGAATAGAGCCGTCAGGCATGGTGATGGTGATGGCCTCACGTGGCCTGCTGGCGAGCTCTTCATCGTACTCCTTCTTCAACTTGTCGAAAAGGTCGAGTCTCTTCTGGAGAAAATCGGGCGGAGGGTTGAGCTCGAGGGGTCCGGCCGAGGCATCGCCAGTATCCTTAGCCTTCTTCTCTTTCTTTGGCGCCTTGTCCTTGTTGAGAGCGACCTTCTTGACGCCCTCGGTGACGGCCTCGACGGCCTGCTTCGCGGAATCCATAATGTCGTCCAATTGAGCGGTCGTGGTAGGCGTGAGAAGGGTGAGGGTTGAAAAAGTAAAGGCACACGAAGACCGATTTTCGTGCCAACAAATTTGGGCGAAACACAGCGAAGCAACCCCGCCAAAGCCTACGGTGAGTCAAACAAGGTGTTCGGACGACTTTCTGGTGGTGTCTGGCCCGCACTCCCTGCATTGGAGCCCACCACCCCGCCAATGGCCCTCAAGTCAGGCAGGTGGGCTGGTGGCTGGCCAGGTATTGGAAATTTTGGCGGGGTCACCCGGAAGGGATTGTTCCGACCCGCTAGCCGTGGCCAATGAGGGAGCTCGATTGGCCTGCACCACAATTTGGTCGCTGGGAAATTTTCTGTCGGCTGCCCGTTGGCCTCGTTTTTTTCAATAGCAGCACCAAAGCACTCAGTACAGGAGCAGCTCCGAACGACAACCCGCCAATCCACATATCAACATGTCATTCGGACGAGGAGCTCCGCGCGGTCGCGGTGGTGGTGGTGGTTTCGGTGGTCGCGGCGGCGGCGGTTTTGGAGGTATGAAATCACTCTACATTTCATTATCCCAATGCACTTGCAGATTGGGTCTGCTCGGTGACGGAATTCACAGTTTGATGCTAACATAACTTCAAAGGCCGTGGTGGCTTCCAGAACAGAGATATGGGCCCGCCCGCGACAATCCTTGGTACGCTCTCTCACCTTGTCGCTGTTTTGTCTCACGAGAGTATTCTAATCGGCAATTTTTGTATAGAGATGGGCAAGTTCATGCACGCTTGCGAAGGCGAGATGATCTGCGAGAGCATCAACCCCAAGGTTCCTCATTTCAACGCTCAGATCTTCCTCGAGAACAAGGTGCGACCTACCCCTCGTCGATTTATATCTCGATCGAAATTAGCCAAAGGAAATAGAACTCGACTAACTTTGTCCTTTTTCTGACAGACTGCCGTTGGCAAGGTCGACGAAGTCCTCGGGCCCATCAACCAGGTTTACTTCACCATCAAGCCCTCCGAGGGTATCCAGGCAACTTCTTTCAAGGAGGGCGACAAGTTCTACATCGGGTCCGAGAAGCTTCTGCCATTGGAGAAATTCCTGCCTAAGCCCAAGCCTCCCCCAGGTGCCCCCAAGGTCAAGCGTGCCGGCCGTGGTGGCCCGGCAAGAGGCGGTCGTGGTGGTCCCCGTGGCGGCTTTAGCGGCCGTGGAGGTGCTCCCAGAGGCCGTGGCGGCAGTGGTTTCGGTGGCCGTGGAGGCGGTCGCGGCGGCGGTGGCTTCGGTGGTGGCCGCGGTGCGCCGAGAGGAGGTGGCGGCTTCGGCGGCGGCCGTGGCAGGGGTGGTTTCAGCAGAGGAGGCCGGTAGGCCATGACTGGAGTTTTCAGCTTCAAAGTCTGAGTTGGGGAGGGTTTTATCTGTTGGACTACGACTCTGGCGTTCGGGTTTGCTTTGCTTTCTCATCGGGCCTGGCGATAGGGGTTCGAGGCTACATGTACATCATCCACTGTGGTCAACTAAAAATTAGAGAAAAGTCTTGATTGAAAGTGTTGGACAGTTCAGGATGATCATGGCCTAATATTCGCCTACGACCATTTGTCGTATCTAGGCCACTGACGTGTTTTCTCTTCAAGGTCTCGGGGGCGAGCCACTTGGTTTTGATCATTACTGGCCTCAATTATTCATTGATTTTGTTTCTCACGATAACCATCTCTTCAGGTCTCTTTTCTGGCCCTCGCCGGCCGGCGTCAGATACGTATCTCGGCTATTTCCAGTTATCATCGCAATGCGACTACAACAGCAGACCGCGCAAACAGCAAAGACTAAAGATTCAACATGTCAATCAACAGATGAAATGTTCGAAATCTTGAATGGCGGTGTACTGAGATCGCCTTGTGTGTTTTTTTTCTTTTCTTTTTTTTTTCTTTTTTATTAGCAGGCGACCAAATCAAGTTTTCTATGGGGAAAAGGATGAGACTACGAAGTTATCAGTGGTGGATACATACGCCTGGCGTCCTCCGCCTCTGAATGCGTCGTCAGTTCTGATATGCTCGTGGTCTTCGCCGCGCGTTTCACTTGCCAGAGCAAATAAGAACAGTACTTGGTTAATATGAAAGAAAGAGTGGCTTGGCTCCTATCCAGGCACCCGGTTGAGAACGGAGAGTCTAAGCGGCTTCCGCAGTCCCGCCGTTACTTTTCTGCAATGAGGCTGAGTCTGTGACGGAATGTCATTTCCAAAAATATCCCAATCCTTTTCATTCCAGTTATCCCGTATGCAATAGAATAACCCAAGAACCGAGCACACGATTGACGAAGACATTGACCATTTTGGACCATTGCGATTGAGCCCAATGACATGTTCCCTCTAAGGTTCGTGATCATTCTGTCTCCTCTTTCTCACGCTCATCCTCCTACTTATAGTCACTTCGCTTTCTTGGGACTCAGCCACGAACTTCATATCGCATCAGCTCTCTCAGACAACTCTGACCCGAAGTCAGGACAGAGTTCATTCAAGTCAGCTTAGCATAACAATCGTTCGCTCTGATCTGAGACCCGCTATTGCGATGGCACTTATTGTACTGGGCCAAGAGTTTGGTCTCATTCATGTAGCATCACGAAAGTTCCCTTGGACGGCCTGGGGCGTTTGCGAAGGATCTCTGTTGGTGGCGCGGTTCTTTGACAAGTGGGGTCTGGTTTACATCGTTGGCGCCAATCCCCCATCCTCCTTCGCATCAGCCTTGCTTGTTTACAGGGATCCCTGTTACAACGTCGTCTATCTACACGCGCCCAAGCAGTCGAAAAATTGCTGGACATCAAAAGTCTATTCGACGGCCTGCATATTGTCTTTCTCCATGACCGGTCTTCTGTAATCGTGAGTCCTATGCACTAGGCAGTAGTCCTGACGAACCGATGGAGATCGTCACATTGTACGACACCGCAGCGCCAGACTTGTGTGTCCGTCGACTGTTTGTGTGATCCAAAACCGAGTGTCGATTTGGCAAACTAGTTCAATGTGACGGCAACGCATAACTTGCGTGTCGCTTACCGAAGGCCATCCCGGAAATAAGAGAGACACGCCTCAAGATCTCCCAAACGTGTCTGCCTCGAATAGCAAACATGGTAGCTCAGATTAGGGAATGTTGACACCCTTGACACTGTTCTTGGACAAGCTCTGGTAGCTTCGAATCAGCCCTTCGAGACGGGGGGATCACGGAGAGGCAGTGGACTGCTGCGGCGCCCTGATTGAGGCCCATGCCCACGACCATGGCCGAAAGGATAGTAACTGCCTACGCCAGCCCCCTTGCGAGAGCCATCGTCAGCATCCACCGGGGATCAGTAGCTCAGGCCTTGAAGTGGACACCAATTTGTCGTGTCGCTCAAGCTACCAAGGTGACCAAGGTTGGACAACTGTCTCTCGTTCAATACCCGATCCTGTGCAGTCCGTATCTGGTCTGCGTGCCCCTGCAAGCAGGTGTTCATCTATCACGGCACTTCCTGCACCTGATTTGTACTGGTGACCGGCTTCTGTCATTCTCTTTCTCGCCTTCCACTCTATCTAACCGTTTCATTTGTATTGGCGTTGCTTTCTATTCTCATGCCTTCGTCTACCCGTGTGTGACTATCGGCTTTGCGTTGTTGCCCCTGTTGTAGCGTTCAGTCAAAGACTGGACATTGAATATCGATATTTCACCAAGCCGTGGTCTTCACAGATACATGTAGCTGATACACACCGACATGAGCAACTCAAGCACCACACATTCACCGTCTACTACTCGCACACCGACGACAGCATGGGAGACCCGAAACGCGGACGAGGCCATGCAGAGGGTGGCGGATGTCATGATAGCAGTCACAGAGTCGTTCCGACAACAGTTTCGAGAAGAAAATGCGAACGACAGCAGGCCATTCGGGCCCAACGGGCCAGGAAACTTGAGCTGGCGGACTTCGGCTCCGGTTCTTGTCTCTCCTATCCTCGACGACGACGGCGTGAGCCCAACGAACTCTCATTATTCTCGGCCGAGTACCGCTCCTTCGGCCCTCGACGCCTCCAGGCATGATGCTGTGTTGCCTGTATCGCCTACTTCCTCTCGTGATCCGGCGACATCACCTCTTTCACGGACCATGATGGTAGGGGCGTTGTCCGTTCCTCGACTTCCGACTGTAAATATCATACACCCACATAACGACACGGAAACACAGGCCCGACAACCATCGACTTCCACGCCGTTAGTAAAACCGACGGCTGCCACCACACTGCCGAGAGGGTCAGGACCCGAGGCACTCGAACATCCTTCAGAGTACCCAGACTTATTCGAGGCCGCCAGGAGGATAGTCTTCACGCAACGGTTCAGGTCCTCAACGGAGGCAACGCCCCTCAACAGACCCGGCGAGAAATCCAGGTACCCCGAAAACGAGGAGCGCATTTCCTGGGCTCTACAAACCGCAGCGTATCCGGAAGATCCCCTCCTCCGAGAGATACCGCCAGAGCCGCTGTCGTCCGCAAAGGAGTCCTTTCTAGTAGCCGTCGTCAGTCTGTACCAATTCCTTATGTTCGCCGGCCTCGTCCAGGCCATAGCACCGGCCCTCGCCATCGCCGAGTCGTTTCCAGATATACCGAGCGGCCAGCACTCGTGGTTCACCGCAGCCTATACACTCATCATCGGAGCCTTTGCCGTCCCCTCGGAACGCCTGGGCGACGCCTTTGGCCGCAAGACCGTCATCATCACCGGCTGCCTCTGGTTCTCGCTCTGGAGCCTCCTCGCCGGCTTCTCCATCAACGTCCAAAACGGCAGGGCAGACGGCACCGCCTACTTCTGCTTCTGTCGTGCCATGCAGGGCCTGGGACCGGCGCTCTGCGTACCCAACGGCTTCTCGGTTCTCGAAAGGACGCTACCGGCGAGCCAGAGGAAAGACATGGCACTGGCCTTTTTCAGCGTCGCCGCACCGTTGGGCTTCGTGGTAGGCGCGGTGATGTCGTCCCTTTTTGCCTACAACGATTCCTGGGAATGGTCCTTTTTCGTACTTGCAGCTGTCAACATTTCCGCTGCGGGTCTCAGCCTTTTGGTCGTCCCACGACAAGCCCCTCGAAAAGGCCCCTATGATCGTACTATCTGGGTACAGCTCGACGTATCCGGGACTCTCCTCGGCAGCGGCGGTCTCGTCCTGTTCAGTTTCGCTTGGAACCAGGCACCGGCCGTAGGTTGGCGCACACCGTACACCTACTTCATCCTCGTCATCGGCGTCATGCTCCTCGCCGCCTTCTTCTACAACGAGTCGACCGCTGTGAACCCCCTCCTCCCGCTGCGCGCCATGACCCCGAAGTCGAATCTAATCCTAGGCTGCACGGCAGCGGCGTGGGCCTGCTTCGTCATCTGGACATTTTATGGCTTCCAAGCCCTCGAGGTCCTGCGCAGCTGGGATCCGCTCCTTGCCAGTGCGGGCTTCGTACCCGTTGCTGTCGAGGCCGTGGCAGTGGGCCTGCTGCTGGCGTATCTCATGCCCGGAGAAGAGGTATACTGGGCGTTCTTCGCAGCCGTCCTATCCTTTTTGCTGGCATCTATACTCATGGCGACGGCACCATCCGACCAGACGTATTGGGCAAACACGTTCGTCAGCACCTTGTTCGCTCCGCTTGGGATGGTCCTGACTATGCCTCTTGCCACCATCCTGCTCAAACAAAACCTGGCAGAGGGGCACCAAGGGGTCGCAAGTGGTCTTGTTCTGGGCGTGTCGAGCTACGCCATATCGCTGGCTATGGGAATCGCGAGGAACGTAGAAGTCGGAGTTAATTCAAGTGACACGGACAAGCTGTCCGGGTTCCATGGGGCACAATACTTTGGGACTGGTTTAGGTGGCCTGGCAGTAATATGTGCAACGATACTCCTAGTGTTAGCAGTAAAGGCCAGAGGTAGATCTTATGAAGAGGGATACGTCTAAGAAGAATTGGTTGGATATCGTTTGCATTGTGCTGGAAATCGCCGAGAAGATAAGTGAAATACTGTCAAAATGAAAAAAAAGGGGGGTCGGCACCCTCGTTGCTCTTTCCGCGCCTTGCTTCCCTGAATGAACATTCTCTTCTCGATCACATTGAAGACAGGAAAGTTCGACACAAAAATCCCATGCCTTTATGTTCAATCGTATAGGATAGAAAACGAACAGGCAGACCCCTTCTCTTAAACCAGTGCCACTCCCTCATGTTCGAGTCGTTTTCCCCTCCTACCCATTCCTTACTCCAGTTTCCTTTCCCGTCCCTTTACATTCTCCTCAACGTCTAGCTTCGACTCCGGGTGTACCCTTGGGGTATTCACCTGGAATATGCAAGTTGGAAATCGTCGGCACGCTGTCGGTTCTGATGGTGCCAGAAGTCGGCCGAATAGCCGACAACTGTTGATGCTGACGAGGCACGTCGTGGCTTGCAGGTGTTGACGATTTGTCGGCGCCAGAGAACCCATTCTGATCAACCTCATTGTGCTGGGCATGGCCGTTGCCCATGCCAACAATAGGAATCACATTGACGTGACCGGCATCTCGTTCGCCTGACGCGTAGTACTCGCTCGTCTCTTGCTGGTCGACGATACCGCTGTTGGAAAGGCCTGACGAGGCCTTCCCATTGCCATTCATCCACTGACCGTATTGGCTATTGCCGCCTGGTGTCTCGAGGCCACGATCATATCCGCTGACATTGGAGACAGGCCTAGATTCATCGTCGTAATTACCAATGGCGCCATGGTGGCTCTGCACTCGCTGTTCCTCGTCTCCAGGTACAAATACTGCCTGGTGTCCACGGCTACCAGATGGAGATCGGCGAATCGCTTCGCTGGTATAAGGGTTGACACCATCTTCTTGAGCCTGCTGGGACAATTCGGCTGCGTGGGAAGGCATTTCTTCCATTGGGGTCCTGTCGGACCCTCCGTAACCTGTAGGATGTTCGGGATGTTCATTCGGCCCGTGATAGACGCCTAGCATGCTTCCCGGCAGAGCGTATGCTTGCGCGGCGGCTTCACGGTCAGAGTTGTCAAATCCGGAGCTTACACTAGATGGCGAAAGAGGTGCCTGTAAGCCTCGCTGTGCGTTGACTTGGATGTCGGATGGGAATCGCCCACCTGCTTCGGGACGGCGGACGTCTTGTCTCGAACTCGTGCTGGCTGCGACCGCCGTGTCGGCCGAAAATGGCTCGTCATCGTCGTCTTCGAGAACACCGTCGCTGCTAGTGGAGCGCTGCGAAGACTGGCTGAGACTTCGAACATGACCGCGAACGAACTCGCTCCTTTCTTGCGGCGACCTCTCGGTGAGAACTTTGATGTCCTCGTACCAAGCCATCATTGTATCATGGCTCTCGGCGCGGAAGACCCATGTGTGACCACGGTGCATTGATCCCGTCTGGCGACCCTTGAGGATGAACTTATTGGATGATCCTCCTTCGGTCGAGTGCGACCCTAGTTTCTGCTCTGGAAGATATAAAGACATGACGGGGGCCTGGCCCTTATCCGCGGACTTGAATTCATGAAGATGAGTCGATGAAAGTACATACCTGGAATTGAAAGTCAGCGGAACAATTTTGGTGACAGTGTTACCGTAGTTAGGGAATCACTTACCAGCCAGCTGTATAGCTCTTGAGGTACTTGCTTTTGCGCTCGAGAAGTCCGGCGCGAATCTCCTGGCACCCAACGTGCTCCCGACCGGGATAGTGGATGTGTTCGGCAGACCGAATCGGGATGTTGGGGTCAACGAACTGGTCGTCTTTTTGAACGAAATGCGACCACTCGAAATCCTTGGGCATAGAGATTGGGCCAACGCGGAGCTCTTCAATTGCCCCGTACGCAGCATCAGACTCGCGCTTGAGGATGCCAGCATAGGCGTTGTAAGCCTTCTGGATCTCACCAACCACGATAGCTTCAAGTTCTCGGCCAGAGTTCTCCAAGTTTAGGTAAGCCTGATGCAAGTAGTTCTCCTCGTCAATCTGGCGCTCAACTTGTCTGTCCACCGCCAGTCGCAAGAGGTAAGGATCTTGCTTTCCGGTCGTCAACGATGGGTCGAGGTCGGTCTGGCCCAGGGTGTCTTGCAGGGCCTTGACGGCCCTTCGGGTGCCGTCCATCTCCTTTTCCACGGAATTCTTGAAATCTCCAGACAGGTTCTTGATTTCCTTGATCTTCTGGTGTAGATCATTCCTCAGCCCAGTGAGCGCTAGGATGACATCCTCCTCAATCTCCTTGGCCTTGTTTGATTCTAGAATGGCGCCCTTGTGATAAGCACGCAGTATTTGCAGTGCATCGTCGATACCACCCGAGATGAGGAAACCAGGAGGGCTGGAGATGTTGTTGGCGACATTGGCCAGCTTCACCAAGGACTTAGACTTGTGCTCGTAGTGCGTCTGGATTTCGCGAAAGTATGCGATAAGATCCTTGAGAATCTTGCGCCAAGCTACAAAATGATGTTAGTCTTTGGCGTACACATAGCTCGTCAGCACCAGAGAAGGCTTACACTGGAATCGGTTGGCTAGGGCCTCGGTTGGGTTCCCAGATGTTGGAACTGGGCAATGGAAAGCGCTGTGCACCTCATCTGCGTCGTTGGAAGACTGCAGAGCCAGGCTCCGAACGCTACCAGCCTTCATGCTCCGACGACTACCGCTGCGCTTCAGACTGCCATTTCTGCGCAGCGAGCTCTTCTTCTTGAGGGTATTGTGGCGTGAGGGGAGGCTCAGGTGGTCGTCCCCATTGTTGGAGACGAACGAGTTGGACCGCGGCATGTTGGAACCGTCAATGATACTGCTTCCTCTTTGACTTGCATCCCATTCCTCTGTAAACTTGCCCTGGGTGGTAGCGGAGGGCACGGCTAGCTTGTTGTCGTAGTTTGAAGCAGCAGTCGGGGGACCGTAGTATGCACCGTCACTTCCTAGTGAGAGGTGTTGTGTTTGATGGCTAACGGATTGCGCGTTGGCAAGAGTATTGTAATGGGTTTCTTGATCCCCGTCGTATGGCAGAGGAGCAGTGTTCTGAGGAGTAGGATATGTAGATGGGTCGGAAGCGGGAGAGTTGTAGGACGTGGAGGAGGAGAGCTGAGGTGGTTGTTGAGGGAAATAGGACGAGGTGCGATTTGAGTTCCTGTCGGCCGCAGTGCCGTAGGTAGCTCTGTCCATGTCTTGTGTAGCTGGTTCCCTGTAGGAATCGGGATCAGCGATGTGCGGCGCGTGGTTGGAGTATGCCTTTGGCGTGGGTGTAGATGGAGGCGGGGATCTGGCTGCCATTGTTGGCATTCTTGGGACGAATACACGGTCGGATTTCTGTCACTCTGTGTGGTAAGGTAAGGTAGGGAGACTGAGACAGGCCGGGAAGCCGGTGTTAATCTGAACGACAGCTACGACTCAGACTAGCGCAAGGTATCAGCAGTGATGCTGGCGTCGGAAGGTGTCGCTGGCGAGCTTTTAGACGGGTTTAGACAGCCTTAGCGCGACGAAGGAGGGGGAACGGACGGGTCGATAATGGGAAAGGTGGTTAGTGTATCCAGTTGCGGTGTGCTTGACGCAATAGCAGTAGGAGAGGGTAGTCTTGGGCTCAGACCAATGTCGTCATCAAGTGCGTTCGAGTCGTGGTGGCGGCTGCCGATTTGGGTCGGTGGAATGCTGATGTGTCTCGGAGGTTGTTGGTTGCGCACCTTTGTGATTTGCGCGACTGCTAGTTGCTTCAAGGTGGTGATGACGGGAGCGTGCCGGACGTTGCAGGCTTGAGATTGGCACGTAGGTGAAGAATAGAGGGGGGAAAGAAGGGGGGAAAGGAGAGGAAGAGGGAGAGAAATGGAGAGAGAGATAGGTGCCACGATAGGTGTTTGTAAGAACAAGATGGGTTTGTTGGTGTTGCGCAGGATTGCTATCAATACCAATAAGTCGTAAGCAAGGTTGAGGTAAGCACAAGTACCTATACGGTGAGGTACCTAGGAATGGTAAGGTAGGCAAGGTAAGGAAGGAACCTTTTGACAGGACGGGAACGAGGATCGAGGGTGAAGCGTCACGCGTGGTTGTAAAGGAGTGGGAGACAGCCCGAAAGTCAGGTAATTAGGTTCCCTGAGCCGGGGATGTTTGCACGCCAGCTTCCCACTTTGACCCGGGGTATCGCAGTCTCTGGGCACCGCGTCGACGGATACAGACATTGCAGGACAGGGGGGAGGGCAGACGAGTGGGGTGCCCACTGGCCACTGCCATGTGCGTTTCCATTTCCAACTTGTTGCCTTTTCTCTTTCCATCTTTTTTACTCCGTACCTGTCCTTAATCGTTATCTAAATGAAATGTCTTACTGGAGTCTGATTGCAATGTAGTAGCATCCCATGTCATGGACAAACGTGCACCGTCGTCCTGTCTCTGGACCGTTGCGCCTTCGACTCCCTCGTACCTCAGCTTAAGGTAGATTTGCGCTGAATCTGATGTTTCTGACCATCACTGTGCTATGCTGTGCTGTGTAATGTGCGCGCGGGTGCCGCTGCAAGAACGAACCTGGGCAAGCCGCAGCGCAACACGGACTGACGAACAAGGAGCTGCGCCTGCGGTCTGAAGTGAGGTGCAGGGTGCCCTCGTCGACCTAGCGCAGCTGGACCCTGAATTGCGCGTCTACTTTGGGGGATTGGGATCGTCCACCCTAAGGCACCTTGGGTAAGTGGTAAAGTACTTTGCTTATTACCTAGCACGCCTAGGTAGGTAGGTAGGTAGGTGCCTTGAGACAATGGATTGAACCTGTATGAACTTACAGTGGCCAGCCTCCAGCTATCCAGGTGAGTGAACCGTCACGAAACACCAAGGGGCATCTCATGAACTGTGTCACCAATTATTCCAACACATCACGGTATTTCTCATCTGGTCCCTCATGCAATACGTATCTCATCAAGACAAATATGTTCACACGGTCATGGAGGAGTAAAAGACACTCAAGGTGGCACATGGGCTGAGAAGGGTTTCTTCCTCTTACACTTGACTTGGTCATAAATCTCACTTGGTGGTATTGCCTCATTTCCTCTTAGATCTTCCGTCGTCGCAAAGACTGGAAAAAAAAGAAGACGAAGGCCAAGAAAAGCTCCCAGCGCTACGCGTCAGGCCCCGTCGATGACGTAGCCGCCCCTCTTCAACACCACCAAACGGGTGACATTCGCTGCAACCTGACCATCAAACACCTGGGGACCCGTTTCCCTTCCAAATTCCACCTCACTAAGCTAGGTAATTACTGTGTCACTGTCCATCCGTATGAACTCTCCTACGGCACCTTACCTACCTTACTTTAGTACGGATAGGCATTCCCGATTCCCAGTTCTCCCTCTGGCCTCTGCATCTTCGTAGCTCGACGGATATCCACCAACCCGTTACTAGTCGCCCGCGTCAAATCATCTTCACCATGGAACATGCTGTCACCAACATCACACACCTCAACCAAAGCAGCAGCACGATCCTACCATCTCGCAAGGACGTGACGCATCCGTCCCACCCGGCCGGGCCGTCCAGTATGTATTCCCATCCAGAGAAACGCCACATCAACCATTCACGTGCCACTGAACCAGCAACACCCTGAACCTCTCCAGCTGAACCTGAAGTTCACGGCCCAATCAACGCCCAGCCGCAGCACACACAACCCACCTGAGCTTAATCGAGGTCATGATCGTCTCACACCCACCCTCAGCCAAGTGTCGTTTTCAAGAAGAAAAAAGAAAGAAAGAAAGAAAGAAAGAAAAAGGTTGCCGATTGCCAAGCACCCCAACTTCCTTCCTCATCAATCAACCATCCTTTTTCCTGTTTTGTTTCTCCGTGTTTATCGCATTCTGGCTGCAAACAATCCCCCGAGCCCCCCGGGGCCGAGTTCCATCGGCATGCCCGGGCAGTGCCTCCAAGTTTGAGCTGTGTGCTGACAGGAGTGTGGCTGCGTGGGGGGGAGAGCTTGCCCATCGGACATTCACGAAACCCCTCCATCCGCTGTGATTCAACAACGGTCGACAGTGGTGAGTGCAGCCGTCTCTTCAGACGTACGAAATTTTGATGTACTGGAGCGACACCTAGAACAACACACATCAGCACTATTGCCACACGATTACTTAGTGGATTGGAAGTCTGCGTGGTGTAGTCTGTATCGCCTGGTCTTTCGACGCAGCAAGGCAACACACCCACTAACTCACTGAGATCAAATTCTGCCCTTTGATCACCACGATATAGCCAACTCTACTTCCCTTCACCACCACATACGACCATACCCATTGGAAAACTCGGGATCCCGTCCGCTCTCCCATAGATAAGCCAATGAGGGCCGGATTAGTAGTTGGGTCGGTGACGACCAGCGAATACCTGGTGTTGTATGTTTTTGAGGTTTTGCTCCATACATCGTGAGATTGCGCGGTAATCTAAGTTCGCGAATCTGCGGTTGCTGCATACTGACCATCCACAACATTTTTGGGGGAACATTTTGCAGGGTAATGGAAATGTGCTTCCTTTTTTACGATTTTCTGTTATCTTTGATTGGATTGGTCTCAACTCCGCGCCATATTGCCTGCAAAGCACACACGATCCTCCTCGATTTAGGTAGATAGAATATTCATCTGCAGACTTCTTCCGTGTATGCGGAACATCCAAGCACGGAAACCTGACCTCGAATGAACCCTAAGTGTTGTTTACCCGTTGTTGTCCATGATGCCGAGTCTGTGCCTCTAGGTTTACGAGTAAAGTTGAAGTTGGGAAGTAGCGGACATATAGCGTTCATCTCATGTTGCTTCGAGATGAAGTGAATCTATCTTAACTCCGATCTCACCCTTCGATACTTCCTAGTGACGTCCGACCAAGTCTTCAGATCCAGCACAGATGTTGATGGTGAATAACACATTCATTAACGCACAAACGCACACACACATGGTTGAATTTCGATCTTCATCTCATCCACTCAAAATGCGTAAATTTTGCAGCTGCTAGGTGGCGGTAATACCGTCTTGGGACTGAGTATAGCAGTCCTCGGGATCCCAAACGCCATGATATGCTATGACCGTAACCCGAACGCTCGACGCCATCCTTAACGTTGCGATTGCTATGCCTCCTCTGGTTTCCAAGTTCACAACTCCAGCCCATATCGTCAAATCGAGCAAACACCTGTTCCAATTCATTTCGTCGTTTGATCCGGCCGCCAGGACCAGGCCAGCTCACATCCAGATCTCTTTTCAAGCCTCTGGCATAGGGGCACTGTCCGCTACGGGCTCCAAAGGTTGGAGCTTCGTCTTTCTCCGTGGCGGCGGGGCTTTTGGTGGTATCTTCTTATGTCCATTCAAATGCAACGTCGTCGTCGGTCCGACCGGCACGCCATGTCGGTGTTTTGGTACCTCGGGCAACGGCTTCTTCGGCCGCACAGCGCCTGCCCCGGCCTTTGCCTCACCTTGTTTGGCTTCGGCGTCTGCCTCGGCCTTGCGACTCGGGGTGATGACACCCGGTTTCTCCATGACGGCGGCGACGTCGACAACACTAACGCTGCTCGCCGTGTCCGAACGTGTGAGACTGATCCCCAGGAACTTCCGAGCCACCTCTGCCTCGCCAGAAGCCTCCTGGTCGACAAGCCATTTCACTTTCGAGACTCGGTCGACTAGACGCACCGTCGTTTCGTCCGCAGGGGCAAAGTGAGAATTTCCATAACCACCCAGAATCCTCAAGACCTTGAGTACCTCATCACGCTTGTAGTGCGGCGGGTGGCTCAGTTGCGTGTGCGCCAGGAGTGGGTACAGGACTCGGAGGTATGTGTGGCGAAGCGATATCTTTTCGTCTGGCAAATCCATCAGGTTCCTAATGATAACGTCAAGGAGAACCTTGAGGTCATTGGTGTAGAAATATTCATATGTGGCTTTGGTTGTAAATAATAGATAAAGGAGTTTCAGGATCAAGAGTTGCAGGGACGTCTCCGTCTCACGATTCAAAAGTAAAATGATGTTCTCTCCGAATGTGCGGAACGAATCGCCGTGGAGACTAAGGCACTTGATCACCCTATTCGTGAGAGGGGCTGTGGGCGAGTTCGGATCTGAGGCGACGTCGGTGGATGCGAGCATGTATTGTTCGTTGAGAACCAACTGTTTTCATATTCGTCAGCGCCAGTAACGAGCAGGAGAGAACACGGCGAGGAGAGTTATACCAGCACTCGGATAATTGGATAGTGATATGGGTCGTGAACGTCGTTGGATAACTCCTCGATGATCTGGAAGAGGTATGCAATGAAGCCATCGTCGACCTGGAGCAAGTCGGCGGTGCGCAACCTTTCGACCCGGGACATTTCGTACATCAGCTCCAGAAGCAAGCGATGCAGCCTCAGATCCTGGTCTTTACGTCCGTTAATCAGCTCGAGGAGGCGAGGGAAGCACGCCTCCTCGATCATACGAGAGTATAAGGCCTCATCGGCGTGGCCGTCGAGCAAAAGGAATAGTACAATGGCGTGCAGCGACGGGGGCTCATCCTCCTGCAAAAGGCTGTAGACGATCTGGTTGCGAATGTAGTCCTTGTTGTCTTGAAACAGCTTGCATTGCAGTAGCTTCTCGCAGCAGGTGGCGACATCATTTTCGTTCTCGGGGAACTTGTCTCTGAACCTCGAAGTAAGATAGAGCCACGATCGCAGGGTTTCGTCGATTAAGTCGTGGGACTGGTATTGGGTAGTGACGACGTCGTCGAGCTCTGCAGTTGACGACGAGACTCTGGTCAGCGACAAATCTTACGATGCGCACAGTGTGCGACGTAGGAAAGGTAAGGTCTGGGAGGAGACGAAGTAGACAACATCATGAACAGTAAGGCGGGGGAGGATGGAAGAAGCAACGAGGGGTTGGATTTGGGGGCGAATTTGGCTGACCTTCCCAAAATTGGTGCTTGGTCTCGAGAGACTCGTATAGATCGAAGTCGGCCATGATGCTAGAACCACCGCTGATACGTGGGTGGAATGGTCTGCATCACCGGCGCAGTGCAAACAGCGACTGCTAAAATATGGGAAGAGGAGTAGAAGAAGAAGAGAAGCGTTGGATACTCGGTGGGATGAAGATGAGGCCGGCTGGAGTTTCGACTCTTTGGGATTTGATACACCACATGGCTTGACAACAAGGTCCCCCTCTTCAGGTACCTAGTCAGGCCAGGGCAGCCTGGGGCCAGGCCCGAGCTGGATGAGGTAAGGACGGACGGTCCACCCTTGAAGCACTGTACAGGCCCACTGAGCGGCAGCGGCAGCGGCAGCGACAACACACTGAGTCCTGGACGGGAGTTGGTTGGCGGCTGCCATGCAGTGAGGGGACATTTTTTTTCTATTTCTTTTGGAGTGAAGGTGGGGGAAATGTGAAGCGGAGGGTGGGGATGGAGATGGAGGGGCTGGGGACACCGATCTTCCGCTGTAGTCGCTGCTCTGGTGACAGCGCAAACGTGCACCTGATCCCATGCCGCCCTCAAGTTCTTGCATGCCCCTCCTTGCTTGTTGTCTCTTCATGGCGACTCGTGCCTACCATAGAGAAACATTTGCGACCTTTCCGAGTCTGCACAATAAGGCCTGTCACAGGGTCACCTGTCAAAGCCTCAGAGGTTCATCATGTAAAAATATGCTGCGAGCTCTATGTATAGCGTGTATCTCGTTCAATAATTACCTATTAAGACACAAAGACTAAAGGCATGGAAACACAGAAATTCGTTGAATAAGAGGGTATTGTATCCGTGTCGTAACCATTCCCAAATGCTCCAAATACTCTTAGTACCCTTGCGCCAAATAACGCCTCTAATCGGACCGCTCATGAACTGTTGCCGACCAATTTTTCCAAAGTCTCCTCCCAGGTATCCTGCTCCTCATCGGGTCTTTGGTCGTCGTCATACACCTTGACCTTGTCGGCGTACTCCTTAATGTTGCTAACAACATAGTCGGTAATCGTATTTCCCTTGCCCGCCGCGATCCTCAAGATGAGCTCGTTCAGATGTTGCCGCCCGAGAATATCCACGTGGTCTGCCGTCTTGGGTCCTCCACGGGGATTGAATCGCTCGGGTTCGTGCTCCATCTCGACAACCGTCACCTTGACACCGGCTGGGTTGTACCTCTTGTAGTTCCACCCGCGGTTACACATGTATCCCGTGCTGAGAAGATTTACTGTTCCGTCGCCCTCTCCCATGACGACACCATGATCCACCTCTCCCTGCGTGAGGGTTGTGTCGATTGTGATGTTCAGGTTCGTGAGAGCCGGTGCGTCTGGTGACCGATAGTAGTAGCCTCGCTCCGTTGCCTTGCCTACACCGTAGAAGCAGTAGATCTTGAGGCTCGGTGCCAGAGGCAGACGTGTCTCCAGGGGGTTGATCCATTTGTTTGGGTCTTTTTCGTTGGCGTCGACCTCGGCTTGAGTGTGTGCTACACCATGGGAATAGGCACCCTTCACATTCCTCGAGTACCACTCCTCTGTAGTGTTGAAGAGATAGTTCATGGCTGACTCGACCGTCAGATTCCGTTCTGGAGTTGTCCAATTCATGCCGCTACGGAAATTGAGGAGAGAACCGTAAGACAGCTCCTGATCCGGCTTGTCATCAGGTGCCCATGTCGAATTGCCCCAAACAGCATCTCCTCCAATGGGAAGCATGGAAGAAATGCCAGGCATTGCTCGGAAGAGCTGGGCTCTTTCGTCTTTGCTCAAAAACTTCTCGAGGCCGTACACGGCAAAGGCGTTCAGCTGAGCTGTGTCTCTCATCTCACCTGACAAGACAGCTGTCAAGTCCTTGACAGCACCAAGCATGCAGCCACTCACGTTGATCCAAGCTTCGACGTGCTGTTCGACCCAATCATCGCCACCTCGTCCACCACTCTCGGATGCGACCCAGTGGAAGAAGTAGAAAAGGACTTGCCCTCCCATGCTGTGGGACACGAGAACAGCCTTCTTGCCCGAAAACGCATGCGCAGTTTCAATGTAAGATTTAAGCCTCGAAAAGTACTGATCGCGTGTTTCGAGGTTGGGGTACGCCAAACGCCAGTCGTACGCGGCAGTGAAGGAATTAGTCGGGTCGTAGCCTATTGATGCCAGATTCTCGAAAATCTTGTTCCAGATCCAGTAACCGGTGATAAAGAAGTCGGTTGCGTCGAAGCCTTGAGCAGCTCGTAACTTGATATGAGGGGGGTCGAGACCGGTCTCCTGATCCAGCATGATATGTTTCTTCCAGTTTTCCTTGTCGAGGACCAGCGCACGCATCATGCTCCAACTACCCCAGAGGCGCTTTCGGAAATACTGGCGGGAAACGTTGGCCGTGCCCCACGATTCGAGGCCTGTTGAGATGACGCCTGGGACCATGATCATGGGGTGATGGGCATGAAGACCCTCGGCGCGGGCTTGCAAACCTACGGAGAAGGCATCGTAGCTATCGACGAATTCTCGCTCGCCTTGCTTTACAGCCAGCCATGTTAGTTCTAGCCAACTAGATGACGCTCGCTCGCCAAGACGACACCTGAATTGTTACTGACCACAAGCTCCCGCATGTCCTTAACCAAGCCAGCTGGCAGAACATCGAAGAAGCTGTCCATGCTAAGCTCTCCAAGCTCGGGGAAATCTATGAGGTCGTTGCTTTTCGCGAAAAAGCCGGCGGCTATGATTCCAAATAAACTTCCAAGTAAGAAGATGGCGCCATTCCGGCGTTTCCGTGTCTTGGGTTTTACATGGTGAACAACGTGAGCTACAGTCTCGGGTTTCTCGGGGCTTTCGTCTCGAGGGGTCGAAATTTCACTATCGATGTTGCTGTCGGTGGGGATGGCTCGGCGCCTAATAGTCGAAGAAGACATGGTCGCTGTCGCAAAGGGCCGCTACCACGGGGGAAATGTTAGTAGAACGGAGTGAGCCCTTGAAGTCGATATTGTAACAACCCAAAGAGGCCAGGCTATTCCGTGGAAGTAAGGACCAGGCGGCGCATACCTGAGCTTGGGATGAAGTGGAAGCGAGGACGGTGTCAACTGCGCCGTCCTCGTTGGGCGTGGCCTGGTACTTATTGAAAGGCACGTGGGCGAGTGGGCGATGGGACGGTGTGAGCTAAGCGGCGAGCAAGGGGGGGCGACTACCTATGGCAGATCCAAAGCTAGGCAAAGCTTGTTTCGTGATTTGTTGGACAGATAGAGAGGGACAAATGTTGACAAGCAGTCCCGAGGCATGCGGGATTCAGGTGTGCTTGGCCGGGCAATGTTGAGAGCCAAGGAGTCCGGAGCTCGGGGGGTGGGTTGTTGGAGGCGGCCGAGGAACGAGCAAAAAAAGATGCATGAGCTGCTTGACTTCTCCGTGCGGCCCGACGTGACGTCAATCTCCGAGGGGGGCAGCATCTTTTTCCAGCATGCTCTCCGCCAGAAGAGGTACTTGAAGGTAGTGCGTATTTTGGTGTGGTTGTTATGTATCTGGCCTTGTGGTGAGTGCGCCCGGCAGATGCACAGGCACCATGCCGCAATGGAATGCAGGGGGGTCCCACTGAATGAGGGCACCGGTCCCGTCGTAAATCCTTACGCAGTAGGTAACTGGTAACTTGGCACCAAGTAATACCTCAAGTGCTACAGTATGAATTTTTTTTTTTTTGGTTATGTCCCGACGATGCTTATCGCGTAGAAATGTTCCGGAAGCGGTCAAGTCGTTTCCTCTCTCTTTTGGTCTAACTAATCGAATAGAGGTAATGGGCTCTAAAGCAGACCCTGACAAGCAGCCCAAGGGGGCCGACTTGCATGTGATGGGCCTTGGATGAACCCCATTGCATGAACGCAAGCAAGAATTTAAACTTGGCAGATTTGACGGGCAGTACTCTCGCCTTGAGTAGGACTTGAAGTGAATCCTACCTACCAACCTTGTTACGGTCTTCTCTCAATTACCTGGAATATCCAAGTTTGACAACCCTCACAAACACCACCCAGCACACGCTGGCAAGCGTGAGGCGCTGCCATCTCTGGCTTCACCCTAATGCACCTCACTTTACCATGTGCTTACCTCACCTGGTAGAAACCTCACCTCTCCGCAAAGTCGAGTTTCCAAAACTCAAGTAGGTCTGATTAAACCATTCTAGGTATCCAATGAGATGACTGTCGACGTAGCACGAGGGCGGCCGTTTGACATGTGACAGTGAAGGAAATTCACGGCGTTTGGCTGGAAAAGGAATCTCACTGCCCTGAGGGCAACAGGCCGCCCGTCGGTAGACCCCACTAAATGGCCTGCCCGCAAAACTGCCTTGACCTCCGAATCCGACAGGGACGATGGGCGTAGATGGTGGGCCCCCGGGCGGGGCCTACCGTACTACAGCTGGTAGGACACTGAACACCGCACGGTCTGAGCGGAGCTGACTGACCTGAAGCACCGCAGCCAGAACAACTCGACTCAGTTTTAGGTATCGAATGCAGCGTCCCCCGATTCCGACTCCAACTACGCCCATCAACTTGCACCTGCAAACGCACATCTCACGATCCTGGTTTGGCCGGTTTGCACTCGCCCTTGTCTCATAACCCCCAGCCGCGGCAGAGCCGCGCCTCTTCATCTTTTGCATTCTCGTCTTGCCTTCCTCTACAGCAAACCGCGCGTCACATTGGCGACACCCGGCTATTTGCCCGCACTTTCTCTCATCCGCCTCGTCTGAGATCTCAAGACTTCACTTCTTGCTTCTTACTTGCGCGCTATACAGATTGTCATGCCTTGAGACCATTTCAGGTGCCGATATAGGCTTGTGCGCAACCTCTCACCACGAATTTTATAGCTTTGATTTCATATATCTTGCCTACGAAGTCCGACCTCAAACAAATATACCCCGCGAGACAGCAACATGGACGTTTCCAAGGTCGCCCACCTCCCCGCGGATCTGCAGTACATCCAGTACGAGCACGGCCTCGAAGCGAAATACCTTCCAGCTATACGCTCTCTGATCGCAAAGGACTTGAGTGAGCCATACAGCATCTATGTCTACCGGTATTTTCTATACCAGTGGGGCCATTTGTGCTTCATGGTGCGTTACCTTTCTCTCTATTCCCTCTTGTGTATGTGCCATCGCCGTTGCTTACTTGACCACAGACTTTGAATCCCGCCGACGGGTCTCTCATTGGTGTCATCATCTGCAAGCTGGAAGTGCACTCGTCTCACTCGCCGCCAACGCGCCGGGGCTACATCGCTATGCTCGCCGTGGCCTCGCCATATCGCGGTAAAGGCATTGCTACGGCACTCGTGAAGAAGGCTATAGATGCCATGGCCCAACGGAACGCCGATGAGGTGGTCCTGGAGACGGAGGAAACCAACACACAAGCCATGCGTCTGTACGAGCGTCTTGGGTTCTTGCGTTCCAAGAAGCTACACAGGTATTATCTCAACGGCAACAGCGCCTACAGGCTGGTACTGCTGCTCAAACCTATCGACCCGGATGCCGCGTTTGATGATTCGGATGGCCAGTCTCCCTGACTAGGGGAGTATGGGGAAGATCTGCTTCTCAAGTCAAAAAGAATGCTTGATAACACGTGCGGCGTTATTTGACAACAACCGCACCGAAAGGTTAGATTAGGGTTACGTGAGAGCTGGCAGAGTATCGTCGTTGCTTTAGAACGGGATATTGCGTGGGTAGAAACGTTAGCATCACTAGGGGCATGGGTACCGGACTTGGTGGTTTATTGCGTCGTCGATTCTGATAGATGGTTGAGCGTTGTACAAGGGGACAGAGGCATTTTTTTGGCAGGGCGCATGTCGCGATTCGTATTCACACATATGGCATAGGCTCGTGGCAGTACTCTACATGTACGGCTTATGAGAGGTACATAGCAATCTTCATGTACATTAGAGGAGCAAAGATGAGCTGCAGTCCGTCCTCTTAGCCTTGCTGACCGCCGTCGACTCTTTCCGCTCGTTTCTTCGAACCGATTGACCTAGCTTTTCTTCCTCACTCCCAAAAGTATGCAGCCCCTGAGAGGAGTACTGGTCTTTGCGGCCATCGTAAGCCTACACCTGCAAAGCGCCGCGTCATCAAGTGGATCGTATTTAAGCTCCTCTCGGGAAGTGGAAGACCACAAGGCGGATGATTGTCTAGGATAGCACATCCATAGAACTGTAAATCGATGCTTTCAAGCCCCAGTGATTGCCGGAAGCGATACCGAGATACGTAAATGCATCTTGGGCATGTCAGACCGAAAACTTCCTCCGTAATAGGAGGCTTCTACGAACCTGGTTTATAGTAGATAGGGCGTCCCATGGCCTCGACGAGCTTGAGCTCTCTCAACCGACGCAAGACCCGGGTCACATCTGCCATATCGCTGAAGTCGGCCGTATAAACGCATACAATCCGGTCTTTTCGACCGGTAGGGTCGGTATACGGATTCCAAGGGGCAACTTTTGCGGCAATGCCTAGTTCGTTGTTCGCTGTGGCGCTTGCTATGACGTTCCAAACTTCGTTAACATCCTTGGGCTGACAGAAGAGCATCCACTGTTTGACGAGAATGAGCTATCATATTTGGTACGCGCGAGCCTTGTTGAGAGCACTTGCCTTGCCGGCCTTGATCTTGCACATGTGTGCGAGGCCCATGATATCCCGGGTGGCATCTTCTTGTTCTTGCCTCAGCAACTTTGCCTGTACTGCCTTGGATTTGTTGGTCTTTTCGAGGCCTAGCTTGTAGTTGAGTAGGATCTCTAATCTCTCCGAGCCCCCCTCGATAAGGGTATCGAGTCGTGAGCCCTCCTCCTCCGGTGCTTCGTCCTCATTGCCTCTGCTCCGCTGGTTCTGGGCATTGAACCTGTCCTTCCTGCGGATGTACGGATTGCATACAAAGATCCACGGGAACCGCTCGCTGTGCTCCGTCGTCTCGGGAGGCAGACGATCAAGGAAGTCATTGACCGTCTCCGTTAACTGCCACGCGTAGGGAACACCGGCATACGGGTTGTGGAGTTTGGTGCTGTCGAGAGGCTCCTTCTTGACTTTTCTGTCCATCGCCGAGATGGAGGCCGCCGCCGCATTCCTCTCTTCCCACCACTGGGAAACGTCAAATGACGTAACCCGAGACTCTAGGTCGGCGACAATCTCATCGTCCCCTGAGCGCGAATTAGTTCGTCTCGTTCAACATCAATTGAGCCCACAAAGACGCAAACCGTAGAAGTCAGATTCATCAGAATCCATGTTACCCAATGCAAACTCTAGGAAACACAAGAACCAATGCTCAAAGATCACGAACAATAATGAAAGTGCCTTGTCTAGTTGTGAGGAAAGTGCGGTGAACGTTTGCTGTTTCGGAGCAGAAAAAGAAAGCACCACCCCAGTAAAGAATAATGACCATCGACTGTTGTAAAACAAGTACCTTAATATCGACAGGGTGAGGGCAACGTCATCCTCTTATGTGTATGTGCGGGCGGGGGACAACGTGTTGATAAAGTTTAAATCTATTGGAATGAAGGAACAAGGGGATGCTACAGACACCCCGTTGTTTTTGGAAAGGATTGCAACTTCCGAACCGATTAGCGGCTGTCAATCCCGGGGTCGGGGGTTGCGGGATCCTTCCGCCTGCGCCGGGGCCGATAACCCTCCCGGAACTCTTTGGCGAGTGCAGAATCTAAGCACCGCACGTCAAATCTCAAATTCGACTTCCCCCACACGTCTTCCCCGGACTCCAAACTACCTAGGCATTCCATCATCGAAAACCCGAGACGAGACAGCATAGGTCGGTGAGACACCCCGCATTTAGCAATACCTTTCGTCAAACACTCGAAAGCTGGGGATTGGAAGTTTTTCTTTTCCAGCCCAAAAGAGAAGACAACCCTCACACAAACCACAATGGGTGACTCAGCCCCAACCATTACCTCGAAGCAGTCTCTCATCCTCGACTTGCCCCCAAGCTGCATAGAGTTCTGCTCAATACATCCGTCTTATTTCGTAGTCGGCACATACAACTTGGTCAAAGAAGAGGAGGCGAACACTGAGTTGTTAGAAAACGCAGATGTTGCCGTTCCCAAGAAACCTCAAAACCGGAACGGTAGCTTGATCGTATATCGGCTCGTAGACGGCCTTGTGTAAGTCTGCCACTTGCGTACCAAGAAGGATTGTCCTCTTTTCTGTTTGACTTACTCGTTTATAGTCAACATGTGCAAACACTCTTGCACCCTTCAGCAATTCTTGATCTGCACTTCTGCTCATCGTCTGGGCGGGAGGATATCTTGGCTGTAGTTTCGAGCACGGGAACACTTTCCATCTTCAAGTTGGCCCCGGACACCGACGACGCAGAGCCGTTGAAGCATTTGGCCACGAGCAGAATCTCCGATGTACCTGAAGGCGTTCTCTTCCTCTCTGGGGTTTGGGACCCGAACGATGCCGCCTCTATGGCGTTGACAACCTCGTCGGGTGAGGTGCGCATTGTAAAACTCGGCGATTCATGGGAGATTGTAGATGAAGAGGACTCGGAGGCTATTATTACGCATTCTCTCGAGGCCTGGACAGTCGCTTTCTCGCCACCTGACCAAACCACGCCATTCATCCTCTACTCCGGAGGAGACGACTCGGCATTGCGCTACACATCGTATTCTCGCAACGAGGATGCGGCTATCGAGGCTCTGTATGCGCCCCTTAACATCCCCGGCCACGGTGCCGGCGTGACGGCTATCCTCCCTATACCGCTCACTCTTGCAGACAACTCAAGACTACTAGTTACGGGTAGTTATGACGACACAATAAGAGTCTTTTCGGCACAACCGCCGCACGAGACGTACGGTATGCGAAAGGTCAAATGTCTCGCAGAGGAGAACCTAGGAGGTGGTGTGTGGAGGCTCAAGTTGATCGACATGAAAAGCAGTGCTGATCGATGCCGCCTGCGCGTCCTGGCATCGTGCATGCATGCTGGCGCCAGAGTCGTCGAACTCGAAGGCCCGCTAAGCGGCGAAGACTGGGCCGTGACTGTCCTGGCCCAATTCGAGGAACACAAGAGTATGAACTACGGAAGCGATTTTGTGCCGGCATCGGAGAGCAAGCGTCTTGAGTGTGTATCGACGAGCTTCTACGACAAGCTTTTGTGCCTGTGGGAGGTAGAACTAGCCTAGGTCAAGGTGGAAGAATGCAAAGCAAGTAAAATTGACAGCCTAGCTATGATGCCTAGTCTTCCTTCCAACCCCATTTGCCGACTTGATGTACTAGGTATGTCTGGGGAAGACAGGGGATGGTATTTGTGCTTAAGATCAAGTGCCTCAGACAAGGGGTTTGCCATGTTGAAGACAGGATTTGCCTGTAGTTTCTATGCATACTCGCGCAATTAGGCTGATGTGATTTCCGATGAGACGGTCCCATCATTGAAGCAACTTGCGTAGTCTATAAACAGACATGTCAGATACCGCATTGCGGCGTCAAGGGGTCCTCATGCATCCTTTCCCGCAATTGGATGATAGCCAATTCCTAAAAACGTGGGGGGAGGTACGGATATTCGATTGCCAAATGGCGGGGTATTTCCCTGGGTACGGTAGGCATGCATATACCAAGGCTAAGTTGGCTACCCGGTAGCATGGCAAGGTATGAAGATGCCGAAATTAAATAACGTAGATTCACGAGAACGCATCTGCCTAGGCGAGGTGATGTTAGTTGAGGTGGGGTGACAGGTTCTCTCCGCATTTCCCATGTTTTCGTCCGACTCCCAACACATGGGCACTTGTGACATGGGACTTGAAGATAATTGGGGGTATCTTTGGAATGCAGTACCTCACTTGAGATGGGAGAAATGGATGATGCAAAACATGAACCGTCCTGTGTGCATCGCGACGTGTAGTCTCCTGCTTTATTGCCTGCTTCCAAGTCGGTCAAGTAAAGGCTCAAGGCAGGGCAAAGCAGGGTTTCATTGCGTTAGGTACCTACCTAGTAAGTCAGGTACGGACCTGGGACCTGTGAGGTGAGTCTGAGATGGCCCAGCCCCAGGTACACGGTCACCCCCCGGCCCGAACAGCACAGCACCGGGGACAGCGCATCACAGCAGCAGCAGGGCACCCGACAGCAACCATATGGAACCTTGCCCTGCGGTGGGCGGAACTGCTGAGCGCGTCGGACCTGAGGTACCTGGGGCGTGGGCGTGGGTCACCTTACACCTTGGGCTCACCTCACCACCTGCCTGCCTTAACGCCGCGCCAATTCCCACCTTTTAGCTTTACTTTCTGTCCGCCTCTGACGATGCAATTCAATATTGCTTCTTGCTCCTGCTGCTGCTGTTGCTAGTCCTTTAGCTTCTACCTCTGTCACGGCTGCTACACGCATACCATTTCCGCGCAGCTCTCAAGATCGACACTCGCTTTTGCATCTGCGTACCTCACCTTAACCAATCCCAGTCTAATCTCTCTGCTTCCTTCACTACTGCCGCCCCCCGACAAACTTTCCGCTGCTCAGCTTTGTCTTGCATATCCTTCCCACCGCATCAAGGTCAGAACAAACGACCTTGATAAGTCTTGACCAAGAACTTGTGGCAGGTACAGAGCTTCCGGTACGTCCTTGCACCCCAGTGTATGCATGTTCTGTAATGCACTTTCCAGTGTAGTCTTATCCTTTTCCTCTTCTTTGCCATTCGACGGTGGCCGTGGCTAACTCTAATCTCGACTTCTTGGGCAGCATTCCTCACCGAGCTTGCACTTCGATCTTTCCTCCTACCTGCTCCTCTCACCGTCAGGTTCCCTCGAGTCCACCTCCCGACGAATGAACCAGCATTAAGTCACCTGCTGGACAAGCAGCTTCCACGGCTGGACACTTTGCGGTGTACTGCGACCGACGGAACATATCATGGACGGCCGGACGCCCAATGGCGCAGCCGGTATGGCTCAGAACACTACTTCCACCAACGGTGGAAACCCCGACATCATCTCCCAGATCCACCAGGCCCTCGAGGTCATACACAGTCCTTACTCTTCCAACGAGTCCCGCCGAGACGCACAGCTTTTCCTCGAGAATATCAAGGGCATAGACGAGGCCCCCTTCCACGGATTCACCCTCGCATCCAACAAGTCGCAGTCCCCCGTCGTGCGCCACTATGCCCTCTCCTTGCTCGAACACGCAATCAAGCAGAAATGGGCCGAATACAACGAGCAGCAGTCTACCATGCTGCGCGAATGGGTTATGGAGCTTTGCCGCACCCTGTCAAAGGAAGACCCGCTATATATTAGGAACAAGACAGCTCAGCTGTGGGTAGAAGTCGCGAAGAGATGCTGGGGCGCCGAGTGGATGGATATGGACGAGCTCTTGGTACGGATTTGGCAGATCCCTGACTCTCCTGTCCACAAAGAGCTCGTCCTTTTCGTGCTTGAGACCCTGTCCGACGAGGTCTTCAATGGCGACGATGCTGTTGTTGCCATGCGCGAAGGCGTCCTCAGCAGAAGCTGCGTCGAAGTCTTTACCCCAGCTTCCGTTCTCAGAGAGGCATTTCCCAACAGAGTTGCAGGCCCCGAAGTGCGCTCTGGGGAAGAAGGTTGGCTAAGCAGGGTATCCGAGTTTCTCAGTCAATGTCTCGACGGTGACGCACCAAACAACGACCAAATCCGCTCCTGCGCCGTGAAGTCCTTGACTGTGTTCTATTCCCTCATGCCATGGGCCATCCCAAAGTCTGTTGCCGTTGCAAACTGCGTTCCGGTCATGTGCAGGGCTCTTGCAACTCCCGAGGTGTCCATTCAAAAGGTAGCAAGCAGTCCGTCTTGTGGTGCTCGTTCTGCCGTTGAAAAGGAGCCAAAAGCTAACATCGACTAGGCCTCGCTGGAAGCTCTGCATGCGCTCTACTCCCGTTCCAACTTTTCAGAACAAGAGTTCAAGGACCTTGTCGCGCCCATGTATGATGCTAGCCAAGTAGACCTCATGAAGAGGCTCTTTGAGTGGTCTGCTGTGGATGTGGAAGACATTGACGAGGACAAATACCAATTCGGCAAAAAGTTCTCAGAGGTGCGTCTGTCATGGTGTAGAAGCCCCCCCCCAAGTTACTAATTGCTAGCAGATGCTGTCCCTTCTCGGCAACTACCTCGACCGGCGGTTCTCTGCCATATCTACAAACTCGGATGTCAGCGGTTTTCTCAACCTGCTGCTGCTTACCGTTCAGAGCCAGAGTCTCATCATCGCGATTCCAGTCCTGGCAACCTGGACACGTCTCCTCAATAACAGGCTAATTGGACAAAGCCCAGCCAACAGTCATCTCGTTGGGCCTCTTCTTGAAGTATGCGGCTCTCGCCTGATACGCTACGAGAATCTGCCCGAAGACACCCAAGACCAGACCTTTATGTTCCTGATGGAGGATACCGATACCGTTCCCGAGCGTCACGCATTTCTCGGCAACTACCGAAGATACAGCACTCAAGTCATTGAGACCATCGTCCAGCTCAAGCTATCCGACGCAGTATACCACGTTCTTGGTCAAGCGGAACACGTTTTGCAGCATCTATATGACGAGAGCCCGCCAATGAATGGTGAGTTGACAGGCATAATCCTTGAGCGGTAGCCAAAGAGCAAAAACTGACCTTCCAGTCGCGACGTATTTTAAACACTCTATGCCTGTTCTTCGTGTCGATGCTCAGTTTACAGTCATCGAAGCCGCACTCAAGGGCTACATGAAATGGAGAGCAAGCACCACTCAGCAAAGCTTACCAGACTACGTAGGTGACGAAGTCTCCGATATTCGAATCAATGCTGACTTGCTTCTAGGAGCAACAGCGTGCTGCACTAGAGAGGGATTTGGAGTCGTGGTGCACCAAACTTCTGGAGATGAAGTTCGAGGATCCTCTGATTCGCAAGAGAGTTTTACAGCTGTTGGTCGCCTTCTCAACAACAGCACTTGACAAGAAACCAGGCTTCATGCTCAAGGTTCTCGAGCACATTTTGATGACCTGGCCGGCGCCCCAGCCGGAACATCGTGCTTTCAATGAAGCGATCAAGGACTTCCAGTCTGAGAGCATGGTAGAGTTGCAGAGGCTAGCGTCCAAGGTCCCTGATCACTTGCTCGCGGTTTATGATCAAATCGAGGCAAAGGTTAACGACATGATCTCGTCTGGTACTCTGGATGAGAAACGCCAAATCGCTTATCAAAGCTTCCTCTTCATCATCATTCACCGAGCATCCAACATCGATCCGGCCAAACAGGTTGAACGACTCCAGCAATTCATCAAGCCTGTCACATCCTCATGGCAGAACCAAGAGCTGAAGAACGCATTGTCATCGTACTCTGGCTTTTGTGAATTGATGGCCTTGGACAAGGCAAAGAGATACCTGATGAGCCATCGCGTACATGAAGTCAAGGAATGGGGTTCCTGCGAGTTGGATGCGGAGGGTTTGGCTCTACAGGCTGAATTGGAGGAAAGGCAAAAGGTTGGTAGAAGCGAGACACGTCCAATGTGGTGTTATGCTTACTTGTCTACAGATGTTGCCGCTCAGGCCTACCAAGTCTTTCCTATCATTCTCTGTCGAGAAGCTTGAGAAGACGTCGACGCCATTCCAGATCTCGTACCAGCTGTGGAATGACAGCTTTCCGCTGATCCTTCCGGATCTTTTGCAGTTCCTCAGGTAAATTCCGCTTCATCACTCGTGGTGTTCGTCGACTGACAGGCGTTGTAGCCATGCCCACGCCTCCCACAACCCAGATAACTGGACAGAACTGCCCAACGAGATGAAGTCTGTTGTTGGCAACGTGCTCAGCGACCGTTTCTGGCAAGCAGGCATTTCAGAGGGCAGCAAAGATGAGTTCTACGCAAGGGTCATGGATAAGAAGAACACACTCGAAGGTCTTGCATCGACGATCCGCGGAACCGTAAGGTTTGTAAGGGAAACTTGTTACGCGATCATCTACTGCATGAGTCGTTTGGAGATGCAGTTTTACGGCTTCAGCGAGCTGCCCGGTCCGCTTGCGCAAGCACTCTTCCAGAACTCATTCCACCTGTCAGCACATCAGCAAATCAATCTGCTCAACCTCGTCAGGTATCTTGTGGATGACTGTCCCCTCGAGCAGCGAGAGCATTTCCTACCCCCACTTCTAGCTGCCTGCTTCCAGCAAATGGACGCCAAGATCAATGCCGAATGGGAGAACTTGGAACGTCAGCAGGCCATACAGGCAGCTGCCGATGCTCTGACGGAGGAAATGAAATCAGAGAGCATCTTGCGCCAAGTCACCTATACCGCAGTCATTATGGTGGCGGATTTCTTGGACCCTACGAAAAGGAGTAAGTTAATCTTCCTTCTCCTTTCTTCCCAGACTTGATCCTCGCCCATCTCCTCTTTCTTCCTCGGTCAGATTGTCGCAGTCTCCCTCCAACCGTTTGCTACTCTAGGATCCCTTTGGGCCGTTCTGTAGTAGACTATCTGCCTGCTACCCCGCTCCTCATCCTCGTCATTTCCCCGTGTGCCTCGGCTGGGAGCAGACGCCGGTGGGGATGGCAGTGCTGGTTCGAGGGTTTTGGAGAGACGGTATACATGGCGAATAAGCTGACATGGAAATCTAGACCCCCCGCCATTGAGATCTCAGAACGGTCAAGAGCAATCACGGAAGTATCCATCACTTAGGAAGTTTTGCCTGATGCAGTCGACCGTAGTTGAGCCATTGCTCCTCTTCTGCACGCACGCCATCCGCATGCGAGACACTCGTTGCTGCAGCATAATTCTGCGAGTGTTCCGTTCCATCGTCCCAGACTTCACCGTGGCTGAGCCACTGTCGCCCAAGTCTTTACCCCAAGATGGTGCTGAGGTGGCACCGTCCAGCAGGGACCCTTACCTCGATACCTCGCCAGTATCTGCGGAAGCAGCTACTGCCATCAGGGAATACATAGCTTCGGACGTGCTCCGGGCTTGCATTACCTCCTTCCATGAGCCCTACTTTGTAGATCTACAAAAAGACTTGGCGTCTCTGATCGCTGCCATAGTGGTTTACTATAGCCCTGTCACGAGCACCCCGCGCGACATACTCATGTCCCTGCCTAACATCAGGCAAGCAGATCTTGACAGACTCAATGACTTTGTGGCCAAGCCAGCCTCACACACGCGGCAGCAGAGAGCACTTGTGCTTGACTTGCTCAAGGACCTCAAAGGAGTCAGTATTGCCGAGATGGGAAAGCTCCCCAAGAACAGCGGCTTCGGGCGCAGCAAGAGGTCAAATCGTAGCAAGATGGCTCAGGAGTTCATGACACCGGCCAACGAGTCGAGAACACGGGGCGGTGGGGTTGCTGATGGGGGGCGTGCCACACCAGACGCCTTGGAGGGGGTGGCCGGCCTTTTCGAGGGCTGAGAAACCAACGGGAACCTACCTT
Source organism: Colletotrichum abscissum (assembly GCF_030869225.1). Lineage (NCBI taxonomy): Eukaryota > Fungi > Ascomycota > Sordariomycetes > Glomerellales > Glomerellaceae > Colletotrichum > Colletotrichum abscissum. The sequence continues at coordinate 713,173 of NW_026849988.1, read as the reverse complement.
GAGGGAACCTACCTTGAGGATGGAAATGCACCGTTATCCGGCAAAGGCTATGTGCGAACATGTGCCCCGTCTCGACCCGGCCATCTGGCCAGCAGTTGATGGATGGGCGTCCAACGATCTGGCCGAATCGAGAGTGATTGGATGGGTATCGAGGTGGGCTCAAAATACCACCTGGGCTGGATAACTAGAAAGAAAAAGAGTATAGATATGTCATGGGCTGATGGGAAGGACTAGGATCCCAGCCATGCTTTGGAGGATTGAAAAGATACCAGTTTTTTCCCAAGGACCGTAGTCCCCCCCCCGCTTTAGAGTTTGCCGTACCGTTGAGCTGATAGTATGAAGAGTTACGGATACAGCAACGGTGAGACTACAATGACCCAGATCGAAAAGTGACGCGCATCAACATACAACGTACTTGCCTGGAGGTTTAACAGGCACGCTGGCAGCATCTGCTCAGGCCTTCCCAGAGCAGAAAGGCCCGCCATGGCGTACATTTGACAGCGTCGGGAGTTGAGATGGTCGGTGGGTGGGATGCGGCTGCAGTGCTGCAGGTGCAGGTGGTCGTATGTAGTCCGCAAGCATTTCCAAACTGAGATAGCTTCTCATCCCGGGATCCGAAAGAAGAGGGACCCTCCCTTCCCCCCGTGCTGCCCTCCCCTCCCCTTGCCATGCAGGACTGGGCAATTTTTTTTTTTTTTTTTATTTTTTGACTGGGACTGGCTACATGGTACATGATGACTTGGGTATTGAGGAACTCGGGCACGAGGGAGGTCGATTCACCCAAGGGAACCGGTATAAGACTGGACGGGGAGACCCCCCGGGGCGAATGGTCATTGCTGCACGGCCGATTCGTACCTTTGGGGCGACAGATGTACCCGTGATTGAAGCCCCAGAACATGGTTTGGAAGAGAGAAAGATCCCGTCGTCTAAACTGGGAGGTCAATAGTAGGTGCATCTGCCCATCTCTGCTCTTAACCTTACTACGCTTACTTTGTTGTATCCGCAGCCGGGACTTCGGGACGGGAATCAAAGGGCACGAAGATCCGTAGAGACAGGGACCCCGAGGGCCCAGGGCCAGGGCCGTGGCTGTGAGGAGCAGCAACTTGGCAAGAGGAGCGGCGGGTAACCCGACGATCAACCTCGGCGATCGCATCGCATCACATTGCATGGAATCTAGAATTGGTGCTACACGGCCGTGTTTTTTCTTTCTCTTTCTTTCTCTTCGTACATTGCATCCCCTGTCCTGGAGGTAGTCGGGTCATTCTTGTTTAGTTTTCTCAAGGAGAAGGGGGTCAAAGGGCGAGGAACATTTGCACGCATGAGCTGTATGACGGTGGGGTTCGTCGAATCGTTGGTACTACTCCATGAACCACATTGTCGTCTATTAGAAACGGCGGCGGGAAGACAAGATTTCTTGTTCTCGGGGAGATTTGCGCCCCTCTCTGCGTGGAATGGTTTCCCTGGCCTCGAAGTACAAAGTAGGTGGAAGATGCCGAGGCGATACAAAGAGTCATCATCATCACCACCCTACGGATATTGAGCAACTCCAATCATCCACTAACCTACCATGTTAATAAATTTCCAGGCACGCCAGGTCACCACGTGTTCATCAGGAGAGAGGGGCGGAAGGTAATTGTCTTGGTTTCCCTGGAATCCCTCCCACTACCTGTCTTCGGCCGAGGCATTGAAGAGATGAAGTTGTGAGACGAGGAGGGGAAAACGATTCATCGGCACTGGCTCGCCACACACGCGTACACACAGACACACCATCCCGCCTCCAGCCCCGGCGGCTAGATCTACTATCAATCTGTTTGGAACCGTACTTCAATTTGCCATCGTTGAGCTGAACCGGCATTTCGTTGTTTGTGTGTTTGTGTGGTTTGCTATACGCCTCGGCAAGATGGCGTCGCAGAGCTCCGGGAGACGAGCAAGTAGTTCATTTTCCTGTCCCATCGATTTGGGTCCAAACCTTGGAGTTTGGGGGAGGGGGTGGGAAGGGATCTACCCCGTAAGCTTACCCACATAAGGTATCCTTAGATAGAGGATCGGCGGGCGGCAGACGGCATACACGGATACAGGCATCGAGAATTGGGGGCGATAGTGTTTTGTAAAACGAGAAAACATGACCTTGTCTTGTAAGGTGTTTGTGTGTACCATACCGTCGGCTTTTCGTTGCTGTATGCAGTGACACACGCCCGATGCCCGGAGCCGTATTGGCGGGTCTTACTCTGGGTAGACCACCGATGCGTTTCGGGGCACTCTTTCCCATAGAAAGAGGTGACAAATAATGTCATCGAGAAGACATCCCTTGTAATTTCATTGCGGATTTGGGTACACAAGCCGGCGTGTGAGAGATGTAATGAGCTAGATGGAGTAGTTTGAATACCCGCGCCGTGGTACTTCCAGTGTAGAAACCAGGATAATAGAGGAAAACGGACAAAGGCCCGAGTAAGTGTGCGAGAATGCGAGGAACACTGGAAAGGTCCGACGGCGCGTTCTAGAGATCCCGTCTCCCGATAGACAGGGTTGGAAGAGCATCATGCGGCATGATTTACTCATGGGACGAAGCACGACCTAGGGCTGTATCGGTAGCCAACAGAAAACCATGGAAGAAGCACTGAACCAATCGGCCGATGAAGCTATTTATTCAACGAGACTGGGATATGGCAAAGTCCCATCTAACGTTTAACGCTCGTTGCGTCTTGACTTTGCAGATTACCTCATCTCTCGTTGTCGTCAATTGACTGTGAGTTTATTTACCTTGGCAAAGCAAGGTTCCCGTGTTTTCCGGTTAAGCAGCCTGACCGTGAACCCAACCGACGATGAGCGTATGGAGTAGGCTTGATCAGCGGCTTTCGCGAAGTTGAGGTGAAAAGCGAGGAGTTTGTTATACAAGCCGGCGAGGAGTATAGCCTGCTGCCTCATCGATTGTCTATGCGTGGATGACGGAGAGACGCCTGAGAGATGACAGCATTCGGCCAGCCTGGAACGATAGGAAGACGCGGTCCGTGCAATGCGAAATCCCGGAGCCGCGAGTAAGATAAGTGGGATGACTTGCTTAAACTCAAGATTCATTAGTCGAGTGAGTTCTTGGATGATCCAGCTTACATCCGCAACGGATAGGCTTTCCTGTATATGGGGATGTCTTGTGCTGCTGCTGCTCTCAACGGTTCACAACATGTAGATATCATGTATCCCTGGCACAGATACACTGTACAGGACATTAGATGCGAGGTATCGGTCGAGCTTGATACGCTGGAGCCGTTGGTTTTGGTTTAGTACATCCATTCACATGGATACTCAAGTCGCAACACGCACGAAGACTTTGGTGACCCCACAATTGAAGAGGATGGGACGTTGTCATAAATGACTGGTAACATGCAGTCCACCTTTGCCATCCCCTAATGCGTAAGCCCAGGCCAGGGTTCTGGAGCCGAATCGAGGGTGTATCCTCATACACCTCTGTACCTCTTCTGTGTGGACTTGGATGTATCGGGTGATCGGGTGGTGGTGTAGGCGTGCTAGGTATGAGTGGTAGGCCCCGCGGTGCCGTCAGAACGATATCTGAAGATCTGAGAGAAGCAGCGTGGTTCGCTGTGATCGACCGACCAAGCCTGGCTATTTCCGGAGACTGCGAAGATAGCCAAGGGGCCTTGGGGGCCTGGGCTGGCTGCGGAAGCTTTCGATCCTGGGCGTTTGGTTGACTTTCTTCCGGCCTGGCCTGACGAACGTGTTTATTTACCAGCGTCGGCCTGATAAAGCCTCAATGATGGGTGAAAACGACACTTGTAGCTCGGGATAGGATGATTTGGAAAGAGGGGTTCCCATGTAGATTTCGCCGCTGAGCTGACCCAATATGGCTTCATAGCCTTTGATAGATTCTGCGCTTTGGTGTTGAGGCGAACAAAGTATCGGAGTCCGTTGAACGACTGGAAGCCGTTGTCGTCTTGATCTAGTTCGACTGTGCGTCTGAACTGATTAGGCTCTGACGTTTGTGCCGGGCCATACGATAGATGTCAGAAGGGGTTGATGGGCAAGTGACAGGCAACGTTGTTGGATCACTGGGTCAATGGTAATCAAGATACAATTGGATGGCCAAGGAAGGTTTCCGTTTTCCATCGCCGCCGTCGTCGCACCAAGAGGGGAGGAGGGGACCCAAGAAGTGGTCGACTGTGAGTCTGTGAATGAGACATTGAGGCTGCGCAAAGCGTCGGACACACTGTGCTGGCGTGATGGTCTTGTTAACCTAGCCAGCTGACAGGGAATGGTTCAGTGCAGGATTCCTTCCATGCCACTCTATCTGCAGCTGAGGGGGGCTTCTAGCGTAAAGGTAGCTTAGCTTCCACTGGCGATCGTAACATGTTGTCTCCAGTCGGAACTCTTGTCTCGTCTTGTCATACGGTAGCATACCTTGGGGATACATCAGTCGGTGGATCGGAGCGGAGAATGGAAGCAAAAGAAACAAGACTTTTGACTCTGCTTCACAGCGGCCGCCGTACGAGGTCCGTGAGCGGGAGACAGTGCAGTGACATCGCACTTTGTTTGTCCGAGTCGAGTCAACTAGGCTGGATAAGTTGTAACTGTGCGTTGGTCCGTTGGATTGGATTGTGGGTTCGAGATTGAGCTTGTCGACTGTTGTTGGTTGTCTGAGATGACGGGATTTCTGTCAACGGCTTGGCGTGACGCGATTTTCACTTTCTGCTAGTGAGCGGATGCAGTATTTCTGCACCGACGAGACGATAGTTGCAACTTGCGTTGGGGCAGAGGCTTTGTCAACGGTCCGATCCGGAAATGTCAGATTGGTAGATTGGCAGACAAAATATCCTCACGGTGGTAGTCGAGCCCATCAAAGCCGCCCATGCGCAGATAGTACATAGAGACTGGAGACTCGAGACTAGAGAGTCAGAGTCAGACTAGGCCAGAGGGTGATGTGCATTTGGAGGATCCATTCAGGGCATGTTTGCTTTTCCCGCCAGTCATGCGCTCGAAACAGACACTTGTGGCCCGGCTTTGTCTTGTTTTATCTTGTCTTGGTTGTTGCTCTTCCTTTGGGGGCCGCGCCGCTCACCTGTTTCCTGCATCTTAGTCACCAACAAGCTGTCTTGCTGGCACATGTTTCCTCAAGCAGGAGGGATACGGGACACTATGCCAATGTCTCAGTATACTGTCTCGGCTTCACGCCGTCGTCTCGTGGGAATTTGGAAGTGAATCGAGGGGGCAAGGGGATGCCGAGTTGATCCTTCAAGTGGACATCGACATCCTGTACAGATGTTCTATGCTGTGTCTTCAAAGGTGCCTCACCTTTGATAGCAAGGCAAAATTGAGCTTGAAGTCTAACATAGATTATGAGGAAGAGGCTGAGGTGTTCGAGAAAAGATCACCAGCGAGTTCCTGACTCTGCCAAAATGTACGGCGTACATACTAAGGCACTACCGGTACCTGACTACCTAGATCTGTAAGGTAGGTACCTTGTGTGCGGTACCTGACGAGAGAGAACTGTGCCTCTGGGAAAAAGTACTTATATGCCAAGACAACACCGGCGTCCGTTCCGGAAGTAGCCGTCCAGACCTGAATGGCTGCGAATTTTGAGTGTGCAGTGAAACCGTCCAAAGACGGCAGCGCTAGCTGTAGGTACGGACACCTCAGTCCTTGCACGGTACTTTAAATCTTGTACTGTGTGGGTCTTCGTGGTTTCTGCCGTCGAAACTCAACTCTGCCGACTCCTCCGCGCCTTCTTAATCAGATTCCAGAACCCAGAGCCCCGGAGTCCCATACGATGAATGCGGGCAGAGACAACGGCATCCCACCGCCATAGTGTTGGCCTTTCTGCTCGATGTCGTCTTCCAGAGTCGATCCCGTCACCATCCAGCAGTATAAGCGTCAGCCCGTCAGCAGCTCTCGTCCCTAGATTCGGGTCCAGTTGAAGGATACACAACAATGAACCAAATCATGGGGCTAGATGCAAAAGGCCAACCAGCGGCGTGGCAGAAAGCCAGTCAGAGATGCTCAGTTACTACTACTAGTGGTAGGTCACCGATCCAGCTGGCCCGACTCCCCCGATACTCGATGCTGTATCACCAAGATCCCGGGCGTATCCTGGACAGCGGACGAGCCAAGTCAGCTTCACATCCCCTCACTGTCACGCTTTCTGCGACAGCCACCGTTGGCGGGGGCCCTCCGAGTCCCGAGGCTCTTCTCCACCACTCTACAGTACGCAGTGCGTACGAAGTACTCCGTACTCGAGAGTCGTATGGACGATGGTACGGTACAGTTGTAACAAGGTGGACGGAATATTGCCCAGGGGAAGAACCCGGGCCCCAATAACAGGTCGACAGAGCCATGGTGTGCAACCAAAAGCGCCTCTCCTTGGTTTGGGTTCTCAGGAGAGTTACATTCCCCCTCGGTCACTGACCTCTGCTATAGAGACTGAGTGTGCCGCCAGCTCAGATCAGCAACGTCTGCAGCTCCAGCTTGTTGTCAAAGCGGGCTCCCCTGTTTCCTTTCCTTTGGCGGACGCAATTCTGCTTTCCGACCGACTTCTGCCCTCTGGCTTCTGCCCTGCCAGCCTGTTAGTTCTGAGCTAACCTCTCCATACAAAGCAAGGTATCCATACTTGGCTACCGTTTGCATAGTAGCCCGTTTGTATCCCCTGCTTGCTCGTCCTTTGCCCCCACCCACAATGAAAAACCCCATCACCATCATATTCCCCCCTACCCCTCCCCATGCAACGCATCGCCCTGCTACAGGCACAGTCTAGCTACATGCGCCATAACGAAAGGCAAGGTACCTCTAATCCAAGGTCGGGGAGAGGGGGAAGAGAAGATGGAGAGGATGGGAGTCATGTCTTCTGTAGTTCACTGCAGACTCCCTTCATGACCAGTGAGCCAGCGTTTGTAAGGAAAAGGTACTTCTATGATACTTACAGCATGGAAGTTTCTCCGTGGGGCCTACAGTACGCAGCATGTATCTGGCGTTTCCTTGGCCTAGTGCGTAACTGCCCGCACTCAAGAGGAGAACCTCTCGACAAGGGACTGCTATTTGCCTGACGCGACTTCACAAAGGACTCAGAGACTGCTAAAGCAATACAGTAGAGACTGGCAGAGGGCCCCCCCCCCTTTTGAACGGCATTTCCCGTCTCTTCCGCGTGTCTTAATCTCTCTGCCGATGCGAATATTTGGCCACATGTGCATGCCTCCACTAGGTATCACGTTAGTAACGCGGAACATTCGATAACACCTTAGACCCGACTTATTATAACTGCATCTCCTACCCGCCCTACCTTACCCGACCTGACCTTAGCTTGTCCGTTGTTACCTTGTCCCAGAGCCAGAGGTACCCGTACTCAAAAGTCTCGACCCGACATATTCGTATACAAAGAGTCAAGAAGCCAACTCTGGCCCCCAACACACGACACTCTTTCTTGTACTCCCGCTTCCCTAGCCGAACCCTACGCACACGGCCTCATCGGCGCATCCTGCAACATCAATCCCATCTTGACACTCTTCACTTGTCGTGGCCGGACCAGGCACACCCCAGATCATCCTAACCACGGCCACCCCTGGACGTAGCAGGGAAACAGGCCCAGTGAGACTCGCAACTGCGCCGGTTCTCAAACACCACCCGCGTGGCTTGGAAGTCTTCTATCCATGCGCTCGCCTGCCATTCTTCTACCACGTCGTCTACCGCTCTCACTCCCCTCACAACGACCTGCTTCCACTTACGCCTCGAACCACGCATAGAACCGTCTTGCTTGCTCAGCTACCTTACTCGGTGCTCTTCCCGCTCAATACGAATACTTCACAACCCAATTGGCATCCTTAGAAACGCGAGACCGATTGGACATAATCAACTGCCCGTCTCCCATCCATACCTTCGGTTCTCATTTGGTGCCGCCATTGGCCTCTCGCCGTCTCTTGCCACATACTACGCCCTTCTATCATCTTAACACGAACACGCGCTCCCGGACCTGGCTTGTCCCCGGCACTTGGTTCCAAACGCCCACATCAAGTCGCCCACCGGCTGATTATCCCCTTTAGCTTGGATAATCATCACCCTCCCGCACACCAAAAGACACCGCCTCGCCTGTCTGCGAGTTTCATGTCGCAGCAATCTTTGGTCCAGACATTAACAGTCGATCTTTCACGCTCACCCTGATCGCCCGTCAGCGTGATCATCATACGCTGAATCACCTTTGAATAATCCTACGATTAAAGTGACCGGACGAACGTTGCGGTTATTGTAACACGAATCATCTCCGAGAAGCAGTGTCTTATAGTCACTGGATAGTCTTCCTACCTACTCAACGCTGCCACATAGTTGCAAATACCAAAACAACCATCTCCCTACAGTACCTCGGAACAAAACGTCATCATGGTCTACTGCGGAAAGCCCTCTAGGGGCTGTCAGATGTGTCGTACTCGAAGGATAAAGGTAAGATCTGAGATGGAGGCATCCCGGAGAGCAATATTAGAAAGACAGGTTGGAAGCGTATACTGACGGCGACTTTTCCCGCTATAGTGCGACGAGACGAAGCCAACATGTAACCAATGCGCCAAGTCACGCCGTCAGTGTCCCGGCTACAAGGACGAGTTCGATCTTGTCTTCCGGAACGAGACCAAGGCAACAGAGAGGAGAGCGCAAAAGGCGAACCGAAAGGCTCTCGCCCAGAAAGAAAAGGATCTCGACTCGCCGACGTCAGGCTCAGACAAGAGTATCTCACCAACATTCAAAAAGGAGATCGATTCGCCCGCAGCCGTCAGCCCTGGTCTGAATGTCCCCGTCGAACAAATGGCTAGCTGCCACTTCGTCGCCAACTACGTCTTGCTACCGAGGCAGGGTAGCACACGTGGGTTCATGGAGTACCTGCTGCCACTGTTGAAGGTCGACCAAGGGAACCACCACCTGCAACATGCGTTCAACGCGTGTGCGCTGGCATCACTAGGAAACCGACCGAACGCTGCGGCGACACAACTGAGCGAGAAAGCACTAGGTCACTACACCAAGGCACTGGCAGAAACACACATCGCTCTCAAAGATCCCGACCAGTCGAAATCAGACGCCACACTCGCTTCCGTTCTTATGTTGGGTCTTTTCGAAAACATGACTGCTCGACAGATGGGCATGTTTGCCTGGGGCTCACATATTGAAGGTGCCATTCAGTTAGTAAAGGCTCGTGGTCGCAAGCAACTCAGAACCAAAACGGGCCTCTTGCTCTTCATCGCCGTCCGGACACAGATGATCATTCACACGCTCAGCACGGGTACAGCACCAATCATGGGCGTGGAATGGTGGCTAAGCGATGCCGTCAAGGACGAGTCAGCCGCCCAGTGCCAAAGACTAAACATCAAGACGGCCGAGCTGCGCGCCGAGGTCACAAGATTGATGTCAACGGTGGCTCGAAGCCCAGAGAACATTGACATTATGCTCGACATGATACGCCGGGCTCAGACTGTCGACCAAGAACTCATGAGCTGGATGAGGAACACGCCAGATTACTTCCAGTACACGACGGTAGCGTGGGAGGACAACGTCCCCAACGGAGACTATGCAAAGGCGGAAGTGTTCCCTGGTCGTGTGGACGTCTATCAAGACTTCTGGATCGCAAGTGTATGGAACATGGCAAGAGTCTCTCGACTCATTCTCGCGTCCGTCATTGTACGCTGTGCGGCTTGGGTCTGCTCACCAGTGGACTACCGCACAACACCAGAATACGCCACGGCGGCACGCACGTGTGTAGACACCATTAGCGATATCATCGCCTCAGTACCGTACCATCTCGGATGGCATCTCAAGAGGCCCGAATTGCTCGAACGGGCAAATATCTCAGGCTTTGCCTGTGGTTTAGAGGAATCACAAAAGGGTCTTCCCGGATACTTCCTCACCTGGCCTCTGGCGTGCTTGCACGGGCAGGATTACACGACAGACGCCCAACGAGCCTGGGTGGTTGGACGGTTGAAGTTTATTGGTGATGAGCTCGGTGTCAAGTACGCCCATATTCTGTCACAGGTAAGCCAGCCCACATGTTTCTTTCATATTCAAGCCAAGGTCCCAGGATTTCATCGATACTGACGTATTCCCACAGATGCAAGTCCGCATTCCCTCCATGCTCATCAGGAGAGACGGCCTCATGGCCCAGCCGTACCCGCACGCCCACAACTTTGAGAAGCTGCTCTCAGCGCGCTTTGCGCCGCCGTCCGCGGGCTATTCCATGAACCCTCTGCAGCAGCGCGAGGCTATGCAAAAGGAGTTTGTCGAAAAGAACAAGGCCGAGCTGCTCGCGAAAGCCACAGGCACCGCAGGCCAGGCCGGCCAGTGGGTAGCGCAGAATTGGTTGACGGTGCGTCCGGGCGCTCAGTGAGTTCTTTGTTGAAGTACTGGGTCGCGAATGAGGTTGGAAACGAGTTTACGCCTTTATCTACAACCATCATCTTCCTGGCATTTCCTACCTGAGGATACCAACACGCACACACTTGTGTATTCTTTGCCTGCAAGGTACTCGGAGAGATATCCGTTTGAGTTATGCGGATTGGAAAAAATGTGGAATTCGATGTTGCGCATCACTTGATAGTGACAAGGGAGAAGCACAAAAATAGGGTCGCAGGTCGCTCAGCTTCGTAACCGTGTAAAAGGCAGCAGAGTATGGGTCTCGGCCTGGAGAAAGGGATTTTGATACCACGGCGTTTTCCCGGGAGGAGGACATTTGTTGTTGTTTTCTAGTTCGGTTCAGCTTCCAAGTTGGTATTCTCATGCATGATGCTGTACTACGTATACACATACATTCCTTATCAAAAATTGCATCCAAATCGATTTGTCCATCGCCTTGTCCTGTCATGTGTCTCACGATTAAAATGAATAGCCTACATGAATGAGAGGTAGTCTCGTCTGTTCCTCGTGTTGCGCATCTATGCTAAATTGCAAATCAGACCTTGGAAATCTCGTCGACCCCGTTCAAGACCCTCGAAAAACCCAAACTGAAAAGTGCTCTGGCCGTGACTAGCTGCAGGGCGCGTGTACTCCAACTGCGCCGAGCCAGACACTACTGCATCGAACAAGTCCCGTTGAGATGTCATCCCAACCTTTGTCCGCTCGGCGCTCAGGCGGCGCCCGCTGACCATTTCTCCTCTTAGCCATCACTGTACTGACCATCCCAGGCCCTGCTTTTGGGTATCTCAGCAACCGCTGGACCAGCTGTCCGCTCCAAGTACCGGTTTGCCTATTTTTTTCGCATCGGTTTCCCGCGTCCTACCGTTCCGCCCCGCTTAGACACTGCCCGCAACATGTTTGGTGATGCGCGCGCATTATTTGGTCTTCTTGATTTGACCGACAGTATTTCCGCTCAAATTCCAAGCCTTGACGACCCAACTCTGGGTTTTATCGACGTAGTTCTCGTTCGAGGTGTGCTTGACGCCAACGCGGACGCCGTCCTTCGTGAAGACGACGTTCTTCTTGCCCATGCGCTCCGAGGCGGACTCTTGGATTTTGTTCACGGAGAGGTACACCTGCCAAAGCACCCAGGCCACGCCGGTAAGGAAGAGAAGGGTAATGATGAGGGGGATGATTTGCCTGTGGGTTTGCGCGCCAAGAGTCAGCGGGATTTCTGTATTCCATCAAGAGCCAAAGAACAGGTCCTTTCGTTCGTTCTTGTAATAGTCGCGTGGAGGTAGAATATAAGGTTGAGGCGCAAAGGCGACCAGCCTCGAAATGCCAAGAAGTGCACCCTGGTGGGTGCTGTCCGAGGAAGGAATCTTACTAACCTCAAGGCCGAAGGAGGCGGAGGTTGCGCTTTCTTGCCCCACGCCATTGTTGCGGGTATACTCGAGATTTGTGTTTAAGAGATCCGGGGAAGGGTTTTGGTCCTATGGTGTTCACTTCTTGAAGAATTGGAAAACGGTATGAAACAAAAGCAAGAAAAAGTTGTGCTCTCAGAAGGCAAAAAAGTGCAGAAAATGCGCAAGAGTGAGCGAGTCGCCGTCCGATTAAGGGCTTCTTGAACAGGTATGGCGATGTCGATCTCGAAGGGGTAGCTTGTGGGTTCGCGTGAGGATAAAGAGATGGCGGCCCAGGTAGAATGGTGTGGAAGCTAAAGTGAATAAGAGGCGAGAGACTAAACAGAGGCAGGTTGAACAGAAGAAATGGAGAGGGAAGGAAAAGAAGAACAGGTGCCGGACGTTGGACGAAGAGGGAGCCGGGCTGCAGATCGAGGAGGGAGGAGGGAGGGGTGGGAGCTAAAGCAAGGTAAGGTAAGGAAGGTAGCTCTGGTGCTCGGTCAGATCTGGAAGGGAAAGGGCAAGCACGAGCAAGCAATGGGAAGTGCTGGAAGAAAGTCAGGATGAAATCAGTCGTGCAACTCGGTCTACCAACCTACAGAACAGATACCTACTCCGTACCTCTCTACCTTATACCAATACCTGGTCGTTGAAAGAGACAAAGATGGACATGACCGTGGCACGTCGCAAGCTGCAGACCGCACAAGCAGCATATTTTGTATTGCAGTACCACCCTCTCCCCTCCCCACCACCCACCTTCCCGTCCCGCTATCCGTGTCTACCTACCTTGGCTACCTATTACGTGCCTACGTACTCCGTACTCTATACGGAGTAGGGAGCTATTCCAAGATATGTATATGGAAACAGACGGGTAGTCCGATCTAGGGGCAGATTACACAAGGACAGCGGACGGCGCATCCCAGCGTAAGAAAGTTGAATCGCGTCGCCCCGACACGCAATCGAGCGACGACCCAGCCCTCGGCGCAGGGGACCTGAATCTTGGGGGGAGGGGCTAGCTAGTGGAGATTCAGGGCCCTGAGAGGCTGAGAAGAAGAACCCAATGGGCGACCAAGAGAGAGGGAGGGGCACATCAACCGTCTTGCCCAGAGAGGCAAGATATCCATCCACTTGAGGTACATACATAGTGAGAGAGTGGAGGTATTAGATCTTGCTCACCAGAGTATCCGTACTCCGTAGTTCGCGGCCGCGGCCCCCCCCCCCCCCCCTTTCAAACGTTTCCGTCTCCTTTTTGCTTAGTGATGGCCGTGGGAGAGCATCGAGCGCACACCCTGACTTTGTTCATGGTAACTTGACGAGATTGTCTATTAGTGCCTGTAATGAGTTTATGATTCCCAGTAAGTCGACTGCATGTAAAGGCTCATAAAATTCTGGCTGTGTAGTTCGAGGGCTAGATACTGCCAGCTTCGAAACATTGTCAAGCTCATGCTGCCGAATCTTTTCATACTAGGTAGAGCTCGTTCTTGGAGAACATGACAATGCATCACACCCCACATCCTGGTCCAGTCAAAGTCTTTCTGTCCCCATTCCCAAGTGTCTGCTCCCAAGTGTCTGCTCCCAAGTGTCTGCTTTGTACCTTAAGGAGGTCCCCAGTCACTTGCGTGGAACTGAGACGCTGCTAAGGGGAGCATTGTGCCTCGCTAGATGCGTATCTGCCCCACGACGTTCGTTATCATAAATGAGAAGACGTAAAAAAAGGTTTACGTTACGCATGCCCGAAAGTTTTGCTCTTTGGTGGGATGCCTCACAGGACCTGCACAATAAGGTACGCGGCACCTGACTGTGTAAGTGTGGCCTTTGCCGGGAATCTGCCGAACGGGGTCCGGCGCGGGGCCATCTCCGGGCTGACCATTATTCCGCGCTCCGTCTGCCTCAGCCTCACTTGGCCTGTGCACTGAAGTTCCCCGCCACATGTCCTTGACCGCTGCCATGATGGGACACTCACACACTCCAGCTAAGCCTGCCAGTTAAGCCCTTGCTTGCGATAGTGGTGCATACCTAGTCGACTTGGAGCTGGATTCAGTGGGTTGAACCACCTGTCCATTCGACTCTGCCCGAGGCTGTTTACTGTAACTTTGCCCTCCCTTTCTCAATCGCAGCGCGGCTCGGGTATCTAGCTCAAGGTAGCCTCGCCTTGACGTATCTCCAACACCCTTCGTCATCTAGTTCATGTGGACACATTTCCATTGACCAACATTTGCTGTCCTTGAACCCCTCGCTACCTAACGCCACGCCACCTGTTGCGTACATCCAAAAAGCCGGCATTGGCCACACACTCGACCAAATCGCATTCCCAACATCAATCTTTCCCATCCATCGCAAAGCCACAGCTTGGATCCTAGCCCACCCAAAGACTATCGAGCGCAACCTCGTCCTTGCCCCGACCGCCCACCATGTCGGCGCCGAACGACGGCTACGGCCAATATCCCCCGCAGCAACAACCTTACTCCGACCAGCCCCAGGACGGCTACGATGCACAGGGAGCTCAAGCTGCCCAGCCAGCTATAGCCGACCAAGGCAAGAAGAAGAAGAGAGGCTATGCCACCCAAGCTTATGAGTTCGGAGCTGGCGCCAACTCCAACACGGCCGGCGCACCTGCTCAAGGACAACAATATGGCATGCCCCAGCCCCAGGCCGCGGCTTATGGTGGCTATCCCGCACAGGATGCTCAGCCTGCTGCCGCCGCCTATGGCTCGCCTCAACCCCAGCAGTACGGCATGCCCCAGCCTCCTGCTGCTCAACCCGGAGGCTACGGCGCGTATGCGGCCCCCGATGCCGGATATCCTGCGTCCGGCCTTGCCCCTGCTGCTCCCGGCGTCGGCGGCCTCAACCAGCAGATGGCCGGTATGAACCTCGGCGGCCAACAAGCCCAGCAGCAACCTCCTCCTGGCCAGGCTGCTCGTCCCGTGGCTCTGAACCAGCTCTACCCTACCGACTTGATGAATCAGCCGTTCAACGTGTCCGAGCTAGACTTGCCCCCTCCTCCCATTATTCTTCCTCCCAACGTACGTCACCACTCATGCTTGTAGTCCTGGAGCTCTATTCTGACAACTAGACCTCTAGACTAGCGTAACTCCCTCCCCAGATGCGAACTGCGGTCCTAAATACGTGCGCTCCACCCTCAACGCCGTCCCGACAACACACTCCCTTCTGAAGAAGTCGAGGTTACCTTTTGCGCTCGTTATCCAGCCTTATGGAGCTCTCCACGATAGTGAGGACCCAATTCCCGTGGTGCAGGACCAGGTCATCGCGCGTTGCCGACGCTGCAGAACATACATCAACCCTTTTGTTACCTTCCTGGACCATGGACACCGTTGGCGTTGTAACATGTGCAACCTGACGAACGATGTTCCTCAAGCTTTCGACTGGGATGCTGCTTCGCAACGGAGCACTGATCGCTGGGGACGCTACGAGCTCAACTATTCCGTTGTCGAGTTTGTCGCGCCTCAGGAGTACATGGTGCGCCCGCCTCAGCCGCTGGTTTACCTATTCCTCTTCGACGTGAGCTATGCTGCTGTTTCAACCGGTCTCCTCGCAACCAGTGCCCGAACCATCCTGGATAGCCTCGACAGAATACCTAATGCCGATCGCCGAACTCGCCTGGGTTTCATTGCCGTAGACTCCAGCCTGCACTACTTCTCAGTCCCCAAGGATGGGGAAGAGAATACGGAGACCAGCATGTTAGTCGTCAGCGACTTGGACGAGCCATTCCTGCCGGTGCCTCAAGACCTTTTGGTGCCCTTGACGGAAAGCCGCCAGAGCATTGAGAGCTTCCTGACCAAGCTGCCCGAAATGTACCAGAGCAACCAGAACAACGGATCTGCCATGGGCTCGGCCCTTCGAGCTGGCCACAAGCTGATTTCGGCTCTCGGCGGAAAGATCGTGGTGCTCAGCGCTTCGCTGCCCAATGTTGGCGTTGGTAAGCTGGACATGCGCGAAGACAAGAAGTTGCTGGGTACAAGCAAGGAAAGCAGTCTGCTTCAAACTGCCAACAGTTTCTACAAGAGCTTTGCTGTAGAATGCTCAAAGAACCAGGTCTCCATCGACATGTTCCTGTTCTCCTCGCAATACCAGGATGTTGCCTCTCTGAGCAACTTGCCCAGGTACACTGGTGGACAGACTTGGTTTTATCCGGGCTGGAACGCTGGCCGTCCGGAAGACGCCATCAAGTTTGCCTCCGAGTTCAGTGACTACTTGTCATCAGAGATCGGACTGGAAGCAGTGCTCCGTGTTCGTGCCACCACTGGCCTGCGTATGAACGCCTTCTATGGTAACTTCTTCAACAGAAGCTCTGATCTTTGCGCCTTCCCCGCCTTCCCTCGCGATCAATGCTACGTCGTTGAGGTTGCCATTGACGAGAACCTCACGAAGAACGTGGTGTGCTTGCAGACTGCCGTTCTCCACACAACCTGCAATGGAGAGCGTCGCATCCGCGTCATGACGTTGGCTCTCCCGACGACCACAAACCTCGCCGATATCTATGCTTCGGCTGATCAGCAGGCAATTACCACCTACTTCAGTCACAAGGCAGTCGAGCGTGCTTTGAGCGGCGGTTTGGAAGCTGCCCGCGACTCTCTCCAGAACAAGTTGATTGAGCTCTTGCAAACCTTCAGAAAGGAGCTCGCCGGCGGCAGCATGGGCGGCGGGCTACAGTTCCCTTCTAACCTGCGCGGCCTCCCCATCCTCTTCTTGGGTCTCATGAAGAATGTCGGCCTCCGCAAGTCGGCTCAAATCCCGTCAGACTTGCGATCGGCAGCCCTCTGTCTGCTTTCGACGCTTCCCGTCCCTCTCCTCATGCAATACATCTACCCCCGTCTCTACTCGTTGCACGACATGCCCGACAACGCAGGTGTGCCTGACTCGGAGACGAGCCAAATTGTGCTCCCGCCGCCGGCGAATCTCTCGTCAGAAAGATTTGCTCCGTACGGTCTGTACCTCATCGACGACGGCCAAACGCAGTTCCTCTGGGCTGGCCGGGATGCCGTGCCGCAGCTGTTGGCCGACGTGTTCGGGGTTGAGGACAGGACCCAGCTGCGGGTGGGCAAGGGTGCTCTTCCGGAGCTGGATAACGATTTCAACGAGCGGGTACGGGCAGTCGTTCACAAGAGCCGGGACCACAAGTCCAAGGGAGTCGGCAGCATCATCTTGCCCCATCTCTACATTGTCCGAGAAGACGGAGAGCCGAGCCTTAAGTTGTGGGCGCAGACACTACTCGTGGAGGACAGAGCGGACCAGGGCATGAGCGCGGCACAGTGGCTTGGTATTCTTAGAGAAAAGGTAAGTTTCTGCTCTTTCCCCACCCCTCACTTAACCCACCGTAAAGTGGCAGTTTGCTGTCAGGATGGTATTGCTAACAAGACGACGTAGGTTGTTACATGATTGGAGAAGCGGTACTAAGGGGACAATTGCAAGTGGAAAGGTGGTAGCATGTGGTAACTAGGTTTATTTAGACCATTGTCTCTATCAAAACTAGAGATCAATACGCAAAAGAATATTGGCCGAATGAGTCTTACACGCCACAACCTGGACATCTGCATGTGATCGGGCAGACGATGGACGAGTACAAATGTGGATAGCTCCGGTATGTGGTTCCGGTAATAGACGACGCCAGTGACTCGTGACTCGTGACTGAGAGACGTTGATGGGGAGCCTTGTGTGTAGAGTGGTAGCTCGTAGGAGAGTTGACTAGTCTCTCGGAACCTTTGGTCTTTGGGGAAATGAGCTTGTCTCGGGACGTCGAGAGGCTTGTGGGGTTGGTTTGTGTCGTACTTGGTTGTTGGTGCTAGGCGTAGGTAGGCGCAGTCAGTTGGGATGCCCAGCGGTTCTACCACACGAATGGGGTGATGACAGCCGCCGTAAGTCCCAATATGACCATCTATGCTGCACTTACAGAGTGCCTGAGAGAGAGAAGGGACTGAGCAATACCCGCCCAAACCGAGAAATGGGGGGATAGTCTAGGCCGGGCTGCTTGTATCGCAACCGCCCCAACCGTCCTGTACTCTCCTTCGGCGGCGGGTATGGGAATTAGGATGAGGGGCAGCAGGGAAAAGGTGAAATCTGGCACCTCAGCTACGGGCTGATTGATTGGGTGGGCTTGTGTGAAACTGGCACCAGTAAGAGGTGAAACACACGCGCCGAGGGTACAGAGGGGGCCGGCTCGGGAGCCAATGGCCGGCGGTGCTAGGCGCCGGCTGTACGTGTGCCATGGCTTGCAGACGTGCTGGCCAATTGACTGTCCAGAAGTCGATTTTGGCATTTCTCCCATCACATTAGTTACTGATATAATTAGCACGCCTGTCACTTGAACGAGTTGGATTGTGCCCAGCTGGCTTTGTTGAATGTTGAACTTTTGTTGGAAGAGGTGGTGGTGGTGGTGGTGGTGGTGGTGGTGGTGCAAAGAGCGAGGTGAGTAACAATGCGGCAGGCCTTTTGACTGACGCTCCGGCAGCTCGGCGAAGTACCTTATTAGCTATGTGAACCCTCCGTGGGTACTCGTATCTTATGGATAGTGACCCTCTATAGTGTGAGCAGGAGTTCCCCCTGGCCCATCGAAAAGGAACCTGTGCCCCTAGCAAGAAGGGTGGAATACCGGGGATATGCATGTATCAAGCTCGTTCCGCTAGCGCCGTCCCAAGTCCCCTTTCCCCGTATGTTGCTTAGCTGGTACCGCCACGAGCAGAAGATACATTGGCTTTCCAGAACTTGGAAGATCTCATCAAGCTAGGAGAAAAACCTCAAACAGCATGGTTCACCATCCCGATCTTGAGCTCGTCAGCCGTGTTGTGGATCGTCTGTTCCCACCCAGGGAGGCAGGGAAGAAGAATGGAGAGACTGGAGAGGATCCGGAGTCTAGACCAGAGGAAAGTATTACCGTTCAAGGCCGCGACGACGTGGGCTGAAAGCTGGCAGGGAAGAAGCATTGATGCGTAGCCGCTGTCGAAGCTTTCAAAGGGCGAGTCGGTTTGCTTCCATTGACTTGAGACTGGGTGACGGCATCGTCTATCTGATGCTTCGATTTGTTCTGGACTTTGACTGATTCTGGTTCCTAAAGACTGGGACGGATCCACAAGGGGGCACTTCTGTGGTCATCGTGAGACCTTTGGCTCGATGCTACGGTGATGGAAGGTTCAAGTTCGGATTGTTTTTGATTGCTCTCGGGCTGACGGGTCGGCGGGAGGGGCGGAGCTTGCCTAGACTTTATCTGAATCAGAGATTAATTAGTCCCTGAACGGACGCGGCCTAGTAGTCGTTGAGGAAGTCTATGGTGCGGATAGGTAGTCAGTCTGGTTCTCCCCTTCGCTCGCGGTTGTGTAGACGCGGAAGGGCGACTATGGATACTTGGATGGGTGTGGCGTAGGCTGTGCCTGTTGGTCAAACATTGACGTCGGTCTCATGTTTTTCGTATCGATCGAGGGTTGTCCCTCTTCTCATTGTGATGGCCCATTTTGAATCTGGTGCCCGGGCTCAGTCACGTACCATGTTGGCTATTCTCTTTCTTTTGTCTGCTCAGCAATTGGCTCGGCGGTGAAGCTGGGATAGCCCTGATAGCGAGTCTTTAGAGCTCCCTCTCCCGTCGCACATGGAAACAGGTTGGGGTTCCTTGAGTACGTGAGGTAGATCATTCATCCATCAGTCAGCCGTCTTGATTCATTGTGTTATTCGGCTAGAACAGGTCCACTGACGTCAATTGTGTTTGTAGTTTGGCATGCTTGATGGAGGCAAAGGTTAAGGTGGTAAAAAGGTTGTCAAGGACTACTCCGTAAGAATCAGGATTACCTACACAGAGCGGAACCAGGAAGAGTAATGAGGGATACTTGCGTATCCATGGATACAACGTTATGCGGTAAGGTACAAATATTGATTACTGGGTAGTGTATCCGTAGTATGTACTCGAGTAGGAACAGGGCAGGATGCGGTTCCCCTAAGTTGCAGAAACGGCGTCGCGTGTTTCCCATTGCTTGGGCCCTGGTTCAAACGACGGGCACGATAATGGATGGGCTGGGTCTAACTTCTAAGTGGCCCTTGCCTGGGGGGTTTGGGAGTTTCCTGAAGCAAGCACGTTTCCAAGTCAAGGTATCTTGACCTGGATCGGCTTCCGTTGGTGGGCTCAAGCTCAGGTATCCATACATGCAGGTATAAGCAGGTACCTCGTCACCGTGTGCAGTACGAAGTACTTGCCTTGCTTCTGTCCCTGAACTTGACTGCCGCTACGCACCTCCCTTCTGGCGTCCACAGATTCCATCACAGAGTAAGGCACCTACTGTGTGGTAGTGCTCCCTACCGGGAAATAAGTGGTGTACCAAGTGTGAGAGACTCGAGAGCAGGTGTTACCAAGTACTGCGGTGTTCCCGTCTGTTACTTATTGCGCAATCCATCAGATTTGCCAAGCTGTGGTTCGCGATACCTGACCACACGTTGTGGCCATATGATATCTGCTTAAGCACCAATTCGTACCTGAGGGAATAAGCTAAGGCATGTTGTCTAGCCCGGCTTGCAAACGTTCTCGGCCCTGGAGTGCTTTGAAATTGGTTGGCTCTCAAGACAAGATACTTTGTCTTTCTCCCATTGTTAGGCCTGCAATTAGGTATCTTACCTTGGGTACTTAGCTGTCCTCAGAAACCAACCGACACCACCAGCTACCTACCTAGTCCAGGGCCAGGTCCCGCTATCTCCCCCTCCTCTGGACCCCCTCCCCCTCCCCCTCCCCCTCTCCTCCGCTTGCGCCGCCTTTCTCAATCCCATTCCCAGGTCCCTCAGTCTCGCTCTCTGAGGTATCTCAACCTCTCAGGAATACCTACAAATCACGCCTCTACTTTGCCGTCTCCCTCTACTCCGTACTGTTGGTGGAAGACAAGACAAAAACAAGGAGGCCATACCCAGTACCTTACCCTACGGATAAGCGTCCAAGGTCTCATTAAAACGCCCGCCTGCCTCTCCACCACATCACATCGAGAGACAAGACACTGTGACATCTCTACAAAGACAAATCTGCAGCGGGGTAAGATTATCTGACCTGGCCTTGTCCACACAACTCTCACCCTTACCTTACCTTTGAACTTGCCTTTACCTACGGATACCTTCCCACAGTACCTCTAATGCGTACCCATTGCACTCGTCACCTCACCTTATTACCCTTAGCTTGACCATCGCACGTTTGCGACTTTTCCTTCTCCTCCTCCTCCTCCTTCTCCAGCCTTACAGCCGCCTCATCACCTTCTTTCACTCTTACTCTCACTCTCACTCTCACTCTCACTCTCTCTCCGCCCCCTCCTTTCACCTCGGCTTCATTCACCAGAATATCGAGGGTCAATTTACCTCAACCTCATACCGACCTGACCTGACCTAACCCCATACTTCCTCGACAGTCACTTAGCATATTCTCGCTTCGTCGCAAGTCTCTGGTACGTATACTTTGCTTTGAGTCTTTGTCCTCCTGTCTTGACCTGTGTATTTGCATTCCATCCCCCGTCAACCCTCCGGCACCCTGAGATCGTCGTCGCCGTAATCCTCGGCGACCTCATTGCCCGTTCCCTGCCTTTCTTACCCTCTCGCAATTCAACTTTCCCTAGCCGTCCCTCCTTCTGTCTCGTTCGCCTCGCTTCCCCTTCACCCTCACGCCCCGAAGATCATACCGGCAGACACATCTATCTAGGTAGGCCAACTCCAAGCGAGAATCACGGAGCCAGATAGAGAGAGAGGCGAAGGACGCACCCAAGTGGCAGCAGCTATATCCCTCGGCCCCGGTCCAGGAGTTCGTGAAGCTCGACCGCGTTGTTCTCTCCCGGGCCCGCCTTCGTCGTGGTGTCTTGTCCCTCGTTTGCGCATCTTAGACGTATCTCGTCTGAAGTCCCGTCGCAGTCGCAGGGGGTGCTCGGTACATCGCCCGTTCCCCTTACCTTTTGCCTCGTTTCGTTGCGTCGCGACCCGCAACCCGCTTGCCCTCACCTCACCTTCCAAGTCACGCAGGCTCCCTTTTTCCTCTGTGCTTCGCGCTTTGCTATCGCTCATCTTCTGGAAGCTTGTCTGCGCTGCATCTACGCTGTCGCACCAAAGTGTCCCGGAAGATCGATTGCTTTTCGAGAAGCCACGGAAGAAGGCAAAGAGAACAGGTTCGGACACCCGCTACGTCTGCCTGTCTGTAGTTGCTCCCTCTATTCTCTGGGTGCTCTGCGTCTGCGCTGATCAACACTGCTTTGTGTCCTGCAAACCTAGCCTGGCTAGTACCTGTGTTCAGTTCCTGGGTCCAGCGCTCCTTTATCCGTACCCGACCAACGACCCAGCTGGTTCCATTCTGGTTCAGGACCCTCCCCTCCCCAGCGCCTCTTCACCTTGCTTAACCTTGTGCATTCCGGGATACCTGCCTGTTTTGTCACTTGACCCGTTGGAGCTCCTTCCAGCTAACACGATTCAGCTAACACCAGTTCTCAGCCTGTAGTTCCCGCCTAAAGCAGTCCTCTCTCAAGTCCGGACACTTGCAAGCCATCACACTGCAACCCATCCTCAAACGACAAATTACCTGCCTACCTACCGTACCTTCCTCAAACACATCTTTGCTATCGAGCAAACACCACACAATACACACACCCGTCAAACAACAACCACTTTGGGGTACTAGACGACAGAAAAAAAGAAGAAGAAAAAAGAACGAAAAAAGTGACCGACATCCGAGACGTTGGCAAGAAATCCAAACACGATCCCGGCCTGTGACAAGCGGACCTCACCCAGCACCCAAGGCCCGAGCGGACCCAAGAAACACGGCCCTCGCCCACTTTCGAACCTCCGACGACACTCGTCCCCTTCCACCCTCCCGTCCGCATCTCTCTGTCCCATCCTTCCCCCCTCTCGAGATACTCTACAGCCGATCCGCCTGTTGTCTGTTCATTGACTGGACCGACTTGGTTGCGTGTTCTTTCTTCCAATCCAACCAAAGAACAAAGTACGGCCGGTTTTTGCGACCTCAAGCTTTGTGTGTGTGTCTGCGACGCCCATCTTTTTTTTTTTGGACAGCCGCCGTCGGTCGATCCCACCCTTCCTTTCGACAAGTCACAAACGGCCTGCCCGCCAATAATTATAACCCCCGCAGAACCAAATACCGGAATCCTTTCGCCTCCTTCCTGAACCACCGCGCAAACCAGCAATTGTGGTTCTACAAGACGGCCTTATTAGGACGACTTAATTCTCTCCCTCATCCCCCCCCTTTTTTTTCTCCGCCCAAGGTTGCATCTCGTTCGCGAGGACCCGCCTGTGTGGTATTACTCCGTCGGCCAACTGCTCCGGCAACTTCCTCTCCACATCGACACCATCGTCGCACATCGCTCACAATGTCGCGCGCGAATCCCCCCAACGCTTCGGGCTCCCGAAAGATCTCGTTCAACGTCAGCGAGCAGTATGACATTCAGGATGTCGTCGGCGAGGGTGCATACGGAGTTGTCTGGTGCGTTATCTTTCGTCTCAATCACAGTTCGAGAAAGACCGGGTTGCTAATTGATTACTCTATAGCTCGGCGATACACAAGCCTTCCGGCCAGAAGGTCGCCATTAAGAAGATCACACCCTTCGATCACTCCATGTTCTGTCTGAGAACTCTGCGTGAGATGAAGCTTCTTAGATACTTCAACCATGAGAACATCATCTCCATCCTCGACATCCAGAAACCCCGCAGCTATGAGACATTCAACGAGGTTTACCTCATCCAGGTGAGCAAGACGTCCTCGTGTGCCACACCGATGGAAACAGGCCATTTACTGACATGATTTCCTTTGCAGGAGCTTATGGAGACGGACATGCACCGTGTTATTCGAACCCAAGACCTATCCGACGACCACTGCCAATACTTCATCTACCAAACCCTTCGCGCTCTCAAGGCTATGCACTCAGCCAATGTCCTTCACCGTGACTTGAAGCCCTCCAACTTGCTTCTGAACGCCAACTGCGATCTGAAAGTCTGTGACTTTGGTCTGGCGCGTTCCGCTGCATCCCAGGAGGACAATTCGGGTTTCATGACGGAATACGTGGCGACCCGTTGGTACCGTGCTCCCGAGATCATGTTGACGTTCAAGGAGTACACCAAGGCCATTGACGTGTGGTCTGTTGGCTGTATTCTGGCCGAGATGCTGAGCGGCAAGCCTCTGTTCCCGGGCAAGGACTGTAAGTTGGACTATCATCCCGCCCTATCAAAGATGCAAAGCTGATCACGTACATGACAGACCACCATCAGCTCACTCTGATTTTGGACGTTCTTGGTACCCCGACGATGGAGGACTACTATGGCATCAAGTCCCGCCGTGCGAGAGAGTACATTCGCTCGCTTCCCTTCAAGAAGAAGGTTCCTTTCCGCACCCTGTTCCCCAAGACGTCCGACCTGGCTCTCGACCTCCTCGAGAAGCTCCTCGCTTTCAACCCTGTCAAGCGCATCACCGTAGAGGACGCACTTAAGCACCCTTACCTCGAACCGTACCACGACCCAGATGACGAGCCTACTGCGCCTCCCATTCCCGAGGAGTTCTTCGACTTCGACAAGCACAAGGACAACCTGAGCAAGGAGCAACTGAAGCAGTTGATTTACCAGGAGATCATGCGGTGAGCAATGACACAGGATTTTCAAGCAAGAACAGAAGCAAGCGAGAGAGGAAAACGCGATCCACAGCAGGTGCATGATGTGGGCCAGAGAGACATGATCCTGCGGGACGACGACAATGAGAAAAATCACAGCGTGGCTGCTGAGCCTGAGGGTAGGGGAAACGATTATAGACAAACCATACGGGGCGGATAGGAGAGTCAAGGCCGTGCAGCCCGTGGTGATTGGGGGATACAAAGGAACATATGTGAGGCGAGTCAGTTTCGACTAGAATCAGTCGAGTGAATGATGGATAGGCAAATACTTTTCTCGTCTAATTTCCTCTTCTTTTCCGTTCCTTACTTGGCCACTTGACTTTTCATGAGCCCGTCCGTGAAGAGATCTCCAGCCGCTCATCGTCGACAGCGTCACTGATACAAGCTTGTAATGAAATGACAACATTGAAACCCCACAGCAAGTTATGCAATTGTTATACCTTTATTTATGTGATAAACGTGAATTGTAGGTAGAAAAGCCCGACCTGTGCTAAGCGTTTCAATAGACAGAGATGAATAGAGTTGGGTGATACAAAATCGTCGTCGGCTCAAGTATTGAGAAGGGGAGCCCTGGATGATGGACGAGAGTTAGGGATTCTTGGTCAAGGAATTCTCAAGTAACTCGTATACTGGCGAAGTCATTTCCGTATTCCTTTTGTCGATACGTCAGGGAGGGCCCAATTGCTTTCAATGATGATGTGATGATTGCCATTTTCCGGGTTGTTGTGGGTTTTCATGATCAGCTGGAACGTAGGTGTAGGTGCGTATATAGAAATGTGAAATGGCAATGCGTGGAATCTCTCGACACACACACACACACACACACACACACACACACACACACACACAGAGAGAGAGAGAGAGAGAGAGAGAGAGAGAGAGAGAGAACGAACGAACAACGTATCAAGTTTCAGGAGACTCTATACTTCAGCTAATTGGAGGATTCGATAGATTCTGCTCCAAAGAAAGATGAGCTTCGGGGTCAGAATAGCTGAGGTGTTACAATCAACATTCTTCGGGGCGGAACGTGTAAAGAGACATTTGATTCTTTGATTTGACAAAGGGGTATTGTTAAAATTAAAAATTTCTTGAATCCTCGTTTGCCCGTACAATCCAGTCCAGCTCACTCCGTCCAGTCAGCGCTCTCACTATTGTGTCCCTCGAAGCGAGAGTTGACTTGTCAAGCCAATATCGATCGCAAGGTTCCCAGCCTCTCCAAGGAGCCCCTCCCGAAGGAGAGGAAGGAGCGATGGAACTCACGATTCCGCTCGCGCCCCTAATCGGCTCGATCCAGTCCTCAGAAAAAGCAGCTTTTCGCGGCATCAGTGTTGCCATTGGAGGGAGTGCCGCATAAACCTCTGTCGGCCGTTTCTTTTTGCAAATAACCCGTCGCCTGTACGCCCCGATTGCTCCAACGCCTAGTTCCAATCCCCAGTCCCAGTCGTATATCTGTGCGGTGTATTTGTCTTTTTTGCGTGTGATATATTTCCATATCCTTTTCCCCTTCCACAGAGAAACACAAGAGTCTGCGGTTGCTGAGCGTGCTCCGTGTCCGTGCTGCGTACATGAGCGTACTGTTGTTCCGGCAACCCTCTCGGTCGTCATGCCAGGCCTCATCTCCGCCAACTTGAGGTTTCCTTTCTGATTCTAGTCTCTGGTAATCACCCGGGTCCATCTTTCAGGCGCCAAGCACCCAAAGCTCCACGCCCAACACGCCAAACTTTTCGCCCTCGTCGCTCAGAGGCTCGTTGCCAAAGGTGTGGCTGCGCCCGCTGTGCCCGCGGTCGAGGCTGTCGTCGAGCCACAGGCCGTAGTGACCGTCGCCGGCGCCGACGCTGAGGAAGCCCGTCTCGCAGTTGATGTAGTAGTCGTTGATGCCTGAGTAGGGGAACGCCTTGAAGCGGATTGACTCGCTCGGCGCCGGCGACGGTGCGTTGTTGCGATCGCCAAAGGTTGAGCGTGTCGGGCTGGCGACCGTGGTGATGCGCGTCAGGTTCGTCGTATCGGCGGAGGGCGGCGGGGGGAGGGGCGTGAGGGTTGAGGCGCGCCAGAGGAAGCATTCGCCGTTGCCAAAGTACTTGGACGCGGGGTGTGGATATTCGGAGAGGTAGGCGCCGAAAGTCTGGTCGTGGAGGAGCAGAGGATTAGCTTATTGCAATATTGAGGCCTTCGACTACGGTGACATGTCGGGCAAAGAGAAGAGCAGCCAAAAAAGAGGTTTCCACTTACGCCGCCTAGGTCGTCCCTCACGACTAGAACAAAACCGACTCGCCGGCCCTGGAATTCAGCTGCCTTTTGATATAGCGTTGCCAAGCTAGCACCGTCCTGCTCCAAGCTGTATATCAACCTCCAATCCTCCTTGATCCTAAGCCTTTCTGGGAGCATGATCCGGATCTCCTCGGCCACGCCGTGACTCAGGAGCCTGGCACTCTGCGAAGTGCTCTCCTTATAGCCGTGCAGAACAATGGGATCGAGAGGCGGTGGACGGAACGGGCTCGCAGTTCGAATGGGTTGGTGACTAGGGAAAAAAACACCATTGATGCCATCCTGGAAGCCCCCTCCACCGCCGCCGGCGGGCTCGGTTTGCGCGTGGGAGAGGTGTGAAGGCTCGTGCGGGTGCCCGTTGTGACCGTAGGACTCTGGAAGGTCGGAGGAGAAGCGGCGTATCAGACCGGACCACATTGTTGTGATGACAGAATTCGATAATGACGGTGCTGTAGAGGAAGAGTGGGTTGGCGTGTGGGCGCCGGAGGAGGATGGTGTTTCTGGAGGACTCTGGTAAGCCATCTCTCTTTCTCTCTCTCTGTCTTGATGTCCGGGTCAAGCCAGCATATGATGTCGAGACCGGCAGTGGGTGGTCGGACGTGGTGGGGTGGCTAGGTCCGGTTTTCAAGGGTGGGCGTGGAGAAGATAGCGTGGCATATATGGGAACAGGTCGGTTGCGGTGGCCGGACAAGGGCTTATCATCGAGTAGACGTGCGCTATGTAAGAGTAGTCGAGGCGGCGGGGGAGCAACGGAGGGCAATGTGGTGCTCGCTCTCTCTGTTCCTCTCTCTCCCTTCCAGCTAAGGGTATGTGCTGAACGAAAACGACAGTGGTTTTATTACGGGCGGCAGCTTGTAAGCAAAAAAGAAGAAAAAAGGGAGATGGGCTGAATGGCTTGGGCTGTTCGATTTGGTGTCGTGTTGATTAGGCAAGGCGAGTAGAAAGTGGCCGGTAAGGAGGTTGAGTAGGGTAATCCGAGAGTAAGCTAGGTCGTTGGACAACGGGGCTTGTCACCGGTGCAACTTTTAGCTTTCGGCCAACGGTGGTGAGTTCGGATCAGTCCCGCCGCAGAGGTATGGGGTTGGCCCGTAGGTTACACACCGAGGTCTATCTGTAGATATATGGAAGTATTTGTGGATAGGAATTTCCGTAAGCAGGACGGGACGAGGAGTCGGAGGAAAGTCTCCAGTCTGTTGTTTGTTGCGTGATGGGGTCGTTTATTGGGATGCTGATGCAACGGGGAGGAGCGAGAGATTCTGTCACTTCGCGATCACTAAGTTAGGCCAGTGCCGCTAGTTCGAGGTTGAATTTCTTATACAGAAGGCGGGCAGTGAATATCTTTTCTTTTCCTGGTATCTTTATCTTTGGGTACCTTGAGCTGTGCCTAGGCTCCCTACCTTACCTTGAGGTGCCCAAGGTAGGTAGACAGCGGTGGACTGACCCTTTGACGTAACGCCCAAGTTACCTCGGTGTGGTGTGTACGGGCACGGTGCATTGGCTTGCCCCCGGGGCTTGACGTCGTTGGAAGCTGTCGACGGCTGAGTGGTCGCCGCCGAATGAGGGGTAATTAGGTGTTTGACCTCTCTGGACTACCTAAGGGAGTACGCAACTAATCCTACCCAATGCACAGCGAGGTTGCTTTTACGTCTTGTTCCTTGACTTGGGCTGCTTTCTTGCCATGTGTCAGCACCACCCACAACACCAACCACGCATTAGCTGTGTATTACCTGACCTGGCAGACATTCAGACGGCAAGGTACGTAACTATGACAGATGTCCCGGGACGGGAAGTGCAAGTGGTGTGATTCGACAGGGGTTCGCGACCAACAGCGCAGCTGCCGGCGCCACTTCATGCCAGCTGTTCATCACGGGACCGAATTGTTCCTTATCAGTATCCGTAATATTCAGACTACCTACCTAAATACAGGTAAGATAGGTCCATTACCTAAGGTAAGGCGGTACGTACAAGCCCACTTGCATCCCAAATTCATGCTTCTTTTTCCTGCCGGCCACCCCCGGCCGGGCGCCCGGACGGCCGGTCTCGTCTCCGGTTACGTACAAGTCGCAGCCATTCATGTCGTTTTACCCTAGCATTACTTGATGGAATGGGCACAGAGTACACGCAGGCATTGCTGATTCCTTACTGTTACCACATTTCGAAGGATAACGAACAATTCAGGAATCAGTCATGTCACAGCAAATCATGTTGCGGATGGCCGTTTTATACGGACATATTTCAACGGGGTAAGTTTTCACTTTGTAGGATTCATCTAACAAAACCATTACAGTGGAACAGGCTTTGTGCTGCTCCTCCCCCGGCCGTCGCAACCCGCTTATAAGAAGCTGGGCAGGGAAGCCGGGAATGAGTATGGGGTGTCTCATGGCCAAGAAGTTTTGACTTTTGCTTCGTGAGAAGGGAAGAGAACAGGAAAAAAGAAGAAAAAAAAGGATGCTCAGAAGACATGAACACGGGTGTTGTGATCTGTCTCCTCCAAAACACCAAATACACCACAGTCGGTCCCCAAATGAAAATAAAAGGGTCCCTTCATTTTTTGGGCGGTATCCTTCATCATACCCTCTCATCTCAATCTCTCTCATATCCATATCAACCATATCACCAGCCGTGGCTGTTCCTCAAATGCCCCTACCCATATCGCGTGAAATCGTTCCCTTCACATGGTGGTTTACCCAACCCCTCTCAACCCTCCTCATCTCCAACGTTTGTACAAGTAGTGAAAGATGTGTTTTGGTAATACATGATAAAGAAATCCCCCTCCCCTTACAACGCCTTGCCAACGCTGTTCTGGCTTCCTCCACTGGGCCTCCTCACGACATTCTTCTTCTGCTCTCCGGCCCGGTACCCTGCAACCGGGCTCTCGGCGCCCTCGTTGCGATAGCCAGGTCCGCTTGAAGGCCCGACATCTGGCCCTGGATCACTCCAGCCGTCCATGCTCACGCCACTGCTATACTTTGAGCTGAAGCTGTCCGCGCGCGTGTGAGCGTTGCCGGGTACGCGCGGTGCGCCTCCGCCGACCTGGCTGTAGTTGCTGCTGGCCTGCGTCAACCGGCCACCGCTACTGCTACCGAGACTGCTGCCCAGTAGCTCAGGTCTTTCCAGATCAAACGGATCAGATCGGAACTTGTTCCGCCTCGTTGCGAAGCTCTCCACGCTCTGCATCGAGTCTCGGTACATGGAGTCCAGGCGCGGAGAGTAGGTTGAGCCGCTTGGCGGCCTGGTTGTGGTACCGCCGACAGAGGTTCCTCTTGACCGGCGTACGTCAGCGACATACGTTGATGACGGCTTTCTCGCGGCCGCGGGTGCCGAAATGGCATTGGCATCAGAGAAGGGATTGTTGCCATTGCCATTGCCCGGGTTGGCCACGGCGAGTGGTGCCGGCTTGGCCGAGTTATGAGGTAACGCGTTGCTATCAGAAAAGGGGTCGGCGGAAGCGTTGTCGAAGTTCAGTCCCAGGCCACCGAGGAAGTGATCGGCGGAGCCGGCGCTGCCTTGGTTCCGGCTCACTCGCCGCCTCTGAGCTTCCCGTTCAACCTCCCTGTCGTCCATACCCAAAAGCGTCAAGAAGTCGGGTTGTCCTGGCGCGGCCGCTTTCCTCTCGCTCATGTTGCGAGCTGAGGCGAATGGGTCCTTTTCGACATTCCTGTCGCCGCGGAGTCGCCAATTGAATTTCATATCCGCCGTCAACCGTTCCCACCAGTCCTTGACCCGATCCTTTGTGGTAACGACGTCTCGTGGTCCACCATGGTTTGATAGAGATGAGCTGTTTCGGCTGTGCTGGGAGATATTCATAAACTGAGCGCGGTCATTTGTCGAGCCGCTATCCCGGTTGCGTGAGACCAATCCACCGAACTGGCCGCGGAATCTCTGAAAGTTGTAGCCAAGCGCGGCCTTGAGCTTGGCTGAGCGCGGTGTTGGGCCCAAAGATCCTCTGTCAATGACATATGACGACTTTTCCCTGAAGCTGGGATCCGTGGACAACGGAGTAAGAAGCGTGCTCCGACGCTTCTTCAGCAACCTCTTCCGCCAGAACCAAAGCAGGAACCCCAGCAAGCCAATTACCGCCACAGCACCAACAACACTCGAAGCAATCACAACAGGGGTTGCCACGCCCCCAGATCTGCTGCTCGAAGCAGGAGCTTGACTGGTCGTAGGAGCATCGTTCCCTGTTCCTGCCTCGCCTGCGGCAGTACCCGGGTTCAGGGGCGGCGAAGGCGCAATAGCCCCAGCGCCTGCTCCTGCGCTGCTCGTGGGTGAGGGTGATGGGCTGATATTGCTGAAAAAAGCGGGGGGCGCTTGAGAAGGAGTTGGTGTTGGGACTGCGTTGGCATCAGTCTGGCTGGTTACTGGAACAGGTGGCAACACGACTGGGGCAGGTATTGAAGAGGAAGAAGAAAAAGATGAGGCGGGGGGGAAGATCTGGGCGGGAGTAGGAGGAGAACTCTGCGCAGGAATAGCGGGAATGTTTTGGAAAGTAGGAATCGTCGCCGGCGGTTCAGCGTCAACGATTGGAGGCTGAGAAGAAGAAGACGTTGATACTGCTGGAACCGGCGGCGGCGGCGGAGGTGGAGGAGGACTCGATACGACTGGAGCAGGCGGCGCTTGTGTCTGCTGTAGAGGCAGTGGATTTGAAGATGGGGTGTTGACTACTGGAGGAGGGGGAGGGGGAGGGGGAGGAGGAGGTAATGAGGAGCTCGTCGTACTCGCTGAACTAGTGGTCAAAACAGCTGGTGGTGGTGGCGGCGGCGGTGGTGTTGTTTGCGGTGGTGGAGGAGGCGGCGGCGGAGGAGCAGGAGCGAGCGTTGCAACTGCTGGAGGCGGAGGCGGTGATGAGCTCACTTGCGGAGGGGGTGTCGATCGCGTCGTCGAGTGTGTTGTCGATGTCGAGTGAGACGTACTCGTCGAGGCACGTTGCTGGTTGTTCGACTTTGACTTATTCCCATTCCTCGGCCTCGCCGTACACCTCTTGCCATTGAAAGTCGTGATGAAAGCCCCATCCGGGAGGTTCGCGTTCCGATTTGGACTCGACATTGCTGCAATATGTTGCGATTCCAGTCGCAAAAAACTGAATGGTTTCGAGAATCGAACAAGGACCCCGAGTCGGGTTTGAAGAAAATAGACTGATACTAGGAGAAGCCTAGCCGGCCATCTAGGTCGATTCGCAAAAGCTCATTAGGAACCGGTTCCTTCTGAAGCATAAACGGCGTGAGAGCCGTGAGAAAGTGAGTTCTTCCGTGGACGAATACACGTGTAAGCAAGGAACACTGCGCGCAGACAATCTCAAGGGTGAGACTGTGTCGTCGAAGATCCAAGTCGTCAATGTCGTCGAAGTAGTCGTTCTCGGTATCGAAGCGAATAAACAAGGCGCTGAGAATGAAAAAGAAGCAATCACCAAGCTAGTTGGGAGACGAAGAAGATGAAAAGTCGAAAAAGGCGTGAGAAGGGTGTCACGAAGAGAATCGAAGGTGGTGGTGGTAAGGAAGAAGACGAGGAGGGTGATCGGGGTAAAGGGAGTGTAAGAGACTAAAGGAGGGTATGGCAGGGTAAGGTATGGTCGGGCAAGGTTATGGTTAGGTATGGTAGGGAAGACTAAGAGAGGACCAGCCAGGGCCTGGTCGGGAGTGGTTTGGTATGGACCGGTTTGGACTGGTACGGCAGGGTCTGAGTCTTGACTGAGGCTCGCGGGATGTCTCTCCGATCGTGCGGGACAGGGACCACACACACCTCTTTCTGGACCTCTCACAAACAGAGACGGGCACCGGTTTGCAACATGCAAGCAGGCACTTGCGTGTTACATGATATAGCATGGACCACAGGCGTGTGTACTGTGGTATTGAGGACCGAAGTGTATCCCATCAACCGGGGGAGGTGAGCACCGTTGAGTCTTGAGGGAGTAGGGTTATCCGTGGGCCGTACAGGCTATCCGTACTTCACAATGAGGAACTCCATACAGAGAGGAGAAGGAGAAGGAGGAGGAAGAAAAAGAGCGGTAGGCGCCGAGCGACAGCGTTACTTCGGGTACGTCTCCTTACTCTAATCGAGGACGACCAAAGTGACAGACCCTAGACCATGACTGGACCAGAGGCAGAACTAGACCAGAACAGACTCCAGACCAGGCCAAACCAAAGTCACCAAACCCAAGTAAGGTACTAAACCCATGACAGGGCGCCGAGGACGGGCATGCAAGTCTGCAGCCGCTCCAGCTGCAAATGCAAGGCATGCCGCAAGCTCGCAAGATCAGGAACTTGAAAGATGGCTTTGCGTCCTTGGCCTTGGCCTTTGGTATCCATCCGTACACTAGTACGATTCCAGGCGCAGCCTCCCTCAAGTTGGTTGTTTGACTCGACTTGAACCGACTCGTGGAACGGACTCTCTTTCTTTCTCATAACAGGAAGGGAAGCGGCGGCGACAGCAGCGGCAGCGGCAGCAGCAGCAAAGCACGGGCATTGATGGTGTCTGTCGCAGCATGGAAGGATTGATCAATGTTTGATGGATCTCTCCTCTCACAGTCTCACACACATCTCTTTCTCGGGCGCATCGCGGGATTGATCCAACGGGCATTGGTGGCCGTGTCTGAGAAGGTTCCTTTGGGAAGAGAGTGACAGGACGTAGTTGCTGCAGCGCTGGGACCCGGGTATTGATGGACGAATCATGATAAGAGTGGAAGCGTAGGCGCATCAAGATGGGGACCGATGCTGCAGGGATGGGGTCTGACCTTGAGAGACAGAGAGACAGAGAGAAGCAGATACGTGAACGTTGTCCAATAACGGCTGTGAAGGGTGAAGCAGCGACAGGAATGGGACTGGGAAAGAGGGAGGAGGAGGAGGAAGAGGAAGAGATGGAGTGTCCAGTCCAAAAACGGCGACCCCCCTGTCTGTAACACACCTGAAGCACGAGAACCCGCCTCCAAGCAACCCCAGGCATGTTCCAGACCAGGGGTCCCCAGCCTCACGACGCAGCACACTAGTAATCGCTACCGACCTACAAGTTCCTGTCCAACGACTTTACTGTGTAGAGAGTGCCAGAGCACCAGGGATTCAGGAAAGGTATTCTCTTTTGCGGTGTTCCTGTGTGTAGAGAGTAAGTAGAAGATTGTATGGAAAATGTATGGACAATAAGCTCTCGACTCTACATTCTTCATTGGACTGGTGGTTGGGTTCACCGTCCACCGTTCCTTTGCGGTCTGCGGTCTGCGGTCTGCGGCTTGCCTGTGACAGTCTAACGCTAAACGCGTTGGTTGGCGGCCCCTCCACACCTCGTTTTCCTTGCTTCACTTGAAATCTCATGCCAGACATGCCAGAACCATTTGTCGACTTGCGCTACAAATGACAAGCTTACCGGTAGTTCTCACCTTGGTTGATGATGGTACGGGGTGGTCACTACCTAGGTAGGTAAGTACCTATTGTCAGTACGTATCTACGTACCGGCCGTTACCCCTGCATAAGTCTCGTCTGTGGCGCCGAACCGGCC
This sequence comes from Colletotrichum abscissum, assembly GCF_030869225.1. NCBI lineage: Eukaryota > Fungi > Ascomycota > Sordariomycetes > Glomerellales > Glomerellaceae > Colletotrichum > Colletotrichum abscissum. The sequence goes on along the minus strand of NW_026849988.1, from coordinate 679,029 downwards.
AACTGCGCGCCTGCCTTGGAAACGCCGCAACTGCAAGACATCTTGGTGGCAGATGCCCTGTGGTGTATGGGGCCTTCCCGTTGCAGTCGCAGCGCACCCGACTGGGAAAGGGAACACTCCACGTCTTGCCGGGGTGGCATTGGCACTTTCCATGCTCTGTCGAATTCCATGATCCATCTGCTGTACACTTCGAATGCCAGCGAGTCCTTCTCGCCATTGTTCGGGTGTAACCCGACGAACCTCCCTTTTTGTTTATGGACTGTTGCATTTCGAACAAGAGTCGGAACGATACTTCTCCGTCTCCAGCAACACCGAGCTCTTCAACGTCCATGCTCGTCCATCTGGCGTCATGCACCAGAAGCGGCAGAACATCATCACCAGACATACACGCAATATATGCGCAATAAACTCGAGATACTTGGGCTATATCTGACGTACCTGCGTATCCAAAGTATCCGTTACTGCGTACGGATGCCTAGGTACACCAAGAACCCACATACGTAAACGAATACACGTGTAGATGAATCATGGGTGGGCAACAGCAACGGGCAAGTCAGACCAGATCAGGTGCGTGCGTCTTCAACCCCTCCGTTTAATTAATCTATCTCGAGTTTATTTCTCTTGCCTGCGGATACCACCAAGAAGTCATCGCGAAACTTCTCTACCCCGGCACGCCGCACAACGCTGCTTCGGAACATTCTTGGCTTCCCCCCTCGCCCACTGCGCGGTTGGCCCCTCATTCCTCATTCTCCGAAAGTTCCCCCCTCGTCAGCGTCAAAAAGCCGTCTGTAAATAGAATCCAGTCTACCCTACTCCGTACGCCCTCTCGACCATGATCTCTCAAACAAATATGCGGCCCGCACTCACCGCTGGCCTGGCCCAGGGCAGTGGCCCGCCCTTCTCGCCTGTCGTGCACATCCGGAGAAGGCCTGCCGTGGCATTCGCGACTCCTGCTCCTTCTCACTGGTTCCCAGGCTCCCAGTTGCAACTCGCTCCCTTTTCGGCTGCATGAGACACCATCCAACGCTCCTGTGCCCACCAGCCTGCAGGAAACAAGAAACACCATGCACGACGCATCGCCTCATTGAGTCGCTTCAAGAGAAGCGGAGTCGTAATCATTGTCGTCGTCGTCGTCGTCTAGATACGCTTCGACCGAACTGCGGACATATTACCATACCTCTGCCACTCACATCCTCATGTCGTGGTTGGCCGTCTCTTGCAAAGGCCCTTTCAACCAAACTCCAAATTCCGTCCCTCCTTCGGCCAAACCCCGACTTTGATCGATTCACCTCATATTGCGAGCATGGATGTCACAGGCAGACAGAGGTCTGAAGGGACTCTCTGCTCGGTCTTTTGTGCACTTGGACTATCAGAGCACGACTGAACCCTCTCAGACTCAGGACCCTTTGCCATCTACAATTTCTACTCCTCATCATCATGTCCGCCAAGACCGCACCATTGCTCAGTCTTGACTGGCTTCTCAAGGTCTATGGTCACAGGTGAATTAAGTCTGTCATGTCCACATGTTGCAAGCAAGCCCCCTGGTCCCCATGACCTCGTGGCATAACCACCCAAAGTGGACGCTTGAGATGGCAGTCCCGCAGGCTCTTCCCAGACTGGTCTACGAAAGCGAAGACCACCCCGCAAGCCGTTTCCAAGAGACTCTTTTCACTCTTTTCATGGTCTTGGCCCGTCTTGCCCGCAATTGCACCCGGCTACGGCCTGCCCACTGGGGAGGCACGCTGCACGGGGGTGGTCACTAGCGACCGAGACGTCAAACACCCCAGGGGCTAGTCGGTCGATCATTGAATTGACACGGGTATCCCCTAGGGAAACATGGCAAAGTGTCTGACTGTGACCCGTGTTAGTGTACAGATATTTTGCGCGCCGTTTTGCCCCAACTTTCCAAGCAGCAGCCGGGAAACGGATAAAGTTGTTCCCTCTATGTACTGCCATGTACAAGGTGTCGTCGAGTTCGCGACGTCTCGGATATCGACATGAGAGAATGTGCACAACCTTTTCCAAACGTGCTCACCAGCACAGGCTGCACAGCACAGCCCAAATACCTCACGGCCGCTTTCGCGCACACCGAGTATATAGTGCCGATTTTGCCACTCGACGTCGCAAGGCTCAGATTCTTGGGTGTGTTGCGCCCGTTCTGTGAGGAATTCTTTTTACGTTTGACAGTTATCCCAAGATCTTGAATCCATAAAAGTGGTCGATCATGTTCGGGCTGCCAATCCTCCTGACATGGTCAATGCAAACTTTGTAAAGTTAATGAGGAGGGGGATCTTCACTTCCGATGATGCATATCAGCGGAGGAGGAACAGGGCATAGGGCTTAATAGAGTGGCACCAAGCTTAAAGAGAAGATCAAGACTTATGGGCTGACTCCAAGAGAGAGAAGACGACCCCGGCCGGCTCAAACACAGGCCGAGCTTCCTCACCCTCCGTGCTGGCCCCCCCTACCCTAACACCCCATATGACGAGGCATTACTCCGTAACCATTACCCAATATTGGAGGCGCTTTTTTGCAGTGCACTCCATAACGTGTTTGTTGTGTTTTGCCTCCTGTGCTAGATCCCCGGATCATCAAACAAATGATGAACAACCATAAAACCGAGAAAGGAGTGAAACTCGACGACCACAAACATTTTCTTGCAGGGGCGACGTCAAAACCCCGTCAGTAGTTCACATTGCAGGTGTGTCGTCTGTAGCGAAGGTTGGAAGTTGCGACTCCATATCTCAAGGGCCCGGACACCAGAGACTCAGGGCGACGTCTTGGACAGAGATAGACACGTCGTCGGATTCTCACGAGAACTGCTTACTTCGTGGTGTCTTGAAAGCGATTGGTTCCCACGGATGGTGGGACTAGTTCGACATATGTTCGACACTACTGTCGTAGAAAAAGGTCAGATGGATTTCTTACATGACGGGCTGGCCGACAGCAGCAGTCAAGAAGTCCCCGTGCTAGTTCAACTAACTATACGGGGAAAAGACAGGACGAACGAACGACTGACAACGTGAAAAGTCAATCAATCCTCGAGGACGGGTTCACCAGTCTCGGGCTTTGGAGGGGAAGGGAGAAAGGGGCTGTGCAGATTTGCACTGGTTTTTCTGCTTCCTCCCACACCCCCTTGGCTGCAGTAGGCCGAAACGAAGTATGCGTACGTATGCAGACATTGACAGTGACAGTGACAGTGCTCTCGTGTTCGTGTGTGAGTCTCGCTGAACCTTTAAACCCCCTTATCTCCATAGCCCAGGTTCTCATGGTATTGTTGGGACATTGGCCGGAGATCTCAGTAGGTTGCTAGTGTTACTGATATGATGTGCAGGTAAATGGCTCGAGAGTAAGCTTAATGTTGGGTATTAACTTCCAACCCAATGAGCCGTTTAGGCATAACCAGATAGAAAGGATAAAGGAGCAATAGCATGAGGTGTTGAATTGATGGTCCCCATCTATCCATATGCCCCCCCCCCCCCCCTTCCCCCTTCACTGGGTTTGCCCAGATCGCAGGTCCAGTGTTGGGCGCGCGGGAAATCTTTGAAACCAAATGAAAGAAAGAAGCCTGAAGGTGCATTTAGCATAAGAAAGGCGGGGGGAGGGGGAGGAGGAGGGGAGGACAGAGGGGAAAATGGCTTCTCGGCGCGAGTTCTGTCTTGGGGTTGATGGTGTCTCACGTCGCGGCGCTCCGCTCTGCACGCTAGAGCAGCCCCCGAAACACGGGAGCCCGCACCGGGCGGTCGGGACAGGAAGACACCACAGCTTCGGGGCATTTTGTAGCCTATGTTGACTGAGATGTTCCCGACTGATGGATGTTGATCTGGTTGAGGCTACACCACCATCCTCCCTTTACGGCCACAGTCTGACGAAGTCCGCGCAAAAGTGGCCGCCCGGCAATACCCATACAGGAAGGGAAGAGGCAGACGTCGTTCTCTGTTCAGTATGCACAACGGAGGAACGGTAGGTACACTTTCACTCCATGCCCGGACTTCTACAAATGTTCATGGCATCTACACAGCATACGTACGGCATGCCCTCACGCCAAGACAAAACAAATTGATAAGGCGGCTAGCGTGTAGCGGAATGCATGACGTCGGGATCTGTCTTGTCCTTGTTCGGATAATGGCATCAAGCCGGGTCCACCATGCGGCGGAGCGGCCGGGCTCCAGGTCCCGGAGCGTTGAATACCGTCCCGTCGGTGGGGGCCCCATGCACTAGGTTGTCCCGCCATGTTTCTCCGATCCCGCTGGTGACTAAGCAGGATTTTGGTAATGGCAGCCCCCCGCCGCCCACTGCCTCCCCGCCGTTGTCGATGAGCTCCTCGCGGAAACATGGACCGGAATGCCGCCATGAAAAGAATCGGACCCAACCGGTCAAGATGGAGAGAATGATTGTGGCCTCAGCTTTGGGTTGCCCGGCGCTGTTGGAACTTGAAGGCTATCTCCCACACTCGGCTCTTGTGCATCTGCATTCCCAACTTCTCAATGGAGCTCAAACCCGAAGAAGAAGGCCCTTAGACAGGGCCCCTCAATCACAATCCCCTCTCGCGCCATTGTTGCCTTCCAATCGCCTCGCACGACATCAAATCACAGCCTTTGGTTGATCTGTATACGTAGTAAGTAGGTCCCAGGGTCGAAGAACAAGACCAAACCAACACAGACGAAATGCGCCAATTGACCTATGGGATATGGCGCAGGCCCCAGGAGATGGAGCCCACAGAGCTGCAGTCCTGCAGAAACACTGCATTTGGTTGCACTTATACGTTGTGGGTTGTGGGGTCGTGTGTTCTCCGTTGTGGTTCCAACAAGCAAGAAGCAGGCTCCAGCAAATGGTACGAATTTGCCGCTAAAGGCAAAGTGCGGTGGGCGAAAGAAAGAGGAGGTATCCAGCATCTGGGCAGACGCCGTTTGAAGCGAGAGCTTGGCGGACCATTGAATGCAAAGTTGTCCGTTGTTGGAGTGTGTTTCCCATTCAATGCGGATCTGTCTGGCGGTGCTCTCACAGTACAGTTCCGTCGCCAGGGGTCTCGTGCTTGAGGTGCCCCATTGACTTAAGACTGACCAGGCAGGTAACGGGGGCCTGCGTGAATGCTCTACCAACTGCGTTGCTTGTTGCTTCCTCTGCGTGCCCTGCGCGCTCTCCTGAGCTCTGGATTCCTCTCCTTCCCTTCCTCGTCCGTATGTGGGTGTTTGTGTGTGTCCCCTTTCCCCTCACCATCCGGCCTCCTATACTCTACTGTGTACACCATCCAAGTCCCACTATCTTCTTCTTTTTCCTCCCAGCTACCTGGGTCGGAATGTGTACATGTTTCCTCTTTACTCGTATGCAGCACCTGTCATCTTTTGACTTTGCCGACTGGACAGCGCTCCTGAAGGGTTGATTGGCGTCAAATCAGTAAAATATCAAAACCTTGTCAACAGGCACTGAACACATCGCTCTGCATTGTGCAACGGTATCTCCAACGAAGCAAACCAAGGCTTCGACCCCGCTCGACGTCGCGTATACCCGTACCTTACCTTATTACCTACTCAAAAAGACCCCACCGCTTTTACCTAGTGCTATCGCCGGCCGGACCACCACACTTTCCCCGTCCTGTTTCCTCTACCTACCCTCCCGTCGCCTCATCTCACATCACACGTTCTATCTGCTGGGAAATCATAGCAAAAAAGTCGTGCCATCTCGAAAAAACACTATCGGAAATTTTAGCTTTGATCTTTCACGCCAATATGTTTGGCACATATCCCGCCCTGGGTGAGTTTACAATTTCATTGAGTGCAGCCAGTGTCGGTCATTATCTCATCTACCTTTTTCTGAATAAGACGAAAATGACAATGCTTTGTGACCTTTTTTGGCGCCTTTCCCAGACGTCTATTGTGCGATGGCGCCCCTATTCGTTGCTGAGCGCAAGTTGTCATCCGTTTCTCCCTCACCCCCATTCTACTTCATCGTTCCCTCTGCAGCGTCTTGCCTCTGCATCATCCTCTTCTTCACAAGTAACATTATCCTACCGTACCCTCCATCAATGCCTTCACGGCTTATCCTACTCCAACCTTAAAACACAGAAGCCGTCAATGCCGCTATCTGTCGTGATCCTGCAACGGGAGCCCATCCCTTCCGCGCTTGATCTACCTCCATTCTTTGGCACCGCTTCCTTGGCGGTCCGTTCGCGGGGTCGCCTCGTCTCGGCCGGCGTCCGCTTTCTGTCGCCCGAATTTCGTCTCACCCGGCAACTTTCATTTCTCAGTGTTCAGCCAATAGTTTAAACGGGAGCCTCTCACACATCTTGGGACTGCTAGGGCTGTTGCGGCACTCGGATACTCTCGAGTGTTCATGAAGTATGTCATCCTAACAATAGCTTGCTAGCAAATCTGCCCACCGCAGTCAAGATCGACCCGAAAGATATCCCACCTCCAACGCCAGTCACTTTGCCACAGAGCCGGCCTCAGCTGGATGCTCCGTCGACGACGCCGGTGAGCCAGAAGAAGCCATTGACATCGGTCCTGCAGGACATTTATCGCCCTGGAGACATCAACACCGCCATATTCGACGCTTTGGGGGTACACCTCATCCCGGATGCTCCCACAGCGGATCTCATTCCCGATTCCGCTTACCTGCCCGACTTTGAAGGCTGGGGCAAGCTCTCCCCTGAGGAGGCACGTGAGAAGAACGCGGAAACCCGAGTGGTTCTGAACAATGGCGTTCAGTCGCCCGGCTGCCAGACCTTTCTCGACCGTCAGCGTGAGCTATCTCACTCAAATGAGGATGCGTTCCGCACCGTGAGGCGCATCCCCGCGCCCAAGGGGCAGCAGCAGGCACGCCTAGGCAACTCATACGAGTTCTTTAGGTGCCTAGAGGCCTTCACTACGTATTGGGATGACCCCACGAACCCCTATGTGCATACCGAGGAGGCGCAAGAGGCCAAGGATGTCACCGTCGACGGCGACAAGACCGAGCGGGACAACCCAAAGACCCCGGAACGACCTCGCATCTTCCGCACCTCGACCGGCTCGTCGATGCCAGGCGAGTACCGCCAGAGCTTGTTAACAGCCTTCCTCAAGCTTGTAGCATATGATTTCGGCTGCAACGTCTCGGCTCCCCGGACAGAACCCCGTCTGCATATCACCAGCGGGCCCGCGCCTTCGTCGCAAACGCAGCTCTCCAAGCACCAGCAAGCAGCCGCCGCCGCCGCTACCCCGAGGACGTCATACTTCGCCTCCGGATGCACCTTCATCTTCCGGACCCCTCGCACGCGCGAAGCGGCCCGGCAAGGCATCGTAGAGGGGCCCCTCGCCGCCGTCTCGGCGCGCGCGAGCATCTCGTTTGATAAAGAAAACGAAGAGGTCATTGACCTGGCCCGCGAGCTCGTTGCCGCTCTTCTCACGGCCCAGCACCGGGCGCGTGAGGGCAAGACGGAGAAGAAGTTTGGCGACGGCGCGTGGTGGACGACGAAGCCGCGCTGGGGCGGCGGGTCCGGCGGGCCCATTGGGCGTGAGGTCGAACGGGACGCCATCCAGGGCGACAAGGACGACGCCGCCTCTGCTGCCGGGGCTGCTACCTCCGGCTCCGGAGAGAGGGGCCAGCCCGCCGCCAAGAAGCCGCGCAAGAACATGTCCATCTACGACAACTATCGCATGGTCCGCCCGCCCTCGGCCAGCTGGGACCGCAAGACGCGCTACGAGGCCATTGGAAAAGTCAAGGGCGTCGGGTACGACGACGTCTACGTGATTAGCTCGCTGTTCCACCACATTAGCGTCCTGCGCGTGCGCGTGCCGGAACGGCTTCTCGAGGTGCTCGAGGGCGCGGCCGAGCAGACGGGCGGCGACGATGATGTCCGCAGGAGCTGGGGACAGGTTGAGGCACGCCGGAGCCCGTGGTATGATTTCTTCGTGCTCGAGGAGCGGCTTGAGGCTATGAAGCTTGTTTGGTCGCTCATGGGCTGGCTGATGAGAAAGCCTGAGGAGGAGGAGGAGGCGGTGGAAGTGAAGAAGACGGAGGAGGATGTCAAGATGGTCGATGCTTGAGATGGGACAAGAAGGGGGAGAAGCATGTTGGATGAAGTTGGAGAGTGGCGATAATGAGAGGGTGAGAAGGAAGAATATTTTTACATTTCTGGGCATGGCCAAGCTTGATAGATGGCTGACAATGTCAAAAGACCAAATTATATTGAGCTTCGTCCTCCCCATTGTGTGTCATCTTTCCATAGACGACTTGTTGTCTAAGCTATACAAACCCATTGTCGCTGTGCGTGTCGACTGGCAGTGGGTATATCTTCAACTCAACCTAAGCTGACAAAATCATGATCCCATGCCCTGAGCGAAAAGTCTTCCTAGCAGCAGCAGAATTGTACCCCATCGCCAGCCCTTCAAAGAGACGGTATATATGTAACATGGCCATCAGGGCACCGAGGTTGTTCAACGTCTTTGGGAACCAGGCTATCTTCCCTTCTGGAGTGGCTAGATCATCCCTTCGACTTAATCTCTCACGATCCTCACGTACTGAAACCAGATTCCCAATTTCGACTTTTGAATTTCTTTTCCATCAGAGTGAGTGAGTGAGAGAGAGACATGGGATGAAGTTAATCTGCCATTCATCCTCCCAAGCCAAAATCATTGGCTTGGCTTTCTGGTCTGTGATAGGCAAGGTTCATGCACCATTGGAGTTTCCTCGGTCATCTGGGCTGACCATGTTCAGGCCGTCGGTATAATAAGTAGTTTTTGAATAATGCATCTTGAGAGGCTACAACGAAATAGCGTTTAGGGTTGGTTTGATGACTAGACCTTGAGATAAGCTCGGTGTCTCGATGTACAATTGAGGTGATGATGAAGATGTCGGAGCTTGTTTGCTCACAGTATTGCCGCAAGATGTTCGCTGAGAACTGTGTCATGAAACCGACTTGACGAGAATATCAATTACTTCCCCAAACTAGAGCAGTCCCGTCTACGCAGGAGTACTGCAGCACATAAAGCGTTTGTACAGTGTTTCCCACGGAAAAAATATCTCTACAAGAACGCTCCCTGCCTCGTGCAGCACTGCATCTCATGATCTAAGAGGAAGTGCTATAGGTCAAGCTACACAACACATCACGATGAAGGCGGCACGTGCTCCATGCAACTTGATCACTTGAGGAGCAGTGCGTAAACGTAAAAGTCCAAAGGCCTCAAGCCTGAGAATGCAGATGTCGACGGTATGCCGACAGGGCGATCCCTTACATATTGCATCCAATTTCTGGCCAATCAACGTTCCCTTTCGACACTGAGAGTCTAGAATGCATTGAAATGGCAATCCAACTATGTGACAATCTGGTGTGTTCATCAAAGACATGCTACTGCAGGCGGTCCACCCCGCTCAGTTAGGAGAAATGGTTACGAAACGTCTGTCTCGCGGGCTTCCACTGCAAACTAGGGCCATCGCGGCAGCGCCACCGGGAACCATTCAACACTTGCATATTTGGATGTCGTATCCCATCGATTGATCGAGCTTATAGCATCGTGTGATTGAGCTCCCTGCGCCTGAAAGGCTTTGACTTGGCGGTTGACTAAAGCAATGAAGCCGGTGGGCTGGTTTCGACGGAAGTGGCATTCGGATACGAAAGCTGAAAAGCCTCAAGATTGTAAAGATCACGAGTTTAGACATCACCGCATCTAAATCGGGCATCGGGATCCGTTGAGCTGAGCCGAAGACACTGCTAGCAGGATGATGGATCATGAATGAGACCGCCCCAGAAGTAAGGAGCAGAGTGAAGAAACCGCCAGACTAGGCGATGAGGCCCGCTTGATCTGATTTCTCCGAGACCTGGTTCCGGACGAAATTCGAGAAAAATCATCTTTTGCAGGCGATGATAGCCCATTTACCCTAAATCGAGATCAAAATGTGGGAAAACGTGAACCTGAGACCTGTGATATGCTGGTGTATCAACCTTAAGGTCGGCTAACCACACCTTGGGCGGCAGAAGCCCACCGCGTCTAGTGGTGACGGAAGATGCCACAAGGTCACGATGCGTGCGGTGCATCTCGGTCTTAATTTGATGTCCATTGGCCCCGATGGTAAGGATGAATGTCCCGGGACGACGGCGCCATGCAGCCAAGCACCAGAGGCGTGGGACAAGATGCCCACGAGGCTTGGTAGAATGCTATGCGCCAACCGAACGTTGAACTTTTAGCCCATAGCCACGTCTCTCGTAAGTCGACAACTTGGTGTCCAATCGATTTCAGCCACGTTCCCGGGGGTGGTGTTTAGCTTTGGTCTGCTCAGAGACATGGTCGTATGCTTCCTCTCCACGTTGCCGGACTACCTCATTTTGGGCTTGGATAGACAGGTCTTGCAGGCCGCCAGAGGTCGAAATTACCTTCCCGAGTCGTTGGACGGCTTGGAATCCACTCAAAAATTCACTATTTAACTCCATCGTTTTGCATTACTAGAGGATTGCCGTAGTATATATAGACGCTACCCTACCCTCGAATTCCGTACTATTTAACCTTAACCCTTTTTTTACCTATCCTTTTCTCTATTTTACCCTCTTTTTTATTAAGAAATTATTAAAATTATAGTTTTAATAGCTTATTAATAAGCTAATATTATTATTTAGAAATAGGTAACTTATTTTTATATATAAGTACTAGGAGTCTTATTATTATAAAAATAGTAATAAATATATTAAAGTATTTAAAAAAGCTTTTTAATAAACTTTTAATATTATTTAAAGTAATTATCCTTAAGCTATAAAAAAAAGCCGAGGCGTTATATTAATATAGCTCTATTTATTTTATTAATATTAATAATACCTTTTTTAATATAAAATATATTAATAATACTCTATAATTACGTTATTATATTTTATAAATCGTACTTAACGTTAACGAGGCTTTTAATATTATTTATTAAGTTTTTTATTAAAATCGTTATTATAAAGTTAGTTTAGTTATTAATATTTTAATAAGTATTTTAACTTAGTATATTTAGAAGTTCTTATAATTTTTAAAAAGAGGTTTTTAAAAAACTTATAATTAGACTTTTTGCTTATTATAAGCGAAATTATTATAATTACAACTATAGTAATTAAAGCTATAGTAATTAAAACTATAATACTACTTATAGACCTCGATAATAAGTAGTTAATAATATAATTATCTTTCTTTTATAATAAACTTAAAAAAGTATTTTAATTTAAGTACTAAGTAGGTACTATACTATTTTATTAAAACTATATTCTTATACTTATAACTTAGAAAGAATTAACTTTCTTCGATAATAAGGTACTTAGGACGGCTTAGAATCGAAACCCCTTTGGCAGAATGGAGGCTGCATATACCGTCTATATACTTCTTGTGCAGTGAGGTGTCAAAGACATGCACCTACGAATAAAGCACATACTGTGAGATATGACCCGTCCGGATGAAGTTGTCTAAGACCAGTCAGTTGGGGTCTCGGGCAGATGCCGGTATGATGGTGTCGCTTCTGGACCCCAAATGCTAGGTACCAGGGGTAAGAGGGAAAAATGCAAAAGGTGATGATTCGTCAGAAATCGACGCGGCCCCTGTCCGTCAGGAACGCCACAGTGATCGGCAATCCCGTAAGCTTACCAGATTGAGATCGGGGAATAAACGAGTGCGTACTTGAGCTCCTATCAACCACAGACGTCGCGTTCCGATTTCTCATTGGCGCTGTTTCGCTGGGACTGTGCACCAAAACGGTTCGAACGAGAGACGGGAATCCCCTCGTACGACATGAACAGCGCGTCCGTCACTATTGACGGCGCGCTTTCACTAGAGCTCAAGCTAGAAGACTGCTGTCACCCAGAAATCAACGAGACGGAGGGTCGATGTTGCGTGCAGTCGGCCAGGTATGATATCACCGGGCTCGGGTCAGTCAGTGGCTTTGAGGTTGGCAAGACAGCTTTGAATTCGGCGCATGCTCCGTAACGAGGTTGGAGATGGGACGGATGGCCTGGGACGACCAGGGTGCCGATATCGATCTGCGGAAACGTTGGAAAGGCTCAATTGCCCATGAATCCTGGGCTTGTGTTGTCTATGACTTCTGGTTGGACCATTTGCCACGACCGTCAAATTGGTAATGAGCCCAATGCCAGCCAGGAGACTGCCGTTGAAAATGGAGCCATGTAGCATCCGATTGAGTAGCGACACTAATTAGTCCATGGGATGATGGCCGGGCTGGCGCAACGGTGCTAACGTCGGACAGCCGACAGCGACAACATGACATATTGACCAAGCGGCTCAGCACAGCTGGGGTTTCGAAGCGAAGCGAGGTGGATGGGTTTACCGCGCGGAGGCAGCCGACTCTAATGCAGTCCGAGCTGTGGTACTATCGCGAGGCGCTTTCAGCACCGAGCAAACGACTCAACGTTTGGTTCGACTGACGCGATATGGCGTCTAAGTGTGCCGTTGGAGGTAGGTAGCGCGGCATAGCCCTGCTGGATCGGCGTAGGGCGGTCAACTTTGGCGTCAAGTCTCAGCTTGACCGGGGCAGAGAGTTCAGCGGGACCATCTTGGTCGGGTGGAGACGAGCACAGCAGCGCCAGGGCCGTGGATGATGGATCAAGATCGAGTACTTAGTGTATTCAGAGTCTAGAGCGACTGCTTGGGTCCTGGGATGGGCGGGAGTGACGCATAGGTAGAGGGTGGAGGTGAAGCTAGATGACGGTATTGCTTGGTGCCCCTGTGGGCTAGGGTCAACTGTGTAAGGGAGGGAGGGCGAGGTGGTAGGTGGTTAGTCTGCGGTTCGTTCCCATATTGAACATGCTTTGCTTTGGTGCGGTTCCGTTTTGGTGACCGCTGCCGAGACGTCTCGGGGAATGAAGTAGGTAACCTAAGATTCCGTTTCCCCAAGTCACATATCGAGTTGAGAATGATTGCGGCTGAAGATAGTGCAAGGGTTGTCTTGGATTGGCGAGTAGGCTGAAGAGTGAAGACTCGGAGAGAGGAATGCGAAACCTTGGAGGGCAATGGGCAACAAGATTTGCAGTCCGAGTGTGCCAATCTGGAGGTCCCTTGCACCGTATTCCTTGGTGAACACCCGACTATGGCAATGACGAAGATGCAGAGAAAAGTCCGAAGGTTGCACGCAATATTCCGTACGAAGTACTACCTTACTGCCGTACTGCGTAAGGTATGCTACGTACTCGGTATGCATGGCAAGCCGCAGGAGAAGGGCAGGGCAGGAGCGGTGGCACCGAGCCCCAGTCACCCAGGTCAGGGACGGTAGGAACGGTAAGGTACCAAGGTAAGGTAGGGACGATGGGCGCGACGTCCATCACATGGTGACATGGTGGCATCGCAGCAAGTGCTGTTTACATACAGGAAAACCCTAAAAAGGGACTAGCGCTGTCAACTGTGCCCCATTTCTCGGTTCTCACCGGGCTGGGAACGGCCTTGGTATGGCCCGTGCTCGTGGCTGATTGCCTGGGCACCTGCCACCTGCCCTGCGTTTTTTCCCCAAGTGCAAGAGCATCTCCGGTGCAGACTACCCTTAGGTGCAGACCCTGCCCCAGTCATGCTTGCTTAGCTAATGTATACAAAAAAACACCATCAAACACATCAGATGCTCCCATGCACTGCACTGTAGTGAGAGGTGGGCGGATTGTGAGGTACTCGGATCCACCTCCGCTAGCAAAAGACTCTTGGGAACTTGGGCTTTGAGGCCGTCTCTGCCGTTTCTTCCGTCAAAGTCCAATCGCTATGGTGCCCGGCCTGCCACATGCCGTTGCTTTCCTCGGCGCCTACGACGACTGATCCAACATTACGTAGTCTTGTTAGCCCTACACTCATCATCTACCTCCACTTTGCGAATCCCTTTCCACTTTACTACCTGGATCTCATACTTGGTCTCGTGCTTGTTAAGTCGTGCTCTTGACGGTGCCTCAATAGGTACCTACTGAGTTGCAGTGAGTGTGATACTTTGTAGTGTACCTATAAGCTAAGGTAGGTAAGGTATGTTGTGTGGTTAGATTGTTTCTTCCCTCGGCACCCCCCTCCCCGCCAAAGGCCCAAAACACCTTCAGCCCAGCCAGGAAAGGGTGAAGGTGCTGGACAGTGGACCTGGTGCGTGCCGACAACCTTAGCTCGAACCCCTCCACCACACACCCACGCCGCAGCGCCGCAACGCCGCGGCGCATCTTGAGCCTTGAGGCACCCTGCTCCTACCTTACCTGACCGATACTCCAGCACATTCTACATTCCTCACATTTCTTCGCTCCTCCAACCCGAACACTCCGTTCACCTCCATTTTCTCCTTCTCCCATCACCTCAGCTCGCTTTCTTTCCGAGGCTGTATTGCATATCCGCGCCGTCATTTCTTTTTACTGCCACACCAGCTCACTCCTCTGTTGCGCCCAGCTACTGAATCATCGTCCATCTCAAATCTACCTACCCAACTGTACCTCCGTCTACCAAAGCTCTGCCGAAGCCGTCTTCTACCCCAATCCGTCTCACAAGCCGGCTCCAAACCATCAAAAGAGTCAACTAGGGTCCTTAGCCACCCTTGCTGCAGGATCCCTTTCCCGCTTTGAGATAGGCCCTTCAGCTAGCCCTCCTCCTCCTCATATCGTAAGGCACTGGTAAGCTTGTCCACGCTCCTCCAACCAGTTTCGCGCTCGAGAAAGGCTGACACTGCTCTTGTGCTCACCAACTTAGTCTCGAGACCTAAGCACGCGCATTCTCATCCCGTCCCTACACCTCAATCACGACCCCCTCGCTTCCCCTCACTATTCTCTGAACTCGCGACAACCGTACTTCAGCTTCGTCGCGCATCTATAAAGACATCCAGTCCCCGAAATCTTCCCTGTCAACCCACTCCTTTTCGAAGACCATCTCGTCGAGCTAGAACCTCCTCCCACCACGGCTTGTTGGCCTCGGGTCATCAAATACACATAAATCGGGTCTGAGAATAGTCTCGCCGTCTCAACAAGATGTCAGGATACCCGGGCCAGTACGGAGGATACCAAGGCGGCCCACCGCCGCAGCAGCAATACGCGCAGGGCGGCTATTACCCGTATGAACTCCGATCTTTGTTCGCGTGCCCGCTCTCAGTCACTAACATGAAGAGCAAAAGCCCTCCACAGCAAGGATACAATGGATACCCTCCCGCTGGGTCGGGCTACGGCTACCAACAGCCGTCCCCTCAACCCTATGGTTACAACCAGGTACGGGTGACTACCAGCATTGTCCAAGTGTCGTCAACTGATGTAATGCCTAGCCCCCTCCTCCGCAACAATATGGTGGATATCAGCAGCCCCCGCCTCAACCGAATTACAACAACCGTCCAGGTGAGTTTGGAAGTTGTGCGCTTAAAACGGACATTGTAGAGTTGACAACCATCGCTATGAAGGTGTACCCACCGTGAACTCGAATGCCTACATGCACGGAAACCATAACGCTCCTCCACCGCCGCCCTCACAACCGCAGAGATTTGGACATGGCGCGCCAAGTAACTACAACTTCCAGTACTCCAATTGTACCGGGCGGAGAAAGGCGCTGCTGATTGGCATCAACTACTTCGGTCAACGCGGTCAGTTGCGTGGTTGTATCAATGATGTGAAGAACATGTCAGCATATCTCGTCGACCGTTTTGGTTATAAGAGGGAGGATATGGTTATCCTCACTGATGACCAGCAAAATCCCATGAGCCAGCCTACGAAACAGAATCTCCTCAGAGCCATGCATTGGCTCGTGAAAGACGCGAGACCCAACGACTCGCTCTTCTTCCACTACTCAGGTAAGTCGCGAAAGACATTTCCACCATGTAGTTAGACTCTAACACCTCCAGGGCATGGTGGTCAAACAAAGGATCTCGACGGCGATGAGCCTGACGGATACGATGAAGTCATTTACCCCGTAGACTTCCGCCAAACCGGTCATATTACGGATGATGAGATGCACAGAATCATGGTTCAACCTTTGCAAGCTGGTGTGAGACTGACTGCTATCTTCGACTCTTGTCACTCGGGTACTGCGCTCGATCTCCCTTACATCTACTCGACCCAGGGTATCCTCAAGGAGCCCAATTTGGCCAAGGAGGCCGGCCAAGGCCTTCTCGGTGCTATTTCGTCATACAGCCAGGGCGATCTGGGCGGTGTCGCAAGCAACATCATGGGCTTCTTTAAGAAGGCAACGACCGGCGAAGATGCCTACCAACGCACCATGGCCACGAAGACGTCGCCTGCTGACGTGATTATGTTGTCAGGAAGCAAAGATGACCAAACTTCGTATGCTACCCCCTTCTTTCTATTTTGATGATACCCTTTTCGTTTTCGTTGCGCTTTACGGATTCTATGGAGATTCTACAAAGAGTTCCTGCGTGTATCGCCTCTCCTGGTGGGATGGCTAATTCTGGAGACTGGGAGTGAAAGGCGAAAGCCACAAAAACGGAAAAGTTTTGGGCGCGCAAGTCTCTTTCTGGATATTTTCTTTTCATGTTTCTACATTATACATGTTGCGCCAGGCCAACGATACTCTTTTATTGCTCTAGAGCAAGTTGCAGCCTACTTGCGGCTGCGGTTTGCTTCTAGAGCGACGAGTTACGTTGGATCTGCCTCGGTCTACGAGTGTGGAAACGAGACGACATCAAGCCGATTTTCCGTGCAAGCTGGATCTATGCTAATCTCACCTCGCAGGGCCGATGCAACAATCGCCTCCCAGGCTACCGGCGCCATGTCGTGGGCCTTCATCACGGCCATGAAGAAGAACCCACAACAGAGCTACGTACAGCTCTTGAACAGTATCCGTGACGAGCTCGCGAGTCGCTACACGCAGAAGCCGCAGCTCTCATGCAGTCACCCCCTCAGTATGTTGCCTCCCGGAAGAAGCGAATGAACATCTGTGTTATTACCACGTCTAACATCATCGCAGATACCAACCTCTTGTTCGTCATGTAAATCATAATCCTGTGTGTCAAACGGCCGGTCCGCCTTGTATATGTCATAATGCCCTACTTCGGCCTGGAAACATAAATACTCAGGGTTAGTTAGACATGGGTAGGCATAGGTCATCATTGGAAAAGGAATCGGTGGGATGGCGAAAAGTGAGGGTTTTGGGTATCATTTGGGTGGTTTCGTTTTATTTTTTAGGCAGGTCTTTTCTGCCACACTCTCGACGCCGTTTTCCGCGTCTCGTATAGTTAAGATGCCAAGTAAACCTACCTACCCTCACTCGACTAGTTCTTCGAACTGGAAATCAAATAAAAGTTGATTCACGTCACTTCGATACGGGATGAATTCGGCAATGTTGCAATGTGCGTTAGAAAGAAGGGGAATTAAGCATCTGTTTAGGTACCTATGCCTCCTTTTCCAATTTCTTCATCATGCAACCTAATGCCGTGTTTGGAAAATTCATGTCCTACTGCGTAGACCCAAACAAAGTGAAATATGACAAAAACTCCTTTCCCATCCCGTCCGTCCGTCCCTCTTCGCCCAGTCATTCTACCAATAAAGCAACTTCAAGGGAAAAAAAACAAATGTTTTAATGCTCGACGCCCAATACGCCACAAGAGGGGACATGAGCAGCAAATAAGATATGCCAAGCAGGGAACCAATAATCGTCCTGATTTTCCATTCTCCTCCCACTCCCCCAGTGAATCCTCCGTCCCATTCTAGGGCTAGCTTGCAGATCCCATCTTCCAAACGTGGACGATCATCAGCTCCAAAAGAGGAAAGGAGAGTGCCCGCTCGCTCGCTTTCACTGCAACATCAAGGGGTTTCTTTTGTGCCGTCACACAGTTAGGCAGGAATACTGTAACACAACCGGCTGCTGCTATGCAGAAACAAGAACAAGACTGAGCACCATATGCTAAATGCGAAATGCGAATTGCGGACGTTGCTGAATGAGGGAAGCAGGTGAGAGCGGGATTGGATGGGGATGGAATGGGATGTGCGCAAGGGTGTGTGTGATGGACCCGAGATGATGCCGTAACATCTTCAGCTCGGCTGCAACGTGATGAATGGGGAAGGCGTTTCGCAGATGAGAGGGTTACTCTCGCAGATATCCGAACCGCCATTCACCATTCACCATCCCATTCATCCACCGTAGTTTCCCTTCGGGAACACCATATTCCGGGGTATAGAGGTGTAACGTAATCTGGCTAGACCTCCAAGTCGAGGCTAGGTGAGACCGAATAGAGAGAAAGACAGAGAGAGACTGCGACCGAGAACCTATCATGCCGCAACGTCGTCGGCATGCACGACCTTGAGCTGCTGCCGCCTCTTGGTCTTGCGCATCTCGTCGACGCAGTCGGCCAGCTTCTGGCGCGTGGCCTCGTGCTTGGCCCATTCGCGCGCAGAGATCTGCATCCTGGCAATGAAACGCGCCATCGTCGCCACCGTCTTGAGCGTCGGTCGACCAGACGCCGTTTGCTTCCGCGCCGTTGTCGAGGAGGATGAGGGTGGAAGGGGCCGGCGGCTGCCGAGCAGCTCGCAGCGGATCTGCTCCAATTCACGCAGCTGAGCCTTGTTGCTGATTCTGACGTTAGTATCCGGACCACTAAAGAAAAGAAGAAGTAGGCAGTTAAGGGTACATACCATGCGTTGGCAATGTCGAGCTCCAGCTGCAAGAACTTCTTTGCGTACGCCGCGTCGGCGCGCATGCTGACCTCACGCTTCCACCGCGCCTGCATCCACTCCATCTGCAGCGTCATGCCGCGGAGCTCCTTGGTGTGCTTCGCGTCTGCGTTCTCGGCGGCGCGGATGACCGTCTCGAGTGCCTCGTCCGTCTGCCTCATTCTCTCGTCCGTCTCGGCGGCGAGTCGGGCTGCCCGCGGGTTCTTCTTCTCCGCTGCGGCCAGTGCCTTGAGGTCTCTGATGTCCTTTTGCAGCTTCTCTGCGGTTAGGCGGTACGCTGCGCGCTCCGCCCGCGCCCTCTCGAGCTTGCGACGAAGCGAGCCCTCAGCGGCCGTCAGCTCATCAATGGTCTCCTGCTGCTGGATGACGTCGTGTTCGAGCGCGTCTGCTTCGCTTTGCGTTCTGCGGAGCAACTCCTGAAGGTCTCTCTTCTCGGAGGACGACATGTTCTCGATGTTGTGACGCCCGTGGGCCACAAGCTGCCTGTCTTGTTCTGCCTTCTCAAGCTTCTGCTTCAGACGACGGAGAGCCTTTTCGTGGAGAACGGTAGCTTCGTCGGCATCGCGCTGTACATCCTCCAGTGCCTGCTCTAAAGCAAGCTTCTGATCTTCCAGATCATCAAGCTGGGTCTGGACATCTTGCTCGAATTTAGATGCTTTGCGTTCGGCCTCGCGAGCCTTGGTCTTGAACGTCTGAATCGATTGCTGTGCTGTAGAAAGCTGATGGCGTAACTCAGTGACTTCGGATTTCCTGGCTGAAGGACTCGAGGATGCTGGGGACGTAATAAGGCGGGACATCTCAGCATCGTGGGCATTGCGCTCCAGGTCTGCGATTTGCTTCTTGAGACCCTTGACAACATCCTTGTGGGCTGCCTCACGTTGGAGAAGATCCCGCTCCTTCTGTCGTGCCGTAGAGAGATCACGGCGGATAATGGACATCTCGCTGTTACCCTCACCGATGTTAGCGGGGAGTTGTTGGGTCGTCGCGAGCTGGTCTTCGTAGTCTCTAATTCGCCGTTCGAGTTCTCGTATTGTGCGTCGTGTGGCAACTGATTCGTGACCTTCCGATGAAGACACCTCCCTCAACTTGGCTTGAAGCTGACGAATTTCCTGGTTGAGGCGATCCTCCTCTTCTGCAGCCTTCTCGATCTCATCTTCAAGAGACTTTTCGACGTTCTGCATTTGCTCCGCCAGAGCCGCGTTCTCGTCCTTGAGTCTCCGTACCTCATTGTCAAGCTTCAACTTTGACGTCCTCAAGTCCAAGCGCTCGCGATCGATGCGGAGTGTCTCCTCGCCGTTCTGGTGCAAGCGCTTCATTTCGCTCTCAACCTCATCACGCTCTGCCCTTGCTTCGGCCAGTGAGCTGCGTAACGAGTGCATTTCGAGGTTGAGGTTAGCAAGTTGGTCTTGCAGCGTCTGCTTCTCGCGAGACACCCTATTCACCTGCACAGTAGACTCGGAGATTTGAGTTTGCAGCCTGTCCTGGAGTATTTCCTTCTCCTTGTTCAGCTTCGACACGAGTGACGTGGCCTCGTCAAGCTGGACTCGGAGTCGTTCAATGGCTTGATTTGACTTGCTAGCGTGCTCTTGAGAGAACGAGGCCGTACCACGGTGTACCTCATCAAGCTCCAGCTTCAGCGCGTCACACTCTTTCCTTGCAGCTTCCAGTTCCTCGCGAGAGTGTTCCGATTCCTCGTCCAAAGTCGTCTGAAGGACCTCCACTTCATCCTCCAACCCCTCGATTTTCTCGCTCTGCGCTTGATAGTCTAGCTGGGTTTGACGGAGTTCATCCTGAACTTGTGATAATTCATTCCGCAACTCATTGAGCATAGACTGCCGTGTCTCGAGATTTTGCTGAAGGTCCTCAATTTGCCTTGTGAGGGATGCTCTCTCATCCTTGTGACGTTGAGCTTCGCTCTCTAGTGCTTCCTGTAACCTTGATTCCTTTGTCGATAGGTTGCCTTCAGCCTCGCGCAGTGCTGCAATCGTCCTTTCCAAGCCCGAGGCCTTCTCTTCCGCCCGTTTGCGCTCCGAGTCAAGGGTTTGGCGGTCTGTTTCCCATTTTTCGCTGTCGTTGTCGTAAAGGTTGTCCTTTTCCCGAATTTCAGCCTGGAGGTCCGAGATCTCGTCATTAAGCCTGTCGATTTCGTCTCTGTATTGGCTGCGGATATCCCTTTCGATCTCGAGGGCGTGGTCCCGCTCTTGGGCGAGGCTCTCCTCCAATTCATCCACGTTCTTTTGAAGGCGCGCCACATCTCGTTGTAGAGAGTCAGACTCGCCTGTCAACGCCTCGTGACGACTTTGCAGCAGATTCTTCTCGTCCAACCTGGCCTCCAAATCCCTTTTCAGATCTTCCACTTGAGCCAGCAGCGACTGACGTTCGCGATCAGAGAAATCTCGTTCTTGACGGCCCTCGTGCGCGGCATTCCTAAGGCTTTCTTTCTCTGTCGTTACGTCTGAGAGCTGCTGTTCGATTCTGGCCAACTGTGACTGGTAGTCGCGCTCAGAAGCTTCGCGGGCACGGCGATCTTCCTTGGCAGCGTTCTTGAGTTCGTCATTCTCCTTGATTGTTTCAGAAAGCTGCTGTTCGATATTGGCGAATCTCGTGTCGGACTCCTCCAGCTCGGCTTGCAGGCGCAAAAGCTTCTCCTCCTTTTGTCGCGAGAGTCCCTTTGTGGCAATAGACTTGTTCGCCAGCTCCTCTTGAAGTTCTTCCAAGTCACCCTTTGCTTGCTCCTTGTCTGCAATGGCCTGGTTGAGCTTGTCTTTCATCTCTTCGACCTGCTCTTCCAAGCGACGGACATTGGTTTCCAGGTCGTCGATAGTGTCTTTTGCTTCTTCCAAATCGTCGTTAGACTGTCCCTGTTGCTCAAGCTCGATCATTCGTCTTTGCGCATCCTTCATCTTGTCCTCCGCGTTGTCCAGCTTCGCCTTGAGCTCGTCAATTTCATCTTCGTGATCTCCTAGAAGGCGCTCCTTCTCGCGAAGTTCTGCTTCTAGGTCACCAATCTCATCTTGTAGCTTGTCCACCTGCCCTTGATCGTTCTGTCCCTGACTCAATTGGCGCTGCATGTCGTCGAGATCAGCTTCTCTATCCTCCAAGGCCTGTTGCAGTCGCTCAATCTCAGCTAGTTGTTTCTGGTCCGCGTACTTCTTCTTGGCCCTCTCTTGTAACTCCATCATCTGCTGTCGGTAGCTTTCAAGGTCCTTCTCGGCCGATGTCAGGTGCTTCTTGTACTTGTGAAGCTCCCTCGTCATGGTCACTTTGTCGACCTTCAGCTCGGTGTTCTCCTTTAATGCGGCCTCGCTGAAGCCGGGACCGGCCTTCCGCAAAGCCTCTTCGAGAAAGTGAATCTTGAGTTTCAGGCCAAAGTTTTCCTTTTCGATTTTATCGATTACGCTCTCCTGCTCCCGGAGCGACAACTGGTTTCCGTCCTGCAGAGGGCCTTTCCCGTCGCGTCGCGGCAAGACTACAAGCGGTGTAGATGCCGTGCTCGTGCTGTCGACTTCGGGGAGTGGTGTGCGATCTACGAAAGACCGCGATTGGTACATGGAGGTGTCGATATTGGGAATTGGCGTCATGTCCTCGTCGATTCTGTTCAGTAGTGCGGGCGTGTTCGGCACGGCGCCGTTCTCCTTGCCAGACCTTCGACGGATGCTATTTCGCGTAGCTGACTTTAGCATAGGGGTGAATTCTGCTCCTCCGAGGCCTGCAGGTAGGTTTTTTCGGTCTGCAAAGGGTCCGCGACCCCGCGGTGTGCGAAGGTTAATGCCTCCCGAGCGCCCGTTGCGCATTTGTTGCACCAAGTTGTTGTCTTTCGTCGGAGGAGACTGAAAAGAAACCTCCTGTGACATGTCGAAGTCGGGTTGTCGGCTGAGATATGTCGCATCGCCAATGTTTGTTCGCGGCGTATCGAGGCCGCCGATACCTGGGGCGACCATATTGACCGCGTTTGACTTATAGAGGGGGGGAAAGTCGACGAGCGATCAGAATTGCGATCTCGTAGGTGTGGTCATAACAGTGGTCTGTTAGTGATATATATGAATGGCGTGCGCTGTGGTGGTGCGAAGCAAGGAAGCAAGCGCAATGTCTGCGTAGCTATAAGATCTCGTGTGGTTGCGATAGCTCAGAACCCGGTCGGTCGTGATGTTGATAGTGGACGGGACTTTGAAAGAGCAGCAAGGGACCAAGGGTACACGGTCGCATCCCAGACCGCGTTGTGAGTGTTGTTTACTCGTGTTCCTATCTCGGACTAGCGTGGCGGGACAGAGAGGGAACAAGTCGTGGTTTTTAGACCAATGAGCGGGACGAATCTCTTGGCCAATCAAATGAGAGAAAACAGCATGGGCTCCGCAGTTTAAGAATTCCATGGCAGGGTCCCACTTTTCGACGACAAAACGTCAATGAACGTGGTGGACCTTGCTTCTTTCCACAGGGCAGCTTGAGACACTACGGATACAAGTGGGAAAGAGCCTCCCATTGATTTGTGATGCAACCACTTCACACCGCAAGCGTCAAAACGTCACTACCTGCCTTCGATCAAACCGATCCTGGGATGATCAACTCACAGAGACGACTGTTATCGATTTCATGTCACCATTTGAAGTCGTCTTCACAGCTACTATACCAAGACTCTACTCTGTCTAGCTGTATAAGTCCTCCGCAAACCCCACCAACTTACCCCGACTACGCTTGCGACAGCATCCATCCTGGTCTTCTTCGGTGTTCTTTACCCGTCGAATTCATAGTGTGCGCATGACGCTTCTGCCGCCATGCTCTCATTTGACCAGATCCCAGATGAAATAATCCACCAAATTCTACATTACATCTCACCAGAGGACAACTTAGTCACAGCGAACCTCCTCTCGAGGCGCTTGGCCCGGCTTTCCAATGAACCGATTTTGTGGCGATACTACTGTTTGCATGCCTTCAAGTTCTGGCATCCAAGTCACAGGTTCAAGGAGAAACTGGAAGAACCTGCATCCAACGTTCTGTGGAAGCAGTTGTTTCTATTCCGCAAGAGAAGAAACGCCAAGGCTGCAGGCCAATTCCGTGGAATATTGGCTACCAAATATGGCCGAGTAAAGAATTTTGAAGAGATCTGCTTGCTTGGTCTTGACGCCAAGGATTTTCTCTTGGACCAGGCCCAGACCCCAGATCATTTCGAAGACGTCTTGGCCAGAAGGTAGGTAACTTTCGTTGCAACGTTTGCTGGCTCGTTCTGATCAACTCCGCATAGGTATTTCAGCAATGCCATTCTCGCCAGCATGCGCCGTGGGGCCGCCATCCAGATTTGGGACAGCCTTCGCAGTGATGAGGCGCGCGAAGCTTGGAGACCCAACCATATTCCGAAAGTTGTGCCCGGAAGGTTAGAGCAAGCACTTGCTGCTTTTGACATGTTTGTGATCCAGGGCGACGAGGGTGACATAGATCACGTAGGTCTTCTACGAGGCTACTATATTATACTTCTTTGACTAACCCCTATGGCAGGTTTCCAAACTTCTTGACAAACTCGCAGCCGAGTTTCGTGGCAGTCACCCCGAATTTGACGGGCTTTGCATTCGGGAAAGGGCATTAACTCTAAATCGTTGGCTGAGATCCAACAATCTCACCGGTATGGTCGACCCTGAAACCAACTATCGCAATCTACGGAACTGCCTCCTTGGCCATGCGCTGCGAACATCGGCCCACCAGTCGCTTCCAATGGTTTCAGCAGCAATTTTCTGTTGTGTCGGGGAGAGACTGGGATTGAATGCCCACTGTTGTGCGCTACCAGGCCATGTGCTTTCAATGGTCTTCGCAACGCCAGAATTCAGATTGGATGGCTCGAGAGTCACGGATCCATCAAGGCAACTTGAGAGGATGTACCTTGATCCATATGGGGGTGATGAGGAGTTCAGCAAGGAGACGCTACGACAGTTCATTGCCCAGGTCGGGTGGCATAGTCTAGATGTCGAAACAATGGCACCGGCAGCCGTTTCAACAATGATTGGACGTCTCGCACACAATATACGGCATACCAACCTCGTTTACACGTCTCAGGACGTGTCAATAGAGAGACTGGCTGGGCTCGGGGCTGGGACTGCTCTCCAGAACCTTGAACTATCCGTCTACGCCGCTGCCTGGGCAACAACTCTTCTGGATCCCGATGCTTTTGTTGACGTGACATCGCATTTCGCCTTGCGATTCAACTCGCTGCGCTTCGATGACGCCTGGATTGTTGAGAAGATTTATATTACTCGGCCCCAACCGCATGGCGATGTGTTTCTGGCTGCTCCCAACCCGGAATATATCCTTCGCCTCATTCGCAGGGCAGATGAGCAGCAGCCTGTGTTGCGTGACTCACAGATGAGCCTGGAGTACAAGATTGGCAATGTTGTCCGGCATGGCAGATACGGCTTTGTCGGCGTTGTGACTGACGGGGAAATGGCTCAAGGATCGGTCCTATATTACAGGCTATTGTGAGTTAACAGATGAGACTGGCGAAGAATTGCAAAATTTCTAATAGTACATCAGGACTCCTCCAAACATGCAAGGGACCTTTTCCTTGGTCAAGGCCTCAAGCCTTGAACTCGTGCGCGATCCTGAAGAGGCACAAGCAGCATTGTTCCCCGACACTGGGCTATTCTTTAAGCGATTCGATAGAGAAAGGTGCACTTTCATCCCTTCCAACAATGAGGTGGTCTATACGCCCGTGTAAACACTAGGCGTTGTAAGGTTTGATGGCTGATGGAGATTGATGTGAGGTTCTACTATGATTGGCGTAATTCACAAGAAGTTACTCCTTAGAATAATAATGAATTCTTACGTCTTGCGAACTCGCATGCCCTTTTTGCTGCCTTTTACAAAGGCATGGCTATGGAGGCTATGTGCCTCTAAGTGAATAGACTTGCTGCTTTGCCGAAGCCACATGCAAAACCATCTACTATGTTTTCCAGACCACAAACGCCCCCGAATTGCAAATTCGGTATCGATCCCCCACCGATTCCGCACTACTTTACTCTCGCCTCTCTCTTTTGCAATCATCCTAAGAATTGGCTGCCCAATCCGCGAGCACGCCGTGCTCCGCCAGCTTCTGCACCCAGGAATGGATTGCAGGAGTGTGGTCCTTCTTCCGCCCCTGCACACGGTCATCGTCCTCATTCACAGAACCGATCTCGGCATTGTACTCTCCCATGAGAGACTTCTGCTTTGTCACAAGATCATCGTAGAGATTGAAGAGCTCCCCCATATCTGTGGATGGCTTCTTAACCTTTCTCTCGAATGCCGGGTCCACGTGGGCCTGTTGTATATGCGATCCTGATATGCCGAAGCCGGCGAGACGCTCAATGTCGGTGCTCAGAAGAGGCTGGTCATTGCCGGCGATGAGATTTTGCCAGCCGTCAACGCTCTTGGTACGCTTATTCAGAAGCTCGAATGAGCGGAGCGTGCTCGCGAGCTCTCCCGACAAGATCCCCAATGGACTCTTGCAGAGTGCAAGGAGGTTGAAGGTGAGGGCGGTGTCCTCAAACTGGAGCATGCGCGCCTGGATCTCGGGCTGGACCAGTTCAGCCCAGTGGACGCCCTCCTCGAGAGGTCGGATGCAGACGGGCCTCGTCTTGAGACCATCTAGCTCCCAGACCGAGCCGTTAGCCGGTACGTAGGCGATGAAGTGGAATCCCGACTCCTCGTCAATCTTTTGCTTCTTGCTCTTCTTCGTCTTCTTTGCCGGCCCTCTGCGCTTCGTCTTCTTCTTGGACTCTGACGCCTCGATCTCGAGGACGAAGTCGGCGTTCAGGTGGTCCATTCTCCGGGTGAAGGAGTTGTGGACGGAGCGGATAAAGGGGTTTGAGCCTAGGGCGTGGCCGCGGAGCGGGGTGCTGAGTGTTTTTGTGGAGTCCTTGAAGGCCTGGAGGTCCTTGCCTAGATCGACTTCTGGGCTGTTCATGATGATGTTGGTCATGGCGACGGTTGCACAGGCGTTGTCTGTCGTCTGTGAAGCTCTGTGTGAGTATTTTCTATGCGGTCGAAGAGAGGAGGGGGGGGGGGGGGAGGGAAGAGAGGGGCAGATGAGAGAGAGTCATACCTGATTTGCAAACCAAACGTCGCGACTGTCGACGACTGCATCGTCCTCGTAGTTCTCAGAGAAGTATTGGTAGAGAAAGATGAGACCATAAACGGGTTGCGGAAGAGTCGCTACGTAATCTTCGTCAACCGCGAAGACCTCTTGGACCTTGACATCCTTGACGCCCATCTCTCGTAACATAGCATTGAAGAAGGCCTGGAAAAGGATTAGCATCAGTTTGAGGATCGAAACTGGGGTAGATAGTTGGAAACGCGGGTCAACGCACAGGTTCAGATTCCACCTCACACCAACCCTCCCACTCCTTGAGCTCATCCTCACCCAAGGGCGCCAGGGATTCACGGAGAAGCGTCTGATAGTCTTTCGACCCGCTAGAAGCGGCAGCAGATGTTGAGGCGGCAGCCGTCTCGGTAGCTTTGCGCTTAGGATTCCGCCTTGAGCCGGCGGCCATAGCAATTGCGACAGCTTCACCTTCATCGTCACCGTCAGCCTCGCAGGGTGATTCCTTCCTCTTCCGCAACCGGCCGGCTTCTGGCGAGCAATCGGGCTCGCCTGCTACCTCAAGAGCCACATTAGTTTGCTGTGGGCTGGATTTAATTGCGTAGATATCGCATTCGTGGTCTATAGGTGAAGGTACGTCAGATATTTGTTGTGCTTTAGTCATTGGAGGCACCATGACTGCTGCGCTTGCCTGGCGACTTCGCAAATGCCTTCGAGGCATCTTAGCAGGCGCAGACGCTACTGAGGCCATGCTGACAAATGCCTTGTGGTATGATGGCTTCGTTCGCTTGTTTGGTGATTTTGAATGAGAAATCAAAGTAAAGAGTGATTCTGCGAGAAGCTTGTAGAAGAAGTTGATACCAAGCAAGTGGTGCAGAATATAGGCAGTGGTGAGTGGGAGAGAAAGGGCGATAAGAAGGTGATTAAAATGAAGATGGTGTTCGGCTGCTAATCGATTAAGAAGGAAGAAAAAGGTAGGAGACCTTGTCTACTGATTAAGGGCAAATATTTCGTTGTTGGTTCTGTTAAATGAAGGTGCCTTTGACCTGAGGTTGCCTTTGAGGACCAAGGACAATGTGAAGAGGGTTTACGAATGGAACATTTGCCTTGAACTCGGAACCTGGATTCCATTGACCAGGCACTATTCGATGGTCTCATTGTGGAAGGAGCGACATGACAGGACGCAAAAAAAGAGATCATTCTTTGTTGTAGTAACGCAGGGTAAGATATCACCTAGTTGATGACAGAAGATGCGATGCAGACTTACCTCCATTACATGTGACGGCTTGAGAACTTGGGAGGATATGCATTTCTCAGAGAGCCTCCTATCTACTTGAGATTATACATTGGATGGATAAGTTGACCTGTTTCATTGAGCCAAGGTAACTGGGGCGTAGCTTCTGTGCTCACTTTGGGTTTATACGTCTGGTGATAATAGGCGGCGGCACCGATATTGTGTCAAGATAAGCTTCAGAACACGGCGGGGATCGTCCATCGACAACGGGCAGGCTGCAGCTTCTACCCAGCTACGTCAACAGAGGAGGAAGGCGGATCCGCTCGGCTTTCACACAGTGTAGATGCCTTGTCCGCCAGCTGCCACTAAGCTGGGACCCTGTCAGTATCCCAAGGAGGACCCTCTCAACGAACTCTAAGCCAATCAAAGCACACAAATACACAACAGGTGGGTGTTGTTGCCAGGCGCGTTTAGACGTGACGAACATTCACTGGAAATTTTGAAGCTTTTGGATTCCCGCCGCAGCTTTCCAAGTTCCATACTTCCACGACGTCAACAATAGCTTGCAACGCCGGGCAAGCCCATTTAATACCCGACGTCTATCCTTCGCATCGCTCGGAGCGGAAGATTCCACTCATCATCGGCAAAGTCAACACACTCCGATTCTTATGAGGCGACCTTGAAAACGGCATGCGATGAGCGCAACACCGAGACAGCGGACTGGTGGCTTTCCACAAACACCAGCCCGACGACAGGATCCCGACCCGAACTCCTCCGTTTCCTCCCAGAAGAGCAGTCATCGCACATCTTCGCTTCCTCAAGCCCCCGAGAGCGCGACTCGAAATGGCCCTGCGACCGAGCCCGTCATTCCTTTAACCATCCTCGATGCTCCGCAACAACGCTTCTATGCCTTTGCCATTTACGTCGGGCTGCTGGCATGGCGATTCTACGACTGGATCAAGCTTGTGGAGGATAATGATACATCGGCATGGCTATTTCTGAAATGGGTCTTTATCGACTTTGGCTTTCTTTTTGGCCTCCCGGAGATGAGGATACCATGGCTGGAGTTGTCGCAGCCTGTAGTCACGGCAATCTTCCTCATCCACGCCTTCTTCAACTTCATGTTGATGTTCAACATTCCGGTATGTGCAGGCACTTGTGTGCCACTTTTGAGGCCAGGCTAACCACGAATAGCTCCCCTTGCAACCATGGCTCATTGGCTTCCTCAAGGTCTTCTACGACCGAGAGCTGGCTGTCTCTGAGAACACTGTCAAGGTTTCAAGCATCCTGCATAATCATTCCTTGATCATGGGCAGGCAGATCATCAACATTTTGCCAGAAGGGTAAGAATCCAATAAGGCAAATTACTGCAAATTTCTGTTGCTGACATGGTCTACCCAGTTCTGCGGTACTCAACTTCGAGCAAACTCCCTTCTGCATCGGCGAAGGGCGTGAAACTATTCGACTACCCATACAGTTCAACTCTACGGTGCCTGCTGAGATGGAGCTCATCCGCATCGACCTTGATACCAATCTGGAAGAAACGATCAAGCTGTCCACTAGGGAGGTTCGCAAAATCGCAAAGCAGATCAAGGACCAAACGGCGGAATCAAACCCACTGGCTCACTCGATCGAGTACCCAGTCAAGAAGACTGGTGTGTACCGCCTGGGCAAGGTTCTGGATGAATACAAGCTTGAGGTCCAACGCACAACGAGGGACACCTATGTAGTGCCGTGCCCGAAGGCAGGTTTCCGGACGCCCGATAAAGAGGACCGGTGCATCAGGGACTTGTCCAACTTGCTTGTTGACGTCACCGGAACGCCGCCCCTGAAAATTGTCTACAGTCGGACAGGAAAAGACAACGATCGCAGCTTTCATTTCCAGAGCTTGCAGCCTGAAGATTATACCTCGCCTTTACTTGGTACCCCATCTTCTTCATTGACTCAAATTGGTGACGAAGATATCTCCTGGGTCAAGCCCCATACGGTGGCCGTGCGCATCAACGAGACGCTGGATAGCCCAGGGCAGTGGCAGTACGCCGTGGACGAGGTTACGGATGGCTTCGGCAACGTTCAGAAGTACGCTCCGTCTGTCGAAGATGCGGAAGTGCGTCCCCGGCCTAAGCATCTGGCACGCAACTTCTTCGTCAAGGAGCGGCCCAGAGCTCGCTTGCAGGATTGTGACCTACGCAGACCGGTCAAGGTTGCCAAGGGCCAGAAGGCAAGACTTCCAGTCAGTTTCTCGATAGCCGGGAAGAACCCGGATACTTCGCATACGTTGACTTGGGAGTTCTCACCCATCGACTCTTTGACCAACAGCGGAGACCACGGCGATCAGGTTTCCTTGGGTTCTTTTACCGCAGCCAACTCCCACGACAAGCCATATGTTTCGGAGCCTGGTCTCTACACACTCAAATCTGTTTCTAGTGGCTCGTGCGAAGGCGAAGTGCAGGAGCCGTCATCTTGCCTGTTGCTCAACCCACTCGAACCCCAGCTTGCTCTCCGTTCCGAAGAGATCCCCGACAAATGCGCAGGTAACTCAGTGGGACTCCGAGTTGACCTGGACTTCATCGGAACGCCACCATTCGTGGTTCGATACGACGTCGTCGACGAGCAGGGCAAGACCCGACACGAGCGGGTAGAAGCAAAGGGTCTCAGACAACAAGTCGAACTGAGACCCACTGCAGCTGGTCATCACAAGTACATCTTCAAGCAGATTGATGATGCTATCTATAAGGGTCAGCCTCTCAGCCCCGAAATGACGTTGGAAACGGACGTGAAGCCAGCCGCGTCTGCACACATTTCGCACCCGACCGGACTCAAGAGCGCTTGTCTCGAACAGGAAGTTGAAGTCGACATCCTCCTTCTCGGTGACGCCCCGTTTACGCTCGAATGGGAGCTGGTGCACGATGGAAAACGTAAATCTGAGCGTGTCACCGACATCGAGGGGTCATCGTACAAGATTAAGACTAAGCCTCTTGCGAAGGGCGGAGAGTACACACTCGCTCTCAACAGCGTCCAGGATAAGTCTGGCTGTCGCACGTTCCTGAAGGATGAGCTCAAGATCTCGGTTAGGCGCCAGCGGCCCCGCGCAGCATTTGGCTTGCTCGAGAACAAGCGCATCACCAAGGTTATCGAACACGCCGATGTCAAGCTGCCTTTGCGACTTCAGGGCGAAGGACCTTGGACTGTTTCTTACCGCAATGTTGATGGAAGTGATGAGATCTACGAAAAGACGTTGAGGAACGGCAACGATGTCCTTCCTGTCAGGTCCCGAGGCACGTACGAGATCGTCAACGTGAAAGACAACCAGTGTCCTGGTGTTGTGGACCCTCAGGCTTCCAAGTTCGAGGTCGACTGGTACCCTCGCCCAGAGATCACCGTGGTACCGTCTGACACAATCACGTTGGGTCAGGGTAAATACGTCAAACGTGATGTTTGTGAGGGGGATATCGACGCTTTTGAGGTCAACCTGAAGGGTAAGTTAATCCGCCATCTCAATTATCAAATCTCACTAAATCTTGCAAGGCTCGGCTCCATTCCATGTTGATTACAATATTCAGCACAAACCTCCCCAGGGCTATGCCTCGACCAACAAGAGGGATTTCGACACGTCTCTCAACAAAGCGTCCATTCCTATGGATACCTCCAAATCTGGAGAGTACACGTACCAGTTCTCCGCCCTCGCAGATAATCTCTACAACAGCGAGAAGAACTCTCGGTCACTCGTCATCGACCAAAGGGTCAACGCCAAGCCATCTGCTGCCTTCGTCAAGCCCGGTCAATCGTTCA
Organism: Colletotrichum abscissum; assembly: GCF_030869225.1. Classification (NCBI taxonomy): domain Eukaryota; kingdom Fungi; phylum Ascomycota; class Sordariomycetes; order Glomerellales; family Glomerellaceae; genus Colletotrichum; species Colletotrichum abscissum. Next base: position 647,376 of record NW_026849988.1, on the reverse strand, counting down.
AGTACTGCAAGACCGAGCAAGACAAGGAAGACACCATTCCTATCACCCTGAACGGTGTTGCTCCATTCTACATTGAGATCGAAATCAAGCATCACAGTGGCACCGTCCCCGAAACATATAGAATTCCTTCGATCCAAGGTAACACGTACGGCATTCACATTCCCAGGCAGCATTTACGTCTTGGAATTCAGCATGTCCGCATCCGCGAGGTTAGAGACGCTCGCGGATGCCAAAAGAAGTACGAGATCGGTGCGCCATCTGTGCAAGTTCATCTCCATGACGCTCCCGCTATCTACCCTCTGGAGAGCCGAGGAGACTACTGCGTCGGTGAACGCATTGCTTATACGCTTTCCGGCACGCCTCCTTTTGAGATTTGGTACGATTTCCAGGGCCAGCAACGCAAGGCTAAGTCTAGCACAACCAACTTCCGTCGTATCGCCGAGTCACCTGGCGAATTTACCATCACCTCTATCTCTGATAAGGCCTCGGAGTGCCGCGCCTCTGTCGACATTACCAAGACTATTCACCCTCTGCCCGCTGTCAAGATCAGCAGGGGCCGACAGACTCGGGTGGATATCCATGAAGGCAACGAAGTGGAGATCCTCTTTGAGTTCTGGGGCACTCCGCCGTACGAATTCACATACACTCGCAGCTCCAATGCCCGTAAGGGCCAGAAGAGCGTGGTCCTCGAGACACGCCATGACGTCTCTTACGAAAGCAGCAAGATCATCCGCGCGAGCCAAGAAGGTACATACGAGGTGGTCGCGATCAAGGACAAGTTCTGCGCCTTCTCTACCCAGCAGGTTGCCGACAGCGGCAAAGAGCAAAAGCTGCTCAAATACTAGAATGAATACAACGAAACTGGGATAAAGGGGGGTATTTTCGGAATGAATACACACTAGCTTGGACTTGTTGCGTGTGACGAGAAAAGGGGCATGTTTTGTGTATACGTCTTTTGTTGGTGTGCATAGGCATTTTATATCATGGCATGGCGTTACAGACAGGGAAAACCAAAGGTTGAATAGGGCTATAATCAGCGTGACCAAAGACAATTTCTTTTTGTAATCACTCAACTGAACCGCGAATCTGTGTGCGGACGTTGCGATGACATGGTAAAAAACACAACAAGAGAAACCGGACTTTTGATGCTCATGGACTTTTCCTAACCTCGCTATGATTCCCCAAATTACACCATCTACGTTTCGTAGATCCTATCTTTCATCCTCTATTCAATGAGCTCAATCTTCTTGATCAAGTCACCACCGATCCTAGCAATCTCCAGCAGCACAGCCGCTTTGTTCACCTCGACCACATCGCCCTCCTCGTCGTCGTCGCTGTCGCCCTCGACCCGGTGGAAGTTGTAGGGCAGACCGACACGGAACTTTTGCCGACTGCGCAGCTTGGGCTGCCAGATGGCGCCGATGACGGCGTCGCCGGACGCGCCGTGGAAGAAGACGAGGGTATCCTCGTACGCCGTCTCGAGCTCCGTCAGCAGGACCGTCGCCGGGTGTCGCGCGAGCGGCAGCGGGATCTTCCCCGTGCGCTCGTCGAGGTTCTTGAAGAGGGAGGTGCGGGTGCCCGCCTCGGAGGCGGCGTCGCGGGCGACGCGTTTCAGGCCCGAGGTGGAGAGGTGGAGGAGGACATCGTAGTCTGCCAGGGACGGCTGGAAGAGCTCGGCGACGTCGAGTGTGATGCCTTGCTCCTTGATCTTTTTGCTGGCGGCTTTCGCGAGGCGGGTCATGCGTGTTGCGAGGAGCTTGGAGGGCCCCTGGCGGGTGTAGGCCAGGCCTAGGTGGTCGTGCGGGGTGGCGACGAAGAGGACTGCGTGGGACATTGTCGGGTCGCGGGCGCGCCAAGCCTCGAGGTGGTGCTGGGCGACGGCGCGGTCGTCGGCGGTCATGTCGTCGGAGGAGTCGACGACGAGGGCCTCGTCGCGCCAGTCCCAGCGGGAGAGGAAGAGGATGGTGCGGAGGAAGCCGGACATTGTGCTGGAGGGGACCTTCCAGGGGTTCGGGTTGAGGAAGACGTGGAGGACGAGGAGCTCGATGAGCTCTTCCGAGATGTGGCTCGCGAGCTTGTGCACGTTGAACCAGTGCTTGACGAGGCGGATCGTGTTGGAGAGGGTGGTGAAGCGGGTGCAGTAGGTTGTGATTGTCTGCGTGTGGAGGGGGAGGTGCTTGTGGCGCCAGTTGAGGTTGAAGAGGGCCTCTTCGGCCTGGACTCTGCTCTGGGGGTCCAGCGTCTTGTTCCTGGCTTGGCGGTCTAGGAGGGCCTCCTCGAGCTCTGCGTAGATGCGCAGTCGGAAAGCGGCACCGTTGGGGTAGATGATGTCCAGGTAGGCAAGGTTGTCGATATCCCGTGCTGCGTTGTCGCGACCGAGGCTCGTTGAGATGTTGTCGTGGGCAGCGCGTAACCGACGGTCAATGTCGAGCAAGAACTCAATCTTGGTCTCCTGGATCGCGACAAGGTTCTCCGGCCACTTGCTGGATGCCTCAAAGTAGAGGTTTACGTCCATGGGCGGAGGGCCGGATTTCTGAGAGAGCGCAAAGGGCGGCGTGACCGACGCGGATCGCAGTTCGGGGACAACGGGGGCGATTTGCCTGACCGAGAGCGGCATCTCCTCCAGGCCGCGGATGTCCTGCTCGAGCGTGCTGAAGGCCTTTCTCGCTGCCTCGAAGGATTCCCTGTCAAAGGGCGAGATGTCCAGGGAAGGGGGGATATCGGCATCGTGGAAGCGCAAATCGCCAGCACCAAGGCTCACGTGGCGCTGGAGGACGTACCGGACGATCTCTTCGCAGATTTCTGCAGACGTCTGCCGCGTCCACTGCACGCACTCGAGGATGCTGCCGTCCTGGAAGCGACGGAGCTCGGCCTTGTCACCCCAGAACTTGCGGAACTTTGCCGCCTCCTTCTCGAGCTCGGCCGAAGGACCATACTCCATCAAGCGTCCCATGTTGGCAGGGTCGAAGATGACGCCAACCTGGATGTTGGACAGGTTCGTGGGCCGGGTGCTGGTGATTGACCACGGTGCTGGGTCTTGACTTGCGAAATGAATCAGCTGTGACCTTTCCTTCAACGCCTTCTTCAGAACGGTGTAAGCCTTGAAGCTTAGATCCCAGACGGCACCTCGTCGATCGGGGTTTGTGCTTTTTGAGTTGCTGTCCACGTTTTGGATCTCGAAAATGCTATCGAACAGGTGTAGCGGCAAGTCGGCTTTGGTGATGAAGGTCGGCTCGAACTGGTTTGCCAGAGTGTCGTTGAGTACTTCCATGGTGGTGCTGGCGTGGAAGTGGAGAAGGCTCGCTGACCAGGGGCTCATCTTGTATAAAATGTTGACTTCACGTTCGGGATCGAACATGACGGGGCCGTTCTCTCGAATGAGGTCAGCGCCCAGCTTGTATGTGCCAAAGACAAAGGGCTTCTTAGCAAACTCGGTAGACGCAAGGAACTGGACCGTGGCCTTGAATAGCTCAGTGCTGCTCAGAGCCGAAGAAAGCGCCGGCTGGCCGTTCCGTCCACCGGTCTGCAGCAGCAACGCCATCATGATTGCCCATTCAAAGTGACCGAATCCACCCTTGGCCAGCGAACTGCCCAAACCTCGTTGTTGGAGCCAGATTCTTCCGAGTATGCAAGCGTCTGCGAAGGCTGCGCAATCCGCCTTGGCTTTAGTGAGGACCCGCAGATACGTGACAAATGTGTCTTCAGCCTTAATGGTCGAGTTGTAGAAGGGCGTAGTCACAGTCGACTCCTTGGCGTTCTCCGGCTGCCCATTTCGGTTGCTGTTGTACGCGGGGTGCAACTTCTTCTTGGGGAAGACACCTTCCGGCGCGCAAGGAATGATCCGAATGACGAAATCCGCCTTTGAAGACCCCGATTCGGCCTTCTCGTCGCTTTCGTCGCTTTCTGACGATTCGGATGTTGAAGAGGGTCTGACGGAGAGGACGGGCAGAAGGGCGTTGCCATTGAGATTCTCGAACTCCAGGTCGGCCGATCCTGCCAACTCCTTGCGCAAGGCGGCTGCAATATTCGCAATATAGTAGGCTCTGCGGTAGAAGTAGCGCATGTTCTGGTGATCCTTTTCTTGGAATAGCGAAGCCGGCATCTGCACAATCATGTCCACACCCTTGTTGGCCTGGGCCTGGATCATCGTCTTCGAGACGTAGCTGCCCACGACATTGTAAGCGGCGGGCTTTTCGTATGACAGCTTGTACGGCGCATCGTCGGCGGGTTTCGGGTCCGGATAGGGAATCTTGATCTTGTTCGTCTTCTGGAACTTGCGCGTGGCTTCGGCGATCTACAACGAGGTTAACACAGCCTGTGTCTAGTGGGGGGAGCAGCATCATCGGGGATTACGAACAGGAATAGGACCATGAGGCTCAATTCCTTGGATCAGGTTTCTGATCCTATGCAACAGGGCGTCAGCGCCATTGAGAGCCTCGGCGTAGTCGACCTTGACCTCCTTCAACAGTTCGTCCGTCTGTAGGACGAATGGACTCGCCGTCGCGATGTTGGCAGAGATCTTGGAGTCGCCCTTGTGGGAGACCTTACGTCGCTTGGCGCTCTGTTCCATTTTAGCGACTTGAACGGTTCAGCCCGGTGTATATGATGTACGGGTGGGCTGTCCAATTCGTGACCGACAAGCGCAATGATACAAAATCACAGCAATACGGGTCGCAACCTCAGATCCATTCTACTGCTGCACCAAAGGCGCAGCGGTGCTGGGAAATTTTTTGAGCGTGGGGCAGCCGATAAGAGCTGGGAGAAAACTTATCCCTGGCCGATTGTCCGATAAGACATTGGACTTTGCGACGGCTCCACCTTAACTTTGCGGTCGCCAATCAGCGGCTAGGCATCTTCAGGCGTACGGATACGCCCCGCCTCAAATCGTCCAGTCCATAAGCTACCTTACCTGGCGCGCTCCTGGTTACCTAAGTTATCCAGCGGATACTGCACCCCGACCATGCAGCCATGGGGTTGGATAAATATTAAAAGACGTAGGACAGTCTCATCAATTGAGGTCACCATGTCAGTATGCGACCTGTGCAGCTTGGATATCCAATGGTGACCTGCTTCTTGGGGCTCAACGTGTTTTCTTTTGGAGCATTTGCATCGCAGCAATGGCCGAGGATACAGAAGAGAGGCTAGCGGAACACACCGGGGATTTCTCCACAACATCGGATGGCAACGAGCCGCTCGAGTGCCGGACTGCGTACCGAAACGTTCGGGGCTAATGATGACAGACGCAGGGGACCGCAGAGCTCTGAACCTCGCCAGCGACCCAGCCAAGCCGGCGCGCGCCTCGAAAGGTTGTGCATGCCGCCGGTATCGCAGTGACAATTTGCTGGTAGGCTGGGGGTTTTACCATGCGTTGATCCATTGTCGAGGGGACTGAGTGGTTGCAGAGAGCGCCTGTTCGGAACTGAGGTTGGAAATTCCTGACTTTTGTTCCGCTTCGGCAGAGTCCTCGGCAAACGGCGCCGCTTCCCGAACCGATCCCCGAGTTCACCCATAATAGTCCATGGCTGTATGATTGCTGTTCTGATGTTGAGCTTACCCTCTGGAGACGCTGTCACTATTTACTCTACGCAGGATAAAGAAGGTGTAGACAAAACAAAGCATAGGTACAACTGGGTATGCACTCCCTCCATCAGAGGCTCAGAATTGTCTTTGCGGGGTTCAGACGGGGTCAAGGGGAAAGCTGGAGGTGGACTTTTCCCAGTTTGGCGTCACCCCAGAGCCCAAGCCGCAAGAACATTTAGCCCCGCCACTTTCCGAGTCGCGGAACATGAGAGGGGGGAGTGCTTAGCTAACGCTGCCAAAAGGTGCCCGTCGACCCCAGAGTTGGAGCTTCTTTGTCTGCTGGAGGTTCTCAGACTCGCCAGCAGGCCCAAGCTTGAACCCTCGTCTTTCCTCTTGCCGAGCTCAATCCCGAAGGGATGGGGCGGAATCAGGTACCCCCCCAGACACGCTCTCCCAATCCATCCCACATACTGTGCTCTGCGGCAATTCACGGTCTTGGAGCTAGGTCCTGGGGGATAAACGTAGATGCAATAAATTGGCCGGGGCCCCTTCGGAATCCCTCGTGACGAAAGGCGTTTCTTCTCTCCTTCTCCCTCCCCAATTCCTCTCTCCAGTTTCATTCCCAACTCCTGTCAATAGCTTCTTTGTCGTTGTCACTCTTGCGTACGGTGACCTGCTTCAGTCCGTTGCTCAACCGTACTCTCCGGCCCTTGTAACCCTCCGCTGTAGTCACGTACTACCATCCACACACCCTCACACACCACGATGCCTTCAGCAGCTCTGTGTGCTCGCTCATTGCGAGCTTACGCTCGCCATGGCTCCAACGTATGTCCAATTGATCCGGCAGTGTCAAATGTCAGCCCGCGTAGCCCAAACTAACCCTTTGGTGACAATCAGCACACTGCCATTCTTGCCCGCGCCTTCTCAGCATCTGCGCGGAGGCCAGAGATCAACAAGGTCTACCCTTCAGCTACTGAGGCTCTCAAGGACATGAAGCCCAACTCCACACTTCTCTGCGGTGGCTTCGGTCTCTGCGGTGTTCCCGATACCCTGATTGACGAGGTCCTGAACAAGCCTGAGATCACTGGCATCACCGCCGTCTCTAACAACGCCGGCACCGATGCTTCCGGCCTCGGCAAGCTTCTGAAGACGAAGCAGATCAGCAAGATGATTGCCAGCTACATTGGCGAGAACAAGACCTTCGAGAAGATGTACCTCACCGGTGAGGTTGAGCTTGAGCTTACCCCCCAGGGCACACTCGCTGAGCGCTGCGCCGCCGGCGGTAAGGGTATTCCGGCCTTCTACACCCCGGCCGCCTTTGGCACCGTGGTGCAGACTGGCGAGCTGCCCCTCCGCAACAAGGCCGACGGCTCTCCCGACCAGTTCTCCTACCCCAAAGACGTCAAGGTCTTCAACGGCAAGTCATACCTCCTCGAGGAGAGTATCGCCGGTGACTACGCCTTCGTCAAGGCCTACAAGGCCGACAAGCTCGGAAACTGCCAGTTCCGCCTGGCCGCCAACAACTTTAACGGTGCCATGGGCCGCAACGCCAAGATGACTATTGTCGAGGCTGAGCACATTGTCGAGCCTGGTGAAATCTCCCCCGAGGCTGTCCACCTGCCTGGCATCTACGTCAAGCGCGTCATTCAGAGCACCACCCCGAAGAACATTGAGAAGTACACCTTCGCCAAGGACCCCAACGACGCCGATGCCAAGAAGGCCCTCGGCACCGGTGACACCGCCGCCAAGCGCGAGCTCATTGTTCGCCGTGCCGCCAAGGAGTTCAAGAACGGCATGTACGCCAACCTGGGTATCGGCATGCCCATGCTCGCACCCGGCTTCGTCGGCCCGGAGGTTGAGGTTCAGCTCCAGTCCGAGAACGGTATTCTTGGTCTCGGCCCCTACCCCACCAAGGGCAACGAGGACGCCGACCTGATCAACGCCGGCAAGGAGACCGTCACCCTCAAGCCCGGTGCCGCCGTCTTCGGCAGCGAGGAGAGCTTCGGCATGATCCGCAGCGGCCGCATCAACCTCACCATCCTCGGTGCCATGCAGGTCAGCGCCAACGGTGACCTCGCCAACTGGATGTTGCCCGGCAAGGTCAAGGGCTTCGGTGGTGCCATGGATCTCGTCAGCAACCCCAGCGCGACCAAGGTCGTTGTGACCATGGAGCACACCGACAAGAAGGGCAACGCCAAGATTGTCAAGCAGTGCGCTTTCCCCTTGACTGGCAGAGCCTGCGTGTCAAGAATCATTACGGAATTGGTAAGTCTCTTTCCACCTCCTTTCTACCCTAGCTCCTATGGGATGATGACATGATACTAACGTGCCATGCAGGGTGTCTTTGACGTCGACTTCGCCAACGGACTGACCCTCATCGAGATTGCGGACGGAGTTACGGTGGATGAGATCAAGAGCAAGACTGAGGCGCCCTTCACCGTCGCCGACGACCTGAAGCCCATGTTGTAAAAGGAGCATATTGTATGAGGGAGACTTCTTGGAGAATGAATGAATCTGTGGAGGAGGTATATACCCGTCACGATGGGTACGCCATTGTCATCATCTAGAGTACGGCGTCAAAGCTTAGGGATCAAAATGATAGCCATGATTTTTGCTTTTCCAACCTATTGGTACTACAGATGTCCAAACTACCCTCGATGCTGCCAAACGCGATGCACCTAAACGCCAGCTCATGAAAAAACGGGTAGGTAATAATCACATCATCTAATGGTGCAAAGCTGTTGGCACTACTCTCCCAATATCGAGTATGGCTTGAGTGACGAGTGTTCCACACTCAGTTCATCGAGACTGGGACCAACATTAGCCTCGGTCTCCGAGGACTTACCCGTCTCTCATCTCAGAACAGACTTCAAGAACCCATGAAAGACTGCAGAATGTCATCAAGCCTCCGCCTCTTCTTTCTGTTGGGGTTCAATCCCGTCTCGACCTTGCCCAGCTCTACCTTTGGCCTCAACGACTCCGTCGGCTTCCGCGCTGGCTCCTGCTTGGCCAACCCCGACGACCTCCTGAAGAACGTGTACCTGCACGTGGCGAAGAGTCCCCGGCGCACATACGAAACGGCTGGCGTGATGCCCGGCCTGCCGGACCCGCAATGGCCGAGCTGGAGGCATGCGAGCGGCTTCGCGGGCAGCACCAGCTGTTCCGACACCACCTTGAGTAACGTACCCGTCTTCTGACCCGCTCTCTTGAGGTCTGCGTCCCCCGTGAGCTGGCCGAGGAAGGAGTACAGCCAGAAGCCCCACGTCTCGAAGGGGAAACCCTTGCAGGTTTGCGCCTCGTAGCCCGGCACGTCGACGTACATGGATAGATTCCTCTTGGCCGCGTCACTGAGATGGTCGAGAAACGGAGGGGCGTCCTGGCCGTCTGGAGAAGATGGCTTGATGGTGATGGGCTGGTTGCTGCTCTGACAGAAATTCATCAATCCGTCGTCAATGTTGCGCGCCATGCCCTGGAGCTGTCTCGGCTTGCTGTCCTTGCCCTCCGCCGTATCAACGGCGCCGTCGAAGAGTAAGAGGTACCACAGCAGAGAATCGTGCGGGCCATGCAGCGGCTCGTCAACCTCCCAGCCATTCTCCCCCGCGGCGCCCCAGGCGTCTCCCCAGTCGCTCCTCGACGCGTTGACGTCGTACAGCGCCAACGCGGGGAACTTGGAGACATACTGGAGCGAGTGCGTCGTGACGGACTCGTCGCCCCAGAGACGGAGGACGCGGAGGAGCGGGAAGGGGTCGTCCATCTCGGACCAGCTCCTGACGAGGCGGTCGTCGACTTTGGGGAAGCTGGGGGCGTGTTGCTCGTCCATGACCGACGCCGACGACGCCGGCTCGATGATTTCGAGGATGGCGAGGTTTCTGAGCTTGGGCAGCGCCAGCAGCTCGTTCTCGCCAAAGGAGCAGGACCCCGTGATGGTCAGGTGCGTCACAAAGTCCACGTTGGGCGACTCGAGGGGTTTGAGGTAGTGGCGGAGACTCGCGCCGCTGGGCTGGCATATGTGTTGGCGATAGCGATATAGGCCCAGCGTCTTTTCGTCGTCCTCGACGAGGAGGAATTTGGAAAAGACCTTCCAGGCTTGGAAGCATACACCTCTATACATCAAAAAAACAAAACAATGAATATCACAATGTGCCATTTTTGGAGTAATCAAGAGGTTGACCAACCTATTCTCCAAGAGCCGCCATATCCTCCACAAGTACCGCCGCGGCAGGTCTTCACGGGCGAGATGGTGTTCTTCCACGTCGCCGATATTCTCCGCTATCGTGTGCACCGCCATGTCGGCGAGCGACCTCGCGCCCTTCATGCCTTGGCCGCCGCGACCTCTTCGTGGTTGCCGGCCGGTCCGCCGTGACCAGTCCCGGCCATTTTGGTACGCGTCGGGGGGCCGCTGTGCGACGACTTCTTTGAAGACTTGTCCGTTTTGGTCATACATGGGAGACGGTGCATGCAGAAAAACTGAGCAGAGATAGCTTAGGAGGCCGAAAAGCAGTTGAAAACTGTATCACCTTTGAGAGTTCGTCATGGTTATGGCGATGGGTGAGGTGAGATGACGGGTGAGCAAGGAACGGACTCAGTGAGAGACCGAAGCACCGTGACTATACTGTATAACATACCTCCGCACTGTATAGCCGAGATAACCTCACACCAGTGACAGCGCTTCTGCCGTAAGAACCAGGGCTCTGGGGCAGTGAACAGAGCGCATCATAGGCTGGAGCTTGACAGTCAGGTTTGTGATTGACGTCTGGAACGATGTTTAATGCGCCCCAGCACAGTCACGGCATCTCACTACACGCAAGGTAAATGCGGTGGGAAACAATGTATCGCTGCAAAAAATTTCTCCAATCACCAATACAGCCGAAGCTGCCACGGGTCAGAGGGTAAGTGTGCGAGTAAAGTGCGTCAGTCTCTCCTCCTGTTTCCCCTCCAGACACATTCATTGATAACGTGAAAGCCAGAGTGAATAAGGAGGATTAATATGTTTTATGATTAGGTAAAGAAGAAAAGAGAAAAAGAGGAAAGCGCAGCTTTTGCGCGCGATCTCAGCCTTGATATTGGTTTTCTGAGAGTGGGGCCAGTGGAGAGGGTGGTTGGTTGGTTCGCGCTTAGGTTTTGCCGGTGGCCGGGATTCACTTTCAGTTGGAGATGCGGCTCGATACCTTGGTGGGCCACTTGCAAGTCTCTTTGGCATTTCATTGCGATGAACTCGTTTCACAACTGGGTTGGTCTTCGGATTGAAGACAAATATGACTTACATCCGCGATTCTACCACACTGAGAGCTCTTAATCTTGTAGCATGGACTGGATTGAACCAACGGAGATTTATCCCAAGCAAAGTGAGAGGCTACTCCTACACTTTGAGGACTAGTCGCAGTTGATTGATGAACTACCTACCACACAGTCAAATCTCACTGAGGAACTCACTTATTCGTTGGTACATTGTATCAAAAACTAATTTCTCCCTGGAAAAAAGCCAATCACTGGTATTCTCTTGATTACCTTCAGTTTTGGTATATTACCTTAGGAGGAGTCTATAAAGAACCGAGTGGAGTCAATCCACGTACCGAATGAGAGCCGCCAGATTGAAATCATCCTTCGATTGGCCTCACCCTTTTCCCGTCTCTATCGGGGTCATTATATCAGGGGCCGCGGCCTTGTACCTGAGGGAGGGTAAGATGTTGCACCTGTAACTAAAGTGAGGTGATTGCCGAAAACATACTACGCGTGGCTTAGATGACAGACATTCTGCACATGTGCATCTCCTGACACAGGCTGTCTACATGGAAGCCTGCCCGCTTTAGCGCGGGGCACAAAGTCGTGGCGGTGAAAAAGAGGCCAAAGAGTGGCCCCCTCGGGTAGAAATGGGCTGCTGCCGCCGGCCAATGAAGGTCAAGGTGTTTGTGTTTGCGGGACTCTGCAGGTTCAGGGACTGAAATGGACTGCAGTATCGTGCTTTGCGCGCCGTAACCCAACGATGCTGTTATGGCCCATTTTGGTAACTTGGCAGGGCGAAATACCGTAATGATGATTGCCCCTCTGATCTGCCACACCCTATTAAGTCTGTGACTCTTCGAGCTATGCCTTAGTGTCTACCCAATGGGATCATAACTGAAGTCCGATTCACCGTGTTGACCCTGCTTTATCTCCAGTGAATCCCTCTTCCTCTGCTTCTAAGGAAATCTCCGACACCATAACCTTTCTCTTTAAAAACCACCACGCTCAAGTGCAGCCGCCGCCCACCAAAGCAGGACAGCACACTTTTACCCCGCCATCCTACCCTTTGCGCCAACTATCTTTGCTAAACATCCCACTTCGACCCCGCAATCTCACTTTGTCTACGCAGACAATCAGAAGCAAACCAGCAGAAAAAAACAGAACCTCATCACAGTCAAAATGGCAGGCGGACAACCAGGAGGCAACTCTCGCGGCCGTGGCGGCAAGTTCAGAAAGTTCACCCGTGGAGGTTCGTCAAAAATTCGCCTCAGTGATACCCATCCCGTTGAAGCGCAGGCTGACATTCTACTGATTGGAAAGGTGGCAAGCACTTCTCCCGTGATCTCAGACCCCTCGACGCCGATGGCAACGAAATCAACATGTGGGCCGCCGGCTCCAAGAAGAAGGACGAGGAGAGCTCCGAAGAAGACTCTGAAGAGGATTCTGAGGAGGAGTCCGACTCTGACGAGGGCGGCGCCGCCCAGGCCGAGTTGTCTCGTGCCGATAGAAAGGCTGCCGCAAAGGCTCGCAAGGATGCCGCCATAGCCAAGAAGAAGGCCCAGGCCGTCGAGGTCGGCGACTTGCCCCCCAGCGATTCCGAAGAGGAGAGCAGCGATGACGACATGCCCGCCAACCCCAACCACTCCAAGGCCTCTCGCAACCAGACCAAGGCGCCTGCCCCCAGCGCCGACGTTGACGAGGCCGCCGAGGGCGTCAAGAAGCTGACCGTGGCCAACAACCGCAAGGAGCGCGAGAGCATGGAGGCCGCGCAGGCCAAGGAGAGATACCGCAAGCTGCACGAGGCCGGCAAGACGGACGAGGCCAAGGCCGATCTGGCGCGGTTGAGACTCATTCGTGAGCAGAGAGCGGCTGATGCTGCTCGGAGAGATGTAAGAAGTTCAGCTCAAATTTCGTTTTACCTCCTAGACATTAAAACTAATCATCTAATTTTCTGCAGGCCGAGAGAGAAGAGCGCGAGGCCCAAGAGGCTGCGAAGAAGAAGGAGATTGAGGCAAAGGAGGCCAAGAAGCGTGAGGCCGCCCTCGGCCCTTCAGCGAAGAAGGGCAAGAAGTCCAGCAAATAAGCCGGTCCTGGCCAAGTCGGGCATTCAGTGCTCTATGGCAATCTGGACACGACCTCAAGTTATATACCATCGTTCTTCCTGGTCCATATTCGATCCCAGCATCGCATGCCCCGGACACCATGTGGAAGCCACAAATGTGGACAAAAGATTTTGTGTGCCAAAGCCCAATTGCTGCCATAGGCTGTTCTGCCAGACTCCGTGAAAATGCTCTATTTTACATGAAGCCAATGTACAATACCTCGCGCAGTGCAGATTCATGATTTGTCTCACATGCCACTCAACCCATCCGATCCAACGGCGTCATGCCACACCTGATCAAAATCCACGCCCTCTTTTTGGAACAGATCCCGGATCTGCTTCGCCACTACAACTTGCTTCTCGGGGCCGAACCCACCTGGCTGCGAGGACTCGAACTGGACGATCTCGATCCACCGGAAGAAGAGGTTCTCCTTGCCAATTGCGTTGAGAGCATCCCTGAACTGGAACACCTGTCTCCGTCTGTCGTCTTCCTTTGCCGTCACGCCCTCTTCCTCAACTGACATCCAGCCGTAATCTTCATGATGCACCAGTACCAGGCGTCTGAAGGCATCTAGTGCGACGTCGTTGCGATCAACCATGGTGTGAGCGTCAATCATAGCCTGCCAGTCGAGATCCCACTGTCCAGTCATGGTGAGGTAGCCAGTCTTCTCCTGAAGGAGAAGAGGGGAGCAAGCTTGCCGGATGACCTGCTGCAGCGCCTCGTTGCGCTCCCTGTCCTTGAAGATGTCGCCCAGCTGCTGGTCCCACTCCCGGCTGCGCCGGACGTAGATTTCCTTTTCACGAAAACCGACCTTCCACCGCCAGCTGACCGGGTTGCTGTACGACGTGCCAAAGACGAACTCGACGGGCCACGGCCAGACAAAGATGAAGAGCATGAGATCCAGGGTTAGCGAGCCGCCGCGCTTGGCGACCTCCCAGAGGAGCTGTCCCCAGGTCGAGTCGGCGGTGGGGAAGGTCGTCTCGTTGGGGTAGCCCATGGCGGACTGGACGAATTTGAAGTAGTAGGGCAGGATCCAGTACATGCGCAGGACGAAGAGCGCGGCGACGGCCAGGTTCATGCCGACCGGCACGAGGAAGATTTTCTTCTTGAACTCCACGGGCTTGGAGTCGATGTGGGTGATGTAGACGTGCTTTTGGTCAAGCGTCTCGATGAAGGGTTGGAGGACCTCTGCTGGCTTCTTGAAGGGCTTCGGCGGCGCGCCCACTGCCGCTTTCTTGGGCGCCTTGGATTTGACGGCCTTCACTTTTGACGCCATCGTGACCGTTTCCGCGGACACTTACTGTGAACCAGTTGTGCTTGTGAAATGTGAGTGAGAATAAGTGAGCTCGACCCAGGGCTCTTTAGCTACAAGCTGGCCGAATTTGCTTTACAAATGGGGGCAAGGGGGTCGCATGCCACCAGGTACCTGCCCCTGACGTACCGGGTGGTGGTGGGTCCAAGAACTGTCCAATTGCCTCCTGGCAGCGATTGGCTGCACATGCTGACCTCTCCAATTGCCCTGGGGGAGCTCGAGAAATTTCTGGGGCATTTCGAAGGAGCTCGAGCTTGACCTTAACTTTCTCCAGGCATCCCTTCGCAGCCTCTCATGTTGCGCCCAAATACAAATCATGCTTAGATGTAGGATATGGAACGTAAGTAGAACTATTCCCGAGTGATCGAGGTCTTTGCACATAATCTAATAGCTTCTTTAGGAGCGAAGCAGTGCTTACGTCTGCGCCTTCTGCCGCCACCCCGCCCTGCAGCGGCAGCGTGATCTCGGTCGACCAAACTACTCCGATTCGACGAAGCATATATCGACCGGCAGCAGAGGATTCGCGTCATGGGGAGGTGGCAAGGGCTCTATCGGCTCGGGCATTCCTAGGAAGTCACCCGGTCCGGCCAACGGCTCCGGATGGGGAGCGTCGGCATTTGGTGCAGGCACGCCGTCAAAAGCACCGAGCCCCGATGGCCCAGCAGTAGCGGCCCCCGTAGATCGAAGCAACGACGTCGATGATGGGCTTTTACCACACGAGCGCGCCGCGCGCCAAAAGCTAGCCACCCACAAAGCCGCACAGGAGAAGGCCGTGCAGGACAAAGCTGATGCGACGAGAAAGGCCCAGGATGCTTTAGGGCAGCCCGACCCGAGACAACGAGGGCCTAAGGGAGGTCTCGGTAGCGGTCTTGGAAGTGGAGGCGTTCGAAGTGGCGCGCAAAGAGGCTTGGGAAGAGGCCTTGAGAGCGTCCCTACAAGTGCAGGGGGAAGAGAGGAAGAAAAGAAGCCGAGGCAGTTTTTCAGTGGCTTAGGAGATGGCCGTAAAGGAGGCCTTGGAGGTGGCCTTGGAGGAAGCTCTAAAGGTGGCTTGGGAGACGCCAACACAAAACCGCGAACTCAAGGCGGTCTTGACGAAAGGCCTTCACGTTCAGCACCAAGATCCGACTGGAGACATCGTCATGATTCAGATCAAGCCCCGCCAAGCACACCTGTACCGCATCACCGACGCGCTGAAAGAGATGGTCTCGGTGGTCTGTCGTCCCAGAGGGACTCGCGTCAGCGGAATGGTCTCGGCAAGTCAGACGCACTGGGCTCGGGCAGCTGGAGCCAACTCTCAAAGAGGACTCAAGACTCTAGCATTGATTCCGAGGGACTTTCGAGAGAGAACTTTTTCACCAAATTTCAAGAACGGGTGGCCGAAAGCCCTATCCGGAACGACAGAAACTCACGATCATCACGCTCAGAACTTGGTGGCTTGAGCGAAGGCATATCGGGGGACTATGCACAAGCCGCACCGAACACGTCTCAAAAGCCAGAGTCCAAGACAAGAGAGTTCGATGAGTCCTACGAGATCAACCGTGACTCTCGACGACGCGATAAGACTAGCAACCGTCGCGGGGATAGTCACGCATCCTCTCGGGGATCGCACAAGTCAAAAGGGCAGTCACGGTGGGAGGACGAAAATGATGAATGGGAAGATGGTGGTATAAGTCCAGCCGAACGCCGCCGTCAGAAGGCTGAGGCAAAAGCACAAAGAGCTGCGGAAGCTGCAGCAGCTGCAGCAGTCCCGAGTATCTTCCTGCCTGAGTTCATCAGCATATTAAATTTGGGCTCAGCGCTGAAGATGAAGAGTCGCGAGTTTCTGAAGGCTCTGGCAGAAATGGGCTTCGAGGACATTACCGAGGACAGCATCATGACGGGAGAAACCGCGGCTCTAGTCGCTCAGGAGTTCGGGTTTGAACCAAAAGTTGATACCGGCGCTGCGAGGGATCTCAAATCTCGGCCTCCTCCGGAAGATGTCTCGGTATTGCCGCAACGGCCCCCTGTTGTGACCATCATGGGCCATGTCGATCACGGAAAGACTACGCTCCTCGATTACCTCAGGCAATCTTCTATTGCGGCGCAAGAACACGGCGGTATCACTCAGCACATCGGTGCCTTCATGGTAAAGATGTCTGAAGGAAAGCTCATCACCTTCCTCGACACACCTGGTCACGCGGCCTTCTTGACCATGCGCCAACGTGGTGCCAACGTCACGGATATTGTGGTCCTGGTTGTGGCAGCTGACGACAGTGTCAAACCCCAGACTCTGGAGGCTCTGAAGCATGCCAGATCCGCAAAGGTGCCAATGATCGTGGCCATCAATAAGTGTGATAAGGAAGATGCGCGCCCGGATCAGGTCAAGGCAGACCTCGCTCGCCATGGTGTCGAGATCGAAGACTTTGGTGGTGACGTACAAGTTGTTTGTGTGAGCGGAAAGACTGGTCAAGGCATGGCTGAGTTGGAGGAGAACATTGTCACCTTGGCTGAAATTCAAGACATGCGAGCCGAAGCCGATGGTATGGCTGAAGCTTGGGTGCTTGAAGCCAGTATAAAGCCATATGGCAAGTCTGCCAACGTGCTCGTCAAGCGTGGCACTCTACGCCTCGGCGACTTCATTGTCGCAGGCACTGCCTGGGCTAGGGTTCGAGTTTTGCGAAATGAGGCCGGACAGGAGTTGGACGAGGCGCCACCTGGAACCCCTGTCGAGGTTCTGGGCTGGAGAGACGAGCTACCTGCTGCTGGTGACGAGATTCTTCAGGCACCCGACGAAGACCGAGCGAGGGTGGCTGTCGACTACCGCGAGGAGATGCGGGAGAGAGAGGCATCTTCGAAGCAGTTGGCTGAGCAGGAGCTTCGCGAACGTGAGGCCAAGATTGCTGCTGAGATTGCGGCAGAGGTTGAGGCAGCAGATGGAGATGCCGTCGAACCGGCTTCAACCACGAAAATTATCAATTTCATGGTTAGAGGTGACGTCGTGGGCTCCGTCGAAGCTGTATGCGCGACTATTAACGAGATTGGCAACAATGAAGTGAGGCCTCGTATCCTCCGGTTTGCGGCTGGCCAGGTTTCCGAGTCAGATGTTGAGCATGCCGAGGCATCGAACAGTGTCATTGCCAACTTCAACAGTACCGTCCCCGGCCATATCAAGGCCATGGCGGAGCAAAAGGGCGTCAGAATTATAGACCACAGCGTCATCTATCACTTGGCAGACGATGTCAAGCAAGTCATGTCAGAGTCCTTGCCGGATAAGGTGTCGTCCAAGGTTGTCGGCGAGGCGGATATCCTTCAAATTTTCCCCATCAACATCAAGGGACGCAAGTATAAGAACATTGCCGGATGCAAGGTCAGAAACGGTTCGGTCACTCGATCAACCATGGCGCGCGTTCTGCGCGGAGGCGAAAAGATCTTTGAAGGTAAGCTATCCCCCTTTCATCACCGTTGGTGTGAGTAGCGGCCTAATCTGACAACAAATGTAGGCAAGATTGATACTCTCAAGCACGGCAAGAAAGATGTAAACGAAATCAGAAAGGGCTCCGAGTGCGGTATTGCCTTTGACGGATTTACAGACTTCCATGTTGGCGATCAAATCCAGATGTACGAAGAGGTGAGGGAGAAGAGGTCTTTGTAAGATAATGGGGACAGCTGTAAGACATTTGTACGAGATGACAAGACGAGGCCATGGGTATAGAGTTAAGCAACAGTGGTGCTTGAGAGTTTCTTGACATCAAAGCTGTGCTCGGGAGGAGGACGAACGTATTCGGAGACGCAACTCATACAACGCCATACTGTAAAACAACTTGTGTAACCAGCCTATCATGGCTGCTATAGAATATTTGGGGAGGCATTTGGCCACCTCAAACTTCGTCATGTATTATTCATTTATTTTTACCACCGTTTCGGGGCAGAAACCGTATTCGACGAGAACGTCCTACTCGTAGTCGTCACTTGCGACCGCTCCTTCTCGAGCTTAGCCAACCCAATCTTGTCCGTGACAGGTGTGGCATTGATGATGTTGTCAAACTCATCATCGTCCTCTCCATTGTCAGAGTCGGGCTCAACATCCGAGTCCGGCTTCAAGTTTTGTGGCCGTGCTATCGACTCGGGCTTCTTCTTCTCTGCTGCCGACGGGTTAGAGAACGTCTTTGACGCAAGAACCTTGCGCCGTATCTCCTCCATTGCCGCGTCGTCATCGCTGTCGTCTGATATCGCGTAGGGGTCTTTGTCGTCCTCTTCCTCTTCATGGTCTTTTGCGGGCTTCTTGCCCAGGTATATGCCGTCAACGCTGTCGCCTTCGCCAGACTCGTCTCCGCTCTCGTCATCTTCGTCGTCATCATCAGCTTCCTCCTCGTCAGAGTCTACCATGGCTCTCCTGTTTGTGTTTCCTTCCTTCCACATGTCGTCCGCGTCAGCATCCTCTCTGCTGTCCGCATACTCCTTGTCAAGCCTGTCCAGCCATTCCTCCTGAACCTTCTTCACCCCCTTTTCGTCTTCGCTCGCGGCGTACTTCTTCAACAGACTCCCGTTGATCTCCAAGAATGCCTCGCCATAGGAGAAGGGCGCAAGAACCTGCTCCGACCACTCGGGGTGCCCGCAAATGTAAAACGCCGCCGCGAGCGCCTCGACACAGTTCAGCTTCCACGGCTTGCCGTAGTTGACGGTGTTCGCAGCCACCAAGTACGGCAGCAACCGCTCGCACTTGCCTCCCACTTTATTCCACTGGACGTCCTTCATGCGCGCCCAACTGCACTCGACCACGGCGGCGCCGTACTGGTCCATGAGGTCGCGGTCGGCCGGGGAGACGGTGTGTTTGCCATTGGGCGTGATGATGACGCCGTTATGCCTCTGACCGACGTGGAGATCGCGCATCATGCCCATTCGGATCAGCTTCTTTCCGGAGCACCGCTTGGGGTCGCAGTGGCCAAGATCCCAGCATGCTGCCTTGAAGGATGGGCGGGTGGAGGGGCCGTCCGCATCGTCGCCATCGCGGGGTTGGCGTTGTCGCGGCGGTCCCGAGTGGAGCTTACGACCGCGGGAGCTGAAGTTGTCTTTCTTATGGCGGACCATCTTGGAGAGGTGTGTTACTGTGGGATCGCAGGGTGACTGAACGAAGGCCAAAGGGTTCGGTATCTCCTTGGGCGAACAAAAGTTTGGCGGGGTATTTGGAGGGGCAAATCTCGAAAATGACCAGAAAAAACATTACAGTGCATAACAAGGTCCGAATATGCCAGTAAGCGTGATATCTCCGAATAAGGTACAGAAGTATGGCAAAGCCGCCCGTAGGTCAAGCACAGGCCACCTTTTGGTGGCTCCTCTTCCCGCGCCGCCTGTCACTCAGCAGCCCCTCGTCACTCGGCCACAGATGCCATCGGTACCTATCACAGGGTTCATGAGGGATGCCTGCGCCGACCTAATCCAATCTGTCCAATTCGCAGGCGCTCGCTCGGCCAGCTGTTAATTCTTCACGGCCAACCCAACCCATCCATCGGCTTCGGATGCGCTTCTCACCCTGAGAAATTTGGACGAACGACGAGATCCCTAACCCGCCAAGATAGCTCCCTTACCTCCCCGCCCGAGGCCGCCCACGAACGCAACAGCCGCAACGACGACGATGGAGGCCGCATCAGCCAGAGCTGCGGCCCGAGACCGCTGGGGCGAAATGGGCGCTCCCACGCCGTCTCAGCTCCAGCGCTTCATTCAGGCCGCCTGCAGTCCCGAGAATTACGAGCCGAACCTCGCTCTGAACCTCGAGATTTCCGATCTGATCAATTCCAAGAAGGGTTCCGCCCCACGCGAGGCCGCTGTCGCCATCGTCAGCTACATCAACCATCGCAACCCCAACGTCGCCCTCCTCGCGATCAATCTGCTCGACATCTGCGTCAAGAACTGCGGCTACCCCTTCCACCTGCAGATCAGCACAAAGGAGTTTCTCAATGAGCTCGTCAGAAGGTTCCCCGAGCGACCCCCGATACGGGCGACGAGGGTCCAGATGAAGATCCTCGAGGCGATTGAGGAGTGGAGAAGCACGATATGCGAAACGAGCAGGTACAAGGAGGACTTGGGCTTCATTCGGGATATGCATCGTCTTCTGAGCTACAAGGGGTACACGTTCCCCGAGGTCAGGCGGGATGACGCCGCCGTGCTCAACCCTAGCGATGTAAGGCGCTCTTCATTATCGTTGGCAGCGATTTGGAGCTATACTGACGTGCGTAGAACTTGAAATCTGCCGAGGAAATGGAAGAAGAGGAACGCGAGGCGCAATCTGCTAAGCTTCAGGAGCTCATTCGACGAGGTACACCCGAGGATCTCCAGGAGGCAAACCGCCTGATGAAGATTATGGCCGGCTACGATACTCGATCCAAGACCGACTACCGCGCCAAGGCCGCTCAGGAGGTTGCCAAGATCCAAGCCAAGGCTAGGTTGCTCGAAGAGAGACTCGAAGCTTTCCAACAGGGCGACACGATGCAGGATGGAGATGTGTTTTCTGAGCTTGCTGCCGCTCTGTCTAGCGCGCAACCCAAGATCCAGAAAATGTGTGAAGAGGAGTCGGATGACCACGAGGCCGTCGCGAAGTTGCTGGAGATCAATGACAGCATACATCGGACAGTGGAGCGATACAGGTTCATGAAGAAGGGGGATCTTGAAGCAGCTAAGAAGGTGGCCAGTGGCGCGCCGCTGCCGTCGACTTCAGGTCCTTCCAAGAGCGCAGCGCAAGAGCTTTCTTTGATCGACTTTGATGGCGAACCAGAGACAACGAATGGCTCATCGTCAAGTCAGCCGGCCTCACAGTCAGCGGGCATTGAAAACGATCTTCTCGGCCTTTCCATGGACGATTCAGCAAGCTACGGCCAAGGAGGTGCTTTGACTCTGGGATTCGGAGCAAACTCGAGTATGTTCAAACAGAGTCTTTGTTGTTGGCACATCCACATACTGACCAAAATTAGACATCCCAGGGCCGGCGCTACTCTCTTCCGTGACAGAAAACAACAGCGCAAAGGGACCTATGAGCAACACTGCAACACCCCAGCCACCATCCTTCTCGCAGTTCGCTTCTTTCACCTCTCCTTCAGCATCCCAGTCCGGCACACCCCAGCCGTCTGGTATGTCTGCCTTTAAGCCGCCCCAGCAGCAGGCCACGACCTCAAACGACCCCTTTGCCGCCCTTGGATCCCCCATCTTCTCCTCCAAGCCTGCTACCCCAGCTCCCGCCCCCGCCATCGCGCCCGCGCCAGCAGCGCCAGCCGCAAACGACGACGACGAATGGGCCTTTTCGTCAGCCCTCCCTCCTGAAGCGCCTAGTCAGCCTAAGGAGCACAAGGCGACTGTTAGCGATTCTACTGTCAAGATTGAGATGATTGCAGGGAGGACGGGGACGGGCAATGCGATCAACCTTAGTTTCGCCTTCTCGAACAACTCTGCGCAGCCCATCTCAGAGCTTCACTATCAGCTCGCCGCCACAAAGGTCAGTCTTGCGCGTGCCTTTTCCAGATAGGTCATTTTGCTAACATTAACCAGGGTTACGAACTTGGCCTCCGGCCCCAGACTGGGCGAGAGTTGGCTCCCAAGCAGAGCAGAGGTGTGACCCAGTTCGTAGAAGTATGGCATGCTGGGGACAAGAACCGCAAGGTGCAATCTATCAAGTTGCGATGGAGGATTTCTTACAAGGTTGGAGCGGAAGCGAAGAACGAGATGGGAGAGATTACCGAGTTCAGCCTTGCATGATGATCCGAAGAGTACGAGGAAGAGAGTAGGTAGAAAAAGGGGCGTTTTGAAGTGTTGGAAGATGAGCCGGCGCAACTAGCGCAACACAAAAGAGGTATAGAATCAGGGTATCTAACAATCTGATGAACCATCAACCAGTAAATATGTCTAGTGCCTTAGCCTCTCATCATGATGTAGCACACCAGGTCACTCCCTCGCTTCTCTCGTGTCCTCACGTGCTCCAAGTCCGGATGAAGTCACGGCGGTCCAATGGCTGAGAAGGAGGCAGGCAGTCCCCACCAAAGCACCTGCCCTCCTTCTCATCACAGGAACCGAACCATACAACCAGAACTGAAGAGACCGCCCTGCCCTGCCCTACCCCTTATGTATAACGTCCCGCGATTCTGTTCTCGTTGACAGTTGGGCGAGTGGTTCCAAAGTAGCGGCGTGAGAGCGCGGCAGTGAAACCGAATTTACAGACCCTCTTGTTCGCTACTCGGTGGAGGCAGCCCTGTGCGACCTTTGAGGCCTCAAATGGCCGGGTTTAGCACGCGAAGGGGCTAGTCCCGAATCGTTTTGTGGTTTTGACTGTCGGTCTAAAGTGATTTCTATTTGTTTTGGAGGGATTTGAAAATATTGTGTTGTTGGTGGCTTGGCTGCTGTTGAGGCAGGTAGGCGTGCTTCCTGCGATGTGAGAGCGGAAGCTGTGGTGTTTTGTTGTTCTTGTCCTGGTGTTTTTTTGTGATTCTGCGGATGCAAGGACGACGGTGGTGGTCGAGGATGGCCGGGCGGGATGCAGACGGGATCGGGGTGGGGCCGGGCTGGACGGGCACTACGGCGGGTGTGGGGGGCGCCAGGATTACTCTTTAGCCGCTAAAATGCACGTCCGTTGCGGGATGACCTCAGAGCTCACGATGGAATTCCTGGCTTTTTCATGGCCGCCTAAAGCAACATTGTCGAGATTGCAATTCCAGAGAAGGCATTCGTAATTCCTCACGGCCAATTGCTCCAGCTCGAAGCGTCGAACTTCGCACAGAGTGTCGTTGTGCAGCGAAAACAGGAGCCGAGTTCTGGCGGAAAACGCAACTGCCTAACGATCGTCGGCTCCAATCCTCGCCCCAAGTGCAAGATAAATATCAACACGAAAGATGGGCTCCGACGAAGAGCACCGTGGCCAGCGGTCGCGACGTAGCCGCCACGACGACCAAGACGACGACGAACGGCCCCGCCGAGAACGAGACACCACAGATCGCGATAGCCACCGCCGCAGACGCAGCAAAGATCGCAGCGACACCCATCGCGACCGCGACCGCGAACATGATCGCTGCTCGGACAGACCACCACGCAAAGAACGACGAAGATCACGATCACGCGACAGGCGCGAGACGTCCCGCCGTTCGCGCTCACCAGACCCTTCCGCGCGGAAACGCTCCCGCTCACGAGACCGCGATCGCGGCGATCGCGACAGACACAGGCGGAGGCGATCCCCTCGTGACGACGACCGCAGCAGCAGAGACAAAGACTCCCGTCGCCGCCGACACCGCGACCGCAGCCCAACCTCCGACTCGGGAGACGACAACTCCAAACCTTCAGAGCGCAAACGCCTCACGGCACCCACAAGCCCCATCCGCCGCTCGGGACCGCTCCCGGACCACGACGCCTCCTTCGCCGTCTCCAAAGGCGAAGAACCCGAAAAACCAAAAGAAAAACCCAACCTCCGCACAACAGGTCTCCTCGCAGCGGCCTCCAACTCGGTTCAACAAGCCGACGGCACCTCCATCGCGCTGAAATACCACGAACCCGCCGAGGCGCGCAAGCCGCCCGCCCGCGACCAGTGGAAGCTCTTCGTCTTCAAGGGGGACGACGTGGTCGACACGGTGGACCTGAACCTGCGGAGCTGCTGGCTGATGGGGCGGGAGGCGGCCGTGGTGGACTTCGCGGCGGAGCACCCGAGCATCAGCAAGCAGCACGCCGTGATCCAGTTCCGGCACGTGGAGAAGCGGAACGAGTTTGGTGACCGGATCGGCAAGGTGAAGCCGTACCTGATCGATCTCGAGAGCGCCAACGGGACGGTGCTGAACGGGGACAAGGTTGCCGAGAGTCGGTATTATGAGCTGAGGGATAAGGATATGATTAAGCTGGGGCATAGTACGCGGGAGTACGTGCTCATGCTGGCGCCGAAGGACTAGAGACCAGAAAGCGGAGATTTGCTGTGGCCGTGGAACGGCCTGGGATGATTTCTGGACCGCAGGGTCCAGACGCTGTAGAAGTATTCTTGTCAACAGAGCTGTACATCACCAATTCCTAGTCACATGAAGAGATGAAGCATCTGGGCGCCATAATCTTTCTTTTAATCGTACTCTGCCCGTAATTTCCCTTGAACAAAAGAAACGCTTGGCCTCCACGGCCGCTTTAGAAGGATATAATGACTAAAATACCTGGTTTGTTCTGTTCTGTTCTGTTTCAACGCCAGCCTCTTAATTTCCCCAAACAACACTTTTGTCGCAAGCCCTCAAGTAAGACAGAAGTCAAACAAGAAATCCAATCTGCCGATCCTGTTCTTATCACAGACGCCTTCTAAGGCGTCTTGCGTCAGGCTTGTTATCTGGCTGTGGTCCCTCTTAAGGCATATGTAGCCCCAGCCCTATGGGGCTTGACTCTGAGGGAGACTCTGTGTCTGCCTCGCCAGTTCTGATTTGTCGCGAAAGCTCCACAGCTTCTTCATACCGACGTTGCAGTCGATCGTTCTCTGCCTGAATGCGCCGCCGTTCTGCTTCTTCAATGTCTACGGGAATATCGCCAAACGAGATGAGCCGTCCATCTGTAGTTCTGATACCCCCGGACCCGGATCTAGACATTGGTTCGCTGTTGCCAGGGAGAGACCGCGGGCTCAATGTCGGACTTTCCCGTATGAAGCTGGGAACACGACCGACAGGTAGTCGGCGAGGCATATTGCTGCGTCCAAATAGCGCCTCGTCAATGGGCTGCCCAGTCTGCCTATTCCTCCATATGTCGTAAGAAGTCTGGCCCATTTCTATTGGGGAAAGACGCGGTGAGGGCTCCGTCTCTACCATGGACGGCGCTCGCCGATGAGGGAGACTTGACCTGACACTTCCGCTATTGCTGCTCAAAGCTGTGCCTGCTGAGCCAGTCGCTGTCGCATGTCGAGGGTTTGAGCTTGGGTTCCTAGACATTGGCTGCGATGAATACCCATTTGGTGGCGTAGGATCTATATGACTTCCTGGCCGATAGTTGTCTTCATATGTGCTAGATGGAACCTGCCGCGGCGGTAGCCGATATGCCATATTCTCAGCGGGGAAAATGTTCAGACTTGGGCGGCTCAGACATGGATCAGACTGGGAAAGGACATCATTGTCAGACTCATCCTGGTATGTGTACGGTGGCTGGGAGTTTGACTGCCGGTCGAGGGGATGCTGTCGCAGACTACTCTCTTGGTTTGTAACAACAGACAGTCCGGAGGGAAATTGTTGTGAGTAAGCCAGCCCCGGACTGGAGTTCGCTGTTCTCACATCCTCCTGATATGTGTACGGGAGTTCTTCCGACGATCTCGGAACGGACGAGATCGATGAACCGCTAGAGGAAACTTTTCCCGGGCCTGATTTTTCGTGACGCTTCCCCCCACTGACGGATCTGCCCAAGCGGCGCAGGAATTTTTGAAAAGACGGTTTCGAAGCGGATTCTTGAAACTGCGATTGGCGAGACTGTTCGGTCGATTGATGCGCATTTCCAGAACCAGTTAACTTTGGAAATTGATTTTCTTTCAACCTGAGAGCCGTGGAAGGCGTGCGGCTGTTCACGGTCCGTAGGCTGTAGACGGACCGATCATCGTAAGCAGCTTTCCTGTCGATTGTCGCGGCCCGTGAAGGGGGAGAAGCGAAAGTAGGAAATGAGGGGGCCTCTTCCTCGACTGCGGTTCCTGACACGGCCTTGGCGTAACTTGAAGCTCCAAGCATCGAGGTTGGCCTTACAGATGTACCGGCACTGGAGCTTCTGCCTTTGTCGTGTATGTAGCCACCGCCACGAGGTGGTGGTGGCGATCCCTTCTTGATGTAAAGTAGTTCGGCCTCAGCTTCGCTTCTTGCGGAAACTTTGGACCGACTGGGTGATCTGCCGCCTCTGGAAGACTGAGGTGGGGTGATGAGGCCTCTTGCAGACTCCCGACTGATGCTCACACGAGGATCATTTGTCGCTACGGCTGTCTCTCTCCATGCTCCTCCACGATCATGGTAGCGCCTCAGTGACCTTTTCTTCACTGACCGGTGTCTGGCCACAACAGTCCACGCAGGGTCAGCCGTGTCATTGTATGGACCTTCTTCAATGTCGGGCGGGTACGGAGTTATGGTTCGATCCTCGGACTCCTGGTACTCAACCGGAGATGTCTGTTCATCCACGTAAGGTACATAAGGCATGTGGAAGTGAAGCGGGTTGTGGGTTGTCAGCGGCAATTTGTATTCTTGCTCCAATGCAGCCGAGTAGACCCCTGGTGATTGAGGGAGTACTGCGGTACCAGAGGCGTCTGTTGAATGCGACGATAAACTGTTCATTCGCTCGAAAACAGAATTATGGGCGGCTTCTTTTCCGTCGATGATTCGGGTAGATATAGTCCTCTGTAAGTCGTTAAGGTCTGCAGGCACCTTCGCAAGTCGTTCTTCTAAATCTTTTCGAGCAGCGTCAAGATTCACAGGTCCGGTTCTATTTCTGAACGTCAGTACGCTTCATCGAGCTTGTCCTAGAGTTGTAGCGAATGAACAGAAGAGGGTGATGGAAATAAGACAGCAAAGAGACTGGACATTTATTCAGCCATAGGACTTGAGCAGGACATTGGAGCATAACGGGGGCTGCGATGGGACTTTAAGATGTTTTCCCACTTACTGCGAACTGGGTTGTTCTGTAGACCCGTGAATTGGGCGATCAACGATATGGCGGTCAATAAGGTCCTTCAACCTTCTGCCGTGTCGAATATATTGTCTGTAGTCTTCGGGAAGGCCAGTGGCAGGCTCGTCGTTCATCCTGGTATAGGCCTCATCGAACGATGCGCAGAAGACGCGGATGGCCCGCTCTAGCCAGAAATGCAGCTGTCCTTCCTTGGCAAGAAGCTCAATAAAGAAGGCCTGTACAACACTGTGAACACGAAGTGTATCCAAAGGCTCAGGAGTCGTGTCGAGACCGCTCTGCGAGCTCGAGGAAGAGTCGTCATCAGCTTCGTTTCGTTCGATAAGGGCGAAGCTTATCAAAGTAACGAAAGTCTGTGTCAGACTCCTTCTGCCCTTTGTCGTTTCCGTCTTCACGGGTGTTCGCTTGTCCAAAGCTCCCAAGCCAAGAGCCAGTAGTTCAACCGGTATGAATTGACTGAAGAAGGAGAGTATGTAGATCAGATTCAACGCGGCGTGATTACCGCGACTCTGCAACTGATCTCGAATCGCCATGTATGCAGGAAGCTCGCCAACTTTTGGTGAGTCCCGGAAGGTCTTGAGATACTTTGCAAGCGGTTCCCTCGTGGTATTCATGTTCACAGCAGCGGCGTGAATCATCAGAGGGAGGCGACCCATCAGCTGTACCAATTCATGAGCTCGTCTGAGATCATCAGTGTTGTATGGGTGTTTCTTTCCCATTTCTTCGAGCAACAACTCCTGTGCGTCTTGAATGGGTGGTAGAGGCAACTTCATCATGCTGGGGTTGTCAAGAAGATGAGACCCAGGATCACACCGATCAGTTGATGTGTAGATGAGACTGCTGTTTGGCCGGTCGGGTATGTACTTGAGAATCGCTTTGTCGTTGACGCGAATGCCATCAAACACTAGCAGCCAATCGTTTGACTCATTGAACCACCGTTTGACGATATCGACCATGTTGTGTGGATTTAACAAGTCCTTCTTATGTCCTTGAGCAGCCATGCCCTTGATAGCCTGGGTTTTTGCAATGCGCCAGAACCCGTCTTCCATATCTTGTAACGTGGTAGACCTGATCCAGTATGCGCCCCCGGAATACTGGTCCTTGTGATTGAAGTAATACTGTCGAGCAAGATGTGTTTTCCCGACACCAGGAATGCCCTGAATTAAAACCGCAGATGTCCCCTCTGAACGCCTCTTCGGGTCTTTCAACAGTTTGTGAAGATCTGCAAGATAGTCCTCTCGCCCTTTGAAAAACGAGTTGGGTCGGAATCGGTCGGGATGAACAAAGTGAGGACCAAAGTTCAGGACCTGGGTAGCAGAGTCAGAAACAGGAGCGGATCGGGTGCTTGTCGTGTCAACAGGTGACGATTGTTGAGCTGCTGGAACATATCTGTATTCTTGATGCATATGTCAGACTGAAGATTTATGATTGGCTTTTCATTATGGTATGGTTTTCCGGAAAGGGGGAGCATACCTGAAATCATAGTCTCTCGAGGACTGCCATACTCGCGGGTGATCTCGGCTGCCTCGGATTGTGCTCTGACTTTCCTGTCGTCCATTTCAATGTCCCAGCGGGTTCGAATCACTGGCGGAGCCTCTTCTGCCCACGTCCGAATAGCGGTTGAAACGTTTCTGTATCCAGGAGCGCTGCTGCTGTTGAACTTGCACATTCCGGAATGAGGGGCCTCGATGCCGTAGTAAACAACGCCTGGAAGTTGTGGACTGGCCGAACTCGCATCAACCACCGTCACCATCGTTCCTCTGATATCCGTTTTGTGGTTTTCATGGGCCATGTGAATCTTGAAACGCTGGTAAAAGTCGAGAAAGTGGCTATTGATGTTTTGCAGAGTCTCGTTGTCCTTCTTCAAGGTTTTGAGGAGCACCGACTCGCTCTCAAACATTTTCTTAGGCGCAATGGCGTCTGCCATCTTTTGCAAAACGATACCCCATGTTGCCATGTCAGATCCGGTGTGTGGCGTTCCCAGGAAAATGATTCCAAAGGTGGAGACGAAGATAGATCTGGCATCTTCTTGGTTCTTGTCTCTCAAGTCATTGGAATAAATGAGGGCTCGCTTGACAAGAATGCCGCCCAGGCTGTGTGCGACAAAGATGATGGGGTTCTTGTCTGTGCGCTCGCTTTTACGATAGAGGGTGAGGTTTGTGACCAGTGTCTGAGCATGTTGGTAGATGAAGTTGTCGCTTGCACTTGTGCTTTTACCGGTGGTATAGACGTCTGCGTTGTAGCCATAGACCAAGATATTGGCGCGAGTCTTTCCTAGAGACTGCGGTAGTAGATCTGTGGGCCAAAACACACCTTCATTATGTTGAGACGAAGACGAAGAGGAAGTCCATGTACTTTTCGGGTGACCATTGAGACCATGGACCAGGACGATATCGACGGAGGCGTCAGGATGAGTGAAGACAGCGCTGATTTCGTAGCGTGCAACTTGCTTATTGATGGACCCCTATGATGGTCAGTGCCGAGAGCCATATTTGTATTTATTTGAAATACGTCAGCAACAAAAAGAGAGGGAGCGAGCTGACAGCCGAGAGAAGGACTAGAGGAAAGGGAAGGGGGATGAGGAAGAGGAACGGGGTGTAACAAGGATGCTGCCGAGCATAGCGGCGGGCCGTTCCGTAACACAAATGGGGAGAATGAGATGAAAGCTTACCATACTTGCTTGCTCGAGTCCGAGTCAGCAGCAGGGGGGGTTCTCTACCGAATGCTTATTTTCTTCCCACTAATGCGGCTTGTTGTTCTACGATTTGCTGATGCTCATGAGCTTCTTGGACTACCTTATGCGGCTCAACGTAGAGTCAGGGTTGAGGGTGGAGGGGCAGTCTTTATACTAAGGAACTCCTGCCACCTAGTCGTAGAAATCCAAAGCTGAGAGCCAAGATGAGGCGGATGATATTGCGCGTCGAGTTGACCAAGCAGCATCGAGCGCCTCGTTCTCAAGTTCTGGGAAGGCGCAGCGCCATAAGTAGGCTGCGAAAGTTAAACAACAGAGAAGGCGGATGGGCCGTGAACGTCCTGGTGATGGAGCGTAGCACGCCGGGCGGGTTGGTCACACAGGAACCGCGGTTCAGGCCAGTGGAGAAAAGAAGAGAATAACGGAAAGAGAGAGAAGAGATATCACGAGCCACATCAGACGCGGGGAGAACCCAAATGACGATCGAAGACAGGAAAGAAGAGACAAGACCCAATTTGAGGACTCAGGGGGTAATGGTAAGCTTGAACAGATGGAAGTTCCGCTAAAGGGGTGTTTAGTTGGGACAAGTGCGCCGTGATGGATAATGGAACACCTGTTGTGAAGTGCCCCCTGCCAGGAGGAGCTCGGGAGGTCAAATTAACCCCAGAATGCAACAGCGAAGGGGCAGTTTGGGCAGTTTGGGGAAGGATTTGAAGATCCATTGGTGCCCTGGCCCTGCTAGTTGCTACGGATAGTGTACTTGGTCGTCATGTCACGGCACATCATCTGCAGGCGCGAGATGGCCGGGGTCCTCCACTATCGATGCAACGACGCCTCACCCGCCGTCCGACTTTGAAGACACACCCACAAGTTCACAAGTACATGGCACCCACGACACACCCAAGGAACAGAAGGAGAAGGAGATGAAGAAGGAAGAGGACGATGAGAAGAAGGAACGTGGAGGACAATAGCGACGCCGCTAGAGACTTGCCGTTTTGAAACATACAACCGGCGCCACCGATTTCGTCTCTCTTTGATCTCTTGCCCTTTTGCTCTGCTCCTCTCGTTCTGTGTCTCTGACATACCTGTCTCTGTCCATCTCCATCCTTCCCGCAGCCCGCAGCAAAGCGAGAGACATTCGCCCACGTCTGTGCTGTTTCTGTCATGTCGTCCTGAAGCTCTCGTGAGAGTGATGGCTCAGCTTCCGGATTTGCCGCATGGAAATGGTCGCGATCAGCCGGGCGCTAGGTCCAGGCCACGTATAACAACAAGCAACACGAGAAAAATGCGCCCGAAAAGACACTGAAGTGTAATGTGAAGGCGAGGGCGCCGCCACCCTATTGCTTTTGTTTCCATTTCGGTGAAGCCGCAGGCGCAGACGATGAAAAAGAGCGGCTGCGTAAGCAGCAACGACTTGCAACGCCAGTCATGATAAAATGATAGAATGTTGACTCACTAGGCTTCGCTGAAGCTGAACCACTGAGCGGCCCACCAATGAAGAGCGAATGAGGAGACATGGAGTCCTACCTAAGGCGAAGAACTCATTGCCCTCGCTCTATGTCGATGAGCGAATGCGCTGCACACACCAGGCTGGTCTGGTGACTCAAAGAGAAGCGGCAGTATCGAAACAGTCCTCGAGCTCAAGCACCCGCAATATCGTTGAGTTAAGGTACGGCTATTCAGCCTAGCGCAAGCCACTGTTTTGTCTCTCTGTCTCGATCCATCCCGTCACTACCAGATATGCATCATGCAGCGCCGACACGGCCGCTTGTGCTCTTAGTTTCAGTTACTCATACAGCACTGGCCGGGCATCTTGGCATATGCAACTTGAGTTCTGAACACACTCTAAAGCGGGTGAAACTCGAGAGAGGCTGCTTCGTGGGTGTGTTCCTGTGACACAACGCAGCGCCTGCTATTCTCTGACATTTTTTTGACAGCCCAACGACAATGCAACATTGGTTTTTTGTTTCCCAGCTCTCAGCAGGCCTCACACAACTCTTTGCTCCGTCGGATACGACTCTCAAGCAACACGGGTTTGGCCGCATCACCTCTCATGGTTCCCAATGCCATCCGATGATACGGTGAAGAATCGTACAGCTGACCAGCGACAAGTGGATCTCCCTCCGATTATCGCGAGTTCGTGACGCCGTCTTGACTCAGGACGGCGCCTACAAACTCTCAACGGCTGCCATCGGAACTAGCTCGCGACGCCAATACTTGACTACTGCCCTAGCCAAAAGGGACAGCTACGGAAACTGAGACTTTCAGACCGCTCCTCTTGGCTTCATTACAAAATGCAAGCGCCTCGTTCCCGTGTTCCCATTGCAACCATTTGACAAAGCCTCGTGTGATGTTGCTATACAAATAGCCACAGATCAACCAGTACTGCAACCCAGAATACGGCTTGTTTTGCTTCGAGGCAACGACACATAATCCAGATTGGTGGGCATCATGGCAAGTTGAAGTTTTCGGTTTCGACCCCCTCCCCCTCCTTGTGCCCTCATTTGCCTCGGCAATTTCACTTAGATCGACCATTGAGGTTCACAAAGTTTCCTTGCCTCATAGCTAAAATTCCATCTCTCTCATTCGAAACCATTACAAGACGAACACGTTCGTCAAAGGGCTGGTGATCTGACGTTCACATCGGATCAAAGTTCAGCCTCGCTTGGGTCTGCCTAACAGATCACATATCCACGCAGTCTTTCAGACCTTTCGAGGTGACTATTCGCCTTACGAACTTCGCCACGGTGTCACGGTTCTAAATATGACCGTCAACAATGCAACATGTTGTGGTTCTCGATAGCTACCGAGGTATGGGCGTGAACGCCTCCGGTAGATCAAGGTTCGATGCTACGTTGTTCAGGTTGCACAGAGCTTCGTTACGACGATGTCGACGTTTTCTGTAGAATAGCTATGATCACACCTTTCTTTTCCAAAAACAAGACCAGAATACCATTGAGTCACGTTGCAGTCACGACGCCAAAAATCTTCTTCATAGGTGTACAGGTGTGCGAGCTGTGCACGATCCCGACAGTCTGGATAACCCATCAAGGTTTGGGTACAAGCCCGTGCTACTGACGACTCGGAAAGTTGATTGAGGCAACATGACACGAAACTTAGAATTGGCGAGATCGCGAAGGCAGCAGCTGGCATAGAGTAGCATATGCTTTCTCGTTTTATACACGATCTGCCGAGCCACGTCCACAAGTTCAGACCTGAAAGCGCTAGGCAAAGGGGACATATCCTAACGTGAGCGAGAGATGCTTTTCACATGAAATCATGATGTTGCCTGGAACTTGCAGGAAGCCGAACTTCAAGTGAAGCTTAACTTCCACTACTGGTGACACACTCGCTGAACTTCCAATTATACGATGCCTTGAACGAAGTCCATATAATAACGAAAACTTGGGTCATTTCTCTTGCGACTTACCAAACAAAGCACCTACGACCATACTTCTACCATACTCAGTTCACAATATATCAAAACAACAACAACCAAAAGACCAACACACCTGTAATCACACCCGTGCTCACGACCCCTCCCCTCCCAGCAGCACCCGACTTCACCGGCACGGGCGGCGCCCAAAAGTAACCCGCCTCACCCTGCTCCCCAGAACCGTAAATAGCCCACTGCACATCAACATGGTTCTCCCTGTTCGCCCAGCAATGCATCATCCCGCTCGCGCCCGTCTGTCCACTCACATTATAGTCTCGCACAGCGGTGCGGACCACCTCCGCGACGTCCACGCCGCCGACGTACCACCCCGTCTTGATGCTCGGGAGGGCATCCGCGTAGGGCGGGCGGATGCCAAAGTTGCAGGTGCCGTGGGTGCGGATGCCGAGGATGGTGGTGTTGTCGGTGAAGCCGCGGACGTACCAGACGTAGCGCTCTTTTGCTGCCTCGTCGGCGAGGAGGAGGCAGTCTGTCGTGAGGGGAGATGTTGCGCGAGTTATGCCTACGAAGGAGGAGGCGCCGCAGATTTCGTCCTCGTAGCGGCGGTTGCCGCGGAAGTAGAAGGGGCCTGTTGGTGGCGTGGAGGGATCTGTTGTTTGGAGGTTGGAGATGTTGCTGATGCTGTCCGAGGGGGAGGATGGAGATGGGGATGATGGAGGGGGAGGTGGGATGTGGTAGGTTACGTTTGTGCTGTTTTGGTGCTTTAGGAAAGGAGGGATGTAGAATGTCAAGCCTGGTGTGATGTTGGCGAGGGCGAGGAGGATGACGGGAAGGGATGTTAGTCTAGTCATTTTTGTGGTGGAAGCTTACCTGGACTTCGGGACCAAGATGTGATGTTCTGCTTAGGTGGATGAGAGCGGGAGATGATGGACTGTACTCGTTAGTTGGGGGTTGGTGACTTACAAGTTTGACGATGGATGCGTTGATGTCTAGGTGTGTTCGAGCAGATGGTGTATTGTTGTAGAGTGTTTGTGTTTGCTGTCTGATCTGTCGAGAGGAGAATGAGATGGAAACCTCGGACAGGACTGTTGGTTATGTATACCAGTCTTCAGGACAGTTGCGTGGGACGGCCTCAAGCTCGTTGTGAATGGACAAGTGCCAAGAAGAAAGGTTCGTTGTGTAAGTTCAGACAATTTGAATGGGCAGCTGTCGTGTATAAAGAAAGACAAGTCCATTGTAAAGTAGGTACAAACGGAATAGCTTTCAAGCCGAGAACAATGCTTTGCAACGGGGCTTCTTCATCAAAGAACGCCAATGTCGAATCAACTCTTCCTTGTCGTTGTCCAACGTTGATCATGGAATATTGTCACAGATGGCTTCGAGGCTAACTTTCGAATGTCTCAACGCCACAAATAGGGCGCAACGGCGACGTTTCAAATATCAATAGATCACAAGTAAAAGACACATATGCTTGCTTGTCAACGTGTTGATTGCATTGAGCGATTGACCGCGTTGAAGCAGTCAGCTACCTAAAATATGGCCGCAGTTGAGAACGCCACCCCCAACTCCCGCCCCCAGAATTTTTGTTCTACCCTTCCCGGTATTTGTTTTTCCGCTCGAAATATTTGCAACGCCTATGTAAAATGCAGCAGTAGTCTGTGAAGCACATTTTCCCTTTGTTCATGAGCCATGTTAAATGTCATGCGCGGAACCCGGACCCCTTTGACGATTGGGGTCACCCCACGCTTATTCCCTTCTGAACCAGTTTTGTTGAACTGGGCATAATCAAAGCCCAGAGTGGTATATATCGATTCCTCCCTTGATCCACTCCTTTCCCCACGGCATGCTCCCTGGCATACGTGGGCCAATTCTCGCCACACAAGCCGCTGGCATGATTTAGATGCCAGCGTCAACGCGCCAGCCCTCAACAGGGAGGGGGAAGCTGCCGCTCCACTCGGCAACCTCCTTGCGGAGGTCGTTGATCTTGGCAACCTGGCCGCCAGCAACGGTGGCCTTGAAGTCCTTGAGCTTGTTGGCCTCCTTGGGCAGGGAAGCCTGGACCTCCTTGCAGATCTTGATGGACTCATCAATGTAGTTGGCGACGCGCTCAAAGTCGGCCTCTCCAAATCCACGGGAGGTCATGGCGGGGGTGCCGATGCGGAGACCGCAGGGGGTAAGAGCGCTCTTGTCGCCGGGGATGGAGTTCTTGTTGCAGGTGATGTTGATCTGCTCGAGAACGGCCTCGACACGGGCACCGTCCAAGCTGAACTGGCGGAGGTCGAGGAGGACCATGTGGGAGTCGGTGCCGTCGGCGACGAGCTTGTGGCCGAGGGTCTTGAACTTGTTCTCAAGGGCCTTGGCGTTGTCAATGACCTTCTGCTGGTAGGCCTTGAAGTCGGGGCTGGCAGCCTGCTTCAGGGCAACAGCGAGGGCAGTGATGGTGTGGTTGTGGGGGCCACCCTGGTGACCGGGGAAAACGGAGAAGTTGATGGGGTTCTCGAGGTCGTAGAGGGTCTCCTGGCCCTTAGCGTTGACGGAGCGGACGCCCTTGCGGAAGAAGATCATGGCACCGCGGGGGCCACGCAGGGACTTGTGGGTGGTGGTGGTGACGATGTCGGCGTACTCGAAGGGGGAGGGGATGACGCCGGCGGCAATGAGACCGGAGATGTGAGCCATGTCGACAACGAGGTAGGCACCGACGGAGTCGGCGATCTTGCGCATGCGTCCGTAGTCGATCAGACGGCAGTAGGCAGAGGTACCGGCGACGAGGACCTTGGGACGGAAGAGCTGGGCGTTCTTCTCGAGCTGGTCGTAGTCAATGATGCCGGTGTCGAGGTTCACGCGGTAGGGCATGGTCTCAAAGTAGGTAGAGACAGCAGAGATCCTGTTGGGAACGAGAGTCAGTCATGATTCTTCGTTCAAGTGTGGCAAGCGTAGGGTAACGTACTTCTTGGCAGGGGTCTGGTAGCCGTGGGACAAGTGACCACCGTGGGGGAGGTCAAGACCCATGAGGCGGCCGTGGACGGGCATGATGGCCTGGTAGACCTGGAGGTTGGCGGGAGAGCCAGACAAGCACTGGACGTTGACACCCCACTTGGAGGAGTCGAGGTTGAAGGCCTTGAGGGCACGGTTCTGGCAGAGGATCTCGATCTGGTCGATGTGCTCGTTGCCACCGTAGTATCTGGCACCGGGCTGGCCCTCGGAGTACTTGTTGGACATGGGCGATCCAAGAGCATCGAAGACGGCACGGGAGGTGACGTTCTCGGAGGCAATGAGAATGATGGACTCGCGCTGGCGCTTGATCTCATCCTTCATGATCTCGGCAACCTCAGGGTCGGAGTCAATAAGAGACTTCTCCAACATCTATCAATGAGTCAGTATACAGCTCTGTAAAGCATGGCGGGGCAAAGAAAGAGTAGACGTACCTCCTTGTGGGAGACGGGGAGGGAGTAGGAACCAGTAGCAGCCATTGTGATGTGTGGTGTTACGAAGGATCGTAATTGTGAAGTTGAAGAAGAGAAGAGAGAAATTCTCGCAAGCAATGGCAAGAAGAGAAGTAGATGTAGGAAAAGAAGAGGAAGAGAGGGAGGCCAGCAAGGTTATGAAGGGATGGGAAAAAAGCTTGAGAAAATTTGGCAGAACATCGGAGGGAGCAAAATGTGAATCGAATGCTGAAGCGGTGGGGGTTGGCGGGGTGTGATTGGCGGGGTCGAGCTGTAAGTACCTTACTTCGTAGTCGTACGCAGTACGCGGTGGAATTGGAGAAAAAAAACTGTGGCGGCCCCTCGATAGTCGACTGATGGCTTGACAATGGACAGGCATACTACGTAGGTACGAAGTACTAGTATACTTACCTTTCCTCAAGGTACCTGCTATGTAAGGTAGGTATGGCAGGGACAATTCGGAGGCATTTGGTTCGCTAAATTGGGATCGCTCGACAGTTTGCGACCGCAAGCTTGGAGCATTTTGGGCCTTTGGTGGGCTCCCTGTGGTTCCCGGTGTGGCTCACCACTTTGTAAGTGGTTCCCGGTTGGAACGCTAAAACGGCGCTTCCCTGACGTTTCCCTGAACTCACAGCCTGTGGCGGGTTTTGTCGACTCCGATTCTGGAACGGTTCCACGAGTCATCGAGGAAACGGACCCCATTTCACGACGACGGGGATGCGGTTGGACCGTTTAGTGTAGCTGCTCGTACCTCCCCCGCCTCAACCGTCTCACGACTTCCGACTCTAGAGCTTCAGTCAGGAAGGCTTCGGGTGAGCCGGGACAATATTACGAGCGGACCATTTGTGGCAATTGAACTGTGACTCAACAGCATGCGCATAGCTCTTCCCGAAAAGAATGGCAATTCGCACGATTTCTCCCGAGTGATGTGCGTCGTGAGTGAGTTTCCAGCCACCTCGTTCTCGACAAATTGGGGGAAACTGGGGGCATCGCGTCGAGAAAACCACCCGAGAAGGAAGAGCCATTTTTGAAACAGACGGCGATATTCCGTCTCAGCGCTCAGCTATAGCTTCGATCATAGAAAATCTGTGCTAGGGACGATGTAGTGGGCGAGGCAAGTCTGCATTCAAAA
This sequence comes from Colletotrichum abscissum, assembly GCF_030869225.1. Lineage (NCBI taxonomy): Eukaryota > Fungi > Ascomycota > Sordariomycetes > Glomerellales > Glomerellaceae > Colletotrichum > Colletotrichum abscissum. The sequence continues at coordinate 609,943 of NW_026849988.1, read as the reverse complement.
GAACCATTCATCGCAACTTTGATGCACTTGGACTACATGAGAACGACCAAAGACCCCAAGATGGAACAGTTGCGATGTCGGCGAAAGGTGAGAGTCAAGACAGTTGCATTTCTCCTAGCTCATTTCAAGCGCACCTGTGATTGGCCAGTGTCTGAACGGCAACTCCAGATAATTCAAGACTTTTCACATCAAACTCTATGCGGCTTTGACGTGAACCAAGATATTCCAGCTTAAAGTTGAAGCAGTTACAAAGTGTGAGCTGGGCCAACACTGAGGCAATTGCGACTACCTGCGTGCAGTTTAGTCCACCTCCAAAGCGCATTTGGCGCGAGAGAACCTGGAAGGCCTCGATACCTTAGCTCAACAACATGGGTCACGCTCTCCTCCAGGAACTGCTGACTCATCTGGACCGCATCCACATTGGCCCCGAGCTCCGAGACAGCCTAGCGGAGGATCTATGCAATGGCCTCAGGTACCAAGGCGTCCGTCCAGATGCAGGCAGCTGGGCTTTCAGGCACGCGGCACGCTTCGGATGTTGGAGCAATAAGGTAAGCAAGCCAAGCTTGGCCCACGGATACCCGAGTAACAGAGAGAGTCAGGGAATCGGTTACCGAAGGCGAGCTGAGCTATCTTCCTTATCTCATCAATCCACCTCGTTGCGTGATGTCAAGGTCCCCGTCGCAATGTTAGCCCGTTGCTTACCTTGCACTCCGGCGCGTTCAGCAATGCTGCAGCGCATCTCTCTCCAGCGCAGGATCAACTGAGCGGCATCGAGGTGTAGAAGGCTGCAGGGACACGCGATCGGACACGCAAGCCCCGTAGTGGCAGCCGCATCACCCTGCGAGTGTGAGAGACGGAGACGGGAGCAGTGTGAGTGTCAGTGTCACCGAGTGTGTGAGAGCTGCCAGGAGCTCTGTCTCGGGCTTCTAACTCGCTGCGTGCCTTGGGCGAGTTGGGGCAGCTCCGCGCCGTCTTAGGTTCCATGGTTGCTCCCCCAGCCAGCTAAAGTGGGTCAACACAGCCAACCCCAGCTTTTGATAGGCAGATAAGATACCTGCACCTATCGGGTGCTGCGTCATGGTCCTTCGTGCCTTGCGGAGGCGAGTGGGCAGGTTGTCACGGGGGCGCAGTTGCTAAGGTAAGTCTGGTCTGGGTAGCCTGCCACACCTGCCTGCCACAGCAAAGGTACTTACCTACTTAATAGGTACAGGCGCCGCCCCAGCTTCCGCATCTTCCCCCCGTCAACACATCATCATCCCCCCCATCCGTTTCAACCGCCATCTCCTCAGTATCACCAGCACGAAGACGCAGGGCGCCAAACACCATCGTAATCTGGGTAATCGAGGTTGACAGCCACGATGAAGAGCACTCTCCTCACCGCGGCCGTGCTGTTGGGCGCGGCCCAGGCCGAAGTCCACAAGCTGAAGCTGAAGAAGGTCCCCATCGAGGAGCAGCTTGTATGTTCGGCCCATCATCCTGTGTACCCGCAACAATGTTTACTGACTGCTGCCATCCTCAGAACTCTGTTCCCATCGAGCACCAAGTCAGACAGCTCGGCCAGAAGTACATGGGCGCCCGCCCTGACAGCCATGCCGATGCCATGTTCAACCAGAAGCCCTTCACAAGCACTGGCGAGCACCCCGTGCCTGTGAGCAACTTCATGAACGCTCAGTGTATGTCTCATTCACCTCGTTGTTAGTTACCATCAGTCAACTAACGTTCGCACTTCAGACTTCTCCGAGATCGAGATCGGTACCCCTCCCCAGACCTTCAAGGTTGTTCTGGACACTGGTAGCTCCAACCTGTGGGTTCCTTCCCAGCAGTGCGGCAGCATTGCATGCTACCTGCACTCCAAGTATGACTCTTCGTCGTCGTCCACCTACAAGTCCAACGGCTCCGAGTTCGAGATCCACTACGGCTCTGGCAGCTTGACTGGTTTCGTCTCCCAGGATGACGTCTCCATTGGCGATCTTAAGATCAAGAAGCAGGACTTTGCCGAGGCCACCAGCGAGCCTGGCCTTGCCTTTGCCTTCGGCCGCTTCGACGGCATTCTCGGTCTTGGTTACGACACCATTTCCGTCAACAAGATTGTCCCCCCCTTCTACAACCTTGTTAACCAGAAGGCTATTGACGAGCCTGTCTTTGCCTTCTACCTCGGCGACACCAACGAGGAGGGCGATGAGAGCGAGGCTACCTTTGGTGGCCTCGATGACTCTCACTACGAGGGCAAGATCACTTACATCCCCCTCCGCCGCAAGGCTTACTGGGAGGTCGACCTCGATGCCATTACCCTTGGCGACGAGACCGCTGACCTTGAGGGACACGGGGCCATCCTTGACACCGGTACTTCTCTGAACGTCCTCCCCTCTGCTCTTGCTGAGCTGCTCAACAAGGAGATCGGTGCCAAGAAGGGCTACAACGGCCAGTACTCTGTTGAGTGCTCCAAGCGTGACGAGCTTCCCGACATCACCTTCACTCTCTCTGGCTACAACTTTAGCATTTCCGCTTACGACTATGTCCTGGAGGTCTCTGGCAGCTGCATCTCTACCTTCCAGGGCATGGACTTCCCCGAGCCGGTCGGCCCCCTTGTCATCTTGGGAGATGCCTTCCTGCGCCGGTGGTACTCTGTTTACGACCTCGGCAAGAACGCCGTTGGTCTGGCCAAGGCTAAGAAATAAACGCCTACTCATAACCCCATTTCCTTGAGAATACGTCGATTACTCGGTCAATCAGATCCAGGGTGCGGCTGTAATGTAACTACGATAGGTAGCTAGTCTGGACACCATTGTGAGAATACCAATAGTAGCATTCGTCTTTGAGCATCTGTGTCATTGTGCATTATCTACGTGAAATCAGGCTCACCTTTCAGGAGCTCGAACAGCGCTGCAGAGGTTCATAGAATCACAATTCCCGCACTGCAGCGATGTTGCGGACATCTCATAGGCCATGTATTGAACAAAATCAATAATACTGTTTGTAATATTAGAAGGAAGCTTCAACAAGCTACCCTCTGTGCATCAACTCTGAAATGAGAGCGTTCCTACCAACCGTAAAGGTACTTTAACTGAACATCAAGTCACCAAGGTGTGAGCGTAACGTGGAGCCCACTCTTCTCTCTGCACGGGCCAGATCATCACGTGGGTAACGGGTCCGCTTATTCAGATCGGCAGGCCAATCGCTGCTTACTTCAGCTCAGTGCCTTTTCGCCAGCAACCAACAAGGACCCGTGGTTCTGTCCAATTTTCCAGTATAGCCTCCCGACAGTCACGCAGGGGAATTGCTCCAGGAGCATTTGCAAGGCGAGAAAAATCCAAAAACGGCGACTTTGATGGACCCCATTCATTTTCCGAGTACCGTTGCTTGTCTTTGAGTGTGTTCTTGGATGAAAAGGTTCCCCAACACGCCTGGCCTCGCGACGCTTGACGAAAAAAGGTTTTGGAGTTCCACCAAGACGAGCGACCGACGAACCTCGCGCGTCGCGACAATCCCGCCCTCCACTAGGCTACCTACCACCCCCGTCGTCCCGCGCGACATCGACAGAACGAACCGCCCGAAACGCTCTGGCATCGCGATAATTTCCATCGATAGCCACAACCACAATTCACGACGACGATTTTCACAATGGCACAGCCGGATTCGGTCCAGGCAAACGGCATCCCTGGACCGGACCATGCTGAGTCCCCCCAGCCCGTCGTCCCTGTGAAGAGGAAGCGCGATACCGAGGATGAGGGCGACGAGGTCAATGGCGATGGACCGGAGAAGATGGAAGTCGATGCTGAAGCCCCAAAGGAGGATCATAAACCCCTCATCAAGAACTATTTTGCTGTTCTTAGCAGGTACGACTGCCGCGCCCCCCTTTGCGCCCTTGGCTGCGCGCCCATTCCCCCTTCGTCAGCCCCGAGGCCGCATTGTACTGACACGCAGTCCAAAGCTTCGATGCAAACCCGTCAATTCTGAAGCGTCGCCTTCCCGAAACCGATGCAGAGCAGCCCGACGCAAAACGCCAAAAGTCCGCCGATAGCCCAGCCACCATCGCCGACAAGGTCAACCACGACTCGTACTCGCATGTCGACGAACTCGCGGCCGATGTCGTCGAAGCCGTCAAAGATCAACTTCAGGAACTTCAATCGGACAAGGTTGAGAAGGACAAGGACGTCATTGATGGCGGCGCTGTGGTGCAGACCAAGGAGTTTCAGCAAAAGGCCATGGACCTCCTTCGAAGGGAGATATCGTACCCACGCACCGCTGTGAACGTCAGCAACATCAAACCGGCCCCGGAACTCACTCCAGGCAACGCTGTCTTAACGGTCGTTGGCCCTGGCCCTCATGGCAAGCAACTGTTCTCAAGTCTGCCCAAGAAGGCCCCGGGACAGGAGAGCTTGGCTGCAAAGGCATCGTCTATGGAACTTCCCTTAGGCATATCGAAAACCTACATTGTTCCTTCTCGCCAGAGCGAAAGATCAGCTACTCTCGGAGAGCTCTTCTCCTCGAGCAGACCTCTCCCTCCACTGCAGCCGCCTAAGCAACCCAAGCAGCTGGTCAAGGGAAACGTCCTTGGTTTCTACCATCCAGAGCCGGCGCAAAAGTCCAAGTATTACAACGAATCTTACTCTAGCAAAAAGGTCGCAGTCGGTTGCTACTTGGACTACACCAACGCGGCACCTTCGTCTAAGAGCAAGACCAGACAGCGCGAACGCGCTCAAAGTCTTGCAGGTCACCGACCCTCATCTACCGAAATTGAGGTTAACGAAATGGAGTCCTTGTTTCGCAGCGCATTCTCCAGCTTTGCGCCCGTCAGAGACGATTCCGGCTCCGTCATTCCGTCCAGCCATGCTGGTCGCATGTACTGGCAGCTTACTGGACAGCGCAACTTCAATCGCCTCATCGAATCCGAGTTGCAGGAAGTCGATGATGATGACACGCTTGAGAACCACGTTGGTGAGAAGGCCGAGACTGAGAACGTGGACGAGGAGTTCGTCACTGAGGCGATTGAGAAGTGGGATGAATGGCTGGTGGATCCGGCGCTGGAAGACATGAACGAGGTCCTGTCGAAACCCAAGGATAAGGACCCCGCCGACAAGGAGGTTGACGAATTCCTCGATGAAGTCACCGACATGATTGAGACCTTGCTGTCGTATCAGCGCATCCGCAACCTCACATTGCCATCATCACAGAATCGTTACGCAGGCGATCCCGTCAATGGCGACTTGCTTTCTCACGGTGCTGTCTCGGCACCAACGGAAGAGGAGACGATGACGTACGAAGCACTGAGGGCTCAACTGAGTCTGATTGTCGGCACTCTCCCTCCCTACGCGGTGGCTAAACTCAATGGTGACCAACTTGAGGAGCTTCTCATCAGCACCAAGCTCGAGGTCCGCACAGATCAGTACAAGGGTGTGATGGAGGACGATGCTGCAACGCAAGCCCGGATGCGTCAACAGCAAAGCGCCGCCGCTTCTGCTCCGTCGAACCGGCCTGCCCCTCACCGAACCCCTAGTGCATCCACCCCCTACAGCAACCAGTACGCGGCGGCGCAATACGGAACCCCCACCCGAACACCCTCAATCGCGCCCTCCAGCTATTACCGGTCGGGACAGCAGCCTGCCATGCCCCCGCAACAAGGCTCCGTTCCTCGTCCGGGCGGTGCCCCCCACCAGATGCCTCATGCGCAGCAGCCCCGTCCCGGTCAGCCGGGCAATTACCGGAACACCAATGGATACACCAACTATGCGCAGCACGTCGGAAAGGCACAAACACCGTATGGTCACCAGGGTGTTCAGTATGGATCTCAACAACGACCTCCACAATACTCTGGTTACGCAGGCACGCCTTCACACGGCACGCCCAATGCTCGCTTCCAGCAGCCCTACCAACAATCTTTCCCACAACAGCCAAGCACGCCTTCTCAGGGCTACGCAGGCTACTACGCCAATGGTGCTAACAACATGCAATCGCGGAACATGTCGCCCCAAGTACAGGCTGGTCAATACAATTCGCCAACTCCACACCAGCAGCAGCAACGGTACTACGGATCAACTCCCCACCAGAACGTGCCTGGCACCCCTCCGATCAACCGTCAGCATTATCCGAATGGTAGCCACCTCCCTCAACAACCTATGAATTCTCTAACTGGATACAATACAGCCGTTGCAAGGACAGACCAGCAGCGCCTCCACGCCGAGCAAGCGAGATATAGAGCCGCTGCACAGCAAACGAGCGCAGCTTTCGGGACCAAGATACAGGGAACACATGAAGGAAACAACATGACTCCAGTACCCGCCGACGACCAGAACGGTCAAGGATCTCCCTACAATGCCAACATGCGAGCGCGCATGGCCGCAGGTGGTACCCCGAAGCCGCAGAGCCCTGTCGGTAGTGTAGGAAAGCCGAATGGAACTCCACCAATCCCGCACAAAGTGACACCGGTGCCCATTCCGGTCATACCTCAACAGCAGCCGTACAGGAAGCCAAACTAGCCATATGACAATCCTTACCTACCGCCACAGGAATTGTATCCGCGGAGGCCTATTCCAGTGTCCAGCGGACTTTTGGCAGAGGTCGCAGCACGGAACGGTGGTCAGAAGACGACGCAATCTGCCAAGCCTCCGCCTCAACCTGTGCAACTGTCACCGCGGCCCGGCTCGGCAAAAAAATGATGCCTACGATCTGCGGCTCAGTCGGCCGTGGTGTACATTGCGTCAACAAAATGCCGATTTCCATTTACTCTACGGTGTCTGAATAGCCAGGGAAGCGATGTCCTTTCGGAGTTGGTGTGAGAGACAGGGACTTTTTTTTTTCTACAAATCTCGCCTGCGACTCGGGACAGCGGGTTCCGCTGTACTGAGCGACGCAAAAGTGGTGGTCTGATTGATGATGGATGGATGGGTACATGAGGAAGCAGTTGCATGAGAGAAACCTCTCGATTCGACCAACAACCCTGTGACTCTTGGCGTTCTGGCCCTTGTGTTATTAGAAAGTTTTCGGAGGAGAGTTGACAAAACTCGGTAGATGATCGCCAGGAAGGGCGACTGTTCTTTTTCTCAGTTTTACGGAGGGTGTGTCGACATGGAAGTGGTTTGTGCCACATTGGCACAACAGGAAGGAAGGTTTTTGCTTCTTCTTTTCTTCTGTTTTCCATGAAATCAAACGCACAACGTGGGGAAGGGGAAACGGAATCATAGTATCACCTTGGCTCGCGGAACGGTGGAAAGGGGATAAGGGGGGTTGGCTCCATGTGTATAGAGTGATTCGAGTAGCCGACACTTTGTATCCTAATCAAAAACTAGTGGCATTTGCGTCAAAGTTGTGTGTCTTTCTTTGTGTATGTGTGTGACAGAGAAAGCTGTCTCATTCGAAAGATTGAGTGTGCTGCTGGATACTCAGTATGGCTCTGAATCCATCTGAACTACTTTCCGACCGGCCGGCAACAACAGCGAGGGGTTGGGCCTAAGACGGGTCAATCGCGGGACTAAGTTCCTCATAGCAAAGTTTAGGCCTCATTCAAGCTTATAACTTGGACAAGCTTTATACAAATGTTCTATTATCAAATCAACTTGGTTCACTTCACTATCCCATTTAGTGTGATCAGTGTTTGGTGTTGGAGAAATCAGGGAACACGTATGTCCCTTCCAAACGCCGAACAGTTACAGCCTTGCTACAATCAGAACTAAAGTATCGTCACTCAGCTCCACTCCATGTAGGGCCTCTTCATTCCGAAAACACGGCTAACTTGCCTGCACTTTCATATTGGTGCGTGGCTACTAGTTACCTTCTACTTTATGACCTCCCTAAAACAGGAAAAGACCTGTCATAGCGGATTCACACCTCAGTGCTGCGCACGAAATCTCGAATGCTTTCCGGTCCTAGTGTGATGACTGCCACAAGCAGGTCATTGCAGCGCCTTGGGAGATGTCGTACCCAACGTGAGGCAGTTACCAGTTCTGTAAAGGCTCAAGTCTTTGAGAGACTAGGTACTCAACAACGAAAGTGAACAACTCCACTTTGCCATGCTTTTAACCCATGGTTAAGTAGAACCAGCAGACACCGCTTGGTGTAGACAACATGGCTACCTAAGGTGAGACGTGCGGACGACTAAAGTAGCCAGCCCTAACAACATGGCTACCTAGGCTGAGACGTGTGGACGACCAAAGTAGCCCTAGATAGTTGTGTGAACTTGCGGGGTTGGCCTCAGCCAGCCACATGTGAAGGAAGCAACGTCACCACACTGAAAATCCGAACTCCGCAATCCCAAAAGTGACTCTACACTACTAATGCCAGGTAAATCTCCATGATAAATACGATGGTGAAATCAATGGGCAGGATTACATGGGGTGTAAAGTTGTCGGCAATCGTTATTGATACTCTCTCCCATCCTCCATTTGGTTTACGCTCTAAGGAAGGGCGCAAAAAACAACTCAGTAACGACAGGCGAGAGATGATGATATGGCGTTCGAGAATAAATTTTATTCAATTGGGTATAAGCTATGACCAAAGGCCGGGGAGAAATCGTACTGAGTATAGGTGAGCAATGCAGACAGGGCAGGTAAATGTAAGCAGAGTCCTACTGCAAGCCACTCTGGGTACGCAATACAACCACTTGTGATGAATCGTTTGTAGCCAATTCATTTCCAATCACTGTATGGGTCTGTGAAGTGGCAAGCTGAGGGTTTCCATCTTTCCACTATCACAAACTGCCGATCTGCATGTTGTGCCTATGCCACCCGGGCATCTCGCAGACCCCTTTGAACCGATATCGTAATGGGTGAGACAGCCTACCGAAGGCTGAGGAGCTCATTGAGACTATTAATATGATAAATGACCGGAATAGAGAATGATATGCCGTTCTCAACCCGCAAATTTTGGCCCCATGGGGCTCACGAGAAGCCATGTCTAGCTCAACATGCCTGGGAGTGTCGTGGGCAGTATTCGAGACCGGGCTATATGTCATGGGAAGTTGGCCGCTTGAAAACGATCAGCTCTTGGTGGAGAGCTGAGTCCTGCGAGCTATGAGACCTGCAATATGGCTAGATGCGAAGAGCACAGCTCGCGAGGATGAAGGGGACTTGTGGCAGTTCTTGAAGCGGCAAATGATACGATGTCTACAACTGCCGACAGCTTTTTCAAATCGTACATGGAATGAGGCTGCCTGACGATGTGCGGTCGGCACGATTATGACGATGAACATATCACGATGCTCGAAGCAGAGGCGATCAGCCAACGAACAGCCCGCATGGAAGTACGGGCAGGGAGACCCAAGGTCTTTCCGATCGTTGCGTGTCTGAAATTGTATGTGGGGTTGTTGCCTTGGACAGAAGGAGTCTTAAGAAAGCCACTGGCTCCAGCAAACCGCTCTCGAGACGATAGAAAATTATAAAAGCAAGAGGTTACCCTGCAGTCTATGAGTTCTTTCCTGTACCAGCCATCAAACAATTTCATCGAATACCTGTCTACCTCTTGCAATAAGTTCTCCATCTCATCAATCAATCCCCATACATCCTATCAAAATGGGCGTCGTTGAGAAAGGCAACAAGATTTTCGTCTCGGCCAGCGAGATCGACAGGAACAAGGTCACTGTTGAGTGGCAGCAGAACAACAAGCAACGTTCCCAGGAGTATTACACTGTTCCCTTCTTCAACAAGAGCCAGGGTATAGTGATACCAAACCGTACATGGATGATCGATCTTGAACTAACTACGGCTATCTATAGGGGATCAGGAGAGCGTTCTCTTCATTCAAGCCAATTACCTTGACGCTTTCAAGAAGAAGCAGGTTGCTGGCGAATCGGAGTTCACTGTTGTCGTTGACACCTCTTTCCAGTACGGCCAGAATGACGAGAAGACTACACGCTGGCTTGTCTACCATGACAAGAGCATGAACGCCTTCCAGGTACGCAATCATAAGTTCCAGCACATATTGTGGTGTAGAATAGAGGCTGACTCCAAATCTACAGTGGCGATTCGTTGCGAGTGTCAAGTCCAAGTTGGGCAATTCGCTGAGCTCGTTCGCTGGTGGCGTCTTCAAGAGTTTCACTGGGGTCGACATTGGGAGCTTGGGTGCGCTCATCGGTCACCCTCTTCGAGACTTTTAAAATTCTCAGGATTGGGACGGCAAGCTGGCATCAGCCTTACATTTCACGCTGTTGCGTTGCTGTAGTCTCAGATCCATGATCGTCACTCTGCCGCACGATGAGGAAGGTGCTCATCGCGCTTTTGACAAGACGCCTCACTTGACATTCGTAACACTCTTTTAAATCCCGGGTTCTTAATATCTTAATTATGGAAAGTAGAAGAATGATAAATTTACATGATTCTTCAAAAATCTCGAGACTCTTTCTCTATCATAACGATGGGCGACGGTTGACCCTTACGACCGACTTGTCTGGCTCCAGTGTAGACCAGCTAGGAGGGCTCACTGATTATGAGATGCTATTTGAACTTGCGATCATATAGGATACACGACGATCTGGACTTAAGGGATAGGATTCGAGTGGATCTGTCTGCGCATAGGTATAAGGGGGTACGAGACGCGGCAGCTAGAGCCTTTATGTCTAAGCGAGCAATATTTGCCAGCCATGGGTATTGACTCGAATATACACGCCACGAATTCACGCAAGTTCTGCATTGAATCTAAGAAGGTCAGAAAGAATGGAAGGACCGAAGATAGGCCTGCTCGTTCCTTCCCAAGTTCCACCCAATCGTCAAGCTCTTCATCCCGCCGCCCCTTTATCCGAATGCCACGGGCCCACGTACCTGCTATTTATCTCAATGGAGTTTTCTTCTCTATATTCTCATACCCTAGGTTCATCTTTAACTTCTTTGCAGACATTCTTGATTTTGTTGCTGGACAACGTTCAAAGACATCTTCGACAACCTAGCCATTATCGTCTGTCAACCTTTCATCTCGGAGATTTTTCTTTCATTCATTCCCTCTTCATCGACATCATACGAAAACAGAAGTCGCTGGACGACTTGAAAGCCCATCTACCTACTCATCTCAACTCTGTACAAACCCTTCGTTCCTATCCTCGCAGCCATGGGCGATCTGGACCTCTCCCAGCTGCTAGAGTCGGGCGAATACAGCGACCTAAGACTCATCACCACCAATAATGATGATGGAGTTGAGACCGAGCACTCCGTTCACCGCAATATTGTCTTCAGTCAATGTCCGAGATTGAGAGACGTGGTGGCCTCTATTGGACCACTGGTAAGTCTTTTACCTAGAGCTCGTTGGATCTGTTCTAACAGCCTGCCTTACAGAACCAAGTCAACGGAGTTGACATTGTCCATCTCAAATATGATGGCAAAGCTCTCGGCACTATGTTGCGATATTTGTACTCTGGAAAGTACGAGGCGCAATACGAGGTGGCGATCCGGCGAGCGAGCGAGTCTAGTGGCAATGACAGGCCACACTCAATGTACTGGTCCACCCATGCCATGAAGCTGGCACATGAACTAGATCTCTTCGGTCTCTATAGGGAATCGGCATGGGCGTTGTGTAAGGCAGCGAAACAACTCACAAACCACGTCGACTTCCCTGACATGGTCGACGAGCTCTACGAGTCGTGTGGCCAGCACCCAAATTTCCCCATCCACCTCGCAAGTATTGCAAGAACCATTGCAGAGAACTGTCTGATCAGCAGTCGGCTGCAGGATCGACTAAAACCCACCATGCTCAAATACCCGCAGCTTGCCCTCGACGTAATGGAAGCAAGCTTGGACGCCCTGTCTGAGACCCAAAAAGATCTTGTCGAGGCACAAGAGAAGGTCTCTGATCTTCGAGCTCAGGGATACAGAGCTGATGAGTTTTGGGTCGAGGATGAGCGTGATAGAGAACGTGATAGGAAGAGAGAAAGAGAGCGAGACCGGGAGAGAAGAGAGGCAGAGGCGGTTCGCGACGACAGTTTTGAGTTCAAAATTGTTCAAGGCCACAAGAAACGAGGTCGTTCCTCTTTTCATAGCGCTGAACAATACCCGGTGCTAGAAGGGGAGATATAGGTCGTTATGAGGATCTGAGAAGGAAGGGAGGGGGGTTAAGACAAGAACGTAGCGCCAGGAACGTGAGGATACTCGCTGGTGAGGAAAGAGCTGGGCTCGATGACTGGAACTTATGCTTTCGATGGTTTTATGAGAATCCGCGAGGTATGTCGCGAAAGGAACTAACGTGGAAGAATGAATCTCCTCAACTACGCTATTGCTTCTGAGATCCTGTGAGAATCGACTTGCAAAGTGACTAGAGAAAGAAAGACCAACCTCCTGCCTCTCTCTGGGGCCAAAAGGAGCAGGAAGAGGCTTCTCGTCAATAAAAAGCCCTTCTCCTCCCAACTCTTCTATTCCTTTTTCATCCTCTTACATCACTTACATCTCTCACTTGACCAAACAAACCGAACGAGGAGAGACTAAGTTTGGAGATAGCTTTATAAGAGCCGCTTTCTTTCCATTCGTATCACTTCAATTTGATTACTATCTCAAACATCATACCGTATAGAACCTTTCTATCCCTAGCACACTTCCAAATTTCTACGCAACATACGCAGGAGATTCAATATGGTGGGTATTGACCTCGGCAGCCTGTTCAACTCCAGCAAATGGAGCGACCTGACGATCGAGGCGTCTGGGAAGCTCTTTCACTGTCATCGGTGTGTTGTCTTCAGTCAGTGCGCATACTGGCAGGAGTTGCCTCTGGTGGTAAGTTGTAACTGATCTAGCTTTAAGAGCACTCATTAAACAAGGTGTCTTCGCTGACAAAACGCCTATAGAATGGACGTCTCGTCCTCACCGGAGCAGACACTACCAAGGCGATCCTCAAGTACTTGTACACAGGTGTTTACACGCCCTTCAATGTTCCCTGCCACAAAAACAAACCAGAGAGACCTCAGGCAAACGAGGAAGGCACAGTCGATGAGCTCGACTACAGTGAGCACTGTCTTTTTTTAAATGCTTGCGTCCTGATTCACGCAAGGACGTACAACATGGCCAAATTACAAGATCAGGCCAAAATCGCACTCTTAGCCATCGCGCCTAACCACACCAACCATGCTGACTTTCTCGACACCGTCAACTACATAATCAACAATTATCAGAATGAGGAGGGACTGCAGATTGCTCTGCAAATGATCATGCCGCAGTATGAGACGGACGCTGGCCTACGTAGCAGAGTCAAGGATCTCCTGCTCATTCACCCCCGCCTTGCTTGCGCCCTCCTCGAGCATACGACTGAGGAGTTGCGTTTGATCAAGAGGGAGAAGAGCTTGACTCGCTTTGTGAGCAAGATCGAACCCGGCGAAGATCTCGGAGTAGACTCACCGCAGAGCACACCTTCGCGAATTGTGCGCGTGACTTCCGCGAAGCGAAAGGGCGACGATGGTGAGATGCCTGAGATGAAGCGTCCCAGAGAGAGCATCGAGGAGTAGTCACCTGGCCCGTTGGCTTATTCTTGGACAGGAATGAGGAAAACATGGACATGCTATATGGAGCAGCTTACGGCCTCTGGATCAAGGAGGAAGATACAGCCTCTAAAGGGAAGAGGAACATAGACATTGCAATTTTCTATCTAATAGACGATGCTGCTTTTCAAGATCATGCATTCAAGATAAAACTGGCCGGAATCATTGATGTGAGTTAACTTTGTGTTGGTATAATTGGGTATCTATCCAAATATTCCCCGATTCTATCCCTTTTGATGCACGACGCCTGCCACGCTGGCCCTTTCTGTTGTAGATTCCCATCATGTAGTGGGTGGGCATAATTATACATATCTTACACGTCCAACTCCTATCCGACATTTTTGGTCGGGTGTCTCGTTCTCCCGAGTGACTTCCTCCAACCCAGATTGTTCTTGCCTTATGGCCAGGCCACGCTTGATGACTTCATGTAGATTCTGATGATTTCCCCACTCATCCTCGAATATATACTCCTCCACCTCTTCATCGGAAGGCCAGTGCATCGGTCCCCCGTTCCTGCTATCGCTCAGCGCCGTGACCTCCTCGCGTAAAGCCAGCACTGTCTCCTGGTCGAGCAAAGGTTCCGCGTAGGCTCGGAACGCACGGAATGCCCTCGCAAGGTATCGCGCGTGCGCCAAGGAAAGGTTCCCGCCGGCCTTGGGAGTCCACTCGCGGATGATCCACCACATCAGCAGAACCATCTCCTCGCGATCGCCGAGGAACGCGAGTGTGCGCATGTATGTGTTGATCGTCGCTGCTGTCACAAGCTTGTTCACATCGGGTTTGGACGCCGGACCCAGGGTGGCGAGTGCTCTCCACGCGGCCTTGAGTTGGCTCGATGCTTTTTGTACTGCCTCGATTGGTGTCTGGCCGTGGCCCAACTCTTCGTGTTGAAAGATAGGGGTAAGAATTTTGCGATATGATAACTTGCTGGAAGGGCCATGAAGTCGATAGATGCGGCCCTTGGGGTTCTTGATCTTGCTGGTCTGCGCCTGATACAGCGACAGAAACTCTTCATCTTCGTCTAGAATCCGTGAAGCGGCCGCATCTTCTCCGCGCGAGCTTCCCGTTGTCATTTCGTCAGTTGCCTGTTCCTCAGGATGGACTGGCGTTTTGGCCACATCTTTGATAAGCAAGGCGGCAAGTCGGGGCTGGACCGCTTTCCGTAATACACTGGCAAATGCAGTGATCATGTTCAGACTGAGCCCGGAATGTCCCTCAGCCATCTTTAGGGCTTTGACCGCCAGATGCATCACTTCTAAATTGTTCTCCGAGGGCATGCTGTTGCTGACCATGATGTTTGATCTGCCCAAATTGAATAGTATCGTCTCCCATGGCGCCCGACCAGAGACGTCAGTTGAAGCCCAGCCCATTTGCGCAAGTTGAAATGCATAGTGGATGCTATACATGCTTTTGTTGGAGATGTGCGAGGGTGTATTCGATGTTCGGTTTGGTTGAAGGCGACAAAGCAGGTCGATGAATGCGTGTAGTATGTCGTGAGGCGGGTTTGTCAACACACTCCCCGTGAGACCTTGGTAGTCTTTCAGGCTCTGTCTAATACTGCTTTTGAGTCCTTCCTCCAAGTTACTGCAATCGACGTGATGCAACGCGACGTCAATGCTGGGTGACTGCTTGATAAGTCCAGCCAAGAATGGTCCACGGATGGGAATACCTGCGTTGTACATCTCTTCTACAATCTTGCGAATGCTGGGTGGGTTGGTCCGCGCCCTCTCGAAGTCGCTGAGGTTCTCGTCGTTGTAGGGGAAAACCTCTCTCCCATCTCCAGGGAGATTGTGATGCCCGGCTTTTGCTGGCTTTGCGGAGAGCTTGGCTATCAATTCTCTGTACACCTCGAACTTTGGCTTCATCCCTGGTTCTGGGGGATGTTTGAACAGGGCCCAAGCTTCTTGTGCATTTCGAGTTGTACGGATCTGAGCTGCCCATGCGCCTTGCTCAAAGCGAAGGTGGCGCGGGTAATTCGCCCTAGTCTGGACCGTTGGTGAGCCATCAGGAGCCATGCCACCTAGGATATCCGTGATCAAGTCGAAATCCTTCTTGCTATATCCACCCTCTTGCATCATGATGCCGGCCTTAACAACTCGGCTTTGGTAGGCCTCAGGACCAGACTTCTCCTCCATGCCATCGCGCATAATCCGATATGGGGGCCAGTGACTGGCAAGTGTGCTGGCCGTGTCTCGTTCTGAAGCTGTTTTTGGTAGTGCTAGCAAGACTTGCCGAATCGCCCGATAGCTCTCTTCCTCAATGATTAGAGTCTTCTCCGAGGTAGAAGATAGTGACAGAAGCTTCGTCACAGCTGTCCAATTGTAAGAGCTATACTGATACGGGGACTTTCTCGATACGACAGATACAGCCTGTATAGCGCGATTGAGGACCTGGCATTGTAACTTGTACGCCTTGTCTGGTTGGCGATGGCCATGCGGGATAATTTTGATGTATGATACTGAGAGCTCCGCGATATTAGGCAACGCATCGGGCTGCAGTCTGCTCGCATGTTGACACAATTTGTCCAGCAATTTGCTAAACAAAACCGGTGTAATTACCGAGTCCAAGTCAATGACCTGCGTCGCATCGTTGTTTGACTTCTGTCGTTCCGCATACCATTCATTACAGTATCTCAGTAGCCCCAACAAGGATTCGGAGCTCTGAAAGTACGGCCTGCTAGTGAGCAGGTAGAATAAGACAAACAGTGGCTTGTGACCTGGTCTGCTTAGGAATCTTTCGACCCTCTTGTCCGGTTCGCGCGGGATAACGACCCAAGCCCAACTAGACACATCCGCCTGTGTATGACCTCTTGCGGATAATTGTCGTAGGGTTGCCTGCCATTGCCGACTGTCACATAGTAGGCGCGCAATGTCTGGTCTGAGCTCTGGGACATGGCGGAGGATTTCCTGTGCGGTGATGACGCTGAGCTGAGGGGACCTCAACTGTGCTAGGAACCGGAGATTGGATAGCTTGAATTCGGATGGTGGTTCGGAGGGAAGGCGATACAGTTCGGCAGCATCGGCAAGGAGCAAGTCTGAGAATATCGACCGCTCGTGGCGCACAATCCGTATCGAATCGCGCCGTGATGGGGTTCTTGGCGCTTCATGTGACTGGGGGGACCGTTTGAACGGTCTGATCAGTTGCCAAGAAGGTGTTTGTTGTATTGCAGCGGCAGTATGGCTGGGCTGGTAGCTGTGCCGTTGGGATAGCTGCTTGGTCGAAGAACCATGTTAACTACGAGTCCGAGAGAGCTGTCATAGATGGAGAAGGTACTCACAGCTTGCCAGTCGCGGCCAAGCACCCATCGGCCCCTGGTCACGACAATACCGTGTGATCTGGAAATGGGCGGCGGCCGCATTGCCCCATCTTCGCTAGCAAAACCTCGTGATCCCGCGATTGAGATGCTACGAGGCTACTTAACGTTTGGCTTATGGGAGCTTGATGAAGTTCCATAGAAAAAAAGGACCGGGGGCGAACGTCGCGACTGCGGGAAGCTTTCCGCAATGCATCACGTGCGATAAGGCAGCTCAATCGATAAGAAAAGGATCCCTGCTTGTACCTACCTAGGTAAGGTTCCATGAGGTACTTAGCAACCAACAGCTGCCATCTGCGAAACTGCGAAGCAACGTTATTTTTTTCTCTCCTTGTCTTTGTGTCTTAGAATTGCTCAATGGTGCCTCGAAGCTCAAAATGCGGCTTTCTCATTTCACAATAGCATCCTCGCTCAGCCGCGGGCTGCACACCGCTCGCTCCACGCCCTGCCCGCAGCGATACTTCCATGTCACAACACCAGCAAGCATGCCTCGAAAGCGGACCTTCTTCACCTCGAACGTTTACCTTTCCCAGAGCACTGGCGAGCCGACCGCGAGGCCACCAAGGCAAGAAGATGACGAATCATCTCAGCTCACAGCACCGAAGCGTAAGGCGGTGCGCTCCGCCGGCGCAAAGAACTCCCTACGGCGCGTAGCGATTATTGCCCAGCGACCGGCGCAACGAGAACCAGGAGAGGTGCCAGCAGAGACGATGGATGTGTCTGCGCCTACACTGATAAACGCTGTGTGTGTTGCCGAAGCTTTTAATATGGGAGCAGTTCTGGACATTCTGCGGGCCCATGGGTTTGATATTGATCCATACCAGAGCGGATTCGAGGCGAGCGAGGTTGTCCACGCACGAGGTGTCAATGGCGGTGATATTTTCGTTTTTCCCTCGGGAACAATTGTCACTTGGGCCCTGCCCCCAGACGTTGTCACGAAGCAGTTGCTGAATGCGGCAGAAACGCCACTGAAGCCGGCTCTTCGGGAGGTGGAGGACCTGGAGTACGTGTCCGATCCGAGCAAGGAGACGAGCAGTATGAAGGGTGATATCGTAGTCCTAGGCACAAAGCTCGAAGAGCGAGACGGCGACAGGCTGGACACGACCCTCGCCAAGATTGCATTCTCTTCCGGATTGGCCCGAAGTACAAAGCTTGCAGTGCTGGAAACTGCGCTGACGGCTTACTTTGAGAGCACCAGAAAGATTCCCTCTGTGCTATCAAAGGGGTCCGGCTTGCCGTTGGGCAGGAAGTTCATTTTGCAGAAGACGGGCGAGCTGTTGAGCCTTCGCGCGAGGCTCAACCACTATTCAGAACTCACTGACTCTCTTCCAGACATCTTCTGGGACAGCCGATCCGAACTGGGTCTGGAAGGCTACTATGAGCAGGTTGGCCGTGCGCTGGACGTCAACGTACGAATCCGGACGTTGAACCAGAAGATGGACTATGCTCAAGAAATTGCGAGTGTCCTGCGGGAGATGTCGAGCGAGCAGCATAGTACGAGACTGGAGTGGATCATCATTATCCTCATTGCTGTCGAAGTCGTCTTCGAAGTCAGGAGAATTGTGCTCGAGTACAGAGAAGAAAAGGAGGATGGTAAAGTGGAGCCCTAGGTTTTTGTCTATAAACTAGGAACTGCTGTTGAACTTTCAAAAGATACCCAACTCAATGATTAAAGAAGATGCCAAGATATACTCGTTTATTACTGTTTAGAAGTGGAAACACAATTGGCTTGCCTCGGCTTATGCTAAAAATCAATCCATGCAAGGCGCAGGGCGTGACATTTCTTCAATTCATTGCCAAGGTACTTGGGACAAGTTGGTATCTCCAAAGAACACCTCATGGGATAAAACCCTGAAATACTTCTGCATGTTTCTTATAGCAACAAAAAAGGCAACATATATTACCTAATGCTACAATGTTTCATTCAAGGCGCGGTCGCCTTAAGCAGTGCCCGAACTTATCACGCTCAATACACAGGTAGTATACCACGGTATTGTGCAAGTGACTTTCGAGGTTCCGGAAAACCCTGCGCTTGCCGCTGCAGGAACGGGCAGCGGCATGGTACTAATTGTGGATCGCGCTTACCCAATTAGATTCGCTGGCAGCTGTTGTAGAATGGCTGGAAGTAAACAATCGTTCTGGATGCTAAGCTCAAATCCTAATGTAGATGAGCCTTGCCCTCTTCGGTACTCCTTTGGCGAGACTGAGATACTTAGTACTCTCTTCTCATTATTGAACATTTCTCACCCACCTTAGGTATCTACGCCGTCTAGTACTTTCTTCTGAGGAAGGAAAGAGCTCGCAAAAGATACCTCGCCTTCCATTGCTCGTCGTGGTTTGCCTTCTGCCAGCGTACCCACCCTAAGGTACCTTGCCATCGCCTAAATCCATACTATACCAACCCACCTTCACACCTGTCTCTCACTCACTCAAATCGGTCAATTCGAGATTCTTCGCTGGACCCTTTTCCTACCACACCGAGGTTCCCAATACTTGATCATTACCTTTCAGAAAAGACATCACAATTAACGACCGCGCCTACTTCGCTTAGACACGCGACTAGGTACTTCGCCGACCTCACTTTGACCACTTCTTCCCGCAAGGCCTCAATCAATTCCGATTGCAACATACAGCTGAGCCTCAAGCCTTTCCCTGTTGTTCGGCAAACAAAGCACCCACCAGGCAGGGATTTGATGCGTGTGCGACACTCGGGCCGTACCTACATCGACCATGCCTCCTCCGCTTATTGGTATGTTTTCTTTGTCTCTCAATATCATGTTGGCACATCTCACTAACGCTTACTCAAGAGGAAGAGGAAGAGGAAGAGGAAATGGGGGATTTTGATGGCGGTCTCCCTCACAATTGGGAGGATGACTTGGATCTGCTTGCGGACCCTTTCTTCAATGCTTATGACAACAACGAAATACCTGACTTTGAGGATCGCGTGCCTTTTCAAGGTCTGGGAGCATTAGCACCGCCACCCTTCGTCGATGATGAATTGTCCGCACCACCTATCCCTGGATCGCCGATGCTGGTCGACGCGGTACCAGAAGCCCCGTTACAGGAGCAGCCGGTGTATGACGAAGATGGCAAAAAAATAGGCACTATTCTACCTGCGATAAGTAGCACACCTCGGCGGAACATATCAGTCGATATTCCTTCCAGCACTCTTACCAGGCCGGCGAGTCTTTACCAAGGCGAAGAGCAGCGACCTAGCGAACGAGAATGGGTAGCGGTTCGGTCTTTGCTCCAAGAGATACAGCAGAACAGCGACAATGGAGATCAAAACTTCATTGAGTTCGAGATCGATGACTTCGCCGTGTACATTGACGCTACGGTACCGGGTGGCAACATGAAGCTTTACGAGGAGAAACGGTATCCCTGCGAGATGCGTCCCCTGCAACATCTGAGTATTCAGACCGCTTGCACTCAGATGTACGTCGACGGTGTCTTGTCTGTGGGAGAGAGGCAATTCTTTGTGAGGCAAATTCCATTCAACGAATTGCCTATCGGCAACTACGGAGTATCCGAGGCCACAGTCGGCTCTGACATCTGGATACGCTCCAAATACAACGTTGCCATCGCCAAAGGAGAAGGTCCAGATGTGTATTATCGGCTTGGAAGCCCAGCTCCCGAGTACCGACGCTACTATGCCGGGTTTACTTGGGTTGCAGATCTGGCTAAGCACGTGGTGGACTATCTCTCCGCTGCTATAGACCAAAGCCGTCGTGTCACATTCCGGGACTTTCGATCCGACTTCTCACGATGGCTTGCAGATACGCATGGTCACTCGAATGCTTTCTCCAAATGGCGGAGGCAATACTCCGGAGAGGACTTCTGCACAGCAATTGTACCAAATGTCCAATTCATCTATAAGGAAGCCTACGGAGTCCTTGGACACCGAGCTACAACTATCTATCTCTGGAGAGAGATTCGCGACTTCACTGCATTCACCGATAGCCAGGAGAAGATGCTCAAGACCGGTGGAAGCGACGCTGACACGCCACAAACTTCACCGTCGCCAACACCAAAGCCTCCAAGAACGCGCCAGCCCGCTGACATACCCAGAACAGTAGTAACCCCTTACGTTAACGACCTCTTCCATCATCTACCCTGTGGACCGATGATGGAGGCAACTAGTCCGACCGCAAGGGTGGGAAAGCTCCGAAGGGGCGTCATTCGAGGCCTGGGCTTGGAGGAGGCTACAAGAGTTCACACAGCAGCCAAGGACATAGTCGAGAAGACCGGACAGGAAGTACGAGTCGGAGATGTGATTTCCACGCATAGAGACGACAATGAAGACTATTGGGTTCGAGAAGCCGCTTCTGGCTTCAATGATGTCGACTGCTGGTTTGGACTTGTCCAAAAAGTCCACGATGTCCACAATTCACGGCAGAAGAGCTTCGATGTCATTTGGATCTACACGCCGACGCATACACTCTGCGGCACTATGAGATATCCGTGGAACAACGAACTTTTCCTTTCTGACCACTGTACCTGCGGCGACGCTGCCGTCGGAAAGATCAAGGAGGATGAGGTATTGGCCGTCCACAAAGTAGACTGGGGAGGCTCGTCTGGAACCGACGCAGAGTTCTTTTGTCGCCAGACGTACCTCCACGAAGAGAGAAAATGGATCACGTTCAGAGAGCAACACCTGCGATGCCCTCACCGCCAAGCAAGACCAGAATATCCTTACCTAGCAGGAGACACTTTGTTGGTGAGCCTAGAGCCAGGTAACGACGCTACAGTCGAGCCCTGCGAGTTGGTATCTCTCCCCGACGCCGAAGGCGAAGTAACGTTTCGCCGCCTGGAGCGAAGACATCGCCTGCAGCCCGACATGAATGTTTCACCCAACGAAATTGTCTACACTGACGAAGAGTTTACTCTTGGACAGGAAAACATCCACGGAAGATGTCTTGTCCGAGTCTTCCGCCCCGATGAAAAGATACCACCACCATACGATCGTAATGGGGTGGGTAATGCATTCTTCATAACGCAGCGATGGCGAGATGGTGTTATGATTTCCATTGAGGATGCTCCCATACCGCTCAGGCAGGGATTTGATCCCAGAAAGCATTTCTACAAGCTTCGTGGCTTCGATCTCTTCTGTGGAGGTGGAAATTTCGGTCGCGGTCTTGAAGAAGGCGGGGCGATAGAGATGAACTGGGCCAACGACATCAACATTAAGGCCATCCATACTTACATGGCCAATGCTACTAATGTCGTACATCCTTTCGCTGGATCGATTGACGACCTCCAACGGCTTGCCCTGCAAGGGAAATTTAGTGAAAGGGTACCTGAGATCGGAATGGTTGACTTCATTTCGGGTGGGAGTCCATGCCCTGGCTTCTCACGCTTGACCATTGACAAGGCCACCCCTGAGCAACGCAAAAATCAGTCATTAGTGGCAGCATTTGCTTCATTCGTTGACACGTACCGACCTCGCTATGGCCTGCTTGAGAACGTCATGGAGATCCTCCAGCCGAAGGGGCGCCGAGGCGAAGATGTGTTCAGCCAGTTGATTTGCGCCCTCGTCGGGCTCGGATACCAGGCTGAGGTCTTCTTGTTAGATGCCTGGAATTATGGATCACCCCAAAGCCGCAGTCGAGTTTTCTTATGCTTTGCTGCGCCTGGTCTGGCTCTTCCCGAGATGCCTCTCCACTCTCATTCTCATTATACGGCTAAGATCCGCAGTCGAGGATTGGGATGGATTCCCAACGGGAAGTCAATGGTCGACCGGCTGGCAATGCCCACCCCGTTCAAGTTTGTCAGTGCACGAGAGGCGACGGCTGATTTGCCTGACATCATGGATGGAAAGGCAGACTGCTGTATTAGCTTTCCGGACCACAGAGTCGCCGTCGGTGTCACTAAAAGATTACGCACACAGATGGGTGTTATCCCAATGCACCCATACGGAATGAATTTCCGCAAGACTTGGAACAAAGGGAAGGGAGTCATGACCGTGGCCGAGAGGAACCTCTTCCCGGAGAAGGGTGAGAGGGTTAATGAGCTTATATCTAACTCTTGGGGACGAGCTTTACCAGGCAAGGTCATGCCTACGATTACGACTACTCCCGCACCTACGGATGCCCGCGTCGGATTCATCATGCATTGGGAACAGGATCGCGTTTTGACGATCATGGAAGCCCGGCGTGCGCAAGGCTTCCGAGACCACGAAGTCCTCCTTGGGGCACCCAAAGACCAATGGAAAGTCGTTGGGAACAGTGTGGCTAGGGAGGTGTCATTAGCCTTGGGTCTGTCCTTTCGCCAGGCATGGTTGGGGTCTCTGGTCGATGGAGATGAAGTCGCACCAAAAGTCCACATCGCACAGGACGTCTCCGATGATGTGCAGATGATGGACACGCCGCCTCTGGCAGAATCGCGTACGAGCATCTCCGATTCTGCATCACCAGCGTCATCGTCGAGTCGCGCCGTCCCTGCGAAGCGTCCTCTAGGAAGCACACTTTTGGTTGAGCAATTCACGTCGAAGATGACGAAGTCGAGCTGGACACAGACATCAAGCGGTAGCAGAAGCACAGTCGAGGTGGAGGATGAAGTCCAGGCCGAAGCGACGACGTCGTTGGTGACCTCGGACATTGAGATCATCGAGATTGACTAGGCATAGTGATTTGGGACCAGTATTGGAGTAGGTAGTTCGCGATACATTTGCATCTTTGGGCAACAGAGCGCAAAGCTTTCGGACATTTTGCCTTGAATCCTGTATGAGGAGGAATCAACACTTGGAGTCACTGGAGAGATACACAAAAGCGCATAGCGAAGGGGATGCGACTTTGAGCTTCACAGGATGATCAATTAGTGATCAATCAACAGAGACACCGATTACGATAAAGTATTCTTTCTATTTTGTGAATTATCAAAGTGCTAGAAAACGAAACAGAAACGACGCTATGTTCCTCTGCTCAAGATTAGGTATGTAAATTTAATGGCACAAATGTATTGACTCCTAGCTCCTCCCCACGTCCCTCCGCTTTAAGTCCTAGTCACAGTCACGGTGACAGTCTCCTTCTCTTTCTCAGTAACAGTCACAAACACCGTCAAGACGGACACACCCTGCTGAGCACCAATGGCCGGCATGGAAAGGGGTTTCGGCGTCGTGATTGGGCTCGGCACGTCTGCGGCGGCGGAGGGCGCGTCCGTCGGGATGGGGTTCACGATGAGGGTGTCGGTGAACGTCCCCGTTAATGTTACGGGGGTGCTTGCTTTGGTTGTTGTTGAGCTCGCTGTCTTCGTCGTGATGGGTTCTGCTGTTGATGACTCGACGGGAGTAGATTTGGATGTGCTGAAGTGGGCAGTCTTTGAGGTGTCTTCTTCCACTGTTGAGGTGCGCGTTTTGCGGATGGAAGTCGAGGTTGTGGATGGGTCTTGTCCTTCTGCTGCTGTCGATGAGGGCGCAGGAGCTGGGGCCATGGTCTGGGTGACAAACACGGTTGTCGTGAAGCCTGGGGCTTGAGCTGCGGACGTCGTCGTTCCAGGGGCACCCGGTGCGGTCACCGAAATGGTGTACGTTGCGATGACGGTAGGCGTGATCGTGACAGTGCTCTCATACCCGAGGTCAGAAGAGGCCGGCGGCGGCGCTGGTACCGCAGTCGTAGTCGTAGCCACCGAACCAGGCACAGACGCAGACGCAGAAACCGGCGTGCCCAGGACCTGGCTCGCAACCTGGGGATCGTAACACCCGACAATAACTCCCTCCGTCGTCGTCATCGGCAACGCGAAGCACGAGGTCCCGGACCCGCAGCTCTGTATCGCGAACGCCCCGTTGGCCCCACAGATGCCGACATTGCCTTTGACGCAGGCGATTTGGCTGGCCGTGCAGGCGGATTGCTCCGTCAGAGAGGCGAAGAGGGTGTTGAATGTCTTTGCGGAGGCGAGGTTGTTGGCTGCCACGGCCGGGGAGATGGTTGCTGTCGCGGCTGGGGTGGAGGTGCGGATTGTGGGGACTTGGTTGTTTGGTGTTCCTGTGACTTGGGGTTGGAGTGTTGATGAAGGGGTTGAGGAGGAGGCTGGTGTTGCGGGGAGGGAGGAAGGGGTATTTGGTGAGGTTTGGGGGATTGGAACAGTTGTTGATGCTGCGGTAGCTGTTGTGGAAGCGAGAGACGAAGGAGTTGCTATGGCTATGGTTGTAGACTCTGCTGCCGAGGTCTCCCCTCCAGGAATGGGGAACGAAAAAGAGAGGGATGACTGCAGCGGTGTACCCGGTGAAGCGGAAGAGGAGGCACTAGGAGATACTCCGAGGTGGGGAGTGACTGTCAGGCTCTGGGAAACAATAGCTGAAGCTGAGGCTGTGTTTCCAGGTACTACGGACGACACGTTCTTGAAGCCTGAAGTAAGTTGGGGCGGCAAGGAGATCGTGCTGTCCATGGGAGGCAGAAAGACTGCCGACGTGGTAGTCGGTATCGTCTGGGTCTGTACGGTAGACTCGGCCGGTGATGTAGAAGGACTCTGGTCCACGGGCTGTGTCGTTGCGGCCGGGGATCTCGTTGACGAGCCGTCGAGGGTGACGAAGATTGGGGTCGGTGTGGTCCCATCTTGGTCTTGCTGTGTTACCGGCGGGGCAACAGAGCTGCTTAATTCTCTAAGTTGGTGTAAGTGATGCTTCTGAGAGACAAGAGTGGTAGCGGGGCCGTACGATGAGGGTGAAAGACTATCCGATGAAGCAGCAATGCTTTGAGTGTACGTTGTGTTCCACTCCCTCCGGAAACTGCGACATGTGTTAGTGTAAGTAAATTGGGTCTCGATATGAGGTTTACTTACCTCTCACCACGTCTTAATGGGCCGGCCTGCGTGGTATGAGTGATCAGGAGGAGCAGCACGACATCTGCTATACGTAGACTAGGGAGCATTGTGGTGTTCTGCAGTGACGATGCTGTTGTGTAGGGATATCGACTCGGACTCGCTCTTTCTCCACAGGATATGAAGAATATTATGAATAAGAATTCGGTCTCAATACCGAATTACCTCGCTCGCAGGCAAACCCAAAGATAGTTGAAAGAAAGCGGGTACAGATCTGGCGTCTAGGCACACAAAGGCTGCGATCAACAGAAGACTGGGAACAGAGTAGGAAAAGGCAACAAAGAACAAGGAATGGCAACGTGGAGAAAGGAACGCAGAAACAAAACACGAGAAAAGACGGAAGAGAAGAGAGAGTGAAAGGGGAGCAAGGGAGAGAAAGAAGTCAATATGACTCGAAACCCACTGCGGACAGGCAAAGAAAAAACGATGGTATGACGGACGGTGTGTGCTCGACAACTCGTCAGACACGAAGCACGCGAGGATGCAGGCTCCATCTTGTATGACTGGACCTGATGGCAAGACAAGAACAAGAAGTGGTCCAAGGGTCTAGAACTCTCAACCTTGTCGTGGCCCATTCAACACGCCGGGCTGTGAAGGCATTCGAAACGCTTTTAGTCTGCTGGGTCTGGCCAAAGTTGGAAAATGGAGCCCCAGCTTAGATGAGGGCCCAGTAGCTTGGGGACGACGTCGTCCAATGCTTTGCATTTCTTTCCCATTTCGCTAGCCGGGGAGTGATCGGATGTTAGATTTGTGGACAAGAAGAAGACCGATTACCTAGACCTTAGTTCATGGAGTCCCTCGCAAGGTTGCCGGGGTCGAGGTGCCCATTGCCGCGAGACTGGGTAGACCGTAGCACCCACGCACCGTAGCAGTAGCCGTGGGTGGACGGGCAGAAATGGTATGCTTAAGCGCCTCACACCAAGAAAAACAACGTCTATACGAGGTCTCTATTGAGAGAAACCGGCCACTATAGACTAATTTTGAAATGAGAAGGGGTTTCTTGGTTCTTGGTGTCTTGTGGTTTTGTGTCTGCGTCTTTGTTTCTGGAGAGGTCGACTGCAGACGCGCGGGAAGCTATTATTGGCAGTTTGGGGGATCCCTGTACTCTTCCCGTGCGATAGCAGCCAATCATTGGGGCGGCGCTTACACCACCTGGAGCACTGTGGAGACCTAACGGTGCACGCCTGGCCCAAGCTTCACTCGTCGCCTCAGTCTAATAAAACGTCTCCCTCTGACTCTCACTCACTCTCCTCACTGCAAGTCACTCACTCGATTCCATTCATAAGTTGGCTGCTTCTCACACTTCGTTAGTCCTCCAAGCCTTCTCATGAACATACTTCGTAGACTCTCTTCAGTTCTGACGTCATGCTGTCAACCTTCTTGACACTTCAGCAGATCAGCCACAAACACCTCCTGCCTTGTGGCTTGTTTCGGCCGAGTCTCATGCCATCACAGTCCTGAGTCCTAGACTGACACCACATGAGGTCCAGTCACAGCCAGAGTCCCTTCTGAACGTTGCATCTTGACACTCCGCGTCATCGTGAGACTATCATCTGTCGTCACTACCCTGGCCACTGAGCTCTTGTTCTGAGCATAATAGCCAACCGCGCCGTCGTCTCCCTCGTGATTATTGAGGATACTCGTCACATGTAGGGAATGGTGCCCTGCATCTTATCCTGGCTATCAAACAAATTTTCATTCAACAGCTACTGTGGCTTGGCAAAGTCGGGCTGAAATACGTTTCACAAGAGGCTCTGCTTACAATAGTGCATATGTCTCATTTTCACCGTCTCCCTCAACCTGCCTTGTCTCATAGCTTTACTCCAAGGTTTTTCGTAGTGAAGCGGAAGGAAGATGTTCTCATTCTATCATCCAAGCAGATGGTAATTGCAGCTGTTCAAAGTCTTATCGAAGTATGATTATCCAAACCACGTGGGCTGCCAATGTCGTGCCACCTTCCCCTCTCGTCTCCAAAGCCAAGGCAAAGACCGGGGCTCTGAACTTCGCAGTCGTTGGAATACGCTTCCCTACTTTTGCCACGGGCAGCACGTTGCACATCCCAAAGCATCTATTGGGACAAGCGGAGATCACGTTCCAACCGCTAAGCCGTACCCCGGGCACTAAAGCGTCTTGGCCCCCAGGAACGCTGCAAAACATGTGCGCCAGGTGACGGAACCATTCGTGTTAATCATCCAGATACGCTTCAAGCCAGTGAAACATCTCTCATATTTACAGATTCTTTAAATGTCCTTTCAATATTGGCGGCGAGAAATTGCGATCCCGATGCTAGAGTTAGCGAGACACTATTGAATGTGATCCTCCATGCCAAGTGTGTACGCCGCAGCGACAGCTGCAGGCGGCATAAAACACGACATGAGATACTACAACGCGCGGCCAAGAAAATGGAAGACGGATACTTATAAGAGTAAAACCGATGGCTGCAACCTTGACGACCTTCTCAAAGATCTCTATCCATCGCAGAAGTGCCTTCCAAGATGCGCTCCTCAGCCATGGTCTTCGCCGCCTTGGTGCAGTCTGTCCTGTCGCTCGCCAATGTCAAGAACTTCATCTACATTGTGCCGGATGGATACGGTCCCGCTTCTCAGACAATGGCGAGGGACTATGTCTCATTGCTGCAAAATGGCCAGAATCCCAAAGCACCTGTGAGCTTCCAGCTTGCGGCTGATAAGATGGTGCGTTGAGGAATACTCCAACACTTATGTTATTCAGACTCATAATCTTGGAAGGTCCTCGGCAACGTTCGCACTCTCTCCAGCGATAATCTCATCACGGACTCCGCCGCCTCTGGAACCGCCTTTGCTTGCGGTGTGAAGTCTTACAATAACGGTGCGCGCCTCTCGTGAGGATTCGACAGCCCTGTTCTAACACACGCATCAGCCATCGGCGTCAACCCCGCTGGCGAACCCGTCGGTTCCATCCTCGAGGCCGCCAAACTCGCAGGCATGAAGACGGGTCTGGTCGTCACCAGCACCATCAACCACGCTACTCCCGCGTGTAAGTAGCCCACCGCCAAAACAGCCTTGTCATATGTAACCCCATATTCAATGTACGCCACTCACAGGCAGCCAGGCTACGCGGCCCACGTTGCCGATCGCAACTCGTATGCCAAGATCGCGGAGCATGAGATCGGCTACGGGCATCCACTCGGCCCCGTCGCCGATATTCTCCTCGGAGGCGGCCGGTGCTACTTCAAGCCCGCGTCCGACTTGACCTCCTGCCGGAAGGATGAGATCGATCTCTTTGGCTTCGCTCAGGAGAACGGTTACCACGTGATGCAGAATCGGTCGGCCTTTGACGCCCTCGACAAGGGTCTCGGCGACATTCGCCTTCCTTACATTGGTCTCTTTAATGATGGTACTTCAACACTTCTATTCTCACAATGAAGACAACATAGATGATAACAAACTGCCAGGTCAAATGATGTACGAGATCGACCGCTCCCGCCAACCCTCACAAGAACCATCCCTCCTAGAAATGGTCGAAACGGCCCTCAACTCCCTCCATCGCGACACCCACTGCAGAGAAGAGGGTTACTTCCTCATGATCGAAGCCTCGCGCATCGACCACGCAGGCCACGCCAACGACCCGGCCGCCCACCTCTTCGACACAATCCACTACAACGAGGTCATGGGCTTCGTCCGCGCGTGGATCGACGAACACCCAGACACCCTGCTCATGTCGGCCGCCGATCACGAGTGTGGCGGTCTGACGCTCAACGGCTTCAACCCGCTTCCCCTCGTCAAGGTCAACGCCTCGACTGAGTTTTTGATGGATGTTTGGGACGCGTACACTGGGTCTGATAAGAAGGCCTTTCTGGTGGGTGAGATTTTGCCCGAGTATGGGCTTGCTGATGCTACAGATGCTGAGGTGAATACCCTCCTCGCCGCTGGCTCGCTGAGCTCGGAGCTGGGGAATTTATTGGCTAGTCGTGCGGGTGTGCACTGGTCTACGGGTGGTCATACCGCTTCCGATATCACGCTGTACGGCTACGGTGCTGGCGAGAATGGACGGACCATCAAGGGTGACATGGCTGGTAACTGGGATAATACCGAGTTGCCAAAGTACATTGAGAAGGTTCTTGGCGTTGATATGGGACAGGTTACGGAGTTACTGAGGGCTAATGGGACGGGCTGGGTTGGGAAGCGGGACTTGATCCGACGGTCTGATGAGCATATTCATGGACATGACCATTCTCACTAGGCTATAGTGTTCTTGTTGTATCTTGTAACCGTTCATGAGAGACTCGGACAAATTCAAATCTGAGATATCCATGTATTCATTTCTTGTATAACGCTCAAACCCAGTAGAACAATACTTGAGAATCACTGGCCCCTGCGCCTGATAGCTGTGCCTCCCCAATGCCTCGCATATGGAATGCGAAATCTGTTAAACACAGATTGTTCTATGATATTAGGACATAATTTATGTTGTCTATGTTCTGAGCCGCAAGCCTATGGCCAATCAAATCCTGGTCTCTATCCTCAACTCTCCAAATAACTCCTTAGTACCGTACTACTTTTTCTCATTCTCATCAAAGCAAGTCCATCATTCATATTCAAACGCCGCTCACGCTTGATCAACCAATTCAAAGAACGTAAATATACGGCTCAGAACCGTCCTTGGGTCGGTGTTTGCCCTGCGCCACACGCCTGTTATGCAACACATAAACGGCCTCCTGCAATAAAGCAAACGCCATGCCGATCGAGACCATAATGATCATCGTCAAGAGGCCCTTGTCGTAGCTGTTAAAAGAAAAAGAAGTCAACTAAAAGTCTATAGTAGTTTGACCGGGAGGAAAACTCACAAAGGCAGATCGTTACCCCTGAAGTATTGAGATCCTACCATTAAACCACTGATGGCAGACATCACCCACATGCTTTCTCGTCTGTCAGTGTACTCCCGAGTTTTCTGTGATGAACCAACTACTTACGCAATTCCAATGCTGCGCTCTCTGGGGTCACGGCAATTTACCTGCAACCATGTGTTATGCGCCGGGTGGTAGCAGACAGCAAAAGCATTGATGGCCGTCCACAAACCCCACCTCGACCACTTCCCGACGTGCGGATGCACTGTCCGGGCCACCACCAGTATGGTCAGATAGCACACATGTCCCAACACCACCGTCGATCCTCTCTTATTCGACCGATCACTCAGCATGGCAAAGGCGAAGACGACGGCCATGGCGAGAGACGCGCCGACCGCGGCCAGGGCGTTGGCGCTGATGCGGTCGAAACCGAGGGCCCTTTAGGTAGAGGTAGGTGAGTCAGTAGAGCGCTACTTCAATCTGCAAGAAGTGCAAAGGTTCATGAATTTACTTACATAATGATGGAAGGAGTATATGTTGTGAGCGGCGACCACGTCGAAAAGACGCAAAAGGTGGATACGTAGTGCGGCCATCTCTTGTAGTGCTTGACTGTCTTCCAGACGAGGGCCCAGGGGATTACGATACCGTTTACTCCATCGTTCTTTCCGGGCTCATCGATTTGCATTCTTTGTTGGAGGATCTGCTGTTGTCTTGTCGAGAATCGAATCAGGCCTGGGCTTCCGAGGGGTTTCGGCGTGTCGGGGGATCCGGGGAGGAGGAAGATGAGCATCATGGCAACGACCAGAGTCGCCAGGCCCTCAACTGCGACACAGTATTAGAAGAGTCCATGAGACCCAACAGGCCGAAGGAAAAAATGGAAGGGAGGACTCACTTAGGAAAAGCCACTGCCAACCCGTCAACCCGCCCTTTCCGGCCAACTTCAGTATTCCAGAAGCAAGCAGTGGACTCAGGGCGTTGCCCCCAAACTGCCCAAACATGAAGACGGCAACGCGCTTCGCCAGCTCGTGTTTCGAGTACCAGTTGGACAGGGTGTACATTGATCCGGGGATGTACCCCGCCTCAGCGAGGCCGAGCATGAGGCGGATGGCGAGGAAGCCGGCGCGGTTCTTGACGAGGACTTGGAGCGTGGCGACGGTGCCGAAGAGGAGGACTTGTAGGGAGATCCATTTTCGGGGGCCAAACTACGCGGACGTGTGAGTGAGCTTGGATGGAATCTGGGTGGTAGGCACTTTGGAGGTGGAACTGGTAACGGGAGGGGAGGGGATGTGAATAAGTTTGAGCGTTGGCTTGTACGGACGCACCCTTTGTAACAGCAAGTTACATGGAATCTCCAAGACAACAGTGCCCATGAACATGAGCTGGTTTCCCAGATTGATAGTATCCTGACTGACGTTGATATCCCTCGCGAAGCCGGCTGTAAGTGCTGAAGCTAGGTTCATACGGTCGAGCTGGAACATGAGCAGACCCAAGACAAGGAGAGGTAACACAGTCATGTCGATTCTGAGACCATGATACGTTAGCCTCACTCAAGTCATGAAGCTACTTTAAGCTTAAAATCATGTGTCACTGGGAGCCGGGGAGTTCTCACTTCCTCTTAGCCCTGCGTTCCTCATCAACATCCCACTCCAACTTGTCCTCGGACGCCACGACGGATCGGTCCGTCGGCGTGGTGCACACCATCTTTTCATCTGTCGGAGAGTTCATGGTTGTCGATCACGGCAGTTACACATACATACACGAGAAAGAGACCACGAACATTGGCCATTGGATTCAGCTGAAATGCCATGGCCAAATGCTTTTGTCTTGTGTAGTCGGCCATCCAGGTTCCTATCAGACTCTAAATAATCCCAGTCTGCCCTGGACCGCAAACCCATGCTTCCCCCACATCCACTGCGAATATCCTCAAGAACTTCAGGGTCCAAGAACGCAATGTGGTGTAAGTGCTCGCACCTTGATGGTCTCCCACCTCGCTGGGCCGGGAAGCGCTGATAAGCATTATCGATAACAGCACATGCTCGTGACGGGCGACGGGAGACAACGTTTCCTCGCACGATAACGCCATCGGGCGCTAAGATGACCAAATCGACTTTCCACCACGGTGAACGACACCGGCATCCCTGTCCGACTACCCGGTCAGGCGGTTTACGACAACACGATTGGAGGCTTTGGCAGTTTGGTAGTGGGGTCCACCCCTGTTCAGTTGAACCCCTCCATCCGTCCTCTGCAAGCCGCTCCCAAACTCTCGGGAGGCGGGCAGCTAAAAAAGTGAGAGCATTCGCACTTCGCGTGCTAGGTCAGGTGCCGCGTACCTTATCCTATTCTTTTTCATTTCTGCTTTACAATCCTGTGATACTCTCTTTACGATCCCACGTTGGTCAAGCATAGAGCGTTTCAGGGAATAGCGAGTATCTGAAGAATGGGCGCAGTCAAGCGGG
This sequence comes from Colletotrichum abscissum, assembly GCF_030869225.1. NCBI lineage: Eukaryota > Fungi > Ascomycota > Sordariomycetes > Glomerellales > Glomerellaceae > Colletotrichum > Colletotrichum abscissum. The sequence goes on along the minus strand of NW_026849988.1, from coordinate 577,094 downwards.
TTGCCGTCATCGGCGCGGGGCCGGCCGGGGCTATCACAATTGACGCCCTGGCACGGGAGAAGGCGTTCGACGTCATTCGTGTGTTTGAGCGTCGAGAGGCAGCGGGAGGATGCTGGTGAGTCTTTCTTTTCGCATTCGTCGCAAGTTGTTTTCATTGGACTGTTGCGCGGGGCTGGTCGTACTCATATGGAGCTCATTGGAGTACCTGGATGGTTTAAGCTGTTCCTGGAAATATCTTCTGGTACTGCTTCGTATTACCTTGTGAGATGAACCAGGAACAAACGAGAACCTTGATGGTGCTCTGTCATCTGGATGACTGAAGCAGATGGCCAACTCCTGCGGCCAATGAACTCCATCATCAATGTCACTGAACATAGCATTACTATTCCTTGACTTAGATGCCACATCGGCGGGCGATGAGATGGAATAGAGACATTCACCGCGTTCGAACGAGGCGAGTCCCCAAAGAACATGCACTAACTCTTCCATCGCAATAGGGTTGGCGACCAAACACCACCACCACACCTGACAAACCTCTCCTCCCTAGCAGCCCGAACCGCCGACCAACCCCTCCCGATCCCGGAAACCCTCCCGTCCCGGACGCCGAAAGCTGCAGCCGGGTCAGTCTCGGCCCCTCCCCCGCCACGCTTCACCGAGTCCGGAATCTACCCCTACCTTGAAACCAACGTCGACGCCATCCCCATGTCCTTCTCCGAGGAATCCCTCCCCGAACAGCGCACCGACAACTCGATTGCGCTGCACGGCCCCGAGACGCCCTTTCGGCACTGGACCGTGGTGCGGGACTTTGTTCAGGGGCTGGTGAACCGTAACGGCTACCAGGATTTCGTCTCCTACCGCACCACCGTCGAGCGCGCTGAGAAAGTTGGGCAAGAGTGGAAGCTCACCCTCAGGAAAGAGGGGGATGAGTGGGACGACTGGTGGGTTGAGTACTTCGACGCTGTTGTGGTTGCGACGGGGCACTACTGGGTTCCTTATGTGCCTCACATTGAGGGCCTCGACGAGTTTGAAAAGGCGCGTCCGGGAAGCGTGATTCACAGCAAGCACTTTCGCGGACGAGATCACTTCCGTAACAAGGTGAATACTCCTTCATGATCTCTCTCTCTCTCTCTTCCCCCGCGAGTCACGAAAAAGTCGCTGACCACTCACAACCCAGCGCGTCGTCGTAGTCGGCGCCTCCGTCTCAGGCGCAGACATCTCCGTCGACCTCGTCAAAACAGCCAAACTCCCCATCTACTCCGTCGTAAACGGCCGCAAAGCAAACCTCTATTTCGGCGACGGCGCCTTCGACCACCCGCAAATCTCCCGCCGCGCCACAATCACCCACATTGACCCCTCCACGAGAACAGTCCACTTCCAGGACGGCACCTCCGTCCCCGGAGTTGACAGCGTCGTCCTCGCCACGGGCTTCATCTGGACCTTGCCCTTCCTTCCTTCGGTCGAACTGCGCAACAATCGCGTCGCGGGGCTCTACCAGCACGTAATCTACCACGCCGACCCGACGCTACTTTTCATCGGCGCCGTGGCCGCGGGGCTGACGTTCAAGATTTTCGAGTGGCAAGCTGTTTTAGCGGCGCGCGTGCTGGCTGGGCGGGCGAAGCTGCCGCCCAAGGAGGAGCAGGCGGCGTGGGAGGCGGAGAGAGTCAAGGAGAAGGGAGACGATATTCGGTTCTCGCTTGTGCATCCGCACTTTGAGGAGTATTTCGAGACGGTGAGGGAGCTTGCGGGCGAGCCTGAGGGTGGGATTGGTAGAGCGCTGCCAGTGTATGATCCGTCTTGGTTTCAGGTGTTTATGGATGGGTTGGAGTTGAGGAAGAAGATGTGGGTGAGGTTGAATGCCGAGGCGCGGGAGGCGGCGGTCAATGGGGTTGGAAAGGAGGGGGAGAAAGGGCCTATTGTGACTACGATTGAGGCACCACAGGAGGTGCGGTAGACTCAGACATACACCAGAAATATTTTGCGAAGAATTTCATCTACATGACAACGTCACGGGTAAAAGGTGATACATACCAAAGTATGACTGGTAAGTGCTGTAGCGGATGACGATGATGCCGCTTGCTCTGCGACATCATGAAGATCTCGTGCCGCAATACCAAGAGAATTAAAAAGCCGCTTGAGTTGCTGATACAAAAGGTAGCCAGTCACCCAGTCAAAACGATCTCCTCTAAGATCCAAAGTCTCAATCACCACGGTTCATGGCTTATACTGGCCACCATCTAACAACGCACACTCAGGTTGCTCGCCGAGTTCCATGGCCATTCGAGCCACGTGATCATTGAGAAGCTGAGAACCAACTCAGATCCTTTCGTTCCCTAGGCGAATCAAATTCTCTCGCTAAGTGACATACTTGCAGCGGGTTGACCCAAGGGGTTGGGATAAGCGCTTACATGTGGGCACCGTCTTACATCAGACGACAGGCAGTCATTCCCAGACCACATCGGCCACTCCTAGCTCGCGTCCCTTGGGGTGAGATTCGAAAAGGGAAAGCCATGCTTCTGCATCGTAGGGAAAACAATGCCAGCGCATGGCTTCTGTTGGACTTGGCGAGCCCGTTAAGTGGTTTGAGCTGAGATGATTGCGGCAACCATGCAGAGATGATCAAGAGACAGCATCGCATGTGAAAAAGAGCCAAGATCCCGCGCCTCGACAACTACAAGCAACAAAATGGATCTGATCTTCAAGGAGAAGAAGCTTTTAAATACAGATACAACGATGGAAACCTCACCGCAGCCTTCCGACCCGCCCAAAAGGCGAGGCCTCAAGCGCCGCATCACCGACCTCCACGTCGACATCACAAGCATCCTACACGGCTACACCCCCACACCGCACTTCCTCGCAAGCGACATCACCGGCTACCTCCTCTTCACCCTCCTCGCGACAGACTGGCCATCCCTCTGGCGCGCAAAGCTCTTCCGCGCCTTTCCCTGCGCCCAGGCGGCCTCCGAGACCTTCTCCGGCTTCTGGAACGCCTTCTGGCAGGAACGATGGCACCAAGAAGACGACGCCGAGTCGAAGACGACCAAGTGGAACCCGGGCTTGTATAAGTCGCCGTCGCCGCGGATGCGCTCGTGTCGCGAGGTGCTGAATCGGCAGCAGGCGTTGCGGAATTGCTGCGCTGCGCAGATGGAGGGGTTTGAGGGGCGGGATGTGGTGAAGGAGATGGTGTTGCAGGTTGCGCTGGCGTTTTGCTGGCTCTGGGCGGTGCTGAAAGAGTACAGACGGCTGCTCTGCCTGGTGCATTCTATAGAGACTGACGGGGAAGAGTGCCGCCGCGAAGAGGTTGGGAGGGAGGTGCCGGTGGTGGTGTGTAAAGGAGAAGGGACTATGCCCGTGGCGCGGGGCGGCCCGTCGTACTGTTGTTTGAGACGGCTCCAAAGACATATTGATCGTGGGCAAAGCATGATTGACAAGTTTGTAGAGCTGGAGATGTGTGATGGTACCGATGATACGCTTTGGACTGAGATGGAGTGGTTAAGCGAGAAGGAAGGTGAGATTCCTGCGGAAATGCCGCAACAAGATCGGTTTCTTGTTGACCGTGTAGTCTTCTCGGCTGGTTTATCATGGCTCATGGTCGCCATCAGCTGCGACTTCGCGACCTTCTACTTCCTCGTCCTGATACGGCGACTACGGGCTCGTTTACTGCCGTAATATAGAGTTACATAGCATCGAGCAAATACTGTCACGAAGTGTTACCTTTAGACACCAGACGCGCATGAAATACCTAGGGCCTAAACATGATAGTAGTGTTTTATTGTGGACATGTATTCATCGGCAATGTCAATTGGGATATCGCTTTCCATGTAAACGCCTTGCAATGCAAATGTCGACTCAGCGTCGTCTTCTGAACTTGCTGTTGTATCCGGGCCCGCCTTTCGCGCCGTTGTTCTTCAGTTTCAATCGCCGGAAATTCGTGTGCGCCATTGCGTTCACCTTTCTGACGGCCTTCTTGACCGCCCCGACCTTCTCCGTCTTCTTTTCTTCCTTCTTCTTGGACTTGGTTTTTGGTGCCGACTCGTCAAACTCTGTGTCCGAACCCGAGCCCGCGAGCTCATCATAGTCGTCCTCTGGATCACCACTGTTTTGTGTTTTTGGCACGCCTTCTTCTTCGTCTCCTTCTTGTGCCTCTTCCTCGGCGGGAGCCGATGGCCGTTTAACGTGGACAGGCTTCATGTTGGATCTCCTCGTCGTTCGTTTCTGCCCCTTCTTCTTGTATACCCTTAGCGGCATTCCATCACGTCCCACCTGCTCTTCATCGGGACTGTCGTAAAGAGTCTCGTCATCAAACCCTCCAAGAGGAAGATTGACCTGACTGTCTGCAGCGAGAATATCCGCTTTCGGCTTCGGAGGCACTTTAGGCTGCACAACTTCGCCTTCCGCCTCCCGTAGAGCCTCGAGTTCGTCTTCGTTGTCCAAGTTATCTTCTTCCACCTTTCTGAGACTTGCTACAATAGCACTGAGGCCACGAACCAGTGGTTTCCGAGGTAATCGCAGGGGCGGCGCTGTGAAGTCATCGCTCTTGCTTGGTGGTGGTTGGGTGTGTCTTTTGAGAAAGGATGGTGTGCTGAACTGAAGCTTCGAAACAGTTGTTGGTGTTTTGGCGTCTGCTGCAGGGACATCTTTGTTCTTCAGAGGTGTCATGAAGCTGTCTAGCATTTGCCGTTTGCTCGTGGACATTGGCGTCCGCCCAAATTTCGCATCATCCTCCTCGTCCATGGGTGTCGCACGTTTCCTTGGCGTCGTCATTACTCTGGCGTCGGCAGAGGTGTTGATGTTCTTTCTTGACGGTGTTCCGAGCTCACGCTCCACCATTAGGTCAAACAATCCCAGTACACGACCATCGCGCTGTGGAGTAGGTCCAATCGATCTTGGAGCCACGGGGCTGAAGAGGGTTCTGGAGATCGAGGGGGTGCTAGTGAGGGCGGCATCTTCGGGATTCGTCCTTCTTTTCGAGGGCGTTTCGGTGTGCCTGGTTTTCTTCGAAGGCGTCCTCGCGAGGGGGGGGATATCGTCCCGCTTCTTTGGTTTCGGAGCTTCTTTTGAAGGTGGAGGAATCTTTCCTGAAAGGATGTCGCGGACTTTGTTGTATTGCTTGTATTTTTGCGCTGGTCACTCGTGTTAATCTTCGATTGCTTTTGTGCTTTCAGACGTAAGATACTGACCTATGTCGGCGTTGCTTTTGATATCACCTCTGCCCGGCTTCTTCCCATCGTGAGACTTTGCCCAGGAGGTCTCCCACGTCTTGAGTTCGACACGTAGTTTCTGTGACTGGAGCTCATACTCTGCCTTTGTCGGTTCGTCCATTATGGGGCAGTCGCTGGTCAAGATGCATCTACGTCATTGAAGATTGTGAAGGCGCAGAATTAAGGTTGAGTAAGTGGTTTGGATTGAGGTACGTAGTTGAAGACGTCCAGGGTGGATTTCAAGGTGGAGGGAAAAGAAACGCGGTTGACGCGACAAGGAAAAAGCACTAAACACGAAAGATGCACGGTCGCCCAGCAGCACTTTGGGTACGTATCTAACCGGCCGAAGAGATTGCCCCACCATGGAATTCCTTATCTTATCAGAGTTTAAGCTGCTTCCACGAATGTCACGCTGATTAACACAGCCGTCACACTGGACTGACATGGTGACATCGTCGTTCTCCTCCGTCAAACACCACTTCCTTTCTCTTGAGCACACTCTACACCTGTGGCATGTCCGCCGAAGCGATATCCAGCGACAACTCGAGTTCACGAGATCTCCATTCCGTCGTCTTGCAGACAACGCTGCAGGAGATCACCACGCGACCGACGGATCTTCAAGACTGTTGCGTCATTTGCCTCGAAGAGATCACCGAAGGCTGCGAGGCGCAACCCTGCCACCACCACAACTTCGATTTCCTCTGTCTCGCGACATGGCTAGAACGACAAATAGCATGCCCGCTATGCAAGACCGAGATCAAGGAGGTCCGTTACGAGTTTAGCGACGACCGAAAGCAATGGAAGACCTTCAAGGCCCCAGAGAGACCCTCGGATAAGGCTGGAGACACAACGAATGCCCCTTCTGGTCAGCAAACGAGACGATATTACTCTCAAGCCCGCCCACGGCGACCGCGGCCCTATGCGCCTTCGACGACCCGGCCCAATCTGTCTCAAGATGAGGCAATCACCCGCCGAAGACATGTCTATCGACATCAATTGTACTCGCTACACGTGGGCTCAAACAGGATATCAAGATACCGAGATTTGACTCCGCAAATATTTGCCTCCGATACAGAGCTTGTCTCGCGCGCGCGTACATTTCTTCGGCGCGAACTACAGGTCTTTGAGTTCCTCTCGCCCGATCATGATGCAAGGCCGCTAGATACCGACCCGGTCCGACGTCGCAGAGCCAACAATGCCGAGTTCTTGCTCGAGTACATCATCGCTATCTTGAAGACTGTGGATATGCAAGGCAGCATGGGCCAAGCTGAGGAGCTCATTCAAGAGTTTCTGGGCAGAGAGAATACACGATTGCTGCTTCATGAACTTCGGGCGTGGCTGAGAAGCCCCTACATGTCGCTCGAAAGCTGGGACCGCGCTGTGCAGTATCCAGATATTACACTCAAGCGGCGACGGTCACAGAGTCGCAGCGCAGCTAATCGTGGAGAATCGTCCACGACCAACAGTATATACCCTTCAACCTGGAGGAGAGATGAGAGACAGAGGCATCGCAGGCAGCCTTACGAATCGCGTCGGTCACGGAATGACCAGAGATTACGAGAGGCGACAGAACGATACTCTGTTGATTGAGCACTGATAGCACGACTCGGACATGATAATACCCATCGCTGTGGCTTCACACCTATTTACGGCGGATCCTTTTGCGGAACTATTTTGCGCAGTGGATGACAGAGGATACAAGCTTTAGACTGGCCTGTGCTTTATTAGCTTGCAACTTTGCAAGGGCGGCAGGGCGGCAGGGCCCTTGGCGGTGGTAATGAACAAGGGGCGCACATAGACTCCACGAATCATGAATGCAACGTAACAAATCAAGTGCCGAAATGCAGAGTGCCGAACGACCATCGGAACCTTCCCAGACCCGCCTTCGCCGATTTTGCTTCGGCTGAATAATGGCGGATTGTGGGCTCGTTGGTGCTGATGTGAAGAGACGAGACGGGGTAAGCTCGTCTCGATATGGAGGAATCCCGCCGGCCTGTAGCTAAATGATTCCGGTCGGATCGGGCTCCGGGCCTGATTGGTAATCAACTAAAAGTCGGCGCCCAGTTACGGCGGAGTCCCGCCGTATTCGAGCGAGGCCGAGGCCGAGTTTTACGACATATTTGACGTCTTTGATTCCCATATCGTAGACTTCGAAGATGGACTTTGCTCAACCAATATCTGTGTACCTGTTCATATTCTCCTCATCGTCGAGCAAGAAAATTTGGAAGTGAATGAACGCCGCACGCCAAGCAAGCAAGATGTCCACCATCAACATCAAAGTCATATCAGACCCCGTCTGCCCCTTTGTAAGACGCCCTTGGGACTCATCAGAGAAGAAAAAAAAACGAGGTCACTAACATCACTGGCAGTGCTATCTCGGCAAGGCCCGTCTGAACAGGGCCATAGACCTCTACAAAAAGACGTACCCCGGCGGCAAGGACGACACCTTCAACGTAACCTGGCAAGCCTACTACCTCGACCCGACGGCGCCCCGCAAGGGCGTCCCCGTCAACGAGCGCATGGCGGCGCGCTTCGGCGCCGACAGGCTGGAGATGATGCACGCGCGCATGAAGAAGCTGGGCGCGGCCGAAGGCTTCAATTTCACGTTCGGGGGCAAGATCGGGCACACGCGGGACGCGCACCGGACGATCCAGCTGGCGAAGACCAAGGGTCCCGAGGTGGAGAACGCGGTGGTGGACTCGATTATGAAGAGCTACTTTGAGGAGGACGGGGACGTGACGAGCTGGGATATGATTGTGGACGCGGCGGTGCGGGGCGGGCTTGAGAGGGGGGAGGTGAGGCGGTGGCTCGAGGAGGGTAAGGGAGGGGAGGAGGTTGATCGGCAGGTGGAGGAGGCGTATCGGATGGGGGTGAGGGGGGTGCCGCATTTCGTGATTGAGGACAAGTATGAGGTTGGGGGCGCGCAGGAGGTGGGTGAGTTTTTGGGACAGATTGTTGCGGCGAGGGAGAGGGGTGGGAGGGCAGCGGGGGCACGGGACGGGCTTTCGTGTTGAGGTTGTCGTGGCACGCACGCTCACATGGAGAATGTAATCGGGGTGTAGGGTAATTCTGGGTCATGATGGAGTTTTGTTTGAATTTCTGGGGTATCATGTCGTAAAACAACCATGGTAGTAGAAGCGCCCTCGTTTACTATCCTCATTCCTTTTTTTTCCAACCAACATCACATGTTCAGCAATGCTCCCAAATCCTTTTCCATCGCCCGCAACCGCTGCTGCAGCTCCCGCTTCTTCTTATCAAGCTCCCTCACAAACTCCTCCTCGGCCCGTAGGTCCTCTTCCGTCATGACATCCTCGCCCGCTTCTTCCTCTTCGTCCTCTTCGTCATCAAATTGCTCGTCATCTCCCTCACTCATCCAATGATCCTTGTTCATTCTCTCCACCGCAGCCTGGTTCTCGGCAACCTTTGCCTCGTAGTACGCCAACGTATTCGTCTGGTGCGCGTACCGCGACCTCAGCTGCGGAATCCGCTCGAGCGCGCCGGGGAGAGCGTACACGCCGCACAGCTTCGTCGCGCCCTGCAACAGTACCTCGACGTCGACGTCGCCCCCTTTGCTCGCGGCCTGGCGCTCGCCGCGGCGCAGCTGGGCGTGGAGGTCGCCTCCGAGGACGGCGGAGACGGCGGTGTGGCGGCGGGGTCCGCCTATACCTCCGCCGCCTGCAGCGCGGGAGGTTCCTGGTGGTGGGCCGGTTGTGACTTCACCCGAAGCGACGTTGAAGACGGTTTGGCGGCGGGAGGTGGTGGGTTTCGCTTCTTGGTTTTGGGAGGATGATGATGTTGCTGGCGGTGGTGGGGGCGGGGGTACGGAGAAGAGGGCGCGTTCGTGGGCTTCGGTGTCGCGGATTAGGGAGGTGATATCGGTGTTGTAGAGCATTGCATTTGTGAAGATTTTGGGCGGTGGGAAGCTGCCATGGTGTGTTAGTGAATGTCTCGGATGGCGGCCAAATTGAGGGTATCTTGAGGAGGGTGCTTTTGACGAGGAGGGGCAGTGCGTACGGGAGCGAGTCGATGCCCTCGCAGCAGAGAGCTATCTGCTCGAGGTGGATTGCGAGCATTGACATAGTGGTGGTGTCTTGTTTTTTGATACCTCGAGTACGGAGTTGCGCTCTGCAGACGGTCGATGTTGAAGGTGTATAGTCAGTCCAGTGTTGATGTTGGATTCGGAGGTTTCAATGTCAACAAACTGCCCCACCAAACACATGATTTGTTTCTCAGTTGGAGAAGGAGCTCTCTCCCCCACGACCTTTGCTTGGCGCACGGACCAGCTCATGTTCATCCCCAAAACCTGCAGCTCAGCTGGGCGTCAACTTCCCCTTCCTCCACCTCTGTCACTCGTCAACTCTTCAACAGCTGCTGTGATCATCTTAAATCATCGTGGTCCCAGGCACTGCGACGAAGCCACGCATCATTTTGATGAGATTGAGGCTTCAATATCAGGCTGTGACGGCTGAGACCAATGACTCCACCAAGGCTCAAGGCATCTCCTCGTTGGACGGCAGTACGAATACAAACAACGCTGATGGAAGATTGACAAGAGCAACTGCGTCAAATCTGACAGCCAAGCCTCTATATGTCTCTCCCACGCTTGAATCACTCGACGGACAAGGAAGTCAGAAGTCAATTCACCTCAACTTTTGGTGATGCATAGCTGCACGCGGTAGAACCCGAACCACTCAGCTCGGTGTCTACCAGATCGACATCCAGCCACTCACTTCCCCAAGACGAACGGTCAGAGCTTGGACATTATTCACGAGGCAATTGTTCCGTACCAAGCACAATCAGATTTCAAGGCTGCCTGTTGCCTCGCCGGGTGAGGATCGCAATAAGCGGCTTGGACCCTCGAGGATGTGACTCTGTCGGGCTGAACGTGCCGATTAGCTGGGCACGTAACGTCAGAAATGACGACAGATGGACGCTCTCATTGGGTCCTATGCGCGTCTGCTGGCTTTCCTTCAAAGGCTGTTGGCGCATGTGGTGCACTCTTGCTACGGCAGCCTGTAAGACGCCCACATGCAACTCAAACAGCCCCGACAACGCAAGGCATAGTTGCTTTCTCTGACTTCTTGTCATCTTCTGTTCGCAACTTTATCGGTGTAACCGTCAGTGGCATCTAGTTGTGGACTCTGTCAACATCTCAGAGCCTTGCATGGTACTTTACCAGAGGCATGCTTTGGATCTCTTGGTGCACAGCCTGGATCTGACTGCATCTCGCTCTCGCGCATCGCATCTTCGCTTATTCGCACCCCATCTCAGCCCCCAAAAACACACCAGACATTGTCAATCTGTAAGGCAACATGGAGGGCAGGCAGCGGGGTGGCGCCCTAGCCGCTGCGACCGACCCCCCTAATTGGCGAGTGCCCCCTGGTCGAGTGACCAGCCAAGATGGAAGATGGGCGCCGTCGTCTATCCCGGCCCGGGTTCAGGCCAACTCAGCCCTGCCTGCACCTTGTGTCTGCTGTGTCTCTACTTCTTTTCTGGAGCAGAAAAATGTCTTACCTCTTCCCCATGAAATGCTAACGACCGCTACGAGGGGAACTAGGATCTCTAGTTTGTGGTTGGAAGTTTGTTCGTTTGTCTGACCGGCGCCGCCCTCCATCCCCATCTGCTTCCCCACGATATAATGCCGCGTGAGCACCCACCGTCCGTCTCCCGCTGGTCACTTGACCACATTCCTTTCCTGTCATCACCCTCTCTGTCATTTTCACTTTCGCCATCTGCCTATTCTTGGCTCTATATCGTCCTAGCCATACCCGTCATCATGGCCGCCGGCCTCTTCTCCATCCCAGGTTTGGGCGACAGGTTCGCGGTGCGGTATCGATCACGACAACAGAAACGAACAGAGCTGCATAAACAGAGGATGGGTTCGACACAGTTTCTCGGCTCCCAGGTGGGAGGCAGCTCCGTCATCAGCTATTCTTACACCGATTTCCCCTGGAAGCTGCTCGCATGGGATATTTACTACTTTTTCCAGTACATCTGGGCTCTTCCCTGGATCGTATGGCCTATTACCCCAGCCGATTCGGGGGACCTCGATGAGTTGGCTTTCACAAGGCAAAACCTCTTTTGCGTGGGAATGCATCTTTTCCTGTGCGTTTTGCAAATTGGCTTCATCTTGGCTTTGCCCTTTGCCGTCTTATTGCCTATTTGGATCGCCGGCCTCGCCTTCGGTGCCTTCTTCGCCGTCAACTATCTGCTCTGCCTGTTGCTGAATGGGCCGACCCTCACCTACACCTCGGATCCCAAGTACGCACCTGAGCTACCAGAGCACGCTCACGAGAAATGGATCTTTTTGAACGGAGTTGCCGTCGGGTAAGTTGTTATCGACTCTCACTTCGTGTTCCCAGTGCATTTCAATATGCCTCTATGAGGAACTAGATGGGGGCATAACAGACTGACTAACACGCATCAGGGACCACTGGATGAAGAACAATCTAAACAGACTCGCTCTCACCTTCAAGCGGCCAATCCTCGGTATCCATAACCAGACCTCGGGAATCCTCTTTGATGTTGTCGAATGTCTCATCCAACGGAACTTGGGGTACGCAACCTACGACGTACGAATGTGCTATCGTATTGTCAAGGAAACGCTTTACAACCCACAATACTCCAAGGTGGTCTTCGTTTTGCATTCGCAGGGAGGCATCGAGGGTGGTCTCGTTCTTGACTGGCTATTGCAGGAATTGCCACAAGATCTTCTTGCTAAACTCGAGGTAAGTGACATCAGACACTCCGTACAACAACACTTCTAACAATGTCTAGGTCTACACATTTGGTAATGCCGCAAACCACTTCAACAATCCCCATCGCCATGCAATGTCCCAGGCCCTGGCACAAAACAATCCGGCGGCCATGACTTTGACCACGACAAGCATAACCCACGGCGACTTCGTGGACAGCCCCATATCGCCAGTCGCCAACAGCGGTCAACAACGTTTTGTCTCGAGTCACAGCACCGGAAGCAAAAGCAACCACAGCAACCCGCGCACGCCCAGCCTTCCCAAAGAGTCGTCCTCCATTTCTTCTCGATCCTCCACGGCCGCACTGGACCGCGCTATTGGCCACGTCGAGCACTACGCCCACACCACCGACTTTGTCGCCATCTGGGGCGTCTTGCACTTTTGCACCTCCCTCACAGCGGACCACAGCATGCCGCGCTTCATCGGGCGGCTTTTCGTAAGGGCCTCGGAGCGCGGTGGACACCAGTTTTGTCAGCACTACCTCGACGGCATGTTCCCCCTCGCAAAGGACCCTGAGACGGGCGAGTTTATCGGCGCGGCGGAGGAGAGCGAGTTCATGGAGAGCGAAATCCAGGTCGGACGGCAGGGTGATGCCGGGGCCAACGCGCGCGAGGCGTTTGAGGTTGCGTATTTGGGGCGCGATGTCAACAATGAGGTTGAGTTCCATGGGGAACACGTCAAGGGACGGCATAGGAAGAAGACGGTCAAGGTGAAGGATCTTTCGAGATTGTGGCTGTACCGGAATGGACGCAGTCCGCCCGAGACGCCGCCTTATTTATATACGGAAAATGGGATCGTGAGGAACGCGACTTTGTAGATTGGTATTTGGTGGTTGTGTTTTGGTTTGTGTAGGTGGTTCTGTAGAATGATACCCTCTAGTTGTTATTGCGCACGTTTGGCTCGTTCATTATATAACGCCGATTATTGAAGATGGTATCAGTTTCCGTGTATGACTTACATGGTTCGGCGCTCCTAGTTGTGTACGGATCATCGTCAGGAAGTTGTGCTGATAGAGTCATATACTATCCAGCAAAAGAACTCGGTCCTGCTGGCATTGAGGCTGCATTTGATATACCCATGCACATCACGACAAGTGTGACGGAGGGAAGGAAGGAGAGAGAGCATGTAGATTAAAAAGCAAAAAAACAACAATGGGACGACCGATCGAGGATTCGAACTTGGATCCCGAAATAGACAGGAGTCTTCACTGCCTAACCGGGACCTCTGCAGCTCGAATTTGACCCCTCGACCATACGGCCCAGGTACTTGTTGTTGAGGACTTGGTGATGATTCATTGGATATGGAGCCTCGTGGGCGGTCTGGGTTGCTTTCTGGGAAGGTGCCGCTGGAATGATTGAGAAGGTGTGGAAGGTGTGGATGCCACACTGGCACCTGCCTTATATAGGTGCCGAAATATTTACTACCACATCTTTTGTCTTATTTGTTTATTTTTGTAACAGGTGTTGGGTAACAGAGAGAGCTCTGTGAGGGTATATAAGGACGGGCAATGCGCCAGAGACCTATGATGGAGGCAAGGCATCACGATCACCTGAGATTCCGGTGCTATCGTAGGGCTGTAATCCGAAGTCTAGGACTGAGCCATTCCGTATTGCTTGAGTTTCATTACTTGAGCTTTTATGGCTCTCTCAGGTGTGTCGGATAGTTTTAAGTGGAGAGGGGGAAGACATTCCATCTGAGGGTCTTGGCCACTGGCTCGTGAGTATTCAGCATTGTATACCTATGACCAGAACGAGCAAGGATGGCTGTGTGGTGTGCTTTGTGAGTTTGGGCCGTAGGACACTGTAGTGTTGTTGTGCTGAAAACCGCAGAAAACCAGTGCGGAGTTGGTACTCAACTATCACAACGCCTGCTCGCTATGATGCGTGGCGAGGGAAGGAGAAGAGACACCTCTCACTGGACTTCAATATATAAGTACATGATAGACTGTCAACTTTAGGAGCTGCGCGGTGAAATTCACCTTGACAAATCAGCCTCGCGGAGTATCAGCACGGCAGAATCAAGGCAGAAAAACAAGGACTTATAAACCACCACCACGTGAGATTCAGGGAGAGACTATGTACATCGTGTACCTTTGTCTTTGCAGTTGTGTGGCCGATCTAGCGAATTTCAGGAAAAAGGTTTTGAAGTGAGGGGTCTATACTCGAGGTATCATATGATAGATGCGCCACGGTAAGGTATTGCATTGCATTGCAGGCACGTAGGCAGCGTAAGATCCGGGGTGCAAACGTGCATGCTGGTGTCAGTATCGTGGCTTAATGAATGACGATATGCGAAACAGCGCACACGAGGGAGAAAAAGAAATGGCGTGCGATAATTATATTAATGAAGTCTTTAAGCTTGAGTTGGCAAAGTTGGCGACTTGACTTGGGTGTCTCAAGTCCTCCATGTGACACAAGCGACTTCTACCTTTTGTTCTGTAACATGCGCATGAATTATCACTTGAGATATGTCTGATTGGCAGAGCGAAATGATAAAAAATAATCTTACACCACTGGGTCGAATTGCTCATAGGTCATACAATGCGTGAAGCCGATATTGACGACATTGGTGATGTTCCTCTCGGTGAAGAACCCTCACCGAAATGTCAGACGGGCAGCGGGCCGATGAGGATCCATTTTGAGGTGTGTGTGAGTGGAGCCTACCTTATCGCAATGACTCACCGAGTGGCGGGTAGTGGGTCCGTCTCTCTTTTTTTTCGCCTGCAAGCTGCCCGGCTGCGGTCTTGCCCCTGTCGATGAAATGGGGACCCTGATAAAATCGGCTGGGAAACGATTATGCCAGCAAAAAACACGCATGCCCAACGGGATCCATCCTTCATGTCGGGACCCACGTCTATCCGAAAGTTATCCGCATGTAAAAAGTAAAATGTTCAAATCAAATTGCTTGGGCTTGACATGTGTCCGGCCGTGAAACTCAGCCTTGTTCGGTTTTCTGTTTCCGCTTGGACGACATTCTCGAATCATTTCAGGTTTTCTCCCCCCTTACTTAAGCAGTGGCATGACACTCGTCCGTCATTCATATTGCTCACTTCCGTGTAATAGCGGATGAATGGACTAGGGACACCGCCTCATTGTGAGTAAGATACGCCAGAGCTATTTTGATCGAATGCGCAAAAAGCAGGGCGGCTCACGCAATGGTTGTTGTGGCGCGCGTCCCGAGAGAGAAAATGTTTCCTCCCAACAAATGGACAACGAATCCTGAAGGTGGATCCATCCATGTCCGAAGCTACCTGCTTTATAAGGTAATGAAGATAAGTCACGGTGAAGGAGCTGCCGTAAGCTAAACCAGTAAAGCTATCCAAGATCGGAAAGCAGGGGACCTCACGCATATCTTAGCTTGGCTAAGAACGGGAAGAGAAAAAAAAAACTGTCAAGAATAGGTCCGCATGCCTCAGCCCTGGCATCTGGTTCGCGGCTCGCGCCATCTTGAAATCTTGTCAATCATTTCATTATCGGGCCGCCGAAAATTGACGCAAGCCGCTCCCTGCGCCTTCGGAGTACCCACCGATTCCACACACCTGTTTGTTTTACGCTTGGGAGGGGCCCATCAGAGCGGCAAAGGAGGGTCAAAGGACTCGAGGAGGCAGCTTGTGGTCCAGAACGGTGTGAGCGGGCCCCATAATAAAAACTGGAAATAACCCGAGCCCATCTCGAATTCGTTTCGCCATCTCTGCGGCGCCGCGCATTTTCTGCCCTACGCGCCTCCCTATCAAGGGTCTAACGCCTATCTACGGAGTCCTCAGGCGTCCTCTTTTTTGATAAGTGACTCGAGGGCGAGAAATTTATTTTCATACAAAGGGGATGGGTTTTTCCTCATCCTTCTCACCTGCCGATTAGCAAACATCCAACTAGGAATTGTTTACCCCCCAACCCTTGGAGCTTCCTCGAAGGCTCCTCACAACATCATCAACAGCAACATCAATAACACCGCCAAAAGGCATTATCCACACCACCAAGCCATGCAGTCGGTCCACATCAAGCACGGCTCAATCCGACAGGGCAAGTTTGACATCTACTGGAGCAAGGACAATGAGTGGGCCATCATCGACGAGGAGGAGGAGGAGAACGAGCGCAGGCTGAAGGAGCTTCATCGCCTGAGCACGCGATACTGGAGCGCTGGTCTCTTGGTTGTCCTGGTACCCGCTATGTGCGGTCTACTTTGGTGCTGCCGGTAAGCAATTTTGTCTTTCACCTCACTTATCTTGAGATCTCACTCACTAACACCTCACCTCAGATTCAGAAGACGCCTCTAAAAAGTATCGCGAGCTTTCAACACTCCACTCAACTCTTATGATTGAATCTCTTCAATCGAATTATGGCTATCCTTCGGGTATGTCACGCCCTTCAGTAGAAGTTCTCTTTTGAACCGACTGGGGCGAAATGAGCGACGCCGTCGACCCCAAAGACCAACGTCGCCATGCGTTCGTCTTGACGCCGAAAGCTCTCATTTCTTTTCCGGTTCTTCACTCATCGAACCACCTCGTTCACCTACCCCCATCAACCTCTCATCAACTTTCATCTTTCCTCTCTTGGCCTGCGCATGCTCAGCCGCCGCAACACCAGCATCAAGCCCAACATGAGCAACCCCCTTGACAACACCATGCGCCGCTGCGCTCGAAGTCGACCCGCCGGTGCTCCCCACCAGCACATCAGCACACACCTCGGCCCCCTCGATCGCAACCGCGCCAAATGTCACCCCAAGCGCCATCGGGACCAACACGTCCCCCCTCTTCGTCTTCACCGCCAGGCCCCTCTCGACGGCATGCCTCTCGAGGATCCGCCGTTTCCTGCGCGCGTTCCGGATGCGTGCCGCGTCGTAGGGGACCATGAGCCAGCTGAGCCCCGCAGTGACGGCGCCCGCTGCTGTGTGGAGCGCTGTTGCTGTCGAGCTGCTCGCGAGCCGGCGGATGTAGTGGGATCGTCTTGCGATGAGAGCTTCGTCAGACATTTGGCGGCATTTGAGGTCGTATGCTTCTGCGTTGAAGGGCATTGTTGTTTTCGCTTTGGAGTCTTTGGAAAGCCGTGGGATGCAACTTGTGCAGGGGTGTAAAGGGATTCGATATGGAATGGGCGGGAATCGAGGCTGAGACTTGGTTGGACTTATTCCATCTCTCTCAGACCTGGACTGAGAATATGGTCCTTCGGGAAGCACCTGGCAGTTATAATGTCTCCAGCTATGGAGATCATAATCGACCTACCGTCACAAGCATTCAGACGACGATGGCGCAAGCAGGCAGAACTAAACAGAACGCATATATTGCACAGAAAGAATAGAATCAAGACCGCAGCAGCTCGCACAGATGTGGCTGGCGGAACCTTGAGCTTATCAGACCATACAATCTTCTCTCAGTTGTCGGTCGGAGAAGATAAGTCCGGCCCCGCCAATACCCAATTTCTATGTCTAGTCCGACCCCGAAAGGAGGGGGGGGACGGGGCCGGTTCTTTCGGGCCCCGGAGTAGGGGTGGGGATCAGTGCGCCGGTCGCTCCCGGTGTGGCGGAAATGTGCTCCCGTCGAACATAACATTGGACGGACTGGGACTGGGGCTGCGGGGGGTCAGATCGGTCCGGCAGTACTGGAAGAGGCGGCGAAATGAGACTGATTGAATCTGAAAAGCTTCCGCTGTGAAAGAAGAAGTTTGCTACAGGCCAGCAGTCAGGAAGCTGAATGGACCTAGTGATTTAGTGGGTTGGTTCGATTTCCCATTGAACGTGTCCATTTAGCTTTCCGATTGTTGGCCCGTAGTACACTTGATCGTTTATAGCGGAAGCACTCTTTGACTTCATGTCACGGCGTCGGGCCTTTTTTCCCTTAGGCGGAGTTTCGGAGTCCGGCTGCTTGAAGGTTGATCTGCCGGCGGCCCGGCGCGGCCGTGGATATCAGATGGTCCAAGCAAGATTCTCAGGTACGGTTGCTTGTCGTCTGAAGTCGCGGGCGAGTGAAGGAAGGTTATGCTCAACTAAGAGCCGCATTCGCAGCACCGTTTTCACGATATTAGGAAAGCAAACGAAGTAATGAAGATAATGAGTAATGAGGTCTTCTCGCATTATTAGATCTTAACATTATGAGGTCATGAGCATCGTGAAAAAATCCATCCTCCCCTTTCCATACCATAGGCCTTCCATGGCCTGATGTTCCGTTATTTCCCATCCGATGCTGTACAATGACCCCAAATTCCCGGGATCCGATTCCGTCGTGGTCCCGCCACGAACGCCTATTTAAGCTCTCAACTCGGTATCCCGCCGGTACGTCCACGAGTGGGCGTCAGAGTACACGGGCTTATACCCCAACACGCCCTCGACCAGAGAAAGAATGATGGTAGGCGTGAGGATGAAGGCGCCGCCGTACTTGTGCTCCGAGACGAGTACCAGGCGGTCGATGCTCGCGCCCATGCCGAAGGCGCACTGGTGCAGCTTGACCTCGACGGCGGGAGGCTGTGTTTCTTTTGTCAGTGACTGCAATGTCTTTCTTTTGTGTGATAAAGTCTCGAGAGAGAGGTTCTTACCTTGCTGCTAATCTGGTGATTCGTCCTCCTCCACTTCTTGAAGTAGTCCGCCAAAAACTTGAGCGTCGCGCTGTGGCTGCCCTGGATCTCAATCTCGTGCGCGCCGCGGCTGTACACGATGAGGTGGTACGGCGCCTTCTGCAGCAGCTCGTCCGGGCGCGGAAGGGCGTCTGCTTTGGGCATGAAATCTGCCTGCGGTCCGCGCGATGCTGTCGAGCTGATGGAGGCGCGCTGACGGAGATGGCCCGTGCCGCCGACAGAAAGACGGTTCAGACGGGCGTCCATTTCCAGGTCGGCCCAGTCTTCTGTCGGAGAGGCGGAGTAAGGGGGCAGCTGCTTGTGGTGGTCGGCGAAGCAGTCCTTGATTTCGGACTTGAAGAGGGGGTGGAGGTCCATAGGGGTTATGAGGCGGAGTTTGGGGAGGGTGATGAGAAAGCCTCCTTGGTCGTCGGACCATGCTGTTGAGGCGTGTTCATCGCTGGCGACCTGTTTGCGTGTTTAACTTTCACGTTTCTTGCGAGTACAAGACAATAGGGTTCACTCACTTCGACAAAGAGTCGCAACCTCGACCAAGTGAGTCTCAGCTTGTCCAGGAGGGTGTTGGTCCACTCCTCATTCTTCTCGTCCTCGAGAAGCTCCGTCGCGGCGCGGCACCATGCTTCGACGGTGCCGGCGACGGCGGCGACGAAGTCGGTCCTGTCTGCGTACTCTGCGTCGAGCTGGGTGAGGAGGATCTGCCAGTCCGGGTTGACATCTACTTCGAGGCCGAGGACGTCTCGGAGAGCCTTGAGGGCTTGCTGGAGGTAGCTGTCTTCCTTGGTCCAGTGGTCACGGATTGCAACCTTTACTTTGAGGGGTCTGTGTCATATTAGTCGTTGATACACATGTGATGTGAAGGTTTATGAGAGCCACCTACAGAGTTGTCATGCCAGGCGTGGATAGGTTTTGGGTAGTGAGTTTCTTGGTGTTTGGATCTGAGTGTCAGATGAATGAGATGATGGTGATGATGATGAGAAACAAGAGATCTCTCTTTCCTCCTTCCCGCACTTATAAGGGGAGTCATCCGGTGGTTGATATTCACCTTCCCAAGCAGCAGGAGTGGAGCCGCGATGCAGCTAGACGCATCAGTCGATAATCCACCCTGGCCACTTGAACACACTTTCGTGACACTTCTGCCTCCCCCCGGCGCCGCCAAGATCGGGCGCCAAGAGGTGCCCGGCAGGACGGTGGCATGCAGCTGGGCATGTGGCGTCACACTCATCCCAGGCCGTGCAAAAAAGGCAACAAGGGGGGAGGCGGAGTACCTTTTCCACGTCAATCATGCCATATGGGACTTATGGAAAAAGAAGAAATGAAATGAAAATGACACAATACACGTGTACGGTGTAGTCGGCGGGGGTTGTAACTTGTTGATCTGGGTTTCGAGAGAATACGACGTTGCGGAAACCTTGGCTGGGTAAAGTGCGTTCCTGTAAGCTCCGAAAAGAGAAGAGAAAACCAAGCACTGCATCTTTACACCTCATAGCTTACGGGCGGTACGGAGCCCTTCGTTACGAAGTCCACTAACAAACTATCCCTACCTCTACTACGCAGCAATTAAACCCAGGCTACCGCTGAACGGTGCAGTTAGTCTGGTCCGGGGCACGGCGGCTGGATCTGCAATGGGTGGGACGCATCAGGTCAGATGATGAGCTGATGGTTCAGCGCGGGTCCCCATAAGCGGCCACCCGCGTGAACATGCCACAGCCCAGCGGTTCCATCGGCCGGCCGGCACGCCGCGCAAACACACACAACCCATCAATGACCCATCAATCCAAGTGACAACAAGCAGAGTTTAGTATGGAGTATCCGTACTTTGTACACATCTGAGCCTCTCAGGAGGGGCGTTAGGTTAGGTGTCAATGACCAAGGCGCGTGCCGGGTTGCAGCTGTCCTCTTAACACGACATCCCTGCGATTAAGAGTCTCGACTTTTCAGGTTGTCGACAACTCATCTACGGTCAGACTCATACAGACGGTGAGGGAAGGAAAAGGAACACCAAGACCGGGGAAGGAGACAACAATAGCACCACGGTGTCACGGCCAACGGTCCGGTCCGAAGAAAAATGTTCGGAGACAGACGGACGGATTACCAGGGATGATGATGTCACTCGTGTTCAACCACCTTTGCATCTCATCCTAAAGTACCTAGTGTACTCTGTATGATCTCTCCGGCGCGTTGGCGGCCTCCTTCTCATCCGACAAGTGTTCCCGCCCTCGCCCGCAGCTCCCGGGTCCGCAGACATAGTTCAACACTTTAATTAAGAGACGGGCGCCGGTTTCGAGTATGTGCCGCCGCTCCTACGCTGGATTACCAATTTACTCCTCCGTACACTGCCACAGCCCTCATAGTGGCACCCAAAACTCCGCAGTGATGCGTAGATGCAGTGCCGAGCACCATTTGGTAAGCCGATCGATTATCGATGTTTTACACCCTTACGACTTACGACATGCGAGACTCGTCTCATGGGTAATGGACTCATGGAGGCGCCCGTTGATCGACATGTCACCCCGCAATTCCCCTCACTGCTCAGCGAACCCATCATTACCATCTTTACCATCTTTAACTACCTTAGGTTACCTTAGGTAAGCTAGTGTTCCTGAACCCCTGAATGATTGCCTGAACTGTTGCGCGATGCCCCATGATGCGCCACCACCAAAACTCCACGAACCTCACTCACTCATGTCCACAATGTTCAACATGAGGAGAAAAGAAGCGACGAGGATAGGCAGATGTCAAAGAATAACCTCCACATTCTTTACATCCGTTCGCTGTTTTCTGTTTAGCCTCGTCAGGCTGAATACTTAGTCGCGACTTAAACCCTGTGATTGAGCGCGACTAGTGGCCGTTGGCGGGCCAAGAGTCAATAGTGAGGCTGGTTTCATCCTTCATGAGAAGGAGCTGAGAAAGGAGGCTCACAACTGAGGGGAAAATGCGAGACACTCGATCGGATGACTCAAGCTAGGCTTCAAGAGCTGAAATAATGGATGAAAGGATAAAAGGCTTGTATTCAGACGACTTCTCACACTAGATGAAATTGATCTCATCAATCTGAATAGAACTTCACTTTCTTTACTCGTCTGATCAATCACCATGTCTCGCTTGCCTCCTGCCGAGAAACTCCCTCTCGCCGTGCGGAAGAACAGTATGTACTGATGTCTCAAGTCAAATATTCAGTCACTGACCACCTCCGAGTCCGCGATGATTGGGAGAACAAGAGAGAAGACTTCCAGAATAAGCTCTCTGACGTCCTGGGCACAGAGTGGACGCTCAAGGACATCAGCCCTATCGCGCTTTACCCTTACGCCGAAGAGGGCTACGCCAAAGAGCGCCTAGGAAGCTGCATCGAAAAGTAAGGTCCAGACGCGAAAGCGTATCCGAGCTCTCTAATCTAACAATCAAAACCAGCTACGTCGACTCAGCAATCTATAACCTCAATTACTTCGTTGAAAGATACGGCGAAGACGGCAAATCCGAGCTCAACTCCATCTGCCACGCCCACTCCCTCATTATCGACCTCGATGACCGCCCGGAGGGCGAGCGCGTCTCCTACTGCGGCGTCATCGTCAAGGAGGGCGGCGTGCTAGCGATCGTCTTTTCCGAAAGAAATCTAGGCGTCAACATCGGCTCCGCCCTCGAGACGCAGGGTCTCC
This sequence comes from Colletotrichum abscissum, assembly GCF_030869225.1. Lineage (NCBI taxonomy): Eukaryota > Fungi > Ascomycota > Sordariomycetes > Glomerellales > Glomerellaceae > Colletotrichum > Colletotrichum abscissum. The sequence goes on along the minus strand of NW_026849988.1, from coordinate 554,925 downwards.
TGAGCGCCTTGAATGCCGCGCCTCCCGCACCGGGGTCCGCCGCGCCCATGAATTTTGCGGCGCGCACTTCCGTCAGGCGGGACTATGATCTGCAGATCGAGGAGACGAGAAAGTCGTTTGCGGATATGCTCGAGAGGCCTGACATTGTGCTGTGTCCCAATTTCGAGGCGAACTTTGAAAAGATCAAGGCTGCGGCGGAGAAGAAGGGGAGCGAGGTGAGGAGTGATTGGGAGGTGAACATTGGTGCTTTTACGAGGATGTACTTTGAAGGGCTGAGGTCTCAGATGAGGTATCAAAAGTTTGATGATGATGATATGTTGAGGGAAGGGTTCAATGAGGCTGCTGAGAAGGGGGAGATTCACTTCCGGATTGTGGATAAGATGGCGTATGCGACGTACGGGGAGGTTGTGTTGGATGATGAGCTTATTTGTCTTCAGGTATGTCCCGTCGACTTCACGGTTTTAACCTTGCTAACCGGTTTTACCAGACCCAGGCGCATAACTTTGGAACGAATGTCGATTACGCAGCAGAGAAGCTCTTGGACCAGCTCTAGGTGGGTGCTCGTATGTGCTCAAGTTGAGCCAACGAGGCCAGGAATATTTGTAAAGTTCAGACTCCATTTCAGGCAGTCAGCACTTGTTACCACCTATCATGTCAAACGCAGCCAACTCGAGCTCCACAACGGTGAGACCAATGTTGCCGGTATAGATGGTAGAGTCGCCAATAGACGGGTTCTCCAAGAAGTTGACGCCGATCATCGAGGCAATTAAATAGACAAGAGAACAACCTTCGTCCCTACCTCTTCTACGACTTCTATCACTGCCTCTATCAATACCTCTATCACTCGCTTTATTGCTCTCTCTATTCCTCCCTCTATCCCTCCCCTTATTACTTCCTCTACTTCTATTGTTGTTCTCTACTTCTCAAAGTATATTCTATGATTTCTATATATGAAGGATTGAGCACTTGAGATAATGACAAGGATAGTAGTAAAGATACAAGGGAGAAAGGTATTAATGATATATTAACCATCGGGTTGTTATGTCACCCACTTAGCTACCTATCTACCGGGCTCTACGGCACCACCGTCTGCCATCGACAAGCGAGCGACACATGGCCGTCTCGAGCAAGGCACCCATCACGCCACCAACGAGCACACCTCCCGCATCGCCAACAGTAACAAGCCCAAGACAAACCTCTCGAGGAACCGTATCCCTCCCTTCTCCAACCAGCCTTGCCAAAACATTCACATACACAGATCCAGCCGCTAAACCGATCAAGAAGACCAAGAAAAAGGACAGTTGCGTTGAGACGAGGAACACGGCGTTGAAGAAGGCAACCGCCGTCCAGGCGCACAGAGCCGTCAGATGAAGCCTGAAGTTTCGCGCCGGAAGAAGCTTAAGCGATGACCGTCCCATCCAGACACCTAGGTGGAGCGTCATGCCGTATGTTGCGTAAAAGTGGGCGAACGTATCAAACGCTGATCCTTCGAGCGGCCTGGCGAGGCCATATTGTGAGAGAGAGATGGCTGCGGATGCTGTGAAGAGAGGCAACATCTCCGAGCGCATGAGATTACGGAGCAGCTCAAACCTGCTTCGCTCGTGGTTCGGACCATTGGCCTCGTCGTGCCGCAAGAAGGATTGTCCTTCCTCGGCACTGGCGTCCTCTCGTTGCTTCCCTCGCGCGTCATTCTTCGTACCCCTTTTCGAGAACCGTTGAGGCAATACAACAAAGTGAGCCACCAGAAGCAGAGCTACACCGTAGTAGACATACGTGGTAGCGCTTCGCAAAAGCTTCCCGGCACCGTACGTCAAAAGAAACGGCCACACGGCGTTCTCAAGTACCCCCGCGCCGCTACCGAAGCCCCACCCCGCTAGTCCCGGAAGCCCGGCCTGCCCGATCATCCCAAGGCAGGAAACCTCCGTTACCGCCGCCGCGATAGATGCAATCACGGTTGTCGCAATGCGTATTGGCGGAGGCACGTTCGGCGGCGTGTCATCTGCGATTCGCTTGAGAATGACCCATACTGCCGCAATGAGAAGCGGTCGGGTTCGGTATGGTATGCGGTGAATGATGAACGGGAGCGTTAGCTTAGTGAGGAGCACCGGCGCGACTTCGATGAGGATGACGATGTGGCGGGGGTACGGGATGATGAGATAGTTTGAGGCATGAATGAGGGACGGTAGGATTGTATTGGCTAAGCCTGTGATTCGTATGAGTTTATGCCGAATTGTGGTTGCAGTAAAGTGCTTTCTGCCCGTCATCAGTTAAAGAGTAAACCAAACTCACCTATCAGGGCAAAAGCCAAAAAAGTCCGAAATTCGTCAAAAGACCACGCGGTCCGGGCCGTGGTCTTACTTTTTGACGCCATCGCGAAAGCGAGGTCTCGGGGTGTATCTAAGGTTCACGACATCCTGCAACCGCGAACTGAGACATGGGGGTTTCCCTCTCAAGAAGTATAAAGAAGAAAGGCTGCGCGCAGCCTTATTCGAGATCAATTAAGGGAACACGATCGTCACGGATTATGTCGAGGAATCAATGATAGACCTGCTCGACATCCACGTGTTAGGTGAGAGCCCAATGCGCATGGGTAGTGGGTGAGTTGTCCAGAACCCGGTCCGGACGAATCGAATCCACCACGTGGGATGAACCCGGCAATTGATAGGGAGCTAAGGCCCCGCGTCGGACCCGTCGATCCATATGGCCGTAACGGCAGCACGCAGCTATGCCGGCCGATTGTCATCTTATCGGCGTCGTCAGCTCTGATTTCTCAATGCGATGCTTGGCAGACTCGTTATGTCGGGTATTCGTCTGATAAGCAGAATGTGCCGCAGGCGGGAAGGTCATTCTATCATCCATCAGTGTCTACCTCTGCGAACATGATGATGCCTGGAATGGCGTCAGCTACGTGTCCATGGCGTCGGTGGTCGAAATCAAAGATTGAGACGCAAAGCAGCATGTGGGATGGCGAAGCTCAACACCGCCGCCGGAGCCCGGTTATCAGGTCAGGTCAATATTGTGCCGATATTGTGAAGTTCATCCTACCTGTCATCATCTTCATGGGCGTCTTTGGCTTTGTCTTGACGAACTTTGTAAGTCCACCGTTCTCTTTCGCTCTTAGGGTACTACTAACACGATCTTCATAGTTCCCTGCAGAGTTCAGACACTTCATCCATGGCAGTGACGCAGAAAGAAGAATCACGGGAACAGACCTTGAAAAACTTAGGAGTTCAACTCCTGTTGACACAGGGGGCTCACGCCGACTGCGACTCTTTATGCCCGCCGACGGACCAAACATCAACCTCTGCAAGACAGTCATGTCGGCCGTGGCGCTAGGCTACCCCATGCCCACGCTTTTGAACTGGAACGGAGAGTTCAACAGGCCTGACTGGCACTTTGCCGGTTCCCACATTGCGAAACTGGAGTCACTGTTGGCGGTCATCGATGCGCTTTACGAGAAGAATGACGGGGACAATGTGAATGAGAACGATCTCGTTCTCCTCGTAGATGCCTACGATATCTGGTTCCAGCTTCCGCCATCCGTCTTAATTGAGCGCTTCCACCAGCTAAATCGCAAAGCCAACATTCGGGTGCAGAGACAATGGGAGGAAAGCGGCCTGAAGAGCGGGTTCCCCATTAGCCCCCCGACGCAGAACATCATCGTCACCGCAGCCAAAGATTGCCAGCCGGACTGGGAGTCAGGGTCCGATCCGCGGTACGACTACTGGCCAGACTCACCCCTGCCACGAGACTTCTACGGCGACAAGACTGACCAGGTTCTACCTTATGTCTTTGACTCGGCGAGGAAATACAAAAAGATTCGCCCCCGCTGCGTCAACAGCGGGATGATCATGGGCACTATCGGATCTTTACGGGGCGCGCTGCGCAAGAGCAAGGAAAAGATTGAAAAAGCCGCGGGTAGCGGGCGGCAGCTCTGGAGCGACCAAGCTCTTATCGCAGAGGTTATTGGGGACCAGGAAGTTTATCGCCACTGGGTTCGTGGCCTCTCTTCAACGTGGAATGGTTTCGTTTCTGAAGAGCATCTCGGGAGCATGCCGAAAGAGGTGCGGAGAATTGCAGACGCGGCGCTGGCTGGCGAAAAGTTTGAGTTTGGGATCGGGCTGGATTATGAGTTTGCCACGATTCCGCCTACCTGCTCCTCCGAAGACGACGGGTACTTCGTGGAGCTTGACGACGCCGAGGCCATCAAGAAGGAGTCTGAAAAGGCTGGGGTCCCGGGCGAGGTGAGGGTACAGAGCATTCCGGAGGAATTGCGAGACGTCCCTCGGCCTCTGCCGGGGCACAGCTGGGGCAACGTCTCGCTCTATACCGACTTCTTCTTTGGTACCGCGTCCGTGGGCATACATCACAACGCCTACATCTTTGGGCTGAAGAAGTGGCGGCTGGAGAATTGGTGGAGTCTGATGTGGTTTTATCCTCACTTGCGGGATCTCGTGATCGAGGCTCTTGATGCGAATCGAAAGTTGATGCCCTTAGCGAGGCTTCTCACTCGTGGCGACAGCGGGAACGAGGTGGTCTACTGGGCGGCGGAGGAAGAGCTTAATGGGAAGAAGAGCGTTAGGGTGTATGACGGTTCGAAAAAGCCGGGAAACTTTTCATTTATTGGTTGGGATGGAATATGCCAAAATGGAGATGAAAAGTGGTATAATGTACTGTTTGGAGATGGAAAGGGGCAGCTGGAGGTGTGAGATATGTACTTGTCAGAGACGCGCGATGAATACAGATTTGGCGATGGCGGGGTAAAGGCCTCTCTTTCCCACGGCCTGTCTTTGGGTCAACGGTTCATAGGCCCACGCTTTCCCCCAGTTATTTTAACATCTCATTGTCGACTTCGCGGTAAACCTTTCGACAAGTAGCTCCTTGATTATGTGGAAAATCCGGAGTTCATCATCATGTCAGTCCATCATAGCAAACGCATGCTCCCTTTCAACTGACTGTATGCTGGAACATAAGCCCATTGACGGTGATCTCCAACGCATGAGGCTATGTCGATGGACATAGGAGGTCGACTTAGAGCCTCGTTTTCGCATCACAAGGCGTATAGACAATGCTCGGGACAACCGGTAATGAGTGCCAATCCATCTTCAATACACAATGACGGAGACAGCCTGTGATCATCCAATGAGGACCGTATGCGACGTAGAGCGATCGATGGAATAACGAAGAGAGAGAACCGGGGAGATGATCCAGTCTCGGGGACGCTGTATACCTGAATTGGGCATGGTATCGTATTTGAAGCTGTCTCATTGGCTAGTCCGTGGGTTCTTGGCTATGAACAAGCCCCCGTAATGCGACTATACATGTGGGGATACACGGATCCGAAGATCTTAGGGAGAGGCGGCGCAATAGCCCTGTACCTGGATGCTTGCTTGGTGGCAATGCTGCAGCCCATGGTAGATCATACAGTCGTGATGAGGCTCGATATGGTTGTTGATTTGTATAAGTTGACTACATCTCTCTTCAGATGAGATGCCTCTCTTCTCAACAGTCAAGGACAACGTTCATTCACTCAAGCTTCATCCTCGCCCTGTTTCTCCTAATTACAATCCACTCTCTTTTCTACTCAAAAACTCGAAAGCCTGAGCATCGCTAGTCTCAGGATGAAGCAAGTCAACTTCTTCACCACGGCCATGGTAGCCTGTATGGCCAAGCTCGTCGTACGCCCCCCCCCCCCCCCCCCCCCCCCCCCCCCCCCCCCCCCTCCCCCCCCCTCCCCCTCCCCCCCCCCCCCCCGCTCCTCCCCCCCCCCCCCCCCCACACCCCCCCCCCCCCCCCACCCCCCCCCACCCCCACCCCACCACCCCCCCCCCCCCCCCCCCCCCCTCTAACCCTCTACAACTTCAAGTCTTCTCACCTACTGGAATATCTAGGCCTCGGCGGACATCGTCGCAGACTCCCAAAACGTGACGGCCCCAGACTTCATCGGAAAAGCAGCCACGTCTCAACCCCTCCGCCCCAAGGAACGCTTCTCCCCAGACGCCCTCCATGCCCACATTGACGGCGGCAACACCCGAAGCGACGACTACATGGGCCCCCTCGGCATCTCCTCCGTCGCCTCCTCGGCCGCCGTGCAGACGGGCTACATGTTCTGGGAGAACAGCACGAGCCTTCTCGTCGCACTGGAGTGCGTCTCCTCCCAGGCGCCCATCGGATTCTGCCTCGCGGCGCTGGACCCGGAGACCATGGACGTTCTCGTCCAATGGACCGCGCCGGCGGGACGTACTGCCGTCTCGAATTACTGGCAAGTCGTCGACAACCACCTCGTTATGCCCACCCTCGAAGGCTTCATCATGGAGATCCAGCGCCTCGGCACCGGCACCTCCACGACTTTCACCCAGATCCGCGAGGTCGACGTCTCGTCCCGTCTCCCTTCGGGCTCCATCATTGCCATGGCCGGGTACACGGACGACGAGAACCTCTGGTTCGTCGCCACGCCGGCGCCCCTCGTCGGCCTTGAGGGAAGCAACACCACCACCATAGGCTATGTCCAGCCCGACGGCACCATCTTCAGCACCGCGCTGGACAACCAAATCGTCGAGAACGGCATGGCCGTCAACGGGAAAAACATCTACGTCCTCACGGGTCCCGCCGGCCCCGAAGACCACGCCGACGCCCGGGGCCACTTTTATGCTTTCCAAGCGGATACGGCCAACGGTGGCGGCGTGGTAGCGGCCTGGAACGAGACGTACCTCGCCGGCAGCGGTATCAAGCCAGGCGGCCTCTCCCGCGGCTCCGGCGCGACACCAAGCCTCCTCGGACAAAAATACGTCGCCGTGACGGACAACGCCGACTCGCAAATCAACCTCAACGTCTATCGCCAGGCTTCCGCCATGGCCGAAGGCCAAACCTCAAGCTTCGTCTGCTCCGTCCCGCTCTTCACGCCCGGCGCGAGCCTCAACGAGGCCTCGCTGACGTCGCACTTTGACGGGACGACGTACAGCGCCATGATCCCCAACTGCTACAACTCGCCTTCCTTCCTAGACGTCAGCGAGGACGACGTCAACGGCAGCTACAATAACCTCACGCAGGTGACTCCCGGCGTGGCGCGCGTGCGGGTCAATGCCGACGAGAGCTGCGAGCTGGTATGGGATTTGCCTATCGTGGCGACCATGATCACGCTGTCGACGAGTAACGGTATCTTGTACGCGTACACGCAGGACCGGGAGCTCGCCGTGGGCGGGGAGTATGTGTGGTACATTGCGGCGTTTGATTATGCTTCTGGACAGGAGATTTGGCGCAAGAGGGTTGGTGCTGGTGGTGTGTTCAACCCCGGTCCGTCGCATCTGCAGCTCGGTGCGAATGGAAGGATTTATGAGGGTATTGTTGGTGGTGTTGCGTGGGTTGAGGATTCTCCTTCTCCTTAGATGGGGTTTTCTCATTGCCGGTGTTTCTGGTGAGAGAAGCTGCTTGGCATCGTCAGTTGGTGAACGGCGGTAATATCGGGATGGGGCAGAGCTATATGAATGGATATAAGTTTGCTAGATTCCACGCATATGAGACTTAGATCACTTACTGTCACATTAATCTAATTCCTTCACCACTACTTTCTGCTTCTGAGAACGATTAGAAATCTCTAAAGGGACGTCGTGAGGTTAGACTTATATGAGTCTAGCCAAGATTGGCATCAGCCTCGTGATAATCCTGTGTGAGTATAGGTCTAAGTAGAGCGTTCAACCATCCTCGCGTTATGCAAAAAGCAGAAATGATACCACTTCCTCCCATCAACCTAAACATACACTCGCTTTAAAGGATAAGAACCATATGCTAACCTCTCAACTCTCAACCCACTCAAACTCCTCGACAGCCAACGTCATCTTCGGCCACCACTCCCTCGGCAAGAATCTCATCACCCCGTCAAACTCCCTCTCCGCCGCACCCTGCGCCCACCACAAATGCGTCGCCCTCCTCAACAGCATAAAGAAGTACCCGACGATAGCCAACGTCCTCGGGTCCTGCGCCTCCAACAACTCGACGAACCGCGGCGGGACGTGCGCAGGGAACCGCAGCAGATCACGCTGCAGAGCCGAACCCTGGATCTTATCGAGACGGTCGACAGCGATACGATACGCTTCCAACGCCTCCGGCTCTGTCTTTTCTTCATCGAGGTCTTCTAGCAGGAAGTCAAACGCCCCCGGCTTTGCTGGCCTCGGCGTCTCGTTTTGCTGTGATGAGGTCTGCCGCTCTGGTTTATAGAGGTGGCTTATCCTACTATTCCGGATCCCGGGCAAAGCGACCTTTAATAGCGCGTTGACGTTCCGAAATGGCGTGAACCAGTGATGCGGGACCCGCGACCTCGCCCCCGTCCCCTCTCCCGCATCCGATCCGCTACCGTTGCTATCGAGAAACGACTGGTTCGCGCTGGTGTGGAACATGATGATGGTACACGTCGCCATCACGACGGGAGCATTCTGCGCGTTGATCCCCTCGCGCACAATTTGTCTCGAATGCGCCTCGATAGCCCTCGCCATGTAAGCATGCGAGGCCTCCGACACTGCTGCTGCATAAGTACTGCTGCTGCTGCTGTCATCCACCCTCGCCGCGGACCGTCGGAGGTGAAACGCCGCAAACCCGAGAACAGCGTCCATAAGAGTATGGTCTGTCACGGCGAGATCCGTGATCCAGCTCGACCAACTTTGCTGGTCAGTCGAGGGGTACGAGGCCGTCATGGCCAGGTAGTGCCGGAAGAAGCGCGATTTCATGCCGTCGGTCATGGTGTCTACTAATACTGGAGGACTACTCGGCCGTACGAGAGTCAGGGATGTTAATGATAATGCTGTGGAGGAGGACGACGATGCAGACGATGCCGACGATATTAATGATGATGATGATGATGATGACGACGATGATAATATGAAGGGTGGCGCCGGCGGACAAGAAGTGGGTTTCAGACTGAAGCGGGATTGTAAATCGATGAAATCACACCGCAGGTTCGCCTTTGTGCAACCTCCACAGGCGGGCCGGACCTCATCGCACTTTGGTGTATGGTCAGTACTTGTACTTGCGTATAAGGTAGGTAGACATGCAAGAAGGTATGCAGTCAGGTATCAAGTGAGAAACCCGTACGACCCCCTGCACCCGGGACGGGTAGGTCGTAGGTCGGGACACGGTGATCGTAAGGTCGGGCCGCCTCGTTCAGAGCTCACCTTGATTCGCCGCGTCTTGCAGCGTCTGCAGCCGAGTCTCGACTTGTGATGGGCTCGTCTGATTCTCTCCGTCATTACAACCGGGTAAGATGTGTAGTGGATCTTACTTCGGGTGTTTGCAGCAAGTATCGGGCCTAGAATCCTTCTAGAAGTTACAAGATACACCAAACGCAAGGGCAAGCAAGCAAGAAGAAAGAACGTGGCCACCGAGATGTGCCAGTGAGGGAGGAGAGTCTGTGGGAAGATGGGAGAGCAGAAGGGGGGTCGTCGCTCAGATGCCGGAACGCTGCGTCGATGCTTTGACCCGGTTCCGGCCAATGAGAGGCGCCGGAATACGGTCTTGGATAGATCTTGGGTCTAGTAGCGACATCCCATCTCAATCAAACTCTATCCCTACCGCCGATCTACACCTACGTACCTGACTTTACGTATAGGTAAATGACTTTCATGTCAGGCTTTGCTGTGGTTTGGTGATCATAAGTAAGCCAGACACGTCCGTTATTCGCCTTGGGGCTGCTCTCTCACTTGCTGCTCATTTTTACCTACTGCAGTGCGTGTACCAGAAGCTGTGAGATCATCCAACATACCTATGAAGAAACTCATCAGCTTTTTGCCGTATGCAAGTGGCTGTCTCACTGAACATATCTGATATATCACATCTTACGAGGCTCAAGTTCCTTCATATCGTTCCCATTAAAGTAGGCCGTGTGTCGTCCTGTTCTCGATATATGCCTATAGGAAGTCGCCTGCACATCAAAACGTAAAGAAAAGTGAAGGGGTGGTTCCGCGAATCAGCCACCAATCCGTGGTGTGTGTATATCGTCCAATGACGGAGCCAGTCCGCGGACATCAACCCGAGGTATCTTGTTTTCCTGCCATTTCTCCCGTCATCCAATTCTTCGTCCCCAAGCTCACATTCTTCTCATAGAGCCATATGCTGTCAGACACAATGCGATCCGACAAAGAATCTGATCGCTTTGCTTCACGACCGCCTCGCATGTTGGCAAACAGACCTTTAAGAGTCTCTTTGCGCAGACAGTTGAGTCCCGAAGGAGCGTGAGATCCACCAAGAATATTCGTTGCTGCTGTAAGGAGACTCGTGTCTGCATCATGCTTTTCGTTGTGGGGTGCCGTGACCTTCACACATGGTGCAGCATTACGACGAGGCTATCGCCGCAATGCTGGACCACTCCACAGTCCTTTGCTCGTCTCCACGACCTTGTTCTGCTCACTGCCTGGCCGCAAACTTGCTGGGACACTGCTGGGTGCCGGGCCTGCATCGGACATGACCACATCATTCTGGCTGCTATCGGCTTCGGGTTGCGTTCCATAGCCTGAGTCCTTGTGGGCCCCGTTGCCGAGGCTGATGGCGCTATCGTCCTTCCTTGCGTTTTGCTGGGTCTTGAGTGCGGCAGCACCACGTCCGGGCTCTTTCGACTTGGCCCCGTCCATCAGATTGCTCTGGCCCTCGCGAAGCTTGTTGATGGCACGAACTGTATCAATTGCAGCATGCAGCGTCCTACGAGCATTGAAGTTCTTCTTGACAGTGGGCAGCAAGTTCTGGCCTTCGCCCTCGCCGTTGTTGAGGTAGCCGGCAACGAAGGGGTGTTGCAGGGCTTCGTGCGCCGTCATGCGCTTGTTCGGGTCAATAGTGAGGCAGCGACGAATGAAATCCTTGGCGTGATCGGAAACACCCCGCCAGTAGTCGAAGGGGGTGAAGCTGTAGTCGGCGTTCAAGATAGCTTGCATCTCCTCAAAATCGCTATCGCGGTCGAATGGCGTGTAACCGCACAGAAGGAAGTAGGTGATGACACCGAGCGCCCATACATCTACAGGCTTGCCGTGACCAATCTTCTTGAAGATCTCGGGGGCCATGTAGCCAGGGGTACCGCATGTCGTGGTCAGCACGTGGAACTGCTCCTCATCCATAATGCGGCTCAGTCCGAAATCGGCAATCAGGAGATCTGCATTGTCTTCTGGTGTACGGAACAGGAGGTTCTCGGGCTTCAGATCGCGGTGGACGATGCCATGGTCGTGCAGATAAGCAACGGCGGAGAGCGTCGCCCGAATAAGATCTGCGGCATCGGATTCGTAGTATGAGCCTTTGCGGCAGATGCGGTCGAAGAGCTCGCCGCCGAGAGCCAGGTCGGTCACGAGGTAGAGGTTGTTCATCGTCTCAAAGTAGTCGACAAGTGTAAGGATGTTCTGGTGGCCCATGGAGACCTTCTTCAGGACTGCGATTTCATTGCGGACCTGTAAGAGGGGTTGTGTCAGTTTCTTGGTCAAGGATGCAGAGGAAGGCAGTCGAAGGCGTACCATGTGCTCTCGGCCGGCCATCAATCGCTTGTTGATGACTTTTGCGGCATAGTAGCGACCGGTGTCAATGTGAACGCACTCCTTGACGACGGAGTAGGAACCGGCACCAAGCGTCTTGCCAACCTTGTACCTGCAGGGCTGGACCTGAGGTGACGGAGATGCTCCGTTGGCGCCGTTGGAAGCCATTGCTGCGGCCAACAGACAATGTGATGAGAGTGCTGGAGGGGGGAAAGAATCGAGGCCACGAGCGTCGCCCAACGATCGAAGAGGGCCAGGCGATAGCTCGGGAGATAAAGGTCGGTCGGTCGGGGTTGCGGTCGCGAGATCAAAGATGTTGGCGGGGTAAGCAGATGGCGAAGATCGGTCAGCGGTTTTTTGGGGGCGGTTAGCCTCACTCGACGAAGCTAGCACCAATACAACGGGCTGGTTCGACAATGGTAGGGCGAGTGAGACAAGCAGCAAAATTGTCTTGATAAAGAATTTGTCTCCGTATCCAAGTCGCAGGAAGAGAGAATTCGAGGCTCGAGGTGGAAGTCTGAGAACAATCTGGCCAAGATTGCTCAAAGGAGCGAGCAGCTGACAAAGTGGGCACGGCAGGTGTTTGGCTGGATTATTGGGCTGATTTGATGATCGACGGTCCCTGGTCGTGTTGACTGCCCCTTGAGAGGGTCTCGCGGGGCCAGTGTGAATTGGACGCAAGGATCAAATCGGCACACAGCAGATAGATGAAGGGGGTGGTGTGCTGTCACTATGACGCTATGTCGCAGATCAATTTGACGGGCGTCGAGCACGCGATGTTTGGTGGAAAGAAGAGACGGTGTTTGGAGAATTTGGAAACCAAAAAACGACGATGGGAGGAAGTGGGAGTGAAGAGAAAGAGAAGGATTCGAGGTTGCGGAGATACATAGACTGGATGGGAATGGAAGAGACGAACAAGTGGACCACACGCCGCTACACCAAAGATAGTGGCCATGTATAGGCATTAGGGGCACTTTAGCATCTAAGCACCATATGCGCCAGGTCGTTCAGCTCGAGACATCAGGGACCCTCATTCTCTCTTGAACATGGATAGTCCCGCAACTTGGAGACAGCTCACTGACAATATTCCCAGCACAGGAGCTCCGGCTCTTGTTCTGACCACTGATCGTCTGAGGATCGCCCTCGCTTTGTCGAGGAACCCCCCCTTGGACCCCTTCATACGTGTATTTCTTTCCACGACGATTTACTATGTATTGCTAATAATGAAGCGACCCATTCAGGATGGGGGTGCTGGATGGATGCTGACGGCCTGACGAGGCGGCCCGGGCCCAGCCATGAGAACTGGTGTCCCCACCCCAGCTGACAACTGCTCGGTGGGTGCGTTCTAGCTTCTATTTGGTACATACTCAAAACGGCCCCCAACCAGTCCGTCAGCTGCCCGTCTTCATATCAGATTTCCTCTCGATAGGTATACCAGCCTTATTCGAGTCCTAGGACAAGATCATGGGAAAGCTCTGGTCTGAGGCTGACCTGCAAACGGTTCAGATGTCTGGCCGGAGCAGCCACCACCACTCTTTGATCTGCTTCTGAGCGAGTCTTGCATCTAATATTTACATCCCCGTATGAAAAACGTACACATATTCATGCATCTACCCATGTCTAACACAGACGACGCAGGTTTCTCTGCCGTCTTGAATAGCAAGCATTCCGTCCTTGGCACATGCTATTGAAATGCCGTTTTCTGAGTCAAAGTTCAGGGTCCAGGCCTGAACCCCTCTTGTTTGCCAGCCGGCCGTTCTTTGGTGCTTGGCCAGCTCTGGACCCTACCCCACACCAATATCTTCTCTCCTCCGTAGTTCGACCGGCTGGCGGCCTGGTGTTTGTATGTCTCGGTTCCGCCAACTTTGTTAGCTGGGCAGAAAAAGCAGCTGGGCGGGCTTGGTGCCACGACTCAGCAACACCCGCCAGGTTAGAATCCATCATCGCCTTTTCTTGCTGGGCCGAAAATCAGGTGTCGGCACTTTGGACATTTCCTAACCTGCTCAGTCAAAAGAACGTCGATTCTGCTTCTTGGTGCTCATTTGTTTTTTCTGCCTCAGTCGTCCCTCATTGAATGATTTTGCTCTACATGCCCTGTTAGCACCTTCAGGTGCATTGGTGTATAAAAAGACAACTCACATCTCAGCATGTTTCTTCTTCTTGTCAGAACTTGTTTCGCCAGGGACTGTCTCTTGATATATCCTCTTGATCTCGTCGATGAGCTTTTGCTGGTTTTCCTCCGAGTTGGCATCTCTCTGGCGGTGCGTTTGAGCTTGGAATGTCAGAGAATCAGATCTAGCTGTGTAATATTTTGATGCCCTGATGCCTTGGTGTAGCAATTTGGGCAAGACTGGTAAGATGTCCTTGATAGGCCAAACCGTGACCGCTTTGCTCTCCGTTCTATCATGACATTAGCAAAAATGCAAGCCAGAGGTTAGAGATACCGTCATATCCAGTATATATGCGAGGAGCCTACTTGTTGACATGCTGACCACCCGGGCCACTGGATCGGGCATAAGTCGTTTGCCCCTTGGGGAGTTGGCTACCGTTGAAGGACTTGTGCCATGATCTTGCCTTTTCCAACTCTTCAGGATCAAAATCCGCCTCGAATGCTTGGAAGCGAGCCCAGCGGACAAGCTCCAGGGGTCGAATGAAAGGGCTTCCCAATGTTGGACGGACAGATTGATATAGACTTGTCGCAAACTTCATTGTGGCGGTTGGGTTGATCAAAGGAAGACGTCAAATTGATCGAGACTGAAGTTCAGACAAAAAGCCATCTGACTGGCGACAAGATGAGAAAATGGATTGGATTCCGGGTTACAAGGTAGGTAAATCTTTGCAGAACTGACCAGTCTGCACCAGACAGTAGTCATCATCATTAATTGATAGACCAAGTTGGTGGACCTGGACTTTTCCTGAGTATTGATGTACCGTGTTTGAGAGATGCTAAACTGTGAGATAGACACGGTATCCGTATTTGGCTAAGCGCAATGGAGCTGCCAGATGAAGCTAGCGTCGGGCTGTGGGCTTCCAACCGTTTTTCCCACGGTGACATTGGTCAGGCCTCATTCCGTCCAGCGGGATCGGCCAGCCTTGCGGAGAACAGAGCTCTGGCAGCGGGTGGGATGGCACCTTGCCTACCTGAGGTTGTTTCCTTCCACCTGCAGTCCTTCACACAGCGATTTTTTCGACTTTTCCTCCCACGCGGCCCTCTAGGCTCCACCACGTCGTTCGTACCTGAGCTTTTTAACCTTTTTTCCCTTTCCACCGCACATACTTTCACGCGACACCGCCGCAGCAGCCACCAACCACATCTCGGTGCTCATGGCCTCAAGGTTCAACGTTCCTCCTGCATCCTCTCTCACCTCGCCTTTCTCCTACTGCTGAATCGACACCCTCCCGACCTCTCCAGCCCAGCACCAGAGGAAAATAAACTCCCGTCTCAGAGATTTCTGACTCCTCCGAGTTGCCTCTTCCATCTGCTGTCACAACGCACTCACTCACCCATTCATACCTTACTCGGTACTCATTCCGCCGCCCAACCCCATCGGAGATTCCCCCGTGCCTGCAGCCTCTTTGCTTTTGCGCCTGCTTCCTTCCTTCCATTCCCACCCCGCCTTCCTGCCACTCTGGGTATCTGCTCTTGCCCTCTCATTTGGACCCCCAAACAAACCAACCAACCCAGCCGTGCTTGCCTTGCCTCGCGCTTGCCTTGGCCCCTAAGTACATGACGGCATTGCTGCGGCTCGACTGAATTTGCTAAAAACAAGGCGCCCGGTTGCCTCGTTCGTCGCTTCCACTCCATTGACATAAAGCCCATTCTTTAACCTGTCCGCCCACAAGCTTGCCTCGTCAACCTCACACAAGCTTCTTCTGCCCGTTTCGCGCAAGCCTTGCCATCTTCGACATCAGCAAGCTTCCACAGCTGTCGTCACATCGCCCACTCGCATCTTCAGGTCACTATCAACAACAATACTACTTATTACCGCCATCCAGTGCGCCAACAACTCCAATAGCTTGAATGCCCGAACCGGAGGCCACCCCCGAGTTCCAGGCTACTGCCGCCGACCTCTCGCCCTACTGTCCATCTCCCCTCCACTCCGCCGCTCCAGCCGTTGTACCTGCTCTCCAGGATACTGCTGATATCCTTGATGCAATGACCGCCCACACTAATGGAGTCGCTCAAGGCGACCTAGAAGCACCTGCACATGCACCAATTTCGACCGAGTCGTATGCGCAAGCTGCCGCGGACAACGCAGACGCCGAAGACGACGTCGACAGTCTGGACGATGCCTACGGCGAGGAAGAGGAGACACACACGGACAAGGTTCAGGAACAGCAGGTGGAGCCAGATGCCGGCGAGGATGATTATCTCAAGATCTTCGACTCTCCTCCTCGGGACGCGGATCAAGATGGCGCGGAAGAGGATGATGTATCAAAGGCACCAGAATCCATTCACAATTCCGCCGCTCCTGATTCTTTGACAAGCCCTTCGCAAGTGGCCCCCTCCACCGTCGCTGCCGCTGATTCCTCGTCGGCCACTGCTACTGCTGCAGAACACTCAGCCAAATCCGCGCCTTCCCAACCAGCTGCCGCCCACCGAGGAGCTGATTCAAGCGCGCCTCATTCGACTGCCAACGGCGCCTCCTTCAACGCACGCAATGACAATGCTCCCGAGGATGACCCCGCCGTTGATATCTCTCGCCTTGTTGCTGAGATGACAGGCCAGGCGAGCGAGTCCAGCAACAACCAATCTCCCACTGGCTCTACTCAGAACCATGATGCTCAGCCATCGTCCAACTTGACCTCGTCTGCGTCTGCCACTCTTCCTCCCAGACCTCCGTTGCCTCAACAGGCGGCTCCCACATATCCATCTGAAGACTATCGAGGCTTCCCTCCTCAGACCGCTGCTTCTCATGTCTCTTCCAACATGATTGCTCCGCCCACGTCAGGTCAACCATCTGCTTACGTAGCTACGGGTGCTCCCGGTGCCCCTAGTACCGCATCCGACGTCTATGGCAGCCTCCCACCTCCACCCGCCAACGGTTTGAACGCGGCCATGCCCATCACTTCAATGAACGCGCCTCCCTATCCCATCCCTGGCGGCTACCCGGCCGGCCCGACGGACGATACTGCTGACCGCCAGAAGCTTTGGGACACTTTCGTAAACGACGAGCGCCGTTACATGGCTGATGCCAAATGGGATAAATTCCCCGATGGCTCACGCATCTTCATTGGTTCGCGCTCTCTCTCATCAGGCAGACCCGACGGCGCCATTGACTTCTTTTCAGGCAACCTGTCGAGCGAACGCGTTTCCAAGCGGGATGTCTTTGATATCTTCCACAGCTACGGCCGTCTCGCCCAGATCTCACTCAAGTCCGCCTATGGCTTCGTCCAATATCACAACCTCGAAGATGCCCAAGCTGCCATGGACAACCTGCAGGGCAGCGAAATCAAGGGTCGCAAGATTCGTAAGTAGTCTTTAACAACATGCACCGAGAGGGCCTTGCTCACTTTTACTAGATCTGGAAATCTCACGCGCCCAAAAGAAAAAGGACGGCAACGAGAGGAACCGCTCGCCAGACCGTGGCGGTCGTGGAGGCCGACAGTCAGGACGTCAAGATCGTCATGACGGAGCCAACTCACACCATGACAACCGTCGTAACCGCGATGATTACAGGCCGGGACGTAACAGCCCTCCCCGACGTGGCCATGGCCGTGAGGATAGTCACGGTCGGGATCGTTACCAGCAGGACTCTCATGACCACTCCCGCGGTCGTTCGCGGTCCCCGCAGGGATATGGCCGCCACAACGATGGATACCGCCGGCGTAGCCCCAGCCCGCCTGCGGCTTATGGTCGTCCTTCTGCAGCCGACGACCGCCTCGACATTCCTCGCCGCTACGGCAATCAGGTTCCTGACGTTCAATTCTTGCTCCTCCAGGATCTTAGCCGCGACTTCATAACCTGGGTTCAGCGCGGTTTCACCGATCGCGGCCTGAAGGTTGACGTCATGTTCCTCCACCCAAGTTTCCCTCGTGAGGCTATTGTCCAACGCCAAGTCATCGAAGGCGTACACGCCATTGTCGATCTCGACATACAGGCACAGAACATGGGTAAGATCCCGCTCCGAGTCTTTGACCGCTCCGGAGGCGTCAGTGCCCGATACGACGATTACCGAGACATCGATCCGCCGATCGCGGCAGAGCTCGTCCTCCGGGCCAAGTCACAAGCTGTGCCGGCGGCACCTTATCAGAGTGCCCCGCCTCCCCAGCCTCAGTACCCGGGCTACGGACAGCCTTATGGAGGGCAGCCCGTACATCCTCAGGCACCTGCTTACCACGGAGGCCAGGGGCCGCCACGGGGGCCTCCTGTCCAACAACCTCAACCACCAGCGGGAGTGCCAGCCGACCTCGCCAGCATGATGAGTGGTATTGATAATGCGACCTTGCAACGGTTGTTGGTTAGTTTGAACCCACAGGGTGGACCGGCGGCTGTCAACAATGCTGCCGGAGCTGCAAACGCCCAGCTGCAAGCCCTTATGGGTGGTCTTCAGCAAGCGCCGCCTGCGGCACCAACGCAGCCTGCCTCGTATGGCGGACAGGCCTTTGCTCCGAATGGCGCCCCACCCCCGAATGGCCCGAACGGCCACCCTCCTGCAACTGGCACCGGTGATTCCGCAGTGCAGGTTCAGAATATCATGGCACAGCTTGCCAGATATCGGCAGTAAGGTGTGCGATATGGGAGCTCATTTCACTGGCGCTTGATGAAGATATGATGTGGAAGGGGCTTGCTTATTTGTTACCTGGCGTTAGGGGTATGCAGTCCCGTGAGGAGGCTGCTCAAAAGGGTGGGAAAACTGTGCTTTTCTTATAGATTTGCAGAAGCCATGTCCAACAGGGCGGGTTGCTGTAACCCAGGCGTTCACTATTACATAAATACAGTAGTTGAAAATAGGTTTGTTTCTTCAAAGTTGAAACACAGTTTTAAAGTCCAAAATGCGAGGAATCTACAGCTTCTGAGAGGGCTTGTTCAGGAAAGCCGTGCACTCAATCTCGACATCGGTGCCCAGCGGTAGCTGGTATACTGCAACACACGTGCGGGCCTTTTCATTTATAGTATCAGCACGCATTCTCTCATTTCCTTGATCGCCACGACCTGCCAGGAACGACGAGCAAAGTCAGTTCTAGACATGGATGAGAGAGAAACTCACAGGCTTGGGATCAAACGTGAAGAACTCGTCATACGCCTCGTTCATGGTGGCGAAATCGGACATCTGCGTAATGTAGACGTTGACCTTGACGACGTTGTGGAGGGAGCTGCCGGACGCCTCGAGGACGGCGGTCAGGTTCTTGAGGGCCTGGCGGGTGCGGTCTTTGACCGTGCCCTCGGCCTGGACCATGCCTGGCTTGTCGGGGAGGATGCCGATGTTGCCGGAGCAGTAGACCATGCCGTTGTATTTCACGGCTTGGGAGAATTGGGGGAGGGGCGCTGGGGCGGCGGTTGTGAGGACTTTTTCGATTTGGTCGGACATTTTGGTGGTGTTGGTTGTGGTGGTGGTATATGAGGTGGGTGGTGATTTGGGAGGGCAATATTTAGGGAGGAAGATGAGACTGGATTCTTTTGGAGTTTCCGGTGATTTCATAAGATGAGAATGATTGATAACTGAAATTGTGTGCTGGATCAATCGATATAAGATGGACTGAGGTGAGGTGGTGAAGATGATTAATCCAATCGTCAAACGGTAGGAGATTACACCGGCGCGGGGTCGGAGGTGGGAAGTGGATCCTTCGTCACCGGCGGGTTGGTGGGGTTTTGTTAGCGGGCATGTACAGATAGGGCGCGCAGAAAACGGAAGGGCGCGGATGATGGATCTCTTTTGTGCTTTTGCATGCATGGAATACTCAGTGGATGAGGCTCTTTTTGACTTTGAGGGAGCTTTTGCTGAGAGGCTAATGAATGTTACTTGGGCCCTTGGGTATCTGAACTGGAACAAGTTGATTGCATCACGCGTGGGATTTGGATTGGGTCTGGGGAAAGTTAGTTTCGCCTTGTCGCCTTGTATTCGTTGGCGAGTCCGGCGTTTTCATTTCATGATTGAGATCTGAACTTGGTTCGTGCGATGTTTTTGTCCTGCAGCTATAGATGATTCCATAAACACTTGCTGATTACAAAGTCTTGGGATGCGAGTGTATCCTGAGCTCGAGTCTGCCGATAGAAAGCGCCTGGCCCACTTTGGCGGGGTTGACGGAGGACTTCGCCGCGGGACGGTGATGGCGGGGTAATTTTGGCCGGCCGAAGCCGGCGCAATCCTCCGGGGAGGGTGAGACGTCGGTCTTGCGACGTCTTTTAAGCACTCAGATGAGAGCCGCGAATGGCTCGCAGAGACGCAGAAAAGCTACTCAAATTGAAATTTGTATCCTAACGCCTTGTGTGATAATGATAATCAAGTAAACACTGCGTGCCCAACCCAAAGACACAAGAAATGATTCGCACCAGAGCTTGAAGGAAACCTCTGATACCGCTGGAGGACAAACAAGTTAACCCTCATGAAACGACACCTTTTCGTTCTATTGCTTCCCTTAGAAAGTCTACCATGTCATCATACCCCCGCAGAACAGCCATGTCCAGTAAACTTTCGCCATTGGGGCCTGGTGCCGTGACATCAGCACCTTTATCAAGAAGAGACCGAACTGTAGCTCTGAACTCTCCTATCTCCCCATCGCGCCACCATGATTTCCACGACGAAACAGCCTCAAATAGTGGCGTTTGTCCTTTGTTATCCTTTGCATTGGGGTCGGCCCCATGTCGAAGTAGAAACTTGACGGCTGGAAAATCCGAAATTCCAGCAGCATTCATAAGGGGCGTTCGTCCCTCGTAGTCCCGGCCGTCGATTTCAAGCCCCTTACCAACGGCTCCCTCCACATAGTCAAGATATTCAGAGCGTGGCCCAATCTGACATGCCTTGTGGAGAAAGTTCTGGCCCAAATTATCTTGATGAGTTGGATCCAGACCTGCATTTAAGAGGTCCTCCAGAACTTTACTGTAGGCCACGAAGAGAGCGGTCTGTCCGAGCTTGTTCACCATGTGCCTTAAATCTGGAGGCCCACCATCGGATTGTTGTTGTGACTCTTTATGAGAGGACATGGATCCAGCATTAGTAATGTGGTGTGTGGGAATGCTGTGGCTCAATAGTAGTTTCACAATGTCGACATGGTCATTTAATGCTGCAGCGATCAACGGAGTATTCCCCGCGTCGTTTTGCGCATAAACATTCGCACCTTCTGCAAGTAGAAGCGCTACCATTTCTGGTTTACCATTCCATCCGCAAGCGGTGTAGATAGGTGTCTTCCCAGATGCGTCTCGAGCTTCCAAATCACACCCTCTCTGAATTAATAGTCGAATGATCGCTTCGTTTTTCATTCCGCCATTGACTGCCAAATGGATTGGCTTTGGCTTTGACACCATTCCGTTTGGAGTACCATCGAGATTTGCTCCTTTTTCGAGAAGGAGTTCGACGAAAAGTCCATCGTTTCTGCGGATTGCTATCTCTAGAGGTGTAGAGCCGGAAAGTTTGTCGTCGGCGTTGGCGCCATTCTCAAGCAAAATTCGCCCAACGCCTATGATCCCGTTTGTCACAGCCATTTCGAAGGCTGCTTCGACATCTCTGTATTTTTTTATCGATGGTGATGATGGTAGAGTCGGATGGGCCGTGCCACTTGCTTGCAACATCGACCGCCGGTTAAGAATCAGCCTCACGAGTGCTTCTCGCCCCTTCAAGGCAGCGCGAACCAGAGGGCTATAAGAGATGTCCTTTGGTATGAGGTTAGGTTGCGCGCCCAAGTTGAATAGCATTTCGGCGATGTCGATTTGCCCTCTTTCTGCAGCAAAGTAGAGGGGCGTGCGTCCTTCTTTGTCTGTGCAGTCGATGCTGGGGTGGACTTGGCTGCTCGTCTCGGATTCCGGGGTATTGCATGATGTGGACGCAATTTCTCTTGCAGAGCTTGCAATATGTTCCAGCAAAAATCTTGCTACGTCGTCATGGCCTTCTTTCAGAGCCGCAAGGACTGGGTAGCCATGGCGGCCTCCACGTACTTCAGCATCCGGGTCATGTTGAAGCGCTGTCTCAACCAGCCTCGTTAAACCCCTTTCCGCAACGATATACAAGAGGTTCGTAGCACCATGCTTCTGCTTTCTAGTTTTATGCTTTTCGAAAATATTGCTTCTCTGGATCCATTGTTTTAAGGGAAAGTATTGGAGAAACTCGGTCTGTGGGACGGTCCGGGCAGCAGCATTGGCGTGGTAGAGTACATGGCTGGTTGCATACTTTAGGAAGGGGAAGCCACGGTCGATTACGGCTTGGAAATCGATAGATTCCTTTTTGGATGTAAGGAGTAAAAAGTCGTCATCGTGCAAGTGTTTAGAGATGTTGACTTGAGTCGAGTATTCATGGCAGCAGTCCCGTAAACGATTGTGGCTTTGGGCCTCGAAATCAGTGCCCATCTCTGGCCAGAGAGTACGCAGCCCATTGTCTTTGATAAGAAAGTCACGTACGGATTCGTGAATGAATTGGACAGTCTTATCATCGGACCTCGTTGTTTCAGCCAGTCCCTTAGACGAACTGACAATCAGACGATCCATGAATTCAAATGGGATCTCATTGGGATCCCACTCTCCCAGCGTGTCGGGCTCCAAGCCGGAGGCCAAGGCGAAATAGTATTCTTCGCGTTTTAGAGGTCGTGTACCGTAGAGAATCCATTGAATACATAGAAGCAAATCGTCGAGATTCTCTTTGTCTCTGGTTAACATGTTTTGGAAGAGCTCACTTAATTTGGACGGGATCTCCTCTAAGCGGCTCTTGATTTTAAACACGCGACCCCGTTCATACTCTCTGT
Organism: Colletotrichum abscissum; assembly: GCF_030869225.1. NCBI lineage: Eukaryota > Fungi > Ascomycota > Sordariomycetes > Glomerellales > Glomerellaceae > Colletotrichum > Colletotrichum abscissum. The sequence continues at coordinate 532,534 of NW_026849988.1, read as the reverse complement.
TCAGTATGTCGATAACGAGAACGATCCACATAAAGACACCAGAGGCTTTCCGAAGGATCTCGGCTATGACTTCCTCGCTCCTGGATCCGCTACCAGCCTTAAGACTCGTGTGAACATACTCTGCGAGGTCCTTCTCATGACCAGTTTGGTCTTCTAGGATGAGCTTTTGGCCGTATTGGATATCGATGTATGGGTAATGTCGACTAGAAAGGCAAACATAGAATCGGATGTCGCGCTGAACCGCATATTGTCCTAGGTCTTCAAAGACCTTGACCATGTCTCGAACTTCCTCCTCGGCGCACTCGTCGAGGGCGTCAATGAAACAAGTAAGTTGCCGTTGTCCGAGTTTCCGGACGGCGCTGCGGAAGAGAGTCTTGGTCTTTTCTAAATCCCACTGTGCGATTTCTTGGGGTCCGTCGTTCGTGTCGAGCAAAACCTGTAGATCGGGCATTTTCTCCAAAAGCTGATGTGAGAGTGACCGATACATTCCCAGCGTCGACTTCTCGAGCCCTTCGCCTCTGGCGTTAAAAAAGAATGAAATGGAAGGTCCGATCGATGCGGCTCTTCTCCTCGCTCGGGTGAAGGCGAATTTCATGATCGTTGACTTTCCTGCCCCCGGTTTCCCCCTGATCCAGAGAAAGCCGTGATGCTGAGAGTACATCTTACGGTCTATCCAGGTGGTATAGTCAGGATGTTCGAGAAGCCACTCGCAGGTTTTGGCATGGTTGTCCTTGATATTGGCGTGCCGCTTGTCAATCTGATCAAACTTGAGTGAGTCCAGAAGCCTCTTGCGATCTGACGATGGTGTTGCTGTGGGACATCGTAAGCAGACATTACCTTGGTGCGAGGAGAGCGTCATTGACTTACCAACAATCTGAACTTCAGGCCGCATTCGAGCAGTGGAGTTTCTTTGAGGTGGCGTGATGAGAAGAAGCTCCTTTGCGTAGGCTGCGGCGGTAGCAGCGGCATATTTCTGCCATCGCTTTGCTTTGTGGGAATCCGAATAATCACAGATGCCGCGAATGACAAGGCATGGAAAATTGTCCATCAGCCCTGCAGCTTCCATCTCAAAGCATATCGATCCAAGTTCTTTCGCCAATCGGTCCCTCGTTTTCGCATGTTTCATAACCTGATTCCCAGAGGCAATGATTCCGTAATGGATACTCGGGTTGCGCGTTGGCCGTAGACCGCGTGATATAAGCCTCGACCTATCGCAATTGTCGCAAGTTTCCCCGGAATGTTCATATGATGCTTCAAACAGTCGGTCTTCGTCCACGTTTCGATACGAGAACTCTCTCATTTCAGGGTTGCGGGTTTCCATGTCGACCAAAATCGCCGGGATTTGACTTTTTCGGCCTTCGTGGTTGGCTCGTAGTTTAGAGACAGCCGCAAGGACTGATTGGGGAGGTTTGTTTAGACTCCCAATGCGTTCGAAGCGACCCTCGTTTACAGCCTTGCCGAAATCATATTGTACGACCCCCGAGGAATCTCCTGTCGGATTGCTGACCACAACATCACCAAGCCGTATGTCAACCTTTCCGGGAACACCGCCGCCTATCCCAACCATCAAACCAATGTTTATGGAAGGGAAGCTCCACAGCATGTTGTTCGCCACTACCGCCGCACTGTTTGTGCCATACTGCCCCGAAGGCAAGCATGCAATGACGATGTTATGAGGGCCGATTCCGCCAAATGTATAGACATTGCTGTCGTTCGAGTTCATGTCGAGGGGTCCATGTGTGTAATCAAGCATTGCTTGTGCTGCAGCCATCTCAAGAGGAAGCGCACAAACCCAGCCCACGGTGTATGCCTCATGTGATAGCTTGACCAAGGTCTGCCCCGCGCTGTCTGGCATGCGAAGCGATCCCGTTGTTCTTGCCCGCTTTGTAAGCCCGTCACAACTCTCTTCTTCACTACTGACGCTCCGTTCCCGTTTCTCTGTGGCATATCTAGGAGCGCTCGTGGGCTGCCAACCGGTAGTTCTTTGTTGATGGTGAGCGTGATCGCTGAACATTTTGATCAGGCTCCGGGATTCGAGGGGTTTTGGCCGATGTCGTCTTCCTAATTTGCGATTGTCAGTTGCCGTGAAAACAGGTGTGTGATGAATGAGCTTGTACTTACCCGGTATGGCGATTGCGATGTGGCCGAAATCGCAGTGAGGGTCATTTCAAATCAAGTTCAAGCCAAGCCAGAGAAGTTGACGAAGAAGAAGGCTTTGCGGAAGGCAACTTGGGGCAGACGAGTCTTGCCTGCCACTGCGAAATATCTACCTGAGTCGAAGGCGGCCATCAGGCTGCGCCAACACAGCCCGTGTCGCCGCAGCAGTTTTCAGCTCCTTGCAGCGTCCAGTAGCATTTCGATCACAAGGTCCCTGCTGCATGGCCAAAAAGTGTCCAATCGGATAAACGACTGTGGTGGAAATTGCACATTGTTGGAAGATGCTAACGGAGTTCGATAACCTGTCACATTCAATATCTGCGGCACCAGGTATGGGTCTGCCTGACCACGAGTGCGGCACAGCGTGCTATGCCATTATCTCCATGACTTTGCCTGCGCCTGGTGCCGCAACCCCGCATCAGCTTTACCATCCCCAAACTCGATATCGTTGCATACAAATGCTCTCTGGGAATCTGCCCGTCGAAGTAAGTCGAAACTACCTGAGGGGCTCATAGAATGTCGGCAATACCACAGCAGAGCCGTTACGAGGGTTATTGGAATTGCTACAACCCAGTAGACCCAGAACTTTCCAGAGACGTTCCACGAGTCTGAGGCCGAGTCGTAGTCAAAAAATGAAGTGCTGAAGACGGCTGAAACGAAAGTCGCCGGCAGGAAAAGTAATGTTAGAAAAGCCACGGTTTTCATGGCCTCGCTGTCCCTCTGCGTCGCGCGACCGATGGCTACAGAAATCCGGGCGTCGGACTGAGCAACCATGTTGTATGCGAGCGAGATCTCGTTGAAATGTCGGGCCTTATTGGAAGCCGAGCGCTCTTGAAGGCTCGTGATCATCTCTTCGAAGAACTGCAACCGCTGATGCGTGTGATTCCAAGCCCGTTTCCATGCGGTGGCAGACCTGGACTGATCGTCATGGCCAAATTTGTATGCCTCGTGTTGCACTAGAATTTTCCTCGCAGCCTTGACGGCCAAATCCAATGTTTCGGAAACGTGTATAGCATGTCGTGCCGTTTCGTGTAAATGACGAAAGCCCGGTGCAGGTTTTGACGTGGCCAAGTCGGAGCCGTGGGTTATATCCCTTTGCTTCTCTGTGGTCCTGACTGTGACACGAACAGCCCATACAGCGGCATCTTGCAAAGTGACGACCTTCTCCAAGATTCCGATGTATATCCAGTAGGGGTCGAGGAAGTAGTCCGCGTTTGGAACGGCGTAAATGGGGTCGGATTCATCTTCCGGGACCCTCTCCATACAATCTGCCGCTGGTTGGACGGCGTCGAAGACGATGAGGACTGTTTGACGAGTCTTCGCCACCCAGTGCGTAATCACATTGGTTTTTGACCATTCATATCCTGTATGTCCTTCGTTCGTGAGCTTCACTGGGAATCGCGCCCATGTAGCTATTCTCCCGTCAGTCAGCGTCCTTGGCCCCAATTATCATAACTCACTAAGTCCTGCAGTATTTCCGTCCTCATCAATCTTTGTCTCGCATCCAAAGTAGCCGTTGGAATCTCTGCAGTATCGTTTCCACCAGAGATCTGGGATCATGAAGGCTTCAGCAAAGTTCTCACGGCATGCTGAACATTCGCGTATTTTCTGCGCAAAAGCATTCCTATCCACTTGTCAGCATTGAGCCGTCACCCAAGCTCTACTAAGCTTACACGATGCAGACATCGAAATCTTCCTCATCTGCTAGAAAGGATGCTGATCCCTTCTCAATGGTCGATGTAGTTGATCTCCAGTCTTGATCGCCTATTCCTTGTCAGTATGGCCAGCAGCATAAGAGGAAGTGTTTCAACCTCACCTTTCTTCCAGTACAACACTTCTAGTTGTTGGCAAGCGCACACGGGGTCCATTTTGACTCATGACATTGTAATTGGTGAAACTTATGTTACAAAATGGGGTGCGAAGTGTGAACCCTCTTATAAGACTAGATTAAAGGACTCAGCTGTGAATATTCAAGAATCGTTGTGTTGTACAGCAGGCTCTGAACGGGAGCCGCAAACCCCGCTCTAAGCGCCGATGCAGGCTGCATGACAGGGCCTCTCGATACCCTGAGTTAACCAACCAGCCATTTGAGGCAGATCTGCTGCTGGAGGTAGGCATGGTCTTGATAACTGTCCCAATCAAAGATGACTTCCCAACATATGAGCTTTGCGAGCTGTGTAATGTGACACCGAAATTCATGGCTCAGCCACCAGCCTTGCCGTCGCGAAGCGGAATGACTGGAGGAAGCCTGGAGCTAAACATTGCGGCCCGAATGCTACGGTTCTTTGGCCCGTCCGTTGTGAATGTAACAGGTTCATAAGGTGACATGCAGAAGAGAGCAGTCGGCAACAATTGCGATGCCTTCTTTATGGATCGAAGTGCAAGAGCGACGATGCTGGAGCCAGTGGAATGGAAGGTTCTTTCGGCAGGGTCCTTCCCGCCCGCCCACGAACAGCTGGGATGTTCGCTGAAATGTCACCGACGCCTGCTTGGCAATGGGGAGCACTTGCCTCCACCAGAGACGGGAACATTTGGGGGAAAGCTCAGGGGTTACCTCCTTAGCTTCTTCCTTCTGACCAATCACGACGTGGCTTACCAAGCAATCCATCGCAGCTGGTCGATACACCTATTGGAAAACGAGCCTAAGCCAACCTAAAACCGCCTCGACTGCGAGGTGAGACTTTGGACGAAGATGCCAGCTGTAAGGTGTTCGTTTTGCCGTGTGTAGTCGGTTGCTCAGGCACCCTTCTCGATATATGACAAGTGACGGGAACCTTCACCAATTCCTGCTGCAACTCCATTTCGTCTTCATTTGTGTAATTACCCGCTCGGTCCGAGCTTGCGGATTATCACAACCTTTTTCTTTCTGTCTTGCCTTTTGTATTTCTCATGTGGCACTGAGCTCCATTGTGCTTCCTTCTTGTCCAACTCTGCCTCACCATTACCCGCGTCACCCGTGAAAGGTTGATCATCATGAGTTGGCCCTACCGCTTCGTCGACCTGTCCAAGGAAGAGGTCCAGATCCGGAGACAGACCCTGGATCGTTATGGCAGCTATGCTCAGTACTCGGCACTGACGCCAATCATCATTGCTTTGCTATTCCGGCTCGGGGCGTATCTCAGTCAACGCTGGCAGTCGGGAGCTTCCTACTCTGCTGTCCCGGGCTCTCCTGAGCTGAAGACAAAGAGACAGAGCTGGAGCCACAGCTGGGATGCCACAATCAAGAAGTGGAAGTGGTGGCTGGCCGACGATGTCTACTTCATGGGGCAGCATTGGGGCCAAAAGGACCAATGGGTTTTTGGTTTGGCCTGGGCGTCATGGCTGCTGGTTCTGAGCGTGTTGGAGACGGGCGATGGTGAGTTGTGAATCCCCTCAATTGGATGTCAAACGTGATGAAACTCCAACCCCGACCCTGGAACCAACCCCCGAGAGACTCAAGTGAGCCTCGAGAAATTTATGACTTCATGCTCAAAAAACTGCCATTCAGATTGACCAAAATCACGACATGTTTCTGACTAGCTGTAGATTACCTCCATCTCACAAAACGCTTTGGCATCATCGCAGTCTCCCAGATCCCCTTTCAGTACCTGCTGGCATTGAAGAGCTTCAGCCCCATCGCCAAGGCTTTCCGCACATCTCACGAGGAGCTGAACAAATGGCACCGCGTTCTCTCCCGTGTGACGTTATCCCTTCTTGTCCTCCACGCCGTATTCTACCTGAATTTCTTCGTGGCCAAAGGCATCGTTCAGAAGCGCCTCTTTGCACCCGTTGTCTTCGCCGGTGTCGTTGCGTTTGCAACCATGAACATGATGACTTCAACAGCGGCTGCCACCGTTCGAAGGTACTCGTACCGCGTCTTCTTCATCACCCATCTTATCGGCGCTTTTGCAATTCCGGTCCTGGTCTTCTTCCACGCCAAGTCGGCTCGCCTGTTTATGGTCAAGGCTATCATCGTCTTCCTCATCGACCTTACCGTCCGTCGTCTCCGGACTGTAATGGCTCTCTCAAAGGTTGAGACCATTCCCGGCACGAATCTGATCAAAATATCCGCCTCAATCCCTCAGCACAAGATCAATGCTTTCCATACTCGCCCAGGTTCCCACATCTACCTCAGCGTACCCGCCGCGGCACGACCTGGAGCTGGCCCAACATCCCCTGATGCAATGCTCTTTGAATTTCTCTTCAACCCCTTTACCGTTGCATCCGTCGACGAGGATAACGGCAGCCTCACTCTGGTAGCTCGGCAACTTGATGGCCCGCTCACACGACATCTCGGCCGCTTCGCAAACGCGGGCACGGGCATCGAAGACGGCAAGGTCCCGCTCTGCATCGAGGGCCCGTACGGTGCCGCATCCCTCCACTTTGACAAACTCACCGGCTCCTCAGTCGACCGCTTCCTGTTGGTTGCCGGCGGCGTGGGCGCAACCTTTACCATACCAATTTACCACGCCATCCTCCAAGACAACCCCAGCGCCAAGGTCGAACTCGTCTGGTCCATCCGCGGCGCCAGCGACACAGCCTGGGCTACGGCCGCCGAAAAGTCCATCTCCAAGAGCATCATCGACGACCCCAACGTCCGCGTCTTCCTCACAGGCGATGCACTCGACTCGGACTCTACTGGTCCCATGGCCGGGCTTCCCTCCGAGACGAACGCCGAGGGCGAGATGGAGATGAGCTCGCTGCAACGTGACCGGAGGCGGAACCGCCTCACTAGCGAGAGCAGCCGTAAGCGTCCGGACTTACGCAAGATCGTTGACGAGTTCTTCAGGCAGGGGGCCGAGGAGAGGGTCGCGGTACTTGTGTGCGGGCCGGCGGAGATGGGACGGGAGGTGCGGGAGTATGTCGGCGCGTGGGTCATGAGGGGCCGGGACGTGGTGTGGCACAATGAAGCTTTTGGCTGGTGAGGGCCTGCATGTTTGTAGATTTGAATACTTTGAGTCGATAGAAGGTCATGGCCGAGGCTACTGGGTTGGCGTTTCTGTCTTGGTTATTCGTTGGCCTACACGAGAAATCATAGCCATTGTTCCATATTCTCCGTTTCTGGCCCTGGCTCAGTAGTCGTGTTCTGGTCCTCACGATGTAAGAGTGAGATATGCACAGTATGATGAGGGGAAAGAATGTCATTTTATCTATTACGAAACACGCTGCTAGGATGAAAGGCCTCCCTAAACGCCAAAAATCGTAACTCAATGCTCATCCGTCATATCGCACACGTTCTCTGGCTTCCTCCTTGCTACAGAGCTTTAATCAGCCCGCTTCTTGGAGTCGCCAATATCTCCCGTATCCATATCCTTGCTCTTGACTCCGCCGATATCACCATCGCCATCTTCCTCTTCCCAGTCATCCACCTGGTTCTCATCCCAATTGTCCACTTCCTCCTCAAGGGACCTGCCTCCACTGCTAGCACCAACACCAACGCCAGCACCCCCATCCCTCGCACCACTAGCCTCAACAACACCAGTCTCATGCCCCTCGCCAAGCTCTACATCCTCCTCGTCCTCCCCGGGGACAGCCTGGTACGTCTTGGTGCGGCGCTTGCGCTCGAGCATGCGCTTGTGGTACCACGAGCACAGGCCGATGCCCGCGAGCGAGCCGACGACGTTGGCGACGATGTCGTAGAAGTCGAACTCGCGGCCGTTGGGGAGGAAGCCCTGGAGGAACTCGGAGCCGACGCCGAGGATGAAGGTGCAGACGGTGAGGGTGAGGTTGAGGGTGCGGCGGCGGTTGGTGTCGAGGATCCAGTAGAAGACGATGGTGAGGAGGAAGAAGGTTGTGAAGTGGAGGACCTTGTCGTTTACGTATTGGCCGAGTTGGAGGGTTGTTAGGCCTGCGTAGCCCGCGACGAGGAGGAGGGCGAAGAAGACGCCTGAGGAGGAGGAGGGGAGTGTTAGCTTGGGTTTTGCGTACTTGCGTTTGCGAGCTTGAGCTGAAGTTTGAGCTCGAATGGAGATGGAGTTGAGCTTAAGCTTGGGCTGGGGCTTAGGCAGAAGCTGAAGCTGAGAGATGAAGCTACATTGTCCACTCGGCTCTGCAAGGAATCGATGAAGATCCAGAACCATGGTTGACCGTGGTCGAGACTCTTGACGTACCTGCAAAGGGCAAACGTATCCGCATTTTGAAGAGACCTGCAGGAGCTGCTGCAGATGGTGGTGTGATTGGTAGCTTGCGATGGTAGCTAAGGTAGCTAAGCCTTTGGAGTGTCTCGAAGAATTATGGGCGGTTCGAGTGATGGAGGTGTGTAAGGACGTTCAGCTACAAGCTGGTAGACGAGAGAGATGTCGAGGTTCGTGTTGTGCGTTTGCTTCTCAAAGATGAAAGGGAAACTGGCCAGGGTTGTTCGTAATGGGGTCGTCACGGACGAGGGTGAGGTGTCCAGCTGGCCGGAGCTCCCAAGCGACTGGATCGGGGTGAGCGAGGGAGAGCTTTTTTTTTGGTCCTGCTGCGGGAACGCGAAATGGAGTTCAGCCCACTGACGGAAGGAGATGTGCAGCAGTGGTGGCGCCCCCCAACCCCAGGCTTTACTGCGTAAGGTACTCCGTACGTACGGGACCTTTCTTCGAGGACAGGGGTAGGCCCCCGAGGATTTTGGAGGGGCCCGGTTTGGTCGGGTTCAGGTGGCCCGGGCGGAAGATGCCGTGGGCCGCAGTTAGGTACTGTCGCGATATGGATGTCTGGGGGTGCCAGACGCGATGCGCGCCCGTGGATGCGGATGAGGTCACTGGGGGTGGGTGGTGGGAATTGTGAGGTGCACGGGATGATGTGTAAAGGGAGCGAATTGACATGTCTGGTGGTGTTGCGGAGAGTCGCTAAAGACTTTCTGACATTTTCAACCCTCTGTAAATCACATAAGCATCACCACTTTGTTCGGCATTCAAGTACTTCCAAGTTCCTCCTCCCCTCCCAAAAACAAACTCTCTGTGTTGTGTTGCTGGCCCGTCCTGCTGGTGCGCTTTGGTGCCTGGGGTGCGCTTCGTGGCTCGTTGCTGACTGCGACTGGTTGGCTGGGCCATCACGTGACAAAAACGTACGCGATCCGATCGCTCAGCGCTGGGCCAAGGGGGGGGATTACGGTGGCCTCCGCTCGCGCCGTCGTCGGCATTGGAAGTTCATGTACCTGCATCCCGCAATCGCGGCACCCATCATCACCCCAGTGCACCTCATTTCTGGGTCCGAAAAAAAGGTAGATGAATTGATGAGCATACTGAGACCTTGACAATTCGTTTTTAAGTACATGCGACAGTCTTCGTGGTGGTCTGTGCTGCGTAACTCGTGGTCAACCAAGGTTCCCTGTACCGCTAGCAGCGGCCAACTCGCCGTCTTCAGGCAAGGGAAAAGTTCCATCGCGTACTTGCGTACGAGCCTCTCCAAATCCTCAACCTCACCTCTCGGAACCACCCAAAAGACCCCCTATTCCAATCCATCAATACACAACAACCACAATCCGTCACGTCTCCGAAACGCAAGGCTCATCTCTATCGATGTCGCTCTTTCTACTGATGCGCTCATAACGACCCTTTGCCGCCCGGACTCGGTCCCTGACGAGCGCATTTCCTTGCGCATGGCGACACGCCGCCCACCTGTCGCTATCATCAATCCGGGCTCAAAATGTCCCTCCCCAATGGCCACCACGCATGGCAGCCGCCGTCCCTCCATCATCAACCCTCCAGTCGCCTGTTCCATCAACTTGATGATGGTCCTGCGCGAAACGGAACCCCCGTCGACCATTCAATGTCCTTGATGCCTGAGGCACAACCTGATATTGAAGAGGAACGGCGACGCGCCCTGTTCAAAGATCTCTATCACAAAAGCGAGGCAAAGATCTCGCTGCTATTCGCTGACGACGGATCATACAACTATCCCGCCATCGATGCGTTGCGCCGCCCCTCGGCCCCCTCCCCCTCCACCTTACCCCCTACCACCGACCATGCGCCGATCCAAGAGCCTCCATTAAAGAAGGCCAAGCGGGTCATCGACGAAGACGACTACGGCGATGACGATGACGAGGATGAAGAAGAAGACGCGACTGCAGCCGATTCGAGTAAACCCGTGAACGGTATTGCGGCCGCCGGCGCCGGTTCGCTACTCTCCCCCTCAAAGTCCGGTAGTTCGCCCGTGCACTCCGTCAGCTCCCCCGGCAAACAGCTCGAGAAACTCAAACAGGCCGACGGATCTGGAGATACCACCAAAACGAGCGAAGATGCGCGCAAGCAGCTGGAAGAGGCGCGTAACGCGACCGAAGAAGCGGCGAGGCGGAGCTTCCATACCATATTCTATACTCTGGAAAACGATCGGACTGCTATGCTGGAACAGCAGCAGCTGGAGGAGTCCGAAAAACAATTGCAGGCCGAGATGGAAAACAACAATAACCACAGTCAGACAAATGGCGCCCAGGCCGAGAACCACGGGTCGCTCAGCAGCGCCAACTTGGGCGCGTCGAGTTTAACCCTCAAGCACTTGATTGCGAGGATAGACATGAAACGCGACCAAGTTCGCGCCTCTGATGCAGAATTGCGGTCGCTCATGAACGAAGTGCGAAAAAACCGAAGTAAATGGGCTAGCGAGGAGAATGTCAACCAAGAAGAGTTGTACGAGGCCCTCGAGAAAGTCTTGACGGAGTTGAAGGCACATACGGAATACTCAACGCCCTTTCTGCAGAGGGTGAATAAGAGGGATGCGCCGGATTACTATAACCGTAAGTTGCCTCCAGGCAGACAAGTTTGATTCGGATTGGCTAACCACCCTCGGCACAACGCAGTCATCAAGCAGCCAATGGACATGGGATCTATGACCAAGAAAATCAAGTCCCTCACGTATAAATCGAAGGCGGAGTTCGTCACCGACCTAAACCTGATATGGGACAACTGCCTGCGCTACAACCAGGATATGGGACACCCTCTGAGGCGGATGGCCAATGGCATGAGGAAAGAGGCCGAGAAGCTTATTCCTCTCATTCCGGACCTCGTTATCAGACCGCGAGCCGAGGTCGAGGCAGAAGAGCGCCGAAAACAGAACGGTGGCGAGGAAGACGGCGGTGACGACTCGGACGATGAACCGATAATGTCATCTCGCGGTCGTACTGCCGGAACCAAGGGCGCCAAGTCTCGGAAACAACCCACCGATCAGAAGGAGGGCACCCCCAGTGTTGACCAGAAACCGGTGCTACAGCTGAATGGCCTGCTGGCTAAGGGCCGAGAAGGTTCTGAAGCGGTTGATGGCAGCGGATTCGGTACGCCAATCGGTGGCTCGGCAACGCCTGGCGGCGTCAACGGACATTCGGGCATCGGAAGCAATGCTGACGCTATGGATATCGATGGGCCCACGTTGAACGGCATGGCCTTGGGGCAAGCTCTCAATGAGGCTGCAGAACAGGCCTATGAGGACGAAGAGTACAAGATCTGGAAGCAAGTGACGAAGAAGGACCGCGCACTCATCGCCAAGGAACGGTATCAGCTTTTCAAGGACAATAAGCTCAACACCGACGCTCCTGCTCTACTCCGAAATAAAGCCGGCATTCGATGGTATCTGAGGGGGCAAAAGGAAGCCGAAGCACTGGGCGTCATTGGCCAAGCCCAGGCGGACTCGTCTGCCATTGCTGCTAAAGAGGCCGCGAAGCCTGCCGAAACTCTGGCTGAGGGCATGGAAGGAGAAGAGGAAAAGATTGTACCAGCATACTACGAACCTCTGACAGTTTTACCGGACATCCAGCCAAAGCTGCAGTGGATCGAGGACGGCGAGGGCCATGTCATCAACCAGCATGAGGAATATCTTCGAATGATCCCCGAAGGCCACTTCAAGGCGCCTAAGAGCAAGTTTGCCAGCAAGATCGACAGCAACATCCATCAGATCCAGGAGACGAGGAAACTATCGAGCAAGATCGGCGTGATTAAGCAGATGCAGATCCAGACTCAGGTATATACAGGCGTCGCCGGCGGGTGTATCAGTGTTCTAACGCATGTGTTCTAGGTTTATAATAACCAGTTTCCCAAGTCCAACTACGAATCTTTCGTGGAGCAAGATGCCGAGCCATCCTTCATTGCAGATGATGGCCCAGTCATTGCGCCAGAGACTTGCCGTAGTGCCCTCCAGCGCTCCGTAGCCAAGATTCTCTACCACACCGGTTTCGAGGAGCTTCAGCCCTCTGCTATTGACACCATGACGAGCTTAGCATCTGACTACTTCGAGAAGATCATCAAGACCTTCAATGTGTATCGCGAGGCAGAGAAGATCGAAGCACCGGTATCCCGTGCCGAAGGAAGCTCTCGATTCCAGTCTCGCTTCACTCCCGAGGAAATCATCTTGCACACGCTCGATGAAAACGGTTGCGACCTGCTTAGTCTGGAGTCTTACGCCAAGGACGAAGTCGACAGACTCAGCACGAAGCTTGGCGGCATCCACGAACGTATGAAGTTCCATTTGACCGAGCTTTTGCGGCCTGCCCTTACCCAGGAAGCCGGACAAGATGGTGTTGGTGCCTTCAAAGACGGCAGCGAGCAGTTCGTTAGTGGTGACTTTGCTGAGGATCTCGGCGAAGACTTCTTTGGTTTCAAGGCCCTTGGTCTGGACAAGGAGATGGGCTTGGATATGCTCTCGGTTCCTCTTCACTTGCTTCAGTCCCGTGTTCGCAACCAATTCCAGATGCAGACACAGACGGTTGGCGCGGAGGTCACCGACCTCTTCGAATCCTTGCCGCCTGTTGAGCCCATTACGACGGAGAACATCCACGGCCAGATTGGTCTCGTCAAGAACTTCTTCCTGGCTAAGCTACACGCTAACGGCGATACGCCCTTGATCGAGGACGAGGAGCTTCCTGTTAAGCAGAGGCGGCCCAGACCCCGTCTTGGCGCATCTGGAAAGATTGTCTCACCGCAGAAGAGGCCGCCCAAGGAGCAGATTGCCCTCGCTAAGAAGAAGAAGAAAATGGAATTGGCGGCGCAAGCCAACAAGGATGCCAATGCTTCTCCAGAGAAGAAGGGCGAGACTACACCGGCAAAGAAGGTCAAGCACGCAAATATCAATGGCACCGGACCCAATCCAGCGGCGATCGCGTTGCCTCCAAGCATGGAGCGGAACGAGAGCATGCAAAGCCAGGGCAACGCCAGTCAGACCGATAAGGACGAGCCCATGGGCATGATGAGTCCCGAGAGTATCGAGAGATGAGACACAAGGACATCATGAGACTTGCGATTTCTCACACCTATATATACCCATTTTCCGTACACAAACATGGTGACTTATTGGCGATCCTGCCACCGAGTCCCGAGTGGAACCGGGTTTCCAACACCACCCTTTCAGAAGTATGTCGCGGATGCCATCGAGACGGCTTTGGATTTATCAGAAGCAGTCTCTTTGCAACCTCCCCAATCCTCAGACATTGCTTGGCATCGTACACCTCTCCAATATACGTGTTTATGCACACTCCCTTTTTCATTTCATCAAACATCCATCGGCGTTGAGGTTGGATCGTCGTTTCATTGTTCAGGAAGGGAAGATATAATGCTGCACAAAGAAAAAAACCCGAAATACAGATCTCGGCGCGGCTATCACTAAGAAGACAGGGATACCCAAAAGCCAATAAATTGGCCGTCATTCAGGGAGGGAATCATTATCAGAGAAGAGACCGAAGAGGTACGGTTTGGTTTCTTGTCGTTTTTCAACAGTGAAAGGGTGGATTCGAAGATCTTCTTGTCCGTTGGCGGTACTGCAGCGCGGAAGATATTCCGCCACGGACTAGAGAAGGGCGGGGGAGGTTTATTTGGTTAACGAACTTTTTTTGTTTTTATCCATCTCGTATAGTACAGACGGGATCGTCACCCTTCATGATGGAAAGGCGGAAGAAGCTTAGGTGGTTGTCTCTTTTGCTTCCCTGTCTTGTTGTTTCGGGATGAGGGTGAGACGTGACGGGGACAAGAAGACTCTGAAGCTTGGACAGATGACGGACGAGACATGGGTATCCGCACGTCTTTCGTCATGACAGCATTTTGGTTGATCTTGACTATTCCTCGTCTTTGCGTCGCGTGGGGCTTCCATGGCAGGCGTAAAGTATGGAAGCTTTTTCTTGTAAGATTGTCAAATGGGAACGCGGGGTGGAGGGCTCGGTGTGGAGGATGCATGCTGCTGTCTAGGGTTTACTTCGTCTTATTCTCCCTCTCTTTGAGTTTGTTGATACGATTGCGATGCGATGCTCGCTTGGGAGTTGATAGATGGCGTGTTCTTTATTCACCAGTCGTAGTAGTACTTTTTTTGGTAGTTGATTTTTCTCTTGTAGTACGGCCGCTGCGGTTGGGCTAAGATCAGATCGAATCGAAATGAAAATATGATCAATGAGTCTGACGTTCCTTCTGTTCATGGGGATGTGTTTGAGAGAGATGTTGGTCAGTATTGTGGTCCCTGAGGTTTTGGGCTGTTGCTGTTGGAGAGCGTAGTTGCGCATCGATGATCTTGGGCTTTGGGTCGTGTGCTGGGCCAACCTCTTCCTGCTCGGACATTTACGGGGTCACTCCGTAAGCAAGATGGAATCGCTTAGAAACCTATCAGGGAGGAAGATAAGCATAGGTATACGAGGGAGGTAGTAGGCGACTTTGATGAGGCAATTACACAAGGCTCTGAAGAGTTCAGTACAGTCATCGGGGTACCATTTCCCATGAAGGGATGGATCCCTCCAGCTCCATCACATACTATTATACATTGCCCTATCCGTCTGCTCTACGCAATCCCAAAAGGGCTCCGAAAGTTGCCGCGATCATGGGACGCGATACTCGAGGAAGCCCTATCATCTTCGTAGCTGTGGCTTTATGGCTGTTGAGGAATGATAAAGGACTGGTTGCCCCTGAACCTGATTTCTATCTGGATGGAGCTTTATGACTGTCTCTCTGTGATTCGTGTGGCTCAACCATTGAAGCTTGATGGCGATGTCATGTTCCGCGTTGGCATTTTTGGGCTTTCAGACTGCGCCGCTCATGCGTGGCACTGGCTTCCTGTCTTTCTTTGCTCATGGGAAAGAGATGAATTGTCATCCTATCGGCATCAAGGGTTTCTGGGCATAGGCAGGCTGGAACAAGGTGCCAATATATCAAATTGCGGTTCTCGTCGGTGGTATCGAGTTATCAACTGCGTCTATTGTAGTATACATACTTTAGGCGCTGCGATGAAGTGAAGGGCCGGAGAGATACCGAATGGGGTAGGCACAGGCTTGGCTTTCCTCCCACTCGTGACGTTCCTGGTATAGTCTGTCGAATCAAGGGCTCGTCCTACTCTCAGAAAGATATGTTCAGCCAGTGCAGGCACTGATCTAGCGCGTTCGGAGCCCATGACATGCGAAGCCATACTTAAGACCGAGGACGATAGCGTCTGTCTCGGAGATGGAGCCAGCAGTGAATCTGTCAATGATGACTCTGGTAATAGCAATCAAAGCCCTGGTCCCTACAGTGTTCGACCGAGCTCCTGGGTATGGCGAACAAATAGGGCCACGGCACGAGGTAATGGCGACAAATATTTGCCACACCAACCTATCGAATCAGCGAGAGAGACATGCCAAGCGACTGCCGATGGCATCCTGTGACCGAAAAGAACCATTCCTCGCCTGAATTTCTCGCAAGAATCACGGCATAGCGTGTCACTTGATACATCAAGCAAGCGCACAGGTGTCTAGACGAATCAAGGCGGGGCCCATGGTCGATGGTGACACTCATGCTGTCCTGGAACTATCGATCCACAGGATACATCCCGAGGACATGGTCAAATGATACAAAGACTTTCGTATTCAAGATTTAGAGTGATTAACTTGGGTCATTCAATGGGGTCTGGTTCTTCTACGAATCCTCAACGCGTTCTTCTTCCTCGCAGGGCGTCAAAGTCTTGACATTCGGCACCGGTAATTGTGATTCGGCCATAACCAGCATCAACTTCTTGTGAAATAAAGACTCCGGCCCACCAATGAGCAAAAGTGCTTTCTGAAGAGAATGCAGTACATCTCTGGCCCCCAGAAGCATACTATTGCATCCGGGCTGTAGGGAGCTAGACAACCACGTGTTACAAGCTAGGATGTCGATGAGAGCATCGGCAATACGGAATACTTTCAGCTCCTACAGGAAAGAAAAAAAGGGGCAAAATGTCAGCGTCGGCGCGGCCAGAACCTCGGTAGTGTGATACTTACTAGGCCATATCCGTGGGTCCGAATGGCCTGCTGGGAAACAGACCCGAGCAGGCGCATGGCCTCGTGGGCAACCTTGGCAGGCTTCAGCATGGAGAGCATTGCATCATCCATGCGGCTAGACATCTGGTAGTGGCTCAGAGCAAACTGCCACCAGAGTATGTGGATCCAGTTCCCCGTCATCAGCACGTTCACTCGCTGGGTCTCTGGGAGGTTGGGGGCCAGGGTCGAGAAGTCCTGCTTGGCCATGGCCGAAAGGGCGCTGTAGAGATTGTCGGCTTTACTGGAGCCGGGTGTGACACCCCCTCTGTCTGCCGCCATGACGATGTTATCGTCGAGTAGAGTGAAGAGTTGAGCGAGGAGTTGGAAGGAAGCGTCCACTTCGCCGGCTCCTTGTATGTGAAATCCGGAGAGCGGGAAAGTCTGGATTGGCTTGAGGCATGGTGGGAAACAGTTCTGCACGCAGAATGTCCTGTTTCTTCTCTGTCAGCAATCCGACCCTCCATAGAGGAGGCTTATCGACTGAACCGTCGCCAGTATGAAAGGGGAGGAACTCACCTCTCAGTTACAAACACCAACCAGAAGATCCGCAATAGCAATTCTCTTTGTTCGTCTGCGAGGCTGACTAGGATCTCTGGACGGTGTAGGCTTTGCAAATGCAATTGAGCAATTGCCTCATGTAAGTATACCGTGGCTAGCCTGATGCGTTCTGTGTTGGCGAAGTAGATGTGTAGAAAGAACGCAGTCAGTAAAGAGTCTGTCGTGTCTTCCTTGTAGTAAGTGCTTTGATGATGCTGATTGCTCAGATTATGCGAGAGTTGAGCATGATGTGCAAAGCTTTCCGCAATGCTGTTGTCATCTGAGACCAAGTTATGCTGCTTGGAAAGCCGCAATTGAGATAGTCGTAGCTGAGCAATTACCGTAGCACAGATGGCTCCAGATAATGCCCATGCATCGTGATCATCCAGCGAACCACTGATCCGGGACTTTAGGGATTCCACGTTGACGACGGGCCAAACACATGTTAGATGGTCTCGAAACTTGTCCAGGTATTCGATGTAAACCTCCAAAGGGTTCTTCTGGGCAGTACTCTCGTTCTCCACACCGGGAGTTGACGGCGATCTGGGGCTTTGCATTGGTCCACGAGCCGGAAGAGGGAGACCTGATCGATTCTGCCGAATCTGCTCCTGGTAGTTTACCACCTTGTGAGTGGTACTCAATCGAGGCCCCTTCGGTCCTCTCTTTCGTGGAACCCGAAGAAACGTGCATTCGACTGATCTTTTTCGGCATTCGTTGCAGGGTGGGCTGCTTCCTTGTAAGTGGCATCGTACTCGCCGAAGCGAGCATCCATCGCAGGGATAGTTCGTACGCTTCTTGCCTTTCTCCATATTCCGGTTTCAAAGGCGATGGTTACATGAGATGTCGGAAAAGTGAATTATGAAAATAGCCATATCTGGTTTCAAGCCTGGAAGACTGCAGTTGTCTTTCCTAAATACCATTTCAGGCGAATAAATCAAGCGACTGATTCTTGTGGGGGGTATGGATACCCGGACGCGGATTCCCTTTTTCAACCCATCGGCTCCGGGGCCCCTCCTTGTCAAGGTCATCGGATTTCCATGGGTAGCAAAAAATTCCACGAGAATTTAACCGGGCATCAGAGTCTCGGCCTTGTCGCTTGAACTTTTCGCTTGAAATATCCCGGGACCAACCCGCATTATCCACATGGAACCAACACTACGGCCCTTGACGGCTAGGTTGTCCGAGACCCGAGTCAACCACCACCTGATTGCCACGAGAAAAGTTGCAAGTCAGTGAAGTTCTCCAAGACTGCGTACGATCAAGAACCACCGATGCGGGTTGCACGTCGGACGATGTTGGCGCAAGCAAAATGTGTCTGGGAAAAGGCGGGTTGATGATTTTCTTCACGGAGGTCAACCCGCGCGAGCAAGAGGCATCAAGATAAATAGTTCTTCATGGTCCCGAATTCGGAAACGTGTTCCCCAGATTTCCCCGGACTTTACTACAACCATCTCCATCTTTCCCTGTCATCTTATCAGCTGTCTAGAGTCTGTGCTACCAATGGCGACCACCCCGGCCAATGTCGAGACTGCAAATGCACTCACAGGTCCGCGTGCTGCAGAAAAGCACGGCAAACATGAGCCGGTACTTTTGGATCATGTAGCCCACGATGCTCAAGCGGCGACGGAGGGCCAGAAGAACATGTCGGTCATGGAGTCCTTCCGGGCGTATCCCAAGTCTGTGGCATTCTCAATGGTCCTTTCTCTCTGCGTTGTCATGGAGGCATACGACACCTCCCTAATTGGCAACTTCTACGGCTTGCCGCAGTTCCGTCGAAGATTCGGAGTGCGGTTGGAGAACGGCGACTATCAACTTACATCAACATGGCAGTCGGGCTTGCAAAACGCTACTCAAGTTGGTCAAATGATTGGGCTCTTCGTCGGTGGCATGGTCGCGGAACGCTACGGATACAAGAAGACTTTCCTCGGTGCCCTAGTACTTAACATCGTCTTCATCTTCCTCTTCTTCTTTGCGCAGAATATCGGCTACCTTCTCGCAGGAGGTCTGCTTTGTGGCCTCCCCTGGGGTGCCTTCCAAGCTTTGACGACAACCTACGCCGCCGATGTCACGCCCATGGCCCTTCGACCGATCATGACGACTTATACAAACATGTGCTGGGTCATTGGGCAATTCATCGGTACTGGTGTCCTGCGAGGACTCCTTTCTCGCCCCGACGACTGGGCTTGGCGTATTCCCTACGCCATCCAATGGGTGTTCCCCTTGCCCATCATGGTTGGCGTTATGCTCGCACCCGAGAGCCCGACTTGGCTGGTTCGTAAAGGCCGTCTGACCGACGCTCGCAATGCTCTGCGGCGACTAGCGAGTTCCTCGACAACAGATGCTGAACTCGACGTCAGCATCTCCATGATCGCCCATACAAACGAGATGGAGAGACTGAACTCGGAGGGAACCTCATACATCGACTGCTTTCGCGGCACCAACCTTCGCAGAACAATGATTGCCTGCTTCGTGTGGGTGGGACAAGTTGCTTGTGGCGTTTGGTTTGGCAGCAACGTCATCTACTTCCTTCAACAAGCTGGCTTTGACTCGGACAACTCATTCAGCTTTGGTCTCGGAACTAATGCCATGGCTATCGTCGGCACCTTTCTCTCTTGGTTCCTTCTCCCCCATGTCGGACGTCGAACACTATATGTCGTTGGTCTTTGCATCATGTTCACCGTACTAGTGACCGTCGGCGGTATGGGCATTCCGGCTCCCCGTCCGGATCTAGGCTGGGCATCGGGAGCCTTGTTGATGGTCTTCGTCATCACGTACGACATGACCGTGGGACCAACTTGCTACTGTTTAGTCGCAGAAATTCCTTCCACCCGACTCCGAATCAAGACAGTTGCTATTGCCCGCAATGCCTATCTTCTGGCTAGCATCGGCGCCAACTTCTTGAACCCGCCTATCATCAACCCCAGCGCCTGGAACTTGAGAGGAAAGGGAGGATTCATCTGGGCAGGAATTTGCTTCTGCGAACTGGTTTGGGCGTACTTCTGTCTTCCCGAACCGAAGGGACGCTCCCCAGCTGAGCTTGAGATGCTGTTCGAGAACCGCGTGAGTGCACGCCAGTTTGCACAGGCTAAGGTGGAAGTATTTGCAGACAATGTGGGGAGAGATGAAAAGCACGATGGACCGATGGCGGTCAACGTTGAGGGTCGGTGAGTAGGGAGAGTAACTAGGGAGAGTCGCTGTCAAATACAGCATCATGAGCTTGACCGAACCGAGAAAGTATACGAATACCTTCTTCAATATTCTGCCAATGAGACCTTTGGGTAAATGATCTTCTGTGTTAATGAATGCAACGAGACACTTGGCAAGTCACTATTGATGGTGATCGGAGGTGTAGATAGACACGGCAGCGATGTCTTCAAGATCGGTTAGGCAGAACAAAAACCCAGCACAGGCATGATGAAAGTCACATCCATTCATTCGTATTTACAATCTAGTAGTCGTTTACAGAAGTGACTTCCAACGACTCAAGCAATTCCTGCGGCCGCGAAGTACAATTGAAGTGTAATACGAAGCAGTATCCGTTAATAATCAAGCTGATGTGACAACCCCAAACTCCCCGGCTCATGGTTCCACGAAACAAGCAGAGATCTCAGACCTTGTTACCAAACCAAAACTCCGACCCAATATCTCCGTAGGGTATCATTACCTAGAACTCCTTTGACGATAGACGATGTCACGACTGCTCGTACGCGAAGAGACACGGGCTCGACAGCTTAGAAGAGTGTGGCCCACGCCTATACATGCAGTGGGGTAATCTGCGACTTCCACTTCTTGCCTTGAGGCCGGCGCCCAATACGCGCGACCTCTCTCTCCGACAGCCAACGCTCCTCGCGCTGTAGTTGCTGCTGTCGTTGCAAGCTGGGGCTGGGGCTAGGACTTTCCGAGCCGCTGGTGCTCTTGGGAGTCATCAGCCTCGTCCTCTTTGCAACACGAGGTTTATCCTCGTGTTCCCCAGCCCCTTCGCGTTTTCTCTTGGTAGAGAGGAGAGACTTTGGATCGGCATCCTTGGGCGGGGATGGATTCTTGGTCGAATGCTTGGCCGGCGCCTCCAGAGGGTGAGAAGAAGCGGGCTTGTTGTTCTTTGAGTCATTCTTGGTCGGTGCCACTCTGGATTGCTCTGGCATCAAGAAAAGAACATCTGGCATGTGCTTCTCGATATCCTCAAACCAGTGAGAGCACAGTTTCTTGAGAATTGACTTGAAACCCCGCTCGCTGAGGTAGGAATGGACATTGTCTAAGTCGGGATAGTACTCTTCGAGGAGGTCCTGGCGCATCTGGCGCGGGATCTGGCGCCAGACAGAATCTTGAGACCGAACAAACTTCGAATAGAAGAACTCGAATACACGAGAGTGGGCGGCACCGGGAAAGTACTCCTTGCTTCCAGCCTCGGTCTTCTTGCCAATTCTAGCTGCAAGGCAGATGATGGCCAGACTTCTTTCATTGAGCATGGTATATGAAAGCTGATAGGAGGACATCTTGAGTGGTGAAGAGATGGGTTTGTGTTGTGAGAAGAGGAAGAGTGTTGTGTGAGAGAAGTGGTTGTATGAGGCGTAGACGAGTATGGTATGTACAAGAAGAGACTTTGCAGAACGTAGAAAAGTGTATGAAATGAACAAGAGTGTGGTGGATGCTGGGCGAAGAGAATGAGAATCCATGGGGGATGGAAGGCGGTTTATATTAGTCTAGATGAACAATTAGCAGAGTACCGTGTTGGTCCATGGCATCTACCTTGGTTCACTTGACGGCAAATATTCGACCTGGATGTCGGAGTGAGCAAGTTAGACCACGATGCCTCCTCGGCAGAGTCTGCGATATTGAGCAGATCATTGGCTGACCGGGAACCTTAGTTGGTTGAGTTTGAGACTTTAGGGGTTCACTGGCTATGTAAAGTCTGTAGATATGCCAAACAGGTATGATAGCTACGTCGAGGAAGACTCTAGTCCGGGATTTCGTCTTGAAACTGTATCTCCGAAATCGTTCTGACTATTCTCAGCCGCGATGGTGTCCACGAGGCTCAGTCGACCCGGGACTCAAGGTTTACGCCACCAAGCGTCGTGCCGTACCGTTACGACCTTACCCAAACGTTTGGTCAGGCATCCAGGAACGAATATCTTGGCCTAGGAAGACGGCATGTGCGGGCCAATAATACTGCTAAGCGTATCATACTACACTTCAAGTAAGACTGAGAAAGTCTTCAACTGGAGTACATTGAAGCATGCAGATTCGATCTGAGAAATCGTAGGGTATGAATAGCGGGTAGCATCTGCTGTGATATAAATTAATTGTTTCATCATCTACAGATCTCTAATTGTTTGGTCTGTGACTTTGCTGGGGAAGGGGGCTTATAGCCTTCGAGTTCAGGGTAACGGATCAGTGGATTAAGCTTAAATGCCTTCTCTTATTGCCTCATTCGAGAACTCCTGGGCTTAGCTTTCCGACGACCAAGGTACCTGGGGTCTGACCTGAATTTGACCGAACAGATGTCAACATATCTGGGCGGACTAGACGAGGATGGCCTGGGTCACCCAGGCATCATGGTACATACACAGTGGATTACCCAAGATCCTAACGTGTTCTATATGAATTGGCTGGTAAAGATGCGGTGATTGAATTGCCATGCGAGTTGAAAAAAAAAAGCCATGCAGATAGTAATCCGAAAGATTCCTGTCTCAATGGGGTGACCGGCGTCTCCATCCACTCCTGTCTGAAACACCTCTTCCATGTGGACTACAAGATCGAAGTGAAAGGTCATCGAAAGAGTATCCTGCCTTTGGAAAAAGGAACGCCGTGCCAATCTACAACTTGTCAAGCTCAGTGGTGTTGACAACCATGTACTCGCAATGGCTTTCCGATGTCAAGCTAAGTTTTTGCCCATTAGGCTGGCTCTGAGAACTGTGGCTTCGATGAAACGTCTGTCTTTCGCAAGATGTATTGGGTGCAAGTTGCTCTCATTTTCTGGCTTCAGCAGCGAAGACCGAGCCGTGTGAGTGTGTCTCTCAAGCCATCTGTGCTAGTTGATCTCTTGCTGCATTAATGTGGAAGCCACAGAGAAGGAAGACGGCGATGATGAATTAAGATTTCAGTGCGGAGAGCGGTAGTGCGAGATAATAGGTTATATAGAGCAATTTAGACTCAAGAAGCCGAAGGCTCTGTCCTGGATGTCATCCGAGCTGTGGGGGCTAGCGGACTTAGACGCGGCCTTTAGCACCGGCTGACACCCCTGCACACGGAGCCGAACGTCATAACATCCAGTACGATGACTCGCTAGTTTCAAAATTGAAGCCGTAGAGGCAGAATAAGTCAAATAATTCACGAATACAGCATTCGGATTTATCTGTTATGGCCAGCAAATTTGCGGTTTGCTTACTTTCCTAAAGAAAATTACCGGGCTAAAGCTGTAGGCCATGGCTCTGCTTTACGAGAACGATTGATGATGACCCTACACAAGAACTTATATAAAGTCACCGATTCTTTCCTTCAATGTCTATCAAATGATGTATCACTTTCAATTCTACAAAGCTATCCTCTTACTACTCGCTGTCCCTACACACCCACCATCGTCACTCCAGTTCCATACCAAGATGGTCAAGACTCTCCCCTTTGGCGGCATCCGCGTCCCAGTACCGGGGTTCGGTGCAATGGGCATAACGTCGGCCATGGGCACTAGGCTCTCGGCTGAGCAGGCGGAGCCTGTGCTTCTAAAAGCAATCGAGCTGGGCTGTACCTTTTGGGACACTGCTGTAAGCCCTGTGCCGCACGTAGCAAGTCTCTTTTCATGACGTTCCCTTACATGAAATCAGGTTGCGTACGACGCAGGTCTTAACGAGAAGATCCTCGGGGATTTCATCCGCAAGCACAACGTTCGGGATAAGGTCTTTGGTAAGGTCAAGTTCACTTATGGCATCGTGTGATAATCTAGTATTGACCTTATATGTCAAGTTGCCTCCAAGTGTGGCTTTGATGTCTTCAACGACCGCAGTGTCACCAACTCGAGATCCCATATCCGGTCTTACATCAATGGTACCATCGAAAGACTAGGCTTCGCACCAGACCTGTACTACCTGCACAGAATCGATCCGAGTATGATATCCTCTCTAGCCTGTTTCTACTCATCTAACAAAGGCTATAGAGACACCTCTGTCCGAGTCCATCGCTGCTCTTGACGAGATTCGGAAGGAGGGGAAGACCAAGTACATTGGCCTGTCAGAGTGCTCTGCCAAAACCCTGCGCGAGGCTAACTCGAGTATGTCCCATCCGCCACAACGACTTCAGCTTCATCTTTCATGCAATTAAAAACTGACGTTTGAAAAGTCGCAAAGGTCGATGCGGTCCAAGCGGAGTATTCTGCCTTTGAGACCCTCCATGAGGAGAGCGGCCTAATTCAAACGGCCAAGGAATTGGATGTTGCCTTTGTAGCGTTCAGCCCGTTGGGCCACGGCTGGTTGGTCGACTACTTCGACTATCAGAGCCCCGACGACTTCGTGCCCGATGACTTCCGTCGAACTGGTATGTAGTCACAGGCACTCGAATGCCTTCCTTCTCTTTCCCCGGTGAGCACATTTTCTGACCTGCATCACAGTCCCCAAGTTCCAAGGAGAGAGCTTTTATAAGAACAAGGCCATCGTGGACGAGATGAAGAAGATCGCTACCGAAAAGGGCTGCTCTCTTGCTCAGCTTGCCCTGGCCTGGGTGGCTGCCCAAGGTCTCATCACCATCCCGGGTACTACCAAGCCGAAGAGGCTGGAGGAGAATTGGGCCTCCCGGGATGTGGAGTTGTCGGAGAGCGAGGTTCTTGCCATCAGGAAGCTGGTGGAAGCCAACAAGCCTGAGGGCAAGAGATTCTCAGCAATGCATGAGGCCGCAGTCGGCCACTAGTATGGACCGTCTGGATCGTGGGCTGATGCTTCTAGCGCTAGCTGTAGATCGCCTGGAACTCAAGCTCGAGAGTAGAGATGCATACATAAATCGGTTGTAATCATCACATTGTCACTCCCGCCTTCCTGAAAAGCTTTCGCTCATCCTGCCACACTCTCGGAGGAAAATTACGGAGCTGTTCCGGCATCTTCACACGAGAGCTCCGGACGGCGATCGGTGGTTGGCGGGGTTATCGGACCCACAGTAAGCAGGTCAACCGGACCAGCTCCCTACACCATGCCCCGCAAAACCGCGCTAAGCTCTGAAGCCAAGTACCTCAGTATCCGGACGCAAAAGTTTGCCATGTGAATGCTGCATACGTTGCGGGAAGCAACTTGTATTCAATGCTGGTCTACGATAGAGCGAACTCAACTTGAATGCTTCTCCCGCCTTTACTGCGCCAGTTTGCTGTGTAGGGCACGGCGATACAAGTTGTCTCGGCTGGCGGCCTACAGGGCGTACCAAGGCCACGGTGGCCGTTGATTGCAAAGGAATGTTGGAAGCCATTGAAAAAGTGCTTCGCGCAGCTCGCCGTTTCTCCCTAGTGAGACAGGGTGTCAACGCCAGGGGTGGAAATCTATTTCGTTCAGCACACGCGTCCAGCCACGTGTTCACGAGAGTCGCTGATAAGATATCATCTCGAGGCGGAAAAATGGATATCGCGATGTGAAACAGACAGGTCGATAACAAGACAAGAAATTGTGGATTGGATTGATCAAATAGACTTTGGCGACTTGAGTCAAGACCGGCGAAGACGGGCAGTAATGTCGGCACCTGCGGAGCTCCATGCTACGATTTTAGCGGCGGAAATCAAACATGATGATGTCCCGATGATGCCCAAAATTGAAGAACGAAAAGCACGACAGCATCTCGGCGGACGGATACATGATACATGTGAAGGCCCAGATGGAGAGCTCTCAGCATGTAAGGTACGGGGCAACATCGTATTATTTACAGAAGATGCCTATTCAGGGTCCACGAGCCGGGGGGAGAAGGTCCCTCCCTCCCTTCCATCCACCGGGCTCATTGTGTCGTGCTTCAAGGTGGAGCCCAAGCCTCATGGCGCCACAAGAGCTCAGCAGGCGCACCTGGCCCGTGCACCACAGCTGGGGCGGTGCAATTTCCAGGCTGCGAGAAATTCCATTTACTGGCAGAAGGGGCCAAAACTTAGCCAACCAAGCAGGCCTTCGAGGAGATACAAGCAAAGGGCACACGACAGAAGCGTCAGATTTCTCCTTTGACACATTGCTTCAATCAACAGCTTGCTTCCATCGGCAGGATTGTATTGATTCTCGCCATCTCTAGCCACCATCACAAAAGGGTGTCCCCAAACTCCTGACACATAACCCACAAGGCCCATCTCAGCCTGCGCAGCAGCTGTCAGCTCCCTGGCCCGATCGCCGAGATAGGGAGAGAAAGAAAGCGCCTCGACATCACGACCGAGCGCCCGCAGCCTTACGACCTGCAAGTAACTTTCCAACACCTTGCTGGCACGTCCTTCATCGCCTTGCTATCCGGTGACGACCTGCGCGAACTGCGACGAGTGTTTAGCGTCTCATCTGCGACCATTGCTTGACCGGGCCCGAATCTCAGGATCATCCCCGAGCCAGCCCTACCTCCCTTTCCCTTTGACGACATACCCACGACACCATCTCGACATCAGACACAATGTCAGCAGCGGCAGGAGGTCTTACCCGACGCCGTGGAGGCGGAGGTGCCGCGGCCGGCGATGGTGAGGCCAGCAATGGCGCCAGCCGGACCAACTCAACGCCCAACATCAAGGATAGCGCCCCCGAGACGAGCTACGAGAGCGGCGAGAACGGCCACAAGATCGCCTTCGACCCCCGCGACATCAGCGAGAGCGCCGAGCGCAGCAAACAACCCAAGCTGACGTTGATGGAGGAGGTTCTGCTCCTCGGTCTCAAGGACAAGCAGGTATGCCGACGACGAGCGCTGCGCACCGATTTCCACACATGAAGCCAGGTCGCTAATTGACTTTTTACACGGTGCAGGGTTACCTGTCATTCTGGAACGACAACATCTCATACGCTCTGAGAGGATGCATCGTCATCGAACTCGCATTCCGCGGTCGCATCAGCATGCAGAAGGATGCCTCGAGAAGACGTTTCCCCCTCGCGGATCGCGTCATTGAGGTTATCGACGACACCCTGACAGGCGAGGTCCTGCTCGATGAGGCATTGAAGATGATGAAGCAGAGCGAGAAGATGAGTGTCAGCTCTTGGATCGATCTGATGAGCGGTAAAGCTACCCCCCTTTCCCCTCCCTAAAATGGATTGGAGCACTGCGCTGTCCACTTCGCCCTTGGAAAGCACTCTGGCTGACGGATGTGGGCCACCTACAGGAGAGACCTGGAATCTGATGAAGATCGGATACCAATTAAAGCAGGTTCGCGAGCGCCTGGCCAAGGGTCTAGTCGATAAGGGCATCCTCCGCACCGAGAAGCGCAACTTCCTGCTGTTCGATATGGCGACCCACCCCGTCGCCGACGGAGGTGCTAAGGAGGAGATTCGCCGCCGCGTCCGCAACGTTTTGACCCAGCGTACTGTCGTCCTCCCCGCATCCCAATTCCTGCCCGAGAACCTCGAATTCCGTTACGTCCGTACTCTTGCCATGGTGTGCGCCGCCTACGCTGCCAACGTGCTCGAGAACGCCCTGAGCACCCTCGGCCACGAGGCCCGCGAGCGCGCCTTTGCCCAGACAGACGAGCTTCTCGCCGACTACAGCCAATGGCCTTTTGGAAAGAAGGCTACCGGCAACGGTATCGGTGCCAACCTGCCTCAAGTCATCGCAGACGTATGTTGAACAGAATTTCCCCATACGGCTTAATAGCCTGGATTTAACACTTTTGCAGGAAATCAGCAAGGGCAAGGATAAGGAGCTGCAACTCGAAGTTGTGGCTGCCTGTCTTAGTGTCTTCACCCGTCTTGATTCCCTCTTGTAAACCTAATCGACCTCGACATTCTCGAAACCGATCATTCCGCTGCCTCGACTTTGTACAGGGCAGAGAGCACTGAGCGAGTTTCGGGAACACGACTCCCCCATTTCTCAATCCCATTCACAACCTAGACACATCGAAACGCCCCAGCATTGAGCTCTCCCGACCTTCACCAAATTCGAACCCTCACGAGAAATGATAAAATAAAGCAACAGGGGAAAGCGACTTTCTTATGCTCCCCATCAAACCAAAAAATGTGCAGCATGTAAGGTGGCCGTGGGGGAGCAGGATATTGGGTTCGCAAACTTGGGGGCAAAATATCATGAGAGGGCGCTATACCCTTCTTTTTGCCTCATGGGAGAGAAAACGGTTTCCAGCAAGGGAAAAAAATGAAGGATGATGGGACGGCGAAAAATACACACGCGTGTAGTTGGTTGGGTTTCAACTACTTTTTTTTTTTACCGTAAGCGATCGTTTTAATGCAGAACACACTCAGTCCACGTCCCGAGAAACGAGAGCGAAGAGGGAAAATGAGTGTGAGATATCAGTTTGAAAGATTTGCATGGGCTTGTTCTACCGTCTCCTTGCCTTGCGTTGTTGTCTTAGCTGAGATGTGCAAGATATGGTCATATATCATATATCCGGCCGGCGTTGATGAGAGCTTGAGTCTGAAGTCTTCCTTCCCTACGAGTCATACCAACCTCGTTACGATAGCCTCGGAAACACTGACTAACCTCTGCACTGATATACAGTAGTGGAAGTCCACGAAGCGATGAAAACAACCGTGACATGGCTAGAACGATTGAAATATGTATTCATGGGTTCCCTCCTACGCCGCCGTCCACCTTTTTTTGTGCAGAAGAAAAAAGACAAAACAATGTACAGTAGTTCTCTTTTTGTTCCCAGAAACGCCGTTTTCCATCCATAGTGATGATGCAAAAAAAACCGCTCGTCGGTTTTCCTCGGACACACACAACTTGTGTCCTGCCTCCACTGCTCCGGGGGGGATATCGATTAATCTCCTGTATCGCCAACCTCCTCACGGCCTCAAACCTCATTCCTCACGATAGCTCTCTGCTCAAGCCCCCACGCTTATTTCTTCTTCTTACCGCCGCCAAAGCTCCCCTCAAACCCAGGACGCGCCTTGGTCTTCTTCGCCCCACCGCCGCCGACCTTCTTCCCGCTCTTGCGACCGAGCTTGTGCGCCAGCTTATCATCCTTGCGCTTCTTCAGGTTATCCTCGCGCTTCTTCTGCTTCTCGCGAATCGACTTGGCCACCCCGTCGCTGCGCTCCTTCCACGCCTTTTCGCTCTTCTTCTTGGTCTGCTCCTTGCGCTTGACCGCCCTCTTGAGAGCCTGCTCGTCGTCCCGCACGCGCTCGCCCTCGGCGCGTTTCCGGGCGACGAGCCACTGCTCCTTTTCGGCAATGTCGGCCTGCTTCTCCTTGTCGAGGGCCGCGAGGCGCTTCTTCTGGTTCTGGATCTTGATGAGCGCCGTCTTGGGGTCCGAGGGCCCGCGCTTCTTGTGCGTGTTGAGCGCGTGGGAGAGGTCGTGCGAGAGCTTCGTTCCGTCGTCGAAGGCGACGCGGCCGAAGGCAAAGTTGGCGGGCTCGTCGCCGTCGTCGCCGCCGAGGCCGACGCGAGGCGACATGACGCTGGGGGAGTTTGACGCGAGCGTCTCCTCGCGCCGGGCTTCCTCCTCGAGCTTGGCCTTTGTGCGGAGCTCCTTCTTGTGCTCCTTGCGCTGGGCCTGCTTGAAGCGGCGCGCCTCGATGAGCTCCTGGCGCGTGCGGATCGGTTTTCCGTCGGGGCCGTCGGCTTTG
The DNA here is from genome assembly GCF_030869225.1 of Colletotrichum abscissum. Lineage (NCBI taxonomy): Eukaryota > Fungi > Ascomycota > Sordariomycetes > Glomerellales > Glomerellaceae > Colletotrichum > Colletotrichum abscissum. The sequence continues at coordinate 502,939 of NW_026849988.1, read as the reverse complement.
CGGGCGGCGCGGAGGGCTTCTATGCGGGCTGCGAGGCGGGCGCGGAGGGCGGAGGTGTCGGCGGGGAGTTTGATGTGCTTTGGCTTCTCGGAGGGCGGGACGGTGGAGCTCGTCGAGGTTGTCGTGCTCGCGGTGGCGGCCGCCGCGGTGTCAAAGGTTGGCGAGGCCGGTGTCGAGGCGCCGCTGGACTCTGTGGCCTTTTGTTGTTGGGCGAGGCCAGAGAGGTCGAGGGGGTTGAGGTCGGCGGATTTGGACTTGGACTTTGTCGCGGGTTCGGCCTCGTCGTCGGACTCGTCGACGGTTTCGTACTCCTCGTCCTCATCCTTTTCCGCGTCCCTGTCGTGGTCGTTGCTGACGGGCTTGGCATCCTTGGACTCGGCCTTCTTCTGTTGCTTCTTGTTGGATTCCTTCTTGGCAGCCGCCGGGGACTTTGCAGCCTTGGTGGCGGCGGGCTTGCTGGACTCCTTGACCTCGGGCACCTCAGCGTCAGCATCGGCAATGGCGGCGTCACCACCAGCAGCCTCCAGCTTAGCAGCCTTCTTCTCAGCCTTCTTCGCCTTCTTGGTCGCGCGCTTCTCCAGTTTGGCTTCCTTCTTCGCCATCCTCATGAGCTGGTTCTGCGACATCTCGGCAGGGTTGGCGTCATCAATCGTGTCGATCGGGAGGTCGGCCGTCTTCTGCTTCTTGTTATAGTCCTTGTTCATCCGCAGGCCCTGGCCGGGCAGCTCCCTCTGCACGCCCGGGATGGGCTCGTCGTCCTCCTTGTCCTCTTCCTCCTGCATCGCCTCCAGCTTGCGCTTGTTGCGCGCCGCCCGCTCGTCCATGACTTCCTTTGCGTTGCGGTTCAGCTCGCTGTCGGGGTCCAACTTGGCCGTCTTTGCGGCTTTGGCTTCGGCTTTCGTCTGCTTCGTCCGCTTCCATTGTTCCTGTTGCAAGAAAGAAGCGTGAGCAAAGTGCGCTCTTCAATAGAAGGTACTGTGGTGCTGTGTAGCCAAGGCACAAGCGATGGAGTAGGGGACGAGGCTGGCTTCCTTTCGGTCGCTTTGCGATTTTGCTTTGTAGGGCCATTGAAGGATGTAAGGTGCGGACTGGGGGCAAACATACAGAGTTGTCTTCTCCATAGTACATCTTTGCCGGAATGAGGGACAAGAGACCATCAAAGGCCTTTGAGTGCTCGCGCAGGCGATCCTACGAAGCATGTTAACATTGTGTCTTTTGTGGCGACCTCATAGGATCATCACCGCCGCCAGCAGCCTTTCTCTCTCTTCTTTATTTTTTTTTCTTCGACCGGTGGCGGGGCACGGGCAACACAACGAACCTGCAAAGTAGATTCCGCCATATTCCCTTTGTTCTGTTCCTTGGCCTGTAAGATTCTTATTGAAAGAAGCAAATGTTCTTCTATGTGTTGGCCGCAAAAGGGTGGGTTGGAGTGCTGCTGAGCCAAACGAAAATCAACGGCTAGGCGGGTGCAAGCAGACTCGGTGAACAGAGACAGAGCTTTGATACTGCGGCGGTTGCGGGCGGATTGGCTGCGAATTTTCGGGCAGTTCGAAATTTTTTGGGGTGTGGAGAAATCGCTTATGCGAAATCTTGGCGCTTTTCTGCCACCGAACTATCACCTGTTTTTGGGGGCGGTGAGCTCGATTTCCACCCCGCAATGACATAGCGCCCCGATATACGCATCTTAGCAAGTTGTCCGGCTTCAAACCTCAGGGTCCAAACTGCAGACCCCATCACCAAACTTCTGGCTGGGATTCGCTCATCTTGAAACATATGCTTATCTGACCACCAATGTTGTACTGCCCTAGAGTGCTGCACTGAGATACCGAAGTCAAGTTGTAACCACCAATGGCATTAATCACTGCTTTGATTGGTAGTAAGTCTTTCTAAGCATACATCTCTACTCCGGAATACCATAACACAATTCGCAAATCTATCACACGGCTTGGAAACTCCACCGCCACGAGTGGATAAGTGGAACCGCCCAACTGTAGACCCATTCCGTCCAATAATCAGTCCTACAAGCCCGAACGCCGCAATCCTGGGATTCCCATGCCGTCCCATGCCGTCTGAGAAGCAGTGCCGCCCAGCCTAATAATCATGTCACCCTCAGCAAAGTCAATGGCCAAGGAAAAGGCATTGACATCACAACGCCTGTTCCGATTGTTTTTTTGTTTCGGATAAGACAACCGCCTCTCGCTAGTCTTTCTCAAGTCGTAGCCGCAACAGTAGCCTACTTAAGGACTCTCTCATATCAATCCACTTTCGTATGTTCGTTTGTTGCGAGCCGTGTCTTCAAAGACACCATTCCTCTCGACGAGGATATATGCCGTGGTCATGTAGCATCCGTTGTGTCGTAGTAGAAGGGTGTCTAGGCGATTTACGCGCCTGCCATTCCAGCTGCAAAGGAGGGCGTCTGCGGCTGAAGTGAGTAGCCGTTTGTAGACTTGGCGCTCAGCTCAGCCTGTCGCTGGCGATCCGCCTTTTCGCGCTCGAGCTGCTCCTTTTCAGACTTGGTGATACGCGGTTTGCGAGTAAGAGAGCCGCCTCGGGATCCGCGACCACCTCGGGAGCCTGGTCCGCCTCCACGACCAGTGCCGCCCTCACCTCGAGTCGTACCGCCACGACCGCCAATACGACCGCCTCGACTTCCACGGCCACGCTTGGGCAGTCCGTCGGGTCTGAAATGTGTCAGTGAACTGTATGCAATATAGGAATGATAGTGAATGCAACATACCTTGTATCCGCAGGCTTCTCAACCTCTGGCACCAAAGGTCCAGAGTACACAAAGAAGCCATCCCGGCTAGCGGCCGCCTGCTGCTCCCACAGAAGCTCGGAATCGTCGACAAAGTCGTCATCCTTGTCGTACTCATCTTCTTTGAAGTTGCGCTTCTTCTTCTTCGGCTTCTCGGGAAGGTCGGCACCACTCGTCATACCGCCCATCTCCACGTTACTAGCTTCCTTGTCTGAATCCTCGGACATTTCGTCGCCAGATTCCTGGCCTGACGCCGTTTTCTCCAAGGCAGCCGAGGCAGCAGCAATGCGGGCCTTGCGATCTCGCTTCTCCGCCAGGCGAGGGTGCAGGGCATCCCAGCCATACTTCTCCTCAGCCATACGCATCACGTTGATGTAGATATTCGTGTCGCCGGGCTTGATAGGAATGTCCAGGACAATATCCGGGGCCTTGTACTCCTTGCCAGTCTCGGCTCTGCCGAAGTCCAGAATTGAACGATCTCCGAGTAGATCCCGAGAGTCGTCCAAAGCATTCAGCTTCGGTGAAGAGACACCAGACTTTTGTGGCTTTTGCTTTGGTGAATGTTTCTTGCTGGCGACAGAACCAGCAGTCGAAGCGGCGTCCTTCAGCTTCGCATCTGCCTTGATAGCTGGAACTGGCGGGGGAGCGAGGGCCTTCTTCGGCTCGGGTGCAGGTGGCTTTGAAATCGCTTGAGGGATTGATCTGGCAGGGTATGACGGAGATGCTGGCAAAGATGCATTCTCAGTTCGTGACTGAGCAGTCGAGGCAATGCGGAAGTTTTGTGCAGAAGGCGACGTGACACTCTGCGTGGGCGGATCTACCAAGCTCGCGATAGAGGGAGACGCGCTAGGTCGGTTGACAGTTTGTGTTGCGGGTCTTGGAGATGAGGCACTACCAAAGATGCCTCTGACCGGGTCGTAGCTTCCACGGATAGGATCGTAACCCTGACCGCTAGTACGCGTAGGGAGAACAGTATTTTGTGGTTTCGGCTCGGGCTCGGGGTCTGCGTTCAGAATGCTTTGCATTGAACGCGGCATCTCTTCTCGCTTGGGTGCCTTTTGCGCTGTGTGTTCGGGCTGAGCAGAACCAGGTCGGGAAGACGAGCTGATGCCGACGAGGTCTGTGATCTTGGTCTGTCGAGAGGGAGGAGGTGTGGAGGAAGATGCAGCTGCAGCGGCTAGGGACTTGGAATCTGAGCCTGCATCGGCATCCGCAGCTGGTGCCGACTTTCTCTTCCTTTGAATGGGCGGCGCATTGGGATCACGAGGCTTTCGAGGTCGGCGCACCTTGGGCGGCTCGTCGGGATTCTTAGGCTTGACGGTAGAGCCAGGTTTGCGACCGGGCTTCTTTCGTGGCAAGCCAGCAGCGGTAAGGCGGACTTCCGGTTGAGGCGGCTGGTCTCCTGCGGCGACACCGAAGCGAGGTTGGGAGGGATCTACTATGATCTCGTCCATATCCATATCGTTGTTGTTTGGCCGACCGATTATTGGCGAGCCTGGGTCTGAAATAGAGCCGGAAGGTGGTGATGAAAGTGCAGGTGAAGAGCTGTCGCGCATAGCTGGCTCTCCTCCACCACCAAAGTAACACCACACCGAAAAGAGGTCTTCGAAGGTTAATTCGACAGACACCTGCACCGGGAAAAAAGGTACTGAGGTTGAAAAATGTTCAAGGCAGTGTTTGATACCGTGGGGCTACTGTGAAGAACAGCAGGTATAGTGCATCGAACTATTCTTCGATTGCAGTCGCGTGGTGAATTGCTGTGAGAGGTTCGTCCTGAATGACCTCACTTTTTCCCTTCTGACAGGGAGGTGGGTTCGCGTTTTGGTACGTTGAGGTTGCGTAGCTCCGGATTGGCTGAAAGTAGGTTGGGGCCAGACGCGGAATTATGTAAGGTAGAGGGACTAGGTTGGCTAAGGCAGGAGACTGCTGCACCGATTGAGCAGTGGTCACCTGCGGTGTGGCCGTGCGGAGTTGGCAAAGGTGGGAACTCGTGAATAACCTCAATGATCGGTAGGCGTGTTTTTTGACGACAATTGGCACCTTTGATCGACAAAAAAGAGGTGTTGTGTAGAGAAAAGAGGAGTTTGGCGACCGTCAAAGAGTGCAGCTTGGTGAGCCGAACAAAACGGTGTTATTTTGAGGATGTCGACGATGGTGATTGATGTCGAGATTGATGGATTTGACGATTCTGCAGTCGAATTTGCAGCGTCGTGGTAGTTGCGAAGAGGAAAAAGGAGGAGGGGAATGGGAGGTCGAAAGAGGAGATGGGGATGGCTACGTTTTTGGGGGGAACAACAATTATTTTTTGGGCCGACATTTGGCTGCTGCGCAAGACGAGAAAAACGGGGCACCGAGCAGACGTGGATGGCCTCAGCAGGAGTGAATGGGAGGGAAATTTTATTATTAAAGCCGAATTAGAGATTCGGACTAGGCTGGGGGGCACATCGACGGGATCAGATGGCCTCAGGACCACGAGGAACGTGGACGGGGTGGGCAAGCACGGCAAGGAAAGAAGAACAGGACGCGGACGGGGCGGGTGAATGGATTATGGGGGGAATGGTAAAAGGATGGGAATGGACAGGATGGGATGGGGTGGGCGGTCAGTCACGGTCAAGCCAAGGTTAAAAGAGGGAAAAGGCATTAGGAAGAGAAGAACTGGGAATGATGGGAATGGGAGCGGGAGAAGGGAAATGGGAATGGCAACAACATGGAAAGAGTGGACTACCGTCCTGAGCGAGAGCCAAAGGGGGGGCGTGAGCGATGGGATGCCTTCGGCTGCACCTCACCTCAGCAAGTAATGGGAGTGGGGAGGCAGGAAAGGGAAGGGAAGGGGGGAAAACACCAAGATGACAAGAAGCGATGGCGCTTCGAGAACGGGCCGCCCAGGGAGGAAAGTACGAAAGGTCGAGACAGCCGGACCAGAGATGCAGAGAGATGTGTAAACCTCCAACGTGGGCCAGGCGCAGAAAGAAAAGATGGACGAACGGGATGACGGGATGGTATGGCAAGGAACCTCAGGTAAGGTAATATGAGAGACAGGCTGACTGACAATGGACGGGACGGGGTGGATGGGAATGGGAGCACGCCCACCCCCATCATTTACCCATCACCAGACAGGCAAGCATCATGAGAGAGCGAGAGCAACAACACACGTCGGCGGCTTTTTGGGGCTTTCTCCGCTTAACGATGGTGTCTCCTCTTCCTCAGCCAAGGCCAAGGACGGGATGTTGGACCACGGGCATGTCTCGCCAACAGCCGACAAGGGAAAATAAACACCACTATGGCAGACCAGGGTACAAGAGGAAGGTACGCCGCCCGGAACCAGATCACGCAGGGCAAAAAGCAGGGCGAGCGGCCAACCCGATGCGAGGAAGTCGGAGCCTTCAGCTCAGGTAACTTTGGGGAAAGGGCGAACCTGGAAGTCAACCCGCTATCAACAGCCAGCAAGAACCGTCACGGCCGATGAGACGGGATGGGGGATGGGGGATGAGAAGGGAAGTCTTGCCGCGGCAGGCACAATCTACCTAGTGTTGTAGGTTGTCTCCAGCAATAAGGTACTACAATTGTGTAGTGCGGCACCTCATGCGGCGTGTGTGTTTGTATCCGTACGGTACACCTTTTGGATGCAGTAACATGAATTGGGAAGACATGGAGGCAGCGCGGCGCTACGGGGATGCGAGGGGGTGCAGGTGGTCGATGGTACCTCATCCAGTCCAGTGCGTGCAGCCGCGCGAGGAGGGGAGCAGGAGCCGAGCCGTGGGGAAAGGAAGGAAAGAAGGGGTCGTGGAATTTCTCCCATGGGCGGCCATCGGCAAGCGAACAGGAAAGGGGGGGACCGCGTTGTGTGGTGCAGGTGCAAGGTGTAGGTGGTTGCAGCTTTTTTTCGGGGCTAAGAGATGTCGCCAAAAAAGAGAAACACGGGTCCGGGCGCAGGTACCGAGTACAAAGATGTGCCACCTCTTGTTGTCTTAACAGCCTTTTTTCCTTTTGTTCCCGCCAATCTGAGGAGCGGTGCAACGTTCAAATGTGGGTAAAGGTGGATCCTGCGCGTCTGACGTTGAACCACGTCCGGCTTCCATTTCCGCCCTAGCGTCCCAGATAACCGCGGCCGGCGCAAGGATCTTTGTGCAAACCACCCAGCACACCCACCCTGCTGAGCCCGACGCAGAGGTATCCGTACGCAGCACATAATACTTGGAGTAATGAAGGTAGGTACCTTGCCATGCTTACCTAATGAGCTTGGAGGGCAGGAGCCAAGAGGGAACTTGGAAAGTAGCCAAGGGGTGGGGCTGCGAAACGGAGAGATGATGGCCGGGGCACACCTCACCTCATGGTCCAGCCAGATCTCCTCCAGGCTTTCCCCCCACTGTTCAGGGGAGCGAACAACGGCGCAGGGCATCCTCTGTAGTCTGTACTATTTCGATCCCCCCTTCTGCATGTCTCGCTGATCATGGAGGAGGGACTGACTACAGGCCCATGAGCCTCATTGACTATTTCCAGGTATGGATGCAACAAGACATATTGATAGCTAATTTCATAGCCTTCCTATTTCCTCTTCATTGTCGACGTGCATTTCGCAGAACAAGCATTTCATTACAGCCAAAACCCTTTTTTCGGGGCAACACACAAATGCTGCTAGGTGGTGCGCTACGGACATGAAAGACATGTTGCAGATTCTGCAACACGCCACAAGCTCGAAAGAACGTGCATAATCCTTCCTTTTGTCACCCGAACATTCCTTCCCATCAGCGAGACATAAACGACAATTGTTTGTATTCTAAGCAGCATGGTTGGCGGAGAAAAGGAAGAAAACAGGGAGTTAAAAAAAGTGTACTACGTAGTACGCGAATTTTCCAGCCGAAATTCCTCTCGGAAGCTCTAACCTAATTGCATGCAACAATCTCTCGTCAAGAGAGACATGGCAACACCGACAAGGAAATAAATGTACGGATAGGTGTACTTGCAAATGTACGCATTTATCGCTGTGCACAATTGATCATGCATCTTCCAAATGAACTCTCAAACAAATCCAACGAGTTTCATCTATCCCACCAAGAAGCGGCACTGTGCCAATCAAACGGAAACAGAATGCTGTGGTATACAGCGTATCCGTACATACATACTGCACTGCACCCCCCGGCATGGTCGCCCGCCAGTCCGCCTCTCCGCCCATCCAAAGTTTTCTGGAATTTTGCGGACGATCGACGCTAATGCAAAACTTGATGTGGCTCAGTCCCGCTTGTCAGCCACAACTCTAAAACGGCGCATTCTCGGGATTTAGGACGAGTCGTCTCCCCCCCTCCCATGAGCCTCCATCTCTGGTAGCGTGGCCTGCAGCCAGCCGCCATCACCGTTGCGTTGCACGTCCTCCCTTAGTCGGGACAGCTGGAGTGATTATTGATTCCGAATTGAACCTATGCCATTCGCGACCGGAGTTGCACGCGCTCACAGAGAGCCCGAAATATCGATATGCGGCAATTTTCGACCCCCAAACGCATCTGACCCCTTGGCGCGGTGACCCTGGTTCCCCGTCGTACTCCCATCTGAAAATGAGCTTGTGTTCGGGGTGCCGCACGGGCAGTTCCGAAAAAGGCATGGAGCCTCTGACCAGGGGGCACTGGCCTGGGGGGCGTGCAATCTGATAAGGCAGAGCTACAGCCCGATAAGAAGAAAAGGTACGTCACTCTGGACTGCGACCAAAGGGAAAAAAATAATTGGTAAACCCACCCACCAACTGCTCCCGCCGAACCGCCAACATTCTCACAATCTTGCTCTCTTCCAAGTCCTTCTTTCCAACCCCCACAACGCAGTTATGGAGCCGATGATGCTAGTCGGAGATATTGTCGAAAAGGAGACGGCACCTGCGAAACCCGTTGTCTTTGACGACATCGACGCCGCCCCGACAGGCTTCCCCGCACACAAGAAGCGCGCAGCCCGCGTCTCGGCTTTCAAGCAGCAACGGCAAGGCAAGCCCACGACAGGTGCCCAAGCCGCGGCCGCGACCTCCTCGATCCAGCCAAAGTCCAGCGAAGATGTCGCCGCAGACTCACAAAAGTCTTTCGAGGCCGCCGAGCGACGGAGAATCGACCGCGAAAATAGGCAGAAGCTGGAGGATATGAGCCCAGAGGACATTGCACAGGAGAGGCAGGAACTGCTAAACTCTCTCGACCCGTCCCTTATCCAGCGCCTCCTCGGTAGGGCCAATATAGACGAGCAGCATGGCCCGAATCCCTTCGATCCGCCCGCGGACGAAACCAAGAGGGAGCCGCCGGCCCCGACACCAGAGATCAAGATCGAGGACACCTCTGCGCCGCCGAAACCCAAGCCAGCACCAAAGCCCGCTACGGCTCCGAAGTCCGTCTCATTCGCAGACGAAGAAGACGAGCCAACATCAAAGGCACCGCCAAAGCCCTCGCACACACACGAAGACAAGGCCCCCGCCGCCCCTCCAGCAGACCTCTTCCCCCTCAACGACCAGCCCGACAAGACGCACTTCCCTCAGGCGCCCGCCCTCCCCGACCTCGACCCCTCGCACCCCGACTTCCTCCAGACCCTCCACGAGAAATTCTTCCCCAACCTCCCCGCCGACCCGAGCAAGCTCGCCTGGATGGCGCCCATCCCGACGGCCGACTCCCCCGCCGACCGTGAATCCCCCTACTACCCGGGCCAGTCCTCCCTCCCCATCGCCGCCCTCCGCTTCGACTTCAAAGGCGGGCTGATCCCCCCTCGCCTGAGCAGGTCGATACCCACGTCAAAGGGGCTGCACCACCACGGCCAGGCGCCCGAGGCGGCGGGGTACACGATCGAGGAGTTGGCTATTTATGCGCGTAGCGCCGTGCCAGCGCAGAGGTGCGTCGCGTTCCAGACGCTGGGGCGGATTCTGTATAGGCTGGGTAAAGGCGAGTGGGGAAACGGCGAGGAGGATAGCTTGGGACGCGGCATCTGGAGCAGTGTGCAGGAGGGACGCGTGCTGGAGAGCTTGTCCGAGGCGGCGATTGTGGATGGTGGTCATAGGGGGAGTCGGGCGTATGCGACGGAGGCGCTGTGGTTATTTGAGAAGGGCGGGTGGAGGGAGCAGTGGTCTGGCAGATAGGGGCTGTCCTCACGATTTTCGAGAATGTTCCCCGTGACTAGGCACTCGCTCCGAAATGATACCAATTTTAAGCAAGATCTCGAGAGCTTACATGCTGTATCAAATCGAATCTGATGTTCGCCATGTAGCTCTTCCACCAACCAAGACTGCGAGGAAGTAGGTTTTGAATATCTGAGTAATGTCTCTTGGAAGGTCAATGGGAAGCTGCCGCCGGAGATCTCTCAACTCCCACAAGAAAATCATCATCAAAATCACTCAGCAAGCTGGCAATGAGTCAAGTCCTATCGTCGTCACATCTCGACATCACAGAACCCCTACAAGAAGAGACGAAAAGCAAATCAAGCTTCTAGCGAGTCAAGTCCCACACCTCAATAACCCCCTCGTTGACAGACTTTCTTATCGTGAACTACGGTAGAGGAGACTCCGCTCCAAGCTGAGCCGGCTCCGGCAAACCTTTACGATGCGTGTTCATAGCTAGCTACCATATGCGCAGAAGCTAGGCCACGCTTTGACCTATTCACGGGGCACGTGTATGGTGCGATCACTTGATGAGGTGAAGGGAGAGGAAGTCAAATTCCTCTATCGCATTACCTTAGCCTAGAGCCGTTTAAAGCTCCTGACTCATAGAGACACCTCGTTGTAGAGAATTCATGACATAAGATACGGAGCCGCGGGTGTACAGACGGCGGCGACGGGCACTTTCTGCATAATCTTCTTCGCAGCTGCTGCCCAATGTCTGTTGTCCCAGTAGGAAGTTGGGCTAGCATCATACCAGCAACTTGAAAAGCCCAACGAGAAAGGATAGAGGACATGACTCTCAACCCTTCATACCTCTGTCAGCCCATGTATGTCATCTTAACATGAATGTTCCTAGCTCTATCCAGAGAGCTCCTGGTCTTTAAGACATCATGGCCGAGAAGCTTTCGACCTACAAGACCCCTTCCTCCCCGCTACTCGACACGTGCTACGCCCATCCCCACGAGCTTATCTGCCCAAACTCCGCGCTTTCCACGAGTTGGTGTTGTGGACTCTCACACCGGAAAGCAGTCAAGAGTGGGCCGGCGTGAAGCTGTCGGCCGGATGCTTAGGTGATGCCACGCAGCCACAATGTGCTGATTCGGAGTTCGACGGCTGCCTTAGAAGCCAATTCTTGGGGAGCGATTCCGGCCTCGTCGTCTATAGTTCCAGATCGGACGTATATAGCGGAAAGCTTCTGCCACCCCACGCAGAGGAAACCTACCAGGCACCCTCTGCTGTTACGCCAACCTTTCGAGTACCTAGTGACGACTGACGCACTGCAGTTTGGCCGGAAGAGGTATAAGAAAAGCTTCATTTTCATCATTTGCTCCTAGTGGAGAGAGTTTGTGGCTGGCGGTACCAGAGTATGGCGAGAGTTACACGATCTCACAACTTGAAGGTGGCTGGCTTCATGATGACGAACGCTTCGTAGCTTCTTCGACGAATTCTTAGCACGGCTCCCGATTATCTGATCAGAGTCCTCGCTAGCTTATCCCAAAACATGTAGATGCCATGCAGCTGCTCAACGGCAGCTGTCGCTGTAAATCTCGGGCGGTTTGTCTTGGCACAGTTTCGACCCAGACTGCCGGGCTCTATCTACGATGCATCGCGCCCTGAGACGTCGTCCGGTCGAAAGATATCCCAACTCGAAAAAACGCGCAAGATGCCAGATCAAGGCGGGCGAGTCCATCTCACTGTGCATGGCTCAACCTAGGTTCACCTGTCAGCCAGCATGATATGTTGCCCGTCCACGCAGCTAAATGGTCCAACATTGCGAAAAAGACGTTTGACGACGGTGTTCCCGACCGAGAGAGGGTCCGTCCGTAGATAAAGTTTACCTCTGTTCCAGAACCTCTAAAGGTTGGGGTCGACGGGCCATTCATGGGTCTCAAGCATGAGACGAGACCTCTCCGCAGAGGATAAGGATTGGTCAATCCACTCGGTGTTGAAAGAGAGTTCTCTACCTCCCCTCCCTCTGGGAGTCGTTTCCAAACTGCGTCTAGAACTTCTGGCCGGAGGGTCCCTCCGACCGAGCCGAACGAGTTCTGGGCCGCGTTGGCTTACTCGCGTTCATCGCGGAGATGGTACCCCGTCCCTCTCCTGTGCTATCGTCAGTATTTCGAAACTCAATGCTGAGATGTCATGTCAAAGAGCACATACCCCCCTCTCCGAGCCTCCCTCCCCTGCGGCACGTGTTTGCCAGGGGAAGGCGACCTCCTCTGATCTCTCTATATACACAGAGGGGCCCGCGGTCTTGTTTGGCGGGATGCCACTGTCTTTCGTTCTCGTCTTGGAAAAATCTGCTCCCGTGGTGAAGAATTCTGCTGCTTGAGCTTCCTGGACCCGTCGCCGCCAATCGACGCATCGATATGCACACAAAACGTTCCGTCATGGGCCGGAGCGAGCAGTGATGAGCACCAACACAGGCTCGATCGGAGCGGCGCCACCACCGCCCGGGGAGACGCCCAATTTTGACAATCCGCGTGACGCTGGACATATGCTCCACATGGTGTACATGGTTCTCATTCAGATTGTGGTAGTGGTTTTCTTCGCGTTGAGGGTCTACGTCAAGCTGTCAGTGAATGGAAAGTTTCGACTGGAAGATTGTAGGTGTTGACCTGAAGTACCTAGTTTGACTCAGGCTGATATGTGAGACAGGGAGTTGCCTAGTTGGATGGGTGAGCTCACGATGTCTGAGGCAAATGCCTTGCGGATGTTGACTGGTTTAGATCTTCACCGTGCTCTTGAACTCGACCGTCTTAATCAGTAAGAACAGCGCGCGTGTTCTGGAGCACGACGAGCATTCGCTGACGAGATGAACAGAGCTCCATTTCGGCGAAGGATTCCACATTTGGGAAATCACTGCTGGCAACTTCACCGAGCTCCAGAAGGTAGAGTAATTCATGGAATACGACGGTGACGATTCCTGTACTAAGAGCAGAATCTCCAGTGGCTGTACGTCAGCTCCCTCCTGTATTCGCCGGCAGCCTTTTTCACCAAAACGGCTCTTCTTCTTCTCACCGTTCGCGTTTTCTCCGTCGACAGGAACGTAGCTCGGACGCTTCACGCTCTTTTGGCATTCTTTCTTCTGTGCTATATACCGGCACAAGTCGCAAAGACTCTCGTTTGCATCCCAGTCCAGGCATTTTGGGACACGAACGTTGTCAACTTCAAGTGCATCGACCAGACCAAGCTTTTCTTGTACGACGGCTCCATCTCGATCGTGTCAGATCTGGTGATTCTCGTTGTTCCCATACCTTTGACCTGGGCTCTGCGGGTGTCACTTGCCAGAAAGGTGAAGGTGGTGGCACTTCTAGGCGCGGGTGGTGTGGCATTTGCGGTGACGGTGTATCGGGTATACCTCACCATCAAGTTTGCGGACACCAAAGACCCAACTGTGGATTTCATCCCTCTTGACTGGACTGTGTGAGTCTTTGCCTTTTGAAGGAGTTGTGTCCAAGGTAACACTCCTAGCTGACAGGGATTCTGCCAGGACTGGAGAGCTCGCCATTGGCATAGTCTGCGCTTGCTTTCCCTCAATCAACCACCTGCTCGAGCGGCGCAGCGCGACAAGAGTATCGTCTAATTCTTCCACGGCAGGACTCTCTTGGTGGAGGAAGGCATCGAAAGATTGTCTAGACTCCTTGTCATCTTGGGGCATGAATCGCCGATCCAGGCTAGCGGCTGGGAACAGGATCGGGCTGCAAAACACCACAGCAGATTCGAATGCGAGGCTTGCGTCGACCCCTGGAAGTACTCCCGGCACAGAAAGAGATGAGCCGCAGCAGTCAGACTATGATATTGAACTGGCCGTGATTTCGATGCCGCAAAGCGAGCCTCATCCGGGAGAGTTGGTAACGACGAGGGCGAGCAACCGCAACGACGGCCTGCTGAACCCTCTACCTGTCATTCGACGCAGCAGTCCTTTCAAAATCGAAGGCCCGTCTTGACGAAAACCTCCCATCCGCGCCGATGCGGTGAGCAAGAAGTTAGACTTATACGACGTCAAGTCGTCAGAACGGATCGTGCAAATCGGCCCGGCGGCGGGCCTGAAGGAGCATCTCGCTAATCTGGGAATTCCGAGAAACAAAGCCATGGGCCATGCCGAAGCCCAATAAGAGTTACGATTCTGGCTGTCTTGATCAGCCTCTTGAGGTCCAGCGCGCTGATCAATTTATCTCCTAACCATTTTTGATCGTCATCGTCCGGGTAGTGCCAATCAGGTCAGCGGGTTGATTGAGAAGTGTGTTTGAATGTCTAGGAGTGTTGCCAACGACTTTTGGTAAACTCAGTACTCGTCTTTCTGCCGTTCGGTATGGGACGGTATCGACTTCTCAAGTCCTACGATTCTCTTGGAGATCTGAGCAATATGATACTCTTAATCTTCTATCAAATAGAGTATATTTCTCTACGTATATACATAAGAAGGACTGTGATACAGAAAAGTAATAATTATGATATGAGTAGTGAAAGGGGTACACAGGAAGATGAATAGCGGGAAATCGATTTTGTCACCCACTTGCCTGGCTCGAGCACGGAACCCTGTGATTAGAGATGAAGAGACGGTAGATGGAAGACTGGTCAGACGAAGGTTTGTTGTTGAGGTCATTGGACACTGGAAGGGAATGATTGTTTGCTGGAATTGGAAATGGTCAGATGTGGGACAAGAAAACACACAGCCAGCCAATAGACAAAGTCACGGAGCGATGAGTAAGACACGCCTTCCTGGAGATGCAGAATTGATACGGCAACGGCGCAGCATTTGGAGGTCTCAGTCTCACCTGCAAGTCTACTGGACCATTCCTGCCAGTGCCAATCAAGCCATTGTCTGGGGAGCAGTGGAAGGAACGCCCGTCTCTGCTGTGCCGGCGCCGTAAGCGGATGGAAAACATGTGATTGGCCACATGTCCTCCACTCATACGTAGGTAGGTAAAGGTAAAGGTCTTAGGTAATTAGAAGCCCACGCGAAGGAAAGCAAACCTCGCCTCCAGCTTTTCGCGATGAGAGTGTGAGAGTCCACCAGCCACGGCTGGGCCCGGGATTCATGGGGTTTGGGGACGGCACCACGCGCTGCGCTGCCCTGTCCGGCTGCGGCCCGCATTGGGAGTGTGGGAGTGTGTGTGTGTGTGTGTGTGTGGCTTTGCTTCCAAGCTGCACCTTGTCGCTCAGGCTACTCAACTGCTGCAGACTAGGTACCTAGGTAGCCAACTGTATTGCCTACCTTATCTTATCGTAGAGGCTTTCATACTCACTCAATACTTTAAGCAATAGAGAAATGGGCATTGAATGACCGCTCACGATTAAAGCATCGTGCTATTCCTACCTCCTTTCATGTTGGTGTTCCACAACAAACAGCAAACGAATTGATCCTTTTGAAACTTTGTGGGATTTGAGAGGTGCGCTGGCAGTATTACATAAGACGCCTTATTCAGGCAAGATACGTATCCGTTACCTTGCTGTGTACGTAGTAAGGTACTCCCATCTCTGAGTGGGGCCGTCTGACCGTCGTAGCCTAACATGACTGAGGACCGGGAGTGCTTGGGTGCCCCCCCGTCTATTAATCGTACGGATACAGCGTGCCAGCTCTGAAGTACTTCCCCAAGGCCCCCAAAATGAGGTGCCCTGAAGCCATGGTGAGGCGTGAAGTGAGCTCAGGCCGACAAAAAGGAAAGAAAAGAAAAAAAGTGGCCAGGGTGTGCCAGCCAGAGCCAAGGCGAACCCGCGCAGGCGACGGG
Organism: Colletotrichum abscissum; assembly: GCF_030869225.1. NCBI lineage: Eukaryota > Fungi > Ascomycota > Sordariomycetes > Glomerellales > Glomerellaceae > Colletotrichum > Colletotrichum abscissum. Next base: position 487,338 of record NW_026849988.1, on the reverse strand, counting down.
ACCAGGGGGCGCAACTGGCAAAGCAGAAAAAAATATTCACAAAATCCCACTTTAGCATTCTCTCCCCTTCCTTTCCCTTTCCTTTCCTCTCCTCCAGCCCACACAACAACACGCACCGTTGCACGCCAATCTTCCCCCCTCAGGGTGCCTCCTCCCATTCCCTTTCTCCCCTCTTCCTCACGTTCTTCCCTATTTTTCTTCCTCGGGTCCCTATAGCCTCACGGCTCAAGCTCCAGCCAGTCGCCCTTGCTGTCGTCTGCCTCTCCGTCCTCGTTGTCACTGCACGTGTGTTTGCATCTCGATTCCGACGCCGCTCTGAATCACGACTGCCCCGTCAGCCATCGACCATCGATTCACACGTCATTCGTCGACCAGCTTCAAAGCCAACATCCGACGCCAGCTCTGTGGTATACTCTAGTATCCATATCCGACGTTAGAACATCAACACAAACACCCTGCCACCGATTGCGAATTTGCAGATCAACAAAGCTTCCTTTGCTGCAAAGAAAAACAAGACGTCGCCGGAATACCCGCCCCCCGGTCAATCCACGGTTTCCGTCCATCGCAAAGCAACACAATCAAAGCTCTCGAGCTATCGCCATCTGCCTTTGTCCGTCTACCTCGACGACTTCGATCTCGACGACCGCCTCTGATCTCTGAGCCCACTGAAGAAGAACCATCAATTCCACCCAAGAACGTCAACCTTCCGACCCGACACTCTCTGCTCTTGATACACACACTGTGACTTTGACTAGTTATGGCGTCCTCACAATTGCAGTTTGCCTACCGCACCCAGAAGGGCATCGGCCTGTTTGATGCTGCGCCATCTTATCAGCCTCTCTCTGGGTTCGCCAATCCTGAAGGGAACCTCCGGTGTTGTGCATACTCGCCCTGTGGCCGTTACTTTGCCTGGGCGAGCCCCGAAGTTGTTACCGTTGTCGACGCTTCCACTGGCCAGCAGGTTCTTGCCCTCCCCATCCTCAATGTCCTTGAGCTCGGTTTCTCTCCTCTCGGCACCTTCCTCGTCACCTGGGAGCGACCTGCCAAGGATGAGAACGGAGATGCGACCAAGAACCTGAAGGTCTGGCGTACTGTCGAAGATGGCGTTGCTGGAGCCGACAAACTGCCCTTGGGCAAGTACGTCCAAAAGTCGCAGGGAGGCTGGAACCTTCAGTACACAGCCGACGAGAAGTTCTGTGCCCGCCAAGTCACCAACGAAGTCCAGTTCTACGAAAGCCACGATCTCGGCACCGTCTGGAACAAGCTGAGAGTCGAGGGCGTCGCCGACTTTGCCCTGGCTCCCGGTCGTTCCCACTCCGTTGCTGTCTTCATTCCTGAACGCAAGGTGAGCACTCTTTGCGTTCGTTCATTCAACTTCTCAACATGCTAACAAGTACTTCTCAGGGACAACCCGCTGCCGTCAAGGTCTACAACGTGCCCCAATTCAACGCTCCCATTTCTCAAAAGACCTTCTTCAAGGGCGACAAGGTCCAGCTCAAGTGGAACCAATTGGGAACCAGCATTCTCGTTCTGGCCCAGACTGATGTCGACAAGTCCAACAAGAGTTACTACGGTGAGACTACACTGTACTTGCTTAGCGTCAATGGCTCTTTCGACGCCCGCGTCAGCCTGGACAAGGAGGGTCCTATCCACGATGTGACGTGGTCCCCGAACTCCAAGGAGTTTGGTGTCGTCTATGGCTACATGCCCGCGAAGACTACCATCTTCAACCACCGCGCCGTTGCCCAGCACTCGTTCCCCCTGGGACCTCGCAATACCATCATCTTCTCCCCCACGGGACGTTTTGCTCTTGTTGCTGGATTCGGAAACCTGGCTGGCCAGATCGATGTCATTGATCTCGAGAAGGATTTCCGCAAGCTTCACACTATTGAGAGTGGCAACCCTAGCGTCTGCACGTGGAGTCCGGACAGCCGTTATATCATGACGGCTACCACTTCTCCCCGTCTCCGTGTCGACAACGGCATCAAGCTGTGGCACGTCAGCGGTCCTCTCATGTACAACGAGGACAAGGTTGAGCTTTATCACGTTGTCTGGAGGCCCTTGGCTGTCGAAAAGGTTGCCGGCGGAGATCCTCTGAACCCGGTCCCCACCCCCCACGCCTCCGCGGCCACTTACTTGGGCTCTGTAAAGACGCCCAGCAAGCCCGCGGGAGCTTACCGCCCTCCTGGTGCTCGTGGCCTCGCCACCCCGCTTCATTTCAAGCGAGAAGACGAGGGCGGCGCGGCCCACATCAGCATGAACAACGGATCTGCGCCCATTGGACCTAACGGGTTCGGACGTCCCCGCCGTGGTGTGCCTGGTGCAGAGTTTGCCGTGCCTGGTGCTGCTCCTAAGGTTCCTGGAGCCGACCCGAACGACGATGAAAATTTGTCAAAGGCGGCACTCAAGAACAAGAAGAAGCGCAACAACAGAAAGAAGGACGGAGAAATCAATCCAGAGGGCCAGAACGGCGGTGGTGCTTCGCTCGCCCCGCCTCCCCGTGACTTTGGCGCGGGTTCTGGGCATGAGGGTCGCAGCCCTGAGCGCCGTGGCGGTGCCGGAGGTAACCACAGACACCGCAGCCACTCTCGCAACCCAGGTGCGGGTCAGCATCGTAACAGGAGCAACACCCACCGAGGCCAGAATGGCGCGCCGCAGGTGCCTAACGCGCAGCCTCAACAGGCCGCACCGGTGACTGTGACTAGCCCCGGCGCCGATAACTCGCAAAACCCGAACGCGAAGAAGATTCGCAGCTTGCAGAAGAAGGTCCGCGCGATCGAGGATCTCGAGATGAGATTGGCCGGAGGTGAGAAGCTTGAGGACACGCAGATGAAGAAGATTGGCACCAAGTCATCTGTGCTCAAGGAGTTGGATGGTCTCGGTGGCGAGGGCCACTAGAGTCATTGTGACTGCCTAGCGAGACAGACTAAAGATGCAAAGAGTTCTGTAGGAAAAGGGACCACCTAACGGATACTGGAATACTCTAGGGCCCACAGGTTAGATGATACAGGTCCCATGGATCCCCAGTATTTGGACGAGTAGAGTCAGGATTACGTGTAGAGGATCAGGAAAATGGAAAATGCAAAATGCAAAAAGCACGGCGCGAACACTTCGTATTGATTTAATGCGCTTCCTTAGACCATGTGAGAGTTAATCATCAATGAGCGGGTGAAGAGAAGAGATACCACCTTAGAAGGGCATGCTAAATGTGTGGAAGTTAGGCTTGCGACGAGCATCCGAGGATATCGAGCCTTGTGAGTGAGAAGTAAGCTTGGAAAGTCTTGGAATCCGGGGCATACTAGAACGAAGCTCTTCAGGGGCAAAAGGGTCGAAACCACTGTAGCTTATGGGAAAAGAGGCAGCTCGCAGTCTTTCTCTTGACCAGTTTCTCCTGCTCTTCTGCCTCTCTTCTATTGCATTTTGGAGTATCAGCTCCGGCATGGGAAGTTGGCGATGAACAATTTGGGTACGCGTATTCATAAGGCGGAAGATAAGGGCGAGCTAAGCTAGCGCTAGACGGGCAGGCGGGGTGGGGAGGAGCCGGGCTGATCGGCACGGCAGCCCGGGCGTTTTGTGGAGATATATCCTGACTAAGCCGGAATTCCGGACTGGGGTCTTTGGTTGACATCGCGAGAAGGAGGAATATCGTCGACCCTTTTTTGCTCTTCCGGAATAAAGGGATGATGTCAAGATGAATGAGAATATTGAATCATATGATCTTATAACGCATATATAGAGCTGAAGCTCCGTATTCTACATCTCCGTGAGTAGCCTCCATGAGGGATACTGGAAGGTGAAGGCCAAGGGTACTACTTATACCCATTCAACGTCGAATCTGTCACCAGCACACCATCCGGCCACTTGGCCGGGTGGTTAGATTCTGACGCAGAGTCGATAGTAAATGAAATACTCCAATGACTTCCGTGCTGGAAACGAGGGGCGCGCTGTTCGAATCCGGATAGGGGCGTAAATTATAAGGTCAGTATTCCCCCTCCCTCGTTCCTTCCTTTTTGGTTTTTGGCATGTATTAAGAGCAAGAAGGTGGAGGTTCACTTACGTCCGGACTTGGAATTGATCCGGACATAGTTGTTGCTCGTGAAGCTTCTATCATTTTCAAGAGACTATTTACTACCCGGCGTCTACGGGCATCATTAGGTGCTTAAGCTACCGCCAGATGGGAAGGTCAAGCTTGGGTAAGGGATTTATGAGTAAGGAAGCTCGAGTCTACTCAGGTTACATAAGGTTGCAAGAATTGGATTGACTGGAAGCCTGAATCTTCCGCGGAGCAGAGCAGGTTGGGCACGAAAGAGATGAGTAACTTAGAGGTCGACATGATCCTACCATCAATTGAAAATGCATCATTGTCAATTCACTTGACTCTGTGCCACTTATGACTATACTGGCTATTACGCTTCAGCAACGTTGGCGCTTTGTCCTCGCCTCCCCACCATGAGCAGCAAATCCATCATCGCTCTGCCCATCCCGATCCCGCTGCCCCTTCAAAATAGCATTCATCTCATTCTGCCTCCTCAACAGCACAACATCGTACCCCCTCAACCTCCTCTCCGAAGCCTTCTCCATCCGGAACTTCTGCATCCTCACCCCCAAAACGCTCCGAATCTTGCGTACTGTCTGGTACTCAGCCAGCTCATTACTCGAAAGACTCGCCTGCCCGCCCGAAAGATTCCTCCTCGCCCTCTTGATCCTCAGATAAAACTTCACAAGCGGCAGCACAACCTCCCTATTCTCCACGATCCACGCCACATTCTCTTTCGTTGCGCCCGTTGTGCCACACACCTCGTCGACGCAGGACGCCATGTCCTCGTACCGCGCCGCCGTCTTCCTGTTCTCCCTGTCGAGCGGCTTCACGTCTTTGAGCACGTCGAGCTTCATCCAGGGTTGCGGCTGGCAGCCGATCTGCTCGAAGCGGTCGTACATTTCGAGCTCGCGCACATCGGCTTCCCTCTTGGCGATGGCGACGGGGTCGCGTTTGGGGTTGGGTGTTGCTGCGAAGGCGGTGTAGACGGCTAGGCTGCGGTTGTGGGAGACTACGTCGGCGAGGGCGCTTGTCTTTTCGAGGAGGGTCTCGACTTCGTCTTCGTTTTTGGGTAGTGAGATGATTGTAGTGGGGTGTGGTGGTCTGTCGTTGAAGTTGATGGGAGCTAGTGTTGCTTTGCAGCTGGTGGTACTGGTGGTATCTGCCTCGGGCCTCGATCTCTTGCGACTCGCGGCCATTGTTGCGGTGATTGACTCTGCCATGTTTGGAATATTCCTAGGTTTTTTGCCGCGCAGATTACTATGTGTGGTAGAAGAAAATGGAGGGTTGAGGCTACCTTGGGGGAGAATGTAACCGTAAGGGTAACGCGCGGATCTCATGGGAGAGTGAGAGTGAGATAAGGTAGCTCGGCATCGCACGTGTCCAACCTTCTTCGTCTGATAATTATCACGGGCGGGGGAAGCTAAACGCAAACAAACCCGGGGTCTTAGCACCACCACAGAAATGATCGCTGAAACGTTCCCGAAGGGTGGCACACAATGGGTTGGAAACATTGTTTAAGCGCAGTGACTCGGGTTCTGTAGGGCTTGGCGTCGTTCCTCGGTTTCGCAATGAATCGGTCTTTGCTCGATGACATGGAGAATTGCCATTGTCCCACAGTGGTTGGTGTGTGCGCAGACAGAAGCACCTTTGCAAATAACTTCGTGGATTCATTCATCATTCATCGCTCATCATTTGTCTACTTTGATCTCTGTGTCCTGATGAAATAGGGGTTGACACCATTCTCAAAGCTGTGTACTTCGTGCATTTTCTGGAAACATCTTCTATCTATCTCTTTATTGAGGTGCCAGAGTCTATCAGATAGGGCTGTTCCGACGACGCAATGCGAGCTACTTTGCTCAAATACTGGACTTTGCCCCAATTGGTTTGTACCAAAAGTCCCAAGTCCTCTCTATTCAAGCCTAGGGACTTCTATCCATTCTCTTAGTCTTGGCCATCTTGCTCATTCTCTTCATCCGCTTCCCCATCTCTCTCAATTGACGATCCGCCTGCTCCCACTCCTCTCCCGTGAACTGATCACGGGATCTTTTGACGGAATCAAAAAGGTCCTCGAGGGCCGCAACACAGTTGTGCTTCTCCTTGGGCGCTTCGACTGGCTCGGTAGTCGCGACGGTCCGGATGGGCGAGAGACCGAGTGGCGACTGACGCTCCATCGAAGGCTTGGGCGATTCCTTGCGTTCAAAAAGACGACGGCCTCGACGTCTTCCCATCCAAAGGGGCTCTTGATCATCGCTGTCCGAGTCGGTCGAGGTAACAAGACGATTTCGACGTCTGCTTATCGAAAAGGGCTCCTGGTCGTCGCTATCAGAGTCGATTAAGATCGTGGGTGACGATCCGTCGCTTTGAGGAGGTGTGATGAGCGTTCCAGCGGGCCATACTCTAGGAAGACCTGCAGACTTCGCAAGGGGCCGTCGGCGGCGCACAATGATGTCGTCGTCGGAGCTCTCGACGTCGTAAACGGACTTGTCGACGGATTGATGATGCTTCGCTCTCTTGGGTGTGATGACTGGGCTCAATGGACTCTCCGCCTTTCTCTTCTTGCTTGGCGCGGGTCGTTCTGTAACGAAAATGACGTCTTCAGTGTCTTCTTCTGTATCGTGTTGGTCGTTCATTCCACACTGCTGTAGGGAGCGGGAAAGACTTCGGACATCTCTGTCCTCTTCGACAGAGTCTTCCTCTATCTCTTCCTCCTCTTCCTCAACACGTGTCTTTCCAAGCTCTTCGTTGTCGACATCGTCAAACGGTAAAAGGCGGGCAGCGTCTTGACGCCAGGTTCTGAGAATGTCGGTAGCCTTCAATCTGTCACGCTTCCAATAATTGTTCTCGAGCAGAGGGTACATCTTAGGCAGAAGTATAGATGTGGCTATATTGGCGTTCTCTCCATTCCACCAGAAGGAACGCGCTGTCGGCATCAAGTGAGCCTTGTAACATTCGGTTATGAGATGTTGATCATTGTCGTTTAGCAGCTGAGTAGCGAGATGGGGACACTGAGAGTTCCAATTATCAATTGCATTCGTCAATGCTAAGAAGGCAAGCTGCTGATGCAGAGACGCGCGATTGCCTCGATCGTCGTTGAAGTCATCCATCCTTTGGGTGTGCCGCGTGTTAGCATGACTGAAAGTTGGGATGGGGAGCTGTGATATTTTTAATAGCTCAAGATACCTGAATACGATCCGGAGTAGTAGCTCAATGCATGTCTGAATGAAGCTGAGAGGGTCTCTAATAACAGAGAAGCTAAGGAAACTGTCGATGGCCAAGTTAGCTGTGAGCGACCTCCAGATAGTGTGATAGGATATTTCCTTACGTCAAGTGAAAAGTAGACTCATCGATGACTTCAATTAACGATTGACTGCCGGAAGTTCCTGGATTGATAATGGACCGGGCTCGCAAGACGATATTAGAGTGAGGTTCGTGGGAAAATATGGTAGGAAGGCCTAAGGAGCGAGGGCCGTCGAGGCGAGTGGGTGAATTGGAGAAATGAGATAAGATTCGCGACTCTCTTTTCCTTCCTGAAGTGGACAAGCAAAATGTCAAATTTGCCGTTATATTTTGCCTTTTTGTACCTCACTTTTTTCTTGGGAAGGAACGATGGTTTCGTGGGGCTCTTGAATCCTGCCTTCCTCAAATCTAAGGTGCCTTAGGGTCTGGACGGTTCGGAAACGTACCTTGTTATAAGTTCTATCAACAGTCTACCGGTACTTGGTGAGAAAGGCGTGTCAACCAAGTTCCAAAAAAATTGAGAGGCAGTAGTCGTCATGAAGGGATCAAAAGAGTGAAGGCATTGGAATACACCATTTTTTTTGACACCATACGCTTTCCAATCACATCCTGTGCCGTATCTTAATAAGACAAAGGGAAGCATGGTCGAAGTTGTCTTCATGGAGTTAATTAGTAGAAACTGAGCATTGTATTCTAGGGTGACCTTTGTTTCTACTCCGAGTCTAAAGGGCCGCTGCCTTGTCTCTAGCTACATCCCATTGGATACCTGTATTTTGTATTATAACTTCTACAACATGCTCCCTGACATCTTGAAGCTCAATACGTGCATTACCGGGATAACTACAGCGATGAGCACATGCGGACATTCAGCAGCACTTACAAATCACAACTCTGGTATCCGGTCATTGTACGGCAATTATTCTACGGAGAATGCTTGGAACTTGGCCAGAAAGGATATTAAGCCACCTGTCACCGATGTGCACTTTGTGACGAGCGGGATGCTAGTCAACACCGTGGCTGCTGCTTGAATTGCACTCAGCTCTGGGGCACATAGTTGTACGCGTACCCAAGGCCACCTAGGCTTTGACCCACAAGATAACCATGGCGCGGCCAGTTGAAGGCAAGTTAACAGTGGCTGGGGTCAAGCAGGCGTCGAGTGACAATTCGCACTAACCGTGCATGGCGAAGCCCGGTCTCGTGTACGTCTCCAATCCCACGGAAATCGGCTCGCTGCAAAGTAATGCACAGCCGGACAAGATCGTCAAAGTCTGAAGAGGCACAAGATCCTCGACGGTGCACCTATCGATGTAGCGCTACCTGCGGAGGGGAGTGATCTTATACTTGAGGATATTAGCCGCCTGATGGAGTCTTCTGCATAGGCGGCACCAAGTTTGGTGCACTTCAAGGCGAGGCCATTGTCATCAACAAACCTGTGTTACAGGATGACTTTAGACTTCACCGCAAGCAACGAGACAGTCTCATAGCAAAGGACTGACCCATGGGCCTTCAGTTCGAGGCTCTCTCCGGCTCAGATCTCTTCTTTGAACTCGCCTCCAATGTCAACATCACAGAAAATTGCCTTTCTATTTGCACAGCACGGGCTGAATATGCGTCGGGCTGCTGGCACACAAAACTATAACTGATCAGGTCTTTGGAATCTTTCTAGACGAAGTCATTGCGAAGCTTGAGAGTTCACTTTCCCAAATGTCAGTGACGCAGTGAATCAAAGTAAACTACGCATCCACGAAGGACCCAGTGTTGCAAGAACTGTAAGGCCCATTCTCTCCTATCAAAACTAGCGTTCACCCTGTGCTTGAAAATGTCGGAAGTGTTTTAAGCTTCTGCTAAGCACATGAAGTAAGTACTAGTCCCAAGAGCCGGTACCGCCAGTGACCCCAGTCGAAAATCCCAAGTTGCCAGCTTGCAACGACATCTTGAGCGAACCATTCCGGAAGAATTGCACCGAGTACCATGGCTGCAATATCCCATCTGTTAGTGTGCTACGTCTAATGCCCCGACGAAACGAGGGTTCAGCTTGAGCTGTGAGATGCAGATGAATACTCACTCCGATGGAGCCAGCTTGAACGGTATAGTCACCACCGACATCATTGATATCATCGTAATAGAGGTCTCCACTGGGAAAGCGTTCGCCGCACAGTCAGTGAATCATGCTTCGTGGCAGGTATCATGTCCAAAGATGCTGGTGATTTTCAACTCACAAAAGAACACCGCCCGGAAAGCCCGGCGAGAACCCGCCGAGGTTAGCGGTAAACTGTCTATCCTTCCCGTTGACATTCACTTTGACGGTTACACGCTGATAGAACCAGAGGTTAATCAGAGAGCCTGTAGCGCCCATCTTGGATTTGAATGCGCCAGCATCGTAAGTGGCCATGGCCGTAACAGGCGAGCTGACGCTTTCGGCCAGAAGCCGAAGCTTTTCCTCTCCTCCTGGCTGGGCGAGAATGTGGTCGTGGAGTTCCTGAATGTCGGACTCCAGGACTGCCTGCTGTTGGGTCTTGACAACGACATCTTGCAAAAGACTGAGAGTCTCGGTTTGAGCCATTTTGGGATGAAGGAGACAAGATCGATGATGGAGTAAAGTTCGATGCGTTTGAAGTTATCGGGATTTGGTGTCGATAGCTGTAGCTCATAGTCAAAAAGCATTTGTTCCTGGGGAAACTATTCGTCTAGTTATACTTCTTCCATACTTCTCCCACGTTCGTTTTTTTTTTGGGGGGGGGGGGCGGGGCACAGTTATTGTACGAACAAAAAGTCAACTGCACTACGCAAACCTGCAGTCAGAGGTTGTGAATGGCTGTAGTGAAACCATCTAGAGTGTGACGAAAAACTCGAAAGCCGAATTATATTATCAGAATATGGTGTGTGGAAGATACTTGCGTGACGAAGTTGCGGCTGGACTGCCTTAGTCTCAAGAAAGTCTGTACTACGGACCTGTAACGAGCTGGGACTAGAATCGTAGCATATTTTCAAGTGTGACAACGCGGAAGAAGCGGCAGCGGGGAACATTCAGCTGTGATTTAAGGGCTCCTACTGGCTGAATTCCGAGAAGACAGCGTCTGAATTAGCCGTATTTCCATCCACACAGTTCATCACGCCTGAGGCTGGCTGTGATGGATTCAAAAGTAGACGCATGCAGGAAAACTTCACTGTTCCAGAACAGGACTGCGCGTTTCCTCAGCATTTCGAGAAAAACCGGTAAAGGCTAAGTAAAGACATCATGTCTTAGTAATCATGTCAACAAATTTGTGCGTCTTGCAAAAAGTGTCCATACTTCGTACGTCATCGCAGAGCTATTGTGAATTATGAATTACATACTTGTCAACATGTATAATTTCATTAGTAGCAATTGTGCTAAATCGGCGGGAAGAAGCTGCTTTGATTTTTACATTCACTCTTTCTCTTTAAGAAAAAAAGAGAAAGTAAAGGGACCTCTTCACATCATAGGACTTGTGAACTTATAAGGGGGGGGGGGGGGGACCTGGAAAACTATACTACTGCTGGATAAGCTCGACTGTCATGCTGAGGCACTATCAAACCTGCTTGGGCTCGGCTTTCCGGCAACTTTACCATCTAATGTAATGCCATCAAGCGCTCATGGGTCCTGAACCACGTCGCATTTCCGAACCTGATGCCTCATCAGGTTGTTCAATGAACTGAGCCCTTCTCGGGGGACACTAGACTTGATAAGCGGCTGGGTGTATCAGGGAGAGCCCTGGGACAGTCACTCTGGGATATGAGGACGACATCAAAGTAAGGGGATACTGGGGATTGAATTGGGCTTCTGGTTTGGAACTTGTAAGACTCATGCAGAAATCACGGCGTGAACAAGTCTCATGGGCCCATAACCATCGAGATTTTCGGGTGAGCCATTCAGTCGAACGGGAAATACTTCACTGAATCGGTCGAGATGCAAACGATCCCATTACAAATGGCGGTCGAAGATGCCATACCGTGAAGTCGAAACTTCTACTCCGTGCCAATTTTGTCTCCTCGGTGTTCCGCTTCCACTGGATATTCATTGATTTAATTTGATAGAAAAAAGCTGAAGACCTGAGGAGTTCCATCTTCGTTCCTTAAATATGGAGACTTGATATTGCGTAACACTTGACTGGCAAACAATGCTCGTTGACTTTCAAGTTAAGCAAGGCGTGCTAGTTGACTTTCGTACCTTAATGACAAGCTTTCGGGCTCTCAATTGAAGATCATGGAACCTTGGAACGATCGGCCAGTGTTGTCGGAAGTTAGGCAAGTGGAGCTGCCATCCCACAAGTATTGGAAAAAGGCGGATGCGATTGGACGGGTAGTTCGGATGATGGCAACTAGAACGTGGATAGCAATTAATTAACTGAAATCCTTGGTTCGAAACTGAATATCTGTGGTCCAGAGCTCGGAGGCCTCTACAAATCACACAAGACCAGACTGCACGAGAGACATTATAACATGTAAACATTTTTAGCGCAAGCTCGAACTCAATGCAAGTCTCATGTGTGTATAGCAGGCTTGCAAAAAGCATCATTGCCACATGCACGCAGCACACTGCACTTGGGTAAAAAGAGCTCCAGCTACCTATGTCGGAACGACATGTTAGCCACTGAAGTAGCCAGGTTTCATTGCATTCAAGCTTGAAGTCTACTTGACTAAACTGTCATTGATTATTTCAAATTCGTGATAGTATGTTCGTTTCATACAATGTCAGAACTGGGAGTTTAGTATCCATAAGGACCCATCATGTGGCAAATTCCACGGGCACGCTTGAGTAAGGTGACTGAGGGGGCAGTACGATCGATCAATCCATGTCACACACCTCCTCTTGAGTCCAGACTTCAGGGTGACAGTACTCAAAGGTGTTTTCTGCGGAGAAAAATAGATCAGGAGGTGACCATGCCAGCTGGCAGTCGATAAAGTGGTGGGCAACCCTGACTAGCTGAAACGGCCTAAGTAGGAGTAAGCAATGCGTGGTTCGTCCTGTCATTGGCCTTTCACGTTCATCTTGTCATTGCCTACGTCCGAAGCCAACACACCAGCCGCACTAAATGATCTAAACAGGCAATTCCAACGACCATGTTGTACACATATATTCGCAAATGGCGCCTGATTAGGCTCTGGCAGGTTCAAAGCTGCGCGCGATAGAACGAATGGCAGGCCTGACTCTGCATGACGGACCGCATCTTCGGGAGAAACATGGCGGATCCTCGCGGGACTCGCCGCAGTGCCAATGTGTTTGATCCCAAGACATTGGTACCTTCCCCGGCTTATGGTAACATGCCTAGGTAGTTTCTGATCAACCTGATCCGTTCGAGACCTCAATAGAATGAACTCCGCACCTTGCCATCCTTCAATACCAACAAAACCACCGAGGAGTCTCTCTTCGAGAGCCGAGGAATCCTGAGAGCCGAGGAACAACTAGGAATGAGGAGAACATCTCGTTGAACATTCCTCTTTAGGCGTAGATGCTCTGAGGCTGTGGATATCATCATCTTCTATAAGAACTCTCACAAAGCTCACCACAAAGCCACGATAGCTCTACACCCACCCAGGCACCTCAGCAGCTAACCGCAACCGCTTTCATTCTCTTCAGTTCTTTGCCATCTTGTCCGCGACAAGTCACTTCACATTCATTCTCTTTGCAAGTCCAAGCACTTTGAAAATCACCTATCTCACCATGAAGTTCCTCAGCACTCTTGTTTTGGCCTCCACCGCCTTTGCCTACCCCACGATCCCGCAGGAAGAAACCAAGCGGCAGTTGGGCGGCACCGTCGGCAGCACGGCCAACGAGTTCAAGACCGGCGGGTGCAACGACATCATCTTTGTTTGGGCGCGCGGCTCCACGGAAATCGGCAACATGGTGGGTTTGCTTGAGTTCCCTCATCCCAACTGTCGACTATTGATGACTTTGATGCTAAAACTTTCTTTTCTCTGGACAGGGCACCGTTGTGGGACCCCCTGTTGCCAACAACCTGAAGGCCGCATTCCCGGGTAAGGTCGCCGTCCAGGGTGTTGATTACGCCGCTGGTCTGGACACCAACTTCCTTCCCGGTGGTGCCGACCCCGTTGGCATCAACCAGATGAAGAGCATCCTTAGCGATATCAACAGCAAGTGCCCTACTGCCATCGTCGTCACTGGAGGTTACTCGTAAGTTTCGTACCTTCGTTTCTCACTTACTCGCCTGACTTGAGATGCTGACCGCTTCGAAAACAGCCAAGGTGCTGCCGTAAACCACCGCGCCATCGAGAACGCCCCCGATGCGCAGAAGAACCAGATCGCCGGAGTGGTCACCTTCGGAGACACGCAGTTCCGCGCCGACAACGGCCAGATCCCCAACTTCCCCAAGGACAAGATCAAGATCATCTGCGCCGCCAACCCCCGCGACACTGTCTGCGACGGAAACTTGAGTGCCGCCGTCCTGGCACCTCACCTTTCGTACGGCGCCAACGCCCAGGAGGGAGCCGACTTCCTCATTGCGCAGATCAAGAAGGTTCAGGCTTAAGGTTGTCTTGCACCATCTGCCGTCCTGAGGCCCACAGGGGGCATTGCCATCTCATTGAGAACGGTGCCCGCGATCAGATTTGCTGAGTGAGCTGATGGGAGTGGTTCCGCACATATCATGAAAAAACTGGCTGGGTCCTCTTTTTGTTTTGCTTGCGACATGAGGCTTCCGGAGGCTTCTGTTCTTTTGTTTCTATCCTGTCTGGCTTTGGCCAAGACACGCGATTGTTAGTCTTGCTTGAGTGCTGCATCTTTTCTTTCCAAAATACATCACCGTTACCCGCCAATTTCACTTTTCAAGACAAGTGACCTGATGTACATGAGTTTTCTGCCCACATGAGGCCAGAGTAAGACATGCACAATAAGAACAGGACCTCATTGCGGCGGTGCAGACAGACAGGACTACGCCACGTGAAGGACACATCCGTGCTTGTCGCTTTGGCCTCGTCCAATGGAGTATCTTTACCCTAAGGGCGCACAGAGGCTCGGGCCGCGCTATCAGTTCAGACGGATAATTTATATGAACATGTCAGTGTGTCGCTGCGTTTCTTTTTTGCCCGCAAGCTGTTTCACACTGAGCCTCCGTTTGCCGAAGTTCCGTTCCGTATGACGAACAATAACATTGGTTTGCTCTGCCACTTGGGAAGGATTCAGAAATTCATTGAGTTCAACGGCTGTCAACCGTCCGATTTGAGTTCCACAATGGGAAAATGTGAGCAGCATCCTGCAGCACCGTTCCAAGCCGTTGAACGTCAACATATGTCACGAGTTATGGCACGTAGCAATGGGCATACGGAGTGTGGTAAAAGTGGCTTAATTATTAAAGTGGAAATAGATAAAAGGAAAAGGTCTATATATACGATATCTGAGATAGATACGTAATTTAGTACGTAACGGGCACTTCGTAAGGTACGATTATTATCCTTATTACGTAATATACCCCCTAATTACTACTACTAAGGAGCTATTATACCTAAAATAAAATCTTTAAATACTTTTATAAAGGCCTAATTTAGTTAAATATAAATAAAGGAAAAATAAGCGTAAGGGATATGCGTCTTTTAAACTACGTTTATTATAAATATATTTTTTTATTTAAAGTAAATAGAATCCTAACCTAGAATAGTACGTATTATACTACTTCTAGTATATAAATTACTAAGGGCAAGGCTACCTAGCTACCTTACGTATATTTAAATTCTCGTAGCGTTACTTAGCTATTATTTTTTTTTTTTTTTTAACTTTTTATAGTTACTATAAGTACCCTCGTTTACTATGCGCGCGCTTACGCTATTAAATTATTTATTAATTTTATTTTAAATATAAATATTTAATATATTTAGAAGTAATAATAAATTTTATATAATTTTTATAATACTTTTTATATACGTATTATGTAGTTTACTAAGAGTTTAGATAAGTAATAATACTAACGAGCCCCTCTAAGTTATCTCCCCCCCCTACGACTTCTTACTTATTTACTAAGGCCTAGCTACCGAGCTCTCCCTCCCTAGCTAAAAAGATATTAAAGTTATTAATTAAAATATTAAGGACTTTATTAAGTTCGAAGCTCTTTTTAATAGCCGTAATAAGGGCAATAATAAGGTAAATAGTAATAATAAGAGCTCTAACGGGCTTTTACCTATCCCCCCCTCGGAGTTTAAAAATAAGGATAAAACTAATTTAAATAATAAGCCCTCTAAAAAGGGTATATTATATACTTATTATTTTAGGAATTTATATTTAATATTATTTTAAAATTTAAAAAACGTAAAGCTAGCTTTTTTTAAAAGGGTAGTAAAAAATAAAAAAAAACGTTAAGAAGTAAAAGTACCCCCCATAATAAGTATAGTTCTTTTTACTATTCTAAGCCTATCTAACGTATACTTAGTCCCTAAGAAGCTTAAGGGAGAGGCTCCTAAGGAACGGGAGATTTAGTACTTACCCTATTTTAAAGTAGCCCTTTAGTATATTAATTTTAAGGATAGTAATTATTATTTTATAAGAAATAGTAGCCGGTATACGTACTATTTTAATAACTATTTAGCTAAGGGGTATATTAATATACTAGTTATTTTATAGCTAATAGCCTAGGCCCTTACTAAGGCTATTATAAGTAGTACTCCCTTTTTTATAAATATATTATCTTTTTTTATTATTAAAAAGTATATTTTTAATTATAATTTTAGTAAGATATTATTAAGCTTTATAATATTA
Source organism: Colletotrichum abscissum (assembly GCF_030869225.1). Taxonomy (NCBI): domain Eukaryota; kingdom Fungi; phylum Ascomycota; class Sordariomycetes; order Glomerellales; family Glomerellaceae; genus Colletotrichum; species Colletotrichum abscissum. The sequence goes on along the minus strand of NW_026849988.1, from coordinate 471,337 downwards.
TTTATTAAATAGATAAAAACTAGAGGCTATATAAAAACTATATCGGCTTTTATATAAAGGACTTTTTTAACCCGCGCCCCTAGTTCTTTTTTATATTTATTATAGTTGTTTATAACTAACCTCTTATTACGCTATTCGTTTTTATACTCTAAGTTATTAACCTAACGGTTATTTTAACTCCTACGCCCCCTACTACCCCCGCTTCTCTTAATTTTATAAACTTCGAGGTATATAAAACGCGTTTTTTAATACGCATACTAACCCTCCTTTTTAATAATACTATACTCTTAATAATTATATACTTTATAAACTAAGAATTTAAATAATAAGTATAAGCCTAGGTCTTATTTTTATATATATATACTTTATAGGGTAAGGTTATTTTAGGAGTTTAGGCCTTTAGGCTATAAGAGGTTTTTATTTTATTTATTTTGGGCCTCTAGGCCGTACTCTAGGTTCTATTTATTATTTACTTTTAAGTATTAAGTTTTTCTAAGCATAGCCTAAATTAATTATTTTTAACTATTTTAGCTATTTATAATAATTTCTTACGTATTATAGAGGTTAAGAAGTATATAGAAATATTCGAACTTAGCTTATAAAAGGTTTTTAGTAAGTCTATTTACTAGTATATCTTTTATTAATATATAAGTAACCTCGAAGCTACCTCTAGCGTGCTCTTATTTTAGTTATATATTTTATATATTAATATAGTAAAGTTAAGTAGCTATTTTTTCTTTTTTTCCTACGACGAGTTAAATTATTTACTAATTATTATAGTTAACTAACTATATTTCTCTTAAGTTAAGGGCAATATCCTTAAAAAGGCGCTTTAGAGCTATAGTTTTTTTTACGGTTTTTTTAAAATAAAAAAGCTTAGCTTTAGTAATTAACGTTATAACCGTTACTTAGCGTACTAATTTTTATTAAATTAGGTTACTAAAAAAGAATATTATATATCTTTAAGATAATTATTATATTACCTTATTATTTATAAAGCTAGTATCTCTAGCTAAAAATAATAATTACGTACTTAGTATACTACTATAGTAAAGTATAAGATATCTCGTTATATAAAAATATTAAATATAATAACTCATTACTTTAATATAGGTTACGCTTAGGTTAGTTAAGAACTATAATAATTATAAGTAAGTAAAAGCAACGTCTAGTCTAATTATAATAGCTATATAAAGTATACTCCCGACTTTCTTTTAGTAGCTCTTTATTTTTTTTTTTATTACTTACCCCTCGTTTAGTTTAAACTCTTTTTAAAAAAAAGGGGTAGCTAGATATAATAAATTTATAAAGTTAAAGCGCTTAGTAACTCGCTTAATATATACGTCATAAATAAAGTAAACTTTACGAATAGTATAGTTTTATAAAATCTATATTCTAAGAAAGTAATTAATTAGTCTATTCTCTTTAAAGTTAATATATTTTTTTATACTATTAACGATCCTCTAAGCTACTTTTTAGTTATCTTAATAGTATAGAATAATAAAGTTATCGATATAAAATACTAATATTACCTTCTTATTTACGGTTTAGTAAATATAAATTTTTTTATAACTATATATTATATTTATATTACGAAGTATAGAGGTAAAAGTTTAGAACTAGAGAATTAGTAAGTCTTAGAGGCTATATAGAGTGCGTTAGAGCTTGCTTATTTTATTAATAACCTTATATCCCTTTAGGAGTTTAATAATTATTAGCTTCTCGTTCTTAAGAAGCGCGTTAAGGAATACGTTAATAGTATTATATTAGTTTATTTTAAAGTTAAATTAGGTAGCTATTATTATTATAAGCCTAAAGGCCTTTATAGCGAGCGTTAAAGCATACGTATTTTATAAGGGGTTAAGTAGTTATATATCCTCCCTTATATATATACGTACCTTTACCTTACTAACTTTATTATTAACGTTATACTTATAAGTATATACTTATTTTAATAAAAGTGGGATCCCTTATTTAGGATTATAATCGACCTCTTCTTATATACTAATATTCCTTAGCTTTTTTATTTTTATATTTATAGTATCCCTAAGTAGCTTCTATAGTTACGGTAAGAGATATTTAATATTACTAAACTTTTTTAATAGGCTCTAGAAATTAACTTTAGTAAGTCGTAGTTTCTAAACTCCTCTAGAGCGTTCTAAGTAGGTCCTATAAACTACTCTTTTTATTACTTAATAGAGTGTTATATATCCTATATTACTTTTTTTTATAGCTTTTTACTAATTAAGTATAAAAATAAAAAAAAAGTAGTCCTAGAAACGGTTATAGTAATTACCGTCTCTTATATTTAAATATAAGAGCGTTATAAAAATACTACTATTGAAGCGTTATAGAGGTTTATAGGCCCAGTTTAAGCGTTTAGGACCTAACAGAGCTTTACTTAGTACTTAATAAGGTAGTTTTTATAAGCTCTATTCTTATATAATAATAAAAGTTTATTATAAGGGTTCTTTATTAACGTTAACTTTAATATTAGGAATTACTTTTTTATAATTAATACTTTATTTACTACGTACTCTAACGTTTTACTAAGAGTTATTAAGAATTAAAAGCTTAAAAACTTTTATAGTATATATAAGTACTCGTAGGGAGGACTATAGATTATATAGAGCCGTTTATAACCCAGTTATTATATCCCCTTTTTTACCCCTACCCCTAAGCTCGCACAAGGGGGTTATTTTAGGAGTTAGTAATAATAATAAAACTATATTAACCTCTTTAGCCTTATTAACTATACCCTAGAGTACGTTTATTAGTTACTTAGCGTCCTAAATAGTTAAAAATTTAATAATAATACTATCCTTAATTATAAAGTTATTTTAAGTACTAGCATTTCTAAAATCTAGATCTACTTTCCTAAGTACTCGAACTAGCTTATCGTTAGTATTAAAAAGTTCTTATATTTTTTAAATTATTAAATTTACTTACTCGCCTATAATAGCTTACTCTTCGTATATAGGATTATAAAAGACTTTTTTATTAAACTTAATATTCCTTATAATAAATACTTACTTAAGCGCGGGTACCTAGACCTTATATAAGTTATACGTTTTTAGTATATATCTAACTAAGTATTTTATATATTTATAAGGAAGTACTTTAAACTCTTTTTAATATATACTCTTTTTACGATCCCTATAAAAAGGGTATACTTAGTAGCTATATACGTAAAAACTACTAAGATATAGAGTAATTAATTTAAAATCCCGTACTTAATAACCCGTTTACTATTAACGTTAATATTACTTTTACTAGTTAATTTTTATTATAATAGGCAAATCTCTTTTATTAGCCTCCCGTAAGGTAATATTATAAATAAAAATTACTACTAATATTATTTTATTCTATAAATTCGTAAAGAGGTTCGTAAAAAGGCGTATTTTATAAGCTTTAGTAATTACGAGTTAACCTACTTTTTTAATATTACCTATAGGTTCTTTTATATATAGAGGTAGAAGTTTTATTCTAATTCTTAGCTCACTATATTACGTTTTATATACGTATTTAACGTTTATAGTTAGGAGGGCGGTTTTATTATTATTTCTAAAAAAGTAGATTAGGGTCCTTTTTTAATAACGAATCGCTATTTTAAGGCTCTATAATACGAAAAATACTTTCTCTTCTATTTTAATCTTTAAAAAGAACTTCTTAAGCTACTTATTATATTTATTAAAAGCTATGAGCATATATTATTATTTATTTAGAGATAATTCGAAGTAGAAAAGATCTTAGTATATATAGTACTATAGCCATAAGGCTTTTTTTAAAAGTAGCCTTTTTAAAATTATTATCTTAGCTTTAGATAATATATATACTTTATACTTAATTTATAATAGAAGTTTAATATATATACCTCGAGTTTTATATAGTAATTAATAAAGAGTATTAGGTCCTAGATAACCTATTTTAAAGTACTAGAGGAGTGCGCTATTAGACCTCTTATAGGTACGTTAATATAAGTAACAGAATTTTCTATAGCTAACTAGTAATATAATATTAGCTAGGCTTTATAAGATACGCTTAAAGTTTATAAAAGAAGGATAGGATTAGAGGAGCTTATATTTAAAGAAGATTAAATTATTCTTTTAGATAAGCTATTTTTTAATAGTACTCTTATAAAGCGTTCTTTATTATAAAGTATAATTTAGACCGTAGTATTAGAGTGCGCTTCTATTTAGCAAAGTTTTTAAAATTATATTAATATAAAATCCCTTAATATAAGCGACGTTCTAGAGCTTTAGAGTATAAGTTCTCTTTTCTTTAGGTCTATCTAAAACGCCCTTTATAATATAAGTACTACGTATAGTAATAAGTAGTATAGTAGTTCCTAATTTAATATAGTTATTATTACCTAATAATACGTAACTCTTAAGTTTAAATAGGCTTTTATTATTAACTAGATATATTACTCTATAGCTATTTATTACTGTACTCTAAGAAAGGGGGTAAGCGCTACTTATAGGGGTACTAAAAATTATGTTTATTTCTAAGTCCTAACTCTTTATAAGTATAGCGATTACGTAGCCCTTATCCTAGTTTACTAATAAGCTTATTATAAGTTAGTTAGAGGATCTTTTTAAAAACTTAGGTTTTTTAGGGGTACTATCGTTCCTTAGCTAACTAGCTTTCTTAAGCTTATTATAAAGTAATTTTTATTTATTTAATTTAATAGTAGCGAGGATTTCCTTTATATAGCTCCTTAGTATTTATATTAATAACTTATTAGCGTTTTAGCTTATAAATACTTATTTTAATTTTTAATATACTATAAGGCGCTACGGGTATATATAATTATAAGGGTATATAATATTACCCTTATTATTTACGTCGTTAACTAAGTTAGAGCGTTTAATAAAAGTAAAATAAGCCCCTTTTTAACCTAAAAGTTATTTAGTATATACGTCCTAGGTTACTAAGCTAAATATATATATAATCTCTTTAAGGGTCTTTATATACGTTCTAAAAGCTATTAATTTACTAAAGGTTTTATATATACGTTAGTCCTATATAGGGTTAAGTCTAAATTTAACTATAACTAAGAAGTTAAGTATAGCGATCTTTTTACTAATTTCCGGAATATTATACGTTTTAACTCGGAGGTAAGTAAACTACTACTCTTTATATTAATATTAGGGATTAATTCTAATTCTCGTTTTATTAAGGGCTTATTAGTATTCCTCTCGAACCGCATTCCTTATTACTAATTTAGGGGGCATAAATTCCTATTTTAAATATTTAATAATTCGCTATATACTAAACTTAGCGCTATTCTTAATAGTTTTTTAAAATACGTATTTATATAATATAGCGTTAATTAATTTTATTAATTACTAAGCAAGGACTTTAATATACGTATTAATAATATTACGTTTATAAGCTATAAGTTACTTATATTTAGCGTTAAGCTCTTATTATTTTTAAATATTTTTAAGTATATAGATCCTTTTTATAAGTATAGTATAGGGATAGATTTATCTATATAAAGTAAGTAATATAGTTAGCTTTATAAAAAAAAACCTAGCTTAGTTTTATAAGTTACTTATGCTTAAGGAAGTTAAAAAGTTCGTACTAGGAATTATATTTAAAAGCTATTAATAAAGGATTTTTTAGTTTTTTTAGTCGTTTTTAAATACTTTATAACGGGCTTAATAAGCTCGTAGTTCTTTTTTATTATAGGTTATAACTAATTATTTAAATTTAGAAAGTAAAATAAGTATTATAGAGGGGTTAAGGAATATGTTAGAATTTAGAGCGTTTAGGTTAACATACTTCTAAACCCCGACGCTCTTACTTATAATACGAAGTGCGTTAAACTATTTAATTTAACTATCGTAGCTAGTTAATTTAGCTTAAGTTAAAGTAAGTATAAGTAAGTTAGTTATTTTAAAAAAATTATAAGAATTATATTAATAAGTACGTTATTATAATATAGGGTTTTAACTAAGAGCTAGGTTTATAACTATTACGAGTTATAGTATATAATAATAAGTATACGGAGTATAATAAAAGTGGCTTAATTATTAAAATAAAAATAAATAAAAAGAAAAGGTCTATATATACGATATCTAAGATAGATACGTGATTTAGTACGTAACGGGCACTTCGTGAGGTGTGATTACTATCCCTGTTACGTGACAATATATCTTGCGGGGAACTAGCTTGCTTCTATGCCCCCACCGCGATGTTTTCGGGGAATTGTCTGTGGGGGCTGAAAAGGGGCCAAGACTGAATGGAAAGTCGCGTGTCTAAGTTAACCAGTTGCAGTGAGCTGTCTGATATAGATGAGAGGCCATGTTCTTACCATTTTGAGTAAATCCCGCGAAGGATTCTATTGCTGTGAGTCCCGCTATTCCACAACCCCGCCTGGGGTGCATGCAGACTGCGTCACATTGGTGCGTATCCACCATTGGCCAGAATCGGCCATCTTATGAGATGCGATTGGAGGGCGACCCTGGAGAAGCCAGATCCCTGTCAAGTTGAGAACATCGCGATCCCCTCGTAGTCCGAGTGCCGAGGCAGACAAACCATCACTCAGGGGGCCTGACCAAATGTCCATTTCTTGACGTTGACCTACACAGACTTGCAATTTATCCTCACAGATTTTTTATGAGCACACCATCACACACGGCAAGAAACCAAGAGTAAGAACTTCGTTTGCGTGAAGTGACGGTGAATTTCGTCTCGTACAATCCCCTCTTCCGGAAGCAGTTGCGATGAAGCCTCGAACTTGATGGACTACCTTAAATCAAGCCAGACAAGATGTAAATAGTGCAGCAGCCGAGGCCCCGAGGCTCATGATCTTGACGTATCGGACTGGCATCACACTTATGCTGGAAATATTGCAGTTAAATAGCTAAGACGTATTCCTCCCGGAAAATGAGGCCAATCTCGCAAGGTCAAGGAATTATCTGGCAAACCTCCATCGCAATCGAACTATCAACATATCACACCATGTTCTTCATCAAGCTTGTGGCTCTTTCAGTTCTGTCTTTGTCCGTTGTAAACGGCCAAAGCACTGACGAATGCCCTGAAGTTCCAGAGACGGGGGTTACTATTGGCGATCCTGTCCCCATCCGACCGGAAGATATCCCAGCTGGCTGTTCTGACTTTGAGATTCTTGTTGGTGTGTTCTTTACAAACCTGATCCGCTGGTTCTTTGAAGTTAACTCGGGGATGCCCAGCTCGAGGAACGAGTGAGCCTAACTATGTTGGAGGCGGCGGTAAGTTCGGCATCATAGTCGGCGACCCGGTCGTTAGCAATGCCACTGTTGCTCTGCCTGATGCTAGAGGGTACCCGGTCCAGGCAAGTGTTTGTACTCTTATGTCCAACAGAGAATTTATTAACCCGACAATGCACATAGTATCCGGCCAGCTCGCAAATCATCACAGGCGTTCGTCAAGGTTCTAGAGACGTGGTCAACCGTCTCAAGTCTCAGGCTGCTGCCTGTCCCAATCAGAACTTCTCCCTCGTCGGATACTCCCAGGGCGCAGCTGTGATGCATGCTGCCGCGGCTGACATCCCGGCCGAGCTCTATGGCCGCATCAAATCGTTAGTGATGTTTGGAGATGGATACTTGAAGCTCGGAGCCAGTCTAAGCAAGTTCCCTGCCGGACTGAACGAGAAAGCGAGGCAGGTTTGTGCAGCTGGCGATCCAGTAAGACTGATACCAACTTCCAACCGAATTCATATGACCCAGACTGACTCTTACGTCTAGGTTTGCGATGCCAATGGCACCTGCACATTCTTCCACCTCACTTACATTCGCCCCGAGTTCATTGATCCTGCCGTCGACTTCATTGTCCAGAAGTTCATTCAGTAACTCATCAACGAGCAATCCTCGATGGGCTAGGTACTTTCGTTTCTGGGCAATCTGTGGGCTTTCGGAACAAAGGCGCAAGAGTTGTGAATGTATCCCCTTTCCATGGCCAGTTTTATCTAGTTTAACATCAAACATGAGGTGCTTGCGTCTATGCAAGCCATACCGATTCAAGTTTTGAAACTTCCACCGGATAGCTCTTCCTCCAAATCGTAATATACCTGGAACTCGCAGTAACAAACCTCAGGATCACTCTCAACGTCAAAGTTGAAGTTCGCCTCGTCATCACTGATCAGCACCTTTCGCAGGCCAACGTCTCCATGCGATGCAGCCTCTACCAACAGCTGAACCTGACATGTTCGTTCCATTGATGTGAACAAGAAAGCAGCCTCGTCGACAGTTTTCCCAACGGTCAGGATTCCATGGTTTCTGAGAATGCACCCCTTGCCATTTGGACCAAGTGCGCTAGCAATGCGGTCGCCTTCTTCACTACCCAAAACGACACCTCCGTAGCTGTCATACACGGCATGCGCATCTCCTCGAAATTTGCAAGCATCTTGCGTCAACATGTCCAGTCGTCTGCCGAAGACCGACCATGCCTTTCCATGCACACTATGGCAGTGGCAAACAGCATGGGCATCCGGTCTCGCCTTATGAACCGCAGCATGAATAAGGAACCCGGCAGTATTCGGAGGAGCAGATTTATTGCCACCAATGACAGACCCATCCAGGTTGACAAGAATCATATCGCTAACTTTCAAGAGGCCGAAATGCCGGCCTAGGGGGTTGGTCCAGAACGCATTGAGAAACTCCGGATCACGAACCGAAATGTGACCGCTCATACCCTCGACATAGCCTTCGCGATGCCAGTGACGGAAGGCAGCAGCCATATGATTGAGTTGCCATTGACGGTGTGATTGGAAGTCCAAATGCTTCGGAATGCCGCCAAGAACAATGCCACCATAGGACATAGCTTGAAGTGGTGTTTTGTTCTGCAACTCGTGGCCGTGTTTGTTTCGGGAAGTCTCCAAGTCGCCGCCGCCACTGACGATATCAGAAGCGTTAACTGAGATAACTGAAGGTCCCATGATGAAGAGAGATATAATTTGTTCTTTAGACGTGTTTGATGCACTGTCAATTTCGATGACCATGGTGAGAGAATCAACCTTCTTTTATAGCACTGTTGCAGTTTTTGGGTTTTGCCCGACACAGCGCGCGGATCCGTCACTGCTCAAATTATCATTTTGCTTGAATGCCTAAGAGTATTAACTCAAGTTAGCATGCGCATCTTGTAGAGCAGGGATCTTGTATTGCGGGTAGAGAAAAGTCGGCTTAACTCTGGTTGAATGGCGAACCGATCGTGCTTGTCCGGGGTGGCCTTCTCCATCTAACAAATTGACTCCTGAGTCCTACTACATATGCACCTTAACGAGAAGGAGCAGAATGTGTCATCTCTGCACCTTCAATATCCCCAGGAGAGCTTGTATGTAGCAAAGATCCTTCACTTTGAGATTGATCCATGTGAAAAGAGACAAGGATCACGCGGTAGTGTGATATGCTGCATCTGGACTGATCGCAGATGGAAACCGCCATACTATTTCCCATCTCGGGATTTTCTATCTCGGGAGTACTTCCGTTACAAAACTCGAAGCAGTAGCTTCGAATAATGAACTACTCCCTTATCATCGAGATCCAAATTAGGTAGGTAACCCCCAGGTTTTGTTGCTTGTTAGTGCGGGGTTGCGAATAGTCGATTTGATGCATTAGGCGATGGACCCATTTAATCCCGTGGAAACATGCCTATATTGTCACGGCCCATCGGCACCTCCAGAAATCATTTGGATGAACAATCCTGCGTGATTAAAAGTGCCTCTCTCTACGATATTAACGATCTGAATTGACTCTTTTGTAAAAGTTTCCGCCGAAAACGACGAATAGACAAATGCCCGACTGCTCTCTTAGTCCATACCTACCTTTCCTGTCTCCATAATGCCGAAGTCAATTAGGCGTCGAGTTGAGCATACACGAACCTTTACGGGGTGTCGAACTTGCCGGAGCCGTCATGCAAAGTGCGACGAAGGGAGACCGGAGTGTGCAGCTTGCCGCCGAAATGGGATCACCTGCGCTGGCTACACCGCTCGTCTAACTTGGATCGAAGATTGCGATGCCTCTGGAGAAGCAACTCGGCGCGGCCCTGAAGTGCCTGAGTACCGGTACATCTTATTTTCAGGTCGGATTCATTTTCGTGCGGTGGTATTTTCTGCACATGCTGACGCGGAAGGCTGTGTCCTCAGACTCTGAACGTGAGATCATGAGCAGCCAGCTCACAGATAGCCTTGGCTCAAAGGCAGCCGGGAAAGTGCTAGCCGAAATTGACACGGCATCCAAAACATCTGAGCCTAAGAAGCCTTTTAGCATCTCAAAAGGACCTTTTGGGGTGTTCAGATGTCTTAAACGAAGAGAAGTCTCTCTGAGTCAGCTATCACTGTCGCCTATTACCTCAGAGCATGATATTAGCCTACTTGTCGATCCTGAAGATGAAAGTTTACAAACGGGAACTGACCCACGAGAAGATTTCGGCATTGACTGGTCTGAGAACGAACTCGAAGGATCTTTGCAGTCATTACTAGACTGCTTAGATCTCTTGGTTGCCCAGAGTGATTCCATCACCGCCTCGGACCCTTTTTCAGCCTCAATGCCTGGCCTCCAATCAGATTTCTCTGTCAACAATTTGCCAATGAGTTGGCCGGAGGATGGAGAAGGCAATACTTGTGGGGAAGACAGAGATATCATTGCACCTGACACCAATGCTATTGAGACAGACAACCATTTGGCCACCTCCCATGCTAATGTCGCCACCATCATGACTATACCGCCTACATCATTATGCCTCGGAGCTTCTGTTTCACGAACAGAGGTACCTGAACAGGCACAAACGCTGCTTCGCTACTACAAGAGCCATGTTGGCTCTACCAAAATTTCTGGACAAGGGAAATTCAAATCAACTTGGCAACTGTTATTCCTTCCTTGTGCCTTTGAGACGTTTGCGGAGTTGTCAGTTTTGAATGAGGCATCTCAAAGTCGGCTGGCGATCCTGTGCGCATTACTTGCTCATAGCGCCTTTCAACTCAACAAAACGGATTTAACACCGCGTTTCCCAAATTACTGGCAACATCTGGGTGACAAACACCGAGAACGAGCTCGAATGCATTTGAAGAATGCTGTGAAGGTAGAGATCCACGATTCTGGATTAGGTGGATACAAAGACCTATTAATGGCCTTAATCGCTATGGCCATGGGATCTGTGAGTATTTTGTGTTGAAATTCCAGTCTTTCGAAGCTGACGAACTTCAGTTGTGCCATGGAAGCCGTGGCTCACGCGTCTTCCTGCTCGATGCTGAACGTTTGATAAGAGTCAAAGGGCTTTCTAGCCACAACTCTGAGATAGTCAGAGTCCTTCATCACACCTATACCTATATGAGGGTAATTGCAGAGGCTACCTACCCCTTCCTGGATTCTGAAAGCGAGTCTGATCGCACAAGCTTGCTTGGAGTCGAAGCAATTGCACCCGGTAGTTTTCATATTCGAGAGGAGTCCCTTAACACAGGTCTAGATCCCAACGAGGAAAAGAATGAGACAGTCGGGTATGCAGACATACACCTTGAGTCACAAGGTCTTTGGCGCGAGACGTTACATTCGAACATACACGGCATCCCTGAGTCTCTCATGACACTGTTGGCTCAGACGATTCAACTCAGCAACGAGAAAGATCACCTCGAAACTCGCGCACGCAGCAATCCGAAGCTTGCTAGTGACCTCAAAACGCACGTCAAGACTCTGGAGGGAAGAATATGGACCTGGACAATTGAATCCGAAATAGCAATACTATCTGTGGCCGGCAAATCGCAGCCCATCGATAACGAGACGAACTTGATCACTCAACCTTCTACACAGTCAATGGTACAAGCGATGCATCGAGCGTTGATCATCTACTTCTATCGCCAGATACGCGATGTTAGCGCCATGCTCCTCCAAACCGTCATCGATCAAGCTTTGAGGTACTTGGAGTCTTGTCTTGATTCAATGGTCAGAGGCGATGACTTTGCACTTGGTATTGCGTGGACAGTCTATATTTGCGCCAGGGAATCCATATCTCCAGAACTTCAGGAGAGAGCACTGAAGTGCATCAGCATTACTGATGCCCGAGGGCTGCATCTTACTTCAAAGCCTTCTGCTGAGGCAGTTTCGTTGCTATGGGAAAAGAGGCGGCCACTGAAGTCGTTGATTGATCATAGTTTTCTCCTGAGAGAAACCTTATGCCTTGGTTGATCGGCTTAAAATGGCAGTTTGGTGAGTGATTCCAGCTTCGGGCAGTATGCTCAAAGAAGCAATGAAATAATCGAATAGCTAATTGAGATCTATCATTGCCTATATCATACTTCTTACTATCGTATTGAAAGAAATTTAAAGGCAGAGAAGGGGATTGATCACAGCTTGACTCTCGCGGTTTCGAGCAAAGCAGCCAATTCGGCCTGAGGACCCTCCTTGAGAGGAGCAAATGGCTTCCTGACTCCTCCAGTCTTCCATATCCGAAGTTCCATGCCTGATTTGATTGCAGAAGCATAGTAGTGGTGGGTTTAAAGCCACTTACAGATTGGGAAAATCTTTTCCCAGACCTCCCGACCCTTCTTCAAATCGTCCTCTACGGCTAGAGCGTTCCAACGCTCAACAGAAAGCTCGGGAATGATATTGACGGCACCCCAGATGGAACCCTTTGTGCTCGCAGCCAGAACATAGAAGGTCAGAGTGTCCCAGTCGTTGAAGGTCGTAATCTTTTGGCCGTAGGTAAAGAGCAAGTCAGTCAAGACTGGAGCACTGCCCGAGGTGTCTTTCAGGTATTTGACACCGACGTCCGAAAGTGATGCAATATTCTGGGCTGACAAAGTCAAACCGCTGATGCTCGGGATATTGTAGTAGACAATAGGTAGTCCACTTGCGGTATGGATGTCTTGGAGAAGCTCGCGTGTCTCCTCGAGGTTGTGAGCTTCGTAATAGGGCGGAATAACTACGACAGCAGCCGCGCCGGCCTGCGCGGCGTGGACAGCCAACTCGACAGCCCCCTTGCTCGTTAAGTCACCGGTGCCAGCAACGACAGGAATACGGCCAGCGGCTGACTTAATGCAAGTTTCGGTAAGAATTCTACGCTCCTCCACCGTGAGCGCAGCGAACTCTCCAGTACTTCCGCCGGGGACCAGGCCATGGACCCCGACGTCAATAAGGCGGATAACTTGCTAGTCAAGGGCAGCAACATCAATGCCTCCACCATCTGCGAAAGGAATGATAATGTCTGCGAGAATGCCCGTAAGTTCTGGAGAGTTGGCCAGTGTGACTGTGATGTCGGATGATCTTGTAAGTTTCGCATGAAGCAGATACGGCTTTACAGGAAGTAGTAGAATGAAAAGATTGCTTGATACTGACTGGGTGTGTTAGTCTCTTCAAGTTTGTTTCGGACTGAGTCAATGGAAGACTAGATACGTATTTATTTCTTCCGATGAAAGTCATCAAGCAATGTTTCAGACCCAAGTTTGCCTGCTCCTCTCGTCGCTTACGCGCATTCACTCCGCTTCCGGTACCACATATTGTTGATTATGTGCATTCGCCACAAATCGAGTCACTCAAACGAGATTAATGCCAAAGAGCAGCTCGAAAGAGAATGGATAGAAGATCTACGCGTATTGCCTCTCCAGATCTGTCTTCTCATTCACCCGATGAGGTACATTTTGTAACGGTCGTTGACTAGGAAGCTCCCTTTTGCAGAAGCAGAGGGGGGTGGGGATTCTCCTGGAAACGGCCTCGTATCAAAATCTCATCCAAAAAGGGCAAGTTTCCACGCCGGTACTCCGTAGAAGCTGTGCATATTAGCTTGGATCACAAATCGGCAAGCCTCATGTTTGTTTCCATCTCTAGCAGCTCTTGTTCATGATATGTGATTGAGAATCTCAGTGCAGGCATCAAAAGGGTGCTCCTCACATAAACCGCAATTACCTGACTATCTCGAATAACTAAATGCACACACCAACTCAGTGTCTTAGCTGGTTTTTGCCTTTCGAAATGTTACGACTGCGGCAAAGTCGAGGAAAATTCAACCGCCACAAAACATAATATTCCAGAGTTTCATATTTCCAGCACAGTAGAGAGTACTGCTAATGTATGGCACCCACGCTAAGGAGACGGCAATTGCCTTCCCACCCCCAATTTTCGACTTATTCGCATTGAGAAGACGCGCAGAGCTGCGCGAAATGTGAAACGAGTCGAAAGATCACTATCTTGGCGTGGATTGGCTCTTCACTCTGAAGCAATTCTTTATTACAGATTTCACATGGGCGACATGCGTTAGACGTATCACGATTTAGGATCCTCTCGCACAGCGCGTCAGTATTCTTAGTGATGTCCTCCTGGCTCTTTAATGAAATAAAATGTTTCTTTCGAGAGGACTTGCTACCGTCACCGAGTGGACCATTTAGCAGTTGCCTGCAACACACCGACCGTATCTGCCCTTGCCGTTATGTAGTGGATCGCAGTAGGCGAGACTGAATGTGGCTGTCCACATTGACATCGAATACTGCAAGTGAATTACTAAGATGTTGAAAGAGCTTAGTGTGAGTTCAGCGAGGCGGATAATACAGAATTGGGGTCAATAGACCCGACTTAGTGAGACAAGCAGAATAAGACTTCAACAGAATGCGCAAATATGACTTATCACGTTGAACCTCGACCCAATGAATAATATCGTTAGCTACATGTGAGAAGCAAGCGCTGAGCTTCATAGACTCTCACAGGCTCTGAGATGGTGATAGGGATGCTTTCTGCCGAGACCTTTGATGAAGAGCATGGCACTCCTGTAGAAGTCTGAATGCATTTTAATTGATCAGAAACCCATCCGAGAAGCCGAAATTTGGCATGGCGTTTACCATGCCGTGGATGATATGGTTTCATGACACGTGAACCTTGGCCTATGGAATGGATCGGAGACATGATCTAGGCGTTTGGAATCCACGAGTACATCAGTTCGATGGGGCTTGGGGGCCCTGAGCTGGAAGTGAGTCAAAGCAGGATGCACGCTGCAGAAGACTACCTTTAACGAAAATATACATGCCATTTACACAAGCTTTCGTAGAAAAGCCAATGAAATATGTAAGGCATCCATGGCTGAGTTGGGAATACCATTGGACTTGGGGTGTCAGGTCAAGCAGGGGTACTAGCCGTGTGTTCAGCTCCTCCTCGATCAAGTGACCCATCATGTTTTTGTCGGTTCCACTCGGACTCGCCGTTCTTCTATGAGAAACTTTTTAGACATTTTCAAGCAGAAGGAGACAACTCATTCACTGCCAAAAAGAGTAAACACCGTCCCAGCCGCAGGTACAACATCCTCAGATGAGCCAAGTGTATGAAGTGTACGTTCCTTTTTTTTTTCCCCCACAAAATATGCCTTCCAGACCTTGATCCAGGCTCTCGGAGGGGATCGGGTTCCTAGCCTCCAGGAATCGAAAGTCGGCTACGTTCACCGCGGCATCGGAGAATTCTTTTTTCTGAGGAATGCCAGGGGTCCCAACATGGTTAATGGGGTTAAGGCAGGGGTATTTTCAGCTAGTGGGGAAGACGTTTCCTATCTTGAGATCGTTCGGGGCTGGTCACACTAGTTCGCAAACTAGTGAGTATCCCATGTTAACCATCAGCAAACCAACGTGAAAAGTACGTCGGAGTAAGCTAGCTAATTTGACCATGTGAGCGGGTGGCAGCGCACCGTTCAGGCCTAGGTGTTGGCTCCCGTACGGCTGCACCCGCAGTAGCGGCCAGACGATAGCTTGAAATGACCGTTCTGGACTGTTGTATCCTAGTTGACAACGTCGCAATGCAGCAAGCACCCCGAAAATAGGGCCAGAAAAACGCATGGCCTGACAAGGTACGATTTGAGCTTACTTGAAATTGGTATTGTTAAGCCGAAGGATTTTGTCTCACTTCGGAGTCGTATGGAGATGGACGTCCCGAAGTAGAAACAAGCATCTCTTGAAAGGGAATGCAGGGAGATGGGAATGCTTGCTGAACTATGCCATTCAGCTTTCGGATCCAAGCCCACGGTACCGTCAAGACATGGTGGATCATGGAGCATTCTGGGCATGAGTCTCGTGGAGAAGAAACTCCGCTTCGGTCTCGTCCGAAGCTTAGAGTAAAATCTAGCGAAGCATTGGGGCTTGCTGAACTATACGAATTTCAGCTGCGATGCTTCTAGCCCAGTCTGAGCAAAATTGCGGTCTAGACAGACTCAAGAGCTTGAAGCATGAAGGCATACACAGAGCTATCATGTATATAAACCACTGGTCAAACTCGAACAGAATATGTTTCTTACTCACTCATCACCTCGACTGAAGCAACTTTCACCTTCGCCTATCACTCTACACAGCTTGCAGTCATACAATACTTTGAAAAGAAAATCAAAATCCTCTCACCTCAGGTTCTTAACTTCCGCTACGATGAAGTCCTCCATCATCACTGCCCTCGTCGGCGGCATCATCGCACAACGTGCTGCCGCCACCCCTGCGGACGAACTCTTCGCACGTCAAGCCGGCTGCAACCGTGACAACTGCTTCCGTGCGCTTCTCGGTTCCAAGCCCGGCCCAGCTTCGGCATCGGCAGACTGTTCATCATGGATGCAGGTCACTGAGACTCCTTGCACTTCAACCGCAACCCAAACGGCCACCGTCGTATCGTACACCACCACCTTGGCCAATGCCTATCCCGGGCTCAAGAAGATGAAGCGCGAGGAGATCGAGGCTCGCCAGGCCTCGACTACCACCGCTGCTGCCCCGGTCTGCACGCCCGCTCAGAACCGCCCAAGCAGCATGCCGGCCTACGCCGAAACGGGTTGCAAGAGCACCATCGGAACACTCGTTCCCACGGCGCGCTACTCGTCTGCCTGCTCCTGTGACGGCATCACCGCCACAACCACCACGCTGGCTACCCCAGTCACCACTATTACTGTCACGACCACCGTCGAGGCTGCCTTCACGCCCACGGCCACACCCACGGCATTCGTCCTGCAGGGTTCCGGTGACCGGAGCCTGTATGTGACAGTCGATGGTCAAGGCGCGCTCCGCCTCGTCCGCGATGCGTCCGTCGCTACACCATTCTATGTCGACAAGGCCGGACAGATGCGCAACTTGAACAGCCCGGACAAGGTCCTCGTGGACTACTACCAGCCCGACCCTGCCACGGCCAACGACAAGGTTTACAGCGACTTGCAGGGCACCGGAAACTACCCCATCACTTGCTCGTACACCGGTCGCTCTGACGGTGCGTACTACGGCAACTGCCAATCGAGCGGCTCTCCTACTGGAAACCCTGTTGTCTATGGCTTCGGATACTGCCCGAACCAGGGCGGATACGTCTACATGATCCCCAACAACTCGAACGTTCGCTGTGCTGGAGGTTATGCTTTCCTTGGCTTCTGGCTGCAGGCATACACCAAGGCCTGAAGAATTTAGGAGCTAGTTGGTTGTGTTTTTTATTCTCAAAGAAGACAATTCGTATGAGACTGTTTCCTCTCAAAGAACTTCTTTGCTCAAAGAAGCTATGGGCCTTCAACTTTTCCTTAATTTATAGCTTTTGATAGTTCATCGTGGCGTTTCAAATTCCAATTCATTACAAGTTTAAATGGTGTACTTTGAGAAGATTTAAAGATGAGATCATGCGTGGTTTGCATTGTTATGTCGTTGAAACGTTAGCTAAAAGTCGAAGTTCTTGTCAGAGATTCAATTGCCCGCTTGTACTTCAGTCCGTACGCTGAGCCACCAACTCACACTCGATGAGATTTTCAACATCAGACTGGCCGCACTTCCAGAACTTGACGATTCTCAAATTCAAACCTCTCTCCTCAACCAGCTGGTGCCAGTGGTCTTCAGTGCGTTCCAATGTCGAGAGCTGGGTCATCATCAGAATATCGCCCGCTGTGGCCTCCCATCAAGCACCCGTACGCGGAATAACCACCTCAAAAATTCAACATTTTGCTGTATCCGGGCTTCATCGCCTCTGCCAGGGAAGCTAGAATCTTCTTGCATACGTCATCTGGCCAGCCGTGCACGATTGAGTGCATGAAGTAGGCCTTTGCGCCTTTGATAGGCTGCTGGATCAGGAAGTCGTGTCCCATCAGCTCAATGCTGGTGTCAATGCCCTCGACGTCGTTGATGACGACGGGAAGATCCTGAAGGATGAGTTTCTGCTTGACTGCTAGCAAGAATTCAAGAGACTATATTGGGCCTCAAACAAGATAAATCCTGTGACGGGAAGAACTGACGCCTGGATGATTCGGATACATTTTCTTGAAATCGTCAATGTCATGGCCAAGGCCACCGGCCACATCTACCAGAAGTGTTGCGTCGGGCGAGCTATCTGCATCGGGAACAGGATCGAATTAAGGAGCAGACCTAGGAAAAAGGTTGATGTGTACGGGTTCACGATGCATGCCAAGGAAGACAGTGAAGAGAGCATTGTAAACCCAGAAAAGAATGCGGAGACATCCTCTTCTAGGCGCCAGAGTGATACGTATCCCGAACGAAAGGACAAAATTGTCAAGAGTAGCACCGTCACTATTACATACGACCAGGGAGAAGAAGGACCGACTTCATCAGCAACGCGATGGGCTGCAATATGAGTCAAGTTAGAGAAGATAGCATCACTGAGAATTGAGTTCAAGGTATCGACCCTAGGAACTTAGGGGCAGTGAGGCAATCTTTAGCCAGCGCGACTGCATTTGCCCCCCGGCTTTCAGCCCTTGTTGATCAAGTAAAGTGAGACTGCTGCGTTGCGGAAGACGCCAGTGACAATCCAGTATCGTATCAAAGGACATTGGAACACGCTGAATCAACGGCTGCTATGTCCCAAGAGAATATGAGACGGGGACGAGCCGCAAAGCCGCCTTCGTTGCGCTGATCTCCTAGCCAGTCAGGTTTCAGAAACGTTGCTGAAACGGGTGGGGGTCCTCCTCGATGCCAAGACCAACACACGGCAAGAGGCAGCTTTTTCATCCCATGTCCACAAGGCGGGATACTTTAACTCCACGTCAGGCAACTGACAGAAATGCAAATTCGTCTCATAAAAAATAGAGGCTCCAAATTTTAGGTTTCCTTACACCTTTAGACACACATGATGCTGTCTCCTTCATTGCTGTTTCCTCTCGCGTTCGCGTCTTACACGGTCGCATCAGAGGCCCAAGTATATCGGGGCGGGGTACGAACATGCCCTTGGACACCACTCGAGACGCTCTTAGAATGTTCGACTTGGGACATTGCGACAGAAAGAAAGCAAGATACGGAGACTAGGCAGAGGCCACGGAATGAGACGACAGAAACTGAGCCATTAGGATGGACGGGGCCTCACGGGTGCGCAGGAGCCTACTGCTTATACGCAAATCGCGGTTTTGCAAATGGGCGTGGGATCGTCATCATCTCGACACCAGAAAACGTGCAGAAAGCAAAGAGCTTGGAACAAAACCTACAGACTCCAAACCGAGAAGATGATCCGTCATCACGGAATCCATCATTCCAGATCGCAGAGGTAGAAGGCAAGGGACTCGGCATGCTCGCCAACAAGACCCTTGCCCGGGGCGACACAGTCATGCTCAAGACGCCAGTCCTCCTCGCTCACCGCGCCTTCATCGAGCGCACGCCAGCAGCAGACCGACACTTCCTCCTCGACAGCGCCACGAGCTTCCTGCCAGCTGCAACACGCAAGACCTTCCTCGACCAGATGGGACATTTTGGCGGCCACAAGGTCAGCGATATCATGGCGACCAACTCGTTCCAGATGGACCTCGGCGGCGGTGCGCAGGGTGACGGCCACCACTACGGCAACTTCCCCGAGGTGTCGCGGTACAACCACGACTGCCGCCCCAATGTCGCCTTCCGCATCGACGGCCTGCGCCACCGCACCACCATCGTCAGGCCGGTCAAGCCTGGCGAGGAGCTGACGATATCGTACCTCGACCAGCTTGGCGTCCGCTCCGTGCGGCAGCACCGCGCCAAGAGGGCGTGGGGCTTTGAGTGCGGGTGCTCGCAGTGCAGCCTGACTAAGAAGCTCGCCGCCGCCTCGGATCAGCGGCTGATGGAGGTGGAGGAGCTGGAGAGGCAGCTCTCTGATATCGGCGCCAAGGTGACCGTGGCGACGGTGGAGAGGTTTTTGAAGCTGTATAAGGAGGAGAGGCTTGAGTCAAAGCTGGCTGGCGCGTATACGACTGCGGCGCTCAACTTTAATTTGCTTGGGAGGAATAAACTGGCTGTCAAGTATGCCAAGCTAGCTGTTGAGGCTGGTACGATTGAGAGCGGGTCAGAGACGGGGGATGTCGAAGCGATGAGGGAGTTGGCGGCGGATCCGAAGAAGCACTTTACTTGGAGAGGGAGGCTTAGATGAGGAAGTATCCAATCGAGACTCATGGCCGGCTTATGGTTCCTTGGAATAGACGCACTCAAGGCTCTCATCCCACTCTTTTCGGCCCCTTACCACTGCCTTTGAGAGCCTTGAAATCGCAGTGAAGTCCGATCAGGTACGGTACATTTGAGACAGCTCCAGTCATCGCCTCAGGGAAGGTTAAAATCGCAGTGAAAGGCCGGAAGAGCCAATCGTACAAAAAGCGCATTGTGTATATCGTGATCTGGTTCAAATCGCAATGAAAGGTCGGAAGAGCCAATCGCACAAAAAGGGCATCGTAGAATATCGTGACTTTGGCGAGGCGAGGGTGCATGTTGGCAAGGGCTCACCCATCCATTCTCTGAACTAGCTGGGTGGTGCCCCATGAAGGAAGCTTTCCATACCGAAGGAAGGAAGTTATTAAGAGCAGACATAGATCTTCACTGCAAAGAGGAAAGCATGGCTCGTGAACTCCTCTCGAGAAGAAGCTCTTAGTCAAGAGCATACCAACAACAGGGATTCATCCCAAAAGGGAAAGCAGCAGAGTCAAGCACCCTGCCACAACCCGAAATGAGACACCTTGTCGTCCTGTCACGGTCAGCAATAACATTAGACCCTGCATGCGTACTCCATAGCTCCACGTGGGTCATGATAGACGCAGGTTGACGCAGGTCCAGACTATAAAGAGCATTCGACCCAGTCAACTCATAATTCTCGTCGAAACATTCGTTACCAAGCTGCTGTGCAGCTTATTTAAATGTAAAATCTCAGATCCTCCCGTGACGTTTTGTAAAGAACGCGCCCCAGGGCCCAGGCTCGAACGCAGATCCGGGTCCCCACAGGAAGCGGGTTCCCTCATCTAAGTCCAACGGGCCCCATCACGATAACCTTTCGGCAGATCCGGGCTGCGGGCCGTTCAATTGTTTCTCGAATGGTTGCCGCGCGGCGAGTCGGCCGAGCCGTGGTTCTTGGTCTTAAATGTGACACAGAAGCTTGAGGGGAATGCGGCTGTTTTGAGCAGGTTATCCTACGTTGACGGTAGAGCGCAATTCCCAGATCGTCGACTGATTGCTGGGATTGTTCTGGGCTCTGGGTGGTTTCGTGGTGTGAATCCCATCGGTATAAACCTAAATGACAACTACATCACAAGAGAGATCATCAAAAACTAAATACTATTTAATTAATCTAAGGGCACGAGGAAGAATGTTGTTAAAAGCTGGTAAGGTTATCGTGATCGCTGTTCTACTGCGTAGGGCGTGCAAACGTCCCTGAAGATCGTTTATTTTGGGTCATGGGGACTCCGCCAAGACACCCGAAACGGTACAATGTCAAGCTCTTTCGCTGTTTGTGGTGAGCCCGGTGAGCTCGGTGAAAGAATGATTCGCTGAAACCTGACTCGCCCAACGGCGTGTCCTCGTATGATGGAGAAAAGCTCGGGGCATGAATTTCTGGACCGGCATGTTGTATTATATTGGAAGCCCAATGCAACTCGGGACAGGCGCCCTTCCCCTAGTCGCAGAGAACGGTCTGCCCGCGCCGTCAACTGCATCCAACAGAGAGGGGCGTTCTTCCCTCCCACTTCCTTCTTGCGATGGTGGATGGGTGTCTCACGCGCACAGAAAACGCCGGCAGTCCGGGAGGGAAAATAAAAAGATCGAGATCAAAGACACGGGACGCTAGCCCCAGGAACAAGGAACATGGCGGCAGAGAGGAAAGTCGGCGCCGTGGGCTGGAGAAGGTTCGCTGTGCGCTGGACGTCCTTGTGACGGGATGACAGGCGGGCGGGTGAGAAAGGGACGGGGCTTGGTTGGTGGTGTGTCAAGGTGTGGGGAGGCCCGAGGTGCCGGAGAGCCCACTCCGGCCTGGTCTGGCGAATAGCAATGGCGCTTTCTCGGCCGATGCGGAATTTTTGAGCATCCACCCAGCCACCCCGGCCACGAGCCAGTGACGTAGCTGTGATGGTCCTCGGCGGGATCCACGCTCAACTTCTTGTCTTTTTTTCTTCCCTACTGCGATGTACTAGCCCTAGCACGCCTAGCTTTGAGTCGTATCGCGAATTAACCTTCTGTCCGGCATCGCCAGCTTGTTTTTTTCTGATCGTCTAGGCCTTTTGTTATGGAGAAATCTCAATTGGGATACCTGGTGCTGTGCGGGCGACCAACCCCCCGCCCTCCCTTCCTCCTCTCCCGTGTAAGACAAGACGTAATGTTCCCTCCAGATGAGGAAAGTCGAGACCAGGGTTGTGGTTTGATTCATCAAATTCAAACGGGCCTCCTTGCTCGAACTAAAACAATTGATCAAAACGGCGCATCAGAGACAATGGTCCCCGAGACGCGGTGGACCCCGCGTTGGGTAAATAGCTTCTTTGTCTTGGACGTAGGGAATGGCGGTAGAGCTGGAGGTAAAACAAGCTTGAACTAACACTCGCTCAGGCGCAAAAGCTTGAAGTCCCCTCAAACCCGGGTTACTCGCAGTTCGGCAGACCAAGCTACCGAGGGAAAATACTGCATATCTGCGTCGTAGTCCGTGGTGTTAGTCCAAGATTTATCCTGCAAACTCGAGCGGGGGGGGGGGGGATTCGACCAAGAATTCCGTCTGCCTTTCCTGCGCTTGTTCAATGCTACCCGTCAATGCCCATGGCACGAAGAAAATGTTTCCACTCACACACTTGTTCACTTTGCTCCCCGGTGCTGTTGGCTCTCATCACTGGCTCTTCGTGACATCCCTACCCCTGCTTGTCACATCCATAAGGCCCATGAATTGCAGGCCCGGGCTTCCCACCCAGCCCCATTCAATCGTCCTCGCCGGGGGGTGGCCTTTGAGAAGTTCGCTTGGCAGGTTTGCAGTGAGCCATACCCATAAGGTTGCCCTGCCCTTCTCTTATTGGAATGCGCTCATTATGGTAGACGGGCGTCATATTCCTGTCACCAACTACATACTATTTATCACTTGTGTCCTTCCCTCCCCGCCCTTTGCAAGGTCTAGCTCAGCTGTCATCTGAGGTCTCATCTTCCTTCGGGTGTCTTTACTAGACTTCACCCATCAACGGCCACTCACACATAGCTCCCACCAGTCCTACAACATCAGTCATACAACATACACCACCATCCAAAATAAACATATTCTCAACACAATGGCACCGATAACACCAATCTCACACACACTCTCGGCCCTCGCCGCAGGTCTCACAAAACGTCACCCATCAGACTTCCTCCCACCAACAAGAACCCTCCCCTCCCCCCTCCGCGCCATCCTCGCCTCCCGCCAAGTCGTCACGACAATCACCTCGACCCCCGAGACGACAGAAGAGTCCGCCTCCAACAACAACCTCAGCGGGGGCGCCATCGCCGGCATCGTCATCGGCTCCATTGCCGGCTTCCTCCTCCTGCTGTGGATCGTCAAGTCGTGCGGCATGTGGAGCCGGCCCAACGACTGGTCCGAAAAGGACGAGTACGACGAGCGCAGTCGCCGGTACCGCGGCCGATCGCCCGGCTCGAGGCATCGCAGACGCACGCAGCACCGGTACCACCACGAGACCTCGAGGCACAGCCATAGCCGGCGCCCGTCGTATGTGGTTGACGAGGTTCGGTACACGCAGCCTGTTGTCGTTGACAAGAGGAGGAGGGCTAGCGGGTCGCCTTTGCCGCCTGCGAATGTGTACCGTAGCAGTCGCAGCAGGACGAGATACTAGACACGAAGGAGGGGAGGAAAGCTGGGCTCCTCTGGTGAGATGAGGACCCAGCTGCATGATTACATGCTGTTGTTGCGAGGTGTCTTCGGGTTGATTCCAGATTCCCGAGGACTTTTGTTTGTGTAACCAAGACACAAGGAGCGAACACAACTCTTACGACTTTATGAAATGTATTTATTTGCGTGCGGTACAATGTAATTAGACCTGATACCAAGAGCAAAGTCATCTGTATACATCAAGGACGTCTCTCCCTTGCAAGCCTCGTATATGACATGTGCTAGAATTGTGCAGACGTGGTGGCTTTTCGCGTATTCATCTCATATCCTGTGCTTTGAAGTCGCATCCCACTTTCGAAGTGTAAGGGAATGCATAAGTACGCAGTGTCGCAGAGTCTGATGTAGTACCAAGTTCGCCGTGGACGGAAGAGTATCAAGACTTTGCGACGCCGGTGAGGAGGGAAGCTTATCATCTCGTAAGTAAGTGACTGTCAGAGCAGCGCCCAAGATACCTCAGATTCAATGACTAACACTTTAGATGATGCCCAAGAGGCCTGGGGGCCATGTCTCAGGTTGAACACTGATAATGAAGTTACATTGACCAAACCTTGCTACTATAGTAGATGAGCTTCCAGCGCTGATTGAGATACGAATCCTATCATTTCGAATCGTCGCCGTTGTCATGTTACTAGCTACCAAGAGCACTCAGATGTCGCTACAACATCTGCCACATACGAACATAGCCATGATTCATTACCCGCACAAACGGTTAGCTAGAGTTGTAGAGCTGAAGTTGCCTGTATTACCACACAAAGGCATCCCTCCATCTAGTAGAAGGGATTAGAAGCCTTCTATATCCATGTAACCCATTGCCTAATCCATGACTCCTAAAAGTGGATGTCTCAATTCCCAAGTATAACGCCATTCCCATATTCTTCATCATAATGTTGACAGCACAGAAAGCCCGGATGCTTAGCTCAGCCCGACTTCGTCTTGTTCTTCTGAACCCAGTCGGCCCACTTCTTGTATTCGCCATACTCCAAAGACTCCTTCTTACCCTGATATCGCACGACCTTGAGCTCGACGTCCTGCCACTTGCTCTTGCTGCCCATCCACCCCGCCTTGCGCATGAGGCTCACGAGCGTCTCCTCCTTGGTCCACTCCTGCTCGACGGCGACGTCGGGGAGGTACGTCGCGCCGTAGCGTTTCCCGTGGTAGAAGAAGCTGATGCGCAGGCCGTGCACGCCGAGGGTCCAGTCCATGGCGTCGTCGGCGTCCTCAAAGTCGGTGAGGAGGGTGACGGCGACCTCGAGGGAGGGGAGCTCGGGGGCCTCGACGGGCGGGAAGCGCATGTCGTGCAGCGCCGAGGTGAGGGCGTAGCTCGACAGGCCGTCGGCGAGGTCTTGTGCTTCGAAAGTGCCGATGCAGCCGCGCAGCGAGCGGTGGCCCGAGCGGGGGGAGACGGTGTTCCAGGTGACGAAGAGGGGGGACTCGGAGATGTCGTCGGTTTCGTCGTCTTCGGCGAGGGAGTCGGCGGAGGTTGCGGGTGTCTCGGCGGAGAGG
Source organism: Colletotrichum abscissum (assembly GCF_030869225.1). Lineage (NCBI taxonomy): Eukaryota > Fungi > Ascomycota > Sordariomycetes > Glomerellales > Glomerellaceae > Colletotrichum > Colletotrichum abscissum. Next base: position 445,790 of record NW_026849988.1, on the reverse strand, counting down.
GAGATGCTAGAGCCGGAGGAGGCCGAGGCGGAGTCGCTGGAGGGTTCGGCAAGGCGTTGCAGGGCCGGGATGAGCTTCTTGCCGTCCTTGCCGTCACCGAGGCCGGGTGACAGGGTTTTGGCGTATTCGGGCCATGACTGTTTGATCTCCTTGAGGGACAGTCCCGGCCGCTTCTCCAGGTGCGAAGCCAGAGCCTCGAAGCAGCAGAGGCAGTGTTCCACGGAAGCCATGAGCTCGTTTCAAAAGAATCTGGCGGGTGGTGTGAGGTGACAGTGGTGGCGATGGTGGTGGCGTGTCTTCGGAATGAGACGCAGAGCTACAGGGCGTTCCAGAGAGTTGTTCGGGCTGGCGACCGCACGAGGTTCAGCAGGGGACGCGGAGATGGACGAGATTTGCAGTAGTTGAGTACGGAAGAGAAGGAAATGGGGATGGCGAGGAAAGCTTCCCCCAAGTGAGGTCAGCTCGGGCCGGGGAGGGGCTGCCTGCTTCGAGTATACCTTAGGTATGGTAGCTCGAGGTGCTGATCAGCGCTACGTACCGCTTCAAACCCCACTTCAGATAACGGAACCCCGCGATTTGGCCCCGGCGGTTGTGCAGTTCTGGGGCAATTATGTCGTGAGATGTCACCGGGCACAATTTGCATAGCTCGGTTATGCTATGCTGTGCTGTGGCTGACGCAGGCTGACTGCTCCATATGCCATGCGCCACATATCATCAGCCACACCTCTCGATTTCTGGATGACTAAGTTGCTGAGTGCCTGTGAACAGAAGTCGAGGAGGCAGTCGGCGCTAAAAATACTAACGGGCCGCTCTAATGATTTTCCCATATCAAACTCTCCCTGACGTCGATGTAGCAAGGGTCAGCCAGTTTCGAAACGCCCCCTGAACAGGAATGACACTGGTCCGAACGCCTTCTTCATCCCGTCATTCCGCTGTCGAAGAAGTGAGCCGCCCCCTGGAACCGGTCTGTTCTCTACGCCTCTCCTGTCTCTCGCAAGGACGAGAAAGTCTGGACCATCCCACGTCCCGGGAGCGCCATTCCCACTGATCAACCTCAAAGCCAAGCTTCACGAATAAGGTACACCGGGGTGAAGACTTGGCAACATGCAGCGGCCGGGGTAGCGTCCGCCGCAGTCCCTCGACTCCCCCTTCGAAACCCCGCCTTCCCCTGCTGACTTTGCTACCGGAACTTGCTGAAAGCGAGCGGCTTACTGTCTGATCTTCGCTCGTCCTAGCCTTGGGCAACAGGGGTTGCGGCTTGCGAGAGAGGAGGATCGATGGGCTTCTGTGACAAAGGCACTCATTTTGACTAGTGGGGCCACTGCTACGCGGCTTCTTCGTCACAGCCCAGTTTCAGACGTTGCCCCATCGTCCCCTCTGGAGTCCTCTACTCCCGCGATCAAACCTCACCCCAAAAAGATGCCGATCTATCCACTTACCTGACGTGGGCTTGAAGCAGACACCAGGCGGACAGGCTGGGGAAGATGGAAGAGATGAGGACAGAGGAGGAAGAGAAGTCTCCAGATGATAGGGATGGGCCAGTCAATCAGCTCCATATCCCATGGTTTCCTCAACTCTCTTGTTCCAAGTCTTGGCACCGTTCCTGTAAGTGCAGATGACACGCCGGGAAGTCCCTTGTTTTCACCCACGTCGAACTTGGCCTCGTCTGGAAGAGCTCGCGGCTGCCTCCTTCGTGGATGACCAGGGCTATTGAAAGTTGCGAGGGCAGGCGGGTCGCGGCGACCACGGCCAGGGATGGAACCGGGCGTTGGGAAGCCCTGACCGCTTGGTCTCAACTTCATGGTGCGGGAGCGACAGGACTGTAAAGTTCCAGTCAGAATTTGGATGGCAGATCTGCGTGTGTGTGGCCGTGTAGCCGTGCGCTATCGGTGTTCCTCGTCTATAGCGTCCTTGTCTGATGTGTGATGTCGATGGTGATACTTGGCACAGAGAGACCCCCCTGAGGGGACGGGGGGCGAAAGTAAGGTATGTGGGCTTCATCGATAACATACAAATACGTCCGTCTCCTTGCCGTGTTCTGTTTCTTTCGATCTTGTTAGTCAACCAACACTCTCTCTCAACGTACTTGACTTTTACAACCTTCTCTTCTTGTACAACTTATCTGCTCGTCGCCGGCCGACCACTCGTTCCAATCAACAACTTTTCCAACCAACCGTCAAAATGAAGTACTCCGTTTTCACTCTTTTCGCCGTTGCCGCTGCCTTCGTTGCTGCCGCTCCTACCGAGAGTACGTTGCCATCTCGATTTGGCTATAATGGATGAAGCTTAGGGAATACTAACATGAGCTCAGTGGTCGAGAAGCGCCAGGCTGCTTCCACTGTTCCCGTCAACGAAGCCGCCATGACGGATGCCAACGGCAACATCGTTCCTTTCAACACTGCCGGCGTTTACCAGGCCAACAAGGAAGCCGGTCTCTAAACAATCAAGCCAAACCGACTTAAAGAGAAGGATTGGGAAATAGAGCCCGACGGACACTATCACGAACTGCAAAACGACAACACAACATTATTAAATACGTCCATAAACTCGTAATCTGGCGGCAATACCGGTATGGAGGGTTACAGGGCGATATAGGCATCATGGCAAATCAATCAATGATTTTGGCTTTACTTTGAATTTTGGGACCGGAACCAGAGGAATGGGTGACAGACAATATCCCCCCGCCTTCTGTGGCAGATAATTCTGAAATATAACCTGGCAGTCAGTAGCACGCCGCTATGCGGTTGTCACTGGCTTCCAGTCTTTTCTCACAGGAGTCATTCTTGCAGTACCCCTCGCGCTCTCTCCTTTCCATGCTTGCGTCAGCGGCATCATCTCTGATGTGTGTCAATCAATGCGCCAGCCAAACTGTCACTCACCATCCATCACGTCAAACTGACTCGGCAGGTGATCAGCCTCTCGAACATAACCGGAAGAGGAAGTGTCCCGACGACGGTTGCTATCTTCTGCTTACTGCAAACTTGGGAAGACCTAGGCTCGAGGAAGACCACAACTTGGCTGTAAGCTTAAACGCGCCAAACCCACTCCATTTGGGCGGTGGCAGGGGTACGCCTGAGAGGGGCAGCATGCGCAGCTCGCTTCAGACGCCTAGCGCAGTGGGCACAACGACCTGTCTCCACGAGTAGTGAGGAACTGGGGGTCCGGTTTCTCGTCTGGTCGCTCAGCCACGCTACATCGTCTTGCGAAGCGGGTTCTCTTCCTGCTTTGATACAGCTGCTCCGCTGAATAGCCTGCTGCGTTGCGGACGGGGCTCGGTAATGCGAGTGCCTGTTTCTGGATGCTCCATGGATTCATTATTTTTCCAGCGAGCCCCATATGTCTGGATTGTAGGCTGAGTGCAATCGCTGTCACGGCAATGCTGACCCGAGTCTCTGGTCTGTTGGGGCTGGTTGGCAACAACAGACAGGGCCGCTCCACACCGCCTATATGCAATGGTCAAAGGTCGATAAGAAAAGGTCGAGATCATTTGGGGCTCAATAGAGTTTGTGTCTGATGTTTCGTTGGTGTTGGGGCGATTGTTTGGGGGCGTGATGCATCGCAGACAAGGACGTTACATTCCGGGCATCTGGGTCGTTGACAACTTCAGAGTTGCTCAGTTGTCGGCTGATGGAGGACGATCCAACGAAAGTCAATTGTCGATGATACTGCTTCTTGACGAGCTGACGTCTTTGACATGAACGTGACGGGACGGGCGGAGGACAAGGATTACTGCTTTGGCATGGCCAGGCGTCCGATTCGTGCCTTTGGCGAGTTCGTTATCGTCTGAAACTGACTGCTTGACTTGGCTGCTCATCAAGTCATGCCAGCCGGTTGCCGTTCTATAACGGTGTGCTTGATGCCCTATGGCGATCTTTCATGCTTCCGCATCACTTTTCCCGCCGTACCAGGCGTTCAGATGATGTCTTCTCATTTGATCAGCACACGAACGGAAGCATTGACGTTGAGTCTCCCAATTGAGACATTATTTGGGTCGTCTAAAGGAAAGATTTAAAGTTGAACAGGTAAGGGGAAAATGCTAAACAGAGATGGAAGGCACAGACGAGAGACAAGGTGGCGACCCACCTTCTAGTTTCCATCGTTTGGGAAGGCTCGATGGCTAGGTATTGCAGTGCACAGCCCTCTCTCGTCACCTCAGGCGTTGACTCACTTGCTTCTTCCACCGTCTTCCAATTCCGCGCTCACCTCCAAACGTGTCTTGGTCGTTTCTTTTTACCAAGACTGTCTGGTAGCCGATGGTCTCGACTGCAGACAAACTAACAATAATCTTCCGAGCTCCCTACCCTACCCTGCCATACCACAACATTGCACCAACGACCCAAACGATGGGTACTTGTCCCGTTGCGTCGGACTCCAGAGTCACATCCAATGCAACCAAGTGGGTTAGGGACAGACCCAACCTCAATGAAGCTCGTCGTAAACAATCCGGCCTCGCCATGGCATCTCACCTTTCCCATCTACGGTCCTCATCGAGATAAACTCGCGCAAAGTCCTCGTGCAAAGCTGCAGCCTTGACGGATCACAGCCTCACCGTCCCATGCAAGGACAGCACAAGAGATGAACAGATTGCAATAGAAACCAGGAACCGGACGATGTCTCTCGTCCCTGGCGTCAGCAGTGAGACGCTCGAATTAGCCTTGAACTAGACCGCTTTCAACATTTCTCCCCACCCTGTCAGCCCTGCTGAAAATGCCGTTGGTTTCTTGGGGAGGAGACCAGAGCTCAGAACAGGCTGAACAGCCAAGGAGAAGTCACCACATCATCAAACAGACCAACAAGACCGGCCCAGTCACCCACGTTCGGACGTTGGACCAGCCAGTTAGTGGGAACCCCTCCCCACCACGACTTTCACTAGTTACAGCAGCCCTCGATGGTCCTGTTTCGGAGACCAGTGCACCCAGAACGAACAAAACGTGTCTGCCTGTGCCGCAAAATGATACAATCTCCAATGGGTTAGGCGGGGAATTTTACAAGTGGACCGGTTTTGGTTGATTTTGCCTGCGCAGCCACCACAAGCGCGTCTCATGCCCATCGACAGCCGATCCTGAAGGAAGACGACAAGCGCGTAGCGAGATGAAATTGGAGCCAACCCTTGATCTGCCCGACCCTCCACCTCGCTATAGAGAGCCGAAACTCTGGGACTCGCATTTCCTGTTTTGTTCGACATCAGCTAGGCTGTGAAGCTGGGTGCGCATTTGTTGGCACTGCGAATCACCTGAACAAGAAGGACTTTGCAGCCATCTGTTCGAGGTACCGCGCTTATTGCCCACTATGCTGTTGTCTGCCATGCTGTCAGCGCAGCGTCTCTGGCAGTATCAGGATGCTCGCTATTGCCTGGTCTGCGAGGGACGAGGTGGGCATGAACTGATGGCCAGGGCCGCTTGCCTGATCGAGTGATATCGATCGTATGGCCCTGACCTCAGCCGCAAACGCCATTCGATGCCTCACACAGCACAGAGTAGTGGGTGGGATGGCAACATTCCACCATTCGGCAAGATACTCGCCCTTGCGTGGTGGTCCACGGAAGGGAGCCGCGCAGGCATAGGGGTGGTGGCTATTCTCGCGGGAAGGCGTCACGGCGTTAATCTCCTCATGGCCCGAGACCCTGAGATCACCCTAGCTTAGCTGCTAGGCTCCAACAATCCAACGATGACTAGCGGAGGACCCCCGTTGCTCCCAACGTTCCCACTGCTCAGACTCCTTGAGTCCTTCTCCAAAGGTATCCATTACGCCCCCGATCAGTGCTAGGAGCTGAACTGGGCTGACAAGGGGCAGCTCACTGCGGGAACCTGAAGGGTTTGTCCAATGAAACAATCGTGGCTGTATACAGAGTACGCTTCACCGCTTTCAACCTGGAGTAGAGCGGCCCCAGATGCCCTGATGCCCAGCCAATCCGCCTAGGGCAGAAGCAAGTTGTGACTAGAGCGGTGTTTCCTGGACAGGGCTTGGTGTCCCTCGATATACTGCAGCCTGGCTGGGAATTCCTCTTGCTCATTTCAGACGTCCCGGCTTTCTGGAAGAGGTGGTTTTATATATAGCAATTTGCAGACACACTCGAATCAAGCAACTACCTGCCACCTGGGTCGCCTCATCACAGCCTCCCTTTCCGCGCTTCTCGGGCCCTGTTCCGACTGACTACCCCTGTCGTCATTGTTATGATTTTCATCCTAAGACCTTCAGCTTATAACTCCCTGTGTTCGCCTTGAGTCCAGACTAGTCTTCCTCAGCCTCGAACAACAACATCAACTCCGGCGACCCGAGTCAAAAGCCTCCGAGGAACATCATCCTTACCACAAACAAGAAACCGCAGCAATGGTTCTACACCGCCAACAAGCTCAGTTCGACCGGTCAAGATGGCGCATGGCGCTGCTTGTGCCTCTTTGGATCCTTCAGTTGCTAGTCTTCCTCGTCGTCATCGCTCTCTTCTCTTGGCGCCTATCGGATACTCTTAGGAACTGGGAAACCGAGGAGGAAACAAAAGGGATGTTTCCCATGGTAGAGGTCGTGTAAGTCAGGGTTGGGACTGTGTTTACCATCAAGTTCGTGTACTGACCCGGGTATAGTTGGGAATCTGTCAACATCGCCTTTTCCCTCGTCTGCCTATTTTCCACGTTTTACGAAATCTCAAAGCTCGCCGCCGAAACCCTGACGCCATGGACCATGCTTTTTACCCACATTTTGAAGATCGTCTGCTCCCTGGCCGTTCTAGCTCTCGATGTTGTGGTATTCGTGCAGAGAAAGGACAGCCACTACTCAGTTGTTGGTCTCGGCTTGGATTGTTTTCTTCTGTAAGCCACGCCGATAATCATGACTCCCTTAGGGACACAATTAACAACACACAGAATCCTCGTCGCCATACCAGGCGTTTACTCGATCCAGACGTATCGCCGACTCGTCAAGTACGACGACTACCATTACCCCGTAAACCACAAGCCCTACGGCTTCAACGACCTCGAAGGCGAGACCTCCTACAATGGTCGCCTTTCCATCGGCGGCCTTAGCCTTGCAGACCGTTCCCTCCGCCGGATATCCACATCCTCAACAAAGTCATCGCTTCAGAAGCAAGAAACACAACAGACGGCACAGCAACAGCAACAGCAGGAATCCGAAGCAACATCCCTACAACGCAGACCCTCGCAGTATAACAACGAAAGAGACACGCAGTTCGATAGGTATATGGTCGAACGCGCCATGAGTAATGAGTTTGGGTGGGCGAACAACAGCAGCCCCGGCGCGGATCCCCTTGGCCGAAGCGACAGCTATGTCGGCAGCGGATCAATGTCAAACGGAAAGGTCGTTACGCGGGAGAGCATGGGACGCGCGCCGAGCTGGGGCAGCTCGCACGTCCTCGTCGCCGTGCCAGAGATGGACGAGGAGGAGGCGGTGCATGGTCGTGGGGGAGATAGGCAGGCGCTTCTTGGACATCGGAGGCAGGACAGCGACGATAGTGTTGTCGGACCGAGCAGCCCACCGATTTTGTCGGCTATGCCGCCGCTACCGAGGATCGAGATCGAGGAGTCGGATATTGTTGGCGGCGGTGCTGGGGAGAACACTTGGGAGCGGAAGCGCAAGAGGAGCCAGTGATGCTTCCATGGTCCTCCAACTCGCAGAGAGAAAAGGCGGATGATTGAAAAGTGGTGGACGGATATACCCTTCTGATTTTCGAATTGTTTTCTTTCACTTCTTGCACAGACACTCGGTGTCTGATTGCAAACTTGTACACTTTTCATCTTGTTATACCACGTGGGTCACGGCGTTCCGGGTGTTGGATCGGACGACACCAAAAGGGGGAAAAGTTGGGATGGAAGAGAGATCCCAATGTTAACGAGCCACGGCTTGATTATAGATCACTCTCGCTTTTTTAAAAAGACACATTACTGAAAAGCATCGCACCGCGTTACAATTATTTTCCCCTGACTGGTCTTGTCATGCAAAGGTGTCTCCCATGGTAGGTCCGAGTGGAGGTGCGCCTCACACGGGAATCATACGTAAGGTTCATGGTCTTAACTTCGAGAGAATATGGATCTCAGGTCAGTGTGCTTGACTTGATTTGCTTACTGACATAGAGAGCCTTTCTCTTTACGGAAGCCTAAATTCTCTTACCGAAAATCGCTTCTCTGCATTCGACTATCAGCACCTCATCCCCTTCCTTCACAGGCAACCGTTTTCACGCCAGAAAATATTCTGTGAAGCGAGCGAAAGCACACACACATGAACACGTGAAGAACACCTCAAATGTACTTCATTTTAGTCAGGAACTTGGCTAAGACCGCTCACTTCCCATACCCGCTCAAAGATACCCTACAAGGATACCCATCCGTAGGATGCGCAGCGCCCGCCTCCACCATGAAAACCCTCTGCCCGCCCAACCCGCTCGTATCAATCTTCCCTTTACCGCCGTCAATCTCACCATAGCAATCCCGGATATCAAACTCCCGCACCACGCACGCCAACACGGCCCTCGCCTCCGTCATGACAAGCTGCTGTCCCACGCACAACCGCGGCCCGTACTCGAAGATCCGCCAGCCGCCCTTTGGCGGGTACAGCTCGTCCTTTGGATCCGTCACGAGCCATCGCTCGGGTACGAACTCGTCCGGCCGGGCCCAGTACCGCGGGTTCCGACCAATAGCCCAGTGTAGCATGTTGACGGCGATGCCGTCCGTCGGGTAGGCATTGCCCTCGGCGTCGTGCAGGACTAGATCCGCGCAGCCCTGGCGGATGCCGCCCGCGGGCGGGAAGAGGCGCAGGGACTCCTTGATGCAGGCGTTTGTGAAAGGTAAGGCGTTGAGCAGGGCCGGGGTTTCCGCGATTTTGGCCGGTGCCGCGGAGATATCGGTGCTGAGGACGGCGTCGTGTTCTGCGCGGACGCGGGCGAGGATGGGCGGGCGAGAGGCGATGTTGTGCAGGCAGTAGACTATCGTCGCGGCGGAGGAGTCGTACCCGGCAAAGAAGAACATGCGCATGTTGCGCGTCATGAGGGAGAGGTAGGAAGCGTCGAGCTCCCCGCGACCCGCGTTCCCGGGTTGCGCGAGCCAGTTCTCGAGGGCGCTGTCGAGGACGGATTGGAAGTTTTCCGACTTGTCGCGGTTGTGGGCTTTGTTTTGCAGAAGGGTGGCGAAGCGGGCGTTGATTTGGTGCTCGATGTGGTTGTCGAGGATGCGCCCCCCGTTCCAGGTGCGGAAGAGGAGGAAGGGGTCGATGGGGGCTAGGAGGTTCTCGGGCTTGTGGGAGGTGAATTTGAGGCGGAGCTGGCCCTTCATTGCCTCGGCGAGGGGATGTTGCTGTTTCTGGGTTTCGAGGCGGACGTTTAGGAGGACTTCGCCGATGACGTCGGTGATGAGGTCCAGCATCAGGGGTTCCAGCCTGAACATGTCTCCCTCGTCACTACCACCACCATCGCGCCGGGAGGTGGAGACCCTGGCGCGCAGCCGGTCGGTGAAGGTGGCAATGTTGCCGAGGATGATGGGCACGGCGGCGGTGATGTTCTGGTTGCTGAAGCTGGGGTTGAAGAGGGCGTGGAGGTTCTTCCACGGCCGGCCGTTCGTGTCGAACTGGCTCGGCCCGCCGGTGATGGGGTGGAACCAGCCGACGAGCATGGGGGGCTTCTGGGCGCCGGCGACCGGGTGGTAGACTGTCTGGTGGGCCTTGTCCGGGTCCGTGACGACGAGCATCGGGTCGGCCATGGGCCAGGTGTCGATGTAGTAGGCGCCACTTTTGCCGTGGAGCTCGCCCAGGCGGGCGAGGGCGTAGTTTGCGTGGACGCCCGGCGGAAGGGTGTCGAAAGCTTTCTTAGCCTCGAGGAGATTGCCGAAGAGGAAGCTGTGGGGGACGATTGGCTGTGTTTTGTGGTTAGTCTGATGTGGATTTTCGTGATAGCCTCTCATGACGTGATGTAGCGCGATGAGAAGGGCGAAGGAGAACTCACCAGTCCCTGCTTCCTCAGCTCAGCCATCTTGCCCCGGTGCTTCCTCAGAAGCCTAAAAAAGTATAACACCGATCCCACGGCGGCGACTAGGACGGCCGCCGTGAGAGACCTCAGGATGTAAGCCAAGACCCCGTCCATGTTGTGCAACTCAAACTCGATGTTGAATGTGCAAGATATGTCACCAGCCGCTGAATGTCTCGGGAGTGTCAGCCACGTCGTGCTCCACTTGGTGCCAGCTGTGATATGTTGCAGAGTTGCCCGAGTAATCTTGATAAAAAAACGCCTCCCACCGTCGACACCGTCGTCGCGTGGCACAAAGTGCAATTTCACCAACGGTTTCCGCGTGCGACGGTGCGCGGCTGAATTGACGTTTAAACTTTTGTGGAAAGAAAATTGTCCCGAGTATTTAAGCAGAGATATTTTGAGATGCAGTGAAAGAACAAACGGCGCCGTCAGTGAATGAGGTCCGCTCCGATTTAGGCTCCCGCGTAAGCATTGACTCCGTATCCGATGCTCCGTACGGAAACCTACGTCTTTTATTCACCTGATTCGTGATAAGCTAGGTCGCTTTAAGGTTCGCTAGAGCCCTATTGACCATTCCGTAGGTTACGGATAGCTCAGGAGGATTCAGGGGCCCCATTTGGGATCGGAGGCCCAGAGGGGTTGTCACTTGTCAGCAAATCATCCCGGGAAATTAAATCACCTTCCACAATGACCACAGCACCTGAGTAGGTTCGCGATAGACGAGATTGCATCAAATTCACCGTTTCCTCAAAGTTCAATGTAATAAAAGATTCAAGTTGGGGTATCTAAAAATGCCTCTAAAGTGATGAGTGTCAGAATGCAAATCCCAATTTCTTTCATTTTGAAGAGAATCCCATGGTGCGCCAGTGTTGTTCTGTGTTGCCTTTTCCTTTCCTTTTCTTCCCTAATTCCGTGATCCCCAGTCTCCCAAACTCCCGTTTCCAGAACCCAATGCCAAGGAGAAGCGTTGAATGATCCCCCCAGGCAACAAAAGAAGTAATGCTGCAGAATGCTGCCTTTCGAGTCTGCGAGGTGTTGACCCTGGCGCTGAATAATTCATCAAGGGACTTTTGCTCCTCGGGCTTGTTGTTGTTGTTGTACAAAAAGTATACGTGTTGCGATCCGATGCAGCCACAGCGACAAGGGCATGCGGGAGGATTTCCATCGGCTCATGGCGCAGAACAAGGCTTGACTATCCTTCGGACTAGATGGCTGATGTTGAGAGATTGCACATTTGAAAGCTGTGTTGCTTTTGCAGTCTCGTGCCCACCATGGCCAGATTACATCGGCAGATGGCTGGCAAATAAGATAGCCCAGTCAACGACTGTCTCTACCTCGGCACACCGCCGGCGAGGCCAACAGCAACGGACGATGTCAAGAATTCCAGGTCGTCGTATGCCTGACGCTTGCAGCCCCGTGGCGGCTTACCCTTGACAAACCCGTGGCTGTAAGCATCGCCAAGGACGCTCAGGTCTGTCGTCGAGTCTTCCGGCTGATCAAGTCTTCGCACGACAACCAGGGACGACGCACGGGACATCATCCAAATCTCGTCGCCGGACCTCGTTTGGTTGGGAACCAGCACTAGAGCGCCGTGATCCTGGGTTAAGGCTATGCGGCGACTGCGGTCCTTGACAAAGGTCTCGAGGAATGGGATGATGGGCTCTGTGCTTGCGGCGAGGGGGCCTCTGCCTGAAGCGGCGTCGGAGAGCAGATTTCTGTCGTCGAGAGCCCAGAATTGGCGGAATGAGTCAGGGTCTTCGCCAGCGCCCACGGCTTGCTCGAAATCGCCGAGGCCGGTGAGACCGTTGAGAACTGGGCTCAGAAATCTGCTGAATGACTTGACGATCTCGTCTCTGGTGAATCCTTCGGGATACCGGTCCGTAGTTATCTTATTGAGGTTGTCGCCTGACAATGTCCGCAAAAGGGTGTTCATGTGATGCTCCTCATCAGCGTTTGGTGAGCGCATCTTGTAGACGAGGGTCAGGAGCTTGACTAGGGGTAGAAGCTCCTTCATGTGAAACAGCTCTTCGGATATCTCGACAACGGTGTCAACGTAGGTGCCTCCGAGCTGGACCTGCTCCGAGAGGAGATTGCTGGCAGGCATCGTCTTGTCGATTGAGAGATTCATCGTCGTGTGCGTGTGCGTGAGTTTGGGCGCGAGTTTGGGCGTGAGTTGGAGATGGGATGGACGGTGGAATGGGTGGGTGAAGTGTGTCGATGAAGAGTGACGAGAACGAGAACAGGCGCGGAAACTGGGCGTGGCAGGAAGGGGGCATATATCAAGAAACGAAGGGCCCAGACTGTCGTCACTGTCCACAACGGCGGGTCATAGTGGCCTTATCTAGACGAGCTATGAGTTTCCGAGCTGCCGGGAGTCTGGCAGCAAGGGTTTGGTACGGATACATGGGAGAGGACAAGGGGACGAAGTGCTCTGTACCCCGTACCGGTAGGTAGGGTATTGTTGTGTAATTACACGAGAGAGACTTGAGAGCGCGCTTGCGCCTGCTTCTTCCTATCCGGGGAGCGAGTCCGGGGAGACTAAGTTGGCGTGGTTGCGTAAACCGGCGGGGCCCACTGGATGGGAAGGGCAGGATGTGCGGGTTGGAGTGGACTTGGTGCCGGTACTGACGGGACCACGAGGACCACGATGTCATGCGTTATGGAGACTGGTGAAAGCTTGAATATCGTTGGAGCTGTAGCTAGGTGAGCTGTCCGCCCGATATCTAGCTACGGATACTTGTATAGTGTATGTGTGTGTGTGTGGAATGGCGGCCATTAGTCGTGCAGAGAATGTCAGGATAAAAGCCTGGTGTCAAGGTTCGCATCAGCCGCTTGGCACTGGGGTAGTCTGCATCTTGGTAGCCGCATTGTCACTGGCCTACTGCGAGGTACAGACAGAACGAAAGTGTGCAGATGTAAGTGCATGTGTAGCGAATCCCAAGGTGAAGTAAGCAAGGATGAGATGGGAATAAGATCTCTGTGCAACGGCACATCCAAGCCGTACGAGTAACAGACAAAGTAGACAAGGCAGACTCGCGCTGACGGGGAGATGGAAAGATGAATAAAAGTTTGAGCCTTGAGGTATCCGTAAGTTGGTCAGGTATCAGGTAAACGGAAAGCAAGGCGCAGACATACACTACGCAGTAAGGGGGGAGAGACGGAAAAAGTCTGGCAGAGATGACGTCGAGAGGGGGTTCCGCTTTTGACGGGTCCCCGTTGCATTAGCGCTGCGTCTCCGTTACCAAGTGAGGTACGTTCCCAAGAAGTTAGGGGCAGGAACCGGGCACACGGACATTTTTGGTGTGCCTTCCTTGCTTGCCTGCCCTTGCCTCTGCCCTTGCCAGCCCCTTCCCTTGACTCTGGGCCCCTGCCTGCCTCATGTCGGGTCGCTCCAGGGTCCGCTCATCCAATGTCCAGCGTTGGAATCGGGAACTTGTTCACGGACGCATCAATTTGATCAAGCACATGAAGCACAGTCCTTTGAGTCCGTCCGTCAATTTCCAGCCGCTTCTTCATTTCTTCATCTCGCCTGAGACGCAACATCAAATCAGATACACATGTCCACGAGATTAGTTCTGTTTACAGCAATCAACAACAACCCTAGCGAGTCAGCAGAGGCATGCGAGGTATACCGACGCGGAATGCAAGCCAAGCTCCTGGGCAGTACATGTGCAAAGGAATAAGCTGACGCCTGACTTGCTGTTCAAACGTTCAGAGTTCAACGCTGATGTCAACCTGTCTCGCTTGTTCCGGCGATGCGGCACGCACCAACGAGTACCTATCCGTGTGTGCCGTGCCATACGGTACAATTCGTCGGCCACGGTGATCTGCCAACCCCGCGTTGATCACTCCCACGTCTCTCCCTGTCAGCCAACTTCAGACGATTCAGATCCTTCAACGTCAACCGTGTCGTGTCGTCTCGTCCAGCTCGTACCATCATCGTTGCTCTCGTTCGGCTTCAATCTATCGCTGCCGGTAATACATCCTCAAGAGTCACCAATATGGTCAAAGTCCTCATCATCATGGCCGACTACGGCCATGATCCCACAGGCAGGTGATCTTCATCATCCTCAACGCCAAGTCCCCGACATCGCCCCGGTCCTTGTCAGACTCCATCTCCATCCCCCCAATCCTCTAGCCCCGCACCAGCTCCAATCGTCCAAACATGGCAAAACCCTTACTCAGCGGGATCTGCGTTACGAACCGCAAAGCTAATCTCTCCCTTCTTGCTTCGCAGAGGTTGCTATCCCCTACCAGACCTTCAAAGACGCAGGATTCGACGTAAACTTTGCAACCGAAACGGGCTCAACGCCCCGCTGCGATGCCCGCATGCTCGAGGGTCTTTCCCAGAGGTTTCTTGTACGATGACTCTCTTTCGCAAGATGTTGTAAACGTCGTCATTGTTCGACGTCGACACAACTGCACCATGAGCGCTTGCAAATTCCTCCCTTAGCCAATATCCCGCATCTCTCCCATCCGCCGAGGCATGGCAATCTGGTGATGCAGTTAGAGTTGACCTGCTACCCGTCTAACAGGGCGCCGCGGCCTCCACGATAAAGCTCCACGATACGATGGTCAAATCTGCCGAAATGCAGAACCCCCTATCCTGGACTTCGCTGGGCTTTACGCTCGATGACTTCGACATTGTGCATATTCCCGGCGGTCACGACAAGGAAGTGAGGCAGCTCATGGACTCGACCACCGCGCAGAAGCTGCTGGCCGATTACTTCCCCCAGACCAAGAAGCCGGGCAAAAAGATTGTCACGGCTATCTGCCACGGTCCGCTGGTGCTCTGCAACACCAGGGGCCAGGACGGTAACAGTGTTCTGTATCACTGCACGACGACGGCACTCCCCGGATGCTTCGAGTCGCTGGCGTATCATGGAACCAGGCTATTTCTGGGCGACTACTATAAGACATACGGTGCGGGCACAGAGAATGTCGAGGATTCGGTAAGTATACAGCTCAAGTTATGGAGGACGACTTGTTCAAGTGCTTATGGTGTCAGATGCGCAAAGTGGTGAAAGATCCCAGTCAGTTTAAGAGCAGCTGGCTGCCCAGCCGACCGTTCGTGTCTCCCCCCTCCGCGGATGCAACAACGATTGCTAAATATCCAGCACAGTTTCGTCGTGGAAGACACAGAGTACAACTACATCAGCGCGCGCTTTCCTCCCGATGCGGCAAAACTAGCCGAAATGACTGTCAACCTTGCCCATCTCATACACGTTCAAGGCTTCAAGGGTCAAGACCCGACTACGGCATAACATGCCGAACATGCACTAAACTTTTAAGCTTGTCGTCTACGTGGCATCATTCTTGCATCCGTCGTCATCATCAGCGCTAGAAATGCGCATGCTAGTTGCAGCCGGAGAGTGGAAGTTGAGACTTGTTCGACTGTTTCGCTTGTGAATCGGCCTGCGTCCTGTAGGGTTCTTGATGCGACGGGCCCATTGTGTACGGATTCCCAGTCTGAATGACATCAATGTCGTCATGGTGATCTATTCCAGTGTTTGAAAATTTGGGGAATAGGACTAGCACTGTGCTCCGGCTAGAAATAAGCTCAGAAACCGTTGCCAACGTGATGTGGATACTTGGGGTCCAGCATGATGCTTGAAGTGAATGCTTTTCTCCGTCTTGCAAAGCGATACCGAGGCGGCAAGCAGAAACCTTGCCAGATCTACAATCTCAAGCGGCTGTTTTCCTCATGGCTAGTTTCCGAGCTCCGCAATTCTCTGTAGAGCTTCATCAACTCCTTGAGCAACGATTGTCGGCTCAGTGCCAATGACGCTTCCCAGTGCATCAATCCATCCCGTCCCGGCCCGGTCGATCCACGCAGACTGCCACCCGGCCGCTCTCGCTCCAAGTGCATCAAACGGATTTGAACTCACCAGCCAAATATCGCCTTCTCTGCCAGTCATACCCACCTTCTCCGCAAAGTGCCGGTACGTCGCAGGAGCGGGCTTGAAGCAGCGTGCCCCTTCCACCGTCACCAACTTCTCAGAGCCAAAGATACGGCTCTTGCGTTGATTGATTTCGGGGCAGGTTCTGATGGATGCGCTGACCATGTCATCCGTCCCGTTGGAAAACACGTACGCGTCGATGGAGCTGTTCCCTTCGACAATGCGCATCGCCGACTCAATGTCCGGGAAGGCTTGGAGACCGTTATAAGCTTCCATAAGACGGTCCTCGTCCTGCTTTGAGAGAGTTGGCTTCTTTCTCTCCGCGATGGCATGCTTCAGCGCTGCGCGCGTGATGTCGGAAAACGGACGGTATGTGCCTAGATGTGTCTCGTTGTCTTAGCCTACTATCACCTTTTTTATGCCGTACAAGATTCTGGATGCGGTACGAACCCATGCTGTTGATACGCCATGTGTACTCGAGCTGATACCGCCGCCACTGCGCCGCCAGGGTTTTGGCTTCATCTTCGTCGCCGTAGAGCTCTGCGAGTTGCTTTGCGATGGATTCGGTCGATAGGAGAGTGCCGTATAGATCAAAAGCGATGATTGTCTTGCGCTTGTCTTGCGCCATGTCGCTCAATGGCCCGGACTTGCCTGTGTCAAAGCCGGGATTTTAATGCCGATTACTACGAGATGGATGTTAAACGAAGGCCTCGCAAAATGAAAGCCACGATGGTCAGATGGAAGGAATGTCGTCCGAACGCCTCTCAGCCGGCTTCCGTCGCCCAAAACGTGGGGGAGGGGGATGCGCACTTATACCCGGGCGCCCCCGCTCCCCACAGACAACGCGCTAAAGTGCCCTAAAATCGCCCGCCCTCCGTCCGAACGGATCGTGAGGTAAGCTCCGAAAAGCAACGTCGACTCAACGTCATCGATTCACGTCTTCTACCTCATCTCACTCACACTTTTCATGAGAAGAATCTCACCTCACAGAATCAAAACTTGCCACCATAGATGAGACAATGAGAAGTTCTGATGAAGACTCAACCCAGTTTGAAACATTACGAGACTGCCTCTCCGCCGCCGTCGTAGAACGCGTGACCAAACCAGCACCGAAACCAAAACGCCGCTCCAAGAAGGCGAATCCTCGCCGGCCGCCCAAATCTCAAAATGATGATGGGCCCTCAGCCGTCACCAGCGGCGGCGGCACCGGCGACGACGATGATAACACTCAGGTGGACGCAGACGACATGATCGACTTCACATCCTACCTCGCCTCCGAAACCTTTGACTCGTTTCCCCCAGACCTCAAATCCTTATCCCACGCAACCCACGCAGCCGACCCGTCCCTCCTACAATCCCGCTTCCCCCTTCCACTCACCGGCGCCGATGTAGCAGACCTCTTACCCACTCTATCTTCAGACGTTGCGGACTCGCTGGCAGCCTACCACATCGTCGACCCAGCGAAACAAGGCGCCCACGAGTTCCTGGCCCCCGTGTTGACAGAGTACATCTCCGCCCTCGTCGCGCCGCCGCCTCCCCCGCGCTCGACGCGAGATTCCGTGGATGGGTGCGAGTTATGCGGGCGGGACTGGATCGGGTTGACGTATCATCACCTCATTCCGCGCATGGTGCACGATAAAGTCGTCAAGCGCGTGTGGCACCGCGAGGAGGAGCTGAACAACGTGGCGTGGCTGTGTCGGCTGTGTCATTCTTTTGTGCATCGGTTCGCGGGGCATGAGGAGCTTGCGAGGCATTATTATACTGTTGAGTTGTTGCTTGAGCAGGAGGAGGTTGTGAGGTTTGCGCAGTATGCTAGTCGGGTGAGGTGGAAGGGGAAGTGAGGTCCATCATCAAAAGCTGCATTTGCGTTTGGAGTTTTGGGCTGGGAAGCCAGGGAGAGCTTGAGATTTTGCTATTATCCTGTTCCCTACGGCTATCCAGAAAACTTTTTGGGCATTCTCGTCCGTCCAATTATCACTCGCCGACACAACGTCCCTCAGTCGTCCCTCGAAGAACATCCTAAGCATCATCAACCAAGCTCACACCATCCCGCTACCTCGGCCCTCAACCACCTCCCGCCGTTCTTCAAAGATATTTCTAGGCAGAGTCGGGTTACCACACGCCAAAGACACATACTTTAGACAAATCCTCCTCCGCTGCCGTTCACAGCAGTAATTCCACACGCACGCCTCGCCCGCGCTGCAGCTGCTCGACGAAGTACACGTCCTGACCTCGTTACATCCCTTACTCTCCACGCAGACCTGCCTCCGACTCGGCTCGTCCAAGTTCCTATCGACCTCGCGAAGACAGGTGCAGAGCTTTCCACCGCCGCCGGGGCACTGGTAGAGGTTCACGCCGTCAAAGGGACAGTCGCGGGCGCCGCGGCAGCCTGGGTTGGCGTATTGGGTTGCCGTGACGGTGGCGACTGGCACGGGAAGGGTCGTTATGTAAGGGGTGTAGCCCCAGCAGCTGCAGGCTGAGGAGTAGGCGCTGGTGCTGGTGCAGGAGACGGCTGCGTAGGAGGGGACTGAGGTTGGAGATTGCGTGATGGGGGCACGGGTTGTAGACTGGGAGAATGTAGTAGTTGGGGTAAGGGGTATATTGTCGGTGTAGATCGTGGTGGTGATGGTGGAAGTGCTAGCAGATCATGTTAGAGCTCGGGGCTAAAACTCATGCTGCTTCTAGTTTCTAAGACTTACAACGTGTCCGGAATGACGGTGGTCTGCATGTAAGAGGAGCAGTCTAAGCCGCGGCTTGTGACGTCCGGGACGCCGGCGGCCCTGAAGGTGCCGGTCACTCTGCGGGCGCAGTTATCGGCGTTGCATCTCTGGGCAACGACAAAGGAGATGAGGCCTACGAAGGCGACTATGATAGACTTCATATTGACGACTTGATCGTATCTCTTGAGTATTTGATGGCTGACTGGTGATTGAGCGCGACATGGAAACGAGTTGAAGCAGCCGGACAGCCGCCTTTTATCTATCGTAGGAACCTAAATGCAGGACACGTCTAACGGTCTCACTGGCCCCAATATGAGCTAGCTGAGCCAGTTTGAGCAATCTTGAGTGAATGTGGCACGATCAGCATGAGCGAATGCCAACGAATGAAACCCGTCAACACCAGCTGAACATGAAGCTATCGTGGAATCATGGCTCAGTAACACCGTTCGCACCCGCGAAGGCAAAGTGGATTGCCCCGAGGGAATGTCTTACAAGATTGAGTCAATTACAAAGGTAACCCTGTCAAGTCTCGTATCGAGGTGTGGTCTCAGTTCTCCATTACCCCAGAAAATGGGCTGCTGCGCAACATACTGTATCCCATACGTGATTTGTTTACCATTGAACCTTGACAGGGCCAGACACACTGTGAGCAAGAGACATCAGGGTCAATTGAGACTGTCTCGGAGCGGTAGTACCTGAGCAGACGCAGGACAAGCAGACCAGCTGAGCTCTCTAATACGAGCTTCAGTCTCAGTCTGAGTCGAGAGCAACTTCAGCCGCGACTCGATCCAACAATCATTTTCAAACAATCGTCGTATCTCACACTCAAGATCCTGTCTCGAAGAAATACCAAAGATGGTGGTGCCATGAGACTAATCGCAAATGGTTTCAAGTCGATGCCACCGTCGGTCCAACATCACTCCCATCACCCTCCAATAACCCGAGACTTCTCAACAACGCATCCGGCCCGGGCTCCCTACGCAGAAACTCTTTCATCATCTCCATTTCGTCTCTGCTGCCGCCGTACTCGAGGATTCCTCTTCGGTACCGGTCCCAGGCTTCAGGACTGCGGGGGTCCTTGGCGAAGCACGACTCGAAGAAGGAGGCCGCGAATGCTTGGGCGCTTTGTGGGGGTAAGTCAGCACTGCACTTGGAAGCCGTAGTGACGGGGCTTGAGTCATTGATAGAGGATCTCAGCTCCCGCCAAACTCTGAATGAGATTGTAAAATTGATTCTATGCAGCAAACATACCTCATGTAGGCGTAGTAGCCCGCATCGTAGAGCTCGATGAGATGCGTGGAGTGAACCAATCCGTACCCTCTCTTATCAGGATTCGGCCTGAGTGTCATGGAATCCTGAAGGTCGTTGTAGAGCTTCACTTCATCCAGCTCTCTCAGAGCCTCGGTTGACTCTTGATTGTTCACCATCATATCAAACGTGGCAAATACTCTGTTCCGTGTCAGTAGTCCATCATATCACCAAACCAATCACACGAGGTAACAAAAGAAAGGTAGAAAAGGACAGAAAACTTACAGCTGCCTTAGGAACCATAGACCCCGGTTCAGCTCTCGACTCTGTACCAAGTTTTCGGTCAACTCCTTTGGCATCTTTTCCTGCGGGGGCTCTTCACCATCCCCATGGTCTTCCTTCCACTTCGCCATGTACGCCAGATCGACGCGCGTGTAGTGCCGGCCCATCTTGACGAGCTCTTCCGGCATCCAGCACCACTTTTCCAACATCGTGCTCGGCGCCTCGCCAAAGTCGGGCGCCACACGCGTTCCGTGGAAGCGGGTATGCTTTGTGCGGGATACAAGATCGTGAAGCCCGTGGCCCAGCTCTGTGTGGGCGGTGTGAGCGAAAACCATTCCCATCGGACGGGTGCAGAAAAGGAGTGTATCACGAATCATATTTGAGGTTGACAATGTGAGATAAAAGGGACGAAGAAGGGAATTGGACTGGTTTAGGCGTACCGTGGAACAATGTCACGACCTCGCGATGCTTTAACAGTGCACAAGACGCGGCTGTAGGGGGCTGAAAGGCACACATGAGCACCGTGGCAGGGTAGACTCTGGTGCCATCCTCCTTCAAGTAACCCTGTTGACCAGTCAGTGATTCTTTCTGATGGAACGAACCCAAAGGAGAACAGGCCTCGGCAACGTACGCATTGCAGGTTGACATTGCACGCCGTCCGGTATTTCCCTTCTCTCCAGAGAACGTCGGCGTACAGGTATCCCACAAACTCTCCCTTTCTCTCCCCTCTTCCCTCCCAGACTGCCCAAACCTGTACCCCCTTGTCCCAGATCTTTCCAACTAAATCGCTCTTCGGTACGGGTTCGAATTCAAACCCCAGAAACTCGGAGAACAAACCCAGCATGGCCAATAACGTATGATTCAGGGGGAAATACTCGAACATCTTCTCCTGGTCAACGTCCGCCTCTTCCTCAAGAAGTCTCGTATAGTACTCAAAATCCCATGGCAGAATCCTCCCCTCCTCTTTATCCTTCTCTTCACCAACAATCCCCAATTCATTCCTCTTCCTGTCCACAATTCTCGCCATCTCTTCCCTTCCCCGAGGCTCCAATCCCTTTCTTAACCGTCCCAAGAACTCCTCAACCCACCCAGTCGACGGCGCAACCCTCCTCTCGATCCGGAACCCCGCGTGGTTCCCATACCCCAACATCCTCGCATTCTCGTCTCGTAGGACAAGCATCTCCTTGTACAGCGGCACGTTCTCAGGGAACCGGTTGTCAAACGCAACATACACCCGCCTCCTCGTCTCCGAATCACGCGCATACCGCAGCACGGCATCGTAATCCGCCCTCTCCAACGTGATAAACCTCTTGCCCCTTTCCTCCGGCACGTCTTCGTCCCGTCCAACTTCCCATCTCTCCATCTCTTCTCTGGGTATACCCTCCAGCTCCGCCTCCGTGAACCAGAGGCCTCCGCCCCCCTTGTACAGATTCTTCCTAAACACCCTCTTCAACTCCTCAATTCTCTCCCTCCGCTCCAAATACACCCGAATTCCCTCCTCATCCAAGACTCCATGCCCAGCTCCGCGATAGTCCAGCCATAAGTCCCTCACGATCCTCTTCTCCTCATCCCCAAGCCCTTCCTCGTCCCTCTCCTTAACGGCATTGACAAGCTCATAGACTCCCTTCATCCGCAACCTCTCCGCCGTGGACGCAGACCAGAGCCACATACCTTCCTCTATGGCCTCGGCGGTAGCTTTGTCCGGGCCAGAGAAGCGGAGCACGCTGAAGGAGCCCGTCTCGCCCTGCGTCTCGTCGTCGGCGCGCAGGAAGGGACCAATGGTGTTAGCGAAGGTTGCCTCGGACGGCGTGATGGACGTGACTGCGTTTTCGCGGGCGGCGCGTTGGATTGCGAGGACGCGCTGGACCGTGGGAACGACTTCATCTGCGGCGAGGACGCGGGCGAGGGGTTGTGGTGGTTGGCGAGGCATTGGCGCGGGTGGTTCTGGGGTCAAGTTCTGCATGTTGAACAGATGAATGCTTTGTTCCTGACGGATTCAAATGGCTTTAGGTTTTGGTTCAGCTATTTAGGCAACATATTGTATACAAGTCTGTTATGTACAACCTCGAGTTGATAATCGACATCACCCAACACCACAATGGTTTACCGAATTCCCCTTGGAACAGGAAAACCGATCCATCACAAACGACGCAGCTTCTCACCACGTGCCCCTGCAACCACATTCTTTTACCCCTGAACGACAAACCTCGTAATACCGAATCCGTCCAAAAAGCCTCATCACAAGACACACTTTGCCAAGGTCCACCTCGTCAACTTCACATCGAACGCCAGTGATAGGTCGAACAGGCCCTCGTCTTCTTCCCGCGCCGCACTCCCGCATCTCACCGGTCATTTTGCACTAGCGCCGGACCCCTCGCCCGCCGAGACGGACCCGCAACTTGGCCTTCCCCTCGGCGACTCGGCACCGGGGGGCATCCCCCCAGGCGCCGATGATTGGACCGCCGGACTCAGCACGATCGGCCACGCGGATGCCACCCCGTTCGCGCCTGCTAGTCCGCAGGAGACAAGGGTAGCCTAGTACCGACAAGATCCTGTCTTCGGTTCCCCCTACTCTCTCTGTCTCTCTCTCTGCGTCTGCCTGATACCTACAAAATCTCCGTCAAAATAGCATCAAACTCGCCATGAACACCACTCCCGCCCCGGAACCTAGAAACAAACGATCCACTTGCTGCAACTTGTCTAGTCTCACAAAAGCGAACAAAAGAGACTTTCCCGCTCTCTGACCCAACCAGCACGCCTTCTCGATATCTGAAGCACCATCGTCGGCAAGCAGTTCATGCACGTCAAAAAAGTCTCAGCCTTCCCGCCGACTCTATTCTCAGCAACGGGAAAGGTGGGTGGGGTGAGTTGAGCTTGAACCGCTTCGCTATCCTTGACCCCAAGTGGGTTCGACTTCTCGGCAGTACCACCGAAGAAGCCCGTCTGCGAGCTGTGCTCTGAGAGAAAGATGGAGGCAAAAACGATCATGAGATGGGGTTTTCTAACGCTAACGGCACCCGGCATGAATTTGTTCATCTTAGCTAGGGACGGCTTTCCTGTCAGAGATAAAGGCTGGTGGTCACTGCTCTAGTAGGTGTGTTGTCTCGCACACCCTTTTCGGCTTCGTTCTTCGAGATAGGTGAAAAGCTGCTTCTTTGGCTTGTATCAGGAGTCATCACTAGTGAACGTAAAAGTGTGGCGCAAACTGCCTGATTGTGAACAGTTGAGAGTAGGTAAGTGACCAAGAACACATTGATTAGCTTTCGTGTTGTCTCTTCCCTATAATCAAGGGTCATAGGAAGCAGTTGGTCAAGTGTCTAGGCCTGATGTCACTCCTCTCGCCAGCCTACCCTCTCCTGTGAGATGGAGTTTCGTACCAGGAGTAGCTCCCTACGGGAAACCTCATCACCGCCTTACGCATCTCCGGCAACTGAAGTAATCATCCAAAATCTTCACGAACACACCTCCAACTTGGTATCCGTGTCCAGCATCGTCCGCGGGAGCGAGAGAAACCAATCTAGACTCAGCCCGCCCTATCTCTCTATTCCCAATATGAATAACCTCGGAAACCGTCCCCGAGGCAAAACGAAAAAAAAAGGCCATAGCAGAATTCCAGCCTCACAAGCATCGACAAAAATCTCTGTGCGAAAATGTAGGAGCTTTCTCACCTTTCCCATCTCCGGCAAGAAACCCAAAAGCAGTAAACAGCATAAACAAGCCCATGCTTCTCATGCTTTTCTCGCCTCCCCCACACTACCCAAGGTACCTCACCTTACCTCACCTTACCTGAGCTAGACAGCTATGTGACCGCAACGACCAGAGCTTCGGCGCCTCGTCCGCTCGACCTTTCAGTTCCTGGCCCAGCTGAACCGTCCCGTCCGCCAGATCGCCCCCCCGGATCTTCCCCAAGATCCCCAAAAGCGGTAAAACAAAACGGTTTGCCCCTCCCTCGCCGGCCAGTCATGCAAAACACAGTCCTCATGTCAGCAGACGCTGTAGTATAAATCATCTCAACTCTTCCAGCATTGGCGCCAAGAGTAAGCCAAGACAAGTGAAGACTGCCTTAGGCTTTGGTCTGTTCTCTGAATGTGCCTTGGATATGCTGCGTATGGGTAGGAATATGATTGGGAAACAACCTGCTGGCTGGCGTACTATGGTATTGGGTGGCCGCCTTGGTGATGCCCGTGCCTCTCAGCCTCGCCTTCATAAAATTGTAGTTTGACAGAACCGCAGAATGAGGAGAGGCACATTGCTTCCCTCAATTCGCTAATCTTAGCCCAGTTCATATAAACTCTCTTCTCCCCCCTCGCCTCCATCTTTGGACCCTCAAAGGCCAATTTTCAGACTTCTGAAGTGAAAGAAAGGCAAGTTTAAAAAAAGAAGAAAGACAAAATTGCGGTCTGAACTCCAGACACAATCCCCAAAGCCTATTCTCCAAACCGTGAAAGCAGGTAGAGGAACTCCAGAGAGAAACCTCCCGCCGCTACCATGACGAGAGAGTACGGCCTGACTTTGACAGCACAGACGACACCAATGAGAGTAATCATGCATTTCGTCCACTTCTCGGCACGACTCCCTAATGGTGTTCTTCTTGGGCGATTTGCCTTTCACCGCTCCGGTGAGTGACCGGCAGAGGTTCAGCTAACGTCGAGCACCATTCTGAAGCCAGGTCATGTTGCCGACTCGGTTGCTCCCGTTCGGGGAGTAGACACTCGAAACACTCTTATCCCATGTGCAGCGACTGCCGCTGGTCGTCAACATGGTAGTTCCATGTTGGCCCCTTGGTGCCAAGACCCATGAGACTCCCGTTCTCTGCCATCTGGAAAGTTTGTTTCGACTCGAGAGAGAGCCTCAATCATAGCAAGTGTCTGTCCAGTAAACGCAGAAGAATATAGCCATAATTGATAGACCAGATGGCTGGTGAACGTGCAAGAGACTGAGAACCAGGTAGGGAATCAACTGGCGAATCCGGCTTGGCTTCCGCCCGGCGCGGCCGTTCTCAGGGGAATCCCGCCCTCCGATTAACGCCGAACGCCGGGGCGGCTCAAGGAGAATCACCTAGAGCCCCATAAACGGGTTGATCGGAAATAAGGTGTCCGCAGAACTTCGGACGAATACCAATTGCCCGTGTTTGAGCGGTCGAACCACCTCCGACAACCAGGGCGATCCCACTCCAGAGGGAACCACCGTTCTCTGCCTTGCAGACGGGGGCTCCTCATGAAGCAGGCTCATGCCAGTCTGACCATCCACACCACTGAACCCAATAGTTGGGAGGGTTGTCACAGTCTCATGCGCATAGAAACCAATCAGACTCGCCTGGGGGACCAATGCCCGTCTGTGTCCCGGCCACAAGGGCCACGTCGCGGTTCTGGCATTCATGCTATCTTCGACATAGCGGAATGTTGGGTGCCAGTGAACTCGGCAGAAGGCCAGTAATCTAGATGAGCAGGTCAGAATTCAATATCACAAACTCATGTGGTTGGCTCCTCGAGCACCCGTGAAGGGCACGTGCGAGACGCATGGATGATGTGAGACAACAGCAGACAACTGCTAAAGCGAATACAGGCTGCAGCGCGTGTGTGATACAAGCAAGCAAGGGAGGCGGGGATTCGCTGCTAGACCGAGATGGTGACTCGTGAAGCTGTAAGCTTATTTTCGAATCTCACCGACTCCTCCAGGTCATGAGCGACTTCATAAATCTCTATAATCAACAGAGCCAATCAGTGCAGTCATAACGGCTGCGGTATCACGGAGTGCTGGCGGGTCTTGGCACCCGGATCGCTCGGAGGTTGTGCGCACCGGCGGTTGCGCCTGTCTCTCTTTCTCAGTTTGTCAACTCACACTCCCACTTTTGTTGACCTAAGAGTGAGACAGGGCTTGCCCAGACGCCGGAGTTGGATTAAGCTCCATTATTCTGTTTGGCGGGTCCGATTAACCCCATTGGAAAATACGGAAGAATCCCTTGGGAGCTCATTTCGGGGAGCGTCGTCAACGAGGCCCGCTCAAAGATTCCGAGGTGGAAACGGGGCGGGAGGAGTGGGAAAAGTCCGCCGATGGCCGGGCCACCGTCGTTCCATCAAATTTCGATTTTGCAGGCTCACAATCTCGATTATTGCCAGGGCCCCAAAAACCCAGGTGAATTCTCTTGCTCGCCGATTGTCTTTTCTTGGGCTCGTTGAAGGAGTGGACGTTGGTACCCTGGCTCACATCAGCGGGGCATAACGTAACGCTCGCGCACGCGACGCACGACACTGGAGTGGTCGAGAGAGGCAGAAGCTGCTGCAAACACTTCCGCCGAGCTCGCCCCCTTGTCGGTACTGTCAACCTGTGGTTTGTGGGTTACGCGAGTACGCGGGAACGTGACTGGCTGCCGTGTTCGGTATTGTACGGAGGAGGTAGCACAGACAGTATCAAACTGCCAAGACCGCCAAGTGCGCTGGAGCCTCTTAATGACGATGAATGCTGCCGGTGGTGCCCTACACTTCAATGCTTCCCCTCCTCAGCTGGACTGACACAGACAATACGCTATAGCGCTTCAGCGGTGAGACAAGGTGATACGGTGACGGGTAGGACCTGCAGGCCACGGGACTTCAATATGTAGCGGAAGTATAAACCTGCCCTGGTTTATTAGCAGGTGCTGCAAAATGCTGTGAAGGGACTGATGTTAAATCAAACACACTGACGACGTTGAGTCTCGAGAAGCCGTCTGCAGACGTTGAAGCGGCTGCAGAACCCAAAGCACCTAGCCACTAGTCGCCGGTCTGGCGCAAGAGCTTGCAGTCATCGACTTCATTCGTGGTCGGCGAACACGGACATCGCAGTGGTTTCAAGTACAGGCACTTGTACTGAACGCCGGTGCAAAGACAGGCTTCTGATTAGTGTTGTGCCCGATGGATATGTGATGGTCGTCACAAGTTTTCTGAGTTAGTCGCCGTTTAGAGGTATGGGTGATCCATGATGCCAACTTGGTCAGGTCTCAGTGCTGGCGCCATGTGAATGGCTACTAAGAGTCGACTATGGCGCACGCGGCGAAAGTGTCAAAAGACGATCCCTGACTTTTGTGGCTTACAACACACAATTCAACAGTAAGCCGTCACCCATGCCAAGACAGGGCGCCTAGTCTGGTGGGTTTTGATGGATGACATCCATGTGGCGGACAGAGAGACGTCGGGCTCGGGATCATCCAAGTCCGCGAAGTTCGCGGTCTGGCCTCTGCTGCTCGCAGATCAATCATCAACGACCGCGCGATAGCAGCAGCAGCCGCCAGTGTATGCACTCGTCCGTCGGTCGTCTGACTTGCTGTGTAAGCAAGCCTGTTAGCTTGAGCAAAGTCAGATGAATTGCACGTTGCACGCACCGCCGAGATTGTCACCATCACAACCATATCCCACATGCTTATCTTGCATCCTCCGCAAAGAGTCGAGGCTAGCCACCACCGAAGCTTTGCATCTTGCAGCATAGAACGGGTAGCGACTGGTGGCATCGCTCTTTCGGCGTCTCCCGCATATGGGCGGGGAATCGCATCGATTGGCAGAGCGCAAAGTGGTCGGCATGCACAGCTGCCTGCACACAGGTAGGAAGGGGGAGACCACCCCGGAGGCCTAGTCACAGCCAAGAGATGATATTTTGGGGGCGGGTTTGCGGCTTGCGAGGAGTGATGCGAGAAGGATGCGAGATCACGAGATGTCGCTTTTGGGCTTCGCGCGTGTCGCAATCTGATTCTAACGAGGTATGAAGGGGTTACCACCGGGAGGTTTCGGTATGCCTGTGCTGCATGGTGTGGCCTAGAATGGCAGACGTGCCTGTCATGGCCGCAGGACCTCGAGCGTGAAGCGTTTCGCTGTAGGCAAAGGTGAGAAAACCCTCTTGGTTGCATTGTGCAATGCGTCTGCCCCCTTCGAGTCCCGATCGAGCCATGTGTAGAGCATCGTCCCATCGTAGTGACGGCCGTGACTGTCCGTGTGCGGAGCACGTCGGCCGGAACATACTGTAATGGACTGTACACTACTCCGTACTCTATGGCAGAGACAGGAATCTGAGTGTCACAGACCGTTAGAGGTCTTCCATATGTCTTAACTCTCAAGCTGGGTTGGTGGACGTGGTAGTGTTGCCGCTGTATTACCCGCGTACTGCGTATCTGCACCTCGCGTACATGACATCCGTACTACGTACAGAAATTATCGCCAGGCCTGGGTCTCTACGGTAGAGAGAGATCAGCAAGCGGGAAACGGAAGAGTGAACTTGACCGACCCCGACCTCCTTGGGCTACTGAGGCTCCTGAGGTGTCGGGCAGCGGCGTCCTTGTCGGTGGGCGGACAGCGGTCGCGCGGGAAACAAGTGGAATCCGGGATTAAGCGATGTGGGAAATTTGAGATTTCTTCCGTAAGCAATTTACCAGAGGGAGGGAAAAGCAAAGGAGAAATTCATGACGACAGTGGGGTTGAGAATCCAGGAACGTCGTCCGCCAAGTGGGGGGCATAGGAAGGAAGACTCAGAAAATTGGAAGGAACAAACGAGTGATGCGACAAACTGATAATGACCCCCCCTAGTTGAGATGAGAGTACCGTGCACAATCTAAGCCTATAACGGCTAGGGTTAGAGGTTAGGGTGGGGCTTGGGTTTGGGTTATTAGCTAGGATTAGGGTCATGGGTAGTCTTCGGGTCTATAGAGTATGTATTTTTCCGTTACGTTCAGGCGAAGTGCACGGGACTCTCACCTCAACTAGGGGGGGTCATTATCAGTTTATGTGTAGACTCAAAAAAACTGAAGTCAACAGCTCAAAGAAGAAGTGGGTACCATGGTAAGGTACCTTTCCAAGGCTCGCCCGAGGCAGGACGGAGGTACCGGTACTTTCGAGAGGTACTTTGTCTCTTCGACACCGAGCGATCCGAGTACTCCTGCCCCAGTGGCCAGTGCTCGGGAAAGCCATGGCTGCCATGCTCACCCAACCACACATTGCAGTCTTTCATTTCCAGCTTCCTTTCACTCGGCCGACTTTTTCAGAGAGCTTGCCCAGATTTGCTCCATTCGCTTTCCGCTCGGTTTCGCTGGTTCCTTTTCCTCCCCTGGTCAGTCAACCTCGCGGCGGACGAGGCTACGCCGGCATCGTTTGGCTACGCTTGCTTGAGCCTGGAGTCCCGGGGCGCGCTAAGAATAAGAGAGAACGAGTCGTCGTCACCTCGACCCCCAATCATTTCGCATTTGGCCTGGTCGGCTCCCTCTGAGCTCTGGTTCAGTGGCTCTGCGTGACTGCATCGCTACCATCCCTGCCTGCGCGTGCGATTGCGTATGTGCTACGCAGTAGTGCCAGACGATACTGGCGGTAAAGAGAGGCGAAGGTAAGGTCGCTTGTTTGATGCGGCGCCTCGCGTGGGTGTTCCATTGACATCTTGCATCATCATGATCTGGCCTGTTCTCTGTTTGAGGACGGCTATTCCGCACCCACATGAAGGCTATCCCGCACCCATACTAGGCCTACTCAAGCAAATAGTGGGCTACACGTGACTGCACCGCCGCAGCAGCCACATTGGGCGCGCGCCTTCCTATTATTTCTGTTTTGACGCGTCTTTTTTGTCTAATACCTCCTTTTTTAGTCACTTTTGAAGCAGGATAAGTACCTTTTTGAGCACTAAAATATGAGCTCTAGAGAAGTATTTCCCCTAAGCAAAGACTGGCTTCTGAAGTCGTGGTTCTGACTCCGAAAAGCGCGCATAGGCGGTATTATAAAAGAGGGCAGAGTGGAAGGTGCAGCAGGCAGTGGAAGGTGCAGCAGGCAGTGGAAGGTGCAGCAGGCAGTGGAAGGTGCAGCAGTGGAAGGTGCGCCTTCCAATCCTCTCGAAACTGCCGGAATGATAGGAATTCCGGGTCAAATGTGGCTGCTGCGGCGGTGCAGTCACGTGCAGTCACGTGCAGCCCATTATTTGCTTAATTAGGCCTAGTATGGGTGCGGGATAGCCTTCATGTGGGTGCGGAATAGCCGTCCTCCTCTGTTTGTCCTACAACCCCCGTCTCCCGACTTGCAAAACTTGAGATGACATTCATTTGGCGCTTATATGAGGCACATCAAGGGTGATGCCATTATCATGAAGCCTCGATGATGCTGGCATCCTAGCGTCTAAGGGGTCGAGGTCCCTTTTTTCGTTTCCC
The DNA here is from genome assembly GCF_030869225.1 of Colletotrichum abscissum. Classification (NCBI taxonomy): domain Eukaryota; kingdom Fungi; phylum Ascomycota; class Sordariomycetes; order Glomerellales; family Glomerellaceae; genus Colletotrichum; species Colletotrichum abscissum. The sequence continues at coordinate 415,526 of NW_026849988.1, read as the reverse complement.
CTCCCCTTTCGCGGCGGTGGACTTTGGGCGGAAGTTGGAACCACAGAGCTAAGGAATGCAGGATACCCTTCGTTCGCGTTCCGTCTTTGAGCCTCGGTGCCGGCGACGGCGGCCGATGGATTAGATAAGCGCGTCCGGCAATGGGATTTTGAAAAAAAGGGACCTTCAGGGAAGGGGTCGAATAGTGGTGTTGGTTAAGTTCGAAGCCAATTCAAGCCACCGACTGCAAGCCCCATTTTGACAGTGACGCTCTCTAACGCCGTTCGTCAGGCCACCCAATCTGATTCACATCGACGCCGGCATCGACGGGCCAGCGGCCAGCCCGATTGTACCGTCCGTTGCTTTCACCCAGAGTCGCAAGCCCCCCTCCCCATGACTCCTCGATGGCGCCGTCGTCTCGGCCCAATGACCCGCGCGGGCCACTGAAGTCTGAACTTCACGAGTGCGGCCGCGCAATTATTCCTTGGTGGTGCGCCGATTCGAGAACGGCCCTGAATGTCGGCGGTTGCAGCTACCGCACGCCGATGGGCCTCCGAAACCGAGATTTACGTCGTCGACATGCAATTCCCGAACTGTGATGTACCGGCGTCGGCTCCGTACTTCGTATGTGGGAATTCCCAGCCTCGTTGTTTCTTGGTTGACCTACACAGTACGGATAATCTGCATGGCAAACCTCGCTGCGAGCCTGCGACGAAGGGGGCCTCGGCTCGGTACTTGGAGACGATGCAATGATGACGATAATCTCAAAATCGGGTGAGTAGCAGTTGTTTGTTTCACCGAGATGATTTTATTTTCAGGGGTGGACAGCGGCCAGACCAAGGAAGACCGTAGACGTATATGTCAAAGTGCCATTCCGTTGCTTCTTTCTGCTGGATGTGCGACACGTTTTGCTGGGCTGCTGGTAAAAGCCCCGGCCCCCCGGGGTGAGCGGTGGGAAGGACGGGCCAAACCGTCAAACAAGATTGTTGGGACGGGTTAATTCGTACATAGTGACAAGTGTGCTCTGTACCGGGAATCATCAGCCCTGTCGACCGGGTCATCATCAGCACGCGACACGTCTTGTCTTTCTGCGACTTTTGCTCGGGTGCAGGTAACGCCGCCAAGTGGGAGAGAGTAATTTAGGTACCGCAAAGTCTATCGCGCGTCGACCTTGACGGGGGCCGGGGGTGGACTTTGCGGGCCTCAGGATGGACTCGAGATGAAGCCGTCCGCGATTGAATAGACGAACCCATTTCCTTGTCGTTGTCCTATTGAGATAGTCAGCAATAAGGTCTTCGCGAACAATGGGGATATTTTATCAGCACAGCAGAGCCTGCGTGAATAAGATTGCCGCTAGGCAAATAGAAGAAAACATGAACAGACCACAGCTTCTAGATCAGCTCACTAATTCCCGATCCACCACGGAGATGTTCCGTAGATGGATGCGTGGGAACGACCTTTGCTGTGTTTCTGACCTCGGAGTTTTGATCTGTAATCCACAAGAGAATGCGAAGACGAGGGCGGAGAGAAAAAAAAAAAAAACAGGCAGACTAACGAAAAAATCGAAGCAAAAAAATTGGATCATCCCGGTGTCACCCAGAATTCTTCTCCTTACCGGCTGGTAATAGCGCATCATCACGTAAGGCAAGCCCGCCCGCCCACAAAGCAAGAGATGCTCCTTCCCGCCCGCGTCACAAGCAGCGCCAGCGGACTTGGGAAGGAACGGGGCACGACGGGAGTAAGGTAGGAGTACTTGAAGATACGTACCTTTCAGAGCAGCCACCTGCCCGATCAACTGCAGGGAGGTGAGGTGCGCATCGCCCAATCCCTGCACTCGTTTCTTGCAAGATAAGCCCGTGCGCCTAATCGCTCCATATTTTCCAGTGTTTTCACCAAAGAAAAGGGCAGAACTTAGAAGCCATTGGTGACTTCCTCTCAATGTACCACAGATGCCCCGCCACATCAGTACGAGTACCTATACCCGAGCCGCAGCATCCGAGCTTCCTCTCTCATTTTCTCTCTCACTGCGCTACGTGTGATTCTATTTTCCCACTCTACCGCCCAGGTTGGCGATGGCCCCCAATGGGCAAGCAACAATGGAATCCACTACTCCGTACCGGCATGGGTGAATACGCAAAATACGCAAGTACGTGTACTTCCATTGCTACGGCACCTGCCCAGCGTGTGTCAGTCATCGAGCAGTCAGTCGGTCAGTCATCACAGATGCAGACAGAGACAGCAAAGCACAAGCATCGTCTTTTCATCCACCCCGGAAAGATCGACATGAGACCTCGCAGAGACGGCGCCGAAGCTTACCAGCTTTTCGATAGCAAATCATGACAGCAACACTTGTGACCAACCAGTCCATGGTTATCATTTCTGAGGGAAGGATGATGGAAAGACAGCAGAGAATCGTCCACTTGGCATCTGCCTTGCCATGCCGCGCCCATTCTTTGAATCCGGCGTATGGAGTATTCATATGGCAAAGCGAAAGGAGGAAGCAAAACCTGGGCGGTATTCTACAAATTTAGACGCAGTCGGGCTGGTACCACGGTACGGAGAACAATACAAGCACGAATATACCTGCAGTAAGAGACGATGTGGAAGACGCAGTCGGCGGTGGCCGAAGGACAGACGGAGAGAGGGCGGGCGGGATGACGGGAGTACTCGGTACTCAGACTGGTGTTTGCCAAGAAAGGCATGCTAAGGGACTCCAGGGTTGACCTGGATGAAGCAATAGGTACTGCAGCAGAGCATCATAGCTCCATTTTCTTTCGATTCGGACTTTTCACTTTGCCCAGTCCCAGCGTCCCACGCACCAAAACGGACCACATACGGATACCGCCCGACAGTTCCCCCCTCCCCTGGTCTCGGTCAGCTGTGTAGGGACGGGAGACTCGCGCCCACAAGGAAGGAAAGGTGGTCAAAGGTCCTCCGTACTCCGTACCCACGATCAGGTACCTTACAAACCCGTCGGCCAGCCCACCCAAGAGACAAAGTCCGCGTACCGTATACCTTGTCGCGAGGCAGTCTGGGTAACTACGGTACTCGTACGTTCCCTCCCCTTCCTCCCCCTGGTACCTCGCTCCGGTCCTCACTGTCCTATGCGAGAAGAGACGGAGAGCAAACTAAGGTCGCCCACACTCCACACACCACAGAACGACGACCACCCACACCCACCAGGTTCTGCTTGCCCAAGCCCCAAGGCTCACCTTCCTCGCAGTCGCTGCACCCAAAAATCTCTCGGCTTCTGACAAGCACCCCGGTCCCCGCCGCTTCCGTAGGCCGGCTTGGGCGGTCTTGGTACCTTTCCGCTGTGTCTTGGGTGTCCTTGGTACTTGTCAGTCCACACACTTTTCGTTCAAAGATGGATTTCCAAGAGTCCAAAGGTCCAGAGCGACTTTGTCCCAAAGCTCGGCCTCCATCTGCAAAACTCTTGGAACCGTGGACCTTGTCTCTTGTCTTGTCTCCGTTCTCACTCTATCCCGTCTCTGCCTTACCTTAACCTACTTTGCCTTACCCTGCCGCTTTGCCCGCCTGTTCCGCTGCCTCATCATACATATCAATCTAGTCATCCACACTTTCTGTAACTTTGTCGCTTGTCCCATTCCTTCTTGACCTCCTCCCCTCCCTCTCCAAATACCTGCTCCCTCCAACGTCCTTTGGTTGCTCGTTGATTATTCACCTATTTCCTCCCTCTCCTCCGGTGAATACCAACCAACTCGCCGATACTCGGAGCATCAGTGGAATTAGGAATTTTAGGGATTCCAACAGGACGGTTCACTGCGACGTGACGTAGCTGGGTCAGCGAGCAAGACAGATTCCAAGACACCACACAACGCCTGCTGGATGGTTCGGTTTTAGTCAGAAACGGAAAGTCGACGCACGCCCGGTAGAAGACCAACCCGCCCTTTGGTCCTCTTTACCGTCACCTATTACACCTTCCAACTTCGCCCGTCGCCTTGCGTCGCGATTCTCGACTTCCTTCCCCTCCGAAGGCATCAGTAGCCATGCAGGACTTCAGCACTTTCCTGAAAGGAAAGCCCACGCTGCCATCTCTATGGACTGGTAACCTCAACTTCGCCAAGCTCAACCCCATCCCCCACCGATACCGACCCAGTCGAGCAAAGAGAAATCAGAAGAAGCGCGCATCCGGAAACTACACTGGTGCCGAAGATGTCACTTCACTGCAAAAGTCTCTCAACCCCCTCGACACATTACGGAAACTGCAAAATCACAAGTGGCGCCTCCTCGACCTGCAGTACACGATCCTCGTCGCCCTCATCATCTTCTCGCTCTGCATTACGCCCTCAGCGCCACTAATCAAGACCCTCGCCGTCACTGGTGGCCTCCTGCTTTTGACGATACCCGTCACCAGCCAGTTCTTCTTCCCGGGCTTGAGTATATGGGCATACCTCATCTATTTCTTTTGTAGCCGGTAAGTCGACTTGCTTGTGGTGTTAGTCTGCCTGGCTCGAATGCTAATTCAAGATCAGCTTCATCGATGCGAAATACCGCCCCCACATCTGGGTTCGCGTCCTCCCCGCCCTCGAGAACGTCCTCTACGGTGCCAACCTCTCCAACATTCTGTCCGCTCACACCCATCCGGTTCTCGACATTCTCGCCTGGATCCCGTACGGACTTGGCCACTTTGGCGCTCCCTTTATCTGCGCTGGCTTCCTCTTCCTCTTTGCCGCTCCCAAGACGCTTCCGATCTTCGCCAAGTGCTTCGGATGGCTGAACGTGCTCGGCGTCACCATCCAGCTCGTCTTCCCCTGCACTCCTCCGTGGTACGAGAACGAGCATGGCCTCGCCCCAGCTGCCTACGGCATGTCCGGATCCCCCGCTGGCCTGGCCCGCATTGACGCTATCCTCGGCATCGATATGTACACCACCAGCTTCTCGACCGCTCCGGTTCCTTTTGGCGCTTTCCCGTCGCTGCACGCTGCGGACGCCGTCATGGAGGCTCTCATCCTGAGCTACTGCTTCCCCCGCTTCCGCCCTCTGTTCGTCATCTACGTTGGATGGATCTGGTGGGCAACCATGTACCTCAACCACCACTACGCAGTCGATCTGGTTGGCGGCTCTCTGCTCTCGGCTGGAATTTTCTACTTCGCCAAAGCTCGATACTTGCCTCAGCAGCAGGCTGACAAGAAGACTCGCTGGGAGTACGACTACGTTGAGATTGGCGAGCAGACCAAGGTTTTCGACGAGGAGTACGGACGGATGTACAACATGGGATACCTTCAGCGCCGCGGCAGCTCCGACAGCGATGAGTGGACAGTTGGCAGCAGCTCTAGCTATAGCACATCTAGCCGGGGTAGCGGAAGTTTGAGCCCCGCCCTTTCCGAAGAATCCGGTCGCAGCATTTTCAGTATCGAGATCAGACCCGACAACGACAGATACGAAATCCCTCAGCTCACAGAGGTGGCTGTGCAGTAAACACCTCTCGTCACACGCGCAGACCTATCTAGAAACACGATGAACAAAGCACGCAGTGCCGCGAACCCGAAAGGCGGCGGCGCCGGATCAACCCTGCAGCGTGCACTGAGAACCCTCGGACGATTATTCGAAACCATGAACCCAAACACCCCCCTTAACCAACACCTCTTTATTCAATTCTCATCATCAGCACTTTTTTTCTTTTCACTCAAAACGGATACCACTTTGGATTACCTGTACCATTTGCATCAGAAGCACAGCAACGGCGCAATAGTGGTTTATTTTACAAACGACAGAAACAGCCGGAGACGCAACGATCTCGACAGGCTTAGGAGTAACGGCCTCATGGATGACCACAACAGCAGAAGAAAGACCCACGGAGTCGGGGAAGGGGCAGCAACGGAAGAGATGGGGGACATGGGATGATATAGAGTCCCCCCGTACATATTAATGTGTTCAATGTCGAGATCAATCTCGATATCGTCTGGCATCTAGCCAGGATGGGATGGAGTTTGATCTCTGGCGCCCGACCAGCAGGAAGGTGGGCCCTATGTAATGTGGAGGCACGAAGGGGAAGAGTATACCACGAGTAGAGGTAGAGCAGTCGCTACTGAAGTAGTTGATGAGGTGAAGAAAGAATAACGAGATTACCTATTCTCTCGATACACATGTTCACTTTTGTCCGTGAGGTTTCGCCTTTTGCAGTCTGCTGCAGTTCAGTTCGGACTGGGTTCACGTCAAAGGATGGTAAGGTGAGGGTAACCCGCCTGCATTCCGACATGGAGTGGTTGCAGATCATCTTTTCCCCTTCCATGGACTCTCGTTCTCGACCCTCGCCTACCCAGCTGACCCGACCCCGGCTCGGCCGGCCAAGTAGGTTGCGCGGCCCACGGCCGGGCTTGGGAGCTACGGCACCACCACGGCACACACGGCAAGGATTTATGGTGCCTTGTAGAGTTCTGTGGCGTTGCGATGGCGCAGACGGCGGGCTTAGATGGACAAGGTGGAGGAAGAGAGGGGGAAAAGCAGCGGAGGCACGGAGGCTTGGAGGCTTGGAGGCTTGGAGGCTTGAGGGGAGCACTGGGAGGAAACGGCGAAACGGGAATGGAGCAAGGTGACGCTAGAGCCAAGACCCGAGCGATCGGGTCCGGCAAAATCCAGCCTGCGAATTTATCCCCGCTCTCAATTGTGGGTTTGGCTTGGTTTGCTTGGGTGGCTTTTTCCCTGGTTCTGGTTGTGAAAGTTCCCTGGTTGGATTTGTGCTGCGCCGAATTCTAGGGTCCGAGGGGCCGGGGTTGACGGACCGGGGGGTCCACTTCGCCGAGCAAGGGTTCTTGGCATGGGGGTTTTGGGTTTCTTCGTTTTCTCTTCGTGAAGTTTCCCCCGTAATTTCTTTAGTGGGGTCGTTCGAAGGCCAGGCGACAAGTATGGTTTGCGACATTTCGGGAATTTCCCCAATGAGTGCCTTGGGGTAGGAGAGAGTCACAGGTGGTAATGATGGTCATGCTCTGTCAAGCATTGTGCACAGCAATTGATCAAGTATAGTACGGGCGACGTGGGTATACTGTGTACCCTTAAGATAGCTTCGTTACCGGCTATGAAACCACAACCTCGTGGCCAGACAAATACCATCTCTAGAGTATTCAGCTGCATGTTTGCTCAGTGGGCCTCTACGAATATATCTTCTAGACCTCATTTCTTCTTCGACGGCGGAACTATTTACAGTTGCCTCAACCACTTGTGCTTCGAAAGCTTTCTCAACACCATGTCTTTAAGTTGGTAGTATACGGCCCAGAAATCCAAACGTCTCAAAGCGAGGTTCAATTCCCTCAAGTCGTCTTCGAAAGCATTGTACCGAGCCTGAGGGTCCGACCTCCTCAGACGTTCCATCGCGTCACTGAGATCCCTTATAGATTGATCGCTAACTCTCTGCCCGTTCGAACGTAGAGTAAAAGGGTTCGAGGCCGGGCCTCGCACAATGTAGATACCTAAGCTAGCCAAAAGACCAGCCGCGAGAGCTATCCAGAGCCACGTGCAGAGACTTCTTCGAATGGCTAGTCTATCATGTCGGCTGTACGTCGTGGGTCTGCGTCGCATCTCGAGCTCTGTGAGGGCCCAGAAGAGCAGGGCGCACGCTGGTGGTACTAGAGCATTCTGTAAGGTAGTCACCGAGCGCCACGCGGACGGAATCTCCCATAAGAGAGACATGTACACCGTGGCAATGAACAAAACGAGTACTGATGGGTTGTGACCAAGATTGACTGGGTGCCTCACAACATCGAGAGTTGCTGCCGCGGCGCCTGAGAGCATCTGGCTCCAGGATTGTGCGGCTGGCGCCCGCCTCGTGTACCTGACTGGGGAGAAGGATCGGATGACCCTGCCGGTGCTGCTGCCGCGGCCGCGGAGCGAGGGGTCCATTCTAGAGGCCAACTGTACCGACGTCTGTCTGATTCGCAACGTGGTAGCGATGTCCTGTCGAATACTAGCAAAGGAGACCATATATCCGACACCGCTGGAACGAGCGACCAAGACGCCGAGAACGCGTCTCGATTTATCGTCGACGATCCAGGAGCCCGAGTCTCCTGATTGAAAACCTGCCAGATCGAGATTAGCAAAGTGGCCATTGCTGCAATGCTTGGGGAAAGGTTGAGTCTCTGGACGCCATACCTCGACTAGAGGCCTGTACCTCAACCGTCCAAATTTCTTGCACTCTTTCACCACCGCCCGAGATCATGAACGAAGAGTTTGGGCAAAGATGGCTACGCACCAACCCTGTCATTCCGGAAACTGCCCACACCGTTTTCTGGGACGGCGGCGTGTCTGGATGATCGTGGTCCACGAATACCTGGTTTAGATCAGGGCAGTAGCTTTCGATGAAAGGATTCTGCCACATTGGTGGTTTCCCTGCGCCATCTGGGATTCTATTTAGAAGCAATAGATTGGCTTCCACCGGTACCAGTAGCCAGTCGTCCCCGCTCCGTAGTCTGTCTTCATCGATTCGGCACGTGATGTATCCCTCCTTGGTCGTCAAGTCTTCAGGCGTGATGTGACTTGCGTTTGTTGCTTGTATCATGTCTGCAAATGAACGCTCTGCGGTAGATTCTTCCTTCTCTGTCGAGGCCTTACTCCTCATTTCTCTCGTGGATCCTGCCCCATCGTTGAGGGTATCCTCTTCCATTGACGCAGTCTCGTGAATCAGTCCCGCGGTTTCGCCCCTCGCGCTCTCACCATCGTCCGAAGCAAAAGAAGTAACCGAATCCGAATCGCCACTATCAATGTCATCATCAAAGATAAAGAGCGAGCCCTCATCAGAATCGCTCTCATCGTCAAGTGAATTGTCTGTAGGCTCATCCTCGTCATCGGGCGCGTGGCTCGTTGTAAGAGCGTGGTATTTGCCCCTGATCGAAAGAAGGCCGCCGATCGTTGACGTCCGCTGGCCCAGGTTGGAGGATTGGACAACGATCAGACAGCCGCAGAGAGTGCGGGCTTGTGCCGGATCGCGAATCGCACACGCAGCTTCGAGAGCTGTGCGACGGACTCGCTCCTTGTGGTAGCATAGATCGAGTGGGGAGAAAACATGTCGACTCTCGGGCCTTGACATGATCTTGTGAAAGAAGCGGATCTCATCCCACCTGTTCAGACCGACGATACGGATGAGGGTTATGGTGTCTCTCGTCGCGTCCGCCGTGCCTGTCGCTGCTATTGTTTGACTGGACCCATACGCAGACGATATGGAGACGAGACTGGGCACAATCGTTGGCAGAATGAACTCGGATTTAGCGAAGAGTTGATGTCTTTGAGCACTCAAGGTAGTGACGAAACGCTTCAAGACATCCTTTTCTTCCGATGTGAATGCGGTGTTTGGGTCAACTTCTGCTTCAGGGCTGAGTCTCTTCAATCTTGCCGGTCGCAGAATCACTCTTCGAGGCTTTTGTGGTAGATTTGGTGTTGCGGTTGGTTCCGTCAACGGCGTTGTCTTCGCTGGTGAAGCGGTTTCTGCAGGATGGCTTGCTTCAAGAGGAGTTTCTGTTGGGCTGGGTTCCACTGGGAGAGACTCTACTGGAAGACAATCAATCGGATGAGAGTCTCCAGGTGGAAGCTTCATGAAGGAAAGTTCCAATGTTGGAGTTTGCACACTTTGAGGCTCCAGTAGTTCCGCTGGGAGAGGTGTAATCGGAGGTGTCTCTTCATCCGCCGAACCAAGATCGACCACGTTCTCTGAAACCGAGTCGTCGTCTGCGTTGCTGTTACCACTAGAGTTGTCGCAAATCAATATCTTCCTCACAGGTTCAGGCTGGTGAATAGGTGCTTTCGCAACCATTCGGACCAAGCCTATCTGGACGACCCAGAGAGTGATCCCATAAAGAATGAAACCGGGGCCCTCCTCCAGGGGTTCTAAATCTGTACAGCCCTTTTCCATGACTGCTTCGGTTTTGGATCTAGAGCTGAGACCTGTTGGAGAAGGGTGTCGATATCGCCGTGTTGAGCGGAATAGGTTAACGATCGCATTGGTCTAGACAAGTGATGCTACCTGGCAGCTGATCTCTGGTAATAAGTGATAATCATCAGAGACGAAGTCGCGAGAAATGGGGGTTGGGGATCTAATGAGGCTGTGAGACACCAAGACTTCACAGGGCGACGTATTTCATGCACTACGGCCGGTGTCACACCGAATGGATTAATTGGCCTGTGTCACTAGTAATGCAGTCATGTGGCACCGAGAGCGAGGATGCTGGCCGTGAGATCCTCAGCCTGGTCTGCGGATCCCAGACGAAATTCCTTTCAGCAGGAATCCTTCCTCGCAGATCTCACCTCGCAGATCTCACCTCGCATTCGTTATCCTTCCTCACCAACGCTACCTAGCTAACATACTGCCGATGATCAATGCCCTCCACCCGAGAAGATGGCCGATAGCGACAACCGATCTGATGATAGAATCATCGCAGAGTCGATTTGGGGGCCATGCGAATCAAGCCAAGAGAAACACCTTGCCAGGTTCCTTGATCATTGCGCGCTGCAGCGGCTGTCACTCTGTATCGACCAACCGAGGACGGGGGACTCTACAAATGAGATAGCAGGAGCCATACGACTACTCCGATCGAAGCCCGCAGTCCGGAAAGATGAGATTCTGAGCCGGATGTCACCGAACCTGAGCAGACTGGCATACCTAGATTGTGCCGTCCGTACAATGCTCATGACGGAGTGCGAATTGGAGGGCACGGCAGCTATTGGGAGCGGCAACGTCCTCCGGTGGGTTGAGAGCGAGACATTGACGGATTATCTTGGCCGGATCTATCCCCAGTCAACATCGATGGACGTTCCTAAAGACCTCATCGACTTGAAAAACCTCAGATGTCACATTCTAGCTAGGGACGCTGGTATTAAGATTCAACAAACAGAAAAGCTTTCTGATCACCTGTACCTCAGACACAGCCCAGGAAATAAGATCCTCCTTGTTTTCTCTCACCGAGCATTCCTCAAACATAGTCGGGAGATATTGAGCGTAACCCGCCAGGATCTGAGCCACTCTACGGATGAGGCATTAGCATTGTGAGTACCTGACGAGATCACCACCAAGGTCCGTCTTACTCACGTGGTTATCTAGAGGATGCCTACCTGCAAAGCTCATCGATGAGACATTGAGAAGTTACAACCTCCTCTTCCCGCCCATCGGAAATGCCAAATCTAGGAAGCTCTTACGGGAATGGGTTAAGCGTGAAAGACTAGACGAAAGCCTCTTGAACCCCTCCTTCGACCATTCCAAGCAAGACCCTCCCCGGACTTTACACGATCTCTACGAGGATTTCCCATACTGGGCCCCCCAATTGGCCCGTCTACTGGAAGAAGTCGATGATCCGACCCCGACGACACGGTGGGAGAGATACGCAGAGCGGAGAAAGTCCCACCGGCACACATACAAGTGCGCCATCGCCGCGCTTGTAGTGGCTGCCGTATCGGGGACGCTGGCGACATTGTTGGCGGCAGTTCAAGTATGGATATCGTACTGTGATTGGGACAAGAATACCAACAAGACACTGTGTTAACTCGAGTCTGCCGTGGTTTCGTGGAGAGAGAGAGACAGAGAGAGAGAAAGACATTCAATGTTATTCGTGCTTGGAACGTGAAAAAATCTAGTATGCCGTTTATGATGGACTCAAGCAAGTCACGTCACGGCACACTGAAGAAGTGTTGATCATTCGTCATCATTGCGACTAGCTAGCTAGCAGGCCAAGAGCCAGACTTTCTATCTTCCTCCGCGTCTGTGACCCGCATGAAACCCTCGCACACGAGGGACTTACATTAGGTATCGATCCATCCAACGCCTGAAACGAACAAAAACAAAGCCAATGATAGCCTAACCCCTCTCGAACACTTAGGCCTCGTCCATTCCGTACAGTCTGTCTTGCAAGAGCGGCTCTCTAAAGGTGCAGAGGCCTCGTCATTGCAAGGAGAGCGAGAGCTAGATAAGCTCGTGGCGAAGGGGGTGTGAGCGGGTAAGACCGTAGACTACGTCTTCAAAATTCAGTGCGTACTTTTCCCTCCGGTACAATGCATGCAAGAAAGAAAAAGAAAGTGGACCAAGTTGGTATCTGCGAGCTTCCACGAGTAGGCTTGTTCGCCAATATGGTCGGCAAAGCCAAATCGCACGGCTCTGCAACCGGTGTATATACTCTGACAGGTTTTATGGGCAACTTTAATATGCTGCGTGGGCATCATTGATGACAGTAGCGAGGCTACTTGAAGCCATGTCGAAAGGGCTGACGAAAAGGCTTCTTTCCGACACTAGCGGACCTCTAGGCGCCAGGCACTGGGACGGGCGTTTCCTTCTTGCTTGACTTGGGCTCGTCTGTCTTTTCCGACTTTCTCTTCTTGCGCTTCTCCTTCTTGGGTGTCTCCTCGGCTGCGGGAGATGACTTGGAGGGGATCTGCGGAATTGGGACCGCGGATTCGCGACGAACACTGGGTGGAAGAATAGGTGTCTCCTTGCGGGTCGAAGCAGGTTCATCAGCCTTGGACTTCTTGGAGCTCTTCGACTTCGGCTTCGGCGTCGAGGTCTCGGGGGCCGGGCTGGATGCAGCGGGGAGGCTCGAGAAGGAAAAACCGGGCTTGGGAACGGTCGGCGGGGGAATGGCCGTCACCTTCTTCACCGAGCCCTGAGCGGGAGTATCCTGGGATGAAGCGTCACGCTTGACCTTCTTAGCCTTCTCCTTGGATGACTGGGCCGGGGTAGATTCCTCGTCTGTGGGCAACTTGCGCTTAGATGCCTTCTTGGACTGGCTGGGAGTAGCAAGAGTCGGCTTGGGGTTGGATCCCACACTCGAGATGGACTCGATGCTATCACGTCGCTTCTTGCTCTGCTTCTCCTTGGTCGTGGGCAGAGGCTGCGAGTTGGGTACCTCGATAATGGTAGATTGAGAGTCCTCGACAGGATCCTTAGCGACCTTGGACTTTTTCTTATCCTTCTTCGAGCTCTTGGGGGTAGGCTCGTCGATATCCATGGCATCACCTGCCGGAGCTGCGGGAGCGGATGTGTGCTTAGACTTTTTGGTGCGAGTCGGCAGAGCAGGTGTCGAGGTCATCTCGACATCTTCGTCGGAGGATTCGTCAAAGCCGATCGTTCCCATCGGAATGTCATCGGGGACACCAATAGGGTGGAAGCGAGCTCTCAAACCCTGCGGCTGGGGACGAGGAAGGGTTGGCTGAACGGGCCTGGGAGCGCTGGGCTCGCTACCAACCAACTGGGTCACGCGCTTGACATGCAGAACCTTGTCGACCTTCCTGGGGGCTAAGCTGTGGCGTTAGCAATTTGACCTAATGCGCTTGTTCCGTCCTCCTTACCTGTCTCATAGCGATTGCCCTTCTTGTTGGGAATGAGAAGCTCTACTGCAGTGGCACCAACATCGAAGCCGACAGTGTAGTCCTCCGAGTTGTGCTTGAAAATGGCGTCTCCCTTGTGCGCCTTGTCCAAGGGAATCTGAAGCTTCTCCACAATGTTGATGGGGATGGAAGCGGGCGCGGTGAAGTACCAGAGCTGCTTGCCGTCGAGTTTGGCCTTGGTGAAGAAGTCGGTCATATCCTTGCCATCCTCATCGCCTTGCGCCTGTCTTAGAACGAAATCCTTGCCAACGAATCCAGGAACGTTGAGGTCCTTGCTGTTACGTCTGGGGGCAACAGCAGCGGCAGTCTCCTTGTTGGTTTCTTCCTCCTCATCAGAACTAGAATCTTCCTCTGCATCTTCCTCGTCCTCTGCGCTCTCCTCGCCACTGCTGGAACTTGCCTCGCTCGAACTGGTCGAGGCCGGCATGGTTGCCTTCGCACCATTGACCGCGGGCTTGGCTTTAGGCTTGGTAGTCTTTTCGACCTCGCTCTCGGAATCACTCTCAGAATCGCTGGAAGAGGTTGTTGACGCGCCATTGGCAACTGGCGTCTTCTTTGTGGCATTCTGCACTGGCTTCTTCGCAGTCGGCTCGCTTTCGCTCTCACTGTCACTTGAGGACGAGTCTGTGTCGGCCGCCGCCTCTTCCGCTGAGGACTCTTCGGAAGAGCTCTCGGGCCTGACTGGTGCTTTCTTGGTGGCAGAGGGCTTCGCGTTGGAGGTCTTGTGTTCGACGTCGCTATCGGCAACCTCATCGGCCTTGTCGCGCTTGGCCTTCTTCAGAGGAGTGCTGGCAGATTTGCTCGAGGCCATCTGACCGTTAATCTTGGCGAAGAAATCGGGATTAACGGGGCCACCATCATCGTCGCTGCTGTCACTGTTGCTGGAGCTGTCGTCGGAATCGGACTCCTGAGCACGAGGGTCGAACTTTTCGGCCTTCTTGGCCTGCGTGCCTCGAGCGAATTTGCTCTTGGGCTTTGTAACTTCTTGGCCTTGCTTCTCGAGAATTGCGCTCAGCGAGTGAACGCCATCAAGCTTGCGTGACGACATCGTGCCTGGTGTGCTTCTGGAGACAAGGCGAAATGCTGGCGTAGAAGGAACTGAGGGCGTCGAAGCGGCGGAAATGGCTGGGACAGGAATTTTTCGAGGGTCTCGCAAAGATTCAGAAATCTTTGCAGGGATCGCACGGACCCGGGGTGGGGTCGCGGTGGTAGCGGGAACCGCGACGCGGTGAGAGCTAACCCGCCTGCCTGCCGCGCTTCCGGGGGACTTAAAGTGCGTTGGCGTCGGCGTGGGTGTCCGGATGCGCATGAAGGATTTTCCAGCGCGGTTTTTCGGTGTGAGAGCTTCACCTCCGAATCTCGTATCGCGATCGCGGAGGCCGACGGATTCGCCTGCCATTTCGAATTGACGCCCACAGTGCTCGATTGAATGAGGCGTTGTCAGTTTGACTGTCGTAAGAATTGAGCAAAATTCTGCGTGTGAGTTTGGCCAGTTGAGGTTGCAATGAGTTGAGATAAGAAGAAAAAGAAGAAAAGCTGACCTGGCGTTGGCAAGGTGCAGGAAGAAGGTAATTTGCGAAAAGGCAGTCACGACCCGGGGTGGCTACCTGCCTTATTCAGACTGTGAGAGGAACCGTAACGTACCTAAGGTACCGTTTGAGCAAAGTCGGAAAGGATTGTGCCTTCCTGAGGTTATCTTGGTGTAGCTACTCGGCAGGCACAATCAACATCTCTCCTGCCGTTGTACGGGATCAGTCTTTGAAAGATTCCCCTTTGATATCGATACTGCTGTAGAAGACTTTTCCCCATTGCTACCAGAGAAACCCAACATGGCGACGCCAAAGCGACGGAAGGTCGAGACATCTGAGGGCTCAAGGCGTTAGTTGTCACCCCTTGTGGTGCTTTGCAACATCGTTTTCACTTAAGAAACGGCTAACAGCCGAATAGCAATGAGCGCATTTGCTTTGAGGCAACAATTGCTTTCAGCGAGCCCGTCCTTGTCTCCAGCACCTCAAGCCGAATCTCAGCCGGCCCCTGATGTTCAAGTATCAACTCCCACGCCCACACCCAAAGTACGGTCTCCCGCGAAAGGAAGATCCTCAAAAAGGGTCGCCTCTGCCGAGGATGAAGCAATCCAGCACACGCCACAGTCGAAGCCGGAGCAGAGTGCATCTGCGCCAATAGCAGGAGCGACAGAATCCAAGTATAACCTCTCCACCTCGTCCTGAGATCCCCCTCTGATGACTTCGCAGTAGCCCTACCGCAGATCCTGACGAGATCAACCCGTCAAAGATTGGACCTCAGCAGTTCTCGACGTTCAGGCCGGGTAAGAGCAACTCTCGCAGAGTGGCAGGAGGCATTCTAGAGCTAAGACTTCATGACAGCGAGGTAAAGACTTCCTTGTATGTGATATTAGTTGTTTCATTGACAAGTCAAGCGTTTCCTGGTGCTCGGAAGCTATGGTATCAAGGTCCTCGATGGTGAGATCACTATAGCAGGGGCGAGCGTTCGACCTCCAGACGGCATCAAATGGGTTCATGCCCCTCACTGCCATGCGATCCCCGTGCTGCGCTGCTCGGAGGAGACTAGACTTGAACTGCATCCTCATCCACAGGGTGCAAGTCTGCGCAAGCTTGAACGGCTTTCGCCTCTCTTCCGAAGTTTGTGGCATGAGCCTGAGGGCAAAGCAAGCAAACGCGGCGCAAAGACCGATACCTACAAGATTGTGAGTCAAGATCCTGGACGGCTCGAATCCACCACATACTAATACTGCACAGATTTGCACCTCTGAAGACGCGCCGAAGCGAGCTCTGATCCAAGATCTGCGATCGCATCCCGCCTGGAACAAGAAATTGGCGGGGCTAGCGAAGGCGAAACCAGACCAGCCTGCCCTCAGCGTGATGCTTTGCGGCCCCAAATCGTCCGGCAAATCCACTTTTGGCCGTATACTAGGAAACCGGCTGCTCACGGGCGCTGGCCAACAGACTCGAACCCGGAAAACACCACCATCAGTCGTTGTGATGGAGCTAGATCCCGGGCAGCCAGAGTATACTCCGGCAGGTACAATCGCCTTGGTTCAGGTCAGAGAACCCAACTTGAGTCCATCTTTTGCCCGCATTGCGGCGAACGAGCAGGATGTGACCGTTATGAGATGTCACTCAATAGCTTCGGTATCACCTGCCTCCGATCCAGAGCTGTATCTGGAGTGCGCACTCGATCTGTTTCAACGCTATCAAGACACATGTAAAGGGCTGCCGTTGATCATCAACACCCCGGGTTGGGTCTTGGGAACAGGGCTGGACCTACTAAGTGAGCTCGTCTCGACGATCAAGCCAGCCGAGGTCATTTACATGTCCGAAGACGGCCCTAGGGAGACCGTCGAAGGCTTGCAAGCGGCGTGTAAGACGGCCTTTACGCTGCTTCCCTCGCAGCAGTCAGAATTCACTTCTAGAACCGCTGCACATCTACGTTCGATGCAGGCGTTGGCGTATTTCCACACCAAGAGAAACCCGTCGAATCAGCTGCTGTGGAACCCTACTCCGCTTTCATCATCGCCTCCTTTGATGGTCGGCTACAAGGGGAAGAACCGCGGCATCACTGGGATCATAAGTTATGAGTACCAACCGCCGGCAGACCTTCTCGCAGAGACCATCAACGGGTCTATCTTGTGTCTAGTCGAGACCGAGGATGTCAGGGCATTCACTCGTCTAGCTAGAGAGAGCATTGACTCTTCCGCTGTGACATCAAGCGCTGACGTGATGGACGTTGATGGTGTCGCGTTAGACTTGGAGGCAATTATCGCCAGGACGCCTGAGGGAATCCCTTATATCCCAAACACCGATGCCCAAACTCTGGATCCACGATACGCGCAAACACTGGGCCAGGTGCTATTGCGAGGCATCGACACAAAGACTGGCGCACTCCAGATCCTCACACCCATTCCCCTGCAACGCATCGAAGCAGCCAAAGCAGCGGGCCACCACTTGTTGCTAGTCCACGGCAAGCTCGACTCCCCCGGCTGGGCGTACAGTGAAGACTTGTACTACCAGTCTTTCAACGGCAGTGATGTAGATAACTCCAAGTATGACACGGTGGAAGTCATGGACGAGGACACTGAGAGCGACAAGTCAGACGAGGAGCCCGAAAACCTCGAGCTTGCTGGCGACATTAGCGACACGCCGTGGATCGAGGTCCTCCAGGGCCACGAGAAGCGTCCCGTGGGGTCGAGGGTGTGGAGAGTCCGGCGCGATCTCGGGCGGGCCGGGCCGGGCGTTGAATGAAATAGATAACACGGATATCGTTTACCGGTACTCTAGAAAAAGAACCGAGGGGTATCTAGCTTTGTGAAGCAAAAAGTTTAGATTATTGTAGCCGGTGGGCTGAAATATACCTCATTGTGTAAGGCAGAGGCGTCTCAATATCCTTACCTGCCAGTGGCGTATTAGATACCGCTTACACAGCGGAATTACGGGAATGCACCCCTCCACAGGGAAAGCCAGAATGCGGCGGCTTGCATCCACATTTCGAGGTACTCCCGTCCATACATGTGTGGCATGCACACACCGTCCCGCGCATGCCATGTGTGTCTTGAGATGAAGTGCAGCCCGATGCAGTGTGGCAGTCCATTCAGGGCGGCCGCATTACAAAGTACCTTAGTACTTTATACAGTGACACAGTACCTCACTCAACTGAGTGAGTCCCTGCATTGGGGATTTACCCCACATCCCCCGATGACGTCCGTGAGTTACCTTGGGTTGAGGTCCCCAATTGTGCCCCTCCCTTCGGCCCCTCCCCCTCTTTGTCATGCTTTCTCATCGCTTATTTCCCCCAGAACCTTAGCCTCCCAGCGGCAGTTTTCTGCGGATAGGTGGACGTCCAATGATGCTACACGCAATCCAGATGATGCTCCGAAGAAGCTTTAATCCGTGGACTTGCCCCCGCGTAGGGTAAATCCGCCCGCGATCATGGGGAAATTAAAGCCTGCCGTATTTCATATATGAATTAGTATTTTTTAACTACTACTAGTCTAACTCACCTATCCTACTTCTCGAACAATCTACTTCACCTACTCCCCATCACTGTTGTTCTGAATCTCTAAACTCCTGGCGGTGCACAACATGACTGAACTTCCAGAAAGCAAGGTCGACGTCCTCATCATTGGGGCTGGCCCTGCTGGGCTTATGCTGGCTCTCTGGTTATCTAGACTCGGTGTGAAGACCCGTATTGTTGACAAGAGGACCGCCAAGGTCTACTCTGGCCAAGCAGATGGGTAAGGGGATTGCCCTCCTCTGCGACATGGCAAGTACTCACACATATCACAGTTTCCAAGTGAGATCCCTCGAGATCCTAGACAGCTTCGGCGTCGCAGAGCGCGTGTGGAAAGAAGCAAACCGCATGCTCGGTAAGATCCCAATCTCACCTCACACCCTAGGTCTTGAATCTCACTAACAACAACCGTAGAGGTCAGCTTCTGGAACCCGGACGAGAACGGCACAATCCAGCGCAGCGCAAAATCAGTAAACACAATCCCAGGCCTGTCCCGCTTCACCGAATCCGTCCTACACCAGGGGCGCATCGAGCAATTCTTCATCGACGGCATCCGCGCCTCGTACCCGTCCAACGAGACACCCTTGAAGGTCGAGCGCATGGTCATCCCGACCTCGCTCGAGATCGACGAGGCCGCGGCCGAGGACCCGGATCCGGAGGCGCATCCTGTGACGGTGACGCTGCGGCACTTGACGGAGGAGGAGGCGACGCCCACGCAGATGCTGAGTAATCTTAGCGATGGCATTTTCCGGAGTAACTTGGCTGAGGACGATGTCGCGGGGATCTTGGATAGGTCCAAGGGCCGTGAAGCGAGGGATGAGGTTGTGAGGGCCAAGTATGTTGTTGGCTGCGATGGGGCGCATTCGTGGACTAGGAAGGCGCTGGGGAAGGAGTTTGAGATGAAGGGAGAGAGTACTGATGCCATTTGGTGAGTGAGCGTAAGACGAGGTGTGGTGAGGTGTTGAGCTTACGGTGGATTCTAGGGGTGTGATGGATATTGTTCCCATTACCGACTTCCGTAAGTTCTCACATCTACCACAGCGACGTGCTATGCTGACTTGAAACAGCCGATATCAGGTTCCGGACCATGATCCAGAACACGGCTGGCGCACTGATGATCATTCCTCGCGAGAACCGGATGGTTCGTCTCTACATCCAGCTGAAGGAGGTCTCAGCCGGAGGCGGCCGCGTCGACAGGTCCCAGATCACCCCAGAGATCATCTTCAAGTCTGCGCAGAGAATTTTTAGCCCATACAAGCTGGAGTACCACTACTGCGACTGGTGAGTTCGACAAAACTCTTTTTTTGCAGCGGCGGATAGGCGCTGACGTGCTGTTAGGTGGACGGCCTACCAAATCGGTCAGCGAACAGGCGACCACTTTAGCAAACTCAACCGCGTGTTCCTCGCGGGAGGTAAGCAAAGCTCCCATGCCTCTGCCCTTCACCCATCTCCTCCAGGAACTAAATCATATAATCCAGACGCCGTGCACACGCACTCCCCGAAAGCCGGCCAGGGCATGAACATCTCGATGCAGGACAGCTACAACCTCGGCTGGAAGATTGGCCTCGCGTGCAAGAACATCCTGCCGCGCGACGTCCTCTCGACGTACGAGCTCGAGCGCAAAAAGATTGCAAAGGACCTCATCGCCTTTGACGGCAAGTTCTCCAAGCTCTTCACGGGCGCGCCGCCAAAGGACATCCAGAGCGAGACGGGCGTGTCGGACGACGTGTTCCAGAAGGCGTTCCATACGAGTCGGATGGTATGTATCAACACCACTTAAAGTGTTCTTTGCCCGGTTCTCGGTGTTGAGATGAGGGGTGAGTGCGAGTGACGATGAAGCTGACGCAGAGTATCACAGTTCACGACCGGCGTCGGCGTAAACTACCAACCAACAGTCCTCGTCGCCAAAGAAGCAGACGCAGACCCAGAAACCGAAGACGACTTACCCAACACCCTCACAAAGAGCACCGCGAAAAGCACCCAATCCCTCGCCACGAACTGCAAACTCGGCCAGCGCTTTCCCTCCTACAAGGTAATCCGCCAGTCCGACGCCCGCCTCTGGGAACTGCACCACAAGTTCCCCTCCAACGGGCGCTTCCGCCTCGTAGTCTTTGGCGGCGACATCTCCCAACCTTCCCAGCGCGACACCGTCAACGCCCTCGGCGCGTGGCTGTCGAGCTACCTGCCCAAGCTGCCGACCATCGCGTTAGGTCCCGCGTCGGATCCTCATAGCGGGCTGATCAAGTTCAAGACGGACGCGGATCCGAGTATTGTTGATGTTGTGCTCGTGCACTCTGCGCCGCGCGACGAGGTTGATTTACTGAGGGACGTGCATGAGGCGTATCACCCGTTTGATAGTAAGCTTGGGTGGGATTATGACAAGGTGTTTAGCGATGGTAAGACGTTTTATGAGGAGCCTGAGAGGGCGTATGAGAAATATGGGATTGATTCGGGCAAGGGTGCTGTTGTTGGGTTGCGACCTGATGGGTATGTTGGGCTTGTTACTCCGGTTGGTCATGACGGGGCGGAGCAGATTCAGAAGTGGTTTGATGGCATCTTTCAAAGATCATGAGATGTTGCCAGATATTG
Source organism: Colletotrichum abscissum (assembly GCF_030869225.1). Taxonomy (NCBI): domain Eukaryota; kingdom Fungi; phylum Ascomycota; class Sordariomycetes; order Glomerellales; family Glomerellaceae; genus Colletotrichum; species Colletotrichum abscissum. The sequence continues at coordinate 394,592 of NW_026849988.1, read as the reverse complement.
ATTCTAGGTACATAAATATCGGACAATGAGACGTGACAACTGTGAATGAGAGACATAGTTGAATGAACCCCTGCTGCAGAGCATTTACCTGCCATGTCGATGCTTGTAATTTGAGCTCGGGATATACGGTATATACCTCATCATTTTTCTAATTCGGGACCTGTTGGATCTCGAATCCCATCACAGAGTGTATAAGCTAATAGCTTATCAAATCTGAATTGTGTGATTAGGCAGACAGGGAGTGTCATCATGCCGCAGGGGTTGAGGCATCAGAATCGGTTTCCCTATTGTACTGAGTATCGAAAGAACCATCATCACATGAGAGTTATGGATCATCAAAGGAGCGAATCGGCAACGTGATTGGCTTTGAAGGGTAAATGCCTAGTCATGCCTCAAAGACAAACGCTCTTGAGGTTGGACGCGTCGGGCTCAAGATTCCTGGCGCCGAGGATGGCTTAGGCGACGCGAGATATGGCCTCTCATTGGCTACCACTGAGGTAGGGCATCCCCCTCAGATGACAATTAGATGACCTGGCATCTCTGTGACTGCAATCAGTTTTCTCCTCCAACATCTTATTTTCATTTTCATACTACTTACTCAAACTTCCATTACATCTCGCACCTGCCTTCTCCCCCTTTTTCCTTTTTTCCCATCGTTTTCATCCATGCTCTCTAGAAGTCTAGATGGAAACCCCCAGCCACCTCGAGAGTTTACCCACAGCGATCATGCGTCACAAATGGCTCAGCCCCTGACTCCCGATATCCCAAGCACAAAACCACGAAGCCATGCTATACTCCGCAGAAAAGATCATGACACAGACTTGGAAGAAAATGCAAACCTCCTCGATCACATCCCCGGCATCCCATCCAACACGCGATTCTCAGGCAAGCCCCTCTCATCAACAACATGAGATGAGGTAGTCACGCATCATTCCTTGAACACTGAAAGGAAAGACAAGAAAGAAAACCCATCAATATCGCTCGCTCGCTCGCTCTCGTTTCTTCGTTTCCATCGCTTCATCACGATCCGCGGTTCTTCCCGAAAACCGGCCTTGTTTTGGTGTTGATGCCTCACTTTTGTGGCATGAAAAGGGTGGGGCTTCCGGCCGACCTCGGAAGTGAGGTCACCCCTGCGACTCCCATGCACGGACCACGCCATCACGTAAACCGACCCGCACAAACCTCACCAGAGGTTGAGATGACCGGGCAGGTTGGGGCGACCAGAATGATGATGAGGAGTCGCGACGCCTTGGTGCAGTATTTGCGGCCGACACTGACTTGAATTTCAGGGCGACTGCATCACTACTCCGAAAATTGCGCCCCAGCACCCCGAAGGGCTTCTGTCTGATTATGATTGGGCGGGGCATCTCCCTCGACCGCCTCAGCGCCGTGGGGAATGAGCTGGTCAACCAGCATGACTGCGTCAACGTTACGCTCGATTCGGCTTTGTAGTCGCTCGCGATTCCCCGTACGATCGCTGCTCACCAACTCAAGGTCGATGTCTTTCTCGAAGTTCCGGAGGCGATCTGCAGCCCCAGTTCTAGCTCCTTTCTCTTGGGAGAGCTGTTTTGCCGAAGCACCCCTAAGCAACCCCGATATTAGCCAAGCCGAACCACGACGCAACCGAACGAATGAATAAAACATAAGGAAGAAAAGGATGATGGATGATAGGGAACTTCTCCCCAGCACAAGACTCAAGCTGCGGCATGCCTGACGTCGAGCTGGCCTTGAGCGCTGGCTTCAGTACCGCATGCAAACCTGCGAACCTGCGGGACCCAGAGCAGCTTTGCTCAGTGCGCGAAACTGGCAAACGATGGCGGTAAAGCCCCAGGAAAATATGCATTCCGTGCCTACACATTCTAGTCGGCATAGCATACTTGCTCACGGCGGTGGTAAAGCTCCAGGAATGAGCGAATGCCATGCCTCCACATGCGAGCCGGCATGGCATACTCGCCCTCGAAGCGTCGTAGGGCTGCATTTGGGGAGGGATGCTGAGATACCAAGAAGAAGTCGTGGTGCTCATGGAACAGCGTGCGGTGCAGCGCTACGGAGGAGTGCAAGAACGAGATCTGTCACTTACGACTTGGCTGAGCCCTGCTGGGGTTCGACAGAGGCCATGCTGGATCTTCTTCGCCTCGGCGTTGTGGTGCGGGTTGCAAGGTAAGTCAAGGTGCGCTTGCAAGTGATTGTGTGTTTCGTTGCGATGGGTAGAATGATGTTGGGGCCATTCAAGTTTCCACGAAGTGGTAGACTGGCTGGGCGTAGAAAGGCCGTAATGTTCGGCGGGTAAGGTTGGTTGTGGTGTCGGGGATTTGTAGGTAAGAGACAACCTTGGGTAGTGACTCGAGATTAGATCTTGCTTTAAAACTCAATGTTACTGAAGCTTGACTTGCCAACGCTAAACGTCTTGAAAGAGTGAAGAGCTTGAGGAAGGCCAAAGAAAGTGTGAGGTAGGCAGGAGGTAATAAGGGAAAACAGCGGCGGCAGAGCGGCGGCGGCGACGGTGACGGTGGAGGAGGAGGACGAGGAGGAGAATGGTGGTTGTGGTGGGTGAGGGGTGAGTAAGTGAACGAGTAGGCGGAAAGTCGCCCAGTGCGAGTATTGGCAAGACCCAGCACTTCTCTGCCTTCCTGGCTTCACAGCGACACCACTACCCCCAAGCCTAGCTCAGAGTCCCTCGATGAGTGGACGTACCTACGTTACCTCCTGTCGGTAGCTTCTCAGGAACGCTCGTCCAGTGACTCCGCCGTCCCCCCAAAGATTCGCTGGCTCGCAACTTGCCGACTCACACACAGGGTCACTCCATGAATAATGCAGGTCTCAGTGTTTGTCCAAGACCCCAACTGCCTTACGTAGTCCCCATAGGGAGATGAGACTTCCGCGACCCAAGACTCGAAAGTGACATGCAGATTGTCAAGGCACAAATCCGCCCCTCCACGGCGTACGTACCCAAGGTATGTTTGTTTCGCTTCCTCTCTGCCGCTCCGTTGAAGAATCTGTCATCGGCAGCTTCTGGAGGTAATTCTCATCTCGCGCCCATGGGGGTCAAGGTGCTGATAACGATCGGAGAGGAGAGGCATTCTATGCCGGCCGAAGAGGAAAGGCAGCTTCTTCAATGGATCCTCTGCTCGTACCCATCTTCCCGCTTCATAAGGTAATGTTCACTGCTTGACTCTCTACCCGAATCTATCGGCGCTAGCAGCGGGCAGACAGCAGCACTCTCCTCCACTCAATCGAAAAAGAGTGGACCACCATGGGCCTCATCCCCATACTTGAGGGTACGGAGATACATGGTACGTCCCGTCCATCCCTCTGTGTCTGTTCGGGCTCCCGTCCTATCCTGCCACACTGACCTGCCTGCCCTTGCCCAAATCCCATGCCTTCCCTCATCCACTGCGACCACAGACCTGACCCTGTGTAAATATGGGCTTCTAACAGGCATCTGCTTGGTACCTAGGTACCTACCTAAACCGCTCCCTCCTCCATGGTTCCCTTTTTTTTTCTTCCATCCCGTCCCTCCTCACCTTCCAGTCGGCGTCTTGGTGGTTGGCTGACAGTACGTACCTTGCCGAGAGACGAGTTACGGTACCTACCTACCCACCTGCCTTACCTTACCTTTACTTCAATTAGAAGGCTGACGCGCAAAGCGAAAGGACTTCTGAAGGTGTGCGGCTGGAGATTTCTGAACAAGGTCCGGTGAAAGGCAATGCTGGTAAGTTGCCGCGCAGGCGGATGAAACAGAAGAGAACGGGAAGCGTGGAAGTATATAGTCTTGTTTCTCTCATCCTTGATGCGAGAGCAACTTGAACTTGTAAAAGTGGGGTGTTGCAAAGCTGGACGGAGCGCAGAGAAAAGGGCGAGGGAGGCACAATGGCAGAAAGAGGAGAGCTCGGGTGGGAGTGCGCTGTCGAGCGATAGCACTGACATCCGGCTAGGTAGGTACCTTAGGTATGGTACCTGGCACCTGCCAGAGCAAAATAAAGGTTGAAAGAACGAGACAGGGCGTGGGGATGAATAGGTAGTGAGGGGTGAGATCAGGGCCTCGCCATTGCTGACTCGGGTGGTCAAGCTCTCGTCATCTGCAGTTATTGGCTCTTGCGAAGCTCCCGTACCTGGAGACGTCCATCGAAAGCCCATGAGGTAAGTTCGGGGTCTGGAATCGGCGCGAGGGTCTACCTAGGTACGAGCCGATAAGGGGGGCACGGGGGGTCGCGGTTGAGAACTTCACTGACGAGAGAGAAACATGTATCTAGGTACTTCAAGGAAGAAAGAAACAGGGTTAGGTCTTTTCCTCTTCATTTTTTCCGAAAAGGCTCTAAGGTTAGGACAGCAGTGACTATAGACTGGAGCATACCCAGCGCAAAAAAGAAACAAGACGATCCTCCCACTTGTCCACCGGGGAGGGATTCAGGGAGATGCGGCGGCGAAAGGTCCCACGTCGTGGGAAGGGATCCAACTGCCCGGCATGACGGCCGTGGGACCACAAGCTTGAGGTGCAGGCGGTACGTAGTACATACGGTAGGGGATGGTGCTGGGGGCGGCCGGAGACTGGGCAGAAGTTCAGCACAAGTGGATGCGCGGTGACATGGTTTTACTAGGTACTCCACTGGACGCGCGAGAGCCAGTCGTCCCGCCCTTAAAAAGTGCTTGAGCACAGGAAGTTGGAGCTCTTGGGTTTAACGCAAGATAGCCATACATGTATGTGCCTGCCCGAGCAGCCGGGGTACATAGAAGCACGCGAATAGACATGCGATCCCATCCTAGGGCCTGATCCTGGGACGGTGCGGCATCTTGGGACGGTGCTCTGACCACGGCCATCTCGGACGATGCTCTGACGACGACCACCCCGGGCGGTACTCTGACGATGACCATCTCATCTCGTCCGGCGAAATTCTGATGGAGCGATGTACCTCGAACGAGGCGGGCGGTTTCTGCCTACGTACCTTATGAACCCACAGATACCTGTCAATACCTGGTCCGTCTTGAACCTTGCACCTGAGATCGCGGAGACATGATGTATCCATAATTCCTCACTCTGATGTTCCACCAGGAAAGGCCTTGCCGCGGGCACTCATGAAGAACAGAAGAGGCGAAAGTCTTCCCCAAAAGCTTAGTCCCGCGAATGACATAGGATGTTCTCCATTTCCATCAATGGGTGCTTTGTCAAGGTACTTGACCTCGGATACCGTACACCGAATGCCTCCACCACCAAACTCCACCACCCAGCGCGCGGCACATGTTATCCAACCCATCCAAGCGTATGGTGTACCGTCGGCCAGCGTCTCCTCAACTCTTTGCGCTTGAAAGGAGCATTTGATGCCTGGTTCATAATCAATTTCAAGCCACCTCAATTGGTCACCAGACCTACGAAGTGATGCCCGCTCGTCGATTGACATGGACGGCAATCGGTCGGCTCTTCAAGGCTACAGGCACGGGGCGAATGGCCGCCCTTCCTCACAACTCAGCTGGCCAGTAACCATCATTCAAGGCTCTGGATGATCCAGTCAGCTCTCTCAGAAAATGTTTTGGAGATATCTCGGGGATGGAGGCAAGGACTTACCCGCTATTTACGAAGGACTTCGGTTACCTACCTATCTGAACTCTCCCCAGCTCCGGCAGCTCTGCCTGTTTCCTTCAGCAACGTTCGCTGGACGCATCATTCGACGTGGTCCGGACCTGCTCGGTTTCTGCTTGTCCCGCGATTACCTAAATCGCCAGACTGCCATCATGCGAACAATTTTGTGATGTGGCAGGTGCCCACCCGCCCGTCAGTCCTCCTCCGTCATTTTCTCACCTTAAGGTAGCCAACAACCATTTTGCGTCAGCCACAATTCTACCCGTCAACGGGATGCGCAGCATTTTCCTACAAACTCAGCCCCAATCTGCGTCTTCTCGGTGCCGACGTCTGTGAGGCGCAGCTACTGCGCAGCGACGAAGCAATTCAGGCACCGCTCACGAGTCCATGATCCAGTCAGCCATGCCAGCCTTTGCCAGAACGACCAAACAAAATTTTCATCATTGTTTCCGTCTGACACCTTCTCAATCACAAATCGTCTGGCCCTTCCCATCTCAGCCACCTGGAAATTCTGTAATCTGCCACGACCCCGCCGCGACAGAGATCCTGATCAATTTCAGCCCGAGCGATTGAAGAGTTTTTTCTTTTCAGCAATCACATTGGATGCCGCAATCTCACCTGTCGCTGTGTCGCATGCACGCAAAAGTAGAAATTCGGGGTGCAGAACGGGCGCGCGCCCACGCGCGCTTGACACCTGCCATTGGCCTCGACTCCCAAGTGTACGTGGCTGTCTCTGAATCCTCGGGCCATCCCTCCACTGGTCAATTCGGGATGAGAAAATTTTTCACGACTGCACTTTTCACCCCCAGCGAAACAACGCACCTAAGCTTCTCCATGCGTTCATGTTCTTCGCCCGCCTGCGTGTCATGATCAGCCGCATCTGTCGCGAACCATCTCCAGTTCGCCAGATTCGTTAGCGGCTGCCTCTCACGTGCCCAACGTCTGCCTAATTGCCTTGTGCACCGACCAGCGGTCGAGTCGGAAAGCGGGGCAATCACTGGCCTTACCGGACTTACGCGGCGTTTTGAGAGTGAGCCTCAGGAATCAATTCGAATCACTCTGCGACCGCATCTCGATGTTGATTTCGACGACTTATTCGATCATGAACATGCGAAGTCAAAATAAAGTCGATTTATTCAGATGAAAGAACGGGTCCGGTCCGTTCTTTAGACTCTTGTCTGTGCACAAGGTTTGGCGGGTATCACGCCAAATTGGGATGAAACGGGCCTATTTGACGTGGATCATCTCAAGGATAATCCCACAAGGGCCAGGAGTGGATGAAAGAAAGTGGAAAGCTAGGCACTATCGACAACAATCAATTGTGATGCCGATGGATGAGAAGAGTATTCCCATCGCTCGTCTATCTAAACTATCTAATAGCTTATGTAAGTATATTTAAAAGTGATAAGGTATATAATGTGAAGGATATACTGGGCTCCCCACCCCAACTTAACCCCGCCAAAGCAAGGATAAGTTGTGCGCAACTGGCGCACGCTGAGGCAGGTGCCATCCAACTATAGTTGGTCCAAACGCCCCGAATCCAATTGTTACCTTTCCCATGCCCAAAATTGCTCCAATTATCCATTCGTTTCAATATGCAGAGCTTGAGAGTCAGATAATGCATGTGCAGAACCTCGCGAAGAAATCACCGCCGGTCCATTGCCCGGGCTGCTTGGTTTGTTCCTACCGCCTCTCAGTCTCTGCATTCCTGCCAAAATTAGTCGCGACGCATTGACCCATCAGATTTGCGGCTTCCTTCTTTCTTCAGCGTCATCCAACCGCAAATCATTGGCGTCGAGAGAAAACTTATGTAATCCCTTTGTGATCTCATTGACGTTTTTCTTCACCCCGATTATTTCATTCGTCCCAGAGACCCGGCCGAGTCTCCTCCACCGAATTTCGGAGCGGAGACGTGTCCGCTCCCGCGCACCACCATCTCGGTAGGTACTTTCCGACGGGAGGCTATTCTTATTCGAGGCAAGCCCCCACGCCAGGATCTAGATCAGAGTCAATCCACCACCACTGGCCGATCCAAGGCACCGTTGCATGTTGCAGCCACACGCCAAAAACGTGTGGTACCACATGGTGCCAAACCAGTGGCTGCCGTTGAACCCTTAATTTGAGAACTGTGAACCAGCGCCGCGCAGGTTGGCTGGCACGTTGTTGAGAGGTTGCCCGACAGCGCCTCCGGAGCGGACTGAGACTCCGTAACTGAGGTCTAGCCGGGTGACGGCGGCGGTTGCGGAGGATACTTGTGAAGTTGGCCGCGTTGAAGTAAAGCCTAGGCCAACTGACAATGCATGATCGTTTCTGAACATCGTGTACCGCACATCACGTTGAGAGCGAGTTTCCCCTCCATTCACTGGCCTGGGCCGTTGAGTGCCAGAACTGTCCCAAAGTCAGTATTGTATACTCGATGGGTCATCACCATGGGTTTCAGGATAACCGTGAAATGGAAACGTAGAGAACGATATGAAGGCGTAAAGAGTAAGAGTATGAGCAAAGAGGCAGGACTTACGTTGAGGCGGAAAGCTGTACATCTATCGACAACGCCATGACTGAAGACTGGTGCGAAAGTGTGGATGAAAGAGAATGTGTTGAACAGTAGATAGCTTTCAGATGTTGATTTGAGAGATGGCTTGAGCCTTGAGATTGTAGGAGACAGGAAGAGCGTGGTAGAGTAGCAAGCAAGTAAGGCAAAGATAGGAGAATAAGAGAGCCTTTAAATCTAGAAGTCTTGACTCGCGAGAATGAATGAGCAGTCAGAGTGCGGTGGAAACCTACATTTCGAGGAAGCCTAATTACCGTGCCCTCCCTCTCGGTCCGCCTTGCGCCAGTTGAACAGTTCGAGGTGACATGTTGCAGGGGTAGGGGGGTCACAGGCCGATCTCAGCAACTCCGGGTTCTTGTTACGAACGCACCTGTAGTGTTTCCTCAGCGGCGTCCGGGGGAGACGGAATCATCATGTCGTGCCTACATGAGCATATGTATGCAGGTCAACGGCGGTAAGGTTCAGATGTGTGGCGTGGGTAAACAAGACTGCATCCAAGCGAGAAGAAAACGGCCTGTGAGGATTCGACTTTCAGACGTCGCCTGCTTTGGATCGCGTCGGATGAACCTTCCGCGCTCCAAAGGGTGGTGACACAAGGCTCTCTCATGTAAGTGAGAAGAAGGCGAAATATGCGGAAAACGCCGTATGCTGGTTTGTGGATGGCTCAGATTCAAGATGGGGTGGATCTCGCGAATGCGTTGGTCTTTGGGGGCTAAATCATAAGTGATAGGGTTTTCGATTCGTTGATTTTGGCAGCTTTGGCAAGACTTTGGCCACCGGCGTATGCACCACCACGGCCATTTCGCCGGCCGGTCCACACTTCCTGTTGCCTTGGCACAATCTTGAACGCCTGCTCGGAAGTTATACATCTTGGCTTTAAAGAAGCAAGCTTTGGGTTTTGTAAGAAACGATTGATAAGTGTATACCAATTTGAAGGTTAACTATTTCCACAACGCGTATCGATAACATGCTCTCCAAGAGTTTTTAGAAATACTCACAATTGCGCAGCTAAACTACAATTTTTCGGGTTAATCATGTTGGTTGTAACTTTAAAAACCGTATTCCAGCCAAGTCTCCAAACGCCGACTGCGATAAGATCATAGCAGTAGGAACCAGATGCCTCGCAGAAGGTGGGTAATATCAGTGGTATGAAACGTGAGCATATGCCGCCATCCTCATACTGCCCATGAACATGCCCTATGAGGAATAGAAAGTAACCCTGTTGTAAGCCACAGTAATTGGTGAAGAAAAAGGCCGGGCGAAGGCCCTACTACGTGCTGTGCCGCACGCGACAAGTTGTGGGCCCACCCCTATTGCTACACAGTGGGCTGCACAGCCAGCTGTAGAAGCATGAGAACAAAGAAACTGAACAAAGGGTGCATGCAGCCGGGGCATTTTAATGTCGCGAACTGGCGATTCTACCAGCAGAAGGGGTCATAAGAGCATCGCATGAATCAGCTCGGGCACCAAGAGACAGGGGAGCCAGAAAGCGGTGAAGCGGCCATTGAAACGGGATGATGTGGCCCTCGGTCATCCAGGCAACTTGATAGACTTTGGACCGCAGGCCCAGACCCGTGTGCCCCAGGACTTTGAGGAGAGAATACCCCTCTTTCAATCCATGGGATATCACTCAAGGCTAAATTAGCGAGGACTCTACGCGCCGAGGCATTCCCATGGGTCCTACGTGCTTTCGGCCGTACGCAAATGCGAATATCTTTACTCGAGCAATTTGAGCAAACTTGCACTCGGACTCTGCCACAAATATGATGGCCGATGATACGGACGTACTTTTCAGCGGGTTGAGTAATCGGACGTAACTTCTGTTGTTCACAACGTTCATTGCACTGCCACACCAACACAAATTCACGCCACAGCCTATGCAGGGCACATTCCATGCGACTTATTGCTTTTCTGGCATTCTGATGATGATCGATCAGATTTAGTCAAAGAAACTCGGCCAATTGGAATATCTCCCAGCGGTGCATCAAACTCCAGGTCATGAAGAGAGTTTCTAAAGTATCGCAGATTGTACATCACATAACCGACACACCTTCAGTCATAAATGATAAGCAAGAAATCCCAGATCCGAGATCCGTCTGGGAGCCCGCGGAAGACTGTCAGTGTGTGATGGGTATGCCTGGGCAATCGAGAATTGTCTCTGGAAACCTTTTCTGATGACGGAAGATCCGAAGATCCCCGAGACATTCCCGGGCGTGGCTTGCAGCTCGCTTCCCATCATTTCTCATGTCAAAAGAAGAGGTAACATACTCTCAAATATGTATGGAGAGGCTGCGAGCTAGCAGACGGCGGGAGGGGAGACGGGGAGACCCGACTCGAAGCTTGGGGCGTGCATACTGCATGCCCGGAACCCCTCCCCGGGAGGGTGGCGTGAACGCTACATGCAACGCACAAATGACAATGCAGGAGCCGGAAGTTCATGTCTCCCGGTATAATATACCTGCATCACCGGCCACCCGATCCAGCAGCTGTCACTGGGATGTGACTTATGACAAGCTCACGATTACCCGTTAGCTCAAGCCGACCTGACTCAGCGACAGCAGACGTCGAGCACCCCTGAAAGTGCGCTACCATGCTCGTTCGGACTCAATGGCCGTTGTGATTGATGGGTGTCGATCCGAGACAGATGCAATCGTCCAGAGAGAAGAAATTATTCGGTAAGACGTCTCACTTCCAATGCTTTACCCCCCTCCCCCCCTCCATTTGCCCCCTCCCCTCCCTTTCAGCCTGCCTTAATTCCGTAGTCCCTGCCCGTTCCGCAGCCTGCTTTTGCAGGACGTTGTGTTTGGGCTGCAAGATCGATTGCAGCCTTCACCAGTAAACAAAAGAAACAAGAGCCCGGTTTTTTCTTGGTCGCCTCCCAACCCACCTTAGTTTTCTCATTTCGCAAATATGACATGTGAGGAATGTGGAAATTGACACCTGATCCCTCACGAGCTTCCTCAGACTCTAGTCGCGTGAAACAACGTGTTTCATCTGGTCATATTCCAGCAACCAGATAAAGTTCTATCTGGATTTGGGCTGTCAGTTGGCTCAGATTTCGTCGCATCTCCGCGCACATCAGATGACCTTTCGAGATTCCACACGCTCTCATACAAGAGGTTTGGCAACCCGTCTCCCTTGTATCTGCCCCTACATCCTGCGTCAGAGATTGGGCGTATTCATAGTTACACGTACACCAGTTCCTATCAAGAGAACAGACTACGGACCTTCTATCCCAAACCTATGGGATACGATGTTCCATCTAGACACGTGAGAATTGTAGATCTCTAGGCATCACTCTACTTGAGTTTCTGCCTACTCTACTCCGAGTATTGATAAGTCTGTGACAACAGGGACTTCATGAAAGTAAAATGGCGGGTGGTGACGGAGAGTGAATCTATATGTGCTTCAGCGCGAGATCGATGGAAGTGTAAACGGGGTCACCACAAGTAGGTAATTGACGAGTATTCATACCGTTCATCTTTTGTCAATTTGGCACTGAGGAGTCGCAAGGTCAAGTCTAGAAACACTGATAATGAGCTTCAGCCTTTCTAGTTTTCCACCCCGGCGTCGATTGAAAAGATGTGCCAAACCTCATCAACAGCACCCAATGCATGATGTCTTAGATTGGGGTGACTGGTTACTCAGAATATGTGAGTGTGAGTGTCAGGCCTCGCCGGTTAGGGGATCGCCTAAGGGGCATTAAGAGGAGGACCAAGCAACAAAGGAGCAGCTCAGGTATATATAGAGCGCTGAGAGTACACTTCGAGGGAAGTTCAGTAATTCATCTTCTAGACCCTAACGGCAGTTGGCCTGTGTGAGCTTCATCCCTGTGTAGAACACCTATTGACAGTGAGTTACCAGTAAGAGCCTTATATGAGCGCATAGATTGCATGGAAAGTTACCTCTTTCCCGTGGTGATGAAATCTGGATATAGAGTTGAGGCAACCCGTGTGTCAAGCGTTTTGAAGCAAGCCGGCTACTGACCAGGCCTCCATAGAATAAATAAAGCGGAGACTTCTGATTGATAAACGCGCCCAATGCCCCGAAGACTTCTGAGTTGGGAATCTGGGATGAGGTAGTGTCAAGATATACAAACGATGACTACTGAATATAAATCGAGACAAGTTTTCCCATGGTCTTTGTCCGAAGATTTGTAGCAGACTGTGAGCAACGTCGTGATGCGGCTTATGTGGAACAGTGATATACTCTTGACCAAACCCTAGGTTTTGGAAGATCAGATATATGATGATAAAATCTTGTTCATGCTCAATAACTGATTCCTCAATCAATATGTTTTTTGTGTATCTCGCAAACTCACACTGATTTCCATCGTATTGGATCGCAATGTTATAAGTAGACAAACGTAGCTATATTCTCGGAATTCGAGTTGCTCAAACCATTTCAGAAGATTCTCCAAACAGTTCCGACTTATTGTATCGAGATTTTCTTAGTGGAGAGCTGATGGTTGTTCAAGACCATATAGTCAGGTCACCAGGGCCTGTTGTCTCCGTACGCCAGCGATAGTCTTTGCTAATGCAGCATGTAGCTAGGCCAAGCCATCAGTTACCGATAATGCTAGGACATCCAATACCGATCTTACGCAGCCAGGCAACTGCAAAGAATGCATTGAGAGTTGATATGGGTATCTTCAACCAAAGAGTCACCGACTAGTTCATGGTGAAAGAGACTATGGACTTGAAAAACATCAACAATTGAGAACACCTTCTCAAATGTTTTCACTTCCCGTTACTTATATTATTCTTTTTCTTAGAATGGCCCGAAGCCAGATGCTGACCCATCTTCTTGATATTTCGTAAATCATTTCTGGTCGTGAATATAGCGATAGTGGGCTGCCATTGCAACATCATAGAGATGAAGCACAAAGACTTTGATAACCGGTGGTACGAGGGAGCACCATTTTTGAACCTGATACCCATAGAGTCTGAGGCATATCGAGATTTGCTGTGTATTTTTTGTTCTTCCTTCGCCAGGCAAACTTTAGCCCCGGGAGTCTGGCCTTAGCGTGAATGGCACAGCTCGGCCGTGGCTGACTTGGCTAACATACGCATGTCTCATTGCCTTCCACACAGGACCCAATACTCGGAACCGCGAAAATTCCAGCGAAGAACTGGATGAGCATGGCATGGTGAGTTATAAGACCAAGTCAACACGGCGATTCGGCGAATAGCAATTTTCTGCGAGCCAATAACCGACGCCCAGCAGAGATTCTAAAGCCTCGTCATCAATGAACTTGCATTTACCGCCCTGTCTTACTGTCTTGACCATGGCCCATTGTCCTCGGAGCAATCCCCATCCCATCGAATTCAATATCGTTCTTCTCTAGAAAGTCGTTCGGCATCGCCCACGCTCCTAACATAATTGAGGTCCGGTTGCTGTTTCCAACCCGTGATGCCCCTCACTGTCTGGGTGGCTGGCAAGATGGTTTGCATCATACTTTGGTAAGGCACCTGCTATGCTGCCTAATCGCACTCCTTGGAAGGCCGAAGATACCGCACTGTCTCTCTGATGCTCAGAGTAACTCTCGCTCATAGTGGAAGCCTCGAACCTGATGGCTACATGGCTGAAAGTTGCTTCTCTGGCCTTAGAGGTCTTGAATGAGATGAACTCGTTCAGATAGTTGAGAGTGCTTTTGTGGCCGAGGTAATGGGTTGTGGTGTCTGACGAGCTCTAAAGAATAATGTAAGTGAAAGAGCCGCTCCCCGGCAAGGCAGCGCCTTCGAATCGATTAGTGATTCTCCACCTCGCCGTCATGGCAAGGTGTGGTTCATGAGCCGCATGGGCGGTCGCTAGGTGTCTGCAAGAAGATGTACAGGTTATGTACCCGCTTCTACTAGCTGTTGGTGACGGGGTGGCGGCAGCTTAGGTGATATAGCAGGCGATCCAGTGTGATAGCGCTGTAATGGAAGTGCAAGGAATGAGGGGCTGTTGTCACCAAAAGCTTTTGCAGCCTCTACGCGATCAAAGTTTTGGTAAGGTACCCTAGTTGGAGACTGGAAACAATTTTCACCATTGAAACATCACCAGAAGACAATACACGATGCAGGTATGAACGAAAAGCAATGGAAGCGCCGACTTTGGGAACAAATACAATTGGCACTCTCCGTAATGCCGTCAAGAACCCACCAATCACGCTACTTCACTCCCATTATCTACACGATTGGTTCTACTTTCTCCTGCTCCACTTCGATGGACCATCCGCAAAATTGTCCCTGTATATGGCGACTGATGGCTATTAGCTGCCATTGCAGTAGACTGGCACAGTAATAATTGCACAGGACTCGAACGCCCCGACGGACCATTTTGCGATTAGATAAACAAGTACGTACCGATGACCCTTGCCCGGGGAAGGCAAGGTGTTGGTGCCAGGTGGGACCCGGTAAAGCACGGGTAGCGCGCCTGACAGACTGAACCCCTGCAACGGTGCACTAAAGTTTAGTGTCGTCAAGGGCCACTTCGGCGGCCCGGTTGTCATCCGTGTAAGTCGAAAAATGGGTTCCGATAGCTGACAGCTGCGCCGACTTAGAGACAATGGACCGGACATTGGGAACAGCGTCAACGCGGCTGCTTTGAACGGGAAGAATTTGAGTGGCATTGTCGATAATCTTCCGGTTTTTGTCTAGGCGGCTCTGCTGTCTGGACTTGTTCCCAATGCTCTCACCCTTTGGATGATGGAATGCTTGGTCCGAGAGAAAATGTTGGACCCGCGAGAGCTCTCTCCCCCGTTCATCTTGAGGTGGGACTCCTTCCATTGAGCTTCGCTGCGGGGACACCCATCAGATTCCGAGATTATAGCACGGAAGAAACTGATAGCCTACGGGACAAGGGGGCCAACGTACAATAGGTTGAAAAGAAGAGGGCCGTTCTGAATTCTAAAGATGAACCTGTGTCTTTCTGCAGCCACTGAAAGATCGACTCGAAATGGCGGGTACGTGGGCTGTCCGTAGACCGGTTAAGGCTAAGTCTGCCAAGCTTGATCTAAGAAATAGAACAGGACGTTGTTGCAGGATAATCAAAGTGATAGGAGGTATTGGGCAGCGCGAGCTCGGAGGAAGGCGCGGGAAAGATGAAAGCGGTGGTCAAAGTGAGCAGAGCGTCAATAGAGTAGCAGAGAAGCAAAGTTCATCCAAATTAGAAAGAGCCACAGGATGTCGGTTGAATGCCAGAATCTTGCTGGACCTTTCATCAGCGGACGGCGTGGTATTTAAATGTTTGGTGCATTTCCTACTTTTGGTGGGAGAGGAAAAGGGACGCGTGGGAAGAATCACGAAAATCACGAAAGAGGACCACGGACCACAGGGGTGGTAGTCCAAAGTCTTGCAGTCCCGCCTTGGGGCGTGGTTGGCTGCTCGGTGGGACCAAAGCACCTCCCTTTCTGATCCCTGTCCCCTGCTGTCGAGAAATAGAGGGGTTTCTGTCCCCTGCTGTCAAGAAATAGAGGGGTTTCTGTCCCCTGCTGTCAAGAAATAGAGGGGGTTCTGTTCCCTGCTGCAGAGAAAGACAGGGGTGACAGAGGAGGCTGGCGTGCCCTAGCGAATGAGCACACAGAACTCGGCTGCTATTCAGGTTCATAGAGCGCCACACTAGGGACGGAATACAGACGACAAGTTTCTGAGAGGGAGGCGTGTCTCTATTGCTGGTTTCCGGGCTCTGGGAAAGGTTGACTTGTAGACTGCTGACACTGCCTCAGTCGTGAAGCTCGCGGCTCCTACTGAGAGCTTGCCGTTAGTCTTCGTGCCCTATTGGATTCCCTGTATCAAAGTGCGGTGGATGAGAAATACCTCGAACCAGGCTGAAAGGGATTTTGGACTCAGTCTCGTTTTCGGCTCATGTGGCCCGACAACTTAGCCGTTTCTGAGCATTGAATGACGAGGTTCAACCACAGAGCTTGATCCTTGATCAAACCCGAAATTGTGTCCCACGTGAATTCCTAGAGCCGCTTCAACTCAACTTCTGACTGTAGCAAAACTTTGGCCTTAGACTTCTTCGCACATGTCGCTGATGTGTCGTTATTATGTGTTTGGAACATCACTTGATGCATTTCCAGAGTATCGTAAATCGTATTGAAGTTTGCTAAGGCCTTCGCCAAGATAACGGGGGACATGGAACCTTGGGGGCACCGCCGAGGCGGCGACTGTGGGAGAGGCTACTGTTGGCCTGTACCGTGTCGTTGTGCTTTGATTGGTTGAAGAGTCAGCGCTTTCCTGAGAACAGCTTGGGGCCATTTCAAAGAGCTGGGTGGGAGGAGCATACGTATCTCCGCAAGTGCAGGTCTTGTGAAAAAGAAAAACGGAATCAGAGAAGGGCTCAGGGACTGAGTGAACATGGGGGAGATGTGAAACTGGTATGAAGAGGGGGTGAGGGATTGGGGCGGGGGGAGGCGTGTGTGGAAAAGAGAAACGGATCCGCTTTAGCTAGCTTTTGGGACAAGAGAGTGGGAAAATGGTGGGAGAAACGACACAGCGGGTCTTCTACGGGATTCTTTCGAACGTGGAACAGCAACCGAGGAGAGCACCAGCATCCAATCAGTCCGCCGCCCTAACTCGCGTTCGATCACGCATGGTGGTCAGGGTGAGGGACAAGCGTTCAATCAACGTATGAAAGTGGTCCACCTCACACCGTACGGAGTTAGTACGTAGGTATCAGAGCATAATGATTTTGGCACCTTAGTGCAAAGCTCAGCAGGCAGCTGAAGCCAACAGCCTGCTGACATCTCGATAAGGTAAAAGAGGGGGCACGTATCCTGCCAGCAGCTCCCGCTATTCTGCCCCCAAGCTGTGGCTGGTACCATACAAACTACCAAGGCCGCCACCGTAGCGTCTACTAGTCTCTATACAGTCAGTACTTAACACTACTTCTAGAAGTTATCAGTGGAAGAATAATAAATTTTATTAGATCAATATAAAGTATAGTAATCGGCGAATCGATTGATATTAATTATAGTATAGATTTATTATTTTAAAAGTTAGCTATTGTAATAGAAAGTTGTAAATTGCCGTTGTGGTACCAGCCACAGTTGGGGGCAGAATAGCGGGAGCTGCTGGCAGGATAACATGACCCTAAAAGAGTTGCCATTTGGCGCCCACATTCCCGACGTAACCAGCGCGCCGAACGATGTTTCAATTTTTAAAACTGAGCTGCAACTTACCTGACCTAAGCTAGTGATTTCGCCCAACTTTTCCTTGTGCGACTGTCTGCTATCTACCTTTCCGCACCCCTTCATCCAGCGCCTTTATGAGCGGTCCCTACTTGGACCCCGTACGAATCGAAGGCAGTCGACCGTTGCGCCCACAACTAACGCTCAGATTCTCACTTCCACCCCGTGGCGTAAGATAGCAGCGTCAAAAAACAACATTGCCGCAACGTTGGTAATGACGCTCGTTCAGAATCATTGTTAAATCCCTGGTCTTGGGACATAGAATCGCGTCTTGGTTACTTGCCCAAATAAGCACGCACCACAAGTCAGTGACGAGTATTCTGGCATCCGAAAACCTACGCTTTCTTATTTTCTGCATGGCTCTAGGGTGGCGGAATTGTGGTTGCAAGCTCTTGAGGTGCTGTTTGTTCCTCTAGAGAGAACTCTGATGATCTGGCCAACTGGTATGAAGAAAGTATAACATTTAAGTGTCTTTCCTCTTGGGAAGCCTAAAAGACTTGCGTGATAGCAATTGATTGACATGTTCAGTTGGTGCAAACAGGCTGTCAAATTTTGCATTGCCGTGTGTTCTCCTTTAACAAAGTGAAGTAAACGTTGGGTAAGTATATCGCGTAAAATCATACAAACTTCTTCTTCGTCAACTCGAAACCTCCTGATGGAAACATTCAGGCCGTTATAACATGAGTTTTGCTATTGGGGCAGTACCATTTGGCTATTGGGGCAGTAACCCACTTTTTGGACCAATTAGAGCATGCCGTCTAAACTCTAACCTTTTTGGCCCCGCTATACCTGCCCACGGGCCACCTAGCGTACTTGCCTACGGTCGCAATTGCCCACGGTCGCAATAACTGTCTTTTTCAATAAGCAATTGCAACCGTGGGCAACTGCGACCGTACGTGCCCGCAGCTGCCTTACGTAATTACGATGCGCAATTGCGACCGTAGGCAATTGCGACCGTAGGCAAGTACGCTAGGTGGCCCGTGGGCAGGTATAGCGGGTACCGGTGTGGGGTAGTGGTCCGGGCTCTATAGCTATAAACCCTCATTGGTCTAAAAAGTGGGTTACTGCCCCAATAGCCAAATGGTACTGCCCCAATAGCAAAACTCTATAACATACCGGAGTAAAGAAAGGTTGTCAATGCATGCTATCTTTGGGAGTTAAATTTTATAGCCATCTCACATCGAATCAAGAAACAATGGAATTTTTGTAATGTAGTGGGCAAGAATGGATATGACCTTGAAGACCCACGAGGAAACCTTTGGTGCTTCAAAGTAACGCAAGTGAAGTGCTTCACGGTGAATGATAGGGATGGTGAAATTTGACAGATGGGCTAGATCTATGGCTCACAAACATACGGATCATTGGCCTGGGTGTTGACATATAACTCGCCCCTTTCTCAACACCTGTAACAAGAGGGAATAAGCTGAGAGGGTAATTCATGTCTAAAGAAGTGAGATGAAATATACAGAGCAAAGCCAAAAACAAATGGCTTCAAATATTTTCGACCAAATCCGCCAACACTTCCTTTCTCCGATTGAAGAAGATACTAGCATGTGTGTCGTCTTCGATTCTGAGGCTAGCACTGCTTCCCAGCCGCTTCGCAATTTGTATTCCGTGATTCATGGGGACAAACGTGTCATGTTTACCATACCAGAGCCGTATAGGCAAATCAGACCGAATGTCCTCGATACGGAATCCAAACTCCGTGCCAATCAGGTGACCATCATTGGTTACGCCATCAATCCCCTGAGCGTAGTACTGGCGACTTGCCATGACCATTCGCCCCACAATCTCTCTGTCCGTCCAGATCCCGGTTTCTTGCTTCGGAAAAGTTGCTTTCTTCTTTTCCGCATCCTGGAGTTGTCGTTCGAGTCGTTCTTCGTCCGAAAGATGGAAGCGCCCTTGCTGATGGAAGAACCATCCGGCGATTCGAGGGACGTAGCGCCACCCGTAATTGAACCCGACCCAGTGAAACCATCCGGCTCCGCTCATACCGATGTCGGGCGGCCCGATACCGCAGACGATGGACACACATTTGAGCTTCTCGCGAGGCATTGAGGTCGCGCAAGCTAAGGCGTAGGGACCGCCTCCAGACACGCCCTATCAAATGTCAGCAACAGAGTCACAGCACGAGCGGTTTACAAACATACCAGAACCCCATATTCCTTCAGCTTCAAATGCGTCGCAAGGTGTTCCAAGTCTTTGGCGTGGTCGAGTAGTGTTCGTCCGGGTTGAGGAGTACTTAGTCCCATTCCCGGACGATCTGTTGCAATGATTCGAGCTCCTACATCCAAGGCTGCTTCGTGAAGGTGGCCAGCTTCGACGCGCGAGCCTGGGAGGCCATGACAGTAGAGGATCGGTTTACCCGTCGCGAGTCCAAACTGCGAATACCCGAGTTTTCGTCCATCTGGCAGCGTGAAGGTGTCGGAGGTATCGGGCTCTGGAACCAATCTCGGACCCAAAGGCGGAGGTGATGATTCTTCTGTAAAAGCTCCTGTGTTGCTGTTCCCAAACAGCAGTGACTTGATGTATGATATTGGCATTATGGCGGATGCATGTGTAAAGCGCTAGCGCCTCGAAGGTCCTCCAAATATGAACACTGCGGATGGGGCTTGTATTTATGTAATTTTTTGTCCAAGATCATAGTGCTTATGTCGGTCCGGAAGGATGCGGCGTTGGCATGAAGATCGCGAATGGTTTGGTCGCATCGGGCTAGACTCCCGAAAGTGCCCGACGTTGCGCACGGGGCTCAGATATTGGTCGTTCAACTTCGGGTTGTACATTGCCCCGCCGTTGTAAGCACACGTGAGCTCGTGAGTCACCAGCTAATCTACGGAAGGCTTTTCGTCTGGAGACCATTATCCCTCGTTGGGTTTGGGAAAATGAGAAGCTCTAGACGATGGACTAGGGTTCCATGCAACGCATGGTGGAACTTGCATGGTGATGGGGTGGTGGGTATCGAGCCCCACTGATCCCATCCAAGGATACCATGAACTAATTTAGAGTTCACTGAACTAGAACGGGTCCCTGTTGAGCCAAATTTGACAACGTCCTTGTCCCTGTAGATTGTCCTTCATATTCCAGATATCCCAGACGGCTAAGCTAGGAAAAGATAGGAAGTGTACTTACAAAGGAACTATGGAGGATGCTTCTCAAGAAGTCCATGTCCATCACGTAGCAAGGTTTTTCAGGGTGATAGCACAGGGTAGGTTATTATTACCTAGTCCTTGTCCTCAATTGTAGCAAATAAGCCATTGGGGGCAAACCTGTCGCACTACAAGCTCTACCTATAGTCTATGAATCTAGTCATGCTTTGAAAATTGGCACCCGAGTCCCAAAAGATCTGCTTGTAGAAGAGTGCAGCTGCCTTCCTCAGCCGTGATAGTATCGAGAATGCCGTGCAACTGCGTCGACAATTCTTCTATCTCCTTGGTAATTCTCTCTTGACGCGCTCCGGGACTCTCAAGGATACTCGTACGCATTGATGACATGTCTCTCATAGCATCACTCCCATTTCCTTGGTTGAAGAAGAACTCTACTCTAGATAGTGCTTCCATCTTCCTTTTCCGTATTCGATCCCGTCGTTTGTGAGCCCTAGTATTGACACGTTCATCAGTATTAGCGCTGTATGAAGGCTCAGGTAGAATATGTTGTACTTGGGAGCCAAGCTTGTGGATGCAAATGAGCACATGAGGTAAGTCTTACCTCTGAATACTACGCTCTTCCATCGATATGATGGATGGCAGAAATTCTCGAAAATTCTTTCTACAACCATACAATCTGGATGCTACAATGGGACCTCGGAAGCGCTTACAGAGTAAAAGCTGGGAGTAGCTAAAACGGGAGTGTCGCGTGGAAGTTGAGGAGACCATCACGCTTGTGGCGGAGGGGATACCGGCCTTTTGGGGGAAACGTAAGAAGTAGCCTTGGCTCCTGGAAAAGAACTATCGAACAGTCAGTAAGATTGAGGGACATGGAGAGCCAGAGACTCTCATCAAGAATTAGTGGCCGCTGGAAGTATTTGTCGCTAGGCCTCACTCTGAGCCTCGATTCTGGGCCAAAACAGGTAAATCAGTGTAGCCTTACCGGGCAAATTAGTAGAAATTCGTTGCGTGAAACAATCTTACCCTTGATCGGCAAGAAACGAGTCATTGAGTTTACGGGCTTCTGAGGTCAGAATGCTAGCATTCTTCGCAAGCATGCATTACGTGTTTTCAGCTGGACAGATCCCCAGGGCCATGGGCCCAGCCATTCTCATCGATGTCTCAGGAGGGCCAGGCTACCTGTGATAAGGCTGATCAAGACATGTCCAAGGCTTCTATCGTGCATGGTGCCTGTCTCAACCAAAATCCCAACAAGAAGGCATTTGATGTGGGTGCTTCGGCGTCAGAATCAGTGTAATTTCGCAGTCAAGACACTGCAATGGCGATTTGCAACCGATTCATTCAGTGATGCTCTCCATGACTCGTAGTCTCTGGCTTGAGACAGCGGATATTCATGTCTCTGCTTGAAAAACAGCCACAGCCACGAATCCCGACTTAAGAGTAAGCCCGGCCAGTCTCAGCCCTATGAACTTTTGTTATGCGCCGCGTCGCGTGCAAGCCTCCGCAAAAGCGCATTGAATTGGCTGAAAGATTTCAAGAAGCAAAATAAATCTACATCATTCCAGATTCAAGAGGGCGATGCATTGCAGATCAGGTGGCATGTGCAGAGACTAATGCAGTATCCGCTTCATAGCTTCCAAGGTCTTTGACGCCAATTGTCATGACGGCTGCATATGAGGGCTAATTAACTCATGAAAGGTCATCAAGTAGCATAATGGGAACTGGATTGTCAGGGTCTCCAGCTTTGCATGAAGCAAAGTGGTAATACGTTGTACATAATCAGGGCACAGGCACTGAGACAACCGTCAGACCTTGCTGAATGTAGACAAGGTACTTGGCATGCTATTCCCCTGAAGTGGAGTTATTTATTTTATTCCTTGAGTCTGCTTCAGAACTTTCGAAACCTCTTTTCTGAAAGGAATGGCGTTCTAGGGGAATTTTCAGTTAGGGATAGGGAGAGAAGTGAGACTGCAAGCCCTATCCCGTCTCGGACTGTCTTTCTTGGCTTACACGGGACCTATGAACAATACTGGATCGCATAAAAGTTTCCCATCTGCATCGGCAGCATATGGATGTGTCATACATCAAAGCAGAGCTTTCACCTCGTGGGCCCATGAAAGCCTCCAACCGCTCGGCCTGGGATGCGGGTCACCGCATGGGCAGGTTGGCCCCACCTCGGCCCGAGACGGGACCACAATGCGGCGAGTGGGGCCAGTGGAGAGTGCCAGGGTTATTCAAGGTACGGTATCCGCGATACCTCGCCTTAGGACTCTTGAGATGCAGCGCTGCAGTGCTTTTGTGGACGAAACAACTAGAATTGAGATGCTCAAAAGCGACAATAGAGAAGTTGAAGATGTTTTAACCCAAAAATTTAGCACTTAAGCCGCACCTGGCACTGGTCTTTGCGCATGTCTCTTCCGTACATGGACATTGAACCTTCTATTCCATCAAGAATGCCTTCGACGACTCTTTGACAGGACCAGTGCCTGCCTCATTGAATCTCAGCCTTGAGTTAAAGGAGAGAAGGTGATCTCTTTTGTAAATGCCATCGCCGGTCGGGCAGCTTTCCAGATTGACTGAAGCTCGGGTGCACTGGTACTTGGTACCTTGTCCCTAACTAAGCGAGAAGGAACTCTTGCCGTTTCGCAAGTGACCTGCTGTCAGACCCCAGGGCAGTCTCCCTCCACGTGCCTTCCCACCTTTGAAGGCATGTTCTACCTCAGCCTCAGCCGCGTGGCTTTCCAACGTTTACGGCGTCAAATGGGAGACTTTCCGTCTGCTTCTGGCATCGACATTGACGCATAGAGCGCTGCTCCCATATCGAGTACAACTAAGGGATCACCACGTGCTGCAGAAAGTTTCGACATGCAATGCGTCATTTTGCTCCTTGCTGAAGTTTCGTGTCGACTTTTCTCAGGGCATCGCGCGCACGAGCTTCGTGTTCTCCGGACCCGTTCGGCACGCTCTGGCTGAGTCTTCGGTACAAGCTGGGATCCGTCTCAACAAATTCAGTGACACGGGACTGACGCTGTGCGGCTTGGTACGCTGTATTCGCCATCGTTCTCAAATTGAGTTAGATTCCGGGAGCTAACGGTGTAGGTAAGACACGGTAACGAACCTTGTCGCTGGAGCACCGTTGACAAGGACGGAGACGTCTGAGGCAGGCATACTGCAACTGAGGAGGTACTTTTTGACGAGAGAGAGGGATTGGAAACGTATCGTCTCAATTAGGGTAACTTGAAAACAATTTGATCGCTAATTTGCTATTGCAGATGACTCAATGTCAATGGTCTGGTTGAGGGGGAGAAACCCATGGAGTTCACTGCAGGGTCGCACGTACTTATGGCTGACGGCTGATCGTGAGGTCAGGGACAACACACTCATTCGCCCATCGTACTGGAGAGCGTGAGTCCAAGAGGAAGAGCTCTGGAGTCACACCAATTTTCAGGGCCTCAATCCCACGACAGAAAGGACAAAAGCCTTCGCAGTAGCCTCAAGTATGTCAGTGCTATGGACCTAGTCCCAATGCCGAGCGTGGGACGAATCCTATTGGATGGAATGTCGGGTCGGTCAAGAACCCGCCAAAGGCCATGTATGGGAAGAAAGAACAAGATCCCCGGTGTCATTTCGAAAAGGAGTCGGACTAAGACTCGTCGGTTTCACCGGCCCTGCGTCTTCGAGGGACCGCTCAGGATCGTGGGAGGGTGAACTCGGACGATCGCTTCACCCACCAGTCCGTCGGTCATTCTAGCCTCACATGACAAGACCAGCTGCAAGTTGCCTGCGGATGCCTTACGACGAGTTCATCGCCGTGAAGTTTCCAGCTACTTGGCGTCAACCTGTTCGGGCGGCTTCAATGCGATTGGCAATGTATCCGTCAAGCTTCTAGCCTTCCCCGCGGAAGCAAGGCAAGCATCCGGCACCAGCATGCCGGACACTCGACAACCCACTGAGGTGTCATTCTCTCAGAGATAACCAGGTCCCGCGGTCACATAACCCATGCTCCCCTAACTTGCCAACTCAATCGAGCCTGGCTCAGTGGTCAACAAGCAACTCTGCGCCAGTGGAACGGCCCATGCCGGCGCCACGTTGTTTTGCCCCAGGATGCTGTCGCCACACATCCACTTGCCTCTTTCGGTGTTGCGGAGGAAAAGGACAGCTTTATCAGTTGACTCTGGGGTTGTACGAATCGGATTTGGGAGAAACAGCAACCCCATACTCAGGTAGTCTTGCGCTGCATCGGCACTGAACGGATGTGTCCCTATTGGCGAGCGCAAGATGAGGCCAAGGAAAACTACCTTTCCGCCGACACCCCTTTTGTAATGGGAGATCTCAAAACGCCTCCTTCTTCGAACATGAGGCCCTGCTCTCGCCTCTCGATCGACAGGCTGATATTACATCGTGAGTAGTACATCGAGCTGTATCACACCTCTTAGTGCATGCATGGTACGAACAAGCGACAGGAGGAGGAAGAGTCAGGACTCCCAGAAGTAATGACGAATTTTGGGTGGTGCAAATTGGCACCCTTACTCATTACAGACTCCGCCATGTTTGCGCCCTTGAGAGGGTTGGGCGCTTGGAGTGACGTGCCACCGCCGGCTGCTGCAACCGAACTCCCCGTGCGCCCCCCTAAAGCCTAAGACGACGCCGATGTCTTGTGAAATTGAGATATGTCGAGAATCTCTGATGCGACAAGCCGGAGAGGCCTTCGGTGAGCTAGGTCCGGGCCTGAAGCCGGAGCAAAAGGCTGACCAGCAATTCGGAGGCTTCGAGCCTTTGGAGTTGGCTTAAGCGTTTAAACTTCATCCGTTCCCGCGCCGTCAAAGCTATGGTCTCACGTCATGACGTCGAGTGTGAGAAGCATTACCCCTCATTAACTTCAGATGACAGGAAGTGCTTGGGCCCCCCACACATCCGAAATATTTAGAGTCGCTCGTCAAGTCGTCCCCACGTCGTTTGCCATCGCATCTTGCGCGGTGAGAGGTCGCATGTCGGTGTAGCGGCATTCTTTTCGCTGGTGTGTCACACCTTTGTGCATGTTGCACCTCTTCGACTGCAACAAGATGATGCGCTTCAGATTTTGTGCTCGGCCACGTTTCCTCGCAGGGGTGCGGCCGTACTATTTTTTGAAAGGACCGAGCTGCATATAAGATGATAAGGTCATTTCACAATATCAGTTTTCAGATCAGGTCATGCCTCCAATATGCCGCTTCACGATGATCTCCCCGCAAACACTTTTCAGTGGTTCCTACTCGAAGCCTCGCGTCAATCCAGGCAACTTTTGGCGAAAAAGCGCTCGGCGGCGCGTGCAGTAGTCACCGCTACCTTCCACCGGTAAAGCAATTGACGTTTGTGAATTGTTTTTCTTCGCTTATGGGCATCAATATGTACAAGAAATGGGAAAGAATTCACCACGCAAAACCAGTCCGGCCAGACCCCATGTCACCGGTGACTATCGCTAGCGCTCTCGGTCAAGGTGTGCGTATCCGCATCGGGAACCCTGCAGACGGTTGGCTGGAGCCTGGAGGTGAAGTTCCGACGATGCGCTCTAGACAAAAATGTCATTTTGGGCACCTGGCTTGAAACCCATCCTGGCGTTGTATCCGGGGCTATAACCGACATCCGGCACGTTGTTTCCTTCGGCTTCTACGAGAACGTCAGCACTTGAACAGTTGGAAAGGGGCGTCATTGCCATTCGACAACTTACGATTCCAAGCAATCATTTGCTTCGGTCCAGCAACACACTTCTTCGAATCATCTCGGCAAGCGACGGGCGGCTTAGCGATACCCAGTCGCTTCGTGGACACGGCGTTGCTAACATTGCATTTGAAGTTTTGCATGTACCTTTTTGGCCTGTCAGTATCTTGCCCTCCGATCGTGCCTGGTTAAGGTGACTTACATGTTGGGCTGGCCACCTGCGATGAACGAGTCAGTCAAATGCGCCAAGGGGGCCCAGAAGCGAGGGTGATCTTACATCCATCTGGAACCCAGAGCCAGGCGCAGTAGCAGCCTCCCACCGGGCAAGCAGGCAAGTCCGGAACTTGGTACAAAGTTACGCGTTTCCAAGGTGTGCTGTTTTCGACCACAGTCAGTTGCTGATCATTTCCGTCCAATAGGTCCCAACCTACTGCTCGACAACCGAAAAGACGACGAGGTTCTCCATCGTCACCTTTCTGATATCTGACTGATAGCTGATGGCGAATGCTGTGCCTGCCGTGGTGGTATAGTTTTGCGTGTGCATCGCCCCTCCTTTGACGTCCGGGTTATCCACGAGACACTTGCCCGGCCCAGGCGCATGCCAGTCGTCTGGGTGTTCGCTGCAGTCTGGCCACTGCGTCGCGGTCTTGCCGCCGTAGGAAAGGCTCGTGCAGCCGCGATTGGCCCCGAGGTCGACGGTAAACTTGCCCCGGGCGGGTAGGTTGAGGAACTGGCCCGCTGGAGGGGGCACTTTGTCGCATCCGCGGTCGGCTTGCATCCACCACCTGGCTTTTGGGAGTTGGTAGAGCGGGTTGACTACCAGGTTGGTGTTGGAGTCGTCTACTACAGTGTTGTTCCCACCCTGTCATCGTTTTGCTTAGCGTTATGCTTACCACGAAGGAACATGGCTCATAGTTCCGAGACTCACTCGACAATACATGCCATCGGCCCATGCGGCAATGTGCCCCTCAACGATACCGGCGGCGACCAGCGCCGAAACAAGGCTAACCGAGATCTTCATGGTATCTTGACGGTATCTTGATGACGACTGTTTGTTGACAGCGGTAGACGAGGAATACTGTGCACAAGAACTGCAAAAAGAGCGGATGAAGAGCAGTTGCCTCAAAGGGAGTGACTATGCCTCTGGGCTTGATTCAAAAAGAAGGACAAGTAATGAGCGATTTGGCCGGACTGCAAACACGAGGGAAACAATAGAGTCGTTGAAGAAACGATGGAAAGCTCCTTATACATATCGCAAGTAAGGGGGCATCTGGGGGTAGTCGAGATTAAGGAAGTTTGTGGCGTTGACACCGTCTGTGCAGATCAACAAGCTACCCCATATCGCGTGTCTGGGCGTTTGACACTTTTTCCTCCCTCTGTACCTTAATGTTGCGCTAGGTCACCTTAGTCCGATGGATCACGGTAGGCAGCAGCTTAAATCCCGAGATGCTTCTTCCTGCCTACCTACCGTCCTCGTCGTTCCTGCCTTCATCCGAAGAAGGCACTCCAACCACGTGCCTACCTACCTAAGGAGCCAATTCACCTCATTCTGTCACCAGCACACCCATCCGGCCACTTGGCCGGGTGGGTTAGACTCTGACGCAGAGTCGATAGTAAATGAAATACTCCAATGAAGCCGTGCTGGCCTGAGGGGCGCGCTGTTCGAATCCGAATAGGGGCGTGAATTATCGAGTAAGTTGTCACCAGCCCATCTTTCCTTTCCTTTTTGGCTTTTTGGACATTTTTCAAGAAGGGCTTTTGAGGCCTGTTCGTTTCATTCATGAGAGACGTTGAAGAGCGGAACTCCGCTGGTATGGGTGGTCTTTTTCCGCTCCACTGCTGGGATCGGCTTCACTTAGACCCACGACCGGTACTATGTAACACCGCTGGGAAGCTCTGTCGGTCGTGGACATGCAATATGCACGAGCATCCACCAAGGACACCTTTTCCTCTACTAATAATTCTCCTAAACTCTACGAGATGCGGGAATTGAAATCTGAGGAACGCGATCGCGAGGCCGAGACAAGATTGACGTCGTTTCAAGGCCTGCACTTGTGGCGCTCTAAACTCAATGAACAACGTTTTTTTCGAAGCGACTAGCGATCCTCCGACTAAAGCCACGCCAACCCACAAAACAAGGGCACAAAAAAAAGGACAGTCCACCATCCATCCCAAGGTTTCGGGACCGGAAGGCGGCTGTGGCTGCACCGTTTCCACCCGTCGTCCGTGCAGACCCACAGACGGGGGCAAACGGCGCCGTTCCTTACCTGTCAACGGTCTGCTCCCGATGTTTCCCGGTGAGCGGGCAACCAGGCGTACCATCAGAACCCCCAGGCCCGGCTCTCCCGGGCGCGAGGCACCCAAGAGATCTAGGCAAATCAAAGATCCTGTCGTATCCCGACTCGTGCATTCAGCCAGACATGGATGTCGCGCTTCCTACCAGCGTCAGCGGCTCTGCTTTGTCAGGACTCGTAGCGAATCACCATCGCGCTGTCGGTCATTTGATTTCCCCGATTGAAATCGTGCCGAGGAGGAGCAGACAGATCTACGTGCTTCCCCCTGAAACCAAGATCTGAACAAATCAAAAGTACTGGGATTATGTTTCGCTTGACAAAGTGCCGGTTCGCCTGAGTCTCTGGGGACCAACCATGAAAGCGTACTGGCTGGCTAAATTCCAAACGGCTGCGCCTCGGGCCTAATGTTCAGCTGGAGAGAATACCATGCAGGCTAAAGGCCACGAACTCGATGTTGGACTCATCACAATGTCTCTGAACCTCTCATTTTTGAAAGCGTGAATGGCCAGCCATGTCATCGGCCCTTGTTCGGCCGAGTTCTCCTCGCCCTGTAGGGCGTGCAGGGATAGCGTACTCCAGGTATGCGGCCCACTAGCAATTACCTTAGCCCCGTCGCGGGGTTCAGTGGGGAAAATTGTGCAAGGTCTGGGTACCTACCTTGCAAACCCTAATGCCAATCTTTATTCTCCAGCCTAGGATGCCCACTGCCCACTCTTCGTAGTGGGAGGAAAGTCGTGGGGGGGAATAGAAGGTCTGCCTAGGATTGAGTAAAGCGAAGTACTGGTCCGGGAGTTGTTTGGAATGGTACCAAGGTAAGGTAGATCGATAAGCACCACCCAAATGTGCGAGACCTTTGACTTGACCAAGTAAAAGCAAAGTTTGGTTGGGGTCCAAGACCAGGATGTCGAAGATGGGCCGCGCGTGCCTTTCCGCTCGGCTTCGCGGATAGCTGACCAATGACCCACGGCTCCTCTTGGCAGGAGCCTTATTCCGTGGACTCTGCAGTCGAGACGCGCGTGTCTTTCGTGGACACTCGCGCGCTTTGCGTCACCAATGTCCAAGGGACCTCGTACCGGGCCTTTTCCCGCCTTTGCGTAATGATGAGTCGTCGTCGGCGCGGCGGGTTGTGCAAGTGAGATACAAGAGTAGAGTCGATAGGAAGACCATGTGTTTGGATGGCGCCTTCCTCGATCGTAGATTGCGCTTCACGGGTCGTCGTGGGCTTCGGGTCTTGAGCGATTGCACAGGGTCGGTTGACTTGTGAGGGGGCCAGAAGGAACATCAGAAAGAGGGGGGTAGTCGATCTATTTTCAGATAAAAAAAAGAAATCTTCGAAGCGTCTTATACATGACATTCCACCAAGCCTTTGGCATACCTCTAGCGAACACTGTGTATTAATACATCCTTCCCTGATTACATAATACTAGAGAGACCGAGGCCCATGAGTTGTTCTCTCTAGTTTTGACAAATGAAGGAACGAGGAACGACATTATTACAGGGGCCATATGAAAAGACAACAAGATTTGGCCAGCCAAAAGGAGAATATGGTGACAGGTTTTGTTGTACATGGGGTCTTGGTATGGTGGCGGGTTTACTCGAGTGCACGAGTGCTTCGTTGCAGTCGTTCATGGGAGATTCGCGTAGCATGGACCAAGCTTTTCTTCGAGATTCTGAGAGATAGGTTGGGCATCGCGGAGGCGGGAGAATAGATTATCTTCGTTGTCCTTCTTGTATCTTTCGAAGCGGTTTTCTCGGGAGGCTTTTCCGTCGGAGGGATGCTTCTCAGCAGCCTTGCTGCTGCTGCCGCCAGACGTCAGTTACTGTCCAAGGGGAGTCTCTCTAGGACGGTTGAAGTAAAAAGCAGTGTCTTACGAGCTTCCAGCATGGTTATGCTGAGAGGATGTGTGGCTGGCGGGCATGATGACGATGCTGTGTGTTTCTGCACGAGAGCAGTAGCGTACAGTAAAGTACAGAGAAGGTAACGATCGTGAACCGTAGTGACGAAGATGAAGCTGAGGTGTTGTTCAGAACGAAGACGTAAAGTATTCTTTGGACGGATGATGAGGAGATGTCGGACTCCTTAGAAGGTATCTAGAGAGTAATAGAGAGAGTATAGAGCGACAGAGTGAATCTCACATTGTAGGCCGAGTGGCGGATGATAGAGTTTAAGTAAATGAAGGTGAAAGTGTTGCTAGAAACAAGAGAGTCGCTGGCGACCCAGATCTGGACGCCTTCTGGAAGCGGTCAAAAGGGTGGAAAGTACGCGGGGGGGAGGTCAATGAGAGATTGGCGAAGGGCGACGGCGGCCAAGGCATAGACTGCGGCACTGAGTACCGAGAGATCTGGGTGACGGCTGCTTGGACACGCCGTTCATCTAGAGAAAAGGCAGGGGGGAGGTGGGATTACGGACGACCGTCCGGGATACTTGGCGACTTTTCCGGTACCCAAGTTCCCGTTTAGTGAAAGTGCAGGTATTTTGATATGTTGAGTCCGGCATTTGGCCTCGTGCCTGACTGCCAGAAGAACTTGATTTGGTTTTGGTTGTGCCTCCAAGCACCCAATTTCCCTGCCTGCAGGATCAACAGTGGGATAGACTCAGGAACAGAGCCGTGTACATCGTTGGAGAGGTCAAGCAGTGGCAAATCTGACAGGCGCAATTCCCGAGGATGCATCAGAGTGAGACGCAGGCCTCATTGCCCAGGGGGCTAGTGAAAGGGGAAAGACATGGTGGAGAAACCTTTGAGGAAAAGGGTGGTGCGGATGCGAGAAAAAGGGTGTTAGGGGTGTGAGGAGAGGAAGCAACGCAAAGGTCGGCAGAAAGTGATTGATGATTGTGCTTGACAGGTAATTAGATCGTGTCCAGACCTGAGGTGAGGTGTCTGCAGAGCAACAAGACCACCTGGGAAAAGCCCCCAAATTGGATGGGGATGATCCAAAACTTCCCTCGTCGCAACTGCGACCGAGAAGCTTGCAGGTAGACTATTGCAGGGATTTGCTTCTGTCTTCTTTTCCACTTGGAGAAATAGCGCCCTCATGGGCCAAATATGTCGAGTTCACGCCCAGTGCATCCTTGAAGGAGAGAACAGGGCGGGCTCCATGAAATGCGGGGGAAAAGGGCGACACTTTTCTGGTAGCCTTACACCCGGATGCGTCTTGCTGCGCATCGGGCGCAGACGTGGTGAAGAAGTCCTTCAGTGCGGGAGGCTTGGTTCTAGAGGCGCTCAATGCTAAGAAGCGGTGAGCTTTCGAAGAGGCCAATCGTCTACCTCGCGCGCCACACTGCGTGATCGAGGTTGCCGATAACTAGAAATGATTGAGAAGGCTCTGAGTTGCTTCTGGAAGAACTGGGTGGGGGGCGTTTGGTGAAGGAGACCGTTCTCCTACTCGGGCAACCACTCGTAGAAAGCGCCATGGGATGCTTGTCCTCGTTCGTGGATCCCGGGTAGCAGCGGGGAGCGGGCTGGTCATCGATCAGCCCGCAATCGTCAAGTTGAGGGCGGGCGTAGTTGGAGGCAAAGACGGGAGGTGAACGCTGGGTCTGAGATGGACGGGCGATGGTAGAGCGAGGTTTGGTGGTCGAATTTGGCCCCTGTAGCTACCTGACCAGGGTAGATAGCGTCTATCATTAGGAAAGAAATACAATGGAGTGAACAACTCACGATCAGCAGATTAGATTCGAAACAAGCCAAAGTTGCCGTAGGTCTTTGGGGTTAGTCGAAGGGACCAAGGCAGGGTTGTCGCTCCGGGTCGTGATCCGTGTCCGTACCGGCGGAGGCGACCTTTGGAGAAAGCACGCTACCTTTGACTGACGGGTGCCAGGCAAATCTGTTGAGATAAGGTCGTGATAGCGTGAAAAGTGACTTGAGGTAGGGCGGGCTGAGAGCTGAGCCCGGTAAAGCCGCGACATGGTGATGAAAAGGGCGGAGACGAAGCCGGCTCGGATGGAACCACACGAGAGAGGACGGGCGGTAAGGACGGACTGCCCGTGAGGAGTAAGTACCTAGGTACCTTCCGTATGGCACCCGGGGCAGGAAAGGGCATGGTCATCTGCTTCCTCCTACCTGCCTTGCCTTGCACCGAATTTTGGACACGTACCAGAGGTACCATATCCATATGTTCTGTGCCAGACGGGATGGAAAGAGCAGCAGGGTTGGGGAACGGATGGGGTGAGAGATGGAAGGACCACAGTGGTAAGTGTTCCACTTTGGGGTTGGAGACGTACCTCAGGCAGGTCAGATCCAGTAAACGTCCCATCCCTGCTTTTCGACCATCTGAAGTCACGCCCATCCATCCCTACATCTTTCTTTTTCAAGGGCCACCCATGTTTTGAGCTTCTATCCTCTTCTGGACGGTCGTCCTTCCCGACCTCTCGACGATCCTCCTCATCCTGGTCATTTCCATTTCGTACGCCTGCACCGTCTGGTTTCCGTACCTTACGGATAGATATGGTCTCATCAGCATCAAAAGTACGTACTTGATTCTCTCGTGCGGCGTGCCTCAGGTACGGATGCATATCTCCGGCCCAGCAAGGCCAGGGACTCGCAATGTCGTAATCTCCTTCACCTTGTCAACTCCCCCCCTGTCGGATCCTAGACTTTGACACTTACACTTGACTCCAGGCTCTATCCGCACGGCACCTCTCCAAGCACCCCGGAACCTTTGACACCAAGTTGGAGGTAAATCCTGACCGGCAACAGTAAACATCCGAGCCCTGTACGGAGTACTCCGTACGCAAAAGGATACATTTTAACCCTACACCCTTGACGGCAATGCCACGGTGCCACGTGGCATACAATTTCTCTGAGTCCTTGGCTCAATACCTAAGCCCTGTAATCGCCCTGTCGACACACTCCCTTGCCCTAGACACCAAAAAGAGTATCCCCAAAGAAGCCTGGAAGCTATGATGCATGACATCTCGCCCACACCAGTGCGAGCCGGACGCACTACACTTTTGTCCGCCATCTTTTTGGTCCTCTGCTACGGTGCTTAGATGCGTCGTTAAAGTGTGCAATGAGCCTGTCCAGCCATCTGAGCCTGGTCTGCCGTCTGAACTTGAGATTAGTGTCAGGAATGCATTGGTTCGTGCAGCCCTAGCGACACACCCACGTTGGCCATGACTTGGTGGTCAACATACGTCTACAAGGTGTTTCTATCTAGCTCAAAGCTGACGTTAGTGGCAGAAAATCCGCATAATACTTTTTGACCGAAACAATCCCAGCCGCGAGATGTCAGACTCGGTAATGATCGCTCAACATCAACATGTTCCATGTTCTTGCACATGGATTGTGTGGCGCCTCTAAAGTACCGTTCGAACCCGAGTAACTGGACCGACGGAATCCCGCGTCCCGCCGTTATGCAAGCAACCGTAGACCATACAGCAAATGCGAGAACCACGTTCAACAACGCAGCGCCGACTCACTCACCAGTCGTACCTGATGACGCTTGCTGCAGTCGAAGCAGCTGCCTAAAGATTACGCTGCGAATGTGTCTCCACGACGCGGAAGACCGAGATGGTCTCCTTCTTTCAATCCGCCTCTCCGCCGCGACTAGGGTTATTAATTAGATGGTGGCCGTGCATCATGCGGCCGTACCAACAAGCCAAAGTTTTGCCCACCGGTTCTGCCTGCTGGGCTGCAACCACCATCCCTGACCGGTCTTCGGTTCACCAGCTCATCAAAATATGGCCCCTCCACCTCTTGGCCGCCGTCGAGCTAAACAACAAATCTTACCAATGAAATGGCCCTAGAACTTGAAACACGCCACATCCATGAAGCATGTCCAAAGCCCGCCATGGACATTCTGAAACCTAACAACCAAGACAGCCTGGTATCTTCCAGGCCATCTGGCGGTGAGTGACGAAGAGAAAAGTACCATTTCCACCGGGCACCTTCTTTGCAGATCGATAATGCAATCGACCGTTTCCGTACAGCTCGCTTGTTCTTCATGGATCGATAGCGGGCCTCAGTATTACTTTTTCCAATTCTGCACTTTCATCATTGCTTTTTTTCTTGACGGCCGTGGGATCTACATGGGTTTGACCGCTGCTTTCCGGGCTTGGGACAGCCACCTGCTAGATATTGCGAGGCAAGAGAGGCAACAGGCATCTTGATCTTTTTGCGGCTGTGCTGGTCACGTTGACAGCACCATGTTCGATTCCGATCATGAACCTTTACGCCCAGGTCACGACGAGCTAGTATCTGACCGGTTCTCGTCTTTTTGAGCCTCAGGAGCTTACCCCTGAACACCTGCACTTTCTGGTGTCACCCTTCGATACAAGGGCAAATGCCGGAGCGATCAAGCAAACATCTCGGAAGGACGCCGCGG
Source organism: Colletotrichum abscissum (assembly GCF_030869225.1). Taxonomy (NCBI): domain Eukaryota; kingdom Fungi; phylum Ascomycota; class Sordariomycetes; order Glomerellales; family Glomerellaceae; genus Colletotrichum; species Colletotrichum abscissum. The sequence continues at coordinate 359,869 of NW_026849988.1, read as the reverse complement.
CCCCTGGGGAACACCCTCGCAAAATGCGCCCGCGGGAGCGGCGAGAACGGGTGCGCCGTCTGGCTCCCCTGCTGTGCCGCAATATGCCGACTCGAAGCGGGCGCGCAGGCTCTCGACCCCTGGCTCCTCAGTCACTTTCATTTGTTGGACTATTTTCCAGTCTAGATGCTTTCGTGAGTGGGTCACTCACAAAGCAACTCACAACGCAACCCAGCTCCGTGCCACACGGAATCCGAAATGGGACACGTGCAGCTTACGCCTCGCTTCTATCGTGATGCAGCAAGTGACATTCTTGCCGCTCCTCCGCGCTTCTTCAGACCGCTACTCTGAAAATCGATCCAGAACAGGATGCAAGATCCTGCCGGTCAAACGCCTCGCTGCGCGACACCTTTTGTGTACTTGTTAGTATCTAGTGACTACACATCCGCTTCATCGATCAATACCACGCCAAGGCAGGCTTCCTCGGAGCCTTGCTAAAGTATCATTGCCGACCTGCAAGGATTCTCGGTTTTCGGTCGTCCAACTATATGAAGCTACTTCCAGTAGACACTTTGTGACTGGTCAGTATGAGCACGCATTTTCATGGGTATTGTTTCTATGACCTCTTTGATTGTATCGACTCTCTTGTATCCTGGCCAAAGGTCGGGGCATCGGTCACGGATCTTTTGGCGAATCAATGCGGATCAAAGTCTGATAGCTTCCTTTGTCAGACACCATGTCTGTGGACACACAAAGACCCTGGAGAAACAAATTCGAACACAATGTCTCCATACTTTGCGCTCCAGAAACAAAGCATCATGATCAAGGTATGAGGCCCGAGTAGTCCAGATTCTTCGAAGAGAGTCTTTATAAGTCCAGAGGTTTACCGGCTGTTATTTGCTCTTCTCTACTCTAAAACAACTCAAAAGCCAACAGCCCACATACGCTCACACAAACATATCAGGTACAACTCCAACCCCTCTCTCTGCTAACATCATCCACAGAACCAAACCCCAAGCATGCCTCGTAGCGAACTCCTCAGAGACATGATCGCCTCCCGCGAAGACTACGGCGATTTCGGCGGCGTCAACTGCGTAGGGGTCAAGCGCCTCCTGGTAGGCCTCGTCGTCGTATCATCAATCTGCATCCTCGCAATCTACCTCGCAATTCACTTCCGCATCTGCCTCGCCCGCGACAGGAAATCTTTCCGCTCCCTCGCCATCGACTTTGAGACGCTCGAAAAAGTCCACAAGACGCTCAAGAACCAGCACGATTTCATCCGCGAGGACTCTCGTAACTTGCAGATGACGCTCGATTTTTACATCAAGGAGTACGGTCGGCATCCGCGCCATAATCAGTTGCGGTTCGAGCCTGGGCAGGGGAAGCAGACTTCGGGCGTGACTGATGTCGTCAGCTCTCCTATGGGTAATAAACACTTGCGTGAGGATGAGGATGTCTTCGTGGTTGAAGAGTCTTCACAGGAGGATTTGAATGGTGGTGTTGAGGAGAGTGATGTTGCGGATGGTGGTGATCGTGTTCCGCGGTTCAGCGAGGAGGAGAAAAAGTGGAAGCAAGGTAAGGTGCCGCGGATTCAGGCGATTGCAGCTGGTATGCAGGATGTTCCGCTGACTCCTCCTATTCAGGGGCAAGGTAGTAGGTAGGTTCATTCCTGGATAACATCCAAAACGTGCCGTCACTCGCTGGGTCCTGTCAAAGTTCTGTATCTCATGGGGAAAAGCTTCTTGCGTTTGAAATCATTGATATATCGTTCTAATCTAAGCTCGTGACTTGATCTGCTGCTTGACATACTCAAGTTTGGTCAGACACAACTCGAGTATCCCTGCTATGAATTCTTATGTTCCGTCAAGAACCTCCTACATCGTCTGTGTTTGCGGCAGCTCTCAATATATTGGAAGCCATCACATAAGGTATGCCCGTCCTTCTTAGGGGTTCCACTCCCGTTAAAGCCCCAATTCCGCTTCAACGTCTCAACTATAAAGAGGACACCTTGTTAGAATCCGCTACGTTTTCTCTCTCATCGCCCTATTAGTGGCTCGGTCTTTGTCGTTTCGAAGCCCTTGTCCGCATGGAAGCCCATGGTCAAGCTGCCGCTGACCTTTCTAGCCCGTTTCAAAGTTCATTTAACTCTGTTGTGAGCGTGTCTTCCAGTGCTCAGCACGCCGTCTTGTTATCGTATCTGGTGACGAATACGTTAGGGAGGTATCAGAGAACTAGGAAGTGAAATCTTGAAAACAGCCCTCCCCGGAGGAGGAGAACCCGGTCAAGCACAAGATAAATTACCCATCCGCTTCTCTCATTCCCTCAAACCCATCTGAAATGCCGTCTTCCTTTGCTGGGAGTGTGTCTTAGAGTGCTTGTTATGCTATCTTAATAGTTTCTTTAATTATAAATACGTTAAGGAGAGTTTGAGAAATAAGGAAGTAATTTGGCTGAAGGGTTTCACATTACAGTTATCATAAGGGTCATTATAAGATTGACTAGTAACCCGCTTTGCTTGATTCTTCTACTCAATCTAGAATTTTCATGTTCCTTTCCTAAGAGTGTGTCTTGAAGTGCTTGACACGCTATCTCAACAAGTTTAACGAATCTAGCTACTAATACTTGAGGGAGAGGCGAATATCAGAAAGCAAGATTGTTAACGAATTCTGAATTACGTTTGTAACTCATAGGAAGGGTTTAGCCACCAGACCGGGGGGCAAAAGCAGCGCACACAGTCTCACTACGCGATACAACACCTCGCACTCATCATCACTCCCTCCATGACTGGCTCCAGCCCTCATCAAGCAGCCTTCGAAGCTCTTCTTGATGAACGTGCTTAATATAGACAGAAACGGTGCAAATTGAGAACTCGTTCAAACGAGGAAGGAGAAGGCAGCAAGGGCATATCAAAGCTAGGTTCCCAGCCGCATTCTACATCATGCTCAAGATGGAGCCTTGTCTTGCTGATCGTTCTTGGCGAAGCCACTAGTGCTAATCATGTCATTGATCTCAAAGATGTTATGTACTTGGATGGGCAAGAGGTACTCGAAGTGGCTGTGGACTACGACGGTAGCAACGCTTTCCCACTCTTGAACTATTCGTGAACGAACGTAATAGAAGTCGCGACGGGAATAGCAATCAAGAGATCTCATAACATCCTTTCAGTGTTCAGGACAAGTTGAGCACTGTGTGTGGTTGGCTCGACTCTCCCGTCCCAAGTATAAAGGTGCAACCAAAGTTTGAGTCGGGCTTTGTAGTTGCGTACCTTTCGATTGAGGCCGGGGCTTTACCTTATGTTGTACCACGTGTAGTTGGGTGCCGGTTGCCACTTTTGCCTGCTCGAGGGGTTTCCTCTTCACAAATGCGTGCACAGGTGCCAACCACAGAAACGTGTGATGAGAAAGGCGTCTGAGATAGAGAGCGTTGATGGTACAGATAACCTAAGGTTTGTTGAACAATTACAGCCAAAGAATGAGAGTCCCTTAACGCAATGTCACAATGAAAACAAATAAGCTAGCCTTCACTTTCTATTGAAGAAAGATGTGGTCCGAGCTTGAGCTTTCAGAAATCAAGGTCTTGACAACTCGAACTCTCAAAGACCTGGCCACGTTTGAGGTCGAACGGGTGGAAGAAACAAGAGAACAAAGAGCACAAGACTCGGAGAATTCCCAATACAATGTCGTCTTTCACTCACAGCCAACTCGGCCAGGATCCAGTCTTGGTTCTCGAGACAAGGCATTTGTGAACTCGGCCTCTTGTTCAGTTCCTGGTCACAAGGAAAAGAACAACAAAGCCTGCTGCGGATGAAACGTGTTTGGAAGACTCGACTTCGATGGAACTTGAAGAACTGTACTTCTGAAAAATGTTTCTATATAGGTTCTGGTTGTAACCCAGTCATTGATGCAACTTTTTCACATCCTCATCACACACTTCGTCATCAATAAGCTTCTATCAGCAATTTATACAGGTGAGAGCTCCCTCGACATTATTTGCTAACATAAAAGCAGGCCCCAGATTCAGGTCTCATCTCCTCTCCCATACAAGAACGTTCTGTCCTTTTAACTCTTCTTTTGAAGCGAGTCTAAGGCGGCTTGTGCCATGCTACATGTACCCAGACCTCTCCGGCTACTGCTTGTAAGTCGCGTCATCCCTTCAGCTCACTGACAGAAATTAGGCCCTCGACGAATCGACGTAAGCTTTCATCACTTGATCGCACCTGTCACTTGTGAGTTCTCCAATCCCTTCGGTATCCGCTAACCATCGCAGCGCCTGAAACCCTTATGGGCCACAACGGCTGATCCTCAAGGGGGTCACCTTTCAGCGTACGTTCTCCCTCCCCTCCTCTGCTAACTTGGGCAGCAATTTGGACCATCGCCTCTGGAAATCGATGCTATTCCTTCAAGTTGGAACGTGAGTCTCTTGCATCCTTTTGTAGAATACTAATCATAGGCTCTTACTAACACAGACGAATGCCGCATTCGACCTGTCTTCATCTCATAAGTCACCCTCCGTTTCCTACTTCGTATCTAAACGGATTTAGAACTTGATGTCCCCATGCCATTTAGAATCCGTATTCAAGTTATCCGTAAGTCCTCCCTCCCCCGTCACGCTAACAACTCCAGGGTGACTACGAGCCTAGCTTTGCATCTGTCATCTTTTATTCTGTGAGTCTCCTACTTCCCCTTCTTCAAAACTAACCATAGGGCAGACATCACGCATCGATTCACGTCATATCAGACCACAACTATGGCCAGGTAGACTGTAAGTCTCTCTAGGCCCCTCTAATACGCTAAAATCAATCTTCTCCAGGTCTCTTGCAACAGAATATCAAGTACTCAGGCGCTTTAGCGATAAGTAGGTAAGCACCCCAACCCCTGATACTGACGCGGAAGCCTAGAACCAAACCCTACATCATCAAACGCGCATCTACCGAAAAAGACTACACCCCAAGATTCCGCGGAGTGCATAGACGATCAGGTAAGTACTCCTATTCTCGCAAGTTGTCGGCTGACGTAATAGCCCGAACGACGAATCCCCTGGGGTCTTGAGCCGTCAAGACGAAGAACACGAAGCTTACAAGCTACGGACCGAAAAGCTCTGTACCACCACGGCGATCAATCTGAACGATACGACCGATACGAAGCGAGCCGATTCCACCGACCGAATGCACATGAATAATGGCAAATGATCTGAAAGAGCCGGGATATCTGTTTGTCTTTATTTTTGTCAGAGGAGTTGGTAGGAGGCTTGTGGATGCTTGGTGGTTTAAAGGGGACATACCAGGCTTGGAAGAAAGAATGGGGCAAAGGGATCAAGTTCGGGCAATATTGTTCAAGTCGGCCCCTTGCAGCAGAGTGCTCGTCATCGAGACAGCTTGAATAAATACGAGGCATACACTCTTTGTTATCAAAATGGAAAATTCATCTCATTTTGATCAATGGGGATGAGGAAATTCCAATACCTAACGCCCTAAAGTTACACAAAGCTCTCACAAGATATCCCTTTGAGGTCGTAGCAGCCATTATTCATCTCGTCGTAGCTAGTTTAAAAGAACTTGCTCTTCAGCCCTCCCAGGACCACATTCCTCTTCTGCTTGTTGATGTATTTGCCAACGTCGTCCGCCCAGCCTTGGCTCTGATTTTGCAGACTATCCATGTTATCGCTCATGATGTTCAGCTTCTCCGTGCGCTCGTTAAGCTGCCTCGTCAGATAATCGCCCCAGCCTTCGTTAGATCCTCCCGCATTGTTCGAGCCGGGCTGGCCTGCAGAGCGGGCAGCTCTCGCTTCAGCTGCCGCGGCGGCCATCATCCGCCGGCTTGGCGGGCGATTGGGGTCGATGAGGAGGTCGAGGTCTGTCGGGGAGATATGCTGCGTGCCGGAGAGCCACTGCATGTTCGAGATTGTAGGGCGCGGGGGTGTGACGAGCTCGGGGTTGACGAGAATGTCGTCGCTTATCTGAAGATCTTTGCCAGTACCCCAGACATTGAGAACGGCAATCTCACTGGGCCCAGTCCAGCCGAAAATGTCGCCAGTCTGAGTCACTACGGACGATAGAGTGCGACTGCCATCGAGCATGGGAAGCGGCGCGTTGCCAATTTCCTTGAGACCAGGAATGGAGAATGCACGAGTCGTTCGGTCACCAAAAACACCGACAATGGCGAAGCCGTGAAGCTCAAACTCAGTGACGTTGGCTGCATCGCAGAGGATGTCGTCAAAGGTCTTGGAAGCGCCCTTCCCGCCGGCGGGCTTGAAGATTCGAATTTCGGTTTGTGTCACTAGTCATTTGTCAGTATCAGCCAGCGCAAGAAGTGTCGTACCCAAGGGGCTTACCAGCAACGAGAACACCATTAACCTGCTGCCCGTTTCTCAGTCCCGCTACGATTGGACCTGTTGCAAAAGCAGGTCTTCCAGAGTCTGCTTGGATGGGGCAGAGTGCCACTACCTGCCCATCAAAATGTTGGACGCCAGCTAGCTTGACGGAGTAGCTATTTCCAGACGGTAACAGCTTGAACGTGGCTACTTTGCCGAGGTTCGTTCCCACAAAACAACAGATGCTAGAGTAGTTGTCGCCTTCTAACGTCATGACGCTAAACTCAATGGCCACCGGCCACTCCTTTCCATGGGCGTTCCCATGAGACCCTTTCAAGAAAGAAGATCTCTTGGATTGCTGAGCGAATTCAGTCATGGAGATTTGGAAGATGACAGAGGGACCACGCAAGTCGATGACACTAAAGAAGCCACCCTCAGAGCCGACGCCTACGAAGCCCACGTCTGAGACGCAAGTGGCCGTGATAGGACCTTGCATCATCTCGTACAGTTGCCAGGGCTGCAAACCCTCCTTAAGGCCGGGCTCCGCTCTTGAGCTGATGTCCGTCAGCGCTCCCGGGTTGGGTGGCAGATCTTCATGGTGGTCTTTTCCAAAGAACCGATTGCCGGCCCATCTGTAGAGAACCAATTCACCCGTACGCGTTCCGACCGCGAATTCGCCAGTGTTGGGGGCCATGTTCATCGTGGTGATGTCGATGTCTTGGTAGCGGTCCAGTGCGCGTGCGACATCAACTTGCAGCATGGTTGGGTTCTCGATCTCATCATCATGACCAGCATCCCAAAGTCGCACGGTGCTGTCCCCATGTGCTATCTGGAAGATCGTGCGACCTTCGTATCTGCGCTTGGGCTTCGCGGTCTCGGCACCACCCTTCAGAAGAGGTTCGCCCTGGTTTCTGGTCTCGACCATTCCCATCCAGCGACCTCTATCCAACGTTTGCACAGCGAATTTGTTGACATATGGGTGGACAAAGGAGACGGACGGATGCAGTTGGTTTGTGGGGCTGATTGGGTATCCCGACGGGAAGCTCATCGTCAGCAGCTCGCCCGAAGTCAGGAGGGTCATGATCGCAATGGGATCTTGTGCGCCAGCAAAATAGGGCGAAGAACGAGGGATGAGGAGGAAGTCTGCCACTTGGGCGCCCGGCGGAGTTGGCAAGGTGATTTGGCGTTTGCCTTTCAGATGGTCCTGAAGAACTTGCCAACTCGAAGTCGCATAAATTGGTGTTTGGCCCAATTCGATGAAGGTCAGCCCCTCCTGGGGAGATTCCGGATTCTGACCACCAGAAATCAAGAGCCCAGTATCATCCGGATTCTCCTTGCAGCACCAAGCAATACGCCCATATGGCTCTGTGTAGCCGGCATGTCCGGCGTTCGGTGTTGACTGATCGACACTCATTTCCGTGAGTGTCCTTGCCATGATGATGCGGCCATCCTTAGGATCCCAGAATACCAAACTACCATCTTCGTGCGCCGTCATGATAAAGGTTCCTGTTGGATGCCAGAGAGCATGCGTGACTCTCGGCCTGCGAACTGTGTCCGCCGGCTGCCCTCCACCACCAGGTGCGCCTGGTTGAAGTACGTATTCGAAGAACTTGAGAGCTTTGTTTTGCTTAAACGAATAAATAACGATGCCCGTGGTGTACGCGATGAGCATTTGCCCGATATCTCTCGGATGCAACGAAATGCTCACCAGCCCAACAATGCGGGCATTCGGATCCCTCTCTTTCCAAAAGTTTGGTAGCCGGAATGATCTCGCAATATTCTCCCTGTCCAAATCGTAGGCCAAGACTTCTCCGGTGGCCATGCCAAGAAAGGCCCAATCGAGCATAGGATCTGTGACCATGGAGATGACCTGACCGGGGCAGACGAGAGCCGCGATGCGCTTCGCAGTGTCGAGGTCCCATACTCCCAGTTCGTTCTTGGCATCAAGGGAGACGAGCTTATTGGCGGTGAAGTGGATAGAGCGGAAAGATGTGTGCCTTGGCGGCTCCATGACCTTGGAGACTCTGTTTTGGCCGAAAACGAAGATCTTGCCGGGGCCGAACTTGGACTCGTTGGTCGCAATTGCGAGAAGGGACTGAATCGGATCGTATGCTAGGCAACTGCACCATTTCCAGTCAGTCTCGGGCCTCACATCAAGGTCTGCAGTTCGAAATGCTATGAAGTTGACGCGCGTCAACGTGGGGTAGCTTGGCTACTGACCTAACCTGCGAGTTGATGCCGTATGCAGACTGGTAATCGGGAGCGAAGAGCTCGGGGATGATTGACGCAGACAGGTCATTCTGCATGCCTGTCTGCTTTTGTCGAAGAAAGGCAGCCATGGTGAGAGAGTGGTGCAAGTTGGATCTGGAGATGTAGGAGGGAGGTCCGGGAAGCTTGGGATGCCCCGAACTTTCAATACTTTAGGGCGGCCGAAGATCCGCTTGGCGGGGTGCCTAGTGGGCAGTGGTCAAAGTCCCTGCAGCGAACCAAACGGACGTCATAAGGTTACCATTGGTCTGTGCCCCATCCAAGCGAGCCCAAAGCCCAAACTCCTGCCAACGATTGACGGGTTATGTAAGCAATCTTCAACAGCGTCCAGGCCCATCCAACTCTCCGCCAACGCCGCTTCAACAACAATTTCAGCTTGCCTGAAAGGACAGCATTACATACGATCTCAGATGCTTTGCATACTGGCGGCATTTTCAACATAGACCATCATGCGTTACCGGGTAAAGCAAGATGTACCGTTGTGTGGACGGTCGGCGGAACCGAGATCACAATTCCCAGGATTCGGTCACAAGCAGCACGACTGAGCAACGCAACCTGCAGCTGATAATGCTGTCTATTATGTCTACAATATACTACGTATGAAGCTCTTCCACACCATCTTTTACTACAATTAAGGGTATCGATCGCTGCTCAAAACAACGAATGCTCAAATTTGGGTTCACCTTAGTGGCACCATGTTTAGACGGAGCCGGCAGCAGTGCCCTCCTCAACACGCTTCTCCTCGTTGTGTCCATGGACGGGAATGGCACTTGTTGCCCTGCGAATTCAGTCAGTACAGTTTCCGAAGCAATATACCATAATCAAGTGAAACTTACAAGTCGTCCTCGCCGGAGAGCTCCTCAAGCGTCTTCCTCGCCGTCTCGGGGATCAGAAGGGTGGTGAAGAAACCGCAGAGCATGAAGAGCGCAAAGATCTGCATGATGTGGTTGAGCCAAGGAGTGCTGTATCTCGGGTCGGTCTTGGCCTTGGCGGCATCGGCACCGATGGTACGGAGGGGTCCGAAAACCACCTGCGCAATAATGGCACCGACCTTGCCTGAGGCGGCAGAGATTCCGTGAGAGGTGGATCTGTATCTGGTAGGGAAGCATTCGCCAGGAACGATAAAGGTCGTCGAGTTGGGACCGGCGTTGAAGAAGAACTGCGAGAGGGTGTACAGCGCCATGAGAGCAGAGCCCGAAAGGTTCCAGTAGTCGAAACCGATGACACAGAAGAGGAGCGTGAGAGCGAAGAATCCGAAGAGCTGGATGGGCTTGCGGCCAATGGTATCGACAAGAGCAGCAGAAACCCAGTATCCGGGAACCGCACCGGCGCAGACAAGAATCAGGTTGCCAACAGCCGTCTTGTAGAAGATGTGGTACATATCAGCACCACCAGACCACCCGATGGCGTTGAGGATGATGGCGTTGTTAAGGCCCAGGCCGTAGAAGGCCACATCAAGGAAGAACCATGAACCAGCGGTACCGAGGAGGACCTTGGCGTTCTTCCAGGTGCTGTAGTGGCTGAAGAAATCCCTCCACGAGGCCTTGGGAACCTCGAGCTGCTGCTTGGCCTCCTGGCGAGCGATGACGCGGGCAGCCTCATCGACCTGAGACTCACCCCACTTGCCCTGCTTGTAGTAGTCGACGTCTCCCTCGGCCTTGGAAACATCATTGTCGACGTCGAAGGTGTATCTGGGAGTCTCGGGGATGGTGAGGCGGAAGTACAAAGCGATGCAGCCCGGAACAGCGCCGAAGCCGATCATCGTGCGCCACATCTTGTCGACAGCCATGATGCAAGGTTCGGTGGTAGAGCAGGTGGCGGCCTTGCTAGCAGTCTCAAGGGAGCCCTTGAAGCCGGCGGTGACGATCAAAAGCATAATGCCACCTGCAAGCTGGCCGAAACCCTGGTTGGCAAAGCTATCGCCAACGTTAGAAGAAAATCACTCATTGGGGCGGAGCCGAGGACTTACACTGCGTTCATCATGAATCCTCTCCACTTCGTCGTGGCAAACTCGGAGGTAATGATAGCGCTAAGGGGGTAGTCACCACCGATACCGATACCCTGCGGCCGTTGTTAGTGGCATTCTCCCTCGAAGTCATTCAACCAGCACTTACCATGATGATACGCCAGAAAACAATGAGGCCGACGATGGAAACAGACGGGGAGGAAGACGAAAGAGCCTGGGCAAGGGTAGCAATGATGATGACCATCAATTCGACACCGTACTGTGACTGAGTTAGCTACCTCTTCTCTTTCGCGACGTCAGTGAAGCTGCGAGCGCCTACCATCTTCTTGCGACCGACGATATCAGCCAGAACACCAAATCCGACCTGACCAACAACGGTGCCGGCGGAGGTAGCGACCTTGATAGCGGTGTCGTGCTCGGCAGGAAGAGTGCCGCCGAAGTACACTATGCCCAGCATGGAGGTGACGAGGCCGATGGTGAAGATATCGTACTGGTGCCTTGTCAGTCTCGACCAATTCGTCTGTTCGTAGGACAACGTACCGAATCGGTAAAGAAACCAATACCAGCGACAACGATGGCACGAACGTGGTACCAGCCGAAAGGCGCCTTGTCGATCTCGGCCAAAGCAAGGCGACGGCGCTCGTTGGCGTCGGCGACGTGAGCGAAGTCGTTGTTGAAGTTATGGAAGGCTGCGTTTCCTCCCGAGGTCTTGTTGTGCTTGATGTCGGCACCGGTCAGCTCGCGAGGAGCGGCGGCGTCCACGCCCGCGGCGTGCGAAGGTTCGATGACACCGGCCATTGTGTCGATCTGCTCAAAGTCCGGTTTGACTAAACGAATGGCAAAGTCAGGCCCGAAGGAGAAAGCAGGTTTGGATGGCTTTGATGACCTGCTGGGAAGGATGAGGGAGGAGCGTGAAGAGCAGACAAACTCAAAGCTTAGGGGGATCGGGGAGTGTGTTTGGCTTATAAGCAGGACACATGTGGGCAAGGGGACTTGGTGCCATCTGAGCTGACAGCCTTCTACAGAGTTACATGCATGGATATTGGCAACGAACACTCTCTAGTGGACCCGGAAGATGCGACGACTAGGGACACCGACGAGGAAGAAGACGAAGACATGGTTCAGAATCAGCCTCCACCTCGGAGACTACGTGCTAGCGTAGAGAACGGGACGAGATGGAGGGATTCCAGGGAGGGCTGATGTACCTCGTAGGGCGAATGACAAGCGTCGAAGAAGTGTGAGAGTATCGCCTGGACCACGATCATTTGGGTCACCTTCAAGAGAGCGAGACATCGGCTATGGAATCGACAGCAGAGAAGACAAGGTTCGAAATGGAAATGGCCCCCCACCCGGGGACCAGCAATATGGAGACCGCCGACGACGACCAAGAGAGGAGCCAGGCGATAGAGAAGAGGCGTGGAGGGCAGCAGGGATGTGTGCTGCGCAGGTCTGGAATTATGGTTGTGTGGAGCCGTGCTCGGCGACCGATTGGGAATGGCGCGTGTTTTTCACTTTTTCCCAGACTTCGTCTCTCGTCTCTACTTTGGCTGAACTTCCAGACCGCGACTCCCGACTGGCTGCCCGCACATTTCACTTTCTGCCTCTTACACCGGCTACAGAAAGATCAAACAAGACATAGGGCGTCATCGGACTTTTCGCGAGGTCGAGTCGCATTAGAAATGCTGGCTGAGGAGAGGTCTAGACAAACTGTCAAACTCATACTGGGAAGTCGAGACTCACAGTAGAAGTGAGATGTAACGGCCCGCTTATGTCAATGTTGCTCGGGAACCAATGGGCACGCTCGCTTTGAGAACATGGTCCCTTGGAGGGGCGATGCTAGTCCAGTCGGGGAACGACCAACGATGGTGGCACGCGCGGTACCGCTCTAACAATTTCCGATCTTATTGCCCTTGTCCAGGCCAACCTGGCACCTTCACAACACATTGAGTAGGCTGCAGGCCCAACGATCTGAAGCCCAAGCCGGATTGCAGTCAAGCTTTCTGGGCGCTTCGAACGGGAGACTTGGCTACAGCCGATCATGCTTGGCCACCGGGTGGATTCCTCCAGTGGCAGCTTGGCAACGCGAAAGCAGTTCATCCAAGATAGCCAAGTCTAAGACGTAAACGTGGAACAAGAAGACAAATAGCCCGCCACTCGTCGCTGTCGATTTCCGAGGATTGATGACGCCGAATGTTTCATTATCGCCGAGAAATAATGCTCTGCTGGCATATCATGGCAGGTTTTTGCAGCACGTTGGCCGACATTCCACGTTGGAACCGTCCATACTCTAGCCTATTCCACATACCGAACGCCCGATACGAAGACCAATCAGTCCAGCAAAACAAGGGGTACCACGGTTTGCCTGACTGACATGTCCCTCTCCGCCGGAGGTACTTCCCTTCCTCTCCAACTTCCAGCATCAGCCTAGGCCCGGCCGACCCTCCCGTGGATTCAGCCCCGGGGTGGTGAGGGAGGTGGGCTTAATGTTTCCGTGCTACGGCCCGCCAATCACATCGCGAGTCGGGAGCACGTTGCGCGACGGCTCTACCCAGCAACGACATTCGATGTCAACGGCTTTGGATCTCAGCGCTGGACTTTTTTAATTCTTTGGCTTGACGAAAATCGGCCAAACTAGGAGGTTTTGAATAGCGACTGCTCTTTTTGAAATCGACGGCATGTCGTTGAAGAGAATGAAATACCCTGGTGCGGCTCGCATTCCTGGCTGGAAGCTCCCGTGGTCTGCCGCTGCTTGGCACTTGGCATCGACAACCTTTTTACCACTGAGGTCGCGCGATGATGCCACCGCCAAGAAGGAGGCCAAGCTTTCGGGCGTGCGACGACGACGCCCGTCTAGGAATATCGATATTGCCCTCCCCCAACATTGAAGGGAGTTCTGCAAAGCTGTCGCGTGCCCGTTGTCTCGTTACGGACGGGGCATTCAAGTCTGTCCGCTGGAGTCGTAAAAGTCAAGTCTCGTCAACCCACGTGCTCGGACGGCGTTCCCTGTTGGCAGACCTGTCGTAGCCAGATCGACGTAGTCTCAATGAAGGGGTTCATGTATGACACCGGGGCGCGTGTTGCATGGCGTTACACGTATGTATCCTCTCTATTCCGGCTCTCTGGTACAGATATCCTTGCCGCTGTCGCATGGCGTATTTGCGCACAGGACCCTCAAGGCTCAATGAGACTATGAGATACCTCTCTAAGTAGCTGGAGAGAGCGAGAAGATAGCTCTCGTCAGTCTGATGAGTTCAAGATTGCTCGAACCTTGTACGAAGTTGAGCCCATTAGCAGCGCTCGATTGCCACCGCTATCAAACGTCGGCCGTACCTAAATTTTCACCAAGACCATTCTAGCCATCAGTCTCAACACCATCTTCCGACCTGTCGCACCACGCTTTCCGATCCTCCTGATCAACTCGGTTGTTCTCTGCTACGATAGGGAAGTACTAAATCTGCCCGAAAAAAGGCCATCCCCATTCTCTCTCTTCCACAGTCGTCAGCCAGGACGCTACGGACCCCCAGCTAGTCCTGTCCAGACCTGCCAGACTAAGCCAGGGTCCGGTTCCCAATTGTCTCTGGGGTGGGATCCAGATGGGGGGTCCATAGTCTCCATTTGAACCAATGGAGCCCCAGATTTCGCACACGTGGGTGGAACCGTTCGTCCCCTTGGCTCGGGATGTGTATTTCGACCTCGACACGCCGCCGCTGCTGCGGGAACAAGTCTTTTTCGGTCGCCCAAAGGAGTGCTCAAAAGTGCCAAAGTCAGTCGGACTTTTTTCTTGCTTCAGGGACACATACGATTGCATGACACGAAAAATCGCCCGCGGCGCGCGACGGCTGGCTTGTCCGGTCTTCGCGGCTTACCATTTTTGGGCTTTTGTCCGGGCGTTAGCTCGGTACTTGTGTCACACATGAAAATGGCAGGGAAGGAAAAGTTCCCAACTACCATTTGCACCGCTTTGTTGGGCGACTTCATTGCTAGACACAACTGATGTGATGGAGCAGCCAACCCAATGTCGCTGATTTGCGCTTACCTCACTCCATGATCTTCAGTATGTTATGCCGCAGTCGAGCTAGGGAAAGCTGCCCGACGTACCCATTCCCTGAGCTCACTTACTACTTCGCTCCCATTATGGCATGTCATGGCACCTGTTAGCGCGGGGGCTGGCCTTCAATCCATTTTCGACACCATTTTCTGAGCAGACACCAGGCTCGTCGATAGTAGCACATGACGTCGAAGAGAGTTCTCCACTGTTCCAATGCTATAATAATGCCGTTTTCCCTTACGAGGTACTACATGAGAGGAAGATGGGTTTGACTCTGATCTCTTCTCCAATCTTGAAGATCTTGTAGGCAAAAAGAATTAAAATAATAATAATAAGATGGACTCTTCAACTCTTGGGAAACATATGCCATATGTGCCTCAGATTTCTCAAAAAGTCTTTACAAGATAGCCACGAGGTTACGCTGAGTCCCCCGCTCAAATACCGAACTATTTCCTGGGAAACAGGGGGCTTCAGTGATCTATCGTCGGCTTGTACATGGACAAAAGGAACGCAGGTCTATTTTTGAGAGATCGGCATTTCCGAATTTCTCTTCTTCGCCTTCCTCGCATTACCTGTGGATCTGTCGATGCAATTTGCTGACCACAACTCGGGTCAGAATTCTCAATCATCAATGCAGACCACGTGGCTCGGCATAAGCATTTACAGACGCCATAGGTCCGAGGAAGTAAGGCTGCTCAGACGCCTTTCCTTCCAGGGGCTCTCAGCCTCGGTCTGTTTCACTGACGAGGGCAAGATTTTCGAGATAAAGCTCTGGTATGACCATACGTACGTGGACATGGGTCACTCTCATCAGAAATCGTTCTGAAAGTTCTATTGAATAATGATTGCACATAAACGCTTGAGAAGTGGACATCCTCCTACCTCCCTTGGTGGATGGTGCACGTTGATGACCTGTTGCCCACCAACGCTTCGTGAGAGGACGCTTCACTCGACGGTCTTTGTTGCCATTTGATGCGGAGACACTGGTTCGGAACCCCCGAAATTGAGATGCGAGTCATCGAGCAGCTTACACGCTGGCTTTTCTGGAAGCGATACAAGACGATGGCCCAATGTGCAAGGGTCATACCAACACAAAAGTAAGTCTCACTACGCCTTATACTCCCAAAAGCAGCGATCTGTATATATGTGGAAGTATAATCCGGTGGAAAAGCAGAAATGCAAACTTCTCCAAAGTGCCTGATACGCCGGTAATGACCTTTATGGTGGTACTGCAAGAAACCCATCATCTCTGAGGAGATGAGGTCTGTTATGAACTGCACTTTTCTGGGAATATTCGGCGGGCTTTGACCATGACGAACAGCTGGGGACGAAACTGTCTTGGAAGTCTACATACGGCTGCTGAGAACGAGATCGCAAGGTTCGTCGACGAATTCAAGCTCTTTTGTATTGCCATCCGCTTTACTCAATTCCATTTTTGAGAATGTCTCAGCCTCCCTCCCGGGTCCCAGCCCTTGCTAACGATGACGAAAGGGTTTCGGCTTTTTCTAGTGAGAGACGATATTAGCAACAGTGTTGAGTCATTATCCTATGGTTACACACTAATTTCCCCATCCAGTTCTGATCTCATCTCATGAAAATGTTCAGCTACCGTTTTGTGGCTGTGCTATAAGGTTGAAGATCTAATAGTACGAAATTTTCGCATTGATCCTTGGAATTATTGCAGTGCTTCAAAGAGCAGGCTATTATCTCTAGGCTCGAATCAAGATGTGACGGAGTCTTCATTTGATGGACTGTATGTATAACCACGTTAGGCTTGTTTCCGTCAGGGCGAAAGATTGCAATGGCGACTTTTCAAGATAGTAGTGAATGAACTTGTGCTCCAGCAATGTATACATCGCGCCAGAGACGAAGAAAGTAAAGAGTGACATACTCCGTTTCAATGATCTCGGTGTCAACCAGCGTCTGTATCTGCTCACCTGGTAATCGGCATATGAGGAGGTCGTCGCGAGAGACAGAGCACGGATGGGACTTCTCTCCCACGTACATCGAGGGCCCGAGTGCAGTGGTGCCTGATCTTCAACTCCAATCATTGGAGCAAGACAGACTAGGCAGCGGCATTCAATGGACCCGGTATGCTTGCTAAATGGTCAGGATGCTCGTTGACAGGCTACAAGAAAAATCTGAAAGTTCCGTTGCAGTCACGTTCCCTCAGGATCCCGGGAGAAAGGTATGCTACTGGCCTCGGGACTGCGAGGGGCAGGCCTTCGGTTTTTACTCGTTTCGGTATCTTCTCAAGAATTCTTGATACTAACCTGACAACTCACAGCGAGTAAAGCTCGATAACTGAGTTTATCATGATCTGCCTGTCTTGTTCTACGGATTCGGCACTGTTTCCCTCCAACGCTTAGAATAGGTAATCAAACCGGCCGCCAAGGCCAGCCAAGAACATCTCACCCACGCATCAACATCGCAACAACAAAGCGCAGTCAAGCCCAGGACAGATGTTTTGTGCATCATTATATTCCTCCTCGCTGCTAGAAACCACTCATCTCAGGCCCCAGATCATAAACCAGCCGTCGGGTTGTGTTCCATCCTAAGTCCATCGCATGATTTCATGAACAAAAGGTATAAAATGTCCAACAATCCCATGAAAAATCGAAAATACCCTCCCAAGTCTAAAACGCTTCCTTGTCTGGTTCACCAGTTTGTGAAACGAAGCAGCCCATCCCGAACCCAAATTTGGAAATTACCAAGAAAAAGAAAACGAAAACAGTTGAATCTGTTGCCTGGTTGCGTAGATCATACCCACATCGCAAGTAAAACGAACCGAAAAAGAAGTTGCGAAGCCGCAAAAAGAAGCAACAAAAAGGCATCCCCGGCCTCCCCATTTCCTAAACCCCTTACCACCCTTTCATTCTGCACCTAATCCGCTCTCCGCACACACCACCACGCAACGCACATCTCTCAGTACGTCACATCAAACTCCTCCCTGACATCAAATTCCATGCCCACATGCTTGGTCCGCAGGTGACGGACAAAGTTGTCGCGGCGGTTGTACACGTGTCCCGTCTTCGCCTTTCGGCAACCGGGGACGCGGCACCTGTAGCCCCCGCCCGCGCCGTCGCCGTCGAGCGTCTCGTGCGTCTTCTTGTGCCGCTTCAGGTCCTTCATGGTCGCAAAGGCCTTGTCGCAGTTTGCTTCGTCGCAGAGGTACTCCTTGATGTGGTACCTCTCATGTTTGCTGATGAGAGATTGGATGTCAGTTTCATAGATTTTCTCACCATGTGTGAAGTTTGATGAAAGATTCTCCAGTCTCTCGTCATTCCTGATCAAGAGACGGAGAGGAGGGAGTGGGGTTTCGTAGGTGATGAGACAAAAGTAAGAAAAGTATAGGTGAAATTTACGTCAAATCACTAGGTCTGCGAAAGACCTTGCCACAGTTTTGCCAACGGCATTCAAAACGTAGTCGCGAAATGTCGATACCGGCGGCAGCGGGCGTCGCGACGCCGTTGCTGAACCCGCTGTCGCTGGCTTTGTCGCTTTCATTTTCGTTCCCGGGGTTTAGGGGGCTTCGAGTCGGGCTCAGCGTTTCCGAAGAATAGGAGGGGGTGTCGAGTGGACACTCCATGACACCAAGTGCCATAGGTGATCTCCATGATGAACACGGCAACAAGCCGATGATCGGAGGAGGTGGAATAGGTGGGTCGTCGACCGAATCTAGTTTCAAGATGGAAGTCGTCGTCTGGTCGGAGTAGGATTCGCAGTAGCAAATGGTGTTCCCGAGTAACACGCAATAACAAGAGTCAACAAGGTTGGGTTGTATATTGGTGTCTAGGTAGAACGCCACCGTGGCAGAGTGGGAGGGTTTTCCTGGGTGAGAAGTGTTGAAGACCTGATCCGATGATCAAGGCTTAGACCGACCCGTTCGAAAGGGGGTGAGGGTCGTCGGAAATGGGGAGGACGGTTAAGCGGTTAACAGATCCAAAGGCAACAGCGAGCCCTGGGGTGTAAGGGTGCTTTGACCGAGTCAAAGAGTAGGCGGGGAAATTCCCCGCATGCGGCTCTCAGAATAGAAGATGATTCTCCGGGGAGGCTACCAAAAAGGTATTGGTGTTTTGTGACGAGCAGTTGAGGTTGGAGCGTGGGGATGCTATCGGGCCATTCCGTTAGGTATGTGAGGTGAGGTTGAGATGATCCTCCAGAAGCGGTTTGCTTGGAGTATCTAGCTTGGTTTGCTGTCGAGGTCCGAGAGCGGGAAGTAGTTGAGATGAGATGGGATAACGGTCGAGGTTATATAAATGGAGATTGAGTTACGTCCGGGTTGCTGGATTCAGACAAGCTTCTCGGGATGAGGCTGATGGCGGCGCGGGGTGGCGGGATTGAATGTTCCGGGTTTCTCGGGAGTCAAGGATTTGCAGACGTGGGGGAAAGCGGAGAGTCGAGACCTTTTTGACTCACGGACAAGGAGCCGGGCCGTGGCGATACTTAAGTAAAGTGAGCGCAGATTCGACGTGCTGGATCTGGCGGACACGGCGGGGCGGTGCATCGGAGAGGAGGGGGCCTCAAAAGTTTAGAGGCTAGCAGTGGCTACCATTCGCTAGCAAAGACTGGCATTGGTTCTGATAACGCAGGGTGGGCAGCATATTGGAGCATGTTGGAGTGAAGATGAGCCAATTGGAGATGATCGGAACATCGAACTGGGGCTCGCCGTTGGTCGGTTTGGGCAACCTGCATATCTGCCCAGCACTCACACGTTGGGCTCCGCTCAACCTTAGTTTTGGCGCGCCATTATTCGCCCAACCCATCCTTCAATGTCATCGCTCACCGAGCTTTTGGGCAGAAGGGGGGCACGAGACCAGACTACCAAGGAGCCGCAGCGATACTCCTTCGTGACGGAAAGTGCCCTCAAGGACACAAGATCCAAGATGATGGAACCGAAGACAAGAGTAAAGTTCCAAAAATTAGAGAAAACTGATAGAGCACAAGTCTACAGCTCAACCAGATGGTCGGAATTCCATCCCATCATACCTTTCAACGGCTTCTGCCCGAGAGCACCCTTTTCTTCAACGACTACTTACGTTAGCGACAACCTCAAGTGCTAGCCTGATCAAAATACGCACGTCATTGGTCGTTCGCTTCGCCTTGCCCCTGGCATGAATCAAGCTCATCTGATAATCTCGACGCGGCCATCTTCCGCCGATGGCCTCTTGGCATTGGGCTCCGCCTCCAGTATTTCCTCGGCACATTCTCCAGAACGGAGCGTACTAGATGACTGCTAGTTAATGCGAAGCTGACCTAGCCGCAGGAAATATCGCGAGCTTTGCGCTGTTAGTAAAAATCATGATCAAGGGAATGTTCGCAAATAGCGCCACATGCGAGACTGGATCGTATTCCTTGAGCATTCCGACTGCAGACAAGTCTAGGCCAGGCCGCGTGGGCAGCAACATCTGCGGCTCCGACCACAGGCCCATCAATAGTGCGCATCTTAATGCTCCGTCTTGAAGCTAAGCATCCGGGTCCCCACCACGATGCTCGATGGTGGCGGACGACGGGCAGCAGCAGAACCCTCACGACTGCTTGGCCGGAAGACTTCCAAATGAGGAAAGCCGAGGGCGCGTGAACGGCTGGCTTGAAGATGTTGACGAGAGTCATGAAGTTGTTGTGGTAGCAGCTTCATTGATTCAAGTAAAACGACCAAGTCTAGACTGACCGTGGCGTGTCATCGTACAGGGCGGCGAAGACGGCGGCCCTGCAAGGAGAGTCGCCTCAGCTGCATTCTTCTGCTCCACGAGGTTCCAGAGTTGGCGATTCTATTGATGATTTTTCTTTCAAGGGGACCTGGCGACAGTAGAGGTTTTGAATGCACCGAAATCCAAACGCTGAGGGGGATGTTCATCACGTGGTAGTCGAGCCAAAAGCCAGAAAGGCGGGGGAGCACATGAGGTGTTAATGACTGCCATGCCCAGCGGCCAACAAGAGACCAGCCTGTCAAGGGTCTTGCGTCTAATGTAACGTCTGGACATGTTCCTGGGCCGGTGACTCTGGCAACACAGTCGGATGCCGAAGTTGGGCCGGCACGACCGTGGGCATGGCCATGAAGCCTCGCTTTGTTTGTAGTGTAATGATAGTCAGCAAATGCCATGCTAGTCTCGCTCGGACGTTGCATCGCATGCGATGCGAGTGTTGTCGTTGTCTCGTGGCGATGCAAGATGTGATATGTGAGGGCAGCAAATATCGTCATCCACGACCGTGATGCTTGACGTAGGCAGCGCTGGCAAGACGAAGAGAGAGACGGACAAAAGATCATCGCTGCCTCGTGGCCTGAAGAGACTCGCGATGCATATTTGAAGTAACGTAAGAACAAGTGCCAAGTGCTGGTGACTTGAGCATCATGACTCGGGTGGTACAGGTTTGGAGGTGAAAGTTGCGGTTAGGGCCGGCATCGCGTGGGCGCCATGTCTCTGACTCGGTGTCGATCCATGTCTTGCTGAGATCTCGCGCGCCGTTGCACCTTGTTGGTCGACAGGTGATCTAGAAGGTATCTCGCAAAGGTTCCTCGGCCACAAATTAGGGTGGACATATCCTGGGTAGAAGGGAGACCGGAAGATGCGCAGAGGTGAGATGATACGCACCAAAAGGCGTTCACGATCTGGCGGTCTGATGGTTCGAGTAGGGCAGGGTAGGATGACGGAGTACTTGGAGTGTAGCAGTTGTGACGTTGAGAATTTTGGAGAAATGGTGTGGACATGCGCGCAAAGGAGTCAGACGCCGCCTGGGAACGATGTTGACAATGCGGCCATCTTTCATGAGGGCAAACTATCGGAGCAAAGAGCAGCCGAGACAAACAGCGTCACTTCAGACAGGCAGGTAGTTTGCCTTCCGGTCCGTCTTGGCTTCCGCAAAATATGACCGTCGAAAGTCACGGGCAACGTGGAAAACAGCAGGAGGAATGGAAAGGATTTTCCTTTCCGCCTTGGCCTGTGAGCATGCCAAACATTGTTCTTTCCCGGCGTGAATGAGGGGCAGTTTCCCTTCTTTGTTTCAATGTCCTCCCTTGACAACTCAACTTAGGTAATACGAATGCTTACCTGATGAGGGGCAGAGGCTACCCACTTTTTGAGCCCCGCGCGCGTCTCGAACACTGAGGTGCCCGGAGGAAAGCGATTCCTGTTTGCCAGTTCCCCCTCATCAACACCTTCCTCGGTCATTGTCTTTCTGTCTCATCCACATGCCATTCAATGACTTCAGCTTCACCGACGTTACTTCGGAGAGCCAAGATTAGGTCGCTCACATGGTCATTGTTTTCTTTCTCTATTGTTGTTTCTTGATGGAACATTGAGAAATCTGAGCGCATTGTCCCCGTCGAAAGGCAGTAAACAATCAACCCCCGCATCCGTTCCCCAGATACATGGTTCCATCATGGAAAATCGCTGCAGAACGTCACAATAATCCAAGTTGATCAACCCAACGCTAGACCGCCTTCAACAATGCAAGTATCGCAAATCCTGGCCACCTGACCAATGGAAATCCGGGGAAAGTAGGGACGGGAACGGGCCCTCTTTGCCAGTCCGGGGCATACGATGCAGTCCCGGTCCCTATCCGTACCGCCGGCCGCTTTGGAATAGCTGTTTTTGCGGGGTTGAATTCACAATCAATCAGCTGGTGGTTCACCTCACACCATGCCTGTTCTCCCTTCTCTTTCTCTCACGCACACTCCCTTTTATGGTAACACAATCTAGCGTTGTTTACCGCAAGTTGGGGGGGGGCACAGATCCCCCTGAGGGCTACCTTACCCCAACTTTCTGGAAGGAAAAAAAAAGTTGGAGATGGGCCAACTTGGCGCGGGGTGTAAGCCGTGGTTTGCGAACGAGTGCAGCAAAAAGGAGGCCACGAGAGCCAGCCACCTGCCAACCAGACAGAGAGTCATGAGACCAGTCTTGGACGCATGGTGTGCGATGGCCCCTTCCCCATTGCGTCCTTGGCGTCCAGTGCCATGATTCCGTCCGTGGGAAGTACGAAGTACTCTCCTGTCCTTTGGCAGCAAGCAGCCCAGTTGAGATGATGGCACTGGACATCCTGTTCGTCAGTCTGCCGCTGCGGCCTGCCATTGACTTGCCCCGACGATGGTGCAACCGCTACTCAGCCAGCGGAGGCCAAGCTAAGCCAATGTCACTGCGACTAGTTCGCCGTTGCCGTTTTTTTCTTCCTTTTTTTCCTGTCTACTGCTTGCTGTTTGGCTGTGGGCTACCTACTGCATGTTGTGAGAGACACCTCCCGAGGTTTGATTCACCTTCGTTTGCTTCTTCGTGATTAAATACCCGCTGTCCTCGCTCCAGATCCGTCATTTCTTTTCCCGCTCTTCTCTAGCTCGTTCGTGAACGAAGAACTATACCTTCTCTCTCTTCCCCCATATTGTCTCACCCCCGGACTTCTTGGTGTTCCCTCTCAGCTGAACTACCTTGCCTTTTTGTGCCTCAGACTTACAGTTCATTGAATTACCTTTACACAAGCTTCGTCCTAAAGTCACTCTACCTTTAAGCTGACACGCTGCGCTACTCACCCCCATCCGAAGTCTGTCGATCAGGGAACAGCACCCCCTTACCCGCCGCCGCACCGTTTGGCCGAAACCTTGACACTGCTCAGGTGGTTCTCTCTTAAGGACCGGGGAGCCGAACTCTCGCAACCATGAGGCAGCATCTCTTCTACACATCGCTTCTGTCGACACTGCTCGCAGCACCGTCATACGCTCTGCCCGGCTTCTTCTCCGATGCAGAACGCGCCCATTTCTCATCAGACCTCAAACGCTCAATAGACCCCGAATCTCCAGCAGCAGTCATGGCGAGACAAGCAGCCGACAGATCCGGCCGCTGGCGGCCCCAAATTCACTTCTCACCACCCGCCGAATGGCTTAATGACCCAAACGGCCTCTTTGTCGACTCGGACGGTGTCTGGCACATGTACTACCAATGTGAGTCTTTTCCATTGCCGCCTTTTCCCCTACCCATTTCAATCCACCTATTCCCCAACTCCCCAAACGCAAAGTACCGTGCTGGAAACACCTCCCAAAGCCGCGGTTACCGATTTTGAGTTGTGCAACACATTGCGCAGGTTCCGGGCGAGCGGTTACCAATGTTTGCCTTGTGCAATGTCAATGGCGCGCCATTCTGCCCGTTTCATTGGATCTGCATTCTGCACACGTGCTAGTTCCCGTTGGCGTGAGGGTTGCGCCTCTGCCAAAGACGGAAACATCACATGCGCGATGATGAGCGTTGCAATTCCACCCCCGCATTTTGGCGCGGAATGAGACACACCGCCGCATGCTCTCCCTACCCTACCTACCTTGCCGTAATTACATGCTCTTCTCCCTGCGATGCATCTCAATCTGGCATGCCATGTGTCACTGCTTCGATTAGACTATGCCAAGCTTGGCCTGGCTTTAATGTTTTAAACATCTTCAGAACTTGACCGCTGACTGTTTTGACTCAGATGCCGACAACGTCGCGGGCGATGGCGTGAAGAACTGGGGCCACACGACGGCCACCGAATTCTACAATTGGGTTGACCATCCTGTTGCCATTCCCGCCACTGCGCGCGATGGCTCCATCTGGTCAGGAAGCGTCGTCGTCGACAAGAATAACACGTCTGGCTTCTTCCCGTCTGACAAGACAAGCGGAAAGGACAACATCATTGCCTACTATACCTCATGGGAGCCTGATCAGGAATCCCAGCATCTTGCATGGTCATACGATGGCGGCGAGACTTTCAACCAGTACGAGAACAACCCGATCATTTCGCTCAACAGACATGGATTCCGCGACCCCAAGCCCTCGTTCCACCATGAGACCAACACCTGGGTCATGGTCCTTTCCCTCGAGAGTGAAGTCGCCTTCTACACCTCCACCAACTTGGTCAACTGGACGCAGTCATCCGTCTGGAATCCTCAGCGCAACATTGGCCTCATTGAGTGCCCCCAATTCCTCCAGATCCCCCGCAAGGACAAGTCTGGAAGCATCGTGGGCGCCAAATGGGTTCTGACTCTCAGCCTGGGAGGCGGCGGCCCGACTGGCGGTGCTGCAGTCAAGTACATCACCGGCGAGTGGGACGGCACCACCTTCACCCCAGATGTGCCCGCCAGCCTCGGCTCGCGGAGAGGAATCTTCTCGCGCCAGGACACCTTCTCCATCTACGACTTTGACTTTGGCCCTGATAAGTACGCCACCGCCTTCTTCCATTTCCAGAATCTCAACGACGCCAACCAAGATGCATACTCCGTCTCATGGGCGGTCGACGCTACGCTCTATGGGTGCTGCACGCCGACCGACCAAGAGGGATGGCGTCACTGCATGGGTGGTGTGCGCCGCCACTGGCTGGACTCCAACACCAACCGACTCATGTCAGCGCCGGCCGGCGACCTGTCCAAGCTCGTGAGCACGACGTCCGGCTGGAACCCCATTCTTGACGAGAAGGACGTGTCGGGCATTCAGGGCAGCAGCGCTGTCATCCGCGACTACAACCCGGCCGTAGAGTGGACCTTGACCGTCAAGATGGCCAAGTCTCTCCTCCAAGAAGGCTCGACGGCCTCAGCTCAGCTGGCCTTCCAGGGCTCTCAGTCCAACGGCACGGAGCAAGTCTCCCTCGGTTTCGACTTCACTGGCACATCCAACAGCGGGGCACCCACCGCCAGCCTCAACATTGGTCGCGCCAGCGCAGTGTGGGATAGGTCCGGCACTTTTGGCGTCTCCAACGTCCAGGCCCTCGAGGCTGCCTCGAGCGAGGGCTCCAGCGGCAACGTCGAGTTCCAGCTGCACGGCATTCTCGACCGCTCCGTCCTCGAGGTCTACGTCAACGGTGGCGTCGAGGCTGGCACCATGCTCTACTTCACCGACAAGCCCCTCGACGGCATCGTCCTCTCCCGCGGCACGGGGACCAACGACCAGGGCATCACCTTTGACTTCAAGGCCGTCGCGCTCAAGAGCTCTTGGGGTTCGTACAGGGAGAACTCCGCCTTGCAGAGCACGCAGGACAAGTGGAGGACGGAGGAGCTGTGAGGAGCAGATCCTCTTGACATCCCTTGTGATTAGAGATCTTGGTGGCTTTGTAGACGTCCTTCCAAGCGACCTTCCAGTCTGGGGGGCGCGGAAGAGGGCGGAGAAGCGGAAGCGATGCGGGACTTTTCCTAACCATGTTGGACATGTGGCATGAAGAGAGGTTCTAGAGCTCAGACAAGAGGGCTTTTTGTTTTGTTTTTTGGGACCAGGGTTTCCACATCATTCTAGGTGGCATTCGTACGAATTATGATTTTTATCGTTTACTCTCAACATCTTGAAAGTGTTTCTTTGTCGTGCGTAAGCCGCCTCTAGATATACCATCCCACGGCTCCCTGTCTACGCCCACATACTGTCCTCATAACGGGCCCCAGGAGAATAACCCGAGAGCTCGCAAGATTTGATCAAGTAATACTCGGTCTCGCATTTTGTTCAAAAGAGAGAGCCACGTAGTATATTCCCTTCGGGAAGTGGCAAGAAAATGTCAATGGCATCACACAGTCAAGCTTCCATTCTCACGGTATTCTAGAAACCACACGAACCATACCATACCACACACACAGCCACATACGGCCCGCGAACACAAGAAACGGGGAAACGACGAGCGTTTCAATCAAAGAAGCCCCCCCCCCCCCCTCCCTTCCCCGCTCTCTTCTCTCCCTCTCCTCATATCCATCCGAAAACATTCTCTGCGTCAAAACTCGGGATGCCAAGCCTAAAGCGAAAAGTCAAAACGCCCCTCCTTCGCCTGTACACTTACCTACCCATCCCAGGAGAATGAGCAGTGGAAGATCACCCCATCTTATTGCCAGAGGCAATAGCCAGCTAAATGGAGCTTATAGAACTCCTCTCACAAGCATGTTTGTAGTCACCGTGGACATGGGACACAGCGTGCTCTGAATTTTAAACGATCTCAATATTACACGCCTTGTATTTTCGGTTCACACTAATAATCTCAAGACTCAACCGAGCTTGTTCAAGCTCTGCGCTCACCCCTCGACTGTCAAGAGCATTGCCCCCCCGTATCTCTTTTACGCCTGGTGCCCGTCCCGGAACAAGAGAAAAATACTGAGAAAAGAAAAAGGAAGCCTTTTTTGCTCATGAACTACTAAAATGTTGACAAAGTCTATATCGTACCGTATCCAGAGAGCTTGTATGAAGCACTCGCTCCGTCGGTGTGCACACAATGGCCGCTCCATGCCATCAGGAGAAAATATCTACCAGTTCAATGCTGCCAATACAGCCTTTATTGTCGTGTCTCGTTGCCCCTCTGGTAGTGGCCCAACCTAAACCAGACCGTTCGATGCCTTGCTCAAAGTCTCTCCCAAGTAGTTGCTTTGGCATCGTCAAACAAACTATCGTCAAAGAGGGGGGGGGGGGGGGGTTACAAGAAAGAATACAGGAAAGGAAAGAAATGTAGGGGTATATGAGGTTAATAACCGAGTCCGGCAACAGCAGCCACAACTTCACGTCGTAGCATCCGCTTGACGTCCGCCTCCCGATCTGCTTCCCTGAGGGCGTCGTTAGGATCGACCTTCTTGTCACCTTCATTCTTTTCGTCCTTGTGCTCCTCCTTCTTTGGCACCTCCTTGTTTTCCTTGGGCGTAGCAATCTTGCTGGGGTCAGCCTTGGGATTGCCAGGGCTCTCCGTCTTGTCAACGGGAGCGTGCTCGGATTTGAGCTTGTCCTTCTCTTCACTGGACTTGTCTGCCGCCAGCTTGTCCGCCCGCTGATCATCCTCCAAAGCGTCATCGTTGATCGGCTTGACCTTCTTGGCTTCGCCGTTGTTGATGCTCGCCAGGGCTGCGCTATCGAACAGGTGGGCAGCATCAGCGCTGGACATGGCATACCTGGTCGAGTTGAGAGGGTGGCCGAGAATAGAAGCCTGGGCGTCAAGCTTGTCGTAGAATGCCTTAGTAGGCGCTTCCTCCAAGTAGTTGAGACGGTGGCCGCAGCGGGCGCCGAGGACATCGCGGATCTTGGGGTTGGAGCTACAGCAGTGGCCCCAGCAGTCACTGATGTGGTCAATGATAGACCGGTACGGATTGCGGCGACGACTCTGGTCGATGATGCGGACAATGGTAGGAATTGCCACCTCGTGGAAGACTCCGAAGCCAGCAAAGATTTCGGAAAGGAAGATATAATCGGCAAAGAATCGTCTCGGAATGTAGTAAATATCACTCCAGCCAACACACCACTCGTCGCGTCTGATCTTGTACTCGAGGTCAAAGTTGTCAACGACGGCGGCCGCGGCCATGGCAGTGCGGTGGAAGTCCTGGCCCCATCCCCACCAGTTGTAGTTCTTGGTGTCGGTAAGGCACATGTACTCGGGTCCACCGTGGGACGGCGGGGCAGTGTCGATGATGGCGGGGAAGTGGATGTTGTATGGGTTCATACCCGTCCATCCAAGAGGGTCAATCCAGGCATCGAAGTGGTAGTACATCAAACCGTCGATCTCGGGTTGGGTATCGAGGATAAGCTTCATAGTACGGGACACCTGCTTGTAGACGGTAAAGGTTCCCGGGAATTGATCGTGGGTAAGGTTGTGGAACTCGGGATCCTCCTCCTTGAACATGTTGGGCATAGAGATGTGCACGGTATGGAAGAACGGCTCGTACTTTTGCAGCATCGGGACGCGCTCTGGACGAGCAGAGTTCCACCGAATCATGGCCATCGTGTTCTTGAATGGCGACTCGATCTTGCTCTCGCCGCCAGTAACAGGCTTCGGTCCGGATGGCGCAGATGGAGCTGTTGCTCCTTCCTTGGCAAAATCGGGCATCTTGGCCTCGGACATGGTGAGGAATGCCACGATAACAACGGTGATGAATGTGGCTACGGCGAGGAAAACTTTGTTGAACTTTCTCGCAACAGCCGCCATCTTGGCGAACAACGACATCTTCTGAGGCTCGTTGGTCGCGGCAGCGTTGGGGTCCTTGGGAGGCGGGTTGTCCATGTAGAGCCATGATGCAACAAAGACGACGACAGTACCAGGCAGTACGAGGAAGCTGAGCGAGGTGCCAAACAGGATGGGTGAAACGTAGAGGAGAATACCAGTCGCAACAGCCGTGGCGAAGCACTTGATGACGGCGTCGGCATCTAGGAGGGTTAGTACGTCGCTCAGCAAGCGTCGATGGATACTCACATTTGTATACAGCGGTAATGGCAAGGCCAATGAAGACATTGCTGACAATAACCATGATGGCGCCAAAGCTGGTGTAACCTTCAAAGAATCCCGGCTCATCAGCCTTCAACGTCTTGATGACCAAGTGGCACAACAAGTTCATGGCAGCACCCGCTCCGTAAAGAATCATATTGTCGGCATGCAAGCTTGAGTCGTCGGTCTTGAGCAGAGCCTGGTTGTACACGCCTGATGAGGCACTTAGGAAGACCTGGAAGAGCAAGATGAAGTAGGTGCTGAACGGGTAGGTCGTGCCTGTCGTGGGGTTGTATTGAGTCACCATCAAACCGCAAATCTGCTTCGTGTCAGTGACCAGATCAAATATTTGGTACCAGGATTCGTCCCACTGACCTGCATGAGGATGGCAATCCACTGGATCTTGGAGATCTTGGTGTTCAGAGTCGCAATCATAACCAAGGCGGTGATGAAGGTGACGCCGCTCTTGGTGAGTTGAATCGTACCGGGGTCGGCCATTTTGTAGCTTACAAAGATCTGAAGAAATTAGTCCCAATGAACACAATTACACAGTATGCGGTGTAGGAATCACGTACCGAGTTGTTGATGAGCACGTAGAAGAGCGCCAAGTTGCAGAAGCCATATCGCACGTCTCTGGTAACCTCGCCACGGACGTAGCTCCAATATGTCCTCACGTCGAGCGGCGGAAGCGGGCCATTGTTTCTCTCAACAACGTTGCCAGTGCTGGACGAGCTAGCACTGCCGTTCAGTCCCTCCTCTTCCCGCTTCTCATCTAAGCTGCTTCTCTCGGCCAAAGGGAGTTCTGTGGCGATGGAGGCATAGCCACTGCCACCGCCCCGGGTTGATGGGCGAATTCCATCGGCTACCCTGCGCTTGCATTCGTTGTAGAAGAAGATGGTCGACAGCACCATCTTGAGGAACTCGGAGATGGTGACAGACGCCGAGGGAGAGAACGAGTAGGATCCGCCTGTCTGGGAAATCTTCATGATAATACCAATGCCAACCTGGATCGCGACCAAGCCAAGGGCAGCAGCGTAGGCGGCATGTTGAGGACCACTGGGAATCCAACTGAGGGGCTTCAAGAAGAGCCCCAGGATGCTCCCGTGTCGTAACATTGTGGGCAATTATCGCCAGCCACTATAGGGCGGTTCAGCGTAGAGGCTCGAGGGGGCGCGACGTAAGATGCGATTGCTGTCTGTCGAGGGTTGTGCAAAAAGAGCGTCTCGGTGATTGCCAGCGAGCGAGGAGTGTAGGAAGGTGCTGCTCGGATGCAGCGTGCAGCTCGCAATTGCAGGCGGTAAATCTGCTGGCGGTGTTCGGTGCTGCAAGCAGGTGGGAAAGGACGTTCTCTGATCGTGTTTAGGTTTCCTGGGTGTGGGGGAATGACGCTCGCTGGGCCGCCGTGTCCGACATGCGTATTCGAGTTGGCAGCTATTCGTCGATGAATTCGTTTGGGTTTGTTTCGAGTCGGAAAGTCGTCGGTTGTTTCCGCCCGCGATGGTCCCAATATCGCGATGACAGGTGGCGCAGGACAGAACCGTAAGAAATGAAAAAAGAGAGGAATGAAATTACACGGGAAGAAAGGTAGGCTGGAGAGGAATGGGCTGGAATGGATGTTGCATGGGAAGCGAGGTGCCCACGGCGAGCAGGAACGGGGTAGAGAGCGAGCAGCGTCAAGCAGAAGCGCACTGCAGGCAGTCGAGGCAAGGGAAGGCAAGGGGAGGGGGCCGTGGCCACAGATGGATCCTTGGAGGTGTCCACTCGAGGTTGCTGACATACTTTTGGCGAATGTACAGTGTGTGCTACACCCGGTGGAAAAGGTACTTTCGTACAGGTTGCGGGACACACACACACCCACTGATGTGCTCTTTCCCTCTCTCCGTCGTAGTCGCTCTTTCTCACTTTTTCTCTGTGGTGGGGTCTCTGGGGGAGCCAAGCGATTTTCCAATGAGAAGTCGGATAAGTCCAGGTTCTTGCGGGTCTGTCGAAGAAAATAGCACGGGCTGTCATTGGATAGAATTAAGACACGGTGCAGCGCCGTCTCGTCTACCAGTGGATGAAAAGCACCTAGGCCGCTAGGTATACGGATGAAGGTTGACGTACAATCCGTACCTGCCTCGATGGTCACCTCAGAGAAGGATGATGATGGCGCACTTACCTTACTTTGAAAAGGGGTCACAGCTTGGAGCTGCTACAGCCAGCCAGACTCCAGTTCGGATACACCGTACACAGTAGGCGCCCGACCTTCTGTCTTCTCCCGGCTCCCTTCTCCCGTTGACTCTTGCGAGGTGGACACAAACGAGGGGGAACCTTGAGCTTGGCTCTGTTTTCGAAGGGGTCTCCGGAGGGGCCGCACTGTGTCAGAATTAAAGTAGCCGATCTCTGACAACGGGACTCTCAGTACCACGTCGAGCGAGCCGGGACACCGGTGTCACCCAAGTATCGTCAAACCTGCGCTGTCTATGCAGTTCTGTCGTAAGGGGACCAGCTAAATCTTCATGTGAAGACTCGATTGTCCGTATGGCCTCGTCTGATGCTCTCTAGATTCAAGTGGCACCATGCTGCTATGGAGCGATAAGGGTATAGCTGCGTCTTGCTTGGAAATACACTCGTCGATGCTCGAGGAGAAATAGCTCTCTTCGTCCTGCCATGACGCGGACTGCAACCGGTGCCGAAGCTGTTCAAACACGAAACCTCGACATGAAATGTAACGGTGCGCATGGTACTCGGTGATTCCCCCACTCCAGACAGACTACAGTGTGTTCAGCGGCGGCAACACCATCTAGTAATTGTCGGGAAGCGATCCAGAGCTGAGGGCAAAGGACAACTAGCCCCGGGACTCATGAATCCTAAATTTTCATGATTTCGGTTTGTCCAATCTATTCTAGCCGGCGCCAATATGTTGATGTGCCACTGCAGGACGGAAAAAGGGGCTTTCAAAACTCAATCTTATCGCTAGCAATAGAGATTAGGCCAACCAAACTTACGTGGAAGAAATTTCCCATTGACGACGCAAAACTGCCGGGAGATGTGCGCGTCGACCTATCCGAATCAGGTTTGGCCTCCAAGAGAGGCTGATAGTAGCAGCTGCTGAACGGACGACGGTGATGAGATGCTACACTAGAGGCTTGACGATGTCTTGTAGGTAGCCAACCGCCTTACACTATCCGTACGCACCCTTTTTTTTTTTTTTTTTTTTTCTAGGCTTGGAGCATGACACAAGTGTAGGTACTGTGTCGATGCCAGATGGGAAGCTGCCCCTTGCTCCGGCTGCGCTTCCCCCTGGGGCTAGCAAAAAAGCACCGTTTCCCACTTGAGGTTCGCGGCGCGCGCAGGTCCCATTTCCCGCCCTCACCCACCTCAGGGCTCGATACGTACCTTTTGCATCCTGGGTCGCAGCCCGCAGGAAGGAGCAACCCTTTTCTTTTACACTTTGAGGTAATAAGGCAGGCAAAGAGTGGGGTTTGAGAACAGAGGATTGGGTGCGTGACTCCGCCACCGAGGTTCGTACAGTGCCCGACATGTGTCCGTTCGTTGGCACAGTACGGCCCGCTCGAGGCAAGGGTGGTCTCACTCATCCGTCACTGATCAGTGGAGAATCGCATTGCACTCACTCAACCAGCAATCAATTAGCGTTAATTAGAACCTCTTTCTGAGGGCGCTCAGTAAGATGACGGCCTTTTCAATGACGGTGATGACCTCCAGTCCGGTAGGTGGGCGGACTCCGTGCGAATCTTCCATCATGTTCATCAGCTTGCGCAATCGTGCATCCCGTCGCCAATAACACGTTTTCTAGGCGCCGCGACGGCTTCTCAATGGTTGACAATGGCTCTTACGCAGTAGGGCTGCAAGAGATGCTTATTTCGCTCGACATTCTAAACCCCCTGTCTTTGGAAATTCCGTGCGATAAGACGCAGAGCCCAGTCAGATCGCACAGATGACGGCTATTGTCAAGCAGCTGAAGAAATGCTTGTTGCTCCTTTAGGTACGCCGAGCCAACTCTTCCTCGATAAGCGATCAAAAAGAAATTCACTCGATAAACTCTTCATCGCAGTGTCTGCGCTCAATCTACGGATTGTGTATATCAAATTTGATTACTAGCCACTTGATAGAAGATATGATGTCGGTATTTCCGCCCTCAATCTGTACAGTCTATACGGATAATACCTTAGCTATCTTATTGCTATGAATTTCATCCAACCCCGATTAGATGAGTGCAGAAGAAAAAAGTCGGTTCGTATCCGGGCACTGGGGCACGCCTGCCTAGGAACCCTGCATGCATGTGGTCTGGATTCTGACCAGTGCCAAAAGAGAGGTACGACAGGAAGGCACGGAGCGGAGTGGTGGAAACTGGAATGGAGGTAACGGCACTTTCCCAGCGCACCGTACCCATGTACCTACCGTGTGCGACGTACGGTAACGTTTCCTGCCATCTAATTGAGATTTCTATACAAATTCAACCACCACTTCTACAACACTCCAGTTCGACTACCTACAATTCACCACGTTGGCCAGAAACGACCCGACGAATTGGTGATAACTGCGGGACGCAATGAAAAGGAGACGCGTCGCCAGCACAGCCCTGCAACGCGTGGCATGAGTGCATAGTCTACCGTTCCAGCGGATTAAACCTTAAGTGGTTGCTTCTATTTTTCTCTCCTAGCCTGCTTCGGCCTCTCAGACGCCTTCATACTAATGGTCGGCATGCTTCGAGAAGCAGAACGACGACGCACAGCACAGTTTCGTTGATACACGGACGGACAACGACGCAGCAATTACGACACCCGTCCCGCGGCCCTAGACCTGAAGCTGGAACTATTGGGAGCCTCATTGCAAGTGCATCAAGACTCGGACGACTGGTTCGTCCTCTCTTTTGCGACCTTCTCCTTACCGTTCCATCCCGCCTTGGCCGCCAACACTGCTATCGCTGTCTCCGCCAGCTTCGCCTCGTCGACAACGATGTTCTTCAAACACAAGATGCACGTCTTGGCGGGGCAAGAGACAATATCATCCGTGGCACCCTTACCTTGGCGGTTGTGGATTGGCGACGACAGACAACGGACGGACGACCTTTGGGTGGGAAGAAGGTAAAAGTGAGGCAGTAACCTTGGGTCATGAAACACACCAGATAACTTTATCTGAACAAGGACTCGCTGCAAATTCCCCGGATTCTCCCAGCATTTTCCCTCGATCAGATACCCGTAGCTCGGTAGCTTCGGGAACAAAAAATGGTGCCATTTCCACTGTACAAAGTCTCCCCTACTCCGTACAGTCCGTCTCCGCCTTTCAAGTCCAACTGTCCGACAAGTTGCCGACGTACCTGGCATCACCAAGGGTGCCCAACTAGGTACTTTGCTCTGCTCATCGCCGCTCATCACAGCCAGATAAAGCACCTCCACCACGAGTCAAGCAGCGGTTTCAGAACGTGCGCCGACGGCATCCGCCTTTTGGGTCGACCCTCTTGGACGCCTTGGACGTCCTTTGTTCGAGTCTCACACTCAACATGGCCTTGTCCCAGCTCTCAAGGCTTGACGCAGCGCCCAAGACACCGCTTATCGTTATCGACAAGGTGCCCGCAACCTGTCTCTCGATTCCAAGGTACTCTCACCAGGCTTCCGTGGGTATCCGGTTTATGACAGAGTACCGTCTTCGATAGATCGAAAGAAAGAAACAACTCTGCAAAACCAGCAATCTAACAGACTTTGGCCTCTCAACAGTATTGGGTTCAGGATTGTGGGTCGCTATTTTCGGTCAAATAATAATTGCTACACGTCAAAGTTCAAACCGGCGCTCATTGACACTTGGCGCAACCCAAGGTTCTCATGGCTTGCGGGCCGCTAGAAGGAGCGAAAGTCTCAATAATGGGACCGGCAACCCGATATGCAACCCATCAAACTTTGTCTATGGGTTGAGCACCAAGTTGAAATGAGAGACGCCCCTGAAGGGGACATAATCATCAGGAGCGGCCAACCGCACAGCTGTATTGCAATCAGTCCATTGCGCAGTTTGCATGCCGCAATCTCATCGTTTGCCCGCAGTACAGTATCGATGCTTGGCATTGATTTATGGATTGTGGTTACGCCGATTGCGCTGAACGTCCAACGCCAATGCCAATACCAATGCCAATGCCCAAGCCACCTTCTTACACTAATACACACAGGCATACAGCCCCTGGTCTCTCATGTCGCTCGCCCCTCCCCCTGCGTCTCCGCCAATCCCACGCAAGGCTGACAGCATGAGCTGCGCGATTCTGTCTGGCTATCCTTGCCCCAGGCGATTTGTAGTTGGATGGTGGTTGCGACTTGCGAGAGTGTGTGGCTAGGCGGGCAGATGCAGCTGCCTAGCTGCACCGTCGATGGTGCTTGATTCTCTTCATCACTCTGCGACCCGCAGGATTGGCTCGGATCTTACAACATGCATCATCACTGGCTGATCTTCGTAAACTCACGCCAAGAACTAAGACAGCGCAATTAAACGACAAAATCAGGACCAGATGGATGTCGCGTCGGTAAGGAGTCTTATCAAGCGGGCTGGTTCGGCTGATGTACAATACGTGGTGATGTCAAGATTTCTAACAAGAGCAGTCAAAGCGGGCAAATCCATTTGAGAGGCCGCCTTCTTTCTCAGCTTCTCTCTAGCAAGCCAATGCGATGGCCAAGACACGTGTCCATCTTTACTCGTCGTAGCTACGCCCTACATTTGCTAAACAAGCGGCCGGGCATGTATGATTGCAGCGCTGGACAGACGATAGGCAGAAACCCTGGCTTGGCCCAGCCAAAGTTTTGCGAAAATGGGGCGACGGGTTTCCAAAGGTCCAAGGAGGGGCCCCCATCGCGAGTGAGATGATGGCGCCAGACGGTGGAATCGGAAAATAGCGGCATCTCTTGAGAGTAAAGAGGATCAGCGAGCAGCAAAAGGAGATGAGAAGAATCGAGGACATGATCGATGAGACGGAGACAACTTTGGATCAATTTACACACGGATACAGTTGCAACAAACACGGTGTGTTGGTAACTCAGGTTGGACTCGACGAGGAAACCCACAAGGCCAGGCACGTCGAAAGTCTGGGCAGGCCCGGGCGTCTGCTCGCCGCAGGGGTTCGGCGCACAGTGCCAATTACCTCGGACGCTAACTGTCTCCGGCCGGGGCGTCAACAGGCTCCACTCCCGCAATCCATTGACAGCAGTCAACCAGTCGCGCCCGGGCGGCGCACCCAATTGGCAGACAGCGCCATTGGCGATGCTCATCGAGGATTCGAGAGAAGTAAGCGTCCCACGGGCCTCACCTATTGATCCACCGTCACGATGCGGCACAGCAAGAGAAAAAAACTCCAGCGGACCGCATGTCACCTCGTGTCTGGAAATGGTACTTGTGGCTGTCTCCTGTCTGTCAGTCATTCGATTGGCGAGTTGGTACTGCTACTCGATCTCGTTGAAACACTGTGGACGGTGATATGGTGTACTATCAGGACAGCATCAGTAGGTCCAGACCAGTGTTGCCAGTTTCAACGTGCCGAGACAGGCTGCACGGCTGAGGCCCGATAAGAGAGACTTTGGAAGGAAAGTGAAGAAGAAAACGGACCCCTGAAGAGTAAGCCCCTTTATCCTTGTCGTCTTTCCGTTCGACACTACCAAAATGAGTCTAAGAGGCAAGGGGAGGAGGGGCACAGCTCCGTACAGGGCGTACAGGAACAAGGGAGGGGGATAGTGGAGGTCCAGGTCGGTCCCCTAATGGGGTTTGGGGGCCGCTACCGCCCGCAATGGATCTGTTCCAGTTGGAGAAAATTAAAATAGCAAAAGGCGACTTTTTTTTTTCTTCGCTCTCTCAGACTCTTTCGCAGTAAAGAGGACCCGAACCTTTTTCTGCCCCCCCTGGTCTTCACTGTACGTACGGACGGTCGGTCGGCTACGGCTACACAGGGCGAGATCGCGCATCTGTTGTTGCTTGCTGTTACCGGGATATTGTCTCCACGACCCTGAGCTTCCATCTTCCATGAGGTAAGAAGTACCAACTGTGTAAATTTCCAGAGCCCTGTAGGTGCGTACCTTACGAATACCCGACGGCTGTCTCTACCTAGTGCAAGTACAGAGTACGTACCATTTTTAACTGAGGTGGGAAAGAGGGACACCTTTCCCCATTGTCGGCCGACCCTCTTCTCTTGGCCTCGTACATTTCGCAAATCCTCCTTCTCTAGCATCGCTTCTTTTCCTTGTCTTCTGTGACATGCTGGACTGGATATTGTAGATTCGCAATTCCTGCATTTCTTCACTTATTGGTTTTTTCCCCCTCCAGCAACAACAAAGCAGACCGTCTTTCTCTTCTTTGGTTGTGGTGCTGCAGTCTCACCGCCACGGTTCCACCCAAAAGCTCAGAGAGACATTGCCATCGTTGGCGACAATCTGCCACTCCCTCGAATTTCTCGGACCTTTGCCCGACTTTGACTTGCGAAACCTCTCTCGTCGTCCCTCCGCTCGCTTTTCGCAACTGGCAAATTTCACCTCGACTAAACAGAGCTTCATCTGTTCATCGTAGCAATCCGATATAATGGCCCCTCAGATCAAGGCAGCCGCCAACGGCGCTGCTGCGAATGGCGACGTCAACCACGAGCCCATCAATGTTATTATTCCCATTGGCGGCATTGGCTCCCGCTTCGCAAAGGAGGGTTACCGCTACCCGAAGCCCCTGATCAACATCGTCGGCCGACCCATGCTGCTATGGCTGATTGACAACCTGAGCCTCAAGCCTGGCGACACCTTGTGGATGGCCATCAACGAGGAGGTCGACGACGAGTTCAGAATTGGCCAGCTCGTGAGCAAGACGTTTTCCAAGATCGACTTCAGACTCCTGCGCTTGCGCCACCAGACCAAGGGTGCCAGCGAGACGGTCAGTTCTTCCCTGAGTTTCTTTGAGATTTGTTGCTTGCTCTTTTGACCCTCGCTCTTGTCTCTTCTTCCTCCGCCCTTGCGCAAT
Source organism: Colletotrichum abscissum (assembly GCF_030869225.1). Classification (NCBI taxonomy): domain Eukaryota; kingdom Fungi; phylum Ascomycota; class Sordariomycetes; order Glomerellales; family Glomerellaceae; genus Colletotrichum; species Colletotrichum abscissum. The sequence goes on along the minus strand of NW_026849988.1, from coordinate 322,169 downwards.
TCCGCCCGAGGAGGGCCGAAGCCAAGCTTGGAAGCGCATCGCTGACGATCCCTCGTAGCTCTACATCGTCACCCAGAGCATGACCAAGAAGCACCTCGAGCGCAAGACTGTCTCTCTCGACTGCGACACCATCTACTGGGCCGATGTCCTCCAGGACATTCGCAACATGCCCAAGGGCCACGGCGGTTGCTTCTACTTCCCCGACGTTGGCGACAAGCCCATCTTCTCTTACATCAAGACAGAACCCAAGTGAGTGGCCATCAGGAGCAAAGCGGACAAACCTATTCAAGCCAAGATACAGGTTCTAACAGATTACTATGACAGGGACGGCTTGGAGCGCATTGTCGACATTCAGGAGAAGAAGGCCATCTCCAACAAGGCAAACACTGGCGCATACGTTTTCCCGTCCGCGGGTCAGCTCAAGTCATGGGCTGCCCAGAACCTCGACATGAAGAGACCCGACGGCTCAGAGGTCGGCGAGTACTACACTTCCCAGATGATCGCCCTCATGATCCAGAACGGCGTGCCGTACCTGGGCATGCCTGTCAGCACCAAGGACTTCAGTGTTGTGGGCACACCCGAGCAGCTCAAGGACCTCCTGAAGCTTCTCAAGACGGATACTTCCAACCTGCCCATCAAGCTGAAGAAGCGCCGTTTCTGCTTCGATCTCGACATGACCTTGGTCGGTGTGCCCGCCGTGGCCGGAGACTACTCCACCTGCCCTCCCATCGAGAAGAACATTCGCCTGGTCCAGCAGTTGTACAACGCTGGTCACTACATCATCATTGTAAGTCGATTCTTGGCGCTTGGCAAGCAGGAAGCAGATTGTGGCTTCCTGCAGTTTTCCAAAACTTTGTGCTAACTCTCGGACAGCAAACGGCTCGCCGCATGCGCACACATCACGGAAACTTGGGCTCAGTGCTGGCTGACGTCGGCCCTGTAACCTTTGCCCAGCTGGCCAAGTACGAGATCCCATACCACGACATCCACTTCGGCAAGCCCTACGCCGATGTATACGTCGACGATTTGGCTGTCAACGCCAACCTCGACACTATGCGTGAGATTGGCTGGCTTTTGGACGAGCAGGACCCAGCTGCCCTGATCGGACAAGATGCTGCGACGGGCGACGATGCCAAGAAGGCCGGCATGATTGCTGCTCGCGACTTCAACACCATCCAGATCATTGGCGACAAGGTCATCAAGTCGAGCAAGTCTGAGAACATTCTCGGCGAGCTCTTCTTCTACTCCCACATGCCCGCCGAGATTGCCCAAGTCTTCCCCACCGTATATAACGTGGACTACATTCCCGACACCACCACTTACAACATCACCATGGAGAACCGCCGTGGTTTGACCTTCTCTCACCTCCTGGTCGGTCGATCCATCACCAAGGGTCGCCTGATCTCCCTCCTCAAGGCTCTCCACACCGTCCACACCACGGGTAGCACAGACAAGGCTACGCTCAATATTCCCAGTGCCCTAGAGAAGAAGTTCGAGGAGCACTCCCTCGCGCGGGCGAACAACCGCGTCAACATCTACGCAAACTACGGCTCGAAGCTGCGCAGCCGTTACTACAAGGACCAGCACAAGTACGATGCACTTGGTCCCCTTGCTGCCTCCCTCTTCGCCCGTATCAACGAGTTCCTCGACACGTACGAGGCTGAGGAGAAGGGTGTTCACGCGCAGGTCATTCACGGTGACCCGGTCTTCAGCAACGCCATTCTTTCCAAGGACGAAAAGCTCGTCAGCTTCATCGATGTGCGCTGCCAGCTGGAGAACACTCTGACGCCCGAGGGTGACATCCACTACGACTTGGGCAAGGTCCTCCAGTCTCTCTGCGGTTACGACCACATCCTGTTTATGAGCGCGAACAACTATGACTTGCGCGACGCTCTCGACAGTGACAAGCCCCTCCTCGACGAGGCCGACTCAGACCTCCTCGAGAGCCTCCAGGAGCACTTCTTCACCTTCCTCGAGGAGACATATTCTGTGCGCCTGCACCGCAAGACCCTCTTCCGTATCACCGCCTCCCTGTTCTTCAGCTTGATCCCTCTGCACCGACCCGAACTCGGCGCCGTGTTCCTGCGCATGTGCAAGGAGACGCTCGACAAGGCGAGCAACATCAACTACGGCCCGGGCGCCCGTTCCACGTCAGGCCTCACGCTTAGCCGGCGCGCGAGCTCCAACTTTGGCTCGGATGAGAAGGCTCGCGAGATGCCCATCGCCTCGGGCAAGGGCGAGAACCTCTCGATTCCCAGCGTTACCGTCACTGCGAAATAAGTGTATCTGCTTTCAGTGATGTCGTATAACTGCTATCAGAAAGCCAATCCGCTCGATTCGCGGGCTATAATGTGCCGAGCGATCGGAAAGGTGGAGGTGGATTTGCAATGGCGGGGGTGGAGTTGAAGTGGTTGCATTGATGTCATTCGGGACGAAGCTTCCGTGGAAGAAAGCGGAGAGCTCATGTGGAGCCCTGTCGAACACACGTCGCGTCGGAAGCCATCCGAGAAGCCATCGATGTTGTGTATGTGGGAACGGAGACGGGGACGGGAACAAGGTGGCATTTGCTTCAAAATTGTTCGTATCGCGTAAGGTACTTACCTATAGGGTGGGAAAGGAGGGGAAGCGTTTTGATCGGGTTTTCCCAACTACAAACTTGTAGGGATGGATGTTGTTCAGCGTCGGTCTACGAGGGTCATGTACTACTTACTATACCAAGAAATCAAGAAATCGTACATAAACCAGTCTCTTCTTACATTGCGCGCGTGTGTGTGTGGCTTTGGATATGGTTGATGCTAGGCTTGCCGTTGACATTAGCATCAGCAAGCTTCCATCTTAAGTCTGATTGTCAGATTTTGCTGAGGAACAACAACTCACAATCACCATGAAAGGTCTCTGCAATTGGTGAATGGTAACGTTCGCTATCTAGGCTCGGCAGAGCAGGGCCTGCTCACCCAGGTAATCCTATCTACTTTCGCTCGATTGAGGCCAATCCTCCTGACTGACCCGGAACTAGTAACTTCATTCTCCCGCAATCCTCCCTCAACTGCCAACTATCCATGCTTGCCTCTCCCATCATCACCACTCACTCCATCGCATTTCCTTCAGTCGTCGCCCATTGGAATCTCTGATATGCGTACTCAGATGTACCACATGGTGTTCTTGAACATGTCAGATGCCTGGGGGTCAGAGTCAGGGCCACTGCCACCAAGAGGCAGCAGGGGAAGGGACTCGGTGGGACGCTCGCCCTCGAACATGCTAAGACCGCGGGAGCCGTAATCGTCAGCCATTTCCGTCGCCTTGGGGCCGGAGCGGAAGCCCTGAGAGGTAGCAATGTTCTCGTGTGCGCGAGCACGACCACAGGCGAGATCAGCGTAGTAGATCGCCGGGTGAAGGGAGACAGGGGTCGTCGAGCGAGCGTACTGGTAGCACTGGCCATAGATCATGCGCTGAAGATCATTCGTGCCCATCTTCGCCTCGTCCACCAGAACGGTGTAGTGGACAGGGCGAGCAGTTCCCTGAATGGCCACGTGCGAGCACATGTAGAAGTCCCACCAGAAAGGGTGGCAGACCTCCTTCTCAAGGACAGTTCCGGGAAGAGGGTTGCCGTTCTTGTCTCCATTCTGAGGGAAGAATCGAATATGATGGCGCTTTGTAGCCACAATGACCGTCCACTTGGGCTGCTTGGCGGTGGGGTAGATGTTCTTGATGATGTTCTTCATCGTTCCCACCTCGTACTCCAACACCTGTGAGTACTGGCCCTCAGAGACACCGTCACGGAAGTAGACAATGTGGGGAGGAGGCGCAGGGTGGCCCATACGCTTGTGCCAGGTGGGCATGAGACGACCAAGGAAAGTGCGGGCACTGACTGGAGAGAGCATCTCAACGCGGTAGCCGTTGGTCTCAACAGCAGCCGAGTAGAAAGTAGCGTCAGCATCCATCGACATGGTCATCGCTGCCATCGAGGGAGCGTCGATTCCAGGAGTTGCGTGGGAAACGTCCACTCCAATCATCATAGTGACTTCCTTAAAGAAAGGAGGGTTCTTGTTAGAAGGACCGGACGGGTGAGGGATACGGCAGGTAACGCCTCCAAGCTTCGCGTTGACCTTCATAGCCACATTTGAATGGTACTGGGCCTGGTTCTTGTCAACGTGGCGTGAAAGAACGCACTGAGTAAGCAAGCCGAATCGACAATCGGCGGATTTCTTGATTCGCTCGTAAGAGCCAACGTTGTTGAACCGCAAGATGCAGAAGAGTAGCTGCGGAATAGCATTGGTCTTCGCCTTAACCTGGGCATATGCCCTAGCAATTGCTTCAGCCACATTGTTGTTACGGGCCTCGCTGTCAATCACGACGGCATCTTTAGTAATCTTGCCTCCATGGCCAGTGTAAGTCTGCTTGAATGTCTGTGCAAAGGCCTGAGCACTGGCTTTGTTGGTTGAGTTCTCGAGAATCACGATACCCCAGGATGCTAAAGGAGCACGGTTGGGAACCCAAAACTTCTTGCCGCGCAAGTCCCAGCGACCAGAGAAGACGGGGCTGACCACATTGTTAGCGTACTGAATCTTCGGGGGCTCAAGCAAGCTGCCCATAGTTTTAGCCATCTGGTCCTCGAAGACAACACCGTACTGGCGGAGATAGGGGTCCTCCTTCCATGCTAACTGGTTCTTCGCCTTGATGATGTCCGCCTTGCGCTGGGTGGGACGAGTGACAGCAGCCTTGATCATTGCCGAGGTCTGATCAGGGTCAAGCTTGTAGTTGTAGCGCTGCATAGCAGCGACCACACAAACCTCCATGGGGAAGAAGCCCGCCTTTGCGGTCTCGACAACGGGCCAGTCACGGAACAGAACCTTGTAACCGTAGGTCTTGTCGAAGTACTTCGTAATGTTCATTTCCTCGCCGTTGTTCGTGAAGACGATACTGTCAGTAGTAGCACCGCTATCACCGTAGGTTGGGTTGAATGCGAACCCCTTGATGGTGTAGGACTTGTCCCAGTTCTCCTTGCCGCGGTGCTTGGGGCAGAATCGAAGCTTCGCCAGCTTCCTCAGGTGCTTGAAGGCATCTGACATCGTGAGTACCGTCTTGCCGTTCTTGTCCTGCTGGCGCACTGGCTTCAAGATCTTGGCGATGTCCGGCGGGCTCAAGCCCTGCCATCTGCGATCGCAGGTACCCAGAAAGTCCCTGACGAAGAGATGCAACAGCTTGTCTCCCTTCCAGAATGCCGTGTTGGCAACGTCGACATTCAGACCGAGCCCTCGACCAAACTTGTCAATAACCGATTGGTTCATCCGGACCGACGAGTAGACACCCTTGACGACCTGCAAGCAGGGGCCAAGATCCATGGTCTGCGGATTGCGCTCGTTGTAGAAATTGCGCTTGATCGAGAGAAGATTCTCGCTAGGGAATTGGCGGACTAGGTGGTCGAGGAAGTTCATGCACTCCAGAACAGTGCTGTCCCAGTCCATCTTGCCGGTTAGGTATGCCTCAAGAGCCGCCAGGTTGATCTTCTTCGTCTCCTTCATGACGAAGAAGAAGGAATTGTCGCGCGGCTTTGCATTGGGACGAACGGGCTTGCCCTCGTCAAGGTCAACCTTCAAGCGCTCCTCGCCACGGTTGATAGGAACCGACGACCTGAACTTGTGTTAGAGGAGATAGGCATTCAGAATAGGATGACGTACCAAGCCAACTTGCGGCCATCGTTCAACCAGAGGGTCTTGTACTTCGCCAGCATGGTTTGGACAGGCGGAGAGTCCCAAACCTTCTTGAACACCACGTTGTACTTCAGGGGCACGGGCGAGATCGACACATCGTACTGATAGATGGTCATCCTGTCGTTCCACTGCTTCACGCGGAACTGGTTGACCTCCAAGTTGATAATCTTGCCAGAGGTATTGTAACCGGGTCTGCGAATGAAGGGAGTCTCCCCGGCATTTAGGTACGACTCCGGGGGCGGGTCGATACGAGAGTTGACGTGATCCTTGCTGGGACCACCGCCCTCGGGCTTCGCTGGGTCGAACCCCATGGAAGGTCCGAAGCCATGCTTAGGCTGAGATCCCGAGCGGGATCTGGCAGGGCTGGCAGGGCCACCACGGCTAGGGGAACCGGAAGACATCCTGTCTAGTCGTGGAGATTGTGGAATTGCTGTGCAGATGTTGCTGTTTGTGGTCAGTGAATGTATGTATGATGCTCGCTGAGGTAGACGAGGTTGAGAGGTAGACGATGTTGAGAGGTAGATGAAGAGGAAGAAGAGGGTAAAAGAGGGAAAAGAGGAAGAGGGCCCTTTTTGTAGCTGCCTAGGTCGGCAACTGTCAAAGGCGTTTGAGGAAGGAGGTAGTCAAGAATGGGTGACCTGGAAGGAAGGAAGGAATTTGAGGAGAATGAACGAATTTCGAGAGCAGGAGCGCTGGGAACTTGTACCTTTGTCCAGAGATACCTTCGGAGAGGTACCTTAGGTAGGTTAGATGTATGGGTAGGGCAAGGTACCTTGTCTGTGTTGAAGTAGGTTGGCAGTGAGGCTGGGTTGTAGAAAGTATAGTGATGTGTGGAGGAAGAAGAAGAAGAAGAAGAAGAAGTTGAATGGAGAGAAGGGAAAGGCCTTTTGTAGATCCGCTGGAGGATATTTCCAGACTTTTTACTAGGAGGAAGGAGGCAGCATGTGGGTTTGGGAAGGAAGATATGGCAGCAAAATCATACGTGTGGGTGTATCTCGGTGGTGTATGTGCAGAGATGTGAGGTGTGTCAAACATGAATATGTTGCAGACTTACCTGAGTTGAAAGTTGAAGTTGAATGAAGTGTGTGATTGTGATTGATTGATTGTTTGGGTAAGCAAGATCTTATTGCGATGTGAGTGTGTGTGGAGGAGAAGAAGAAGACCTGGAGGCTAGAGGGTCGAGAGGTGGGTTTATATAGCCTCCAGAGTGAGGGAGTGATCTAGAAATCGGCTGCGTAGCTTTGGAGAAGGAGCAGCAGAAGCAGCAGAAGTAGCAGGAAGGATCGATGGCCAGAGAGTGAGATGTTGGGATTTAGGATATGAAGACTTCACTTTAGGATGTGAGGAGGGTGAAAACAATGAGATCTTCAACCTTTGGCCGGGCATATATCAGAATGAAATCATTCAAGTCACTATCAAAAAGATCGCGATGCTTCGCTCCTGCCAGATGGCCATCAAGGCGCTGAGAACGCCGGCATGAACGCCTTATTCACGACGTAGCGTGATAGCAGAATGGCATAGAATACACGGGTGATAATATTCAGCAAATGATGGAATTGGCATATGCCACTCAGTCTACGTACGTCGCCAATAGTAAGCTACGGCATAGCTATGAACATCAGAGCCAGACTCGTAAATGATGCTACCATGTAATGACCATACCGAGATATTCCAGACACCGGAGATCAGGAGCCCAGTAGAGAACGCTCAAGGCTTCGAAGACATAATAAGGGCGTTAGACTCTCGGGCAATCCGCACGTTCATACGCAGTCTACGGTCAAAAGAGCGCAACACGTAGACCTCGAATTGACCGAATATTCGTGGCCTAGAAGGTATCACCGACTCATTTTGTTTTACAGAAGGCTCGACCGCGAGGCATGAGCTTGCTCGTCTTATTCATGAATGCTGTTGCCTTATGATGATGATACTGAAAGTAAAGAGATAGTCACGTTCAAAGCCTCTAGCATCCCATGTGTGAAACCACCCTGCTTTCCACCTATTACGAAGCTTATTAGTCTATCAGTGCTAGTAGCCGACATGACCTACATGTCTCTTGTTGGTCGCCAGCCAGAGTCTCGCTTCATTTTTGGATAAACATACTGGGAAGGTCCCTCTCCCGGGAGGGGTTTGCCAGCTCGTAATCGTCATGAGCGTCACCAGAACCGCCAGCTTCACAAAGTCTGGCTTACGACAAAATTTACAAGTCTACATGAGGGCTACAGATCGATCCATGGACAACAGAATGTGCTTGTCAAGCTATGAGCTATCAGATTGTCTGTAAGTGATGGCATGCGTGATTGTGTCTACAACCATGACTTATGTTCACAGGTCAAGAAAAGAGATGAATGAACACAAGCATCACTCAACAATCAGGGCCTAGCAACACGTTTATTCCAATAATCTTCGTATAATTAAAAGCGTACCCTCTCAGGAATACATGCAAACTAAGAAGGGACAACAAGAAAAGTAAGACGAATAGCAACAGGAATAGCAACAGGAAGAGTGATAGGAAGAAGAAGAATAGAGCTAGGGTGCTGAGCGGCAACTTATTTCATTGATGTGAGGTGGTAAATTAGATCGTATGTTTACCTAAGCCGAACTCTATGGCCCTATTAGGGAGGGAGGAAATGAAGCCTCGAAGGGAAAACAAAGACAACAAACATCACCCCAACAGTCACCTACCAATGCAGACAACCATCACGATCGTACCGCAGTTAAAATCAAGTCTAGAAAACGGCCCAGGACATTACTACCCGTCAAGGGCACGACTAAGTACGGTATTAAGCTATGTAGCATCGGAGAAACCCTACGAGACATAACTATCAGCATAATAATACTATAGCTACTCCAAATCAGTCCGACCACTAAAGCAGAGGTAGCTTTCTTAATATAAGTAGACCTAGTCAAATCAGGAAGATCTAAGAAGTAAGGCGGAATAGACCCCAAGGTGCGAGTCTTCGACATAGACGGACCTTAACACCACGTCAGTCTTATCATGGAGGTCAACGCCATGAACGAACGAAAGTGAGGTTAATGACGTCGACGGTGGATCCACCGTCCAAGAGGATGCTCTACTTGCTGCTTAATACCCGGTTCTTCTAGGGACGATAGATATCGGAACGGAACCTTTATTACGTACTGCTTCAGGGAAAGAACTGCACGTAAAGGGACCTGAACACTCTTTTCTGGTTCAGTGGGCTTTGATTTGATTTCACAGTCTCGGGTTGGTGCCATCGGGTTTGAGCCATCCATCGCTTTCCTTGCTGCGAGATTACTCCTTGACAAGGGCAACATACCTTGGGATGAGAACCCAAGTCTCAGACCTGTTGGAGGACGGTTATCCGGAGCTTCACACGGTGATATTGCGCGCGTGCCTTGATCAAGGTATGTCACGAGTGCACAAGCGGGTGACCAAACAGGATGCCGGTCAACGTAGGAGGAGTCCCCTTCTTATAGCCCATACAGTTAGAGAAAGTGGCATGTCAAAAGCAGATTTCTTTGAATTACTCAAGCGGCTAGCCAAGCAGACTAGATGAAACCTCAACGTGGCATCCCATGTAGCCGTCTGCCATTCATCCCCATCCCCCAAATCGCGTGAACTAGCCATCGAACGTGATGCCGTGGCGTATGCTTTTTGACGAAAAAAAAGTGTGTGCTACTTCTGTGAGCCGCACGAGTGAAGTATCCGCCGCCGCCGCCCTGAACGCCTCCAGTAATGCGGAGCCCCTTGAAGACTTTTTGTATTATACAGAACACTGATGTCGCAGACTTTGCGACCAAAGTCCCCTTGAGGAACGTGAGAGAATCATTGCCCTCGAAATCATGAACTAAAGCTCAATATCAAAAGGAAGGTCCCAACACAGTGTGCTGGGCATCATCCCGATGTTTGATGAGCCACCAGATATCGACTAATGTAGTCGGCCGAGTTTGTGATAGACATCGAACTTAGGGCCAACCCCTTCGGAAACCAGCCCCTGAATCCAATCGTCAGCTCCAAGATCAATACTGATATTTGCCATATTGCTGTGCTGGTGCTTGGCTGTAGCTAGCAGGTGCCCAAGAAGCGCTCGCGTCAAACGAAGCCGCTGATGGAATCTGCCCCTGCTGAGGCACGTCCTGTCGGTATGCAGAAGCGTCGACATGTCCGCCACTGGAGCCAGGTCGGAGGGGAGAGCTCCTGTATCCGGATGATGCCAGGCGCCTACCCGATCCTTCGTATGGACTGAGGGCTCTCTGGGGGGAGTTTCGTCCACCATTTCCGTACCCAGCGTAGTCACCAGATGCCTGTCGGCTGTGGGAAGGGGGTTGCATACCGTTGTTTTGTCGAGCGCCGAGCTCTTGTTGGGTTTTCCATGCGCTGTAATCAGGCACAGGGGTGTCGCGAATCAGGCCAACGAGATTAGGAGCGCTCAAGCGGAATGCGTTGGGCGAGTGAGCATAAGAGTGAGCCGGTGGTAGGATACCCAAGAGGAAAGTGATGTCTCGGGAAAGGGGCGCTCCTTGGTTGCGTCTTTGCTGGTCAAGACGACGGCCCGCGGCACCCTTAAGAGGGGATTCTCCCCTGGCGAGCTTTCGTGGCCTGTTGAGCTCTTCATAATCGTCGCCTGCAAAGGGTCTCTTTGGAGAGTTTGTAACGCCCATGTACTGTGGGCCCGGGCTGGCCGTCTGACGAACCGGCAAGGCCATTGGGGATTGCCGAACTGAGGTCGGCTGCTCGATGGTCGGAATCAGCATCTTTGGCCGCAGTTGAACAGCCGGCGAGATGATAAGGCGGTAGGCTATGGGGTCGAATGTGTCTACTGAGAAACGGTTTGCAAAGTGTGAAAGTCTGGGATCAGCGGGCCAGAGTTCCGACATGCGCTTCTCCAGCTCAGCAATGGAGGAGAGCTCTCCAAATTGCGATTCGTACTTGTGGAAGTATGAGTAGAGTTGCTTCGCCTGGTCCTTCTTATCTTCTTTCTGTGTGAGGCGGTTGACGCATGTCTCGAAGACAACACGGGCATCTATGCATGGATCAGTATGAAGTCATTGGGTATGAAAGAAGAGGGAGCTCACTTGTTGTGTCACCCTTGGAGTGCAAGAACTTGAGGTACTCGAGCATGAAGCTAGCATCCTCGGGGAAAAGCTTCGCACCGCGGTCAAAGATCTTACCGCCGGCTGGGTCGTTGTAGATGAGAGCTTCCATCTTCGCAACGGCGATATAGACATCGCTGGTGAGCTGGCCACGACCTCGGGCCTCGATAAAGACTTGACGAAGACCCGAAGTCGTATTGCCCTTGCCTTGTGTCCTCCTAGCAGCCCGACAAAGCGCAATCCACACGAACGAAATAGTGCGCTTGAGCATATCTGTCTGTACCGAGAATCCCTGCTTCACGGCGTTGATGCGCTCTTCCCTTCCAAGTTCACCGGGCTGATTGTCGCCATCGATATCGTCATCGTTCCGCTCGATTGAGTCCTTGATGTTCGGGTCCTGGGCCGAAGCTTCTTCGATCTTACGAACCTCTTTTTCCTCCCGCTCCTTGAGCTTCTTGGACATGGCGTACAAAGTGTCGAGAACGAGGCTGTAGGGCTCCCTGATTGCCTTGGCGCGGGCAGCCTTGCTAGCATCATCGTCTCCGGCCGGGTAGGTCGTTTCCACACGGTCTCCATGTCTAAGCGCAAGCAATACACTTTCGGGATTGGCCTCGATGCCGTCTGTCAGAAAAGACAGGCCCAGCTCCTTGCCATCTTTTGCAATGTTGTTGGCAAAGCACCACTCTGCTGCGTCCACCCACATCTCGGGCCAGAAACGAAGAGCCATCAACGCTTGCCTATAGCAATACAGCACGCGAGTTTTGTAGGCTTCAGGCTCTTCGTCCAGGAGAACCAACGGATCCTCCTTCTCCCACTGAATCCACTTCTTCCAGATATCAACCTGCTCCATGAATTCCTGGTCACCATGGAAGCCGGGTGCAGGAGGCAGGCGAGGAAGCGAAGTTCGCGAGAGCCTGGGAATCAAGCGATCAAGCTGAGAATTTGCTGCCTTGGCTGTCATGTAGGCAGGCGAGCGTTTCTGGATGAATTGGCGGCCCTTACCGTGTTGTCAGCAATAGCAATCTACCGAAGAACAAGTAACTTACGGTCGTTTTGTTCAGGCTCATTTCGAACTGGTCGTAGTCCTTCCACAGGTCTGTAAGCGCAAACATGGGAACTGTGATGGCGCGATGGTAGGCCTTGCGCAACTGGTCCATCTTCTGCTGATCCTGCCAACCGCTGCCTCCGACCTGGCCTGGGCCACTCTTGATAAACTGGATGTAGTCCTTCCACAGTTGACCCGAGTCACGATCAATGCCAACAGAAGCAATCACAAAATCGTAGGACATGCTCAAGATTCGGCGAGACTCCCCGTTGGGATCGTTGTTTAAATCGTATCGTCTGCGGATGTAGTTGAGGTATACGGTCCAAAGCTTAACATTGGGCACATTGACCAAGGACCTGCTGAAAAGCGCTTCGGCGTCCTGGAAGCGGTTGGAGTCCAACTCGAGCTGTGCCCAGTCGGCCCAGATATCGGCCTGAATTTGCGTTAGTTTGAAACCTCGCTGTACACAAGCAGATTTCCACTTACAGCCTGGGGGAAAACCTGGAGGAATCGCTCATAGGCAGCGCGCAACTCATCCAACTGGTCATAGCGTCGATGCTCGGCGAACAATGCGAGCCACGCATCCATATCCCCTCTTGGATCCTCCTGCACGCGGTCCTCCAAGATGCCAAAAGTATCGTTCGGGTCTCTGCTGGAAACAGACTGCACTGCTGGAGGGGGTGGCGCCTGCGCCGTACTCGATGCCGCACTTGGCGCTCGCACGGGGACACCCTGGCTCGCCTGCTCTGGAGTGGCGCTCACTTGGCCTTGGACAGGAGTAGATGCAGAAGGGAAAGGAGGGTTTTGTGCAATGGGAGTCTGCGTGGCAGGAACAGCAGGAACAGCGTTCGATGCTGGAGTAGGCGCATCTTCCTCCTCGTCATCGGAGTCTCCCACTAGGAAACCTCCCTGTGTTTTGGGTTTGCCTGATTTCGACTTGATGGATGTGGAAGCGGTAGGAGTTGGGGTTGATTCGGCGGGGGGATTGGGCTCTGCGGTCTCTGGAACTGAAGTTATCGCGACCGACTCTGGGTCATATTCGCCAGCATCTTCTGAGTCACCATTCGCAGCTTGTTCAAGTGGGAAGGCAGGATCTTGACTTTGTTCGTCGCTATGCTGTATATCATTTGTTTCTTCATATCCATCTTCTCCCCAAGACGCACCCTCGAATTGTTGGTCGTTCTGCGGGACTTCGGGATCCATTGCGATGATGGGCGCTCCGAAGAATCTGTGTTGTAGTTTCTCGCAATGATCACAATACGAAGCTCTTAACTGAGAACCTCAATATCAATTGACTTCGCCGTGTGGCGCTTGTCGTGGTAGCTATGAGCTACCAGGTCGTCCTAGGCGCGAAGACACTGGGTATTGCGGGCGAGGAAGGCGTGTTCCGGCTCGTAGAAGATCGATAAACGGTCGCGAAAGAAAGTTTTGAAAGAGTCCAGTCGTTCGTAGTCGGCTATCGAAGGTCGCTGATGGCTGCGCGGGACAGTGAAGCTGATGATGTTGGCTACCTGTAAGACGGAACGGGTCGCAAAATTGGAAGGTTGCAGCTTGTTGGCAATGTGAAAGATTGGAGGAAAGTAGACGCCGAAACCAGGCTAGCGTGGTTTGGCGGTGACCTGGCAAAAGTTCGGCTGGATCGAGCTCCGACGGATAAGACAATCTTATCGATAAGGAGTGTCTGGCACCTGCCCGACTTCCACTTTGACCTACCTTAGGTAAGGTAAGGTAAGGTAAGGTACCTAAGGTACCTGGACATACCTTACCTATGCATATTTCGGCGTTCAAGAAGATCAAAAACTTACGTCAGCCTCAATGTTTTGACTATACTGGCACATTCTAGCTACATAGGGTCTTTCCATCTAAGTGAAGTATCCGTCGGGTTAGGTAAAGTAGGTAAGGCAGGCAAAATAAGAATGAAAGGCATCAGCCATCTCCAAGCCTCGCTTTGTGTGGCTGGGAAGGTGGACAGGAACTTGACAGGCACACGGACGGGCGCGAGAGCCGAAAAGGGCTAGCCTTGACGTGAAGACCACTTTACGCGAAATTCGCGGTAAGGGGAAGGCAGGCGCGTCCCAGGCCCACGTCGTTGTCCCGTTGCCATTGACGAGCCGAGCCTTCTTCTTCCATCTCGCTCGCCGCAAAACAATCCCACCTTCTCAATACACCAACTCCACCCACCACTTCAGACCGACGTTCACGCAACGAATTTCTTCTCAACTTTCCTTTGCTCGCAGTCGCGCAGACTTTCCCTCTACATCCATTACCACATACTCAACCAAGACTTCATCGCCCCTTTCACGATGTCGATCGTCTCGCTTCTGGGCGTTAAGGTTCTGAACAACCCCGCCAAGTTCACGGACAAGTACGAGTTCGAGATCACCTTCGAGTGCTTGGAGTCCTTGGAGAAGGGTAAAGAATCCATTCGGAAGACAGCCATGATCTCACGTTTTTCTAATCAACTTTCAATCAGATCTCGAGTGGAAGTTGACCTACGTTGGTTCTGCGACTAGGTTAGTTCAACGTGGAATTTTTCACCACGTTCACCGCCATTCGCTGACAGCCAGACAACAGTGATCAGTACGACCAAGAGCTCGACAGTCTTCTCGTCGGGCCCGTTCCCGTCGGTGTCAACAAGTTCATCTTCGAGGCCGATGCGCCCAACACTTCCAGAATTCCCGACGCCGACATTCTGGGTGTCACTGTGATCCTCCTGACCTGCGCTTACGACGGTCGCGAGTTCGTTCGCGTTGGCTACTATGTCAACAATGAGTACGACTCTGAGGAGCTCAACGCCGAGCCCCCCTCCAAGCCCATCATCGAGCGAGTCAAGCGCAACGTTCTCGCTGAGAAGCCTCGTGTGACCCGCTTCGCGATCAAGTGGTACGTTTTCGTAGACATGAGGGGAAAACAAGAGGCGACAGAATAGTGGAGCTAACTGGGAGCCTTAGGGACAACGATGCCGCCGCCCCCGCCGAGTTTCCCCCTGAGCAGCCCGAGGCTGACCTCGTGCCTGACGAGGATGAGTACGGTGCTGAAGAGCGTGACGAGGAGGAGGAGGCCGAGGCTAGTGGTGCCAACGGCGAGAAGCCCGTTGGTGAGGATCTCGAGATGGCCGGTGTCGAGAACGGCGAGGGTGAGGCCGTTCCTGCGGAGGAGGACGAGATGTCGGATGACGGCAGTGTTGATATCGAGGGCGAGAGCGAGGACGAGCTGGAGGAGGAGGGCGAGGGCGAGGGCGAGGCTGAGGCTGCCGATGACGACGCCATGGACGTCGACACCGGTGACAAGCCCGTCGCTGTTGCCGGCAAGGCCTAGGAGGTCGCTACTCACTAGGTGACGCCTGTCGAGAGATGTTTTGACGCTTTTGCCCATACCCCCATTGTTTTGCCGACCCAGAAGTTATTCGACTAGAATTGCGCAGGATGGCGGTTTACACGAAGAATACGACCTGGATGATGATTGCATAAGGTACCCGAACTATTCAGTATAGATGATGTGGTTTGGAGAGGGACCAAGTGCAGAAGGGACTCGATCCTAGTAATTAGATGCAAAAGATACCTTTTCCTGTGTGCCTATTGGACTCTTCCTGTTGACCTAGATGCGTGTCGAAGCGAGTCACCATTTTTCTACTTCCAAGGTTTGTAGTATTAGTTCCAACCCCGCGGTGGGAGAGATAAGAAAAAAAAAAAAGTGAATGCCAAGCTCCATGAAACGAATCCCGACGACACGATCTAGCGTCTTCTTCTGCATCATGCGACTGAGATTGAGACATTTTCAAACGGGCTTGCGAATTCCATCCTCTCCAGACCACACTAAGGCACCCCAGCAACCAGATGCCTCTCCCGCGCCCCTTGTCCACCCCTCCCCCCTCCGCCTCCTCAGGTTGGGTTTGAATGATTGCATCTTAACGCACGTGAATTCTCCTTGGCGGCATTCATCTGTCAGCAGCACAACGCCATTGACAACCGCCAAGGCAGCAGCCATCGCCAATCAACTTTCGATTACAACTCACACGATCACACGCCGTAGGCCGCGAAAAGCCGCTCCTAGTGGCCGGCGCCGGACGACACCCCATCGACAGCCCTGCTTTCTTGGTGATCGCTAATCGACTCCGACGACTCATGCTCAAAACTAACCTCACCTCGGTGACTCCTCCAGCTCCAACCCCACGTTGTATCTTCTTTACCCTGCCCCCCCCCCCCCCCCCCCCCCCCCCCCCCCCCCCCCCCCCCCCCCTCCCCCCCCCCCTCTCCCCCCCCCCACCCCCCCCCCCCCCCTCCCCCGCCAAAAACCACCCCCCCCCGGGGCCCCCCCCCCCCCCCCCCCCCCTTGTTTCTTCTTTTCCCCCCCCCCCCCCCCCCCCCCTTCATTCGCTCCCTTTTCCCCGGCATGCATTCTCAAGTCCCGTCTCCCTGCGTCACACCACACATTCGGGGCGCACAGAGATGCATACGGGGAACACATCCGTACCCACCAATCCGGTCCAGTGGCCGAAAAGCTTGGGTTCGGTGATGTCGGCCGATGTTCGCACGCACGCACCCCCCGGACCCATGAAGTCATCTCGAGACGGGACTATCACTTGCCGGCCTTCGTCTCTCCCGCGCGCATGCTCGCACACACCGAAGACACCGCGCCGTACCTTTGAGTCCCTAGGCTCCGCAGCTCAGCCGCATTTGGGGTCGATCTTCTTGAGTGAGGGGAACGTCCTGGCTGCCTAGGCTAGTGATTGTGGTGTAGCTGGAGATTGCCGATGGCACAGTATCCTGATTTCGGATGTCTTGTCGGAGGTCCAGGGCAAGGCAGGCTGTGCATGTTAGTGAGTAGAAAAGGGCCGCTGTTCTAGGAACGAGCTGCCCAGTTGATTCTCTTTTCTTGATTCATCATCTTTACAGAGTCACCTGCTAAATCTTTCTTAAAATATACTTGATTCGACAGACTTGTTTTCGGTCCCTGCTATGTCAACCCGGAGCCCTGAGGAGCTGCTCAAAGCAGTCGAGGCAAGCCACGACCAATACCTCCGTAACTTACGAAGTCTACATGACTCCCTGGCTAGTGCCGCGAGAGACAGATCAGATACCAGGACAACAAACAACGCTCGCCAGCCATCCCCCCTCCTACAACCTTCTCCAAGCCCCGTCCAGAGTCCAGGGCAGAGTCCACCGCTTTCATCGGAAGCAACCTTTCAGCCTGCTCTTCGCCGTGCCCGCCGCTCAACCTTTTCAGACCCTATCGAGAAGCGGACACTGTCCAGCGTCGTGGAGAGAAAGCACGTACCGGCCTCCATCCACTCTGAGCTAGACGTCGAGTATCTTCCCTTACTTGACATTGCAGGCCCTCGAAGTGTCAACAGTTCAGATGGGACCCTCACAAGCCCTCCCACAAAACTAGTTGAGCGCGTATCATGGACGGACAATCAACTGCTACGCCATCTCAAGTACACTGACTTCACCGGTGGCGCCGCTATTGCGCTCACCGATGTGATCAAACGGCAAGCCGACATTGACGAGGATGCGGTATTCGAGGAATTCGCTGCATATGAAAGCCAGGGGTACGTCAGTTCAACCTTTGAGCTGTACGATGTCGACAAGGAAGGATCACCTAGACCCGTGGGCAAACACCCAGACCGCCGTCCTCGAGGCGCCGCAGCCGACGCAGCTCCAACTCCTACTCAGATCGTCGACGCCCCGACGGTGTGGAACGCCCTCAAAGAGATTCACGCCGATGGCCAGGCCGTAGGTCTCGTAACGATCCTACAAGAACCGTCAGCTCTCATGCTCGGCGCGCTACATATGACGATGCGCCCATACTTCGACATGACGGAGCTCCTCAACCATCTCATCACAGACCATGGGAACAACGGCAAGACGACGGCCCACGTCCATCGAGCCTTTGCGAAGGATGCTTCGCCCTCGCATCTCCGCCAGCGCAGCTTCTTCTTCGTTTTCAAGTACTACACAGTCGTAGGCGAGGGCCTCGAACCAGCCCCCTTTCAAAAGTACGATAAACGCCCCGCGGACCGCCGCTCAAAGGACCACATCGACATTGCAGAATGCAGCTCCATCCTCGCCCTCTCCCTCTCCGGCCCGCCACGCCAATCCGTGAAACAGACCCGCCGCCGCGAGGGCCCGCAAGAAGGCTTCCTCTTCGACACGTTCGCGCCGTGGCACCTGCTTTCGATCCAGTCCTTCCCAGACGACGAACACACCCTCCGCGGCGGCGACGCCGAGGCGCACAAGAACTTCCCCTCGGGGCCCTACGCCTTCCTGGACGCCCTGGTGACCGAGTACCGCGACGCGACGAAGCGCAACCTGGCCCTCCACGCCCGCATCGCGAAGCTCATCACCCCGCCGACGGACTTCATGTTCGACGCCCGCCTGCGCGACAAGCTCCTCTTCGAGGACAAGCACTTCACCTACATCCGGCGGTACTTTTGGGCCTACAACACGCTGGGTGTCGTCAACGAGGGCCTGCGCGCCATGCTGGCCGCCTACCGTGAGACGTTTCCCGACGACTTCTGGGAGGGGAGGCACCAGACGCTGTGGCCGCACCCGGCGCCGGAGAGCCCCGAGGGCGCGGCGTACCGCGACAAGATGGTGCTCCTGCGGTCCGACCTTGAGCGCGCGTGTCGGGACCTGGAGACGGTGCACGCCAAGAATGCGGCAACGCGCAAGGAGATTGAGAATCTGCGGGACCAGCTCTTCAGCGGGAGCTCCATCAAGGAGTCGAGGAGGGCAATCGAGCAGGGGGATAACATCAAGGTCCTGACGTTGGGGTCCATGGTGTTTTTGCCCTTGACCTTTGTGACTGTAAGTTGCAATCCCACCTACCTCTTATTTCCCCTCAACGTTCTTATACTGATGCATCCAACCTCTCACAGTCAGTCTTTGGTATAACAGAGTTTACAATCTCACCAGAGGACTGGAGATTCCCCGTGACAATGGTCTGCGTCTGCGTACCCTTCATCGTGGCTCTCATCCTCCTGCAGACGCGCGCGGGGTACTCGCTCGCGAGGCACACCTTCGCCGCGCTCGCCTGGCCGTTTCGACTCTTCACGGACGCCGTTGCGGATGAGCAGTTTACCCCGGCCGCCGTCATCATGCCCACGACGGAGACGAGACCCAGGAGGAAGAGGCGGTTGACGGGCCGTCGACCCCCTCCGACACGTTCGCCACGGCACCAGCAGCAACCGCCGCACCAGTACCAGCGTGGCAATGATTTGGGGTTGATACAGTCTTTCATGGGGTGGTGGACGTGGGTGAGGAAGAATGGGATTCGCAGGAGCGGCGGTGAGCGTGGTGACGGTTCGGCGTTTGGAAATGTGTGAGGTGGTTTTTGATTTATTGAGATTTCTATAGTTGTTAGATACCCCCTTTTTACGTTTCGAGACCGTCAATCTACTACATACAACACTACAAGAATTAGATGTGAAGGCTTGTTTCCTGAGTGCCAGCCCAGCCTCTCCAGAATGGTCGGACTCTGGGGCCCGGCCAGGGACGGAGGCCTTTCTTTCTACTGGCTCTACGCACATCTCAATGTCAAAAGTCGCCGGGCACACAACACCGGACATACTGACAAGTATTCAGCTATTGCCAAGCTCGATCAGAGAATCAATCAAAAGCCGACTTCGACACATGCAAGAAGCTGGGCCACGTTGGGATTCGACACATCAATCACTGCTTCCCTTTTCCAACCGAGCAAAGCGGGTTTGGCCCGGCTTGAGCAGCCTGTTGTTCCCCGAGTATATCTGACATCACCCATAAAGCATGGCAACGAAAAAGTCTTTCATCCTCGATCTGGATTTCCCGAAACCTGACTGCCACATTGAACCCCTCAAAGAAAACGTATCTCAAGCCCCGTCCCAATCTCAGTGGAAACCTGATCCTCTATTCCAGTCAGAACGATTACGCCAGCACGCTTACCTGTCTCGACAGCTGACACGAATCGTCACAACATCACTTGCTCTACAGTGAAGTCTCCTAAAGAGGGTGACTTCCCTTACCCCCCATTGATGCGCCAACCCGACCATGTTCTGGAAAAAAAGATTTGACTCGTATGGCTTTGATGGCCGTGGTCCCGATTTCTCACATCTCCACCTGCCCGGAACCTCGGGAATCATACCACGCTGAAAATGTCAAAGGCGAGAGATCTCATGACCACCCCTGATGCCATCTTCCACGAGCAAAGAATCGAAACAAAACAACGAGAAACAAACAACATGTTCTTGAACAACAAAAAGGCGAGTAAGAGAAGGACCGGCGAGCAGGGATAACTGAACAGCTTCTTTGTCTCAGTCACCAGATCGCCAATCTTTGTACTCCGTCAAACAGCGTCACCTCGCCCGGTTGCTCGTTCCCTCGATGTCGCAAGTCCTTCCTCCATCCCGTTCTGTTCTCCCGCTTCGTCGTTTCCGTCATCTCGGTAACCTCTAGGAGGGGAGTCTTAGATACTTTGAAGGAGGCGAGGTCACATCCGTTTAGATCAGGGTCAACCTTTGCTTGCGCGACGTCTCTGTCTACTTTGGCGGGTTGAATCTAGTCCATTTGTACTATGTCTGGAAGACCAAAATGCCGCTGGCCACAAATTCACACGACACATTATTGGGGACGAGGGGCCGGAAACAGAATCTCTTCCTCTTCCTCCTCCTCCCTCTTTCCGCCCCTGTCAAAGCCTGGCTTGTCACCCGACTGAACCCATGTCGCCGATCAAGAGCCCCCCCCAAGGCTCTAGGATTTTCTGCCACACGTAACAGAATTTCTGACCATCGTCATTTCGACATTCGCTATCTGCGACGAGCCTGAGCCTTCTTGAGATGTGAGCACTACGGATACTCCGTAAGCAGATTCGGAAGAAGAGAGCAGCTCCCCCCCCCCCCCCCCACTCAGGCCATGTAAGCCAACCACTCCGAGTCCTCTTCTCCCGAGTCCTCGGAGGGGGCCCGCCGGGTCGGGGTGGGCTGACCGTTTGTGCACTAGGTTCGAGTACCCCGCCGCAGTAAATGGCGACCGGCCGAGGAGGCGTAAGAATTTATGGGTGCTGGAAAAGATCTACGATTGTTTCCCCCCTGGGTGCTCCACATGAAGTAGAAGAAGCCAGCCGTTGCTCTCAAAAAATGGCCGATATCCCTGCTCGCGCTTTGCTTCAGAGTTGTGGATCTCTCCTCCCAGCCACCCGTTTTTACAAGAGAGTTCATGATATACTATCCGTGCTGTACGGATACGGAAGCTTGCTTGTCAGTCCGCTGTTGCGTGAGGGCTTCCTACTGAGCTACAGCCGAGCAGTCTGACGTACAACTCTTAGCCAGGCCTCGTCAAGAGATCTACGTTGGCGCAAGAAATGCGGCGACGTCGGCGGAGATTAAGGAAGGCCCCCTCCTACAGGGTTCTCCGGGGGTAGGGCGCGGGAAGTGACAGCTGTCGAAGAGAGCTTTGACGTCGGACGCCTGCAGATGGGTTTGCAAACCGACAATGGCGGTTTCTGTGCTCCCGTACCCTGTACTCCTGTACCTCGGGGAGAGAGGGCGGGAATGCCGTGTAGCTGTGGCAGATCGTGACTGAAACATTTGTGATGGCGCTGTTCAACATGAGAAAGTCGTCTAGTTTCGTTTCTGTTGTGGACATGTCACCTGCCATTGAACAAGCGAGGCGACAGGCCGTGTAAGTTGAACCAAGTCGATGGATCATCAGGAAGCCTAGAATTAGGATCAGGACTCTCGGTAGTCGCAATCTAACCCATCAGGCCGCCAGCCAACGATACGAACTACATAGCGAGTTAGTCCCATGAGCTTGTTTGAAGAGGCTAAACGAGTCGAGTGAATCATGTGTCCCTTCTAGAGGATCGTGGTTTGATAAGTATTATGTCTATTCGTAGATCTAGCGGTTTGCAAGGCAGAGCGTAAAGAACGACTAACTGATGATCTTGCTAAGGATACGGGCTGTGTCCTTTTCATGAATCCGACCATCCCATGGAATAGTCGCCGATTGGGCGAAAATACTGCTAAATGGCTGCTGCGCTGTACTAGAATACGGGATGATCTCGATCTTGGACTGGATCTTGTATCGTGTGGGTGGTGCTTTGATGTTGTCCAGTTCATTTCTCGCATCGCACAGACAGCATCGCGGGAGGCAGATCCGCAAGGGCAGCCATGGCTTGGCGTAATTCGATTGGCTCATTAACGACGACAGAAGCACCTCGGGATCTGACACTGACAACCTGACAATGATAGACGTCGTTACCAGTTAAGCCATCCTGGTGTGGAATAGAGAGGCCCTTCCTCTCTAGCTGTCACAATAGGGAAGGGGGCTAAAGGGGGAAATGATTTCCCAATATAGCAACACCATCGGATCAAAAGGAGGACGGTGGCCGTTGACATTGACCGGAGCCGGGCTGGAAAGTCAGCAAGAAATCCGAGCTACAGTCAATAGTGGAAATCTTGTTCCTTGCCTACCAGCCAAGAACGCTCTGCTCGTGACCATTTCAACCCAGCAGGGCTAGATTAGTAGAGACAAGCCCCTGATTTTGATGACAGCAACGGGGTCATGGACTGTGCATCGGAGGCTTCGAACGACGGTTCCTGCAGAAGGGTCCATCAATCTAGTTCGCAAGGAGAAACGTCGTGTACGTTTTCTGCGCGTCACGCACTTTATTGCTAGCAAAACTTGGCGCGTAGGCGGAGCGTCGAGAACAGCCCCGAACGACGGTGGATCAATGTTCCCATCCGTCACGCGGCGTGTCTTGTCTTCGCTGTTCCTGGGACGAGCCAAGGTCTCTTTTGGACAAGGTCAGGAACAAGCCGAGCTGAAGCTAGGTATTGCCGGAACTCCCTAGAGGGGGCGATCCTCATGAAATCGCATCCTGTCCTCCCACGTGTCGCAGGCATGGGGAAATGAAGAGCATGGACCAGCTCAAGGCGGTGCAGACTTCAGTTCAGCCACAATCCCCCGCTGCTTTGGCAGCCTTTGTTCTATGCGGCGGATTCTGTGAGCTGCGTCTTTACATTCGACATGCTTGAAGGCAAGCCGCCCTGTAATGGCGTTGGCATCCGGTCCCAAGTCATTGTCAGGCCTGTCTGCACGCGGGCGGCTAAGACCCCTTTTCTGCTGACAGCGCGGCCAGGCGGCCGCGCCTGACCGACAGCGTCGAATCCGCGTCTGATGCGGCCAGATCTTGACGTAGACGTGCCACGGCGACCAGACTTTTGATTTGGAGGTTCGACAAGTCCAGTTGCGGGTATTCGTAGTTGAACTTACACAAGGGAGATGGCGACAGAATGCGTGTCGAAGAGGGTCGAAGGGCGCATACTTTCAAGAACGGACTTGCGCCCCTCGTAGACTCGCAGTTTGGTGACACAGAGAAGATCGGCAGCGAATCGGCAGTGAAGCGGTCTCACATCGACTAGACTAGGAGAGCACGGGATCCTTGGCGATGTACCGCTGGCGGGTTCAGCTGGATGATGAAAGGTTCCAGAAATCTGGCAACCGGTGTCAACTTTGAGACTTAGGCGCAGGCATTATGCTTCGCGAACAACAATCCCTTAATAACGCGTACGGGCCGCAGCGAGGGCCGTCGGGAGGCTCAGCGTCCCAAGGCCGGTACTGTGTATCCGTATGGGTTACTCAAGGGTATCGGAACTGCAGATATTTGAATTGATTTCCAGTTTTTGGTCAGGAGATTTATATCCCGTCCGATGATACAATGGACACCTGTACTCGTGTATATCGTTTGAAACCAAACAAGCCCGCTGAAGACATCGGATGTGATGAACGGATAGCGCGGTCGTAAAAGTTGATGATGACGAGTTGCTGTGTGGCTTGGAGCATCGCAGGGTTCAAGAGGTCCGTTCCACCCTCCAATGTCCGCGTCCGAAGCCGAAGAGAGGCGACAATCATGGGGAAACGGGGTCAGGGATACGGATTGAAGGATGCAGGAATTCCTGGATGGGCCGGGGACCACCGTAGCACGCGCCCGAGTCGATATCTTGTTTTTCTTTTTGGCTTCCCCTATTCCACATCCCGCTCAACCGCTCTCCGAACGGGCATGTGGGCCTTCTTGATGCGGTCAAGCGCGACCCTGCTCCTGAAATTGGTCCCTGTCGTTGTCTCTGGGGTGCAGACACTGACAATGTCAAATTCAAAAACGAAGTTGACAGAGGCACACCGGAGGGAAAAAGGAGGGGTGGTGCTCTCTGACATGCCGCTCGTTTGTTGTTGACGATGGCGCCGATTTTTACGAGCACACGGGCCGCCGACAGGCTCATCAATGCTGATTTAGGTCGGGAAGCCGATCAAATCAGGTGTGCATGAACCTTCAAGTTGCGCTGTCACAAACGCAGACACTCCGAACGGTGAGCCAAGTTGGCGCAAGACGGTTACACTGCTTGTCTAGTGAAGGAGCCGTGAGGCTAAGAGTCGCGAGCGACTGACACGGTGTCATCTTGCTGTGCGTTTGACAAGCTGTCTCGATTTCGAATGCCTTTCCTCTTTCTGCAGCATTTGCAGACGCAGGACCGCAATGTGCAGCTGGAAAAAAGCAGTGGTTTCAAGCCTGCCTGCGCCTCCTGGATGCATGAACGATGGGCGTCATGCCGGTTTCTGCTCCTGTCTGGTCGGTACTTTTCTCGAACAGAAAAGCACTAAGAATGATAGTAAGAGTATGACAGGGACGATTCGCAACCTCGGTCCTTGGATGTGGCCCACTCAGCTCCGATGTTATTTGTTTTGCGGTTCGTCCATCCGTTCTTTTAAAAGAAAGGAAGCCATATGCCCGGCGTCGTCCAGTGCGGTGTGGCATCCCGAGTCTGTAGGCAGTGGTTCCATCAGGCTTCTAGAGTTCGTTGCGAGGAAACCTATTTTAGTCTTTCCTTCTTTCTTGATCACGAATATGGCAGGTCTCGGTCGGAAAGGTAGATGCTTAGATGGATGCGAAGGGCGAGCAAGAAGCCGAAGCTGAACGGGTCAAGGCCAGTCCGTTCCGCATGTCTAGGATGACTATGTGAGAATATGTTGCAGGTGCCGCCACCAACAATGCAGCCAGCGTTGGTGGATGATCCTGACACTACCAGAGATGGAGACGAGGTCTGGTGAGGGTTCGTTAGGTTTCTGGAACCCGATTCTTCTTCTTGTACGTAGGTTTCCCCAGTCCATCCGGCGGCTAGGTAAGTTGAGCTGTAAGGCAAAGTATCACAGGACGGATGCAAGGCAAGGTAGGCGGTCCCTCGCTTTGGAATCGAGCGAAACGGTACCTCGACGTCGTCCGTAGACAGGGCTTGTTCACCCCTTTTCCAACCCAAAGATGGGAAGTTGCAGTTGCAGGCATCTGCAGTTATATTCGGCCCAAATTGTTCCTGCATTTGCATCGAGACTGGACGCACGATGAGGCAAGCTGGTGAAGTCGGCACAGCTCGGCGAGTTTGATGGGAAGGAGCGCGCACGGGATAGTCTGTTCGTGAGAGATGATGCGCGACCAATTGAATAGACGATTGACAACGAATGACTAGTCAGGTCTCGAGCGGCTTGTGAAGGAGATTTCGAGCTCAACTGAGCTGGATGGAGCGAACCCAAGCGAATGGGATATCCAGGCTGCCTGGAACTCCCACAGCTGTGGCAGCTCACGCAAATTCGAAGGTGTAACCGTGCAAGGGCGAATCTTCGTGGACCTTGGGGTTCGAAGTGGTGTGCAGATATCTGACCCGATGGCCAAGAGTTCGAGGCGACGGGGATTGGTGTGTAGCGGCAAGAGGCGAGCAGTCTCAAATGGGGCGAGTACGTACATGATCGATGATTTGTAGCGTCGGTATTTCATCACTGCGGTATCTTGCTCGAGGACGAAAGTCCAAAACGACATTTGAGCGTAATCTGTAGATGCTAGACAGAGGTGAACTTCGGTACGTACTGCGGCGAACGCTCTACGGCTACCTACGCTGCGATATACCTAACCGCAGTTCTATCTAGTGAGGAAGATATGTGGTAAAAGGTAGGCAGGTGCATTTCATCCTCAACTTCCAGGTTAGAAATCGTGAGGATACGTACCTCTACTTGATATCACGGAAGGTGTCAAGGTGAGTTGAGGACAGGTCGAGGAAGGGGTGACTGTGGGATGACCCCCGCCACTTCCATCGTCAGCCAAAGGATTGAACTGAACTTGGGTGCTTGGGAAGGGAAGGCTCACGGCTCACGCAAGTGCGCGCAGGCGCAGGCAGGTGCAGGTGCGGCAACCATCTTTGGAGGAGAGAAGGAAGCGATGGAACCCCTGCAGAATTCTCAAACAGATTTCTGGCGTTACAGCGAAGCGGGAGTCGCGGGACCAGTCATCGTCGTCCCATCCCACACTTTGATTTTTTTTCTGTCTGTTTCCAAGGTTCTTGTTGGTGGGGTCGCGTTCTTGTTCACATCTGCTTCGGGAGGTGATGGTCCTTTATTTTCTGTATCGTGTATCATGTATCATGTATCCGTACGGATAATACAGATACCTCCATTGTCAAATTCCAGATCAACCGACCCATGGAGATTTGTTTTGTTGAATTTCCAGTTAGCAGAAGATGGGCGGGCATGAGAAACACTGCAATATGCCCACGTTACACGCCCGTAGTATCCAGTCTCACCACAAGAGACAATTGCTCCAGATTTGGATTTTCGAAGCGACTTACATGAACTCTGACAGATTGCCACTTGTACCTATCCTTTCTCCAGACTAGAAGCGATAAATACTCACCCTCCGTACTGCTTCGCATCTTGTAACCTTTCCCCCTGAGCCTGGGTAGCCTCCTTTCTCCTGTTCAGAAGACCGCTGTGATCTCCAAACGTCTTGATGTCATGATACAGACGTGTAATCAAACTGGCAATTCCGAGAACTCTCTAGGTAGGGAGTCTAGGTTGTGTCCTGCTGGACCCGTCGCCCGTTGCATGTTGCGCGTTGCTAGTTGGGCAGCAGAGCAAAAGTTGTAACTTCCATTATCGCTTGGTTCGGTTGGTACGCCCGCTGGCGGACTCGGCGAGGCTCCATTGGGCTTTGATGATTTCCTTGCTACCTTACTGGAGTTGGTAGGTCGCCGGCGACTGAGTGCCCGTTTGTACTCTGGGATGTCGCGCTTTCCTAGGTATCTTTGCCTTAAACAACCATGTACTCCGGTACGTATCTACCTTAGGTAGTTTCTGCCCGCTCGCCCACTTCGCCTGAAGCCAGGAACCGCTCCGCATCGCGCGCACGAGGCAAGGGGTCCGTTCCCCACCCTCCATTCTTAGCGACCCCATCTCCTCCCTCATCCCAAGGTGGTGGTGGTGAGTGAGTGTATGTACCTTCTTAAGTACCGACTGGCTCTCTGTCACTCTCATACGATACGTAGGCTTACATAGTACATAGGTTGTTGGAGGCAGTCGTTCATGCTCACATTTCATCCCACTCTCATACGTATCGGTAGGTACACGTACCGGGCACACCACACACAAACTCACTCTCACTCTCATCAACTCTCACTCGGACACACGTAGCTCGCGCTTATGAATTTAGCAGTCTGTTCGCGCACATCAATCTCTTATGGCAC
This sequence comes from Colletotrichum abscissum, assembly GCF_030869225.1. Taxonomy (NCBI): domain Eukaryota; kingdom Fungi; phylum Ascomycota; class Sordariomycetes; order Glomerellales; family Glomerellaceae; genus Colletotrichum; species Colletotrichum abscissum. Next base: position 294,802 of record NW_026849988.1, on the reverse strand, counting down.
TCAACGCGCTTTTCGCGTTTTCCTCTTCAAGACTATTCAATAATACCCATTACGTACGGATACCTCACCTTCATCCCACTTACCTAGGAAGGAATACGTACCGAACAGAACCAGGGACTCCCCCGTCCTCATCGTCCCGGATCAGGTCCAACTTTCACGTTCAGGCAGACCGGCCGCTCTGCTCTCGTTCCCACGAGCCATCAGTGGTCACGCATCACACCCCCATCCATCCTTTCCATCCATCCACTTTGCTCATCCAACCTTGACCCTCCAATAAAGCCAATCCCACCGTTTTGTGCAACCTCTCCGCTGCACCTACGGCCAGTCTACCTGTTCAATTACGAGTCTGAGTACGTATCCATATGAATACCTTAGGTTGCCTAGGTAGGTACGCAGTGTGGCAGTCGAGTGAACTCTGGCTGTCTCTCATCGCACCCGCAACAAGCCTGGCAGATGGCGGCAATGGAGGGCAATAAGGTACAGATACCGATGCTCGTTGATCGCTCACTCGGTGTCCGTGCCATGTGCCTTGTGCCTGTCCATCTGCTGGCCCTAAGTGATCCATGCCCCTTTATTCGCGACCCATCCTATCCATCCGTACCTTAATCTCTCCGTATGCACCGCGGCGACCAACTGTACGTACCCTTTACCTGGATATGGCCAGGACCTGAGGACACAGCCTTTTTTTTGCTCTCACGCTCTCTGCCCTCTCTGACCGTGGTCCCCTCTTCCTCCTCTGCCTCATTCTCTCTGGCACCGCTCACCCCCCCCCCCCCCCCCCCCCCCCCCCCCCCCCCCCTCCCCCTCCCCCTGTCCCCCCCCCCCCCTCCCCCCCTCCTTCCCCCCCCCCCCCCGCCCCCCCCCCCCCTCCCCCCCCCTCCCCCCCCCCCCTCCCCCCCCCCCCCCCCCCCCCCCCCCCCCGTCCGTCAGACTCTTGTCCAACTTTGCTGCTTGTCCCTCCTTTTGCACGTTCTGAACCGCTGCCCTACGCAGTCCTACCTCGCTATACTCTGTGTACCATCCCCTCCTTTCTACTTGAGCGACAAGGCCTATCTCTCTGTGTCCCCCCAAAGAGAATTGGCCCCCGGTCCTCATTCCACCCACACGGAACCACCATACACACACATTCATACACACTCAACCTCTCACACTACTCTTCTTCTTCTACTCAACTCTGCTCTGCTTTTTCAACCCTATCCCTCTCGCTCCTTTCTTTGCTTCTTGCAAACAGCAGTGAGAAACCTCTACCATCCCGCAGCGTTGCGCCCCAGCGAAAACATATCCTAAACGAACGGGCTCATCACGTTTCTCAACCAGACGCACCAAACCAAGCACAACCCTTTCCCCCCCGATTATCTGACTGGATCTGGAACCTCGCCGCTCCTAGGCTCGATTTTAATTTGATCACCGCTGTCCACACATTTGCGGCCGCGCCTGCCAAAGCTAAAACAGCGCCCTTATTTGTCGCGCCGCCCTATCAGCTGGGCCAAAAGCAATATCCATCGGCCTGCCCCCCGACGAAGCTTCCGCTCGAAACACCACAAAAAACCAACACCACATTCTCGAAGTCTGCCATCTTGGGTTCTTTGACACCGACTGAAATCACTTCGCAGCCTCTTGTGCACTCAACTCAATCATTGTCTCGAGGCGTTCGCTGGACGACATCCCAATTGTGCCCGCACACACACCAATATACACTCACTAATCTACCACTCAATCACACTCTAACCGACCCAGTTCCCGCACGACACGCACGACTCGATTCCACCCAGTTTCCCGCTGCAGTTCCCCTCCCAAAAACTGCCACGCCCCCTCCACCACCTCTTCGCAGTCACGCTCACGAACCGTTCTTCCTTTTCGAGTCGCAAGGGCCTGGCAACGATAGCTGCATCCTTGGATCAATCGGAAGAACTCCTCCCTCTCACGCTGGATTCCAAGAGTCGCTTTCCCAATCGCCAACCTCGCAGCTGCACCGCAACATCGCCGTTCAGCCACCCACTGATCCAACAGCGTCGGCCGTCGTAACCTCTTCGTAGGCGACGTCGAGACCCCGTCATTCAAGGGGTTCTCTTAGGCGACCTGCCTACTTCGCGCAAACATCACCTGAGGCCATCGCCAACATGTCCGTCATGCTTCAAACACCATCTCGAGCTTCTACCGCCTCCTCCTCCTCCTTCCAACCTCTTTCCCGCCAAAACACCATGTCTTCTTACGATGGATCGCGGTCCGCCCGCCAATCCAAGCGTTACTCCATGTCCGCGCTGTACATGTCCATGTCAGCGAACGAGACTGATCTGGAGATTGAGGATGACTTGGCCAAAGGTAAGCTCTGCAACCTCCGTAGTTTTCTTGCCCTTTTGCCCTACTGACGATGGATTTTACAGCCCAGAAGATTCTCAGAGAGCTCAAGTCCAAGATCTCTTCGCAGTCCAAAAAGAACTTCGTCCTCGAAAAGGATGTACGATATCTTGATTCACGAATCGCCCTCCTCATCCAGAACCGAATGGCCCTTGAGGAACAGAACGAAGTCGCGAGCCACTTGGAAGACGCGACGGATATGCAAGAAGGCGCCTTTCCTAACGACGACAAGACGCAAAAGTATGGCAACTTGATGTTCTTGTTGCAATCCGAGCCGAGGCATATCGCACATCTCTGCCGTCTGGTGTCAATGTCGGAAATCGACTCTCTGCTGCAGACGGTCATGTTCACCATCTACGGAAACCAATACGAGAGTCGCGAAGAACATCTGCTCTTGACTATGTTCCAGGTTCGTGACCTGTGACTAAATTGCGCGATGTCGCAAGCTGACTCTTGACCCACTAGTCTGTTCTGACCTACCAATTCGACAATACCCCCGAATATTCTTCGCTCCTGCGTGCGAACACCCCCGTCTCGAGAATGATGACCACGTATACGCGGAGAGGACCAGGACAGAGCTTTCTCAAGTCAGTTCTCGCTGATAGAATCAACAGTCTGATCGAGTTGAAGGACCTCGACCTGGAGATCAACCCGCTCAAGGTCTACGAGCGCATGATTGAGCAAATTGAGGAGGACACTGGCAGTCTGCCTGCATCGCTTCCCAAGGGCGTTACTGCTGAGCAGGCTGCGGAGAACCCCCAAGTTCAAGCCATCATCGAGCCACGTCTTACGATGCTCACCGAGATTGCTAATGGCTTCTTGACAACCATCATTGACGGACTCGACGAAGCGCCGTACGGTATTCGGTGGATTTGCAAACAGATTCGCAGCTTGACGAAGCGCAAGTACCCTGATGCCAATGATCAGGTTATTTGCACTCTTATCGGCGGATTCTTCTTCTTGCGGTTCATCAACCCGGCCATCGTGACACCAAAGTCATACATGCTCATTGACGGTCAGCCGGCTGATCGCCCGAGAAGAACGCTGACTTTGATTGCAAAGATGCTACAAAACCTTGCTAACAAGCCCTCCTACGCCAAGGAGCCATACATGGCAAAGCTGCAGCCCTTCATCTACCAGAACAAGGAGCGTATCAACAAATTCATGCTTGACTTGTGTGAAGTTGGCGACTTTTATGAGAGCTTGGAAATGGATAACTACGTCGCACTCTCGAAGAAGGATTTGGAACTGTCCATCACCCTGAACGAAATCTATGCCATGCATGGCCTGATCGAGAAGCACAACGGAGAGCTCTGCAAGGATGACAACTCGCACTTGGGCATCATCATGTCCGAGCTAGGAGGCGCGCCCCCACAGGTTCCTCGCAAGGAGAACCGCGCCATCAACCTCCCCCTCTTTAGCCGATGGGAAACAGCGATCGACGACTTGACAGCGGCGCTCGACATCACGCAAGAGGAAGTGTACTTTATGGAAGCCAAGTCCGTCTTTGTGCAAATCATGCGATCGATCCCATCCAACAGCAGCGTCGCACGAAGACCTCTGCGACTCGAGCGGATTGCCGACGCCGCAGCTACGAGCCGAAACGACGCCGTCATGGTCCGTAAAGGTATCAGAGCGATGGAGCTGCTCTCACAGCTGCAGGAACTGAAAGTCATTGATAAGAGCGATCAATTCGGCCTGCTGCGTGACGAAGTCGAGCAGGAACTGCAACACCTTGGATCGCTCAAGGACGGAGTCATTCAAGAGACTGGCAAATTGGAAGAAGTCTACAAGACCATTCGCGACCACAACAACTATCTCGTTGGCCAATTGGAGACGTACAAGAGCTACCTGCACAACGTGCGTTCGCAAAGCGAGGGAACCAAGCGCAAGCAGCAGAAGCAACAGGTCCTCGGGCCTTACAAATTCACTCACCAGCAGCTGGAGAAGGAGGGTGTTATTCAAAAGAGCAACGTCCCGGACAACCGGAGGGCCAATATTTACTTCAACTTTACCAGCCCTCTGCCGGGAACCTTTGTTATCTCTCTCCACTACAAGGGTACGTTACCTCGATTGGCCATTGCGCAACTTTTACTGACTCTTGTACAGGACGCAACCGCGGTCTTCTTGAACTGGATCTCAAGCTTGACGACCTGCTTGAGATGCAGAAAGACGGCCAGGACGACCTAGATCTGGAGTACGTCCAGTTCAACGTCACCAAGGTTCTCACTTTGTTGAACAAGCGATTTGCGAGAAAGAAGGGGTGGTAAACGCCACCACTTGACCTCTCAACTCTCAACTGTACAACTTTTCCTCCCAGAGATACCCTCGACTGGCTTTTCTTCGAATTAGGCGTTCTCGGCATCTCTTTGAATCCTGATACCACGACGTTTTCGTCTTCATCGTCGCACCGCCTCCGATTTCCATCCTCGCAACCGTCTGCATCAATGCGTTGCCAGCTTCCCACCCTTATGAACGCCTCCTTGCTACGGCCGCCCTTAATTCATTTCTCGACCATCTCGTTCATCCATACGCATACCGGCGTTATTATACCTGTCTCTTTCGTATTCGCCTAGATCTGTGTCTGCGTGCTCAAGACTATGAGCAGCTTTCTCTGGACTGGGTCACGTACAAGATTATCACCGTGGATATATGGGAACTTGGTTTTTGTCCGGCCTTGCGCGTCACATCATATCGGCGAATAGGCGGTACGGCTTGGAGTCTTCTTTTTTTACACCCGCTCGATATACCTGCTACGTCATTTTTAATTCTCTTGTTCGGCGGCCGGCACCAGGAAATTCATGTTTCATGCTGCCTTTTGCAACTTCGCTTGTCCTTTTTTTGGTCCTCATTTGTCTCTTTTCGATCCACACGTCCTGATGCGCAACGACGGCGCAAGTTGTATTCGGCTGGTCCGGCGACTCTCTTGGTTTTATGTCCTGTCCCCCTTTGCACTTCATGTCTGAAATGATACGGTAGAGGAGATGGACGAGAAAGAAATGGAATGAAGGTAGATGATTCTCTCAAAACTTGGTCTCTCTCCGTGATGACGTAGAGTGACATGTTTCCCTTGTGAAAATTTGTCGATGATGAGGTAACGATCTCGTACGAGGGGAAGAATTGACTTCCGCGATCAAGGTTTGGAAAAGGGGGTGTAGGATGGGGTTCACTTTGGTTTGAGCGACGATTTGACAGTTCGTCGCCCCTGTGTCTCGTCTCGATTTTCTGCTCTGTTTCTGTTCCTACAACGAAGGTTTCTATTGACTTTCTGGGTTCCTCTTCACAGATAGACCGCGTTCGTTGCGAAAGCAGAAGTCTCGTGTCTCTCTGCTGTGGCTTTGAGTTTTCGAGTCGGGTATACTTCATCCGATGACTTTTGTCATCCGAGATGGGATGGATTGGTAGGTGAGTACAGTAACGGTTGAGGCGGAGGAGGGGGGGAAGGGGGGATGACATGAGCCTGTCTGCCACGTTGTCCTGTGGTCGCGCTGCGCCTTTGCGTCTGGGCTGTTTGGTTCTTTTTTTCCCCCGGTTCGTGTTTCGAGTTTTGGTGGTGTCGAGGGCGTTGGTATAGGGGCGGTGGTATATATGACCGAAGTGTGTGTGTCTTGTGTTTGAGAGGTCTTGGTTGTAGGGTGGGGTGAGGAGGGGTGCCGGGTACGGTTTGCCGGGCCCTTTGGGTCTGTCTTGCTGGTTGTGCTTTTTCTAGGTTGGGAGGGAAAGTCAGGTAGGGTGTGCTGTCTAGGTATAGGGGAAGGGGAGGGGAGGGGGAGGAGGGGGTATGGAAAGGTGACGATGGTTTTCTTTGGTCGATTGGGTTTGGTTGGCGTGTTACAGCCTTGTGGAGAGGGGGTGGTGGTGCTTGGGGGCGGCGGTGGTTGGGTTGGTGAGAGGAGATGAGGCTGAGGTCGGAAAATTTGGTGAGCTTTTGTTGAGTTGGGTGGACGAGTTTGCTTGTGAAGGGGACTGGAGATGGGGGAAGAGTGGGTGGCTTCTCTTACATTGTGAATGACGAAGATTGTGACAGGGAGGTTGCATGTGTTCAATGAGTCGAATGAGCTTGAGCTCAAGGGCAAGGGCGTCTTTGGAAACATGAGGGGTTACAGTGGGCTCTGGAAAATGAGAGCTGCGTTGCTGAAGATGAGCTGGTCACTGGCTTAGAGGTGTCATGATATTAGGCATGGACGAACGATGAGATTGCGGCTCAGGATTTCGGGATGTGCAGGTGGCGGACTGCTTCTGGTCTCACGAGTACATTCACGATGGAGCATGAAATGACGTCGGAAGTGAAGTGGACCTCACGGAAGATGTCAGAATAGTGAGCGAGGTTTGACGAATTCTCACCAGGACGGCGTCAAGTTGAAGTCAGAATCTGTACATTTGGATGCTGGCTTGAGAGTGAGAGCTTGGAGGGTCAGTGAGATGTCCTCGGGTTAGTTATGTTACTATTTTGACACATGTGCCGTTGGTAAACTCAAAGCTGAAGAATGGGTACATGAGTGATAGCCAGGGAGGATTCAATTCTTCATAGCAGGCGTTGTCTTCGCAGAGATAGCTCTGAACATTGTGATTGAAGATTGCATCATCATTGAAGCTCCCACAGCTCAGATCAACTGCAAACCGGCGAATGATCTTCTTGGTGTATCACGGTGTGATGATTAAAGAGAAGATAATCAGAACATGTGCCTGAAAAAAACCAAGGTTTCTGACCAGTTGCAACATCTGCACTATACGACAGAGCAACTGAATCTTTCACATGAGACGGGAAACATGTCTTGATCATCACCGGAAGATAGGCGGTCAAGTACTTTTGGACCCCTTTGCCAGTTCGTCAGATCACTCGCGAAACAGCCACCATCAGTGCTTCTTGCATACCTATCATACTAGGACTGGGACTGAGCGCGTAGGTGAGAAGCCTGGCTGTACGCGGAGATGTTTTCCTATGCATCCTCCACATTCACAGCCAAGTCGAAAGTAGAAATAAGGGGGAACCTAGCAATCATATTCGAAACCTGTAAGATGTGTCTATCACCATATTGAACTTTCACTCATCTTGTGATATAAAGGCCGGGTGTCTGTAAATCATTCCTGTTGATTTGATCACCTTGTCTCAAAAACTTCAGGTAGAGTCGATCTGATGCATCGACGTGACATCCCGAAGCTTATATACGATACGAGATTGGTAGAGCATAGCAATTCCTCATGAGACACGATCTCTGCCCGAGAACAGAAGGTGCCCTTAACTTGGCCTCATGGTCAAATGATAGGAAGATGTTTCCTTTCGCGTTGCCGACAGACGACTTCGATCTGGGACTTGCTTTGCAAGAAGGCTGTGCAGCTTGGTCGTGGGAACTTTGTGGTTGAGTTGGGTTGAGAATGCAGTGAAGACTCCGCTGTCCACGACGGGGCTTTGCGTGCAGGTTGAGGCGGCAAACTTGCCGGAACGGTCTTCAGAGCTCGAGATGGGCTAATATTGCAGTGAAGCTTTCACCACCTTCACCTCCTCGGTCAGGCTTTGAGTGTAGGAGCTGAATTGCTGAAGTGGAAAAACGTCTTGAGAGCTTCGGGGGGGGTTAAAGTTGCTGTGCAAGTGCATTGCTATACAGTGGTCTAACCACTTCTGGGGCAAGAGGTTGCATGTAAAGATTAGATTGAGTTGACAAAGTTCCCAATCGTCTAAGAGCTCGGGATGGGCTAATATTGCAGTGAAGCTTTAGCTCCGAAGGCTTTGCATGCAGATGCAGGGGTCGAGGTGCTCCAATCAGCATACGCGCTCATCGCCAGCTTTCATCCAAGATACTGACATGGTCTTTCGATATGAGGGTGGTACAGGAGAGCTGGAAGAGAAAGAGACTGCAACGAGGTGTGGTCACGAGCTGCATTTTGTGTCTTGGAGGATTTCGTGGTCGGACGTAGCTTCAGCGTTGAGGTGGCTCATGGTTCTCGTCTGCGGCATGCTCTGAAGCAACTGCGTATGAAAGAGAGCTCTGAGATTGTAATTTGCCATGGCGAAGATTCAAAGCGCTCGGAAGCAGGTGATTAGAAACAAGACGGGCTGTCTTGACAGACACCGCGGTGGTATAATGGTATAAGTGCCCTCGACCGACTTGAGGACCCAAAAGTCCGAGCGGCTGGCAGCGCTCATGGCGACAATATCTCCAACGTCGTCAGAATCGCTGGAGGCAGACGAGGCATGAAGAGGATGGCTGCATGGAATCAGCAAAGCAAATCATCGTTTCGTAGCGGGAGCCCCCCTATAAGCCTTTTCTGGTCACGTCAGCGACCTTCATCGCTTTGCTCATGCCTTTGTCGATTTGACATTGAAATATCAGTGTCAGAAATAGACGGACCGACAAGTGCTTGTTCACCTTGCCTATCAGCCGTCTTGAAGACCTTCTATTAGATTAACTACACAGCTACTGCGAGAGGTCCGATACCTATCGGACCTATGCCTATCGCCCAGCCTAGTCGTTATATCGTTGCCATCATCACGGGTGCTTGGATTGGAATCAAGCTCATCCATGCTGTGTGGCTGCTTCGATCCCATAACCTATGCTATGAATCAGCGTGTGGCAGCATGACTTTAATGTTTCTGATTACGATTGGTAAGTTCAAGTCGAATGGTTCGCATTATCAAACGTGGCGGGTCAAGTCGAAGACGCGGCGGAAAAGAGCCGACAGGCCGGTTCGTGATGAAATAGGATGGGATGAGATGGGATGGGCAAACCAATGTGGCATGACACACCTTACCACATTAGACGCTGATGGACAGCCATGCTCGCTGTGAATCACCAGCATTGCCACTTGGAGGAGGCAATTTGGTTGTGTTTGTAGGCTAGTGTTTCGGCAATGGACGGTGTGTGTCCAGATAGTCGTAGGTGGTCAACTTGAACGTCGGCGACTATCAAAGTGTCGTTTTATGTCGGCGACCACGCATCGGCTTGCGAGGCCGCATGAAGTGAAGCGTTGCATTCGGCGGGGGATGTCAGTATCGTCGATGGATGGTAGTATTTGTTTCAAAACATGAGCGATTGGGGATGTCGCAAGATATGATTAATGCCTAGACTATACTCATCACCCTCGATTTCGATAGAATATCCCGGTGGGCACATGAACACTCGCAAATTGACATATATATGTATATATATATATATCATTATCCCCCCGTTCTCACCGAAAATTACCGAGCCCGGTGAAGAGACTTAAGCTTGTTTCGAGCACGTCAACTGTCACTTACAACGCCACGCTCACCCCGGCCGCTTCCCACGCGGGCCAACCCGCAAATTCTCCCCCACCTCCCAATCCGTAGACGCTTGCCAGACAAACTTCACCAAGGGGGTGGGAATGGCAGGACAAAGTTGCCTATCTAATGATTCACTGATAGGGAAACGATGTCCGACAATCACTGAATCGGTCACTCTCTCTCTTTCTCTCCTTGAAAAGCATTCCCATAATAGGGGAGTTAGTTCCCTTGGGGTAGCATTGACTTAATCTCGCAATGCTCCACACCAGGAACCCAGCAAAGCAAAAAGTCCTGTCTGTACCCATTATCCGCATCATTAACAGAGAGAAAGACGCACATGCCAACGCAGAAAAAAGAAGGGGGAGAAATCTTGAAAGTGTTCCCTTTTTAGCCTAAGTGCCAGACAGGGTGACATTCGTTGGATACATTCTAGAAAAGAAGGACGGAAAAGGAATCCAACCCAAAGCAAATCAAATCTCGATAAGCCGGACCCCTTTTTTTTCTTCTAAATCCTGCGTGCAACTTCAAAGTTCCTCGAGGTAACTATACCATTTTGCAAATATGGCTGCGCATACCGAGAGCGCGCAGCTAGCCAGTCGGCTCGATGGATTGGTCATGGTCATCCCGGACCTGCGCCGGATGGTCAGCCACTGGCCGTCTGGAAAGAATGCTCATGCCTCCGAGGTTGAGGGGTTGATTCGAAAACTACTGGAGCAGAGGTGAGTTTGTCCGATATGAAGATTGAATGGTTTCGTTATGCTGACTTATTACAGCGATGCGTCACCGAAAGACAAGGCCAATGTCCTAGAAGCAAATCCGGCTCTCTTAGCTTCATGGTAAGATATCCCCAAGAAGAGTTGAAAAAAAGAAGAAGAAAACCCCAGCACTTGCTGATAAGTTGTCTGTGTGTGACGTTAGCCTCTGGCCCAACGCAACAAGAGAAAGACTTGGCACCTTGACGCTCATGGTGCTCTGGCAGGGCAGACTCGATGACCATATCGAAAGCCTCGAGTACAAGAGCGCGGAAAAGGCCAAAGACTTTCGCAACAAGGCCAAGGACTACATTGCGCAGTATCTCCAGCTTTCCGAGGGGCCCAAGGAGGCGTCAACGAACCCCGTCATTGCGGGGTTCCAGCCGGTTGCCAAAGTCATTTGCCAGCAGTACGACCGAGGTCAGTTTTTCTCGTATCTGGGTGTAGCAGCGATATCTGAGGGCTGATTTCTTCGGGTGGTGGGCAGATCAGCGGAGAAGGTTAAGGGTTAGTCTATTCGAGTACATTGACTCGACCGTGCAAGAGATGCGGTACATCCAGAGCGGACACGCGCCGACGACTTTATCGTATGAGAAGCTTCGCAAGAAGACCGGGGGCGCTGGCCCTCTGTGCGCCTTGGTAGAGTAAGAAAGGACATGAGGGTATCTCTCTGAGAAAGTGGGATTTCTGCTGACGAAAGTAGGTTCGCCTCTGGATCAGAGTGGCCGGCGCACGTCGTCAACTCGCAGCCGTATAAGATGATCCTGGAGTCGGTCAGCATTATCATTGGCCTGTCAGTTCCCCCCCTCTGATATACCCCGAAATGGAGATGTCCAGAAGCTGACGGGGTGCTTTTCTGGAAACAGGACGAATGACTTGCTCTCGCTGAACAAAGAGTTGGTAAGTAGATTCGTGGTGGTGGTGCTGTGTGAGCGGGAGGAACTAATCATTCGAGCAGCGGAAAGGCCGGACTCTCAACGCGGTGCCGGTGCGGTACTGGAATGGCAAAGACGGCAGTGACTTGGAGAGTGCTGTCGGAGAAGTCGTAGAAGAGATTGACAAGGCCGTTAAGCAGCTCGACGTCTGCGAGCGAAGATTGATCAACCAGAACCTGGCGGATGCGGACGCGATTCAGGAGGTGACTGCGACGCTCAAGACGATTTGCACTGGCAACTTGACTTGGAGGTTTGCGACCTCGGATCACCCTCTCTAAAACTTGCGCGTTACTGACAATGGGAACAGTCTTGAGTCAAAACGGTATAACGTAGGTCCTCCGGACGCCGACGGAAGTCTGAGGCAGGAATTGAGGGCTCCCGATGCATGAGATAGAGGGCATTGGGAGGAACGGAGACGGTAACGGACGATGATAAACGGATAAGGTAGTTATGAGAGGTAGAAATATTAGCTGGGCGGCAACGCCGCGAGTAGAACGCCCGTAATGATGAATGATACCCCCCCCCATTAGGCTTTGATCTCAACGGTCAATTGACGTTCCAATTGCGTAGGGTGCTTGCTGATTGTGTGGTTATCAAGCCCCCGAGTCCTAAAGCCAGCCGATTGGGAAAAGGACCCGAGGACCTTGAGAGACAGCGCCATAAAAGCAAGTATCACGGAAAAAGAAAGTAGATGTTGACGAGATGCAGACGTTATTGGTGGCGTGCATGACAAGTCAAGTTTGCGTTGCAGCGCCCCGGGGCTTGTGAACAAATACGGTGGACCAGCACGACCGCGCCAGAAGGATTTTAGCCTCTTAACATCTTGGTATTATTACACACCTAGTAGTGTTCCCTACACAGAACTTCACTAAATTTGGCTATGGATACAGTACCTTAGGTAAGTAGGTACAAAATGATTGTCTCACAGGGGGAAGAGGGCCGGACGCAGGGGGGACGTTTGCCATTGGACGTTGGTCTGATGTCATGGCAATTTGCGAGCTCAGCCAAGCAAATGTCTCAATTGGCGCGGGCAGTGGCAGTGGGCGCGGCCCCTCTCAAGCTTTCAGCTCCAGGGCAGCGTCCGGGGAAAAGACCAAAGCTCCCCCCAAGCTCTTGTCCCCAGGAAAACGGAAAGCTCCCAACACAAACACATATTATCCAGCCTCGCGCCCTCGTCATTGAGCTTAAGCATCTACCAAACTTTCCACACTCACACCGCATCAGCTTCATCCTCAAAACGCGTACCTAGCTACTCACAGACACAACAATGGCTTTCCGCTTCGCCGCAAGAAGACTCGCCCTCACCCGCTCCGCCGTGCCGGCGCGTGCCTTCCACTCGACGCCCGCCGCCTTCGTCAAGGTTGGCGACGCCGTGCCCGAGGTCGACCTCGTCGAGAACTCGCCCGGTAATAAGGTCAACCTCGCCGAGGAGTTTGGCAAGGTCACCAATGGACTCATCATTGGCGTGCCCGCCGCCTTCTCCCCCGCGTGCTCCGCGAGCCACATCCCTTCGTACATCAACCACCCGAAGCTCAAGGAGGCCGGACCCGTCTTTGTCGTCTCCGTCAACGACCCCTTTGTGTAGGTTTTCCTCTCCGAGACCTTGACGCCTTTGAGGGATTTGTAGCCTCATTGAGGCTTCAGAGCAAGGATTTGTGGAAAGAAAGCGATTGATACTGATGACCGAGTAGCATGAAGGCCTGGGGTGACCAATTGGACCCCGCCGCCCAGACTGGAGTATGTTGACATAACCTCTCCCCCCTTGCCTTGCGCCGAGGTAGCGTTGGCATGCTAACATTATGAAAGATTCGATTCCTGGGAGACCCGTCTGGCGAGTTCACCAGAGCGTTCGACGTCGACTTTGACAGCAAGGCCATCTTCGGCAACGACCGCAGCAAGCGCTATACCCTCGTGATCGAGAACGGAAAGGTCAAGGAGGCCCACGTTGAGCCCGATAACATTGGTACCGCAGGTAAGATTTCGAGGACCCGTAACACGCCTTATGAGAACTAGCTGACAGTGTGAACAGTTTCCCTGGCCGACAAGGTCTTGGGTTGAGAAGACATGGACTCGGAGTCGCGATGTTGCAAAGATTTACAAGAAAAAGAACCTCGAAGGCCACTTGGACTAGGTAGATGCAGTTTGAAAGAAGATGCAATACGCATCGCGAATACCAGCTTGAATTCAAAGACAAACCCAAAAGACGCGTCTCCGAATCCGAACCCCTGACTGACAGCACTGAGAAGAAATGGTGTTTCACGTATCGGCCTAGGGGGTCCACAAAGAAATCGAATGCTTCTTTCGTCTGCTTAGAAAGCTATCATGTCGGACACGATATGAGTACCTGAGGTAATTGACAATGATGAGACTATCGCATTTGTCAGGCTTGCAACACCGAAGCTCAAGGAAACCTCGGGGCCAAAGTTGGCCGAGCCGGGGGCACTTGTGGACACCCGACATGTACCCGATGACCGGCGACATCGGAGCCACTTGGTGCCGGGCCGCTCCCGCCTGACAAATGCAGGGGCAAATAACGTCGTCGTTATCGATAAGGATGAATGACTAAGAGAAGGCGAGGGGCAGTTCCGTCAGGTTCCGCACTGCTTATCGAGCGACAAACACTGAGTCTTGACTCTAGGTGACACTCTCGAGGGTGGTGGTGGCGCTCAGGGCAGCTGTGTGAGTCGTCCACCGTCATGCCATGCATCAAGCCCAAAGCCAAAGACCACCCTTTCGCTTCTAGGTATCCGTATACCTGGCCTACTCCTGAGTCCCTCATCGCCCAACCCCGGACTGTCCCAGAGGCAAGGACCAAATTGTGAGTGCCAAAGGTCCATGGAGTCACCTGCACGCCGTCAGACACAATCACTGGCCAACGACTATTGCAATGACACTGGCACGGGGCTGCATCTGGCCCCCAGGGAGTTTGAGAACTGGTCTCCTCCCCGGCGGGATTGGAGAGACTGAGGTACTTTATCGAGTCGTGTGCCTGAAGCCCGCCTCTTTCATCAGTGCCTGATCAATTTCCCTAGGCTTGTATCCGTGGATGTAAAGATAGCGCTGGAAGCGCAAAATAGAAGCATCTCTACCCTTGTGACCATGCTCCCCCTCACTCCTGACCTTCATGGAGGTACTTGGGGTACCTAGGGAAGGTACTCACTCACATTACTCATTTTGGGACTGGATCCCGCCATCATAATCCCAAGGACATAGGAGATGGGTATTGGAACGTAGTGTCGATGGTGTTCATGTTAAACGATTCCCTAGAGTCAGTCAGCCTGTGCAGTGACATTAATACTAGGAGTTGCAAGGGCTGAGCTACCAGAGTGTGTGGTGAGAGTGACTTTGAAAGCGTCCTCCCGTCCCCCTTGGCCCTGCCCCTACACAGTAAGTACCGGTAGTTCACGGTGCAAGCCCGCGCCAGCTCAGCGGGGAATTTGTCCCCTGCCCCATCGAGGTACTTGATATTTGCTGATGTTGCCCGCTATTCATGAAGTCACTCGGCTTCTTCCCTCCAGTGCATTCTTCCAACCAACACCCCCGACGTCTGAGTTCCGTCATTGGATCCAACAAGTCACTCGCTGGGCGGGAAGGAAGTCACTGCCTGGTCCTGACTGTCTATGACTGCCAAACCAAACCATCCGACTCCCTCCCGCTACATACCTTACCTTATCCACCCATTCATCCCACCCACATCCCACACGCTCAGTTGCTCACTCAGGTCGTTCACCTTTCCCGCAACGCATTCCAATCCCACTTTCACATCCACATATCCACGCCCACCACACCCATCACCCATACCTTAGACTACCGCCCTCGCACTCATCTTTGCGGCGTTCCTACACCGCAGGCAACCGAGCCAGGTCCTTATTGCCGCCTACCGCTCTGACTGATTTCGCCCGACCTCGAACCCGCCCTTTCTCGGCACGACCACATACTGCGAGCACCTTTGTATAACCTGCCCGGCTCTTCCCAGCCTTTGTACCTGGTTGTTGCCTCAGCCTTGGGCTATCGCAGCCTGCAACTTACCAATCTACCCCTCCACCCATCAAGTGACTCCCATACCGCGACCGGCGCCCAACGCAGGCACTCCTTCTCCCCTCGTTTGGATCTGATCCTCGTTCTCCATCTCCGTCATCTGTGTCTCACCCGCCTATACATTTCAACCCGTTTCCGCCCCCTCGGAAACGCTTCCCTCGCCTCCATCTGCAGTCGGCACCATTCCTCCCACTACGCGGAAGAGAAAGGCCGCTGAGGCGACGATATCCTCCAATAACCAAGACACCGCGACAAAGAAGAGGATCGCCTCGGCTGCTGGACAGGACGCTCCCCCAACCCCCGTCACCACCGCGAGCAACGGCATGGATTCAGAGGAGGACTTCATGTCGGCTCCCTCGAGCGACGACGAGATCATGCAGGATGACAGCGGCGAGGACATGTCTGGTCCTGATGGTATGTATACACCGCTCAACCGAGTCTCTCCGGCCTCAAAACCACAGACTGACGTCTTTGATTCCTCCACAGATTTCGATGAAGATGACTTCGAAGACGAGCCCGAGGACCTGGGCATGATCAAAGACTCCGACAACAAAAAGAAGGTGGCCTACGACATCTCATTCAAAGTCTACGAACCAAAGGATATTCAACGTCAACAGGATGACATGATTGACGAGGTCAATATGATCCTGAACATCCGCAAGGAGGATGTCGCCATATTGTTGCGGCACTTTAGGTGGAACAAAGAACGTTTGATCGAGGACTATATGGACGCTCCCAACAAGGTCTTGGAGGCTGCGGGTCTTGGCTCGAACGTGGCTGGCCCGCCCAAGCTTGAAGCTATTCCGGGTTTCATGTGCGACATTTGCTGCGAAGACGAGGAGGGCCTCCAGACCTTCTCTCTTAAGTGCGGCCACCGATACTGCGTAGACTGCTACCGCCAATACTTGACTCAAAAGATTCGCGAAGAAGGCGAGGCGGCTCGTATCCAGTGTCCGGCCGAGGGCTGCGGCCGCATCATCGATTCAAAGTCCTTGGATCTGCTCGTTGCAGCCGATCTCAACTCCCGATACCACGAGCTGTTAAATCGGACGTACGTGGAGGACAAGGAGATCCTGAAGTGGTGCCCTGCACCCGACTGCCCAAATGCCGTGGAATGCGCCATTAAGAAGAAGGACTTGGACAGAATCGTTCCCACAGTAGCATGCGGTTGCGGTCACCGCTTCTGCTTTGGTTGCATTTTAACTGACCATCAGCCTGCTCCCTGTGAGCTTGTCAAGCGATGGCTGAAGAAGTGCGCAGACGATTCGGAGACTGCAAATTGGATATCGGCCAATACCAAGGAGTGCCCCAAGTGCAACTCGACAATCGAGAAGAACGGCGGCTGCAACCACATGACATGCCGAAAGTGCAAGCATGAGTTCTGCTGGATGTGCATGGGCCTATGGTCGGAGCACGGCACGAGCTGGTACAACTGCAATCGTTTCGAGGAAAAGAGTGGTACAGATGCGCGTGATGCCCAGGCTAAGTCCCGCATATCGCTAGAACGCTACCTGCATTACTACAACCGATACGCCAATCACGAACAGTCTGCCAAGCTAGACAAAGACATTTACCATAAGACGGAGAAGAAGATGGTCCAGCTTCAGACAGCCTCGGGCATGTCTTGGATTGAGGTTCAATACCTGAACCAGGCCTCACAAACACTGCAAACTTGCCGGCAGACTCTTAAGTGGACCTACGCCTTCGCATTTTATTTGGCGCGCAACAACTTGACCGAGATTTTTGAAGATAACCAAAAGGACCTTGAGATGGCTGTCGAGGCCTTATCAGAGATGTTTGAGAAGCCCGTCCAGGAGCTCTGTGACAAGAAGTTGAAAGTCGACATTATGGACAAGACTTCATACTGCAAGAAGCGAAGGATTATCTTGCTTGAAGACACTGCAGACAACCTGGCCAATGGTATGTTCGCAATATGAAGCCGATCGAATAAGAACTGACCGGAATAGGACGTTGGACATTTAACGTAGATCTTCACGGACCTTCACCAGTCGGTGCCACAAGCAGTCGTCGTCAGTAGATCGTGGATGATGCGGCCCCGGTGGAGCGCGAATTCGATGAAGACAGCGACGACGACTTCTCCTACAACGAGCCCTTCCCTGTCGACAATGTGGTGAGGCAGTGGCGGCTGCCGTGGTGAAGGAACACGATTCGCATGGTTCGTGAGGCTCGCGGATCGCTTTTTGGGCTTGGTATGGATGTACACAGAAGCGTGGACTCAGAGGGTCACGCAAAAGATTTGTGGCGTGGGTTTTGAGACGGAAACCTTGGAAGATGAAGGCATTAGACCCAGAAACGGAATCAACATGGGGAAGGATCGGCTGTTGCCTCGGGGTCATCACTTTAGTGTTCCGAGTATGGAACGAGTTGGAATTCTTTTTTTCTCCTCTCTCTTTCATAGTAAAGGAAGGCAAGGGAATGACTGCTTGCGCATCATGAGCATTGTGTATGGTATAGGTCTTCAGGTTACATGCCCAGTGTCCCAGGCACGGCGGGCTTCTTCTTTTTTTTATCATTGGGCAAACCCACGTCCTTGCCAGTCTTCCATTCCGGATTCCATCTTCTGATGTAGATGTGTGAAACATATGAGACGTGTGGGATTTGCAATCAGGATAACTTGCAATTCTGTCTGTCTGTTTATGGCCGACGGGTACTGTTTGGTGGTTCCTTGCACGCTCATATGGAAAGGGCTGTAATAAGGTGGGATTGGGCGCTAGGCGGCTCCCGGTCCGGGCCGAGATTGAACGTATAGCTAGATCCTTCAAAAGACGGACGACCTCACAGCGACAACCCTAAAGATAAGAGATGACTGCGAAGGTAGGTTGTGGTAAGTAATGACTTTAACATTGACCCATCAAGCTGCAGGCCGATCACAAGTGGGACACATGTTTCATCAGAAAAAAAAAGGTCTTCCGGCCATGATGTATTCCCGTCATCACTACTTAAAAACTCCATGGTGTCCTAGTAATTACAATGCATACAAGAAACCCTGGCTACCCCGTCTCTCTTGACTTTCCGGCATGCTTCTCATGTTCTGTAGTCCCTTGTAACCTCCAACATGCCAAATTATAATGCATGCTGTATGCCTTCCTGCCTGTACGCCTCGGTGACCTTATCTTGAATGGCGACCATCAAATACCGCCCCTGGTCTGAGTCGGGAGAGATGGAGAACATGACCGGGTGCCTAGGAAACTCCCCTGGAGGAGTCGCGCTCATGGCGCCTCAATGATGCGTGACTCTAAACGCCTTCTTCCAAATTGGATAGAACAAAATAATGACACAACGTTTGTGGGTATCGCATCGACATGTGTTTAACAATTGCTTCAGTTGTATACAAACCGGGAAAGGTTCAGCGCCTTGGGCACGGAGTCTCCGTCGTCCCTCTGGCCGAGGTCGTGGGCAAAGACATCGTCGTCATTCTCGCCGTCGCTATCGGGGATGATCTGGTCTTCGCTTCCGCACGGCGCGTTCAGAGCCTCCACCTCGGCCAGATCGACTTTGGGCAGAGGCACAAACGACGGGTTGATGGGGAATGACTTGAGTAGCCGGCTCTTCCGGGGACTGCGCTTGGGGCTCCGCTGTATCGTGCTCTTAGTAGGAGACAGGGGCCGCCGGGCAGGCGGGTTCTTGCGCTGGAGGGCACGGGCTCCCATCCGCTGTAGCGGGGTGAGAAGAGGAGTGGCCTTTGACGTCCCAGCTGCGATTGAGCTAGCCGAAAATGTGATCGAGGATGCCGCAGTGGAGGGAGCAGCGGTCGAGGGTGTGAAAGTTGATGAATGCTGGGAGGCAATGGTGCTCGGCGTGTCGGGCTGGCTTGAGGCGGCAGGGCTGGGCTGAGAGCTGAAGGCAAATCGCTGTAATGACGTCCGTCTTATGTCCTTCTCTGGGAGCGACGAGACAGGCTTGCTTGGCTCGACGTCTTCTACTTCGGACAGATCGGTCTGTGGCGTGGCTGATATTTCTCCGTCCTTGCTGAACTGGCTGTCCGTACCGGCAGTTGCTTCCGTACCTGTATCCGTGCTCTGACTCTCTTCGTAGACCGCGATGGACTTGGGCTTCGGGGCATGCCACCCATCAATGTCAGGGAGATTCAGTAGCGCCTCGTCGATGGAGTCGTCTGAGAATAGGAAACTGTCCTTGTTCTTGTTGGTGGAGGTTCCGTTCTTGGAGAAGAACCTGCTCTTTTGGGATTCCTCAGTTTTCGTTTCGGTAATATCTGTGTCTGCACAGAGACGGACCTTCTTGGGAGGCCGTTGGGAACCGCCTCTCATCAGTGCATCAATGTCGTCTATAGTATTTGTCGCGTCACCGACGGTGATACGACGGGTTCCGTCAGAGCTGCTAGGAGTATGTTGCTGCAGTAAGTCCTGGATGGGCTCGGTCCGTCGTCGTAAGAGGCGAGAGGAGGTATTTGAACGGGCGGTTCGTGTCGGGCGAGAGCTGGTGGTAGGCTGTGATGATGAAGTGCCATCGATATATGGTCTAGGAAGGGGAAAGACTCTAGGTACCAGGCCATTGTGAGTCAGAGCGGCAACTCTCTCTGGGTCGACAGAGAAACAGTTGCGGTCCATTTCACCCATCGGAATACGCTGGTGGCCCTTGAAGTACGAATCAATCGGTTTGGTCGGTTGTCGCGTGCGAGTCGACGATGAAGAGACAGCCGCAAGGGCCTCTGCAGACTGAGAATGTCTTCTCTTCGTATCGGTCTTGGAGCCAGGCATGGGCGCGGGGATGATGGTCTCCTTGGTGATGGGGTTGACATCTCCGAGTGCAATTGCCGTAGCCATGGCCGGCTCGACGTAACCACCAATGAACGGCATATCCTCCACACCCTTGCCTTCCTCTGGTTCTGTTAAACATACCAACCGTTTCGCTTTCGGGCAATAGACTCTTTGGTGGATGAATGTCAGCTCCGCCTGGGCAAACCGAGACATGTAATTCTCTGAAACGCGATGCTTGCCCTCGAACTGGATCATCCGGACCAGTCGATCGATGGTCTTGTACTTGCGAATCATCCGGTAGGCCGTCTTGAGGCCCATATTGTTGATGCCCTCGAGATAGTCGCACCCACTGAGAATGGCCATTCGGCGAAAATCGTCATCCGTCCACCCCGTAAGAGAAACCTCCCGAACCGCACAGAAATCCCTCCGGTTGATCTCGATACAGTTGCCGTACTGGTCAAGTTTCGTGAGGAGCCGCTTGCAACCAAAAACCAAAAGATCCGAGTCCTCCGATAGAATGCCGTTGATGAGGCCTTGGCGTTCGAGGTAAACAAGCTGAGCATCAGCCTCGTACGGTGCGACGACGTACGAGATATTCATCTTTTTCAATTCGTCAATGAGATTGCGAGCCATCTCTGGTGTGACATCAATGGCCTTTTGAAACTCGAGGGCTGCTTGTGATGACTTTCCGGCTCTGAGAAGCTCCATGGCAGACTTCTTGCTCTCTTCACGACGTTTAGCGCGGGATCCCTCGGTGGCGGCTTTGCTGGGAAGGAAATCGCCATCAAAGACAATGTATGGTGTGACGCCGAAATGCTTGAGCATCCTCACCCGGTGCATGGCGAAGTCGACATATCTGAGGCAAGGTTAGGCATACAAACCTTTGGTTGCGTCTTGGGAAGCGCGCCATGCACAGCGCATTGCTAGGGCCACTTACTTGCGGGTGGGGTTGCCTTTGGCCAGATCAACAGCGCAGGCAATGGCTCCTCTGTGAAGCCATCCGTAAGCGTCGACGCCGAGCGTCTCACCGGCGAATTTCTTCAACTCGGTTGGCCTGTGGATGGACTTGAGCAATGGAAGCAGGCCTAGGGGTTCTTGGTGAGCAAGGAGGTTCGCCAGGCGGGAAGCAAGGGAGGAAATGTACCTGAGACGCCCATTGTTGATCGCGAGAAGTGTTCGTAGGTCCTCAAAGGTTGGCAAGTCAATATTTCCTGAAGGTTGCCTACGTGTCTCTCCAGTCCGATTCACAGGCCAGAAGCCGGGGTCGACAAAGGGAGATCAATGCTCAGTCCATTCGTTGAGAGAGAATGACGCGTGGGCAAGTTGTTCGCGTAAGAAGTGGAAGTCGGAACGCCAAGTCAGGTGATCCGGGGGCAAATGTAAACAAAGCACTCGGGCGCTACGTTGACGAGTTCGGAAATGCCACTTGTACGGAGGAAACGCGACGACAGGTTGGAGAACTGGAAGAGGGGAAAAGGCGAGGTCGACAGAAATTCACCACGATGCTGAGATCGGAGGAGCGAAAGTGTGCAGGTGGAGTGAATCACGGCTTCCTGCACGGGAAAGGGACGGTGGAATCGCCCGGGGGGACCTGGGCCTGCTATATTGGAACGCGGGTGGACACACCGCACCGCGTCAGACTCATATCGCGACTCCCAGTTCTCTTTCTCTCTCTGTCTTTTTCTTTTTTAAATCTTTATTTTTACGCAGGGACCATGCTGAGAAATGTCCCCCAAAAAGGATTAGCGTGCGTAGACTGGGATATCCAGAGCAACGTCACTCTGCCCGGGTTTGGTTGAAGGCCATTGGACCCTTCCTGGGGTTAGAGTGGAGACAGCAGGTACTGAGTCTTTTCATCCAATGTCCGTGCACACAGCAAACGCACCTGCAGACTCGGATGGGATTTTCATCGGGTGGGGCACAGACCGACTTTCACAGAACCAGTGCCATCGCAAATCTCATTCTGCGTCTTGTTCAACTCTGGGAATCATTGATCTCAGATACCAATCTTACTGTGGACTGAACCGGTCTCACTCGCTGTGTTTTCCAGTACCGTCAAGATGCCCTCAACATTAGAAAAGGCTCGCAAGCACATTGCGAAGAAGCGCAATGGCCATGACCTAGCCCTTCATGAGTTTTCCAGAGACTCCAAGCGTCTTCACAAGGCCTCGATCAGAGACCAAAGGCTAGGAAAGCTCCACGCCTCAAAGAACAAGAAGGAGCAGCCCATGAGTAAGACATCACTGTCCAAAAAACATCGAGACTTTCCAACTGACATTTGGTAGTCGACCGTGCCTCCTTTTTCCAAAAGGCAATTCAGGAGAAGGGATCCGAACCCCTCGACTTGGCCGCCGTTCAGGAGCTCATCAGCAAGTACGTCGCAGAACAGCCCACATATGTTGAGCAAACACTGACACGTTGCCAGGTTTGTGCACCAGTACGATGAGGAGTACGCCGAGGTTAAGAAGACCCGCCGTGCCGGCCGCCCTGCAAGTGCCAAGGAAGACTTGCTCAAGCTGAGAATCTCGAACCTTGAAGAAGAGTACAAGATCGGATTCTGTCAGTTGGCTCCCGACAAGGTGTCTTTCTTTTGCGGCATTCTAACATCTTTGTAGACCTTCCTGACCTCACAACGTCGTCCAACATCATCCAACTCGACCGCTGGGAGGGTTCATGGGCTTACCTCACCAACCTCGCCTGGGTCAAGATCACGAGTGACGGGAACGTCAGACCATCCAGCTTCCCTCCCAGGGTTTAGTTTTTGGCATTTTACAGCATGATCATGGCGTTTTCTTTTTCGGCGTTTGGGGGAAAACATGAGGCCACGAGCCCGCTAGGCCTTGACGCAGCATCATCGATTACACCGGGAGAAAGGATGGGGGATTAACCGTCAGCTCCAATTTCTGTATCCGGCTCCTCGTACGGTGCCACTATAGAAGGGCGGACTTTTCGCGGGCAATGTCTCAGACAGGTCAGGCACTGTATCGGAGTTCTTGTTTGGCCAACAGACAAATTTCTCCGGTTACATACAGCAACCGTGCATGTTGAGGTGCGAAAGGCCCAATGCTCGGATCACAGCAGACCACGCATAGCCAAATCACTGGCTCGTCAGCGTCTGAGCCATGATTCTCCTGTGCCGTTACACAAAGGGGGATTCGGCAAAGGGGCCCCAAACGTGGAGAGCATGTGGGTTCATAGGAATCGCGCGCCATACCGATGGTTCTTCGGAGGGGGGTTGCGAAAGAGGCGGGCGGCAGAGATCGAAGCAGCGTCATATGAAGAGCCAACGTGGCGGTTTTTGTATGAAACAGTCACTTCCGAAACTTTGGGTGAGGCTCGGCAAACCCTACCTGAGATCCTTGTAGCCTAGTATTATATGATCATCTTCGCCCCAGATCGCCCAACCATCGAATCACATGTTGCACGCCAATAGTCACGATGATGCCGAGAACCGAAAGGTCCTAACCTTACAGCTTCACTGCACAACGCCTTTCCACAGTGTCGTCTGTCCATGCCCGACTGGCCAAGGAGGTCCAGATCATGCATCTTATCTGCCCCAAGCCTCCTAGACCAGGCCATTGGGACCACCTTGTCAACGAATCGTTATCCCACTTTATACTTAAACCCAGCTTCCCTTCGAGTTCCAAGTGCTACATTACACCGCCGGCCTACTCCTCTGCGAGGCTTTCGACGGTAACACGCCTGCAGAGTCTTGTGGACGGGATGGACCCATCTACTCTACTCGATCCAAGGCTGTTCTCACAATGGTGAGATGCTGTGAACAGAACAGCGTCTGAGAATGTCGCAGGACAAAGGAGCAAGGTTTTGCTGGGCGCTTAGAGTAAGAAGGGCATCATGCTGTTGAACGACGATGGCGGCCCGGGGCCGGGCTCTTGTTGAGCTGGATCGATGAGCTGGATCTCGGGCGGGATCCCTGTCACGCAGGATCGCTCGGTCATCTCTAAGGGTATATCATAGAGCCGAATCTCTGGGTCTCCGCGCTCCCATTCATCACTGTTGGAGCGTTATACTCTACAAGTGCTGCAATTCTCATTGTCTAGACCGTCTCGCCAATCTTTCCAGCTGTTTCAATCTTTCTCAATACTTGCGATAAGCCTTCCATCGTTGAGCTAAGCCTCTCAGTAATGTGAGCCACCTCCTACAGTCTGACGCACTAAAGACAGATGCTTATATAGACACCTAGCAAGCCATGTGCAAATACATTACACACCTCCGCGTCTGCAACGTATGCAGTCACCAAGATACGGTCCTGATATCGGAAAGACCCTGCTTCCTTGCCAAGAAGAACGGAGTCTTTGGAAGCTGTGACGCCGGCATAGGTAGTGACCGCAGCTGTACCCGAAATCACTGTTGGAAGTGTAAAGAGAGGGTCCGTCGCATCCCTCGACCATCATCAGTGTCACGCCACATCAGTTTTCACTAGGAGTAGGATAAAGGAAGGGGGAAATTAACATGGACGAGGAGTGTGAAAACGATAGAACCATTCTCTGGTAGGCTAGCTGCGGGCCAGCTAGAAACATTTATTACCATTTCCTTGAACATTGATGTCTGTTACAATGAGACGGTTTCTTGAAGACGAGTCCAGCTTCACACGGAGGATTCTGGGTGTCTGTACATCTGGATCCTGTTGCTACCTATTGAAGCTTAGCTCAGATTCCGTATCGATAACGTCAAAATCAAGATGCTTCTGTGGATCGATTCCAGATGCAGTGGAGTTTTGGTCTGGTGCCTGAACTTGACAAAGTGTTTGCAGAATGGTCCCTGCCGTCCAGTCCCTGACGGTTCCGCTCCACCTAGCGCCCGGCTGGTGCAGTGTCACCCGGCAAAAGGTTTCGCCGAATTGTGATCTGATGTCAAAAATTTTGGGAGCTCTCCAAAGCTTTTTTGCGACCTGGCAGATCCAGCCAATCCACCTCCACCCTCCTCCAACAAGCTTTTGCACCTCCCCTTGCCTTGACCATCACGATCTCTCAACACAACACCTCAGTCCACCGCCCATCATGCTTTCCATCAGATCCGTCGCGCGCTCCGCGCCCAGAGCTCTCTCCCGCCTTTCTCTCAGACAGACCGCGCGCCCTAGTGCCTTCATCAAGGCCGCCTCATGGAGCGCTGCCGTTCAGACCCAGCGCGCATCAGCCTTCTCCAGCTCTGCCTTCAGGAAATCTGCCGCCGGCGAGACCGATGCTGAGCTTGTCGCCAAGCTCGAGAGCGAGCTTCAGTTCGAGGAGGAGGTGAAGCAAAACGAGCAGCTGCCCGCGAGCGTTAAGGACTTCATCGACAACAGCCCCTTTGAGCTCCAAGACACCCCTGGCAAGGAGGAGGTCAAGCTCATCCGCAAGTTTGGCGAGGAGAAGTAAGTTTGCATTCCGAGCATCGTCTAGCAGACACTGTGAAACGGTAAACTAACAGAAAAACCTTAGGATCACAATCACTTTCTCCATCGCTGACCTCGCCAACTACGATCCCGAGATGTACGACCAGGACCGCGCCCTCGAGGACGAGGAATTCGAGTCCGACGTCCAGAACCCCAACAAGCAGTCTGGCGTCCAGTCATCCGGCGGCGCCCGCTCCGCCAACGCCGAAGAGCAGCTCGAGGAGGAGGAGGGCGACCTCGACGAGGCCGCTCCCCCTTGCCGCCTGAGCATCGTCGTCGAGAAGCCCGGCAAGACCCCCGGCGCCCTCAACATCGACGCCACCGCTCAGGATGGCGCCATCGTCGTCGACAACATGTTCTACTACGAGGACGGCAAGCTCGCTCACGCCTCCAACGCCGAGGTCGCCCACGCCCGCAGCGACATCTACCCCGGTCCCCCCTTCGGCAGCCTCGACGAGGACCTGCAGATCCTGATGGAGCGCTACCTCGAGGAGCGCGGCATCACCCAGGCCCTGGCCGTCTTCGCGCCCGACTACATTGACGTCAAGGAGCAGCGCGAGTATGTCCGGTGGTTGAGCAACGTCAAGGGCTTCGTGAACGCCTAAATTCAACTTCAATGACTGTTTGGGAGGGGGAAAATTCTGTTGGGAAGAAAGAAACTCAATGATGTATGACGGCGCGGCGCACGTGCAAAGTGTAAGATGATACGAAACCCCCCACCTGGAAAGGGACCTTCTTGGCTTGTCTTATAGCTGTTTTCCACTCTACGATGTACTATATAAAATCATGGCCTGGCCGGCGTGCCGGTTGCCCACATAAGAATCTGTAATATCAAAAAGTTCTCCTGCACACATGTAGCGCACTAGGTCCATAAAGCATTTGTTCAATGGCGTGAAAGAGATTAGAGTGGCTCTTTAGCAAAGAACCATTACAGGTAACAGGATAATCTTTCACACTGCTCAGGGTCCTACTTAGAGTCTAAACTAGAAACTGTCGACATCAACAAGTCGTGCATTGACCCATTGCGCAACGCAACGTAGATCTCGCTGGTCAAGGTGCCGATGGTCTTCTTCCCCGGTTCACCGGGGCTTCCGTTGGTCCCCGACGTTGTTGGATAGTCTTGTAAACCGCGATGGATCGGGACACCCAGAGTTTTCCTTACATATTTGTAGATTGCCTTTGAAGCAACCCCGAGATATGCGCCTGTGCTCGGATTCTCCAGAAACCGTAAGCGTGTCTTGCAATACTCATGGCTGATTCTTTCGGCGGACTGCTTGGTATAAGCGTCCATGGCCTTGATGGCAACGATCAACTCCTCAGGCCGCATACTCTCGAAGTACGGGGCCAAGACCTCGAGCTGTCCACCCTTCGCTTCTCGTGCAGCAGCTTGGCCTCGATCTTCCACGTCGAGGTTGGCCAGGCCGTTCCACTTCTGGAGCAGGATCTCGCCACAGCGCTGGGCAATGTCGTCCGCTCCATCGGCGGTTCTGGGAAACCCGATACAGTTCTGAGCAACTTCTAGCATCGCGGGCCTCGCTACGTTGCAAAATTCGAGATGGAGACATTGCAGGTCGAGAGCCTGACAGAGGGCGTATATGTACGTTGCCACCATGAGGCACAAGATCTCGGCCATCTCCAACGCGTTCCTGGCAGCGATCAACGCGAGCGAGTTGACCGACTGGTTGTTCATCTCGGCGCTCTGGATATGCGCGGACACAGGGTGGGATAGGTGGGCCAGCTCAGACATGTACGCTGCCATGGTGATGTCCAACCCCTTGGTAGTGAAAGACTTGCTCGGGTTGTCGGCGGCGAGGTTGGGCGGCAGGCAATCGTTGAGCTTGGCGTTGAGAAGCTCTGTGCATTGGGCGAACATGAGTTTACCCAACAGCTGCATGGAGGACGAGACCTTTTCCATGGCGGAAGTGACAGCCAGCGCTTGGAAGTTGCCTCCTTGATGTACGGTTCCGGTTTCGACGTCAAAGAGGGGGTTATCCGTGGTGCTGTTGATCTCAACTTGTACTTGCTGTTGAGCTAACATCAAGTCTTCAAGCAAGGGACCGATCCATTGGGGAGCGGTCCGAAGAGGATATCGATCTTGTACGAGGCCTTCGGCATGGTCGTCTCCCTTTCTGGTCAACTTGGATCCAGAGAGAAAACGTAGTATGTTGGACGCAGCCTCCACCTGTCCCAGATGTGGACGACACTGGGATATGAACGGGTGGTAGTTCGACTGCCGGCCTCGAAGTGCCTCGGTTGCCATGGCGGTAAGGAACTGCGACATCGTGGCGAGTTGATGAGCTTGGTGCATGGCGACACAGGCCGCTGCGGCGCTCGTAGCAGTACCATTTGTGATACCCAGGGCTTCCTTGGCTTCGAACCGCACCGGCTCGAGGCCGATCATTTTCAAGGCTTCTTTCGCAGTCATGAACTTTGGTCTTTGCGCGCCGACAGCAACGTAGACGTCCGAGTTGCCCTCCAAAACGCCAGCAATGTAAGATAGAGGTATCAAGTCCCCAGAAGCTGAGATGCTGCCACGCAGCGGGACTATAGGAGTGACATGATTGTCCAGCAGGGTCAACATAGCTTCTAGAACTTCGAGACGGACACCAGAATGGCCACGCAGCAGAGAGTTGACCCGAACGAGGAGCATTCCTCTGACAATGGAGGTAGGAAGGGCATGCTCTCTCCAGGCTTGCGTTCCAAGATGACTTTCGCCATAGAAATCTGATCCTTTGTCGGAAGGTAGAAGGATACCGACTTGGAGGAGCTGCAGTAGTCCTCTCTGCAGTTCTTCGTGGTCAGAGGTGCGCACGTCGGCACTTCCGCCAAATCCTGTTGTGATGCCGTAGATTGTGGCTCCTTGGCGAAGCTTCAAGCGCAACAGGGCGGTGCTTTCATGGACCTTGTTGATGGTGTTGGTATCCGATGTTAAAGAGACCGAGGCGTGATAATGGCTGACGGCCACCACGTCGGAAAGTGATAAAGTCTGGCCGTCTACAACGACATGGGAATGCGAGTCGAGCAGCTGCCGGAGATGTTTCCATTGACCGGACACAAGATGGAGATGACCCATCAACATGATTGTAGGATAAGCCCAAGCTAGGACTTGGACAAAAGATAGCTTGAAGATGAGTGGACGGTGCTCAGCTGGGTGAAAGATGATGTATCAAGGAGTGACGGAGAACGCAAGAGTGAAGCATGTCAGTCTACTTTTAAGTAGCCCAACTTATGCATACTCGGATGCGAAGAAATCATAGCACGTAGACTGCGGTCCTCGCTCCTCAACCTCGTTCTTCCTGTCCTCAAGGTCTTAAGGGCTCGGCGCCATTCACTCTGGAAACCCAGCCAGCTGCAAGCTTCGAAACCCTCGAAGACCCAAGAGGGCTTCCCTTGACACGATTCATGCACTCGGATATCTTACGGGAATATTGAGGATCATTGCTTATCTTGTCTCTATACGATATGTTGTTCACAAATTGATCAACCGCAGCCGCCGCTATTCAAGTCAAGTGCACGGGGAGAACTCCACCAGTCATACAAGATGCCGCAATCATGAGTTTACCCACATTCCTTGGAGAATTGGCGGTGCGAACTGTGTTGCTCTTAGTTTCTTGTCGTCGGATGCACCTGGACTGATTTTCGGTCTAAAATCTGATTTTTCTGCCCAGTATCGTGAGAAGTCTAAAAGACGCTACCTTACGCGCTTATCCCTCTCTCTCACAAGCGAACGCTGGCGATCCAGCGGAATAGATATTCCAAAATTCAAGCGAATGCATCTTTATACTGCTCGGGCCCCCTGGCATGTCTCAAACTTAAAATGAAGCTATTCACACACGTGCTGCAAAGGCTTCTCATCGTTAATAGATCGTGAGATTGATTATCTTCATGACTCAACAGATTCGTATTGAAAGAACGCTGCATTCAGGATAAGGTTCGAGCCATCCGTGAAAAAGGACTTACCCCTCAACTACACGGCCTACAATAATGGCGGAATCCATCAAACTTAAAGTGAGGCTATTCGGAGTAGGTCTCGCATGACAGATAGTGAGGATAATCTACCTCGATTGCCGCGTAATTGCTCAACATTTCGAAATAGCACAACGCTACTTTGGGACAAGGTTTCGACTAACATGGCAATGATAGCACAATTTACCCCTCAATGGCCCCGTCGATAGAAAGTCTGGAGTCTGGAGTCTGATATCTATATAAGTTGCAAAGGGGTATGAGTATCTATCATGTAATTTACTTTCTGTTTAAACATACCTACTATTCAACCACAAGACAACAATAATCCAATCAGATATCCTGTTCTTCAAAGCTTGCAAAAGTTTTATAAAAATCCATCATGGCAACATCATCGCAGTACGCCGAACGCACGTATCATGACACTTCTTCTCCATACGTTTTGCCCAATGAGTAAGTACTACTGGTACCCCACCGAGGCGTCTCGTTTTACACAAGCTTACTATGCTAGTACTCCCGAGCAAGCTCGTCTTGATGAGCAGGCCCTTGCCATTCAGTCTATGCTGGGTGGGAAGCCTTTTCTCTTCGACGTGAGACTTCTCCCGAGCAAGTCGAAAATCCTCGACATCGGTTGTGGAACTGGGGTAGCCACAACCCAGCTAGCAAGACAATGTCCTTCTTCTCGGGCGTACGGGATTGATCTATCTGCCGTCCCCGACCATGTCAAAGCCTCAGCTCCGACCAATGTCACCTTTTTGAAAGGCAACATCATGGAAGATCTGTCAGAGCAGGGACTTCAGGAGCAAAGCTTGGACTACGTGTTCGGGCGTATGCTGTTCCTCGCGATCGACGACTGGAAAGAGTACTTTTCACGCGTCCACCACCTCTTGAAGCCCGGTGCCATCGTCGAGCATCAGGACTGCTCCTGGGAGTACTATCGCCAAGGTACACAGACAAAGCTCAGCGGAAATTGGTCCTGGCACCAAGCAGTTCTAGAGGAGTCGCAGGCTATGGGACTGGATATTCTAGTTGGTGATCATGTCGGGGATCACATGAGAGCCGCCGGGCTCGAAGTGCTTCTTACGCGATCGTTTGAGTTCTCGATGGTGCCGTCTGAGAAGAATATTCCCAGCGCAGCAGTCGGCTGTTATGCGCAACAAACTCTTCTCAAGGCATTCCCAGATCTTCTCAGAAAGATTTTGACAAAGCGGGACTTATACTCTGATGAAGATGTTTCCAAATTGACAAAGGAGTGTCTTGAGACGTCATCGGCGGAGGAAGGGATTTTTGTCAAGTACACAGTCACCATTGGGAGGAAGCCAGCTCAGTAGTAGCTTACAGATAATACGGTTTCTAGCTAGGAGCTGGGGTGTGTATGTTTTTGACTTCTTTTATTTTTTCCTTTTGGCTGGCTAATGTTGAGTACATCTTGCTGTTTATAACCTCTAGTAATTAGTGATTAATTTTGATGAAACTTTGCTCAATGGCCTTTTAAAATGTTGTTCGCTGTCTCGGATATGACTTCGCTCTGTAGACTCGACGAGATGCATGATGTGTGGTTGGGCGACTGAGACCAACTGGCACTAGTCACGTAGCACGATAACGGTGACAGGCGACTCACACGTGTATTACCAGGTTGAAGCCATCTCTTCTCACCGGAAACGGCGGTGCCTGGGCATATCGCCAGGCGGCAGGCTTCCTCGAGTCATGAAACGGTAATACGGCATTTAAGTAAGGTTTGCAGGGCCGTGCTGGCGGCAGCCGACCTCATCATTGTCGATGTGAAGCGCTTCCTGTGTGTTAAGTGCTGCAAACGGATGCCAGGATCGGCATAATGTAGTGCAAGGTCGGTTAGGTGAATAGCGGTGGCGCGACTAACCTCGTGAGTGGAAACGTGGAGTTCAAGAGTAGGTTTTTTCTGCTCGCAGATCAACCACCTACCTGCAGACAGTCTTCGTCGCTCAATGAGTTTGCTAGCGGATGTTTCTAGAAGGTGGCATCACTGCTTTAGCAAGTAGTGCTTTCTGTATTTCGCCCGGTGCAGATCATGGATAAGATCACCTTGATCGACACGGAAATAGCCGCAACTGCATGCCTACAACATCTCGATGTCTTACGCGGCTTCCTACGTACACGGACTGATACTAGTAGTTGAATGAGCATTAACGCTGCGTCAAATCTGCTAAGAGGAGAGCATCTCGGAACCAACGTAAGGTGCACAGGCCCGCACTCTATGCGCGTGAATCTGAGAGAGGATACTCCGGTATGGCTCGCATACGAGCAGTCGTTGAATAACACTGAGGGAGGATAGTCGCCTTGGACTCGATGAAACGGCCGAGCAATATTAGGCCAGTATCAACTTGGATTTCAGCAGCATCGACGGAGGCGAGGTCCTATGCTTCTTCAAATGGTTCATTGACCATGAGGTCTAATCTCAAGCTGCAGATGCAAAGGCAGGCATGATGAAACCTTCTAAAATTCGGTATAGTTCTAACTAACTAATCATCTAAGTACTCTAAAGACTTGGCGCCGCCATCATCTATTATACATCCTTCACTATCCCAGCTAAAAGCGAGTCACGACCTTCGGCAGCTATAGCCGCAAAATCATACTCGGTCAGGAGCATCTTGGGACTCAACCCCGCAAACTTCCACACGCCGTCAACCTTTTTGTACCAATGCTTATTGCTGCTATGCCCATGACCTTTGACGGCGACTTGTTTAAAAGTCTCGTCAGTGTACTTTTGATGCGGCACACGGAGCTGGTGATAGCCCACAACCTCGGTCTCTGAGATCTTTTCCCAGCGGCTGGCGCCAACGAGATGTTGCGTCTTGAGCAGGGGGTTGCCAAGCATGGGTTTGCTACTCATCATGGCTACGTAGTCTTCTGCGGGCATGGCTTCCCAGATCTTGTTGAGGAAGGGGTAATCGATCTTCGATGTGAGTGTTGTGTTAG
The DNA here is from genome assembly GCF_030869225.1 of Colletotrichum abscissum. Taxonomy (NCBI): domain Eukaryota; kingdom Fungi; phylum Ascomycota; class Sordariomycetes; order Glomerellales; family Glomerellaceae; genus Colletotrichum; species Colletotrichum abscissum. The sequence continues at coordinate 262,424 of NW_026849988.1, read as the reverse complement.
ATTGCGTGTCGTTGGAGGGAGGATCGTGAGCTTACGCGGAGGGTAGGGGCGATGCACTTGCGAAGGCGGTTCCAGTCTTTTGTGTCGTAGCTGTCTGCCCACTCGTAGAGGCATGCATTCAACCCGAGGTATTCTAGAATACTTCTTTAGTATCACATCATGAGCGATGGAAACCTCGTGAGATGATTTACCGTCGAAAGTAATGTTAGCAGAAGATGCCATTTTATCTTGATTATAGCGTATAATGATCGATTAAGGTAGATTTAGACTATCGCCCGATTTGTGTAATTCGCGAGGGAAGTCAAATGAGAAGGAACAGCTCGTGCATCGAAACTCTGCTGGAGAACCTGAATGGAAATCACCGAGTGTTAATAGAGGTATTCCTAGCCCTCAAGTAAAGGACAACAAGCTCTCTTAAGTTACCCCGATTTCTGCTTTCTCCACGATTCAATCTTAGGGGTAGGTAAAGTAGACACTCCGCCCATAGAATTTGTCGTTACTATTCCAGAGAGCGGGGGACCGTGGATGTAACCCGTCCACTTGCCGTTCCTCCACTTCCCGGAGAACTTTAACGGACGGCTATGTAAACACGGCATTCGCACAAGGCTTTTGTATGCCAAGCCGACTCGTTCCAAATGTCAACTAGTATCCAGTATAAAAAACGCTCAGCAGCTCGGTAAAGGCCATAATGAGAGGTTCCCGAGCCTCACTTCATGATACAACACCACTCCAAAATGTACACAACCAAGTGCAATTGGGGAATCACATCACATCACTGCGGGAAATTGAAGCTGCATCGTGAGGCATTTACGCTATGTCTCGTTATAGTCATGCAAGAAATTCGCCAAAGGGCGGTTGGTTTTGTAAAAGAGACCCGGGATCTACCCCCTTTTCCTCGTTTCTCGATCGGCCTAGACCTGGAATGGATCCGACATCAAGTCGCGGGAAAATATCTCAACCCCAAGTACACAAAAAATGTCCAAGAATGGAAAGAAAAGAGTTTTTGGTTGTGTTCGGCCCAGCCAACGTAGCTACCGGAACAGGTGCCTTGCCTTGTTGTCGCTGCGTGATCCCGTTTGCCATTTTCCAAAATCCGTCCAATGGCGGCGTCCTTGTCGACGTTTAGTAGGGCTTCTCGCCGATGCTGTTTCCCTTGTTAGTCGCCTGTTCATATGCTTTTATTTCCATTCAAGACTCAAACTTACTAGTTGCCAGGGGGCGAGTAGCGGGCGACGACGTAGGTGCCCTGGGAGTTGGTGGCAACAGCCAGACCGACCTTGGTGGTGCTCTTCCAGACGATCTGAGTGTAGTGACCGAAGCCCATGTAGTTGGACTCGGAGATGGTCTCGCCGTTGTAGGAAGACTTCTCGGCGATCCAGGCGTTGGCGGCGTTGATGTAGGGGCTGTCGGTGTTGGACTGCATGTACAGGTTCTCGCCCTGGTCAGAGACCTGGGAGTGGGTCAGGGAGCCGACGGAGAGGAGGTGGGTGGCCCACTCCTGGGCGTTGGCGGCGAGGGTGGCATCCCACTCGAGGGCCGGGACGCCGACGTCGGAGCGGGCGGCGTTGTGGGCATCGAGGGCGGCCTGCTGGTCCGAGGTGAGGCCGGAGGTGCCGCTGGAGGCAGCGGTGGTGGCGGCCGGGGCAGCGGAGGAGGTGGTGCTGACGGCCTCCTCGACGGGGGCGGCGGCGGAGGGGGTCACGACCGGGGCAGCGGAGGTGGCGGCGGGAGGGGCGGTCGCGGCGGGGAGAGTGATGGTGGAGGTGGAGGTCACCTCGGCGCCGGAGCAGTCGTCGGCGGCCTTGCTGGCCTCGACGCCGGTGTTACCCCAGCCCCAGTAGGAGCCGGACGGGGGGCCTTGGCCTCTCCAGGCGGCGGCCTGGGTGGCGAGAGCGGCAACGGCGACAGCGGAGAAACGCATTTTGATGGTTTGGTTGAAAAGGGGTTTTTGGAAATCACCGGGATTCTTGGATGTTGATTTGAAGGAGTGAACGGAGGATGGAACCTGCCAAGGCGTCGATGAGTACCGCTGGGGTGTAAAAGAGTGACAGACGCAAAAGGTCGATTTTGGGTGAAGAGGAAAAGAGAAACAACAGGAAGGGAACGCGAGAGTTGGGATATTATATATTCTGCATCTTGTTTACTTAGTTAGAGTTGTTTGCCCCCGGTCCTGCTGATGTCGGGATATTTTGCCGCTGGCGGTATTCAACTTGAGACGAGTGATGATCTCCCGTATGCAAGCCTCCACATCAGAGATATTAAACTAGAAGACGTGGTGTCTCACACTCCCGGCCCTTTGGACAGAGCACTTACGAATGATGGAATCTCCTTTGCATCCTGATAGGACCAGGGGATTCGGGGGGGAGCCTAGAAGTTGGAAGGGATTAGGATCTAGTGTGCTGAAGCGTCCCCCCACACCAACAACATTGTCAAAAAGTCTTTCCAAGTTCCAACAGTTTCTCAAGTTTCCTCCCCCCTTCTTCTGCAGAAGCCGCGGAAGCGCGGAAGTTGGATCACACAACGGTGCCCATTGTATTGGTGGATACGCTGACATTGGAAACGACCCCAGATGAGTGGTTTAAATTCGACCGGGCAGCAACAAACTCGCCCCTGTCGACATGTCTCACACCACCACACCAGGATCTCCAAGGATTTCTCTGGGACGTAGCCCTACCAGATTATGTCACATCAGTGGATTTAGCTGCTGCCGGTAAATGGAAGGGACCCCATATGGGGCCGAGCGTGTGGTCCAGGCAGCGGTCCAGAACCAACTCTGCTCAGGGATGATGACCAGTTCTCGACTCTTCGACTCCCTCGGTGTCTCAATCTCTTTGTCAACATTTCACCCTTTCTTTGCAATGGACAAGTCTGAGAGTCTTCCTTACCGTGGTACTCTCTAATTGTCTTCTTTACAGGCCCATTCAATTTGCTATTGTATCGGTGTCCGAGGGGAACAGAACAGAAGAAAGCGAAAGAGGAGCTATCCATAGTGTAAGGTACTGAGTACGATAAACCCTATTTGGTTGTGTTCGCCTAGGTCGGAGTACCCCACCTGTCATTTCTTTCTCTGACACTCTCTTCTCGTCTAATTAATGAAGTTGCAGCCGAACGGACATTGTTTATTATGCTTCGATCATCCCGTCAAGTGGGATAAAAAGGCGTCATGGATGGCAAAGCCCAGCTCCTGGGCGAGAACTCAAGTGGTAGTCTGGTGCGGGGTATAGCCAATCAAACATTGCACAATGCTTTTTCGTTCCCTCATTAAACAACTTCAAACTCTAGCTTCGGCTGCAAGCCTTCACTCAGGGGTAAAAACAACACACAAAGTCTTTGTCGGGGCGTTTCGCTCTGGAACATTGCCAGAAGCACCACAAACGATCGATCTTTGCCACTACTAAACTAGTATAGACTCACATTGATCATCATCGAACACGTTCGAGGCGCCTTGAGCCTCTTTTTTGCTTTAAGCTCCTTGCTTCTCGTCCCTCCCTCTCCTCCCGCCCCTTTGGTTCGAGCCAATCCCGCCCGATCGATTGTCTTTGGCAGGCGCCGAGGCTTGACCTTGGCCAAGCTGGGCACCCAAAGCTTACACGGGCCGGGGCTGGGAGTTCCCACATTCCCGCGCCGTTGGATCCGGTGTCTTGGTACTGGTGACTGTGAGAAAATGGATGTGGTTCGTGTCATGCAAAAAATGTTGGCCCAGACCTTTCCCTACACTAGTTCGTCTGATGTCTCTCCTACCACGTGTACATCTCAGACCACCTTCGACAAATCTCTCAATTACTTTCGTCATGAGCTGTTTAGAGTTGACTGGTAAGCACCGCGGCACCGCAAACTACTCTGTGCGTTGCATAAGTTTGCTAGACAGAAAATCTCTCAGTCGAGTTACACCATGTCCGTTGGGGGCCTATATGCCGCCCTCTAAGGTATCTTCCAGGTGGGCCTCCGAGATTGCGAAATCAACATGGTTGAACTCGCCCCGGTTACATCCCGCCGGTACAGAGTTGAGCCAAGGTGTCACTTTGCCCCTCTCTGCCTTCTTCGCTAAGTTCGCTTCGACAATTCTCCATTTCTCTGTCACGATTTCCTGTTGCAATCCGCACAGTCCCCCATCGCTTCGACTGCTTTCCCCCGATGAACCCGGTTGACCGACCAATTGGCCAATGCAGAAAGTACCGTCGCCTGCCTAAGCACCTTTAACGTAGTACGAGTAGGATTGTTGACTGATCCTATGGGAACCTCTTTGCATGGATTTAGGTCTTAGTTTAGGCTCTTTCTTGTCCTTGCGTATGTTCATGAGAATTCTACGGCTTTCAAGCCAATACATAGTTCCGCTCCTGATTGTCCCGTACCTCGGGCCTTCATAGACCCGGCGAGTCAGGCATAACTCCACCGCCATTCACCTCACAGGCTCACAGGACATCACAATCTTGCATTCATATCAGAGTTCAGTAAGCGAAGTGGCGGGGAGACGCGTAAACGCTGAATCAGCCGCGCGAGAGCGAGAAGGGAACCCAGGTACCTGCCGCTATCCCCGGTGATTTTGCAAGGCGGCGGTACCCATCAAGTGCGGCTGAGTCGAGTCGCTTCGCCCAGATCTCGTATCAATGACTTTATTAATCTACAGATCATTTCACTAGACCGATGTCTTCTTTTCTCTGCCTACGGAGTAATCCGTATGTCCGGGTCTGACCTAGGCCATACGTCGTTGGTCGAGATCCAGTTTGTCGAAACTCGTCGGTTGCGATCCTTGGAAGGCCGTCTATATACAGCACACTTCAAACCTATCGAGTGCCATACTTCTAAGGCAGCTTCGAATATCATTAGCAACTTGAGGAATTGCGCCTCACTATTGTGCAGCCTGTCCCTATGGATTCTTAGCCAAGCTGACTTATCTAGCGCCGAACACTCCATAGAAAGCTCCAATTATCGCCCAGAGTGTCAAGACTCAGGCAAAAACAAACACTGCGTTGGCTGTTAGCACGGGCTGTACACCTTTCTGGCTATGTCTTCTTCACATGAATAAATACCTGAGTTCTGTCATTGTCATGTCCAAAGCCTTTCTTTTTCAACGACTTCAGCTCGCATTCTGGGAAGGGGACCTCGTGGAAACGTCTAAAGGTGTTTTTCAGGTAAACTCGACCAAAGCCTTGGAATGGCTCGCAGTGAACCTGACCCCTCTGTCTTTGAGCGACCTCCACATCGAGATAATCTCGTCCATGTCCAAATTCTCATCCCCAGGCAGAAAAGTGAGAAGACTGTCCTCTACTGTATAGTAAGTAGTTTCGTCCGCTTCCCTGTACGGTCGTTTTGCTCTGAACTCTACACTCCTCAAACTAGGCATTTTCTGCAAGTACTGGAAGTGGTGTTTGAGATGGTAAACCCAGCCGGGCCTGAGCAGAATCGCCGAAAGCAGTATCGTCTGAACATGAGAGAAAGGTTCCACGCAGCCGTGGCATTCCCAAGGACTGAAAACAGCCCTGTAACGCTTCATGTGAGAATGCGGAGCAGGACGTCTGACAAAGTAAGGAAACTGATCGATGCTCGGGACGATTCGTATTGAGGTCGAAGGCTTCTCCAGTGGCCTACCGCGCTCGAACCAATTCCTATGGAGAAAGGTGCATCGTGGTAGTCGTCTGTTGATAATATCTCGAGTTCTGCGGTTGACCAGTGTAAAGTTATACAGGACTTCCATGGCATCTTGTCGATGCTTGATTTTGCTCTTTTCCCAGTTTCTGGCGTCGTCAATCAAGAAGTGCTCGATTCTGTAAGACCAGGGGGGTTTGCTTTGATCGAGCATGAGACAGCGATTCTCATCGGTCACCTTTTCGGACTCATATCCGGTCAATACCCATGTTAATGGCTCGACTGTCGATTCCAAGTCGTCAACCACGGCATCGACGATTAAGAGCCATATTTCGTACGGAAGCATGCCGCTGGGGAGAGTGGTGCCTCTGACACCAAATTTAATGCGTTCGAAGGTATTGTGAAGCTTGGTGGACCAGCGCATAGTATCCAATTGTGGAGGGGGACTCAAGCTGCGGGTTGGTGTTGGTCTTTCAAGGTTGTCATAGAAAATGACGAAAGCGAAGAGCAATGTGGCATAGGATTTAGTCGACATCGTATAGCCAGGATCAGCACTGCTTGTACCGAAGGTGTCAATGCTGCGATAGGATGGAGGGAGAGACGGGGTCAGCTGCTGTAGTGGTGGTAGATAGGAAGACTTCTTGAATTCTTCTACATAGCGATGTATGCGTAGAGGTCATGGCGTCAACAACCTTCTTGAGCAGGTTTCTCTTAGTTTGGGCTAAGACATGTATATCCGGCAGTTCTTTAAGTACAGAAAATTCGAGCTTCGAGCGGGAACAAGCAGAGTAGAAAGTATAATTTGAGACACCCTGATGACCTCCAGTATCGGAACGCAGGGTCTTCAACGCATACCTTGATAACTCGATATAGGCCCAACCGGCTGTGACCGAGATTTCCGTGAGCTCCATCTAGAGCACGATGGGATGCAGCTACATCGTAATGCAGAGGACACTTGGTCTCTAATCGCTGTCTAAACTACGTTATCTATCTGGCAATGTAACCATAGGGACATGTTCACATTTACACTCTCCAATCTTGCAGTGTATAGTAACGCTACCTCGTGTATTTATCCATGTAGAATCGCTTAATAACAGGCATTGGTTAGGAAAGATACCAAGGCGCCTTCAAAGCAGGAACTTTCGCAAGCGACTTGATTCAAATCGGGGTATCAAAATCGGGGTATCAAAGATATCATAATCTAGCCTCCCCCGCTCGGTTCTTCCCACCTACCATGTATACCATCAAGTTTAAAAATCGAGTACCCAGCCTGGAGTCAAAGGGTACACTTCCGCCAACTCCAAAGAACTCACGCTGACACTCACAAACCACGCCTCCATTCACCACCTTATTCCAGCTCAATCCGATAGCACCTACACTCCTCCTCAAGAAACCTCATCCGCAGACCCTCATCCGTACGAACGAGCTCAATCTCCCCACGCAAAGCATACCTTGGCCGAACCGTGATCTCCACACCAGCATCAAACAACGGCTCCCACAACAGCAAAAGCCGCGTCTCGCTCAGCGCCAACTCCGCAGCAAGCTCAGGCAAGATCGCCGGATCAACAGGCAAAACCGCCGTGTGGTCGTGCAGCGGCTCGCCGGCGGGCCGCACGGGGCTCCGGATCGCGCACCACGCCCGCACGCACCTCAACTCCGGCAAGGCCGCGAGCGCGCGGATCTGCTTTCCGCTGGCGGTCATTAGGTCTCTCAAGCTGCTGCCGACGCTGCGGATCATGCGGAGCGGTCCTCTCGTGGCTTCCTGTGGAGTTTGGAGGATCGCGGTCTCGAGGGGTTCCGGGTTCTCGCCGTCTGCGTTGTTATGCCGGTCCGCGGCTCTGAAGTCGAGGACGAAGACGTCGATGTCGGGGAGGACCCAGGCGTGTCTGGGCGGGTTGGCGATGCCGCTGCTCCTCTGCCCCGTTGTAGACCATTCTGTGGCGTTTTCCGGGGTGCGGTGGTGACGGGGCACGTGGTGGTGCCGAGGGAACTTGCAAAAGGTCTTGTCGACGATGTCGGAGACGCGCCTGCTGCGGAGGTTGGCGAGGGTGCTGACGAGGCGCCAGCGCTTCGTCTGGGAGGCGTAGTCGTAGGCGTGGTTGTCGCTGATGTAGATTGAGTCGATGGCGTCTGGGCAGCCTTCGACGTGCCATGTCGAGACTTCGGCTGCGGCTCGGGCGTAGGCGGATTCGACGTAGCGGTCTGCGATTTCGAGGAAGAGTTCGAGGGGAACAACGCCTCTTGAATCACTTGATTCGTTGGTGGCGGCCGGTGTCTGGCTGTTCTGGGATTGATCAGCCATGGTTTGGGAGGGTAGTTAGCTGGGATGGATAGCTGTTGGTGAGAGAAAGTAGGAGTGGAACTTAGACTGGAGAGAGAGAGACGTGGCTGTGATTGCTTTGAGTTTGGTGCTACAGAAAATACAGGCAGGCTGGAAGAGTGAACGTGAAGTTGTGGTAGAAAAATCGAGTTCTGTAGGTTAAGTCAAAGGTGAAGATGAAACTGATGCAAAAGTGAAGTAGGTCGGAAGCTAGTCCTGACGAACAAGAACCGGTACTAAGGAATGGGACGTGAAATGAAGACTGATTGATGCTATCTACGAGAGGCGGTTGATCTTGTAGAGATGTGTGGTCTGTCAGTTGTGAAATCTATCCTGAATTTATCTATCACTTCATCCTCAAGCCCCTTTCAACTTCGGTTCCGTGAGCTTGGTCTTTGTGGCCCTCTAAACACAGTGATTGTTATCCCTGCTTTGAAGAATCAGGTCGATAAAGTAATCGTTAATCAACCGACAAAGACATTTCTTCTAGATCATTGTCTATGATATTCAATAAGACATTGTTGATGCCAATGCGCCGTCTCATAGTCGCCGTACCGGATGCAAGGATTTAGACGTTGAAGCTTTTGAGACACTGGCTGAGGAGGCCCTTGTGCTGGCAAAGGAGTTGGTCTCTTGCTCTAACCAGACATCGATACCATCCAGCTCAAAGACAACAAATTCTGAGATCTCGTGTAACTAGTTACCAACCCCGGGGTAGACTACTCGTCAGTTCTAGGTACCTAGGAGTGGATGGGATCAGTCTCATCGTACACGAGATACAAAACATCATCCTCTCCACCAAACATCGCAGAGTAGAATGGAATGATTCCTTCCCGGCCTCTTCAGCCTTCCCATTCCATGCGCCGTGACAACGTCGACCAGGGTAATAGTACGAGCCCAGTGAACCGTACACAACGACACCTGCACCCCGCGCCTCATATTCACCGAGAATGTCTGTCCTCTCAGCCCATAGCATTATACCTGTCCTGTACCATCCCCAATTTTCGCGATAAAACAGCACTACATGAGGAGGTCCGTGAGTCGAGAAAGGTGACAGCCAACTCCAAATCCGGCCACCATGAAAAAAACCGGACGTCCACAAAATCCCCGATTTCCCCCTCCCGAAAGCGGGGCCGAACCGCACGGAGCCGGGCAGCACGCAACCGCAGCGCGCAACACGTTCGCCCCGCCATCCGAAAGCGAATGCCGTCCCAACATCGCATTGTCAAGTGTTTCTTCCCCACGCCTCCAAGTGAAATATCGAGACAGAGTTTACCTTGCAATGTCGTCTCGTTACGAGACAGCAGGCTCCACAGAAACCTAGCTTTCGCCCCTCCTGTTCAGATCACTATAAAAGCCAAGCAAACTCAAGTCTCTCACAATCTGACGCCTAGTACGTACTATACGCCTATGATATGTATCCCCACGTTGATCATCTAAGCGCCAAGTACAATCACACGAAACAAAGTGTTGATGAAATGTATTACTATAAAAAGACTAAACCAATAAAACATAAAAACAATCTAAAATCCCAACGCCGCCTTCCAAGAAAAAGGCCTATGTGAGTCTCTCTGTGTGTGTGAATGTATATGTATGTATGTGTCGCAATGTTCCACACCCAAGAGCGAACAATGCAAAATAGTCTCCTTCTCCTGCTCCTCCTCCTCCTCCTCCTCCTCCTCCTCCTCTCCTCATCTGCACACCATGCAACACAAAAAAAACCTCCAACCCCTCATCGTTAATGCGAGAATTCTTCAAGCGAGAGGGATAGGGGATCATGAAACAGGTAAACAACCAAAGTAGGAAAACCCCTTCCAAAAAGCGAGCGATGCATCCCTCAGGAAAGGGTCAGTAGGGCCAAACAGATCCAAATAATCCGGAAAACGAGAAGAAGGAGAGAGGAGTTCCAAGAAAGAAAAAAACAAGGGACGGGACCGACGCAGCTTTCCCAGGTGCTCAGTATGCCTTTCTAATCCAATTAATTTCTTTCTCCCGCCAATAACATCGAACCATTTACTTGCTCTCCGTAGCCGCAGGGGCCGTAGCCGCAGCCGCAGCCGGAGCTGAAGCGTCTACAACAACGATATCGCTCATGTCCCACTCCCCCTTCTGCGCCCTCGCGAGCACCTCTCTACCCTTATCCGTCAACTCGGGCTTGCCACCCGTGTCCGTCACCTGCTCGAAGAAGGCGGGCTTGAAGACCTCGCCCGTGCGCTCGCGCTCACGCGCCAGCTCTCGCTGCCGCTCCTCGAGCTCGACCTTGACCTGCGTCGCCTTGGAGAACTGCTTTGCGTGGATGGCTTCGGTGACGCCACCCCACATCGTCAGGGACTCGTTCTCGAGTTGCTTCTCCTTCGGGGGCAGCACCTTGGGCGCTACATTGAGGGGTGCGAGATCGATGATTGTGTAGCGGGCTTCGGCGGGGTGAGAGTTCTGCCATATTCATGTGAGTATTCATGCGGCAGAAGGGGGATGAAGGAGGACAGGGAAGGGGTCACTTACCACTGGCTTGGGGCCGAGGGTAAACTCAATCTTCTCGCGCCACGGACCGCTCAGACGGGCGACAATGTCGGCCTCCGGGACGTCCTTGATGTTGACTTTGTCGTCGTTCTCGGGGTCGTACTTGAAGATGATGCCCTCGACGCGGTTCGTAGAGCGGCCGAGCCACCCAGCCTCAATGTAGTGCAGGATCGTCTTAAGCTTGGTCTGCGGGCACGTAATGTACGCCATCTCACTGACGCTGACGCTCAAGCTTCCCCTGAGGATGCCACCGAGATGCGCGGCGGGGTGAGTGAGGCGATAGGTCTCGCCGCCGCGCTTCTCGAGCGTGACGAAAATACCGAGGTTGTGCTCGCCAGGCAACACGCGCACACTAGTACCCGTGAACTTTGCCGTGATCTGGTCGAAGCCGCGGGCAGAGAGGCCCCGCTCGGGACAGCTGATGTGGAATGCGCTTACGGGCGGGTGGTGGGAGGTCTGCTCGGTCAGGTATGAGATACGGAGGGGCTTGCTGTCGGGTGTCGTGCTGCCGTGTTGCGGGACGGATAAGGAGACGGCCGAGGCGTTCTTGTCTGCCTTGGCCGACTTGAAGCTTGACGAGCTGCTACCCGCGCCGCTGCCGAGGGCTGTCGTGTTGATCTTGGGGGCATTATCTTCGGTTTCCCAATTACACTAATCGCGTCCTCCATTAGCATCCTAAAGTATGATAGGCGCATAGTGCGCAAAGAAAGGACCGGCGGCACTCACCCTAAAGAACTCTCCCAAACACGAGTTGTATGGTTTGCAAGGCTTTCCCTTGACGTACTTCAGATCTTTTGTGAACCAGAACCGGCAGACCTCGAGCATGCGGTCGAGGGGTTCGTCCGCGGTACCGATGGCAACGAAGGCGTTGGGCGCATCGAGATAGTTCCAGTATTCGAGGTTCGGCGTCGGCTCGAGGAGTTGGGATGGCAGAGAGAAGCGGACGGCAGCAAGGTCGGCGACACCGATAAACCTAAAAGAAGGAGGCCAGTCAGCACGAATTCCGCTTTCCTGATGATTCACGCCTGTCTGGTTTTGGAGTTTTGCAGGTCTGATGAGGTGACGATGGCAGGTTTACCCCTCCAAGGATCGTCGCCCATCAGCCAACGCATCCCCGCCCGCGAAGCAGAGAAACTCGCCTCCTGCTTCCCAGAGGCACTGCGCATGCAAGCCCAAACCATCAAACGACGTCATCCATCACGAGATAGACTCACTTCTTCAGGATACCAATAAAGGTCTTGAGCTTGGAGCCATCGCTCTGAGGCTCCTCAGGCGTATCATGCGCAGCTGCAGCAGCCATGGTTGCAGTCTCGAGATCCGTAGAACAAGGGGTTCGTTGGTTGGTTTGGTTGTGGAGGGTAGGCGAGAGGTTCAAACGAGCCCGCGGCCGGTCGGTGGGTTTTCGGAGTAGCGAGAGAGAGTTTGAGGGACCGATGACGACGCTTCCCTTTCTTCCGCCTTTGGGTTGATTCGCTGCTTGGCGGCCTGGCTTCTCTCCTACTAGGTACAGCGTAAGGCAAGGTAAGGTACTGGGTGAGAGGTACTGTTGAACCAAGAAATCGCCCAGGCGAAAAATAGCGGCCTTTGGCTGCGATAAGGTGGGGTGCCGAGAACGGCTGGCGGGGTTGCGAAGCCGAGATGGGAACGGCCAAAAAAGAGAAACCGAACAGTGACAGACAAGCACACCCACACTGCACAGTACGTAACGACGTAAGGTAGCAGGCCCACGAGGTTTGGCGGTTGCAGTAGAGATCCAGAGGTGTGAGTTAGAGATGATGATGATGATGACAGAGTAAGGTTTGGGTTTTGGATGCTCGACTCCGGGTCGAAGGAGAGAGATGGCCGTTCTTGCGGGTACGTTTGTTTGGACAGCCAAGGTATTCCGTAGGCGAGGTGGTTCCAAAGGCGTGAGCGCGCGTGTCCGTTTCGTTTCAGTCGTTCCGACTCGTGCGCAGCGCGCCGCAGCGTTCAGATACGTGTGCTATGCGATGATGGGATCCCGCAGAAGGAAATCAGACCCTTTACCTCGCCTGCCCTATTGGGAATATCCACTGTTGGAGGGCGACAACGGGTGCCGTGAGGTGAGGTAGTCTGGATATGAAATACTATGGACGTTGCCGTATCGGAGATGGATGGCGAACCGGCAAGACGAGCACCCAGAAAAACGGAAAAGGCGCAACCCAGATCGCGGTACGGAGTAGAGAAGAAGGTTCGTTCGATTTGGGGTGATGTTTTCCCTCTCTTTCTTTCTCCCCCAGCACACAAAAAAGTAAACAGACAAAGAGTTTGGAAATGGCGGTGGATAAAAAAGAGGATGAAATGAGAGATGAACCGAAGACGAAACCATGCGCCCCAGAATGGTACGTAAAAATGTCATGCACGGCACCCAAAAGGCTACCTACGAACAGCAGCATCAGCAAGCAGCAAGCAGCAATCAAAGCAACAGCAGCAGCCGCCAGCAGCACTGCAGACAGAGCTCCACGCATCGGAGCGGGAAGGCAAGTGGTGACGCCGCACAGAGAGCGCTAAACCCGCGCAATCTGACGAGGGGAGCGGGAGGATGGCACCGGAGGCACAGCGCCAAGCAGCCAATAGCTGTAGCCAAGTTGAGCGTGTGCCTTTGGGGGGGCAGTATCGAATCAGTAGGTACTTGATGATACAGTGCCAAATATGACGTGATGGGTCACAAGACCGCTGTGTAGCACCTATCTTGGCTGTCTCCGATAAGCAGTCGCACTGCCTAAAAGTCTCTGATAACGCACCGACCGTCCTTTCTCCTTCGAGAACAACTGTCAGAAACATACTCTAGAGTCTGATAAGAGCTGCGATAAGACATCTCTCCGCTCAGATGCAACCTTACCTTACCTAAGGTTCACCAGAAACAAAGGGGGCCTTGCACCTCTGACTTTTAGCAACCGCTCGAGAAAAACGAAGAGCTCTCGATAATGTCTTGTTTGACATCAGAGAAAACACAAAAAGAATTAGACAAGCTATTCCAAAGCCACACTGAGACAACGCAGTCATCGTCCTTGTACTCACTTGACCAACTAAGGTAGGTGTCAGGTAGGGTCAGGAAGACACGCTCCCATCCACCACCCCCAAAGCCGTGTCCGGACCGCCGCAGACAGCAGAGCAGCCTTGCAACGCCAGGACCGGATTGCGACCAATCATCCACGCACATGTCTAATCCAGCCGCCATCACAAGCTCTCATCTCCTTGACTCAAGCCTCACCCCTTCAAACACGCCTGCTTCTGTGGTGAGAGCGAAGGAAGGGGGAAACTACTGCTAGGAGGAAACAAGGCTCGAGCACATGGGAGGAATGAGAGGCTGCGGCGGCGTCTGCATTTTACCTTGGACACGATCTCGAGTGAATTCGTGACATTCGTCTCTTACCACAGATTAAACACTGCCAGATGCCTCAGATAAATCAGCATCTCGCACCTGCAAAACGATCTCATTAACACGGTTCCATACCCCCATCATAGTTCTGTAAAGCTGTACATCCTAGCCATTGCAATACAATCGAATAATAGTGACAGCAATCGCACCTTTGAGGCTCCTGGTTCAGATCAAACACCAGCTGAAGACATCGAAAGGCCCTTACCTCAATCTCATGAATCACTGCATATCACTCACCAACGTTCCACACACCTTCGTCCCTTCAGTCTTTCCCTCATTCGCACTGACTCCAGACCGGCCACAGCAACGAGGAGCAGAATAGGAACCTGACTTACGCTCCCAGCTCAAGTCCTCCAGAAGCCAATCTCATGTCAACATCAACTTCAAGCACCTACTTATAAAAATAGGAGGCGCCAAACAGGCAGCTGCATATGTCTCTGCAACAAAACAGCAGCAGCAAGTAAAACAAATCCTCGAGCAAAACCCCTCAGAGCTCAAAGGAGGAAACTCAACCAGTCACGCGGTCCCAAATCCCACCCCGCAGACGACGCGCAGTATCCGTAGTAGAGCCGCAAAGCCCGCAGGCCCGCAGCAACCCGAGCGTACATACCTCACGCAGTACTGCGTGCGTCCACCTCGTATCCCGTGACTGCGTCTCATCCCATGAAGCCATCACGAGACCAAAGAGAAAACCTTCACTTACACCTACCTACCCAATCTACGCCCCCCCCCCCCCCCCCCCCCCCCCCCCCCCCCCCCCCCCCCCCCCCCCCCCCCCCCCCCCCCCCCCCCCCCCCCCCCCCCCCCCCACCCCCCCCCCCCCCCCACCCCCCCCCCCCCCCCCCCCCCCCCCCCCCCCCCCCCCCCCCCCCCCCCTTCCCCTCCCATCTCTCCTCAGCCCATTCCCCATCCCAAGGAGGCTGTGAATCAACTTCACCCCGACCGCCTCATTCCCGCCAAAGAAAGAACCGTCCCCTGAGCCTTCCCTGACACTTCATCCATGATCCCCCGACGGTTGACCGGAGCCCCCTCAAACTCAACTTCCAATATTGAACACTTTGATATTACCCTCGCCTCTATCTCACCCGCCCAACCACCCGCCCGCTCGCCGCCGTTATCCGCCGTTACTGTCGCTGCTGCGGCTACTACTACTCCGTACTGTCCCACTGCTACTGTTGCTGCAGATCTTCAGGAACCCCTCATCTCAGGCCATCTCAGGGTCCTGCCAGGGATTAATCCTCCTCGCAGGCAAAGGCCCTCGTCCGTGGGTTCATGGTCCGAGATGATTCCAAGGGGGGAACCTAGAGTCTGGAAGAGGAAGGAGAAGGAGGCTACATGGGAGTCGGAGCAGGATCAGAAGTGAGGGAAGGGGATATGGGGTGGGGAGCTCAACGTCCGCTCTTGGGATCGTCGATTCATCTCTCTCTCTAATATCACCAACCTCATAACTCGGCAAGTAGGACTGTAAGAGTGGGTATGGGAAGGGGGGGTGAAAATGAAAATGGGAATGGGGTCTGGTAAAATGAAGGGATACCTGAACATGTATGTACCGACGGTATCTCGGTATCAGACTCCCCATCGAGTCCAATATCCACCGAAAATCTCCTCAACTCGAGCATCATCTTGGACATGGAATCTCGGTCAAGGGCTTCGAGACGATGAGAAGGGGAGAAGTAGAAGGGGGAGAGGGGACAGCCACCGTTCATTCCCCGTCTTACATGCTACCCTTCGTGCATCTGATCGTCGTCGCGATGGAGAGAAATATCCCAATAGCTCGTGAATGCCTTCAAAGTTTTTCGCCGCCTCCAAGGCCCGATTCAAACCACCAACCCCCCGGGCCCCCGAGAGTATCACCACTCCCGGACGGACCCCCCTCCCCCCCTTCAAAAGTCCAATATCAGAATGGTTTTCGAGCCGTAAAAGGGAATGCAACAATGTTCCACTCCAGTCAAAGTGGTGGTATCCGTACGCAGCAGGGTATCCGCAGCGCCGCCGCAGGACAACAACCGTGGCCCCCCGTCCTCCGTACCTGCATTCGGCACTCGACTCACCGAACCACCACTCACCCACCAACCCGGAGCTCCGACTCGAAAACTGACCTTGCTTTCGACTTGTCAAGTTCGTATAGCTTCATCCGAGCCCTCCATGTACCTCCTCAAACGAGCATAATTTCCCCCTCCAACTGCCAACTTCAGGGTCTCTGGCGCCATGGGAATCTTGGAAGATCTGCATTCTGAACCGTTTTTTTCCCACTCCAGAGTCCATGCATTCCAACTGACAGGTTCACCTGAAGGGTTGCATCGCATGCGGTGGGCAAGAGGAGGTGAAGAAGGAATGAGGGAACAGAAAGGAAAATACCACCCAGCAATGCTAGTCCAAGAGGAACCGCCGCCGCCGCAAGCCCGGCCCCCGAATCAAGCTTCATCGACAAAGCAACAAACGACAACCCCCCCGCCCCGCCCAATAAGCACCTCCGTGTATCCATTATCGTAAAAAAAAAAGGGGACCCCTCTCCCGGCGGTTGCTTCGTGGTGAGAAAGTGCCCCCCCCCCCCCCCCCGCAAGCCGCGCCCCCAAAACAGGCTCCCACCAAAAAGACACACAACAAAACCCCCCCCCCCCGCCCAATACACACCCCCGGGGTTCCATTTACGAAAAAAAAAAAGGGGACCCCTCTCCCGGCGGTTGCTTCGTGGGGAGAAAGGGCCCCCCCCCCCCCCGGTATTCCGGCCGAACACGAGAGATCAACGCGTGGCAAAGTCCCGCGGTCGACCGACCGGAGGCTAGGAGCACCGGGCTTCACGGCCCTCCTTGCCTACTGCCGACGTTCTTTCTGAGGAGTGCTGAATCCTCGACGTCGGACATGCGTCTCGGGGCACCGGGGGGCGTGTTAGTTGCTATTCACGCCTGTCTCTTCCCACCCACCAAACATATCCTGTAACCAAACCCCCTTTTCCTGCCTTCTGCTTCATGTATCTGGACACGCCAATCTTTCCTCTCCCCATGTCTGATATCTGCAAGAATCGTACGCGAATAACGTCAGTGCCTCCCCTCCAATACTTCCCCAAGTTGCCTCCATCGTGGCTCAGCCCTCTATAAATATATATAATTCCAATGATTTTCTCAGGGGGGGCCGCGATCAAGGGTTCCATTGAATGAATTCCACCCATCGAGAAACCTACCTCGTCGAGAAATGATCATCGTCGCTTTCTGCCCCCCCAAATTCCCCTCTCTTCCCGCCCTTTCTCAATACCCAAACCCAGTGCAAACCTTGTTCGTTCCAACCTTGATCATGGCATCGGAGTCAGGGACCAATCTGCCATCTCACTTTTGTGCCCCCAAACACCGCACAACACACTGCTGCCCGCCCCCCCGTGTGCCCCCGCAAGACCCACGGCATGGAAGGGTCCATCGAAGAGTTTTCTCCCCTCCAGCAATTTCATCCTCTCCCATCGACAATGACCTCATGATCGACACCCAATTTTCTCCCTTGGGCAAACGTGACCGTCAATAATGGCTGCATCCTAGCGGCGCCCGTGGAGACCCTTAAAAGGCATTCCCAGGGCAAATCCACCATCTGTACCCTGATCCCGGCCGACCACAGGGCGCACGCGGGATGCTCTCCGATGCCACAGCGTCAGCGTCTGTGAGTGCCGTGCCGGACCACCACGGTGGGCAACGGCAGAGAGAGAGAGAGGGCCACCTCCACTGTCAGGACCGAAGTCAAGTTGCTGGCCATGAGATTGCCTCTTTCCGTACGTCCACCACCCATCCACAACAACAACAGGATGGGGCGATTTGTTGCAGTAGTACGAGTCGGACGTGTTTCGCGGTACTCGTCAATCCCCTTTTCGTTTGTGCCCTACGTTTCCGTTGGAGGGTGAAGCTTGCATCCCCGTATACGGTCGTGACGGTGTAAGTGAGGGAATTGTACCTGCGCTTTGCCCACAGCACGACTTTGTTTTTGCCGCCGTTAGTGTTGCAACCTCCGCCCGGATACCCTCGTCAACTGGCGCTTACAAAGTTAACCCTAAGCTTCGTCATTTCCTAGTCCCGAGAGAAGGGCACGTTCCGGGGTGGATGACAACGGTCCCTAGAGGCCTTGTTCCCATGTCCGGCAAAGCGCAGGTTGGTGCCCCGGGTCTCCGAGTGTAACGTGAGGTGGACCTCAACCCAAGCAGGCCAACTCAACCGGCTCGGCTACGAGACATTGCCCTGACGCATATTGACGAAAGCTTCTCATCACTGGCGCGTCGGACAGCAACCTTGTATCTCCACTGACTGAGTTGCGACCATAGTGGCCATATGGCACTCCCCCGGCTGCGGGATCAAGCCCCGAAGGTGTCCTGCGTCAACTGCCCAGCGTTGCATGTGGTAAGATTGGAATTAAGCTCCAGGATGATGGGCCAGGGCGGGTCACGGCCTGCGACTACTATGTAGCCCCTCTGTTTGGTGACTGAGAAACCCATCAAGATGTCTTCTCTGGTTCATACGCAGTACACTCCAACTGACTCGTGTGCCACAGTCGGAGCGTAGTTTGACAGGTTTATTGGCACTTAATGGCGGGCGATATTGTCGAATCTCCGTCATAGCCAGTCTGAGCGGCTGTCGCCGTTCTGCGAATCGGGGACTTTAGGGTTCGGCGAGCTATTGAAGTTACGGGCCACGATAGAGTGGTAAGGTACGAGATCCTATACTACCTTACGCTGACCGCGAGGTAAGCCGTGAAGCAATCTCGATGAACCATGAGTCAATGGGGCTCGCTGGCAACTCAGAGATGAAAATAAATCCGTGCCTTTGCCCATGTATCAGTACTGCGTAGCACCAGTGTGCCCCCCACCTCCACTGTGGTTGCCGCGACCCTCAACCAAATACCTGGTACTGTTGGCGCCGTTTACATAGAAGCATGAAGGAGATGGTTGATTCTCTTCTAGAATCGGCGATCAACGGTCAGCTAGACTCGGGCAGTTGGTCCCTTGCTTTGGCGCTGAATGCGAGGACCCTGAAGGAACCGTACTAGTGAGCAACCGACGACGGTTGGTATCGATCGCTGGGTAGGGCGTCATGGTCTCGTGGTTAGCCTCCTGTACCCCAGCGCCGTTGCGCGGGATGCCCCAAGATGGCTTCAACCATGTGTCCAGATTGGGATGCACACCATCAGTGGTCATAATTTCCTGCGGGCATTGAGCAATGAGCGCTCAGGAGGTTATACCGTTATACTAGGCGCTACGGAACGCCCTGGGGTCTGCTGAAATCCTCTTACCCCAAGAGTGCGTGCTCCGAAGCCACATGTGCCAGGGCCCCGCAAACATGCATGGCTGCCCTCCCACTTTGACGCGCTCAGAAAGGCCACGATCCCGGGCTCTCTATCCGTGTTGTACCACGGCCGCCCACCCAAGCTGGTCTGAAGCGTTGTATTTTCAATTCTTGGCGAGATTTGTGGCTCGCGATAACATCGTGCGAGGCCGATGGCAGCTGGCTTCAACGCCGCATATGCGGGCTTTAACTCAGGGCTTGCTGGACGCTCCGTGCGCTATCTGTTAGCGCAATATGGGCATGAAATGCCTACCAGGCATGATTATTTGACAGATAATCATCATGCCGCTGTAGTAGCCGTCTCTGGCACGTCTGGGTCGGCAACGTCCTGAGTGCTGAGTGCGGGCTCGCATTTGGGCTGGACATGGTATCCATGGTCGAGCTCAGGATCCCGGGGTAGAGCTTTTGCTGGACCCGTCTACTCATGGACAATGTACTCTGCCATCTCGCCTGGTAACACCTTGTCCGTATCCACTCGGTGAATTATCCGGCCAAGTTCAACTGATCAGAGAATTATGTTTCGTGGTATCCGTACTTCGTAGTGGGCAGAACTTGGTGATTGCTGCTGCTCAGGCAGACTCACCAGGCCCAGCAACTAGTTTCCATCAGTCAACGCCACAACATACTCGTGCCGCAACCCGGGAAGAATGAGGTGCCGAGACTGGCCGACCCCTGTATTTGTATCCATACTTCGATGTATCGTCAGGCCGAACAGAGCAAAGACGGGAGCCCCGTTTCTAGAGAGAATGACGTTGCTCGCGGCACCTCAGTATCCCCATTTGGACGGCACAAAATGTGACTGTAGTGAGGCCCTGAGGAAAGCTCAGCGCGCTCCCCTTTTCGGAAGCTGGTCTGACAAAGGTAAAGCCCATCAGATGACAGGGTTGCGAGTTTCGAACATGTCCCGCACAACTCTCTCAATGACACAGAGAGCCATGGATCGTGTGTTGTCGAGGTCTGTTTCAACTCTCTGTGCAACGACAGTTGATGCAAGTACCATTGCAATAGCACAACGCTGGGCTCTACCGGTGCCACGAATCAAGCGTGCGGCGCAGAGGTTTCCACACCGCAACTCTCAATGATGCTGCATTGCGGAGAGTTGGCTGAATACGTGAGGATTAAACACTGTTCATTGGAGCCTTTTGGAGTGGATGGAGCATGTGCCATCGTGGGATGTTGTTGGTGGAGTCGATGTCGCTGTTCCAAATGTATCCGTACTTTGGTGAAAATAGCAACCGAGTGAAGACAGTTTTTTCTTCTGCTTCTGTTTGGCTTTCTCAAGCACGACATGACATCATCCCTCCGTGGCGGTGCGCTCCCTCCAACGTTGACAACCATCCCCGGTCCTTGTCTAAGATGAAAGTGGAGATGGAGAATGGAGATGGAGCACGCGCACGCGGGTCCTGGGCCCCGCATCAGTTTGTTTCTCTCCATAGCCCCGGGGACGAAAGCAACATACGGCGCTTTGCAATACCGTCCTCTCCATCTGAGTACGCCGTGCCAAATCAACGTCAGGTCTCACCCCCAGGATGAAGAGGAGGAGGAAAATTTCAGTAGTGGACTCCATCTGAGTGGCACCAAACAAAACCATCAAAGTCACAGTCTGAGCTGCGAGGCCCATTTTGACTGGCTGCCAATGTCGTCAGTGAGGCATTTGCCATTTGGCGATGGCAACAAGACGACGCTGAAGGGGCGAATTCTCACCAAAGTCTGCCCACCCATGTTCCACGCGCTGGTGCATGTCTGTGTCTTTGATCACGAGACCCATCCCACAGACTCTGCAACTTCTTCCATACGCGAGGATTGCCTCTCATCAGCTTACCCACAAACCACGGCAGGTGTGTGCGACGTGAACCGTACAGCTGGAAATTATCGGGACCCCCAACTACCGATATTTGGCGAGTGTCTGGGTCTCAGGTAGAGGCCTTACGGCCGGATCCTTATGGTTTAATGTTGGCAATGTTATCCCGAAACTGATGCGAATTCATCGGACTGCAACGAGCGCGTTGGGTCTATCCCTGCAGGATCCTTTGGGAGTTGACTCTGTGGTTGGTGCTTGGATGCCATTCTTATTTGTATCCTGTGTAGCGGTATGACAACAGGATTGGACATGAGGAGAAGGTGATAAGTTTGCAACTTGATCAACAGGCCTGGACTGGAAGACCTCCTGCTCGGCCGCCTTGTTATGTGCGGGGAGGGGGATTCTCGGCCAGTGGCCCGGTCCAATCTCGTCAAGTCGTGGAAACTCTGTTGAGTAGACTCGAACTTCCATTCTCCTCGGGACGAACGGTTGGGTTGCTGTGCTCAGGAACCAAACAACGACCGTTGAAGTTGATGACAAAGGCAAGCGACGATTGGTTCGTCGTTGCCCCCCTGAAAGCTGTCCTGGGATGAACTACCACGCCCATGGGCAGATTCTCCAGCGTCTTGAGCCGAAGATCGGCATCAAAAACGGGTAGGCCAGCTGCGGCGGCCTGCTCCCGACAAACAGTGCTTCTATTTCGATTCCATGTTGGTCATTGGCGCCAACCAGTCCCGGCCCAATCGGCAAACCATTCATGACACCCTTCTTCCTGAGGCTCCTTTACGGATGTAGATCGTCGTCCAGAACCCAGAGACCTAGGTATCGCGCTTGTTGTCGCAGGCTTGTAGCCCCGTGATTGATGAGTTTCGAACTCTCGACATTAGCCTGTGGGTAAGGAGGTGAGTCTGGGTCGTCATGACGTCAGAGCCTTTCCCTCGTTGTCCCCGCCTCGCCCTGGTAATTTGGGAACAGTCACATACTCACAGCCGCTGCGCGAGACACTCGGGTCTAGAGTCTAGGCATGGGGTTGCTTGTGACATGAGACGGTCTGGCCCTCCATCAACCTTCTTCCCTAAATCGAGGCCTGTGGTAAAGGTTTCGGCTCGAGCGCTCTGCACTGATGGAGTACCTGTGCTGCATAGATACGGGGAGCCCGAGGGGAAATCTGAGTGGCTTCCTTTGGACTCTTCTTAGCGTGGTGCACTGAAGATGTTCCTGAGAGCTAGCTTCGTTGACGTCCGTCTAGAACAAATTGGCAGCTCGGCGATCCCATCTGCAAGGGCAACTGTGTGGCCTGTAGCTGTCACGACTTGAGGCGGATCCAGTGCCTCCACCGAACTATTGGGACGTGCTGGAAGTTGTTGTGGTCGGCAAGCTTTGCAGACTGTAGAGGTCATTGCAGCCGCAGTCGGGCCCTCGCTTAAGCTCGCATCGACAGTAGATCTTCTTTTAGCCCGCCCGTAAAGTGTGACTGAGATGAGTCTTTGACGACTTTCGGTTCGGAACCCCTGGTACGGAATATCTCTCGCTCATCATCAGACCCCGTTGGCAACTGTTCCGTTCTCCAGGTTTGGGGCTTACATAAAGTCTAGCCAGAGGCGCATTGAGGCGAAGGCCTTGAGTATTGTGGTTCTTGTGTTCTAGCCTCGAGGCTTGCTCTCGTGGTAATTAGTGAATTGTGTGGTAAAGTGAATAAGCTTAGATGAAACAAGGATCGCAGCGCCCGTCTCCTCTCTTGACAGCTACTGGTCCGAGTGGGAAATGATCAGTCGGCGCCCAACTTTGGTAGTCTCTCAATGGATCCCTGGATGTCGCCTTGTAATCTCCCGAGGACTTCTATGTACTGTGTAAATGAAAGGAGCCATATACCCATCGTCAAAAAACGTTTCTCTTGCTTTGATTCGATACGGCTCGAAGGATTCTGGACGAGTCGGCATCCCGAAATGGTTGTGAAGAATGCAGCGTCGTCTCAAACTACCACGCCCGGTTATGCAACGGCCGGGCGGTTTGGTTCTGGCAGCGTTTCGAGCCAATTCGATACTCAAAGAGGCTAAGTACGAAACACTCGACAAGTTTTGTGCCGTGGATTTGACGGCGGCCCGGAAGAATCCTCGTCAATTCTCGTTTCCGAAGCCTTGGTTGCATTTCAAGATGGGGATTGAGCTGACTCGAGTAAGCCCTTGGAGGTGCATCTAGGAACTCGCTGGTCGGGAAAATGACGTCAACCCCCTTTCAATATCATTAGCCATTCGAAACAAAGCTCCACGTCAAGACAGAGCTGTGTGATGTATGCTCCTGTTACGCGGCCAAGTTGAAGTCTCCTGCATGATGACTGCGGATACGTTTCCGCGTTGCCTTCGAGGTATCGAGGTACCGGACTGATATATTCCTCAATGCAGTATCATAAAGTAAATCTCACCCATTAGAATGGCTGCCACAATGACCGGTCACAGTCACCAGTGCTGTGCCGCCGCAAGTCTTCAGCAAACAGCGTACTGACGATGTCGGATGTGGTTTACCATCGGGATGGCGTCAACACAAATCTGCCTTGGAAAGTGATGGCAGCCAATGGTCGCGTGTGAACGGGACGGGAGCTATTGCCACGTGCCGTGTCCCGCGCGGGTAACAGTCGTCATGTCCAGTAGCGACAACGGCGCGCCAGGCTAACAGAACGTTGGCGACGTTGTGATAGCGCCACTTAGAGTTCACTAGATGGTGCGTAACGGTCGGCAAGGCCAGTCATCTGGAATAGGATAGTCAGGCCCGAAGCCACCGTTTAGCGAGCAACCTAGGATGTCGAATCAACGAGCCTGCAAGAGGTGGAATTGAAACGCTGAGCATACCTGCATGGTGGCAGCCACTACAGCCTCGCTGTGAAATTGCACCGTTTGTAAAGGATACGCGATTGACCCGATGAAAGACATGAAGTCGGATTCGGCCCTGTCAGTAAAGCAGAACCGAGACAGAGCCAACAGCCGTCCGTCCGCTGGGGACCACCAGTAGGGGGTTCAGGGGTAAATCATGCTCGCTGTCCGGATATTGTGTGCATTGTCTTGACGATTGCAGCGCTGATCGCATCGCTGAATCGTGGTTGACATCAAGAACACTACTTGGGGTTTGGGCGGCATGGCTTGCAGGGCAGAGATCTGCATTCACTAGTGTAGACATTGAATCGCCGCCAGGCAGAAAGGAGACACCCCAAGGGCCTGTTGTTGCAATATGCGATCCGAGACCATTGCCGCTTCTGAACCAATTCCCGACTTCATCGAGACTTGGGCGTGGGGTGTCGCCGGCGACTTGTGTCGGCCTGCTTAGCCGTCGAAGCGATGATCGACTGAATGAGCTGTTAGGTTGTCGCTATTGGCCGACAAGAAGCGCATACAGCCCGTCTTTCGGGATCGCATTCAGACGAACATCCCCGAAGACCCTAGGCTTCAAGCCCATGGCCAGCGTAATGCCCTTCCAATGGCAGCAGTCGTCGGGCATGACCGTTTTGGTGTGTCCTGCGATCTGTCAAATGACCCAGAAGTCTCTATCTTCGGACACTGGCCGTCCTGGCACAGCTCGATTGGGATTCGGCAGCTCTCCAGTTCGTCTAGGGCGCTTCGGCGAGGGGCAAAACGGAGATTGCACAGCCACACGGCTTAAGGGTCCAGGGGTCTTGTGGCAAGCCTTCGCCATCTTCAATATACAACGGGTGTGGTATGGTGGTGCAAGTATTGGTACACGCCGGCTTGATCCTTTGGCGGTAGATGTTTCTGGTAAGGCATTTGACTGCTTATGACGAAGAAGCAACTTTTTGCGTACTGGCAAAAATAGGTTTGTCAACCGCTGCACGGACTGACTGAGTACGAATACCTGAGTGTGCAGTCCGAGGTGGCGTTCCGCGGATTAGGTTTGACGGGGATAAACGGCTCGACCAGACTTGGAAGGCATCGCAGCGCTGTAGGCTTTGAGAGTTACCGAGCCGCGTGCTGCTATACGAATGAAGTGTCACATCGATTTTGTCCACCGACCATCCGCGACTCCTAGTTGTGTACCTATGGCCAGAGCGGCCAGGCAGAGAGAGTTGACGGAATGCACCCGTACGAATGGTGCGGTACTAGTTCGCCCTGTACGGAGTAGAAAGTGCATCTGAAGCATTGGACGAGGGATCGGGGGGCTGGCAGATTGTCTTGAGTTAGCGGATGAAATTGGTCGAAAAAAGCAAAGACGGAGAATTGCGAGCGTCCTTCAGCGGAATGACTGGTTAAAGCCCGAGGTAGTTGGGCGGCTGCGTCAATCTAGACGAGGTCTGCCCGAAGGGTGATGCAGATTTTGGACCCTGGAGTCGATTAACAATGCGATGAAAGTTTTGTGCAAAGAATACACAATGGGCGGACTGCACCGGCGAGCATCTTTGGAGACGAAGTTGTACAAAGCTCCGGCGCCTAATGCCAATACTGAACGTTTTCTCGGAGGGGCGGCGCCGGCATGGGGTATCCAGCTGTCAGAGACGCGATGGCGCAAGAAAGGACCGATCCAAGAGACGACGCCTTAATCAGACGATACCCACCGAGCCCACATAGTACTGTGACGGTAGACACATTAGCAGACTAACATGAGAAGGATGAGGCCTGTGGACGAGAAAGAAGAAGAGTGTACTCCGTACTCCATAGGTAAGGTATGCATGGATGGCATCGATGGCAGACGGCAGAAGAGGAAGCGCAGGACGGGCCAGGGGCGGGGTTAATGGGAATGATGAAGCCAAAGGGAGCATGGCACACGGAAATGCCAATGCGAGGATGGGGAAAACAAAAAGGCGCATGGACGCAGGACTGGAAATTGGCTTGTGGCAGTGTGGGCAGATGAAGATGAGGTCGGACTGGCCCTGGCAGGTTCTTGAGTTCAGTGTTCTCGAAGATGGAGACGACGGACGCAGGACGCAGGACGACGAGGACGGGGACGAGGGCAGCGGCGATATGATGTGATTGAAGAGCACGGGAGTCCCGTGGAGTTGAGTTCTACATTGGAAGAGAGCCTGGAAGCCTAAAGGTGCCTTTTGCGCAACATGGAAAGCACCCATTCTCAGTTCCTTCCGCTGGAAGACGAGGTTCCCAACACATGAAGTGTGGGGCAGGAAGTGAATCAGCCGAGCTGGGCACAAGGGAACGGGAGGACCAAGCCGCTGCAAAGGTCGAGGTGCGATGCCTGCTCTGCTCAGCTCAGCTCAGTACCTTGGGGCAAAGGTATTAGAGAGGTGGCCCAGGCCCACTCGGATAGAGAGACATTGTTTAGTGAGGCAGGCAAGGTAATGCTGACTACTACCTTCCATGCTTGACGATAAGGTGCGAGGAAGGCGCCGTTTAAAGTGCCCAGTTGACGATTAAAGTTTCGGTAAGGCGCCCTTCATCGCACACCTGCCATGTGTGGTGTTTCTGTTTTGAGCAAGGGCGTTTTGCGCTTTCCCATATTTGAAAAACACCATAACCCGTATGGCCTTACCTTGAGGTAAGGAAGGTAGGCACGAAGTAGACACTGGAGAGAGAGAACGGCAGGAGCAAGCGGGAGCAATTGACTGGTGCGCTATTTCTTCCCTTTACTTTCCTTCCGGGAAGGTACCTCGGAACAAGGAAAGGTGCCTTAGGGTAGGAAGCGTCAGAGCATTGCTTCCTTGTCCTTGGTACATGTGGCATGGCTGTTTTACCATGTTGGTCAAAAAAGTAAACAAAAAGAAGGAGAGAATAGAGTACCGTATCTTACTCCGTGCCTGGCCTTAGCTCAGCTCCCCATGTCAGCAATGTAGGTAGTATTAAAGGTGGCGAGCCCTTTGGGTGTGTAGCAACTGCCTTACATCGAGATTCAATAGTAATCCCGATGATATTGGTTAATGAGAAGGAGCGAGGGTTGGACGGCACACGGGAGCAGGTACGAAGTGCGAATGGGGAAAACCGCCGCGGTTATGGAGTCAAGTAAGGTACCTAAAGTAGGCCTCAGGCACATGGTGCGTATGAACAATGAACAATCCATCATTCTGGATGTTTATTGCTTCGTTAAAGAAACGGAAGGCACCTGCCTATGGCCTACGTTTGCTTGGCTGGCCGAACTTGTGCCTCCGTCCCCGTCTCCGTCCCCATCCATCACCGAGCATCTCCATTCTCGTCTTTGCACCCAATCTATGGCTACTATCGCTACTATGGTTAGCTCGAGAGAGAAAGCTGTCCTGTCGCAATCGAGCCTGCACACGGATGACGGCTCGCCAACAATGACCATCAGGGCTAGCCAAGCACCAAGATGGGACACACGGCAACGGCGACGGCGCCGAAATCTGATCCCAAGGACCCCAAGGGACCAAACGTTGTGCGGGCTGCAGCGTACAAGGTACCTTACCTTGTCTCGGGGTGGGAAGAGGCACGCAGTAGGCGCACGAGGGGAAAGTCTACACCGGTATGAAGCCAGGCCCAATCCAGACAGAAGAGGGCCAGAAAGGGCCTGCCATCTGACAAGACTCGCGCGTTTCCCCGTTCCCGCCTGTTCAAGGCTTCAAGCCAGAGTGAGAATAGCTCCCCCGACCACGAGACACCACCCAACTGCACCAGGGCAGGCCGCGCCGCCGCAGAACCGAAGATGAGGGACCGACTACCTTAGACTAACTAGCATCCGCAACTTAGGTCGCAAATGCTAGCAAGGCCTCCGTGGATGGTATCCATACTCTGTGGTCCTTTGCATTTTGCGCAGCACTTTTTTCTTAATTGACTGACGACGTCTTTTGCCTCTCACGTCTATTCCGAGCCGCGATCCCAATCAATCTGCCATACTAATCGGCTCTGTCAGAGAGTGGTCAGCTAAAGCAACTACGTCAGATGGGAAAGGTCGCCGCTGGGACGGAGTAGCGCGGCTTCGTCCCCCTGTCCATCCCCCACTCTCCGAATCTTTCTTCTCCGAGTCTACTGAAGTTAGAAAAAGTGTCGGCTGACTGTGCAGGGGAAGGAGAAGAGCAAAACAGAACGGCCGGCAGAGAGGCAATGCTGTGAGTGTATCCGTAGTGCTGTATACCATCGGTACGGATACAGATACGCTACTCTGCACTTTAGCTTGCGTAATAGCAGCCTTGGCCAAATAAGAAAGACATCGGAGAGTGCAAGAGCTCGAGCCACGATTGAGGTGCCACACTCGTCGGGGTTGAGCTTGACTGGTCGCTTGACTGGCGGTGATGAATGCGCGCGCCCCCTTTGCATAACGTGGGTGATTCTATTCGAAGCTGGGGCGCCAGAGACAACACTCGACAGAGCAGGGTGCGGATACATCTGGACTGGAAGGATGGACTTGACCTCGGTCTGATGGGGCCACAGAGCTGCGCGTTACGGGAGAGAGAGAGAAAAAAACAGAGAAATTCGGTCAGTCCGTCACCTCACCTCACCTTACCTTACGTCGTCGGTCGCCTCTCCTGTTCGTTCCCGAATCTCCTCATCGACTTTGCAGTACTCGGTACCTTACACATCAGCGGCGGCACTTTCTCATTCTCCCGTATCTCCCATCCATCTGAGTGATGATGATGGGGTAAGGAGTACGTATCCATACTTGGGTGCTCGAGAGAGACATTGGTACAACCGTTGCCGTCCATTTTCCGAAGAGCACGAGGGGCGTGTGCATAAATGAGCCTTGTCGACACATCCCATCCCGGGGGGGCCAGCGAGCGGGGGGTGCGATACAATGCTCATTGTCGCGCACTAACAATTATTTTTTCCAAGATGGACAGTCGGCCTGGCAAGGGAGGGGGGATCGAGTGGAGGAAGCCGCCGATGGACATGCCCTGCCCCTGCCTGCCCACTGCCACTGCCCACACACGACCTCACAGTCGCGGTAGCGGTACGGACATGTGTACAGACCAGACCACCTCACCTCACCTTACCTCCAGTGAGCAGGAGCGAGGGGAGCAGCAGCAGGAGGAAGGGGAGAAACAGTGGCACACATGTACTGCAAGTCGAGTCCCACCTCCAACGACACGTACCGCTACCTCGGCTGACCATGTGTCTCACGCAAGACAGCAAGTAGTCGGAACCTCGCATGTCCACCCGACCCGACCAGAAAAGCCAACGAGGGACAAAGTCCAGCCCAGCTGCGCAGTGGCAGCGGAAGCGGCAGCTCCAGCAGCAGGCCGACCTCACACATCACACATCCAATCCAATGGCACCCGACACAATATCGTCTTCTTCCTTCTAGTTCTCCCTCCCCCGTCCGACTCGTTTCTCTACCTGCCTTACTTTACGCAGTACATACCCTATCCTAACGTACCTTCACCGTGCTGTGATTCAAAGGGAGCGAGCGACTGTTTGTTCCTCATACTCAACATCTACCTCTTTCTTCCACCCGATCCAGCTTGACTTTGCTCTCTCTCTCTTTCTCTCTCGGAAGTAGTACCTGAGTTGACATCCATCATCCCTCTACGTATCCGTACTTTACACAGCTTCGCTCTGCTGTGCATCATTGCTCTGCTCAGCTCTGCTCCCACCTCACCCACCTCGAGGCAAGGAAAAGGTAAAAGGTACCTTACCTTACTGCCGGAAATCCTCCGTTGGATACATCACAAACACACCCCACTGCGATTTCTTCATATCTTCCGCCAGACTTCTCCCATATACCGGCCTTCTTCTCCATCCTTCCCCTCCTACCCGACTTCTCCTCACTTTTGTTGCTATTCCATCTCCAACTTCTGTTAGGTATCCTCCTGCGTTGCCAGTCCTTGCAACCCATTTCACCTCTTTTGTGTCTCTCGACTCAGCTGCTGCTGCTGCTGCCTGACATCAACTAGCTCACCTCACTTGCACATTTCATCCCACTCCCACAACCGCAAACCTCACCGGAAAGAAAAACGAGAGGGAAGAAAAAGAGTACGTACCATCAGCTACTTGTCTTTGCAGTCTTGCCCAAGCACATCGTCAGGTACCCATTCCCCCCGACCATCCTCACCCATGCCCATTTACCCATCTCTTCCAACACCCATTTCCATATCCCACACACCCATGCCCTTACCAGCGTCAACCCAAGGCCCCAAGGGCCCCAGTTCTCTCCTCCAAGGAGGTCCCAGACCCAGGTCCCATCCATCTTCATATCCATCAACCCAGGTCCCAGCCCAAAGGGCGCACTGCACCGTCGTTCAACCCGTGCGCACACCCCCATCCTTACCTGACCTCTCTTTACCTTACCTTGCTCTGCCTTACAAGCGCGCATTCACACATACATACATTAGATACCGCTCATCCCATCCATCCCTCTTCCCTTGGATTTTCTACCTACCCGTCCTGCTTGAAGTTCTGTTCCGACCTTCCATCGTAGCCGCGTCTCTTCTCGCTCTTGCGCGCTCTTCCAACCTCTCTCCCGGCCCCGGAGCATAATACGCATACCTCGCCCACGCACCCGCCGTGTTGTCTACCGTCCATTTACTCACCTTGAGCCACAGGTTGTGTACCAAGCAACGCACCATTACAGGCCGTACCCGAAACCACACACCAATACTACGAGACCCTTTGGCGAACCAACAGACCACCACTTGCTGTTACTTCTGGTGCGCGCATGGTCTCTGTCTTCCAACGTCTTAGTCTCCTCGTTTGCGCCTCTTAAGCAAGCCGCTACACCCGCCCGATTCATCTCCTCGGCGAAGCAGTTCCAATATCGACAGAAACGCCCACCGCGCATCTAGGCCATCGTGACTCCGCCGCGCATCCTTGTCTGTCCACCTTGCTTCACACACGTACTTACCAGGTACCCACCGCATCCTCTAATATACCGCTCTCTCCCCACGGACGTCATACCGGAGCGGCCTTTTCCTCTCGAACTGCACCTTCTTGACCTTTGCTAGCGGCCCATTCGACTTTGCACATCACCATTTGAAGAACCAATTTCGTATCGGTTTTTCCCCCCATTTGGTTCCGCGACCACGTACGACGCTATCACCTACCCATTCGCTCGTTTTCACTTCCGACCGCTCTATGAGGCGCCAAAGCTCGGCCTTCCCCCACCTGACCTACGCTCGTTAAGGAAGTTCAGGCTTGCTCAGCTGAATCACGGCAGACGAAGAAGAAAAAAGAGACAGGCGTCGCAAAGCAGCAACACGAGGGCGAGGATTCGGACCGTTCGATCGCTCGCCAGAAAGAGACTGGACTTGGGAGACCACCCACAACTACTGAACACCAACTCGGTATCGCTGTCACTAGGCAGCGCGCAGATCTACTATCAAGATGTTTCGCCAAAGGTAAGCTCTGCCATGTTTTGTCGTTATGTGCCGACAAAAATAGCTGTGCAGCCCGGCTCCCCGCAGAGGATGCGCGCGTTGTTGCGCCATCTCGAAACCTTTTTGCGCCTGCCCGGACATGTACTGACTCGTGTGCCTGTTCACAGAACAAGCGCCCAAAAACCCGGCGATGAATTGCTGGCCACTTTTCGAAAGCAGTTCCCCGAGGTGGCTGTTACGACCACGGCCCCAGTTGGCGCCGCGAGCGCCGCCGTTGATAATACGGGCATGGTTCCGTCTATTCCGGGCGTTCAAGAAAGGTCAGTACAAATACCTTCATGAACCTTTTCTGGAGTTTTGCAGTTGCTTTCGCGGCACCCGGCCGCGCCCGCCGGGATGAGTTCAGGCAGAAACGCGGGGTACTCTTGCCCATGTGTGGATCAAGAGGACTCATGCGCAGTATTCCAAATAAGATGCTTGATTTATCCGACTCTGTGGCTAACATTATACTTGCTGTAGAAGCCACAGCCTCAGTCATGAAGCTTTCAGGGATCAAGACCCAACGCCCAGAGCTACGAATGAACCATGGAGGTTCACGCCGTCGCTGCTTGACCCCAACTCGTTCTCCTTCACCAACTTCGCCAATGCTCCGCCCGGTTACTACACTCCCACGCCGGGAGGCACCAACACCATCTATCATCCTCAAGCCGGTGACTTGCACACACCTACCCTAGGGCTCGGCATGGGTCTCGGGACGCCTCTGTCGATGCCTACGTCTGAAGGCGCAATGCACGCTGGGCAGCCTATGATGGACCTCGCCGGGTTCCAGGGGATGCAAGGAATGCACCACCCTCAGCAGTTTCAACAACCCTTCAATCCCTTTATCCAGCCTCCGGCACACCAGCAATCCTTCGCCCCCTCGTCATTTGTTCATCAAGACACCGGATACGAGACTATGGAGCAAGATGGGTCGCCAATGAACTCCGATCCATCTGAAGAGCGAATGGCTTCTATCGACAGCGCATTTCACAACTCGCCCATGGTTGGTTTCCAGGGACGCCAATTCGGAGGCCTGCCCATGGCTGCGGTCATGCCACCATCTGCTGAGAAGTTCCGGTTTCACGCTACTTTGAATGCCCCTACCGCCATGATCAAACACGCCGATGAGATTCCCGTCACGTATCTCAACAAGGGCCAGGCTTACTCTCTGTCTGTGGTCGATACCAATGCTACAATGCCTGTGGCTCCGGGGACCAAGTTCCGCACTTTTGTCCGGATCTCCTTCG
This sequence comes from Colletotrichum abscissum, assembly GCF_030869225.1. NCBI lineage: Eukaryota > Fungi > Ascomycota > Sordariomycetes > Glomerellales > Glomerellaceae > Colletotrichum > Colletotrichum abscissum. Next base: position 229,983 of record NW_026849988.1, on the reverse strand, counting down.
AAGACGAGCAGCAAAGGCAGAAGCCCGGCGTCTGCTGGGCTTTGTGGAAAGAGGGACGAGGCACAAACGAAGCTCATCAACGAGGCGGAAAGCTGCAGGCCGTGGAATATGTAGAGGCAGGCCAGCCGACCGAAGGCGACGACAAGAGAACCCGTGTTGAGTTGGAGTCGTCCTCCTTTGACGGGTTTTCAGTGGTTTGGACCCCCGGCATCAACGGCGCCCCCGAATGCAACATTGCCGTACGCTTCAACTTTTTATCAACCGACTTCAGTCACTCCAAGGGTGTCAAAGGCATTCCAGTAAGACTCTGCACCAAGACCAGCACATTCCCGATAGACACCGCACAGCCAGCAGCCGATGCCAACCCGGAGATCTGTTTCTGCAAGGTCAAGTTGTTCCGCGACCACGGTGCCGAGCGGAAGCTTTCCAACGATGTTGCACACGTCAAGAAGACCATCGACAAGCTCAAGCAACAGATTACCCAAGCTGAAAGCGGCATGAAGGACTTTGGAAAGCGCAAGAGGTCGAACGCTGCAGCACAAGTCAAGGGTGCAGATCAGCGACCCGGCAAGGTTCAGAAACACAAGCGAACTTGGTCCATGTCCTCCACCAGTTCAGCCGGGGCCGGAACTCGCCCTCCTCTCGAAGAAGACTTGCACTTCAAGCTTCAAACATTGCAGGATATGTTTACCAGTACCCGACCTGTGAGCGTATTGTACCTACGTGGCGAAGAACTCGACGATCCAGACCTGCACCCCGTTTCGCTTCCTGGAGAGCAAGGCGAACTTGCCAAGGTAGAATCCCGCGAAGGCCCAGCATGGCAAGCACGGAGTGGCCGCAGTTCTGTTGCTGGCTCGTCTCTCGTATCACCTTCGCCGAGCTCCCTATCACTAGCGTCTCAGGCTTCAGTTGTCCCCAATCGTCAATGGGCTGGGTTTGAGGGTGAGGGCTCTGGCGAACCTGCTTCCCGGCAAGGGTCAGACCAACCTACCAAGGTCACCAAAACAGACGATGCGGGCAATTTGAGCGGTTGGATCGAGGCACTAGGAGTGGACCCAGCTTATCGTCCTCCTCCAGAGCGCGTGGTAAAGCCCGCCGCTTGCTTCTACATTCTCCGACCCAACATAACGGAGCCAGAAAAGCGGGAGTACTACCGGGCTATCTACTTGGCCCAGAGGAATCTCAAAGACTTTAACTATCGTGTGGCTGCAAAGTGGAACCTGGATCCTTCGAAGATTCTGCGGACAGTTCACGTTCTCGATCGTGGTCTCGAGGTCGAGATAGACGACGACGTCATCCAAGAACTCAGAGAAGGCCAAGACATGAGGCTCGAAATCAAGGAGATCTTGCCCGAAAACCCCGTCCAGCTCAAACGCGAATGGGACATGGCCATCGACCCAAGCGATGGCGACGCCATGGATCAATCATCTGCACAAGGCGGTTTCGAATTGCGCCTTAACTTTTAATTTCACATAATTGGATCCATCTCTACTTCAGCAACAATTGGATAGGAATCGAATTGGGGACGGGCTTCATTTTTTCTTTCTGCTCGTCACCAGGGAGGCCACTAGGATATGGGTGGCATAGGCATACACGCGCTCGCACACGCATGGTTGGAATATCGCTCCGAAGGCGTTGTTGATTTTGAGATACCAAGTCCCTGGATGGGCCGCTTCTTCTTTTCAACGCTTCTCGCCACACGAATCGTGGGCGACTTTATGATTTGGGTGTTTAGATCTGGGCCACTATGGGCAATCCTGGGCAGCAAAAAACACACAAGATATCCCCCCCTTCCGCAAGGGCCGTTCGGCACACTCTGGAGAGGCCCGTTGGAAGCGCGACGGGCAGACACACGACGAAGAAGATCTCACAGACAAACCAGACTTCTGTGGCCCTTTCGACCTTGCCAATGGCCTCTGATGCGGCCTTTTTCAATCTCTTTTTTCATTTCACGCATCCATAACTTTTACCATACTATTTGGTACCCAACTCTCTGTCTTTCATTTGTTCGAGGCAACACCTTGTGTGTGTTTTTGCTTCCTGAGCGCTCAGGAGCCATGTAGCTTGGCCGATGGAGTGACGCAAGCATTGGAGGGGAACATTGATAGAGACGAGCTCCCTGCACTGCAATGCATTGTCGCTTGTACCATAGCAACATACCCGCTGATTTCTTCGGTCTATCCGGGAACAGAGAATTTACGGCATTTTCATGAAGTTTGCATTATTATCGCAGCGCTCGCATCAAGCATATTTCAAATTGAGATTGCCAGGCCCGAGAGACCGAACCACAGAAACAATGGCTGACTCTAGTGCTCATGTCGGTTCCGTATAGGTCATGCACGGCGGTTATTACTGACTGGGACACAAAAGCCGCCGTTTAGGTCGTTAAGCACGATGATTGGAAGATGGCCGTGTTGTGGCTAATCTCGCGTGGGAAGCGCTCATTTCGATCGTGGGAGCCACCAGGGAGGCGTTGAAACCGCTGTCGAAGTGTTTTTTCAGCTAGCGTCGTCGACGGTCTAGACCACTGTCATCGCGGGTCCGGTTGCTCCATCATAATCGAACAACATGAGCGGAGACTTCCCTCTGGCAATGAAGACGGATCCAAAGTTTCGGTCTGCCGCGACTGGGATAATCCCTGAATACAGCCATCGAGTCCACAACATCGTCGATGAAAAACGACTGTCTCTCTCCCACTGTTTAACTCCATCGTTTTGTATTACTAGAGGATTGCCGCAATATATATAGACGCTACCCTGCCCTCGAATTCCGCACTATTTAACCTTAACCCTTTTCTTACCTATCCTTTCTTCTATTCTACCCTCTCCCTTATTAAAAAATTACTAAAATCGTAATTTTAATAACTTATTAATAAGTTAATATTATTATTTAAAAATAAGTAACTTATTTTTATATATAAGTACTAAGAGTTTTATTATAAAAAAGTAATAAATATATTAGAGTATTTAAAAGAGCTTTTTAATAAATTTTAATACTATTTAAAGCGACTATTCTCGAGCTATAAAAAAAACCTAAGTATTATATTAATACGGCCTTATTTATTTTATTAATATTAATAATATCTTTTTTAATATAAAATATATTAATAATATTTTATGGCTATATTATTATATTTTATAAATTATACTTAACGTTAATAAAGTTTTTAGTATTATTTACTAAGTTTTTTATTAAAGTTATTATTATAAAGTTAATTTAGTTATTAATATTTTAATAAATATTTTAACTTAATATACTTAGAGGCTCTTATAACTCTTAAAGAGAGGTTTTTAAGGGATTTATAATTAGACTTTTTACTTATTATAAATAAAGCTATTATAATTAAAACTATAATATTATTTATAAACCTTAATAATAAGTAATTAATAATATAATTATTTTTTTTAATAATAAGTTTAAAAAAGTATTTTAATTTAAGTACTAAATAAGTACTATATTATTTTATTAAAACTATATTCGTATACTTATAACTTAGAAAGAATTAACTTTTTTTAATAATAAGGTACTTAGACTGTCTTTCTCTAACCGCACAGCGGTTTCCGTCCGATCGGTCCCATTACGACCTGCTCCAACGCCCTGACGCCGCGCCGCGCCGACGGGATCCGGGCGTATTCGTACCCTCGAACAAGAGCGAGGCTCTCACTTGAGAGTCATATCCAGACCGTCTCGCTGGCCCTCGGTGAAATCACGACAGAATCCGACATTGGGGCTCGTGAATACGGCATCAACTAATTCCTACGAGCTTTGACCCCCGCAGTTCATGTTTGTTCAACGATCCCAGCCAACCGGAGCAGAAGATGCAACTTTTGGGGAACGGGGCCAACCGAAGTTTATTTTCTTGCGACTCTACGGGGTGAAAAAGATTGGGCAAGCACACGGTAAAGGCTGAGGCAACAAGTTTCCATCGAGGATGGCAACCTAATTCCGTACAGCTGCTTGAGTACCACTGATCCATCAGGCTGCTATTCTGCGATCGGAATTCTCGAATTGGGGTAGAATGACCACTCAACATGCATGCCTCGGTCAGCGAATCAGTGAAAATGTTCGACAACCCTATCGAGTGCTTTCAGTATGGATAGAAGACACATCAGGTGCTCATACGCTGAAAGGGGTCCATCGCGACATACCCCGACAGCTCCGCGGCCACCGACTGGCGAATAGCGGGGCAATTGCTTACTTCGTCCGATCCGTCAGCAGACCATCCCCCCGACGTACCCGGCGAGACACTTACACACCGGCCGGATTCCGGCCATGCCGTGCGATCGGCGCAGTACAAGATACCTCGCGAGGCCGCCCGACAATCCCCCTCACTGCTCTACGTCAAGCCACAGCGATCGCCGCCTTCCATTGCCTTTTGAGATACACGAGCCACTAATGATGTGGCGAGTGCTTGCGTGTTTCGAGGGTCTGGAAGCGCCATGGACTTTTGTCTCATTCGCTCGAAGACGTTTCCTCGGATGACCCAAACATGAGTCAAAATATGAAGGTTGAGCTAGTAAGCCGACCTACATACGCCTATCCGTGCCGTGAGGCCGAGAAGCCACATGTGGCGCAAGCGACGCACCACAGGACCAAAGATGGGCGACTACCTACGACTACAATGGCCCATCATGAGCGTGTTGGATGCTGCGTTGCTCGGCTACCTCCAAGAACTTGTGGCTGAGGGGTGTGTAGAGAAAGGTTGTTGGTCGATACTTTGGAGCAGCAAACGTGTTGACCTCAAAGAGCTTGATATCAAGACACCAGCGTACACAAACGACTACCCATGCTCATACAATTCGATCGCCTACGTATCATAGTATCATCTCACCAAAAGCGATGCCGTATCACATCACAGGCACATCACCTCTGTAGCCTGGATCAAAGGTGTCTATCATGGAGGCCGCCCTTGGCTAGAGCTGCAAGATGAACGACCGGCCTCTTGTACGGCCGCAACCATGTGGCCGCACGAAACCTCCTTTGCCAGACGATGTCAGAGGACAAGCCCTCAAACGACATTGTGTCTCTGAATCACGCACGGCGACGACTGGATTGTATTGCATTACGCTAACAGATTGAGAGTTGTTGGATCTCTGACTCGATCTTCTGATCGATTTCTCCGGCACCAATAGCCCGGACCGTCTGATATTTCGGAATGCCGAGGTGAGGGTTTGTGATTGAAATACAGTCCAGTCACGTTGAACTGTTACTGAAAGACGTCAAACCCAACAAATTTCACAACATCGCAGAGAAATTCGAGGCGCATTTCGCCGGTAGTCTCGAACTTTCCTGACAGATACATTCAAAGAGGGGCCTGCGTGCGGGGAATTCGGGGTCAGAAAACGACCTTGGCATGCGGAAAGCGAGGCTTTCGCCTTACCAGGTCGATCTCCTGCGGCTAAAGGTAACGGTAGCACCTTCGGCTCCGGTCGCATGCGACCCCATGGTCCCATTGCTGATGGGAAAAAGAACGTAGGGATACTTCGAAGATTGCCCAACTTGCATCAGAGCCTGATAATGTCTCAAATTCTTCAGACATTGTCTAAGAATTTGGAGCTGTACACACCAAATCACCCAAGAAGAGAAAAGTAGCGGGAAGCACTCCTCCGGCCACGCGTCTCATACCATGTCGCGAAGACGCGGTTGCGAGACCCTGCACCTGAAAGTTAATGATTTCCGAAGGGTCTGCATCATGCAGCTGCACGAGTACACGATGAAGGTCTACGCGAGCGGGTGAAGCCATAGGTCCTGCATTCCAAGTACCGGTACATTGGAAAATGGAGTGCCAGCCACGGCCTAGAGATGGTGGAGGGCACTCGCCACAAATCAGTTCTCAAGTCGTTCAGCAGACGCTTCTGAGTGGCTCAAGATACGAGAGAGACTGGGACCTTTTGTCCTAAGGGAGTGGCTCAACCGGCTTCCCAAAACGGAGCGTTTGCACGCTGATCATTGACGACCACGGGAGCATCTCCAGGACCACGCAGAAGAGCCTGGACCCAACGAGCTGTAAGAGAGACCACGGAGAGACAGCCTTGTCACGCAGCTTCGACGGCGTCTATGGAACACGAAGATACTTCATGCAGAGAAAAGGAGGGCAGCTACATTCCAGATGACCTCTGTGCGCCTGTGACGAGACAGGATGCGCCATGATTGCGCGGCTACTAGCCACAGTTGGTGCCACAGGTCGATAATCCGGCGCCCATGATCCTCCATGGCATGAAGATCACTCCAAACTATATCTCAAAGTCGCATCATTCTTCAGGGGAAGTATCCAGTCAGATTCATCAAGACCATGGCATCTCAGCTGGCCAAGGGTTCAGCCCCTTCGCGTAAAACAATTAGGTTTAGCGAAGGGTTTAAGGCCTCTGTTCGGCTTCGACCTCGCCCGCCACAAGTGTAGGGAAGACGTCGATCACTTGCTTCATGTGGCTTTAGAGGCGAGCCACACTTGGAGCGTTCGAACGATATCTGTGGAGAGTTGCGTGGCTGAAGTGGCTGAGCCGCTGCTTCCCTGGGGGGTGTGCGCCAGGTGTGGAAGAAGTACGACTTCTGACTGGCTCTGGTCTGATGCACTCGCCACAGTTGAAGGGGGACGGATGGGGGAAACAAATGGCGTTCGTGCGTAGGTGCGGCTTTTGCAGCCGTCGGACGCAGTGGGCGCCCCAGGGGTGAGTGTCTTTGGGGTCTCGTTAGGAAGAAGTCACTTTCTATCTCGCCAACATCTGGGCCGCTCATTGGGTGACAGGACCCCTACACGATTCCAGACTCTTGGGATCGCCGAGGATAGGGGTGCCACGAGGGCTCGGGACTCGGGAGGCATGGCGGAGGGGTTCCATCAGAAGAAGGGAGTCTTGGACCCAGCCACAAGGGACTCTCGCCAAGTTGAAGAGGATAAGAGTCGACGATGCCCCATGGACCAACGCTCGACGCGGCTCTCTTGGTTGATGGATGTGAGGTTCTGGTGCCCTTTCCACGCTCTTACACCGATCGTGCCCTGTCTTTTTCTCCGATCTGCTTCTGCGACTCCCTTCTTCCTCCAGGACACAGCGACTTCGAGGTGAGAATCCCTCTTCTTGTTTCCTCGTTTCTCCTTACCCCATCCTCCACCTCCTCTCCAGCCACAGTGAGGGACTAGGTTTCTCTGCTTCGGTAGCGGAGTGACGCTTGTCTTGCCGTTGGAACGTCAATGGTGAGCCAATGGCGACGACACATGAGGCCTGTCGGTTTCCTGAAGCGGTAACTTGAGGCTTTTGCCACACCCGAGAGCTCTCTTTTGAGGGAAGATCGCGAGTTCGTGGCGGTGTTCCCCTTTCACACCCTTTCTGGCCTTTGGCTCGGAACGTGGGGGGGCGAGGGTGAGGGAGGAGCGAGAGGACCGTAGGCGAGAAGGGGCTAGGGCTGCAGGATCTCGCGATTCACATCCCCTTCACTATCAACTGGTCTGTTACCTGCTGCATGAGGGCATTCCCCTTGTAGAGCAGCAGCCGAGACGGCGATCCTCGCTTGCCAGCTGGCTCCTTGTGGGTGCAAGTGCTCCCTTCCGGGACCTTGAGGACGGATCAGTGCCCCCAGTGCCACCTACAATCGGTCTTGCTCCCTGTAGGGCAGGCGACAAGCGAACGAGAAGCCCTTGAAGCAGCGGAGACAAGCGTTTCCACTGATCAATGGGCAGGATGCTACGGGTGGCCAGGCGGCGAGCTGTCGCCACGCGAGACAGAAGCTTGCCCCTGGCTTGTTTCCGCGATCGGCAGGGAGAAGATAACTCTTCTGGCGGCGAAAGGGGCATCTATCACCACAAGAGACCACTGGAGAGGTTTATCGCGCGGGGCGATATTCAGATCTGCGGACTCTGTCACCTGGAATGCGACGGTGATCGTGTGGCAGGAGTACCAGTGGAAACGCGATCGCCGTGGGAAGATGCCTTCTAGGGGCAGCTGTCGCAGTATGCCGAGTAGCATTGAGTTTAGGGCTGAAAGGTGCCTTTTCTTTTCTACTGTGTATGCTTCCCCCGTTTCGCCAGCTCGCCACCCTACCTCTCTGCAAGCTCTCAGAGTTGCTCTGGGTGACCTGACCTGACAGGCTGGCGAAGAGGCACGTTGAGTGGTGGGGATCGGCAAACACGTTTTGAGGGGGGGGGGGGGGCCTCGGCACGGTTAGATGGGAGCCCATGATCGGCTGGGGATGACAGAACTCTGTGGATGATGGGACGTTTCAGAAGCTTTGTCAAAGAGAAGGGGAACGACCGACGAATGTGAAAGGCAGGGATTCTCCCGGATCTTTGTGCGATGGTCTTTTCTTTCTGATGGTTCTGACGGCGAACAAGAGGGATGAGATCTGCAGATCGACCGTTTGCAAGAAGCGGGGAAATCTGTTGTTGTGTGTTTTGTTGACTATTTTTTGCGTGGGTTTCTGGAAATGGCCAATTTGCAAAGCTTCTTTCTGCAGTTATCCGAATCGGCCCGTTTTGGGTTTTCAATTCAATTGATTTTGGATTTATTATGCCTGATTGCTGTTGATTCTTACATTCTTTTCGCAATGCTGTCATGTTTTTGGCGGAATTGAGTCGAAGAGGATTCTGGGGTTACTTTTCAGGTGAGAGGAGGCGAATGGTGATCGGCGGTGATCGGCCGTACGTCATTGCCCGTTTCTACCAGCTCCGCGACGTTTCGGAGGCGGGGGGCACGTTGCGCGGTCTAGCACAGCGTAGGAACGGCCGGCGGGAGAGGATCGGTTTTTTGCCACATGAGAGAATGAGAAATTTACCTATAATTCTAGTGATTTCTCTTTGCAATTTTTTGCCTGTGCTTTTTTGTTGTGACTGTTCTTTTCATTCGTGCGACTTGGGGAATACGCTCAGTGGAATCTGCGTGGATGGGCGACGCTTTGGGGGCAAGCAGTTTGGGTTTTACGACGACACGACGGTTGTATGAGTTTGGATTGGAGTACGACTGAGGTTGAATCTGGATATTCGGAATGACGGAGATTCGCTTGCTCTGGATGGGAACTTCGCGATGAGGTTGATGTCCGAGGTCGCGTAGGGGACGGAAAGGGGGGAGATACTGGGCGCGAAATGGGCGATGACGAAGACCACGACGAACACGAATGGGGTACACGATGATACGATTACGACGATAGCGAGAACGTTGCAACGGATTTGCGTTGATGGAGTCATTCGACACGAGTGGCGATGGTATAGAAGCATGCGGCCCCGGATGATGAGGATGGTTGCCCATGGATTCTGCCGACTCAACCCACAAGGGCGATTTCAACATCCGGCACGACGATAAAAGGCAAAAAGGTGGATGGGAGATGCTAGACTGTGACACCGAAACGGATCGAAGCGGAACGTGGGATGGTGTTTCCCGACGAGCGGAAGAGTTACGAGGATGCTTGGAAGGAGGGTGGGCTCGGGCTGGCATGCTATACTCCCACTACACAGCCATGCTCTGAGGCTACATCCATCCATTTTTTTATGTTTGGGGATGGGCCATGGAGAGTTTCCTTAGAGAATAAGGTCGAGCGGACAGATGGGATGCCAGGTTGTACGAGGTGAGAGGATACCTGGCTTTTGGGTCATGGTATGAGGGAAAGGTAAGTCGGTACTGGGGCCGGACATGCCGTCTCGCTATGCTTTCGTCGATGTGAAGTCATCCACCATTCACCCCTCAACCGTCGACCGGCAAGGTAAGCGGAGTCGGGTGCTTTCGCCGTTGGGGTTGTGTCTAGGGAGGTCGCTGTTTAAGGTGAGAGTATCAGGTGAGGTATCGTCTATTCCTTCAGCTGTCAGTCGTGGGAATTTCGTTATGGAGTTACATTCGGTGCTATTACTGTCGTCTCTCAAGTAGTAGATTGTTTCACTCTCAAACTTGGGTAAGTAATGTCCCCACGAGGTTCTTACCAAAGGCGTTTGTGGGCCTCTACGGACTGTATACACCCTGCGATAAGCTAGCCTTGCTGGGCCTCGCTGTGGTAACTCTGGGGAAGGACCTCGAGGGGACAAGGTTTGCCCAAGTGGGTTACTAAACGCCCACGACAAACACCTCGTAGGTTGTCGTCTTTGGGCCGCCGAGTGGTGGGTTCTCAGCGTGCTTATTCTTGTATTTGTTGTATGAGGGGTGGTTTGCGCCCACCCCTCTGTCACCTTCTGCTCTAGGCATTTTTGCGCATCGTCTGTGGTCATTCCGTTTCATCTCTGCCATCATCAGGATAATACGTAGTTGCTACTTGAACTCAAGTCATACAATGGCAAGCGCCATCGGGGCCTCTCGACCATTTCGTCACAATTAGTGGGAGGGAGTTAGAACTACGAGCAGTCTCTAAGTAATTCTTTCTTGATAAAGCCATACGCAGTCCTTGCTCATAGTCGACAGCAGGGCACCTTATATATACCCTCCAACTTCACGCAGCCGTTCAGGCGATCCTCAAGGCACCAGTGATTAATGCCATCGACTTCCTCGGCATGAGATAATTTCTAGGAGAAAACTGAATGTTACTGTTACCCCGAGATCATCTCTTCAAAGACAAACGTCTCTTTGTCTTGGTCTGACTAAGGATACCCTCCCGTTATCTATCACGCACGCTCATCCTCCCAACATCGTGAACGAATACGAACAGGTCTACCAGATCCCAGGAATGACTAGAAGTTCACTGTGCCTCCGAGGTCCCCTCCTTCGGATGTTGACACTCGTGCGGAACCTGGCCTCTCTCGGACCTCTTATTCAAGAGAGTCTCCTCGTCTCTTTCCATAGTATCGCGGAGCCGGCGTAGAAGCTCTTCCTCATAGTTCTTGCCGAAGCCACGTCTCAAGTTTCAACCTCGATGTCTTTTCTCAGTCCCTCCTTACCTTCGAGCTTAACTCTACATGGCCCCCACTCCAGGACCAACTCCACAACATGGAGGGACTACCGACAGAAGAGCCGAAAGCAGATCTCATCCTTCTCATCAAGGAATAGCTCTAACGGGACAGTCTCGTCACTCCCATCACTAAAGCTTGGATCGCGAACCACAACCGGAATTTTCCTACGCCGCAGCGCCTTCCACTGGGCCTTGTCTGTCGTCGGGCGTTGCAGATAATAGGTAATCCTGTCCGGTAACCCGACGAGGTGAAGATACTCAGGTCCACGCTTGCGAGACCCTAGCCGGTAGTGTCCCGTCTTCAAGTACCCGGCTGCGCCGTAGCTAGGATGTGTCAGGTGCTTGTCCACATAGACTCGCTCGATACTCGGTAGGGAGAGGGACCATTCGAGCGCGCCGGACAGGGCCCCTGGGGATATGATATTCGAACTGAGCCAATCGAATCTGACGTTTTGGATAACCCGGAGGATTCCGTCGGCCGTCGCACTAGGCTGAGAACTTGAGGGGGCGTGATGGTCGCTCGATTGTTGGGCACACGGCCACGGCTGCGCAAAGTCGATCTCGACGTCGTCATTAATGATCCAGAAGACGTCAAGAGCTGGGCATGCCCAAACACAATCCTCCTTCGAAAAGCCAAACATGCGCTCTCCAAAGAATGAGGCACGCGGTAGCATGTAGGGTTGGCTGCGATAGCGAAGGGGATGGAAAGTCTTCAGGGCCATGGCCCTGGTCCAAGAGCAGACTTGTAATGGCAGTCGCATATTGTTGAAGCGCTCCCTCGAGGAAACTAGCTTCGTGTCTTGAAGGTGTGGGAAATGTCGTTGTGAGTGGGCTATTACGTCGTCTTGTAATACGCGTCCCGGAAGTTGTAGTCTTTGAGGGTCTTGACTGTGACAAATTTCCCACGTGATGGGCTGGCAATCGGCGGCGGCGCCTGCGACCATTCTGTCGAATATCACAACTATGATCTCGTTTGGGAGATGGGGAAGGCAACGAGACTCCTCCACTACGTCCGAAGTCTTTTGCGGCGTCATTGTCGCAGGCGAATCAATACTCAGGAAGCGTAAAGTGATGTGGTAGTGATGATACTGTATGAGAAATTTGTGATGATGGTGTGTTGCCTCTAGAATTTCTCAGCGTTTGTCAGGTAGGATAGTAGCCATAATATCTGTAAAACCGATGGCTTCAGAGACGGCAGATGAAGAACCTTGAGTGTTCCACCGACACTGGACTCGAACAACTTTTTCTTTCGATCTTCGAAAGAAAATTTTGTCATGAAATGTTGATGCTCTGACGTTGAAGTCGGGAAAAGACGGACAAAGACTTTCTTTGCCGACCTTTCAAGCATGGGTTTGAAAACCAAAGGATCGTACGCCTACACGACCAGGCGTCGGGCTTTGAATTCTTTGTTTGGTATCTATGCTTAGAAGAAAGGAGAAGAAAGGGAAATTCTCAAGCACAATATTACTCCAGACTAACTAACTTGGCCCTCTTCAATATGTGTGAGGCATTCTGCAAAAGTAGAATCTCGTTGTCCGAAACTCCCTCACCACCATGTTCATGACGCCGTGGTTCCAAGAGCTTACTCCGTGCTCCGTAGCCACAGTGACACAGAATCATCTAGTATCGTTCCCAATATCCTGTTCGCATCACAGTATCATCCAACCTGACAAGAATTTACAATCTTTGGTCTCATCTGGAGTCAAGTATTTCATTTTGAAGCCTGCGGTCGTCTGAATGATCTCTGCACCACCCTCGCCATCCGTGACGTACAATCGAACTTTCTTTTTCTCGAGAAATTCCCAATTAGACATGCCATCAAATTTTGATGTTAAGAGTTGCAAGTCGAGACCTATTCTGTCGTCAATCTCTACCGGCTCGCTCGGGCGAGGGCTTGGTAGAGTCGATGGTGAACGGCGACTCCAATAATATCTCCATGGTTCGAGGTGACAGACTACTTTCCTAAGATTTGGTAGCAACGACAGAGCAGTACAGAAATTGACTGGCTGATTCTGGAAGTATCTACTACCAGGTTCCGCACTGGTGGGAAGGATGATGTTTTGCACTTTCTGTAGGAGTCGAATGCCCTCCAGATTTGCTTCAAAGTATTTGTCTTCCATGGAAAAAGCGTCGATTTCAGGCAACGCCCATCCGTAGGTGGGCTCTTCACCCCGTGATATCTCCGCTCGGATTAACCTTTGACGAACCATTTTTTGACCCGTTCTGTTGATCTGCGAGGGAAGTCTGAGGCTTGCGAATCTCTTTCGAATTTTGTGAGACATTCTTCCGTGGTCGCTGGCGTCTAGGGCGATGAGGCTTCTAATCAAATAAGTCCGTTCCCAGAAGATTGGACATGCGGACTGCACAGCTTCTGATATGAGGATATCGATGATGGCCATAAATATCCTAGAAGGCAATGAAGCCGGGCCAACGGGGCGGGTTTCGCTCTCTTTTTCGTCTTTTGTTGCCGACAAGCATTGTGAGCATGTGCATTCTGGATTTAGGAACTTGATACTTGGACTTTCCGCATCAGGGTCATCCGAAGTATTGTAAACCTCAAAGGTAGAGAGTCGACTATCTGGTACTTTTCCGTATACTCGTACGCTTCGACGGCCGAACGGATTCCAAAATGACCCAAACTTGGTCTTTTCGGGGAGATGATGGTCGCTCCATTCGGGAAAATTGTCGGCATCCATAGGAATCATACCGAGAAGGCATTTGGTATCACTCATCTCGATGGTGTCAATGAGGCTTTTCCCATTGAAGATGACTTCTTTCAGTTGCAGCAGATTCTCAACAACTTCGAGAATAGTCATGTTGAATTCCAGGATATGAAATCGTCGAATTTGTTGCATGAAAGCGTGGGCCTCAAAAGTCGGGAGATATATCAATGAATCGAGGAGGCTTCTAAAGTAATAACTTTCCACTTTGGGTACCCGGAATAGATCAACGTAAGGTAGGACGAAGATGTCAGGGCCCGTTCTCTCAAGATAAAAATGCAGCGAGGAAATCGGTATGAAGACCCTACTAGTGAGCTCTCTGCATTTCTTGTTGATCTGTAAAGGAATAGAGATGTTTCGGAATCGATGGATGCTGAGCGGTCCAGGGTAACCCACGTCGCCAGTGAGAGCGAGCCGGAAGTTCGACGGAGCGTCTTCTGCGTACTCTAACCGCCACTCAATGGCCCGTGAAGAAGCTTTCGCATCTGCGAGGAAGGCCTCAATGATGGCAAAAAATATCTCGGTGGGGATAGAGTCAGGGCCGGCGCAACCTGGAAGCGCCGGACGAATTTGATGAGGAGACATCCTTGGATGACATAGATTGGCTCGAAGAAAAGTAAGTGGTAAGAAATCAGATGAGAACGAAGTAGAAGCTTAAAGTGATTTTGGAAGAAGCGGGAAATCTGAAAGGAGGAGGAATGCCCCTCCTTTCCGGAATGAGGGAGGATGCACCATTTCGCGGCAAAGATTTCTACCCTTTTGGGCCTTATTCTATCCGACATATTACAGGTACCTGGAGGGCAATGTCTGCTGCCTTGAACAAACGATGACTGACTTTGGAGCTGCGGAGCCGCAAACCTTCGAAAGGGACCAAAGACTAGTGCCAGAGGCGACAGAAGGGAGGAAGCACCAGGAATATCAGCGGGCACAAATGATAAGAGAGCCCCAGCCACCTACCTGTTGGGGTCACAAGGCAATCAATTTGGTGTATTATGCCTATAAGCCGTTCCGTCCTCACAAATAATACCTTACATCGTACAGAGCATGTTTGAGATTAATCCGCAGTGAAAGCATGAACAGAGGAGTAGGAGGTAGTGAAATTGCGCTAAACGTTTGGCCAAATTAATTATATTTTCCACGGCCTACTCATTGCTTTCGACTTTGATCTGAACTGATAATGTATACCTCGCCCGAGACGCGGCAATCCCAGAGTCCGCGGGTTCATCGTAGCTCAATATCTCGTACAAGTACAAATGGCTATTCTGAAGCTTCAACTCTCCTTGTCATTATACTCAAGGTCGGAGGGACAGCAGAAGCAGTCGGGGAAAAGGTGCTTCACGCGGATACCGTCCTTGGTGATTTTCATCTCCATAACAGCCGGCTTGATATCATCCCTGAACGCAAAAAGCTCAATCTCACGTCTCTTAAACGGAAGCCACAGCTTGCGGAAGGCACGACCGTGTCTCTCCTCCCAAATCTTCATATCCGGGTACCGGTGACCCTCGACCTTCATCCAGCCTGGGTGAATCGCCAGGAGCTCGGGGTCATCGTACATGGGCACGGAATAGCCGGCGATAATGGAGACCGTCTGAAGGCTCGGGAGCGTTGACATCGCGGCGACGGCGACCTTGTTGTTCTTCTGAAAGAAGCGAAGTGTCGGGAGGAAGACGTGCTGGACGCCGCTCAGGAAGTCGTGGCCCAGGGGAGTGGGGAGCTGAATGGCCGACGAGCATTTTGTCTCGCGTATGGGACGGGCTCCTTCGGTGTCGTTGAAGTCGGGCGTGAAGAGGTCAACGTCAGGGCGAACCCAGGCGTCGACAGCGGAGAGGGGCGAGTAGTATGAGTGGTTCTTCTTGACGGGCATGCGACGGAAGTGGCGATGTACCATGGAGCGCGTCTTCTTGTCGATTTGGAGGGGAAGACGAATGCTCTGGAAACGGTCGAGTTCGCTCATCTCAACCATCTCGGAGCCGACGTTATGGCCTCTGATCCGAAGGACGAGCTTGGTCGGGGCGTCGTGGTGGTAGTCGATGACCCATAGGACTGAGCGGTTGTCGGCGAGAGCGTTTTCGAGGTAAGCATCGATGATGCTGAGAAAGATCTCGCGGGGCAGATCTGCAGGACTTAATTTGCCTCGTCGGATAGTGGATCGCGATATGCCGGCGAAGGAGGCTGTCGAGAGGACTGTTCGGTCTGCGAGGCGAACTTGACCGCCTTCTCCTTTGGTGTTTGACAAGCCTGCTGGCGAAGATGAAGCAACGATGTCAGACGCCATTGTATCTAGATGAGGAGATTTAGCAAATGAAAAGTGGTAGTGAGTGCGGCGAGTTGTCTACTTACCTTCCGACCGCCAGAATTGAGGATCTGACGGTGTTTTGTCGAATCCTTCTCAACACTCCGACCTCAATGCTAGAAGAGGGTGGAAAAGGAAAGAAGGGATGAGTCGAGGTAGGAAGATTAGGACTTTGAGAAGATTCGGTTTCATGTGAGTAGCCGCTTAGTCGTCATGTTGGGCTCTGTTTGTTTGTCCGCCTGCATACTCACTCTTGACTCAAGGTGCAGGATCAGGCCTATGGCAGATTGACCAACCACAATACGGATCAACGTCCTGTCACATTTTTCTCAGAAAAGCTGAGGCTTCATGAAAGGCCCTGAACTGGAGACAACGACATACATACTCGGTGAACATGTGCAAAAGAAACCGAATCACCTTCGATGAACTGTGCATGGGACAAAGACTTTGGTATTTCCTCATTACGACTTCTCATGAGCCAGCGTGTTGAACAACCTGAATTCTCAGTACGTCCTTCTATGATAGACTGATTCTTGGGGCGAGAGCTACCCCAACTGCCACACCAGTCTTTCCGTAACCACAAAGCTGGGTATCTATCCTCCTTCCAAAAGACAAGTGTGAATCCATCCCTTTGTACCATTCGTGATCCGCCAACGTCAAAGTCAGATTGCCAAAGATTCCAAGACCTGCTTCATGCGCTCTCTCAACTCTTCGACGGCTTCGTCGGCCTGAGGCTGAATGTATGTGATCATGATCTTGTCACGACTTGGGTGTAACTCCATGATGGGGCGCTGGTCATTGTCGATGACCCCGAAGAGCTTGACTCCTCGTGCTTCAAGATGACCGGCCCATAGAGTTCTGAGTGCTTCAGAGTCCTGAGTGCAGAATTCTGCAAGGCGCGGAAACTTCTTTGGGTCGACCTCATGGAGACCTGGCTTCATTCTATTGTGAAGTTTGCCAAATCTTCCAACGTTGACTGTGATTGACTTGAGGTTAGGGAGTCTGATCAGGGTTGAAAGGGACTCCTTGTTTGCAGTGATGAGGTAGCGCAAGCGCAGAAGAAAGATCTTTTCGATGCGAGAGAGGAGGGCGTAGCCAGAAGCAGAGGGCAGAAGCACAGCTTGGTTGTAGATGAACTGTTCGGCCTCGCGGCCTTCTTCCAGAGATGTGAAGAAAGGGACGAACTCGTCTGTGACAGGGACGTATGCTTTGACTGGGCAAAGTTGGCGACTGAGTCCGTCGGGAGTGGCGACCATGAATGGGAGTCTGGTAAAGGTCTTCTCGGTCATGCGTCGGGACTGCTGGTTGATCTGCGAGACAAGGCGAAGCTTCTGGTAGCGCTTGTAGGTCACGGAATAGGGCTTGTCCTCTAAAATGTTGACATCGTTGAGGACCAGCTTGGTGGCCAGGCTGTGATTGTAGGCGAGAGACCAGACCTTGGTATCGTTGCTCTTTGCCATATCGATAAGCTGTTCAACAACGTGAAGAAAGACCTCGTATGGCACACTAGCCTTCATCTGAGGGCGCTTATTCACCGCTGCGACAACAGAAGATGGGAAAGGGTCTGCCATGATGGCGGTGATCGTTGTGACTGGTGGTGGTTGAGGTGTGATAATATTGTGATATTGTTGTTGCTGTGGTAATGGGTACGGTCGCGGCAGTGAAAGTGAGAGAAAGGGAGAGTGGGAAGAAATGGATAAGCAGGTGAGTATTTTATACCACAGCAATAGGGAATTTTCGAATTGTAAAGAGGAAGGTGCAGCTCACTCAAAACAAAAAGGAAGGAGCAGGAAAATTGTGAGTGTGATTCAATGTGTTGAAGAGGAGGCTTCCGGGACCGAGAAGGACGACAGTGGCTGGACGAGACGAGAGACATACTAAGAATCATCGAGGCCATTGAAGCAAGGCTGTTTACAACTGGGATATGATGCCTCTTTCAAGATGAGTAAGGTAAACAAACAATTGGCAGTCTTTTCCGCGAGCCCTTCGGCCTATTGACATGGTGTGACGATAGCTTCACCTCAGAGCTTGAGATGGATTATAAGCCGAGGACTGCCACCGTCATAAAATCACTATCAATCTTACCCTCTGAACTTGCCGAAAGTGTACCATGCGGCCCTCCATATTGTACATGCGTCGGTAATCAATGCTATGGTAGAACGCGACTGGAAATTTGCATCTGGTCTTACCGTCTGTTATTTGGGCTGGCCGTGGACGGTGACAACTTTCTTAGACAAAAAAACAGCATTTTCTGATCGGACCATTGTAGCTATATCTCATGATGATATCACTGGTGCAATGAATTGAGACTTCATGGAGTTTACGAATGAGTATTGTGATTCATACGAACGACTAGCTGTCTGAGGCCCAATCCTCCCACTTGTCATCTCTTCGTATGAGCTGAATGATACCCCTTGTGTACAATCGAACAGGAGCCAGTATCGTGGAACTCTGAATAACGCGAGTACGCAATAAGGAGGCGGGAAACCTCGTGTCCATAACCATCACAGCCACTGCACTAAACGCTACGGAATTCGCCTCCGCGAGCCAGATCATCGCGACTGAGCATGTTCAGCTGACCATCGTTGTCAGCCTTCATGGCAAGAATGACCGGGTGACGCTGATTATCGTAGCAATGACAGACGGGGTCGAGGAATTTCATGCGGACGCTGCCATCGTTCTTTCGAATGAGCTCGAGAAGCTCCACGTCGCCGGCACCAGGCGCGTAGCACACGAGCTTGATGCCCTTCTGCTGCAGCTTGGCCCATACAGGCTTCATCTCTTGACGGTACTTGCGCTCCCACTCGATAAGTGACGGGAACAGCCTGCTGTCGAGGGGAAGTTCCGAGTTGTGCTGGTGGCGCTTTCTTTTGGGGGTGCTGAGGATGCGGATGACGCCAACGTCGATGGCGACTTGCTTGAGGTTGGGCAGCTGAAGGATGGCCTCGAAGTCCTTGCCATAGGCGTAGCGGTACAACTCAGTGATGAAGATGCGGACGCTCTGAATGGAGTGGGTGATGAGACAGTTGGCGGGGCGAGGTCTCATGAGAGCGGCATAGAGGTGCGGGATGCTCTCCCGCTCGCCCACGAAGATGAGGAAGTGGTCTCTGGTGGGACAGATCCAGCCGACACGCACGAAGCCGGGCTCGGCGCCTTCGACGTAGATCATCTCCCGGGGGCGGAAGAGGAGCTTGAACTTGATGCGGGAGCGGCGGTCGATCTGGTTGAGAATGCCGACGATGCGGAAGCGCTTGCGCTGGGGGGCGCGGTTACCGAGCGCGGCGTAGTCGACTTGGTCGAAAACCGTCAGGCCAGACTTGGCATCAGGCGTGGGGTCACGGGAGGTCCAATAGAGGATTGAGTCGGTCTTTTGCTCGGCCTCCTTGAGGAGGTGGTCGAAGACGAGCTCGAAGACCTTGTGCTTGGGGTCTTTCGGGCCCTTGACGACTGGAAGAACCTTGCCAAGAGATGACATATCCATGGACGGTGCCATCTTGGCGTCTGGAGTGGATGTCGAGGCACTCATCGCGATGGTTGGAAGCCTCAGAATCGGTTGGAGACTTTTCGTGTGCCTGAGTGGAAAGTGTATGAGAGAAGAAGAGAAGGAAAGCTGATTGAAGAGAGGTAAATAAGTAAAAAAGAATAGAGACGTGTGAGGAAGAAACCAGGCGAAAGTCTCTTTTCCATTGCTTGCAAACAGTAGCCGTCAATCTATTCAGACGTGCGGGTAGCCGAAGGAGCGGTATGAGTTGAAGCGGAGGTGGTTTGTTTGTGGTCAATCAATGCGGGAGTCGGGAGATGTTCAGTCATGCTTGATCGTACGGCCTTGACTCTGCTTCGCCTCCCGTACCGTATTCGTCACAGTGCTATCCTGAAATAGTATCAGTGCCAAGTACTTTGAGACTCAGGTTCTGGCCAGCCCTGCTCTGGAGGAAGATGGAATGAACTTCCATGGTAGCAAGAAAGTGAGTCCTTGATTTTGGTGTGTGAGAGGGAATCACCATTACGACAGACGAATTGGGGGAAGGTTTAGAAGGAAGATGCCATTGAAATGTGTTTTGAGGCGAGAGCAATTCACAAAGGCAAGAAGCAGTGTATAGTGTCAACTTAGGTATTATTAGATGAAGTTGTGATCGCTTAAATCCTTTATCAACCTTTCTGTGTGACTTTCGCCCCTTTTGTTACAAAGAAATTGAGTCCTCTACAGACTCAAGATTAATCTCCTTTGTAGTTGCCCGAATCTGCGGCAATTTGTTCACACTTCGACTTTGAAGCACATTGGTGACGCTCGCCTTCTTCTGCGGGGGGCTACTGAAGAAGATATCATCAAACAACTTGTTCGAGAACCGGGTCTTCAGATCCTCCAGAGTCCACCCGGCCTCCTTTCCAATATCCGCCATGATCCCGAGGAACTCTTGAATCTCAGCCCTGTAGTCCTCGTTCTTCATCTTCTCGAGCCACGGCCTGCCGTTGACGCTGAATTCCTTCCACTCTTTGGCCCAGTGAGGTCGCGTCTTCAACAGTTTCTGAGTATTAGGATCTTTGAGAGCCATCCAATTGTCAAGAACCTGCTGAGCGAACGGCACCCAGATATCCGAGGCCGCGTGGAGAGTAAGAACCTCAATGGAACAGGTGCCCAACTCGTTGCCGCGCTGAGGCGCCATCACGACGTTACTTCCTCCCATGATCCTCATCTCCAACGGCATACGCATAGGGCACTTTTGACGGTTCTCTTTCGTATACGCAGTAAGAATCGCATCCCACCAAGCGCGCTGGACAGGGGCATAGTCAATCTCTACAGGCTCATTAGGTCCAAACGTCTTGCCGCCTTTAGCCACGAGAGGGATCTCGACCTCCATGTCGCGCACGCGGACGTTCTGGATCGCGCGCTGGAAGTGCAGCGCGTCGGGGACGTAGGTCGTGACCTCCTTGTCCGGGAGAGCCAGCATGGCGAAGCGGGAGATGAGGGTTACGGCCGCCTCGGTGAAGCAGACTTGGTTGACGAGCTTGTCGAGGAGCGTGGTGTTCTGAAGCACGTTCATCGTGAAAGTCTGCACGAAGGAGAGGAAGATGTGGGCGTCGTCGGGGAAGTTCACGACGCCGGCGCTGTTGGTTGTGTCGTTCCAGCAGTTGACCCAGACTTTGTCCGAGTACGGGAACCAAAACCACTCCGAGTAAAAGTCGTTTGTCGCGCGGTCCTCAAAGATCTCCTGATATCCCCGCCTCTCTCCCTCGGTTAGGTTGCGCCAGGGGTCGGCGAGCGTAGCTGGGAGCTTAGACAGGTCGAGGTCCGCGGGCGGAGGCACGGCCAGCGCGACGGAGACCTTTTCGGGCTTCAGGCGAGCGTAGGTCATGGGCGACATCTCGAGTGTGATGTGCGTGACGACGCCCATCAGTCCGAAGCAGCCGCTCGCGGCTCGGAGGTGCTCGGGCCTGATGACTTCCTGCGGCTCTCCGTGGCAGTCGACGTACTCGATGCGACGGACGAGATCGCTGAGGGTCTGGTGGCGACGGCCGGCGCCGTGGCAGATTGGGGCGTTGGAGCCACCCAGGGTGATTTCCACCATGATGACGTTCATGGGCATCGTAACGGTCTTGTTGTCAATGCACCATCGGCGGAGTCTCTCGTTTGTGCAAGCGGTGCCGACCCTGACGAGGTAGTTGCCGTTCTCGAGGGGCTTTTCGGAGACCATGCTGATTGTCTGGAGGTCGTTGGCGGCGGACTCTGGGAAGGGTAGAGCCGTAATGTTGGGCAGCTTGGTGACCTCGTGAAGGCCAAGGAGGGAAATGAGAACATAGCCGTTCTCTGCGAAGACCGGGGACCACGAGTGACCTGTTGAGAGAAATCAGATATTGAGCGAGCAAATAGGGACATGCTGAAACTAACGGAAACCTGAGCACCGCACGCCCATGTTGTGCGCCTTGGCATACTTGACGATGAGTTGGACCTCTTGAGATGTCTTTGGCACACATGTGAGAGCTGGAACGTTCTTCACGGTGAGACCCCAGTTCTGGAACTCCGTCTTGTAGTATACCTGACGACTAGTTAGGCATATCGTTTGTCGAGATAAATCATTCGAGCGAGTACTTACTACGATACCGGCTCCTTGGAGCTCATTCTTATTACCCTCGAAGAAGTCCTCCATCTTGGTCAATGTGTTTTGAAGAAGCGCTCTCTCCTTAACAGCAAGCTTATGGATAGGCTCCTTAAGCTTCTTGATACCCCGCGCGCCAACCTGGATAACGCAGTCCGCCTCATGCAGCCTCGCCAGCTCCTCCCGGCACCCCAGACTGGGACCCATCTGGAAGCCGTTGCCGATCTTCTTGGGGTCATCGCCGGCGAGGAATCTCTTGATACACTTTTGCTCGTCGTCAGTATGCTTATGGAGAATGTTGGAGAATGCGCCATCGGTTTCCGAGTCCTTGAAGACCTGGAGAAGCCTGCGGAGGAATTGGACGTAGTCGACATCTATGTCTGTGTTGATGTAGTCATCGAGAAGGGCTTGTAGACCTGGGACTTCCTTTTTGCTGAATTTGGGGTTGTTGTGGAGGCCCTTGGCAATGTGCCCGATACGTTCGTCGACCGAGTGGTCCCACGCTTTCGATGTGGAAGTCATGATTCAGTTTGGCAGGGTAGTCGAGTAGCTATCAATATTGATTGTGATAGTAAGCAGTAAGCCTGTCAATTCATAACTATTGATGGCAGACTATCAAACGATGGGTATTAGGTAGTAGGATATCCTGCCGGGACTTTATATCTGTCCCAATTCTATGAGATATGCTCAGCTTTCCGCTCACAGAAGAATGCGATACCTAAGAGACCGTTTTCGTCTCTCAGAGCATCAGTTTTCGCGCAGTTCTATGACCTTCAGCCGCATTGAAAACATGCGAAATCAGAAAGTCAGTATCAGCCGTGTCTCAAATGAACACTGGGGGCGGGGGCGGACTTGACGACGAAAACGGCAATAGTATCGCCTTCGTGTGAAACAAGCGCCCACGAGGAGAGCCGGCAGTGAATGCCAACGTCTAGGTAGATCATGTGCGGGGTATTACCCATCTGTTGGTATCAAAAGGTGAACACGTTTGGGCTCTAGAGAAAAGCAGGCGTCTTGTGTCGGCTTTGGGTCTTCTCCAACTTGTATGTGAGAGCGGCGCATTAGGCTTTCTGAGAGAACACTCAGTTGAAGCGGGGATCACAAAGTTGATAGCGAAGAACAAAGTCAAGTTCACAAGGCCAAGAATCAGTCAATGGCATCAATACATGCGGGGAGTGGCAAGATCCTTGACCTCCCGCTTGATCAGAAAGGTCCGGCCCGACTTTTAGCCCATCCTCTGTGATGGCCTTAAACTCAATCGTTCACGGCCGAAGTGGATCACGGAAACATTAGGAATATCTCTCATGTTTTTTTTTTTTTGGGGGGGGGGGGGGGGGGAATCTCTTTGGCTTGTGGCGTTGTAAGACATTTGGGGAGGCAGATAACCGGTACCGTCTCATCGGCCGAATTTTGTGGCTTTTCCATTTCTCAGAGGTCGTTGACGGGGATTTAATCAGAAATGGGCGAGAATGGGCTTGAAATAAGTCTCGTCCCAACTCCCGTAGTTTGAGATTGCCAACGCAGACTATCTGGAGCGTCCTTCCTCTATTTTACGATAGACCGACTGTCCTCATTTTGATGGAATTTCTATATCAAAGCCTAGACTATCAGCGGGTAATCGCCGGCCACGAAGGCACAAAGACTATGATCAACGATGAAAAAGCGCCAAGGGTATCTTCTCCAAATATCATTGTCGATCAATCACTGACTGTCCTCTCTCCGCTCGCTGTATTGGTCTTCAACATCTCTATCCGATGCCGCAAAGATGCCTTGTGAATGCTCGGGCAACCTGATCCTGCTCTCACGCCCACACGCAACCCATAGCAGAGCCCACAAGATACTCTGCACAATTAGAAGCGGTAGTTGAGTGGCAAAGGTCGAGATGCTGTCCGTGTAGTCTATGATAATCTGACCGACTGCCCAGCCTATCCAAGACAGGGACACTGATCCCAGCGCCCCTGGCCACGATGTCGATTGGCGAACCATGAAGGCCCAAAGGACTCGAGAGCGTGTCAGCCGGGTATATCGGGAGGTTTTTGGGGGTTGACTTACGAGGCAGCGGCGCTTCATTAATTCGCCCTAGGAATTGGAAAGGAACAGCTTCGAGGAAGCTGAAGCCAGAAACAGCTAGGACGCTCAGGACACCTGATGTTGTCGCGACTAAAACCATGATGGCGACTGATTGAAGAAGTCAGCAAGAGGACAGTGAATTCAAAGGACCCAACCAATGCCATCAGAGAAACTAAGTGACTTACAGAGCGTTGATGGCAATTTGTAAATCAAGAGACCAGCGAGAATGCTGATGAATACAGCACCCGCCCCGCTGACAGGGTCTTCGTGAATGACACCCTGAGAGGTGAGAGAAATAGTCAGGGCGATGGAAAAGACCAAGAATGACAGTAAGGCGTTGAAGAGCGATTGCTATCAAAGACGTTAGAATATGAATGTCGTGGAAGAGGAAGATTTCAGTACGAACCTGGTGTTTCCACCACACAGCCCCCGCTGCTTTGGCGTAGAACGACTCAGAAGCCGCACGCTGTGAGTAGTAGAGTTTCTGATGCGGAAGGAGCCAGGTAACATCCTTTGGCCCTCCGATAAGATTTGAGAAGCCAACCTGTATGGCGTAGTACAGTAGGCTAATGTTGGTGAAGAAGATGATACCGCCAATGTCGATAGTCAGAGAAGTTTTGTGGAAGGTGATTTCTGGTAATGACCCAAGCGAGCTAACAAGCCCTTCGAAGGCAACGTTCCAAAAGAGGAAGCGCAGTGGTAACTCCTGGATGGGATACCATGTTATCATGTACTTGACGAGCGTCAACGCGAGACAGCTTCTCAAGACGGCGTGGACCCTGGAGAGCAATACGGCGATATTGTGGAACAATGTGCCGCCTCTCACAACGCTGACTAGAACTGCTCATTTATTAGTCCCTGGCTTGAGGAGGAGGGCGATGGGGATTTCTGAGTACTGTTCGCTGCGAAAGTGCAGATGGCGACTTGGTTGAGCGGCAAATACTGCATCAAAATGAAGCCTGGCAGTTGCCCCACGAGGGACCAAGTATGAAAGATGAAGATTGCGGATGGCCTGGCGGAATTAGATGGACCGAGAGTGCTCAGTCCGGCCTGCTATCAGTCAGCGGTTGTTCATCTACTGATTGATCTGAGGCATCATGGGCTTACAAGACATAGTGCGAAGAAGAGGAACTCTACTCCCCATGTGTGAGAAGTAGTGATAAGAGTCGAGGTCTTGGCTATGTTGTTTTGGGCTTGCACTGGTAGATTATCGTTATTGGAGGAAGAGGATGACGATGCATCATGTATGGTGTCGTGTGTCTGCTCCTTGGGTTGGGGGTGAGGTGCCAAAGACAGCCGGATCCTATCGATACGATGCAGCTGCTCGACCCCTCGACGATTCACTCTCAAGACAGCTTGCCTATGGAACGTGTTCGTCCGAGCGTCGTAAGAGCAGAGAAGAGTTCGCTGCAGACCACCTTCAGAGCCACATTCGAGTATAGCGACTGGTGGGATACGGCAGTGGAAGTGCGTGACCGTCATCAAGTACGTATCCACCAGAGTGAAAGCAAAGGTACCGCTTCCGGCAGGCGGCCCGGAGGGCTGCAGCAATGTTGGTGGGTCTCGTCGGTCATCTTCATCGCTGTAATGTTGCGGGTTCGTGGTGGTGAGATTGCCGTGATTGAACCCCCATAGATGCTTCTCAATGCTCGCAGAGTCGACAATGCCCTCTATGCCGATGAGTCGGGACTTGGCAGGCTGTTTGACTCTGCCTCGTGTTGAGATCAACACTATGGGGAACAAAAGAGCGAAGACCACAGCAAGAGGAAGGAGCCACATGTAGACCTGCCAGATCGACAATCGCATAAAGTCTGAGAGTACGATGCTGGCAATGCCAGTGAAGAAAGAGAATGCCATAGGGACGGAGAAGCATGCAAAGTACGTGAAGCCGACAAAAACGACATAACGCATCCCGAAGCTCCTGTCGAAATAAGGCTCTGGTTCGAGGTTGTCCCAATGAATCGTCGCACCGTGAACCTTATCCAGCATGACTGTATCGGCGCCGACCACGCCAGTTATACTGACGCTTGGAAAGATCTCGCTGAGCCTAGCACCCCAGGTATCTTCTACCCGGTGCCATGGGGCTCCGTCTGGCTGGGAGAGGGATATCAACCTGCTGAGGAAGGCTCCACTATCATTGGCGATGGAGAGCTTGGCAAAGGCCTGGAACCCGGAGTCTTCTTTGTTCACTGGGGGTCGATGGCGGTTGGGGAACAGACCCATTGTTGCATATGCGATGTCTCCCTTGTTGAATTGATCCGTCTGACGCCTCGAGAAACAAGCGAGAGCAGCTTCGATGAGCCGAAGGTCGGTAAGGATCGCGGATCCTTCAAAGTGGTCCACGAGTTCCTTCACAGCCTCCGCGTCGTCCCATGCCCGCTCAGCGAAGTTGCGTTTCGCCAATTCCTTAGGTTCCGCTTGGTCCCCGAGGACATAGAGTCGTATGCGATATTCCCCTGGGCAAAGTAGGAGTTCCGGCAGCGTCCACAGGCGGGATCCCCACTGCCGTAACCACGGCGTGACGTTCTCACGCTTGTACTCAGGAGGCTCAGTGCTAGCAAGGATTGAGGCAACCTCGTCGTTTGCGGATGGCCCGATGGCGATGATCATTGAATGTGCCGCGCGCACAATGTCGCAAATTCGATAGACGTCCTGACTACTACTCGTCGATCGTGCGATGCCGTCGTCGTTCCTAACACACTCGAAGTCGAGCCAGAATGCCCTTTTGCCCACCCTTTTTGCGGCATCCATGCCCCATTTGGCCAAGATCTCTCGATCCTGTCGTGCAACTTTTTTGTTAGCGTTCCTGGTAGCTTCGTCTTGGTAGTCGTGCTTGTTGAGTTCCTCCTCAGTAGCTACCCTGAACTGGAGCCTGGTGTATGAGACGAAGACGAACTCGAGGTCTACATCGTCTCCATGCTGCGCGAGGTAGTCGGAAACCTTGACTGTCTCATATATGCCTTGTTCAAAGTCTCTGACGAAGCATAGGTATCGTGGACGAAGAGAAGTTGGCGAGCTGTCGACGCGTGACCCTGAAGGCGGCAGAGACCCGCTCAACCTGATGTTTTCGGTGTATTGCTGCTCTGATGCTGGAGGCCTTGCTTCTTGCAGGGGACCAGGAAGGATGGCATCTTGCTCTATCGGATGTCGACCTGGAAACGGTCTCTTCTGGCTGCTTTCCTCCCTTGAGAGAACCCATACGTTATCGTAGCGTGAGTCCTTTTTGTTGCGAGCATCGACAAGCTGTTGTACAGTTGTCCCAAGATTCCCGGCCCAGCAGACCTTGAATTCATGATCAGCTCGGTTCTGGTCAGTCTGTCAAAGCAAGAATGTCTCATACCAGCATACAAAGCACCGGCCATGCCACGAGGAGCTTCAGCGCTGTCACCACTAGTGTGTAAAAGCTAACATTGTACTTCCTTGTCCCAGGAACAAATAAAGATGAGCCGGTCCAGTAAGAGACGCGCAAAACTGGCGAGACTCGGGAAGGTAACTTCCCCAGGCGCGACCATCTCGATGTCTCGGGCAGAACGTCCGGCTCTTGGCCGCACTGAAGCACGAGTGGAACCAAGTAGCCGTCCGATGGCCGGGCCCACCATTCGTGGCTTGGGTCCGTGTAGTCGGGTTCCATCCTTTCAGGATCTCGCGATGCTTGATGAGGCGCGCATAGATCAAATACGCAACGATTTCGCGCTCAACTTTGAAGCAGAGTAGGAATCAGAATGCGCTTGGCGCGTATCAAGGGAACGCCTCACTTTTGTGTGGTTTTCGCTCTGAATGTCGTTGCCTGCTTACGCTGCACAGCCACGGCGGCTGAGACCTTGCATGAACCCCTGTCATTGTCGATGAAGTTGCTTCTTCTAGAGGTAGGCGCCGATAGCTCAGACTATTGGCTGGAATTAGTCAATGTGGGGCCACGCAACATCCAGCGCGAAATTGGAAGGAAGCATCGATCTTAACTGTCATGGCTGCACCTTCCAGATATTGCCGTGAGAAGGCCCTATAGGACCCCTGAGTTCCATTCCTGTCACCAACGGTGGCAGGCGGCTCACAGGCTTGTGAGGTCAGGTCAAAGTCCCGTTTGGCGGGATGGTCAGGGGCGAGCCTTCTCGGCGGCAGACTCGTCTTCACCAGGGTTCAGGTTCGATTCCCAGCATGTGCACCAAGAGATGTAGCCCCCAGTTCAACACCGGGGGGGTGAACTCTTTTTGGTATCGACTTTTGGTCTTTTTCTGGTCTTTAGGCGACCTTATACTATGGCATCTCTAGGCTTAAGTCAAGTCGCGAGCCCCTGCCCAAGTCTGAGATTGACGCCTCAGTAAAATTGACTGAAAGGCATGACCTAGATGTCTGCTACCCAAAAGATTATTTGGGCTATGTTGGATTGATTGATTATTCTAGAAACATTGCATCATTAATCATCCAATACCTCCCAACTCATCACGTGACATCATCCTCCCACTCTTCGCACTTGCAGATCTTAACGGAACGAAATATCACGTAAGTCATTCCAAATAGAATCATCGTATAGAATGGAATAACTTTACACTCTTAAGTGGCGGCTGCAGACTGGTCCGTGTAGCTGTCGTCTGAACAACGGTTTCGTGACAAGCTGCAACTGCGAAGTCAGATTGACTCGAGCCCCTCCATATCTCGACGACATGTCTAATCGTCGACTGGTTCCGTCGCTGAAGACGCGAGTTGCAGGTAACTTTTGTTAGTATCCGACTACATGCTCTATCCTTTTGGATCTCAATTGCGCATTTTGGTCAGTCAATACGGCCGACTGAGAGCAAGAAAAACTGCATCCATCCTTCCGACCGTAATACCACAGACAACAACCGAGATTCAGGTGCTGATTCGAAAGAGAGTCTCAGCTCTGTATAGCCATCTCAGTCACATAAGATATCTGTAGTCTACTAGATACCTTATAAGGCCAGTATGAAACACTCACACAAGTCGGAAGGAGCAAGAGGGAATGTCGTTGCATCTCCGGAGATCGGAGCCGAAAGCGGACCTCAGACATCCGAAGCCCCGCTTTCGCCGAGATCCGCCGACCTCACGCCAAAACCGGATTGGGAACCCTGACCGAAAGCTCTGGCCATGGGTATGGATACCGGCCGACTTTGGCTTATCTTTCAGACTTTTTCCATCTTCCAGGTTCATCCTTCGGCGTCTCACCTCGGATTTCATACTGCCTCACGTTCTTAGTCCGGTGACAATGCTGCATTGCCTGAGACGCATGTCGTGCAACAGCACCATCGCTACGAAGGACAGCCACTCCGACATCTAGCCCAGGTCGCACAGCATACGCCGTCTACCAATGGCATTTTGAAGGGAAATTCTCTCGTTGTACGAAGGAGAAATTCCTACATTCATCCGTATGAATCGTCAAAAGTCAAAACAAGGGATGATTGTTTTTGCTGCTTATGCGGTCAGCGCCCCGCCGAAGCCTCGGACGGTATCTAGCGTCCAGGGATTTCCGCCGGGAATAACTTTTGCGACACACTGCCTGACAGGTTCC
The DNA here is from genome assembly GCF_030869225.1 of Colletotrichum abscissum. Taxonomy (NCBI): domain Eukaryota; kingdom Fungi; phylum Ascomycota; class Sordariomycetes; order Glomerellales; family Glomerellaceae; genus Colletotrichum; species Colletotrichum abscissum. The sequence continues at coordinate 200,427 of NW_026849988.1, read as the reverse complement.
ACCGTCCTGGGAAGCCACGCGGAACTGGCCAATCCGCAAACCTTCGTGGTGGTATTCTCGATTCCGCCAGACGTTCTGGAAAACTCTCGACAAGGTCATGGGCGAGGCCGCGAAGATCATTGTCGGAGCTGCCAAGGCGAGATATGACTTCATCTATCAACTACACTGTAAACAGTGTATCCTATCGGAGACGTGAGCGGCATTGTCTTGCACGCAAATGGCGAAAGAGACATGACTTATGTTCTCACCCGCCTCAGCAGTGCTTATTCTCATGGGACAATGGGAGTGGGGCAAACCGAAGCGGACCTCGGCTGAACTCCACACCTCCCCAATCATCGACTCATCTCACACCGGAAAACGATGGGCTCCATTGATAAGAGGAAACGCGGGATTTGGCACTGTTTTTTCCGCTTCCACAGCACCACGACTGCAAGGCTCCAATGCGGAGGAGAAGCTGGGGATTCTCATGAAGCGGGGGCAGAAGCAGTTCCAGACTCTAATTCTAGAGATGCATCGTGTCTCAGTCTCGATGATACGATACCTCAAAGTCTCGAGGTGAAGCGACACACGCATCCAACCAAATGTCGGCCCTCTTCGTCACCTCGCTCCAAGACGGCGGCCACTCTAGCCCGAGGCGATGCGACCCTAGCTCCGCCGTTATCCCCGTCGGGCTCTGAAGGTCGATCACCTACCCAATGGGCCAATTCTAGTGCTCTCCTCGTCAGGTTGTCCCTTTCCTTTCCCAATCCTGCTCCGATTGCGTGCCTTGAGGATACCCACACCGCGCACCCCACCAGCACCCTTTTCGCGGCGGTGGATCGGATGCGGGTTGCCGCCCACCACCCATTCCATGGATCTAGCACTAGGTCCCCTCGCCCCTTTGACGGCGGCGTTGTGCTGCTGGGGGCGTGGGCTTGGGCGTGGGACGTTTGAGAAATTGTCGGTTTGTAAAACTCTTCTGTCTCTCCCTCGCTCTTAGAGGTCCTATCTACTATCCGTGTCTCTTGAAGGATTTCTTCGGGGCCGCCCCTCTTGCAAATCTCCCGTTGACTCATTTGCATAGTATACCCGCTTTGTCGACTGCGTCTAGCTGTGAAGGAAGTTTGTTACACCTTCGGTCAGAGATACTACTAGTACGGTTAAAAGTCTCTTGTCCCGAGGCTCGGCGCGCCGTTTCTTGATCTACTTTCCCTGTCCCGATTACCCCCAAGAGCCGCAATTCCCAGGACATTCGGCCACTCTTTGCGTGGAGGGAGATCAAACATCGCGCCGGGCGCCTACCCACACAGGCCTTTGAACCAAAGAAGACCTCGGCAGCAAATCGAATAATGTCCGCAATACACGATTTCGGGACCGGGTTCAACGCGGCCGCCACCGACACGGCGACCGCGACCTCAGCCAGCTCCGGCCAAGACTCTCCGCCACTCCGCCCGCTCAAGGAGGTCGAGTCCCGGCACAGCCACCACAGCCGGAGCCGGGCCTCGTCCCACTCGTCCACCGACACCGACCCCCTCGAGCCACTCGAGCACGCCCTGACGCCCGACCTCGAGACCGAGGCAGAGCACGTCGCTCGAGAGCCCATCACGTACACTCGCACCGGCACGAGTATCGGCAGCACCGCGTCACGGCCTCCGGATTACGAGGTCGTATTTGAGCCCGATGACCCAGAGAACCCAAAGAACTGGCCCCTATGGTACCGCGGCTGGACCATCTTCGTCGTCTCACTCTCTACTTGGATTGTCGTGCTTTACAGCACGAGTTATACGGCATCTATCCCCGGCCTCGTTGAGGAGTATCACTCGAGCAGGGTCATTGCGACGCTTGGTGTTACTACTTACCTTCTTGGCTTGGCTGCCGGCAGTTTGATCGTTGCCCCGATGAGCGAGTTGTATGGCCGGCAATATGTCTACCTTGGATGCTTCACCGTTTCATCTCTTCTGATCATTCCCTGCGCTCTTGCAAAGTCTCTGACGACACTGATCGTCGTTCGCTTCTTCGGGTAAGCAATCCACTCTCTCAAGTAACCGGGATCATCTAACACTGTAACCCAGTGCATTGTTCGGAGCTGCCTTGATCGCCAACAGCCCAGGAACGGTGGTGGACATTTCAGATGAGGAGTATCGTGCCCTCGCCATGTCCTTCTACTCCATCGCCCCCTTGAACGGTCCAGTCACCGGCCCGATCATCGGTGGCTTTGTGTACCAGTACCTAGGCTGGCGATGGACCAACTGGATCGTCCTCATCATCGCCGGCGTGGGCATCGCGCTCATGTTCACCCTCCGTGAGACCTACGCACCCACCATTCTCCAACGAAAGGCCGCTCGCATTCGCAAAGAGACGGATGATCCGCGCTGGTGGTGCCGCTACGACGAGAAGGTTTCCAAGGTCCACCTTATCAAGCTGAATCTCAGCCGTCCCTTTGTTCTCAGTTTCACAGAGCCCATTCTGTGGTTCTTCAACCTCTGGTAAGACTCTCCCGTCACGCCCCCCCCCCCCCCCCACCGCCCCGGCCGAAATATTAACAAAAAGCCCAGGATCTCACTCATCTACGGCATCCTCTACCTCTGCTTCGTCGCCTACCCCATCGTCTTCTCCCAATACCGCGGCTGGGGTCCAGGCGTCTCGGGCCTCGCCTTCGTCGGCATCGGCATCGGCACCATCCTCGCCATCATCAGCGAGCCCATCTTCCGCCGCATCATCAATGCTCACCCAAAGGACCCAATCACAGGCCGCGTCCCGCCCGAAGCCACCGCCCGCGTAATGACCATCGGCGCCATCCTCACCCCCATAGGCCAGCTCGTCTTCTCCTGGACCTGCCTCCCCGCCACGATCCACTGGGCCATTCCCATCGCCTTCGGCATCCCCTTTGGCGCCGGCAACACAATCTCCTTCATCTACGGGTCCAATTACCTCGCCGGCGCGTACGGCATCTACGCGGCCTCCGCGCTGGCCGGCAACGCCGTCATGCGGAGCATGTTTGGCGGCACGCTGCCGCTCGCGGGCACGTCCATGTATAAGGCCATGTCGCCCCAGTGGGCGGGAACGCTCTGCGGTCTCCTCGAGCTCGCGCTCATTCCGATCCCCATCATCTTTTGGCGGTACGGCGAGAAGATTCGCGCAAAGAGCCCGATTATTCGGCAGATGAGGGAGGATCAGGAGAAGAATGAGAGTAAGCGGGCTAAGCAGCTCGCGCGGCTGGAGAGGAAGAGGGAGAGGGAGGCTGCTGCTGCTGCTGCGGCTGCGGGTGGTAACAGCGAGAAGTCTACGGGCGTGTTGGCGAGCGAGGAGCAGACCGGACCTCGAGACATCGAGAAGAGTGCTTGAGAGAGGTCATCATTCTCTTGCAAACCCATTGAGAAGAGGGAGGATGTGTCTGATGTATAGTGTGTCCGTCGCGACACAAATTAGAAGAGGACTGTATACCCCCTTAGCCCTCCGAAAAGATCTATTGTAGCATATACGGCGTTTGGAATGTCGCATCAGGAGACACATCAGCCATTGAGCCTTTCTCCATAGAAGTTGTCGAGAAGTGAAGATTATTATAGCTACATCCATAGGATCGCCTCATAGAAGTAATACTTGTTTTTTCAGAAAATGGTCTCCCACGGTCCCAGGTCTCTGGCCAGTTCCTTTAGCCTCTCCTTGACACCGTCGCCCGTGCCCTTGGTGCCCTCTTCTCCCGGTCCCGTGGCGTACCGCAGGCAGCCTATATCTCGATACCCTCCTTTGCCGCTATTGGTTTTATCGCCTGTATCAAAAAGGTCAGCATACAATACGAATGTTGGTTAATGAATCTGTCAATGAAGTAGCTGGTAGACGAGCTGTACTCACATTCTTTCCAGTTCCAGTTCAGCATGTACTCGCACCGATTCATCCCATCAATCTCCTCCCCCGTCTCCCTCGGATCAAAGGCCCTCATGCCATACTTTGTTCTCTCCTTGCTCGGAAAGGTGCAGCCCTGTATCCAAGAAATTGTAAAATGATGTTTTGAACCATTCGTGCCCAGCCCGTTGGATTTGTATTCCCCGCTATCTGGCGATATCCGCAGCTTCTTCTCATCCAACGCCTTGCAAATCTTCTCAATATCCATCAGGATATCCCTCCCGCTAATGACCTCCTGGCCGAACGAAACCTTGTCGTTGCATTTCTGCTCGCCGACCTTGATCTCCATATCCTTGATCCACTGTGTGACAATAGGATACGGAGCTTTGCTGGTGTTCTTGGTCGGCGTTGTTGGGGTAGGATCCGATGTAGGCGCAAGCGTAGGCACGGCTAGACACTTGCAGACCTGGGCCACTTTATCACAAGCCGGGGTCTGGTCGCGAGCGCACTGGTTTGGGAGGTTGCAGTGGCTGTCTTCGGTGCAAGCTGTTCCCGGTTTCTGTACCGCAGCTGTGGAGGAGGGCCATACTGTGGGTACGTCGGATGGGTTGAATGACTTTTCGCTCTTGGTTGATTGAGGCAGAGGAGACGTCTGAGGAGCTGATGGAGTTGTCGTCAGAATTGGAATTACAGATGGACCGGGTGGGCCAGGAGGTGGCGGTGATTCTGCCAGAACAACATGTTTGTTGTTGTAGCTGGTTGTCCATGCTGCCCATTTTTGAATGATGTGTGATGGTTCAGCGAGTACTCCTAATTGAGGACTGGCCAACAGCAACGAGCCTAGGAAAAGAGTGAACCCGGACTTCGACGGCATGATATGTTTTCAAAAATGGATTGATGAGGAAAAGAGATGGCAGACAACACAGCGACGTAGTCTGGTAAAAAATAAGGGAGGAAGTGCACTTAAGTCGCCAGTGGACTTATCGCAACTCAAAGGGGAGATGATTGCCTGATTGAAAGTGTAACGCCCTTGTTTTGGGGCTTTGATTCGTGACACCACATCACCCCTTCTGAATCTGGGACAAACAACTCTGTCGTAGACTTGCCAACATTGTACTTTTTCTTACTGAAGAGAGCAGTTCATTGACGCGAGGTCCTCGAGGAGCCATTTGTACTTTGAAGGGATGAACTCATGCCACTGCAGTTGTTCCCGAAAATAGACTGGATACAAAACTCACCTCAATAGCCCAAGTGGGTCCGAGTAAATAAACATGAAGGTACATCAGGGAGGCAGAAAGCACTCGGGGAAAGTCTCAAGAGAACATTAACAAAGAAGTCGGTGTCAGCGTTGGAAAGAACTTGGCAAGGGAAGATTGGAGTGTCTGCCTCTGCCCCCTAGTTACTTCATCGCCTTGATTGACCCCATTACTCTTCGATCGCGTTCCGTTTCCGTGTTGCCTCCACTAATGACTGAACTGGACTGGAATATGGGTCAAAGAAACCCCAACATTCTACAATGCAAGCCAGAAATTCATCATAAACATGGCCGCGCAGTTGTATTCTGGCCTGGCTTCGTGTTAAAAGCTTCAAAAAGTATCCGTTCCGGATAAGTTAAACGGCTGTACTCGTGATTCGCCACTGTCTAACATGGGACACACTACAGCGCAAGGTAACTCCCAACGCCGGGCGCGGCTGAGATGGCATATTGCATACGTCAAACGCATCAATGAGGAACGTCTATCGAAGCAGCGCCCCATTTCCGATGCCCCTCAGCTAATAGACGAAATTCAAGAATTCGAAGCTCTGTTTGTGGACTTGCCCCCGCTGCCGCCTCGCCTTCCACGACCCGATTATGCTATTGATGTCGGTAACCTAAACCCCGATGACCCCATGGAGCTCGGGTTCTACATTGCTTGTCGAATGGGCCACCTGCAACAGGTTGAAGTCTTCATTCACGACATTTCTCCTAGTCACGCAGTTCGTCAATTTGGTCTGCAGCAAGCTTCTTTCGGGAACCAGCCTGCTGTCGCCAAGTTCTTGCTTGCCAACGGTACAGCTCTCCACGGATACGTCTTTGAAGGCACGGAAGCCGCATCAAAGACACGAGGAACCGCTGTTGGCGCTTCCCTTTTCGAGACTTTTCCAGACGATGACGATACCTTGGTTCCTCTACTGCAAGCCTTCATGGACGCAGGGTGGCACCCGAATCAAGCTTGGGAGCCCAGAGAGGGGAACTACCCAAATTGGGCGCTCCAAGATCCTTTATGCGTCCGCAACAAACCTCTGGCCAAATTTCTCCTCTCTTGCGGCGCTGATCCGAATATTGGGCCAGGGTGGTATCATATTCCGACACTTAGGGAACAAGAACCAGATGTCTGGTTTCCAGTTGAGGTTCCGTTTCATCGGCATGGGATATGGACATTTGGTCTTGCGATTGAGACCTGGAATCCGCGGTTCTTCGAGCTGCTCAGAACGTACAGCGATCCTGCCCTCAAGGTCTCCGAACTCATGCCCTTGCTGCGCATCGTGCGAGACATGTTAGTATTATCAGCTGTCGGCCAACATAGTGAGGACGGTGAACGATGGGTGAGCCCGTTCTCCATGCGTCGTGAGATGGCTGAGCACATGTTGAGCTTCGATGATGTAGGGGTCGATGACGTGAAGTGGGCAGGAGAAAGAGGGGAGCAGACTGCTCTGACTTTGGCTTGTGCCACGGGGGACTGGGATTACGTGGAGTGGCTTCTTGACAAGGGGGCTGATCCGAGTGTTCTTGACGGGATCGCTTTCGCTCATGATCCCAAGAGGCTGTTGGGGCTTATGAGTCGGGCTGGGGCACCCGATTCAGGGCAGGTCGAAGATGTTGCCCGGCCATATCAGATAAAATTGAAAAAGGAGCTGGACCAATATAAGATAAACAATCGAATTACGCGCCGTTAAGGCGTGATCAACAAGTTCTGACGACGGGACATATGTATGAGGTGCCAGATAGGTACATCAAGTACGACTTGTCCATGAAAGACAGGATGGAGTTGAGATTTCCATAGACCAGGGCCCAGCCCATCTAAACTGTGATGAATTGCAGTATCGTTATGGTGAATGTGAACTTGACACTGACAATGTTCAGAAGAACGAAGGTTTCAAAGATCCCCAAGATCTAGCAGTGAACGAAATTGAAAATACGACACCTGTAGCAGTCTTGATAAAGTTGATAGACACTCATTTTCAATTGTAGGCTACTATAGCTACATTCTCACCTCGATTTAGATCTACAGCTCCATGTCCTTACAGAATTTTGTCCCATTTTGGCAGGTTGCCATTCCGCATAATGTTTGGGCTTTATCTAGAGATGAATGGACTGCCGGGATATCTTATGACAGGCCGCAAAGACGATTTCGTTATCCAAGTCACAACAACCATACCTCTCCCGGCTAGAACTTGTGATCTCAAAACTGCTAATAGCTGAACAGACGGCACCCTACTGTGCTACTGCCAAGTTCTTCGCCCCCGGCAAGCTGGTGAATCAGTCGAGACTTCCCTTCGTAGCCTTGCGCCTCAGCCTTCCACGGAGGGGCTGACTTCTCCTTCTTCCTTCCAATTCCCTTGACAACCAAAAGGTTACCTCTCTCCCTTTCACATCATCGGTTTCCAATATATTCCTCGTTTTTCCATTTGTTTCCTTCGCAGGAAGGCAAACGTGTCACTCTAATCTCCCGGCTTCAAGCTGTCGAAAAGGCACGACAGCCGTCGCCACATCGAAACCAAGGACTTTCGGTCTTTGCTTCACCGACACCAGACGAATACAGTTGAGAGATTGAACTTGACCATCGAAATAACGCAAGCGGAAAGCCACGATCATGTCTCTGTCAAAGCTTCCGAACCTGACCGATTCGGTCCGCGTCCCTTACGAAATTTTCCTCAATATCATCGAGGTTCTCGTCCGGCAAGAAGTGAAACACACCCATCCGCTGGAACACGTTCTCGAGTACGACAGACGGAGTGAGGCCAGGATTGTCGTCAGCACGATCGGCTATGACGATGATCACTACGTACGAATCAACCGAATTCGCGACCTCCTGCACATCGATTCCAGAAGCCGCAATATGGTTAGCAAATACTTCCCTCGAATGGCCATGATCACACGCAGGCATCGGTGTTACCGGGTCCCGTTCGTGGGACGGGTGTGCCTCGCTACCGACATATTCACTCTCAAGAAAAATCACGAGATCGATTTTCTCAAGGCCTCGATCATTCTGCCCACCGTCAATGGCAATAAGATCGTCCGGAACATCACGGCCATCAACGGAAGCGACACTAAGTTCTTCCGAGAGAACTTCGAAAATTTTGTCGACGTGCTCGCTTCCCTTCCCAACCTCCGCAAGATCGTCATCGATGGTGGTAACTATCAACCGAAGGAGAATGACGACAGGTGCGCATGCTCTCTCTCGGAATCCCACCCAGAGTTTACGACCGTTGACGCGTTCCACTTTCCATCGTTGGCCAAGTGGGCGGAAGACTACGGCGACGTTGCTCGAAAGTTTGGTCCTCAGTTCAGAAAGAGAAACACTTCAATCATCGCCCGTGTCTCCACGAACACATTCAAGTCCAATCTGGAGCTGGATATCACCGAGGATGCCATTCGCGTCAAGTCCAACTGCCGGAACTGCGAGTGCTGGGTGGATGAGGTTTGTCTAGATATGGCTTTGCTCCTTCGGCAATGTCGTCTCGCCGATCTCAGGGAGAATTCCGAAAGTCACCCCTAGATGCTATTATCTGTAGAGTTATGCTCTCGAAGGACGAGATACCGGAGGAGCATTGCGAATGGCAAAGGGGGAGGGGTGGGAGGTGGGGGCGTTTCCTCGAACTTTGAAACATAGGATGGGACAATGAAGGAATCGACATCTCGCGAAATGGGTCGAACAATAAGATGGACATCCTTTCATGCTATTGAGGACTTCTAATGAATAAAGTGAATAGTTGCGCATACAATCAAAAGAGAGACTCTATGGGCATTCGACACCCAAGTAAGGTGTCTACATTGATAGCTGGCTTGGGTACCTACCATCTTGAACCCAGCCTGATGAGGTCAACTGTTTTGTACATGATTTGTGGTCTTATCACAATCGAAGTGGACAAAGAACACTGCGTGAAACAGCATCGACCGTCAGTGTCATGATGGGAAAGTAAGTCAAGAATTTGATGTAAGCTGCAATCTACCGCAAGTGATACAAACAACCTCTAGAAATGGAAACGCAAAGCATACTCTTAAACACTCATCCGTGATACCTTATCGTAAATACCACAGTCCAAGCCTCATGAAAAACTAATCCTGCTGCTGCATCGCTTGCTGTAGAGTAAGGCCAAGAGCTCTGAGATCCTCAGAAAGCTCAAGGTAACAATCGCAATGCGGGTCAAGGAACCGCATTCGAACAGCTCCATCCTTCAAGGATAATCGTAATGTCTTGGCGCGGGAACTCTGTGTCCATGCTGTGCTTGTTGTTACGTAAACATCAATCCCTCGTTTTTCTGCAACGCGCAACTGCGTCTTCAAAGTCTTCAGGTCGTGACCCGATGCATCCAGACCCAGTTCGGGGAGAATTTGGGTGTCGAGTGGCATGTCGTCATCGTGAGAGTCATGGAAAGAGACTCTCGGATCGATCCCTGTGAAGTTTTGTTCGACATGGATCCAAATTTCTCGCAAGTTGGGAAAACACAGCAGCGTTTCAGGAGTAAGAGTTTGCGGCCAAATCTGAGTGGGTAGGTAGTCAAACCAAGTCCCTTTGACCCGTCTTACTAGTTGAAAAAGCTTTTCGTGTTCAGGTTGAGGATGAAGAGTGAAAGATGCATGGAAGATGCTATTCCCGTCCGGCGCTATCTCGAAAATGTCAACATCCGGAAGCACACACCCTGGCAGCAGACGGACCCTTTCGTCCATGGATCGAGGATCATACGTGCGTGAAAAGTACGCGACGCGTACCATGTCGTTGGTAACGAAGGCTCCTTTTACCAAGCGTCTGCTGGTTCCGTCAATTCGTAGAAGGTCGCGGATTTGTTTCCATCGCTGCATCTGTATCTTGAAGCTTTTACGGCCCCACAATACAACAGAAAAACTGGACTGCGAGACACTTTGATGCTGTCCGTCCGTGAAATCAATTGTGTAGATTACCTTTTCATGTCTAGCCCGCTCGTAGGCCTCCGAAATCATTGCCTCTACGATGAGGAGGAAAATCTCGTAGGGCAGGTTGATAGGGCCCTTCCGAGCTGGGAAAACTGCATGCAACGATTGAGCGGACATGTTGCTTTTCTTTTAGGGGATGGAGTGATAGGTTTTGTTGCCTGATTAGTGTACTTTACCTCTTTCTGGAGGACTTCGCTTTTAGTGTCTTGAAATTCTGAGTATGTTGAGAAGTTTGGTGATGAGAATGTTGGTGATTGGCTGATGTGGTATGAGAGAACTCCAGATATGACATTGCATCTTGGTATTAGTCCATCTTATACATTAACAAATTTTCATCGGCCTTTTGTGCCTTTGATCAACTGTTCTTGGTCTCTCTTGCATTGTCATCGCTCAGACAAATCTATTGTACGCATATCATGGGCCTAGTTCGTCGGTATTATTAGTTGTCGCGTCAGGCATTGATCAGTCCAAGTCATTGTTACACGACTATTGTCTTTGAGACAAGAAGGAAATCACCATGTCTTCCTTCGAGGATCTTTGTGCTATTTATTGAGCTTGAACTTTTCTATTCTTGCCAGCATGTCCTCCTAGCATTTACTCCAAGTAAGTAGTATAGGTACATGACGTCAGAAAGCTTCCTGGCCACTGTAGCTTTTCTAAACATAGCTCTTTAGATATGCCACAAGGCTCCTGCAAAATCCTTTGAGTCTGGACACTTCTTTCTAATTGAGCTACATTTATACCAGGCGTTCACGATGTCATAGCTCTACTCATATGCAGCAAGTGATTCCATCGCCTCTTAACTATCAATGAACAGCCATGGTCCAGTTTAATGCCACAGAACTGTCGGGAAATACTGGAGGGTGCTGATAATTCGGAAAGGACCCGAGCGAGACATATGTGCCAGATGTAGAAGTCAGTTTGTCTCAAGCTCGCTAACTATTACTCAACAGATGGCAGATGGCCATATACACCTAATCCCCCAAGTCAGCTAGATGACCACATGAAGAATTTGCCTGCTTAGTTGGAGTCATTGGAGCAAAGGTGGGAAATTAACATTACGAGGTCACCACAGCATAACAATAAAAGAGGCTCGTGAATACAGAAAAGACGAGGTGAGAAAAAAGAAAATGGCTGTTGTAGCTTCAATTATATGACAGACTCGCTTAAATGTTCCAAGGAACACCAATTCTCCTAAAACCAAGCCTTGACACCAGCCTGAATGGCCTTGAGAAGGCTGAAGTCGTACGAGTCCTCACCCAAACTCCAAACAGCGACGCCACCCAGGCCACGAGCCTTGGCAATCTCATTGAACTTGCGGGTGACAAGAGCAGGAGTATCCCAGGTCCAGAAGAAAGGACCGGCGGGGTCCCAGTACCACTGGCCACCGCTGACCTCATCGGTCTTGCCGTTGGCCATGGCAGTCTTGAAGGAAGAGAGGGTGGAGGTGCCGTTGCAGATACCGTAGTCGGACTGGCAGCCATTACCGCAGTGAGCAGCGGTGGCACCGCAGAATCCGTACTGGGAGCAGCAGTTGCCAGTGGGGCACTTGTAGAAAGTTCCGGCACCGCAGGAAGCATCCGGAGAAGTAGTCAGGTTGGTGGGAGCAGCCTGGAAGTTGGCGGTCTCGAAGGTGACGGCGCCAGACATTCCCGTATCGGTGCCGTCGGCAGCCTCCATGAGCTCGGTGGGGCAGCCGAGACCCTGGGTGCAGTTGTAGCCCTTGGCGGTGGTGAACCACTTGGCGTAGAGAGCAAAGCCAAGGTTGATCTTGGCGGGCTCGACGCCAAGAGCGATGTAGGTGTCGATAGCCTCAAGAGAACCCTTGATGTCGGTGTGGTGCTTAGTGATATTGTCACGGCGGTTCATGAGATCGTAGGTCATGACGGTGAAGTGGTCGACGGCGGCGTTGATCTTGGGAGTCTGGTGCTTGGTGAACGCAATCATGTCGCGCTTCAGGCCCGGGGCGGTGACGGAAAGCTCCATCTTATGGTGCTTCAGCTGAGTCTTGATTGCGGACAGGAGCAGAGGGAAGGTGTTGATCTCCGAAGTCTTCTGGATATTTGGCTTCTGGATGTAGTCCGCACCATTGCCACCGGGATATTCCCAATCGACATCTAAGACCACGTTTAGTCGGCTATCATAACAGAAACACGGCGAAGGATCATGCTTCACTTACCGACACAGTCATATCCGAGCTTGACTGCCGTCTCTGCGACGTTGATGGCGTACTTGTGACGGCTCTCGTTGGTGGCGGCCCCAAGACCGAATCCGTCCGTGTCGCCCCAACCTCCGATGGCCATGCAGACCTTGGTTCCGTTGTTGAAAAGAGCGCGAACCTCATTCAGGGGCTTGAACGGCTTGTATTCGCCAGCCGGATCGGAAGCAAAAAGGGACGAGTTGGCGAATGCGGTGATTACGTGGGTAACACCGGAAGTTACGGACTTGTCCGGAATCCCTGCGGTGTGGTACCTAATTGGATCTGTTAGAAAATTGTCTTGGATTCCGGGTGATTGGAGCAACTTACTGGTCAAAGTACATGACATAACGAGGAGCTGCACCTGTTCCTTCGGTGCAGGTAGTGCCGTCAGAGGCAGCCTGAGCGGCCACGGCGGCCATAGAGGCCAAGCCAAGAGATCGGAACAGCATTATTACTATGGTCTGGTATTATTAAAAGAATGTGGTTCCTCAACGAGTGGTTGAGACGGTCAGGTTGGATTGACTTGGAGAGGCGTGAAAGCGCTTGCCAAAGAATCTTCAACACATGCGTGGGGAGAGGGAGACGCACCCTCAAATACCTCGACCCCTATCCGAGGGATACGCAACTGGTCTCGTGTTGACGAAAGTTACACACGGGTAGCGGGACCTGGTGCACATTACCGCTGCCCACAACCCGGCTGTTTGGAGGAGCAAACTTGGACGTTTGGTTTGCCTAGGTTGATTGCACTCGTAACGAGTGAAAAGGTAGATTAAACGGGCATTTGTTGGGTGGATCACGAGGGGTGATCATTCGCGGGCGGACGCGGTAGTGCGGCACTGCGCGGTGCCAAGTAAGGAGACAAGGCGGGATCGGTTGCGGTCACTGCGAGACATGGTTGACAGCGGTGGAGAGTTCAATATATCAAGAAAGTATAAACTGGCCGTTTGGTACAGTCGGAAATTGCGGTTGGACTCGGTCTGCGTTTAGATAGGCTGACTCGCTGGGATGAGCCCGTCCGAAATACCGTCGACTGAATCGCGCGCTCTAGAAAGTGCTATAGCCAAGATGATTTCTGTCACGAGTTATGGCACGCAGCAATGGGCATACGGAGTGTAGTAAAAGTGGCTTAACTATTAAAATAGAAATAGATAAAAGGAAAAGGTCTATATATATAATATCTAAGATAAATACGTAATTTAGTACGTAACGAGTACTTCGTGAGGTATAATTACTATTTCTATTACGTAATATACTCCCTAATTACTACTATTAGGGAGCTATTATACCTAAAATAGAATTTCTAAATACCCTTATAAAGGCCTAATTTAGTTAAATATAAATAAAGGAAAAATAAGTATAAAGGATATGCGTTTTTTAAACTGCGTTTATTATAAATATATCCTTTTATTTAAAGTAAATAGAATCTTAACTTAGAATAGTATATATTATACTACTTTTAGTATATAAATTACTAAGGGCGAGGCTACCTAGCCGCTTTATATATATTTAAATTCTCACAGTATTACTTAGCTATTAATTTTTTTTTTTTTTTAACCTCTTATAATTATTATAGGTACCCCCGTTTATTATGCGCATACGTTTATACTATCGAATTATTTACTAATTTTATTTTAAATATAAATATCTAATATATTTAAAAATAATAATAAGTTTTACGTAATTTTTATAATACTTTTTATATATATATTATATAGTTTATTAAGAGTTTAGATAAGTAATAATATTAACGAGCCCTTTTAAGTTATTTCCTCTCCCTACGACCTCTTACCCGCTTATTAGGGCCTAATTACTAAGCTCTCCCTCCTTAACTAAGGAGATATTAAGGCTACTAATTAAAATACTAAGGACTTTATTAAGTTCGAAGCTCTTTTTAATAGCCGTAATAAAGGTAATAATAAAGTAAGTAATAGTAATAAGAGCTTTAATAAGCTTTTACCTATCCCCCCCTTAGAGTTTAAAAATAAAAATAAGACTAGTTTAGATAATAAGCCCTCTAAGAAAAGTATATTATATACTTATTATTTTAAGAGTTTATATTTAATATTATTCTAAGGTTTAAAAAACGTAAGACTAGCTTTTTTTAAAAAAGTAATAAGAAGTAAAAAAAAACGCCGAGAGATAAAAGTACCCCCCGTAATAAGTATAGTTCTTTTTACTATTCTAGGCCTATTTAATATATACTTAATCCTTAAAAAGCTTAAGGGAGAGGCTTTTAAAAAATAAGAGATCTAATACTTACCCTATTTTAAAATAGCCCTTTAATATACTAACTCTAAGGATAATAATCGTTATTTTATAAGAAGTAATAGTTAGTATGCGCGCTATTTTAATAACTATTTAGCTAAGGGGTATATTAATATACTAGTCGTTTTATAACTAATAGCCTAGGCCCTTATTAAAGTTATTATAAATAGCGCTCCCTCTTTTATAAATATATTATCCTTTTTTATTATTAAGAAGCGTATTTTTAATTATAGTTTTAATAAAATATTATTAAGCTTTATAATATTATTCGCTAAATAAATAAAAACTAAAGGCTATATAAGAACTATATTAGCTTTTATATAGAGGACTTCTTTAACCCGCACCTCCGGTCTTTTTTTATACTTATCGTAGTTATTTATAACTAATTTCTTATTACGCCGCTCGTTTTTATACTTTAAGTTATTAATTTAATAATTATTCTAGTTCCTGCGCCCTTCGCTACCCCCGCTATTCTTAGTTTTATAAACTTCGAAATATATAAAATACGTTTTTTAGTACGCATACTAACCCTCTTTTTTAATAATACTATACTCTTAATAATTATATACTTCGTAAACTAGGAGTTTAAATAGTAAGCGTAAGCCCGGGTTTTATTTTTATATACGTATACCTTACGGGGTAAGGTTATTTTAGGAATTTAGGCCTTTAGGCTATAAGAGGTTTTTATTTTATTTATTTTAGGCCTCTAGGCCGTACTCTAAGTTTTGTTTATTATTTATTTTTAAGTATTAAGTTTTTTTAAGCATAGCCTAAATTAATTATTTTTAACTATTTTAGCTATTTATAATAGCTTTTTACGTATTATAGAGGTTAAGAAGTATGCGGAAATGTTTAAACTTAGTTTATAAAAGGTTTTTAGTAAGTTTATTTACTAGTATGTTTTTTATTAATATATAAATAACCTCGAAGCTACTTCTAGCGTACTCTTATCTTAGTTATATATTTTATATATTAATATAGTAAAGTTAAGTAGCTATTCTTTTTTTTTCCTTTATAACGAGTCGAATCGTTTATTAATTATTATAGTTAACTAATTATACTTCTCTTAGGTTAAGGGTAATATCCTTAAAAAGGCGCTTTAGAGTTATAGTCTTTTTTATAGTTTCTTTAAAATAAAGAAACTTAGTTTTAGTAATTAACGTTATAATTGTTACTTAGCGTACTAATTTTTATTAAATTAGGCTATTAAAAAGGAATATTATATATCTTTAAGATAATCGTTATATTATTTTATTATTTACGAAGCTAGTATCTCTAGCTAGAAATAATAATTATATACTCGGTATACTATTATAGTAAAGCGTAAGATATTTCGTTATATAAAAATATTAGATATAGTAATTAATTATTTTAATATAGGTTATGCTTAGGTTAATTAAGAACCGTAATAATTATAAGTAAGTAAAGGCAACGTTTAGTCTAATTATAATAGCTATATAAAGTATACTCCTAACCTTTTCTTAATAGCTTTTTATTTCCTTTTTTATTACTTACCCCTCGTTTAGTTTAAACTCTTTTTAAAAAAGAGGGGTAGTTAGATATAATAAATTTATAAAGTTAAAACGTTTAGTAACTCGCTTAATATATACGTTATAAATAAGGTAAACTTTATAAGTAGTACGGTTTTATAAAATCCGTATTCTAAAAAAGTAATTAATTAGTCTATTCTCTTTAAAATTAATATATTTTTTTATATTATTAACGATTCCCTAAGCTGCTTTTTAATCGTTTCGATAGTATAAAATAATAAAATCGTTAATATAGAATATTAGTATTACCTTCTTATCTACGGTTTAGTAAATATAGATCTTTTCGTAGCTATATATTATATTTATATTACGAAGTATAGAAATAAAAGTTTAGAACTAGAGAATTAGCAAGTCTTAGAGGTTATATAGAGCGCGTTAGAGCTTACTTACTTTATTAATAACCTTATATCCCTCTAGGAGTTTAATAATTATTAGCTTCTCGCTCTTAAGAGGCGCGTTAAGGAATGCGTTAATAGTATTATACTAGTCTATTTTAAGGTTAAATTAGGTAATTATTATTATTATAAGCCTAAAGGCTTTTATAGCGAGCGTCGAAGCGTACGTATTTTATAAGGGGTTAAGTAGTTATATATCCCCCCTTATATATATACGTACCTTTACTTTACTAACCTCGTTATTAACATTATATTTATAAGTATATACCTATTTTAATAAAAATAGGATCTTTTATTTAGGATTACGGTCGACCTCTTTTTATATATTAATATTCCTTAGCTTTTTTATTTTTATATTTATAATATCCCTAAGTAGCTTTTATAATTATAATAGGAGATATTTAATATTACTAAACTTTTTTAGTAAGCTTTAGAAGTTAACTTTAATAAGTTATAGTTTTTAAGCTTTTTTAGAGCGCTCTAAATAGGTCTTATAAACTACTCTTTTTACTACTTAATAAAGTATTATATATTTTATATTATTTTTTTTTATAGCTTTTTACTAATTAGGTATAAAAGTAGAGAAAAAGTAGTCCTAAAAACGGTTATAATAATTACCGTCTCTTATATTTAAATATAAGAGCGTTATAAAAATATTACTATCGAAGTATTATAGAAGTCTATAGGCCCGGTTTAAATATTTAGGACCTAACGGAGCTTTATTTAGTACTTAATAAGGTAGTTTTTATAAGCTCTATTTTTATATAATAATAAAGGTTTATTATAAGGGTTCTTTATTAATATTAACTTTAGCGTTAGGAATTACTTCCTTATAATTAGTACCTCGTTTATTACGTACTCTAGCGTTTTATTAAGAGTTATTAAAAATTAAAAGCTTAAGAACCTCTGCAGTATATATAAATATTTATAAAGAGGACTATGGACTATATAGAGCTATTTATAACCCGGTTATTATATTTCTTTCTTTACCCCTACTCCCGAGCTTATATAAGGGGGTTATTTTAGGGGTTAATAATAATAATAAAACTATATTAGCCTTTTTAGCTTTATTAACTATATCTTAAAATATATTTATTAGTTACTTAGCGTCCTAAATAGTTAAAAATCTAATAGTAATACTATTTTTAATTATAGAGTTATTTTAAGTACTAGTATTTTTAAAGTTTAGATCTATTTTTCTAAGTACTCGAACTAGCTTATTATTAATATTAAAGAGTTCTTATATTTTTTAGATTACTAAATTTGCTTATTTACTTACGATAGCTTATTCCTTATATATAAGATTATAAAAGACTTTTTTATTAAACCTAATATTTTTTATAATAAATACTTACTCGAGCGCGGGTACTTAGACCCTATATAAGTTATATATTTTTAATATATATCTAACTAGGTATCTTATATACCCATAAGGAAGTACTTTAAACTCTTTTTAATATATACCCCTCTTACGATCTTTATAAAAAAGGTATACTTAGTAGTTATATATATAGAGATTACCGAGATACGGAGTAATTAGTTTAAAATCCCGTACTTAGTAACCCGTTTACTATTAGTATTAATATCGCTTTTACTAGTTAATTTTTATTATAATAAGTAAATCTCCTTTATTAGCTTCTCGTAGGGTAATATTATAAATAAAAATTACTATTAGTACTATTTTATTTTATAAATTTATAAAGAGGTTTATAAAAAGGCATATTTTATAAGCTTTAGTAATTACGAGTTAACTTACTTTTTTAGTGTTATTTACGAGTTTTTTTATATATAGAAATAGAAGTTCTATTCCGATTCCTAGCTCGTTATATTACGTCTTATATACGCGTTTAATATTTATAGTTAAGAAGGTAGTTTTATTATTACTTCTAAAGAAGTAAATTAGAGTCCCTTTTTAATAACGAATCGCTACCTCGAGGCTTTATAATATAAAAAGTACTTCTTTTTTTATTTTAGTTTTTAAAGGGAACCCCCTAAGCTACTTATTATATTCGTTAGAAACTATAAGTATATATTATTATCTATTTAGAAATAGTTCGAAATAAAAAAGATCTTAATATATATAATATTATAGTTATAAAGCTCTTTTTAAGAGTAGTCCTTTTAAGACTATTATCTTAGCTTTAGATAATATATATACTTTATACTTAACTTATAATAGAGGTTTAATATATATACTTCGAGTTTTATATAGTAATTAATAAAGAGTATTAAGTCCGAAATAACTTATTTTAAAGTACTAGAGGAGCGCGCTATTAGACTTCTTATAGGTATATTAATATAAGTATTAAAATTTTCTATAGCTAATTAGTAGTATAATACTAACTAGGCTCTATAAAATATGCTTAAGGTTTATAAAAAAAGGATAGGATTAAAAGAGCTTATATTTAAGGAAGACTAGATTATTTTTTTAAATAAGCTACTTTTTAATAGTACTTTTATAAAGCGTTCCTTATTATAAAGTATAATTTAAACCGTAGTACTAGAGTACGCTTCTATTTAGTAAAGTTTCTAAGACTATATTAATATAAAATCCCTTAACGTAAGTAACGTTTTAGAGTTTTAAATTATAGGTTCCTTTTTTTTTAAATCCGTTTAAGACGCCCTTTATAATACGAGTACTACGTATAATAATAAGTAGTATAGTAGTTCTTAATTTAACGTAGTTATTATTACTTAATAGTATATAACTTTTAGGTTTAAATAAGCTTTTATTATTAACTAGATATATTATTTTATAGCTATTTATTACTGTATTTTAAGAAAGGGGGTAAGCGCTACTTATAGGGGTACTAAAAATTGTATTTATTTTTAAGTCCTAACTTTTTATAAGTATAGTAATTACGTAGCCCTCGTCCTAGTTTATTAATAAGCTCGTTATAAGTTAGTTAGAGGATCTTTTTAGAAACCTAGGTTTTTTAGGGGTACTATCGTTTTTTAGCTAACTAGCTTTTTTAAGCTTATTATAGAATGATTTTTATTTACTTAATTTAATAGCGGCGAGGACTTTTTTTATATAGCTCTTTAGTATTCGTATTAATAACCTATTAACGTTTTAGCTTATAAGTACTTATTTTAATTTTTAATATACTATAGGGCGTTATAAGTATACGTAATTATAAAAATATATAATATTACCCTTATTATTTATATTATTAACTAAGTTAGAGCGTTTAGTAAAAATAGAGTAAGCCCCTTTTTAACCTAAAGGTTATTTAGTATATACGTCCTAGGTTATTAAGCTAAATATATACGTAATTTCCTTAAGGGTCCTTATATACGTTCTAAAGGCTATTAATTTGCTAAAGGTTTTATATATACGTTAGCCCTATATAGGGTTAAGTCTAAACTTAACTATAACTAAGAAGTTAAGTATAATAATTTTTTTACTAATTTTTAAAATATCGTATGTTTTAGCTCGGAAGTAAGTAGATTATTACTCCTTATATTAGTATTAGGGGTTAATTCCGGTCCTCGCTTTATTAAGGATTTATTAATATTCTTCTCGAACCGCATTCTTTATTACTAGTTCGGGGGGCGTAAATTCTTATTTTAAGTATTTAATAATTTACTATATACTAAACTTAGCGCCGTTCTTAATAGCTTTTTAAAATACGTATTTATATAGTATAGCGTTAATTAATTTTATTAATTATTAGGCGAGGACTTTAATATATATATTAATAGTATTATATTTATAAGCTATAAGTTACTTATATTTAGTATTAAGCTCTTATTATTTTTAAATACTCTTAAGTATATAAATCCTTTTTATAAATATAGTATAAAGATAGATTTATTTACGTAAAATAAATAGTATAGTTAGTTTTATAAAAAGAAACTTAGCTTAGTCTTATAAGTTACTCGTACTCGAGGAAGTCGAAAGGTTCGTATTAAGAGTTATATTTAAAAGCTATTAATAGAGGATTTCTTAGTTTTTTTAATTATTTTTAAACGCCTTATAACGGGCTTAGTAAGCTCGTAGTTCTTTTTTATTATAGGTCATAACTAATTATCCGAATTTAAAAAGTAAAATAAATATTATAAAGGGGTTAAGGAATATATTAAAGTTTAGAGCGTTTAGGTTAACGTATTTTTAGACCCCGACGCTCTTATTTATAGTACGAAGTATATTAAACTATTTAATTTAACTATTATAACTAGTTAATTTAGCTTAAGCTAAAGTAGGTATAAGTAAGTCGGTTATTTTAAAAAGATCGTAAAAATCGTATTAATAAGTACGTTATCGTAATATAAGGTCTTAACTAAGAGCTAGGCTTATAATTATTATAAGTTATAATACGTAATAATAGGTATACGGAGTATAGTAAAAGTAGCTTAATTATTAAAATAGAAATAGATAAAAGGAAAAGGTCTATATATACGATATTTAAGATAGATACGTGATTTAGCACGTAACGGGCACTTCGTGAGGTGCGATTACTATCCCTGTTACGTGACAATTTCCCAGATAGAAAAAGCTTGACCTAAGCACAAGCCTTCCGGGGTTTCCGTCCGAACTCATAGACACCCTGCAAAGTGGTTCGTGCACTTACTTCTCGAACGAACCAGCGCGGCGTTGAAGAATCCAATATTATTTTTGGCAAGTTTGGCATCTTGCACTACTTCTCACCGTCTCTTCGGGCTTTCGATTTCGAAAAGTTTCAGTGTACGGGGTACATGTGTTCAGTAGCATGAAACTTTGGCTGGCATCGGAAGTATCTGAGAACAAAGTGAGCAACGTCTTTACTTTTGCTTCTATTTCTAGTAGCCGTGTGCCTTGCTTAGGTTAGTTTGTGGCTTAAAACCGCTTGAGGCTGGAGCTCAGTGCAGCTGCTCTGTCTTTCCTGCACCTTCCATGGGAACAACAAGCTTGTGGCACTTAAGGGATGACACCATGTCGCGTCTGATCGTGCAGCAGACAGAATTTCTTTTGGGTTTCTTCAATTCACACCTTTTGACCAAAAGATCATCGCGTTTCGTGATGTGTGATCGTATGAACTGAGCAGAGACATAAGGCAAAGTGGATACTAGTTCACAAGTGTTGGTTGCAGCACTGGTCCCTTGTCTTTGAAAGCGAGTTAAAAGTGGCGGCACAACTTAATTGCAAAGAAGCATTTGTGGCTATGACCTTTATATGCTCCATCTGGGTCTGCTTCATCTGGGTGTTGGGCTTGATCCCAACCTGGCAGAAGGGACAGTGAAATGTGATGTGGTTAACAAACACAGTCATGGTTCGTCGAATAGAGCCGGTGTATGAAGGAGTAAGAATGTTGGGAGAGAAGTTCGATGTCCAGATAAAAGCCTGGCGAGGAGGTGTAAGTGAGCAGAGCTACGGCCGTGAGTGCCCAACCACATGGAGAGAAGCCATAGATGGCCCCTACGGAGGTGGCTTGACGACAAGCTATCTCGAGACCTCCCTGACGAACTGTCCATGTCCCGGCTCAAAAGGAAACTAAAGACCTGTGTAATGCCAGATATCTCCAGAGAGCTGGTTGCCCTCGAGGATTGACAGTGGCATCTTCTCAACCAGGATCATGACTGTGCGATGAATGAATTGCCTGGACTTTTCGACGAGTGTGCACTCCATTAGTAGCAGTAGAACACTCATCAAACAGAACGCAAATTAAGCCCCATCGAGAAGCCCCTGACATGCAATGGTAAGTATGTGGCTTTTACATTCGCTCTTCGTAAACTCGTGTTCTTCTTTCGCTATATTTGGGTAAATACAAGCAATTTTCTGCTTACTTCACGCGCCTACTGCTGCGCCGTAACTCGTAACATAGAAGTTGCCCCCCTTATTTGAAGTTACAAACAATGACGATAGTAAGGAAACTTTGAACATGCCCTCGTTACAGATATCGGAAGTTGTCAGGTTGCAACATGACTAGGAGTAACACCAACCCAAGGACACTTGAATATTTCCTTTGCCCAGGTTCCCTACTATTCTGGAGGCTCAAGTAACAACTAAAAGTGCTAGTAGTATTCTGATCAATCGTGAAAAGCCTTTGCTATTGTTGCCACTCCTCCTATGGTCATCCCTTTCTTAGACCTTCTGGGTTAGAATTCGGAAAGAATAGTTGTAGCGAACTCAAACAAAAAAGTCCATACATATTGCTCATTACAATATCAGTCAAAACGTGGCCCAGACCACGGGAAGCAATCAATGGTTTCGTTTCTCAATAGAGTCTCTGCGTGAACTGCAATTTTTTACGGTGTTCTTATTGTCAAACTTTCATTGTTTGGTTACATACCGCACGACTTGTGTCTGGTCACTCATCATTTTGCCATTTAAGGATTACGTCAGGACGAAGGGCAAGGAGCTAGCCCAGGCTCGAAGATTGCTGTTGCACGCTTCCGGAGTTCCAGTTTATTCAGAATCGTGCGTTGAACTTGAACTTGAACTTTCTGACACAGAGGGCTACAGTAGATAATAATTATACTTCTCATTGGCGTAAGACGCTCTTACTTTTCTCATCTCTCTGAACATCGGAACGAAATCACCTCCCAGCTCATGGCCCCTGAATTCTTCAGTCTATTCTGACAATACTCAGTCTCACTCTCAAAACCATAGCATACAATCACGCCAGTCCTGGTGCATATAGCATGATTGCAACCCAGACTCAGAGTATGCTAACATCAACATGGCAGTTACTACAAGAAGCACAAATCGTGTCAAACAACCAAATCTCGGAATTTCTGTTCTCAGAGCTTTCGGTGGGTGATCAAAGCGTGCATATCGGGTTCATAGCCTCCACAACAAGCATGGCCACTCTGCAGCCTTCGTTCTCTTGGTAAATGCACATAAGATGCTCTTTCGAAAAATCATTTGCAACTGCGTGTGAGCTGTTACCGCCATACAAGTACTACTATGAAAACGTCAGCGTCAGAAGAAATCAGCCGGTGTCCATGAGAGTAGAAGCCAAGTTCTCTCTCATCAGCGCTAAAGTTTGACTTGTCAAATTCTCTACCGCTGTGAACTTATTGGTGATTCTGCCAAAAACGCGTCTGAGTCAATCTGCAGTTCAAATTCCCGGGTGCCGAATTCAGAAGCCTACGAAGCCAATAGAAACGAAAT
Organism: Colletotrichum abscissum; assembly: GCF_030869225.1. NCBI lineage: Eukaryota > Fungi > Ascomycota > Sordariomycetes > Glomerellales > Glomerellaceae > Colletotrichum > Colletotrichum abscissum. Next base: position 176,924 of record NW_026849988.1, on the reverse strand, counting down.
GTTGCCGAATTTCTAACAGAGCAGCGTCTCTTCTGTCATGTACCAACCCAAATTTTCACGTCGAATCGTGCCCTAATTTCTACAAACAGTAATTGCGGAATGTCCTGCTTTGCGAAGTATCCTCCAGAGTCATGAATTCAGGGACGTTAGGCAGTTTCTGAAGCTTCATGAATCATAGGCTGTTTCAAAGTGACCTACCTAAACCGCCAAGTGTCTTTTCCGCTCCAACTGGCCAAACTCTCCTTCCCCCCTTAACAGAATGTAACTAGAGGTTGGAAAAAGGGACACCGTGGAAGGAAAATTGTCCGTCGTAAAGGTTCATGTCAACAGAATCCTGCTCATACCTAGCACACTGGCGAGAATTAGGGTCTTCTCACGGGCATCGCCGACTTGTCATATCTAATACAACCCCCCATTTGACGTCGTACTGCATCAGTGAATCCCGATACCACCTCAGGTTACCTAAAATGAACTCTCAGGCCATAGTCATACCTCGACTTCCCAAAAGAGGCCAAGAATCAGCATAAGAGTACCTCTCGCGCTCCCGTAATATTCCGGCCTCTTCAGATCGCCAAGCGGGAAGAGCGGTTTGTATCCGCCGTGGATAATATCTAAATATGGTCCATCTCAGCTGGGGCACATTTGAGAAACCTTATTTCCCGCTACTACCTTCGATCCAGCGTGAATTCGATATCATAAGAAGACTGCTAGATCACAATATCACCCATGACTCCGATCTAAGCCCCAAGACTCACATGTCTCACACTGGATTCAGCAAACGGCAAAGCGACGAAACCATCAAAACGCGTCGAGGGGATTACGCTTCTAGGTTTACAAGCTCCCTAATAGCCTGATTATGGATGTATTGACTCTCCAGAGGATAATCCAAACCCCGGATAAGTCGTGTTTGAGAGCGTTTCTGCGACCGGCCGAATGCTACATGTAGGAATCAGGGGCGATGCGGAGGCAGTTCCGACGCTTCAACTTCACAGCCGGTATATCCTGGACATATGTAGTCAGATTCAAAATTCGTCTCAACCTCGACAACTGTTCCTTTCAGCCAAGGCCGCTGTCGAACCTCCAGAAGCTGCTTACATTTTTCAGACCTGCGAAATCATGTTCTTTTACGCTCATTCAAGCAATCTGGACTTCTCTCGGCTAGCATCTCAATCTCGTAAAAGATTTTCCAGTTTCAGTCAGTTCAGCCCGATATCAGATATGTGAAGAATGCATGGACGTCGGCGTATGAGTTGTTGAAGCCATAGAGCTATCTAGAAAGTTTGGTTTGAAGGATGCCCGGGAATGTGTCTTTGTCCTTTCGAGGAGGGGCGTGGACATCATTGAGGTGTTGCCTTTTACTTTGTACGACGAGCGAACTTGTGTTCAAGAACTTGTCGGGTATCAGTACTCTCTGGATCGGATCCAACGACGACTTTTGCAGTTCTGGCGCCCAAAATATCTTCATCGGGACTCCTGACCACCTGTCGCGTTGTAGTTTATGCATAAAGTATTGCCTCAGACTGCATTCGTCTACTACGTGGCTTCTGCTAGCCATCCGACTCAAGAGAAACGTCGAAATGTAGCAAGCAGAACATCCGGCAACCTGAGCCATTCTCATTTCATGGACATACTAGACTTTTATGCCAAATTGGTTGGGGACAAGACATTGCGGACTTGTCATTAGCTAATCTATTTTCGAGCAAACCTTGGGTAACGAGCACATCAAAATCCGCCAAAATCAGATTACTGGCGGAAAAGATCTGTCATCTTAAGTCTTGGTCCCAGGGAATCCAAGCTTTTGACGATCCTGAACGTCTCGTGTAGATTTGGACTGGCATTATCCCTGTTGACAGGAATTCATGGATGGGAACTCGGACTTTGAAGGAAGCCCTACACCGAGAGACTGTGTGCTTGTGCATACATACCTCCAATGAGAGGGTTGGTGAAGCTCTCACATATTATCTGGAGACGTTGCAATTTTACACGAGGGAGACTCATTCAGCAGTTATCGTAACTCTGGTCAACCTCCGAGCTTATCGGGTTGTTATGTTGCGCTGAGACTCGAATAATCCCATTTAAAAAAAAATTACAAGAATCAACATTGCCCTTCCATAATTGGGCCGCCTTTCTCCAAGCTGATCCCCGGAATCTTGTCCGTTCGTACACTAGAGTCACGGATCATACGGAGACGCATCGATGGGGACAACTTGGCGGCCTCGGCTGTGCCGCACAGTAGTTCCAGAAAAGGCAAGGTTTCCTTTGAAAGGAGTGAAGGTACGAGGTCCACGAATCATGGTTTGCGGCCAGCTCCCACTTTGGAACGTCGACGCAGGATGACTAAAGTCCGTGTCCGGGGTAATTGTCCGGAGATGACGGCCTCAGAAAGGGCCTGGCGTCTTGGGGACGGACCAGATGCGAAGGTCGAGGCTTGGACATCTCATAGCCCGGGAGAGAAGAGATCTCGTTATGACTCGCGCCTCTCACTCATCAAAGAACGTTTGAGTCGCTGCCGAGCCTCGACACTGTTAAACCGCTCGTCTGGTAACGCGCGCGAAACTCTCTTGATCCGTAAGCAGCCAATCCGGTACCAAAGCATCAGTTAAGGTTTCGTGTCACCTGGGGCGAGCCTCATTTAGCCGTGGGCAGAAAAGAAAGTCTAAACCTACGTGGATCCCATGGAAGGTAACCCTTGGCGGCTGAGCAAGAGCAGGCTCCTGGGTAACTTGTTGCAGAGCGGCGAGAGCGGTCAATTCAACAGTTATTGTTGCAGGAGTGCACAAATCAGTCTGTCCAATCATCCTGTACACGCTACCCTAGACTTACGGCTCAATGCAACCAAAGCTTTGATCACAATTTGTCTGTATCGCACAAGTTCACAAGATCTTGATTGGCTCATACATTTCTTGGTTAAGTTGTCAATTCATTCTGATGGACTTCAGACTTGGCAATCGTCTCTTTAATTACTTGAAAAGGGGCTTTACTTATTGCAACTGTTTTTGCTAATCTTCAGGACCGGTTTAAAAGGACAACGAAGCCCTAGTTACTGAAGCTAGCTGCCGGTGGGCTTCTTGGCATCTATCGAAGATACAGGCCATCGTGGAGATGCCCAATTGCAAAATTGCAAGGGACATTGCGAAATCTGATCTTCTTGACTCGACAACTCCTCCTGGTTACTCAGTGGGTCTTCTGGAGACCTCGACACGGGTTCCACCTCTATTCCGCCGAAGACATTGTGCCCCGACCCATGAAGATGCCAAGCATCGTTGATAGCTTCCTGGGCGTCTGCGGGATACACCAGCTAAAACGGAAAATCGATGCCGACCAGGCATGGCTTGATACCTCCTGAGGTCTAAAGCACCGCCCCTCTGTTGCTAAATGGGATAGATTTAAGTTCAAGTATATGTTATGAACGAGACCTCGTCAATACCGAAGGAAACTTAAACTTGTTTCTGTAGTCCTTGAGACAATGAAAACGTGCCTCCGGCATGTGAATTGCAACCCAATGCCGTTTGACAGAAGCTATGATGAGGCCCAGAGAGCGAAGTGCCAAGTATAAAGAGAGCAGATGTAAGCTGTAAAGATCGAGAACTTCAAGTCTTTCACCACTGCTCTTTCAGCATATTGTCTTTCACCAAATTTTCTTGGAAATAATTTGTATTCGGAGCTCCATCACAGATATGTCAGCCATCACGAAGTCTTTGAGCACACTCGCTCGCCGCGGCGCACGAAAGTCAGCCCTTGGCCACCCCCGTCGTGACTTGGCAACCGTCACAGACCACAACCTCGCGCAGATGGCTGCCACAATGCCTCCGGGGCACAGAGCCACGGTAGCTCAGCTTGAGACATTCACACTTCCTGAGCGTGTCACAGGTAGCCCTGGAGATCGCGCCATGGGAAAAGCTTTAGTTGATGCCTGGCGCCGAGATGGTATCCTCCAAGTCTCTATGAACGACAAGCAGCAGCATATCTTCAACGAAGCCACAGCCTCAAGCAAGGCATTCTTTGCTAAACCCCATGATGAAAAGGCTGCTTGTGTTGACTCTCAGAGCTACTCGGGTTACATCGCCTCCGGCGAGGAAATTACCGATGGCATCGCGGACTACTCCGAGATCTTCACTGTCACTAAAGACTTGGATCTTGCTGAACCCCGCGTTCGCGCAAAGTGGCCCTGCCACGGCCCGGCCCCGTGGCCCGACTACGAAATGAAACAGCCTATGACTACATACATGGACTACCTTGGAGAAAGTGGAGAGAAGTTGCTCCAGCTTGCTGAATTGGGCTTGAATGTCCCCGCTGGCTCCCTCACAAATTTGACTCAGGACGGATGGCATCACATGCGTATTCTCAGGTAAGTCACAGTCACAGTCGCAGTAGCAGTCAAGTCTTCTCAGACGCCTATCAACTAACACCTATCCTACTAGATTTCCTCCCACCCATAATACAAACGGCAAGGGCAAGGCTGGACGTGGTATTGGCTCTCACACGGACTATGGCCTGTTGGTTATTGCTGCTCAAGATGATGTTGGCGGTAAGTCGAGATCATGAGCGAGTCAGACTTAGCGGAAACTAACACATAGATGCAGGCCTCTTCATCCGTCCCCCCTATGACGGTGAGCACTACGCAAACTGGGAAAAGAGCTCAGCTGGAATGGCGGAGGAGGACGACCGCTGGCACTACGTACCCCCTGTTCCCAACGTCTTCACAGTCTTCCCCGGTGATATCATGCAGTACATCACCAACTCCTACCTGCCCTCTACTCCCCATAAGGTCGGCTTGAACACCCGCGATCGTTTCGCCTTCGCCTACTTTCATGAGCCCAGCTTTCAGGCCGTTGCCAAACCTCTGCCAGGCTACGATGTCGGCCAGTCTCCCGAGGAGGGGATCCACTACGGCAGTCACTTTACCAACATGTTCCTGAGGAATTACCCTGAGAGAATTACCACTAAGAGAATGCATGCGGAGAATCGTCTTACCCTCCTCGAGAAGGAGGAGCTCCGAGCCCATTCTTCTCAATCAAATAAGGCGGGCAGAGTTATTACAAATGTCGTACAGCAGACTCAACAGGCTTCTTTGTAAGTTAACGATACTCAATAAGCAAGCGACACAAAATTGTCTTGGATTCACTGGCCTGACGGCGTAAGAAGAAAGCGATGGGGGGAAATCAAATTGATCAGGACTCCTTCGAGCAGAATTTCATTAGATCATTAGACAAAACTTCTGGTAACAGACAACAAAAAGTTTGGCAACAATTCTACGGTTTGGATTAATCTCGAAATCATGTTCTAGCGTTATCCCTTTGTGTCAGTTGTCAATCGTAGTCGTGCTGAATACCCGCCTCTGGACTCAAAATAGCCCGGGCTTCAGCGCATTGCCACTTCAATTATGCAAGTACCGACGGTATCATGTTCTGCAGAGTGGGTTTCGATGATAAGCTCTCTGATGCCCTGTTCGAAATTCTGCTCCAACTAGACAAACACAAGCTTGGAAGGCAAATTTAGGTTGGAAGTCACATATGACAGTATCTCGTGGCATGCTTTTAAGGGACCAATCAGGCATCCTCATCCGAACCTCGCTCTCCACAACAACTCAAAAGCCCGCCCACACCACCATACTTAAACTTCTCGTCTCTCACCATCTTCAACACTACGATCGAGCAATCTGACATGGCGTCAACAGCAATTCGATTTGTGTCAGGTACCAAGAAATCCCCCTTAGGTACCCTATATTTACAGTGCCATGTAAAACCTGGCGCTTCCCGAGTTCGTGAGGGGGTCACCGCCGTCACAGAAGCGACCGTAGAGCTCTGCGTTTCAGCGCAGGCGAAGGAAGGCGAAGCAAATAAAGCTGTTGTGAAATTGCTCAGTGGGGTATGTATCCTAGTCTAGCTTATTTTCCGCTCTGTAGCATTTCCGAACTAAGCGGCAGGAGCCCATCATTTGCGGTTTTCCTTAGTTACTGGTTGCTAACTCAAGTACAGGTTTTGGGCATCCCTAAATCAGACCTCACAATCACCCAAGGGCTCAAGTCAAGAGAAAAAACTGTTGCAGTAGGCAACATTCAAGACGGAGAGTCGAGTATGGCTAAGATAAGGGAGCAGCTCGAGAAGGCCATGGAAGATGGTTGATGAGGGTACATAGAATGGCGTTAAAATAATTGTGACAGCGGGCCGTTTGTCCCACAGCGAGAGGCATCAAAGGCATCTGTAAAGTATGCTTCAGTGCGGCTAGAAGAATGAGTTATACAATTTCTGGTTCAATATTGCTCAATGAAAGACAGGGCAAGATTCGTTGTTCAGCCAGCTGCTGCGCCGTGTCCTCTTTCCATCTATACATGTTCCAGCGTAGCTTACGACCGATCGACGTTGTAAGTCTCTGTCACGAGTATGCCGCCAAGTCTGGGTTCTTGTTCGTCATACCTGTTACAGTCACGTCCCTCAGTCTGCCTGACTTGGCTTTTCCGGAACTCCTCCCCCAAAATCTCTTCATCCGAAGTGTTATCCATCGGTATGTCTCCCCTGCTGACTTGTGTGCGAGTGGAAGATCCTTTGATACCAAGCGCAGCATCCTTGAAGCTTAGATCATCAGTGTCCGACTTGTTGGTGGTGTCTGTCTTGCTCTGAGGCAGTGGGCGACCGCCTCCGCCGACCATTCCACCGCCAATCGTGCGGAGAGGGACCGAAGAGGATCGTTCTTCATTTTGTTTTTGGTACCCCGAGCTGGCATTCTCGGACGTGAATCGATGAAAAAGACGCTTGTAAAGCGGCCGGCAAACGGGGATGCCGACACAGATCTGCGACGGTCAGTTTCTGTAAGGTAATTGGAGTCTCGGGTCTTGCTTTGTAGGAATTACCATTGTAATAGCCATCTCAGCAGCTGACCAAACAATCAAACCCACACTGTCTCCTGTTGAGGATGGGTCAGTATTCGTTACAATTGTTGAGTTTAGGTGTTTGAGGTGGATGTACTCAGGTAGTTCTCCGTATAGAGGCCCTCTACTTCGACAGTACGCTTGATACCTGCTGCTGCAGCACTATTTGATCGAAAAGTTAGCCATATGAAGCCCTGAGCGGTGCAGAGAGAAGCGGCTGGTCAACGCACATAAGTCCGAAGCTCATACTCGCCGCGATAGTGATCTTGTCGCGTTTTGGCATCTGTAGCTTCCAAATAAACACCCAAGGAAATATAGCGAAGAACATATCAACAAAAATTGTAGACACTGAAAGTACAGTCAGCATGTGTTGACTCTTCATATTGTCTCGGCAGAGATGTAGCTCACCACATAGAATGTACGAAGTCGGCCTCGTATCAATGGGGCAGTATCCTCCCTCAATTCTGCGATCGTACACGTAGTCAAAGGGCACGCATGACAGCCAAAAACAAAGGACCTGTGCTATTGGTTGCAAATGTCAGCGGGACTGAAAAACTGGGCAGTGGGCAATTTTTGTTCGAGGAACATCCAAAGCTGAGACTACTGATAGAGACATGAGCAGTAAAGCCATTAGTCTTAATAGGTACTTACCAATAGAGGCGAGTCCCACAAGAACCATTGCTGTCCAGATAGCTATCTTGTGCCATCCGAGTGTAACTATTCGTAGCAGGAAAAAGCCCATGGACCACTTCGCAATGGCCATCCCCACAATGGCGAATCCTTGGCCAATACATTCAAACAGAGTGGCACGAACTACTTCCTCCATGTTCCCGATCTCGTCCGGTGTTTGTCCGAAACCATGGTTGGCTGCTAGATGCGTGAACATGTTGAAGATAAGAAGAAAAACCTGATGCGTCAAATGTCAGTCTTGGGCTGGACAAAGCCTAGGGCGAGCCATGCGCGAAGAGAAAGGGAACTTACAAATGCGGCGATGTAGATTTGGTCATCGAGACCATATGATGAAAGGCACACTACGCGCGTATAAATACGTAGAAGAAGAAACAGAAAAACGAGTCCCGTCATAGACCACATAACAGGCAGAGCCCACAAGGCCTCACCGTCCATCGCCATGGTTTAGATTGGCGACAAAGTCAGAAAAACTACCTAAGTCTCTAGAAACAGAGTGAACTCTGTCGGGGAAGACGTGTTGTGAATGGCCTCGATCTTGGTGATGAGATTGATAGCTTGCAGAGTATGTTACAGTACGGAGAGGCCACAACTTTCATCAGCTGGAAACCTTTGGCAATAAGTTCCGTCCATAGCTCGTGGAGATGCACCAGATAGATATCTACAAAGATCTGCCGGGAATTTGCGGACGGTTATCACATCACAATCCAACAGTTGGTCAATTCAACTCCACACAGTTGATTTGAGAGGTACAGCATGTCCAAACATTCTCTCACGGTATTATAGGGGCACTGGGATACACACAAGCTTTAACGGCTGGTACGTATCAATCAACACTGCCAGCCATGAGCTCCAACATAAGACCGGGGACGCTTCTTCGACTCTGCTGGTGTCCGGGACTTGTGACCCTGCCGCATGTTCCTACAACCGATCTCTGGCAAACACATAAGGGTGTTGATTTTCTGTCACCAGGGGCCTTGTTTGCCAAGGTAGAAGGAGGTCCTTGGTGCATTTCCGGCATCCCAAGGGCCCAGATGTCGTTTTTCTTCTGAGACGAAATTTTCATGGTGGATTTGGGGAATCTAATTGCACAGATCGATCTTGGGGGTTTCCGATACGGAAAACACAGCCTTGATCCATAGGTGTTTCTGCAAGACATCAAATAGTGTTAGTCTAGATCATCAACAAAAGACGGAGTTAGCGACGTCTAAACACCAGACGTCCTTCAGTCTATGTCGCCATTAGTAGCGTGAGACATTCAAGCAAAGCTACGCAGAGTCTCGTGTTGGTTGCTCCCTGTGGAATTATCCTAGTCTTAGACGAGCTCGGCGGAGGGACACGTAATGACTTCCTCGTCTGTAACCAAATTCACTAGGTTGGTTGGTATTTTGTTCCCTGGCTCTGCTCGTGAACCAACACGTTCTCCAGCAAACTGCGTTTGGGCTCCACAATCTAGATCCCTACTCAAAAAGCAACCGAGCTTCTCAAGCGAACCGGAGCACACCAATTTCAATCCCGGTGTAGAAAGATACCCACTGGAGAACCAGGTCCCCGGTTGGCAAAGTCCAAAAGATCCGCCAAGTTTGCTCAAAAGTCGCGGAATCAGCCTCCCGTTCACCCGTCGCCACGCCCGTTGGAACTCACACGTCAGTTGTAATGTTATGTTCCGAATCCTGGAGTCTAGATTGAGTATAGATCCTCGAGAAGGCCCTGGCCGTTGCCAAGATTTTGGCCATGGCCAATCATAGCCCTTCTATTGGTGTATCGTGCGTTCAATCGTTGCTATGCAGTTATGCATGAGTGTGATGGTCGAACGTAACACCGCGCTGCTACCCGTACAAGCGATCTGTCATTCAATGTACACCGGTCACCATCCTGACTGATTGAGGTCTAATGCAAGAAATATCAACTAGTAAGCCAGCAACACGAACGCTGAGATCATTGTTGCGACCGATTTTGGGGAAGAAAATTGATGGGACACTTGAGTGGCTGGGTTTGAGAACGTGCCCAGCCTCGGAGACCTGAGCTCATTTTATCACATGTAAGAAGCCCAACTCTCCTCACAGTTATGGAGCAAAAGTGCTTGCTAGCAATCGTGCCATTGCATCTCGACCCAACATCAGACAGCTGTATGGCGGCATGGCCCCTCCGCCAAGAGCAAGGGTCCCCGCATATCATTTCTACAAAGTTGCAAATAAGTCGGATGGGATGACACAGGAAAACATGGAGCGTTGCACTTGCAATCAACAGCTTACTGCGGATCTATCTCTACGCAGGGTATCACAAACAATTCGTGTCGCTGCCTCCCTCGTCGTTTCTGCCGACTCGCTTATAGAACCCGAGGGCACGTTGATTCTCAATACCCTGACTGTCATTTGTTCCTCTCCTTTTTCAATCATAACACATACCGGGCCTTCTCGACTCATGTTCGTGGTTGCAACAGCTCTCACTCATTGTTATGGATTCTCTGCCTTCGTCTACTAACGGGACATCGTCCTCGTGGGAGTCCGTCTTGACGAATGCTCAATCCCATAAGGCGAGCATCGTGTTGCTCACTCCTACTATCGGCATCGTTCTCTGGTTCTTCGCCTCCTGGCAGACTTCTTCACTGAAAAGATACCCTGGTCCTTTCCTAGCAGGTCAGTCCAGTCACAAAAGTTTTTACCTACAGACTTCCGTCTATCCACAGAACGGAAGAGACTATCTGTGATGCGAACAATACTTACCATGCCCTAGGATGGACCAACCTATGGCGTCTTTGGCAAGTCATCTCAGCCGACTATGCCCCTCGAATGAAGAAGCTCCATGAGAAGTACGGGCCCGTAGTACGACTGGGCCCGAATCTCCTAGACATTGACATACCAGAGTTGGTCAAGGTCATCTACAGCACCGACGGAAAATGGACAAAGGTAGGTTCGCCAAACGACTTCCAGAACACTCAAAAACTTATCAATCGTTTCCAGTCAAACTTTTACCAGAACAGCAAATCCATAATCAATGGCAAGATCACATATCACATGTTCAGCGAAGTCGACAATGTCGAGCACGCCAGATTGAAGAGGCCGGTTGTCCGACACTACTCCGTCCCCAGCGTGCTCGCAATGGAGCCACACATGGATCAGGTCATTGACGAGTTTTGCGATCATCTTCAAAGCCGATTCGTCGACACTGGCAAGACTTGCGACTTTGGTGACTGGTTAGCATACTGTAAGCACAACTGCCATCGCACCTTTCTTGGGCCTACTATCTAGTCTAGTACCCTTTTTCTGACATTCGAATCACAGATGCATGGGACTTCCTCGGCTACGTCACATTCAGCAAGAAGTTTGGCTACATGGACGCAGGCCGCGACTTTGACGGCACTCTAGCCATCGGAGACCAGTCGATCGACTACCTCGGCCTCTGCGGTCAGATGCCGTGGACGGACTACTGGCTCGACAAGAACCCGGTCTATCCTCTCGGCCCGCCAAACATCTCCAACGTGACCAGAATCGCTGTTGAGAACATGACTGAGCGCCTCAAAGGCGAAGATACAAACTTTACGCCCGAGAAGCCGGACTTCCTGCAATATTTCATCGATTCCAAGGGAACGCATCCTGAGATTGTCAATGAGGGTACAATCATTGGGTACCTCCTGTTGAACTGTGCGTTCTACACTTACCCCGTCTGTCAAGATTGTGTTCGATGGGAACAGGGCTGATGCAAGATTACAGTAATCGCCGGCGCTGACACAACAGCCATCACCATGCGCGCCCTATTCTACTACTGCCTCAAGAACCCCCGCATCTGGAAGCGCCTCGAAGCCGAAGTCGTAGCCAACATCCCCAGTGACAAGCCGGCATCCCACTCCGCCGCCCGCGCCCTCCCCTACCTCGAAGCAGTCTGCCGTGAAACGACCCGCTACCACCCAGCCGTATCCATGACGATGGAGCGCATCGTCCCCGAGGGCGGCCTTGCGCTCCCCGACGGCTCCGTCGTGCCCGGCGGCTCCCTCGTCGGCATGAACCCGTACATTGTGGGCCGCAACAAGAGTGTCTACGGCGAGGACGCCGACGAGTTCCGCCCCGAGCGCTGGCTGCGGCAGGAGGCTGAGGGCGCGGAGGCGTACAAGCTGCGGATGAGGCAGTGGAACGCGGCGGATATTACGTTTGGCGGGGGGTCGCGTATTTGTCTTGGAAGGAATTTGAGTCAGATGGAGGTGTACAAGGTTGTTCCGTCGTTGATTTCGAGATTCGAGATTGAGCTCGTGGATCCGAATGAGAAATGGTGGACTAGCTCGCGGTGGTTTTACCGGACAAAGGGAGTTGTCTGTCACTTGAAGCGCAGAACCGCAAAGGTGTAAGGCGGTATTGCGCTGGAGGCTGTCAAACGAAACGTGGGCGAATATCACACTCATCTTGCGTTCATGAGAAGGAATCGAAAGACTGATCAATGTACTTGAAGGTTGATTACTATTACTATGCTATAACACACACGCAAACTCCATTCATGCGGTGGGCGCGAATGTGCCGTTGGCGCACTCGAAGCCGAGGTTAGGGTTGAGCGTCGGCATCGCGTTCATGCAGATGAGCTTGGGGGCGCCGCAGCTCTGGGGGTGGATCTTGATGTCTCTGGTCTGGAAGTTCTTGCAAGACGTCTGGGTGTTGCACTCAATGATGACGGCCTCGGTGTGGGTGAGGTTAGGGAGTCCAGCGTTGTACCAGCAAGGCTGCGTATCATTGTCAGCATCGATGCACTCGTCGCAAATCGAACATCTTAAGACGTGTGAGGTGTGAGAGAAAAGACTTACGTTTGTGGTGCAGGATCCGTCACCAGGGTTGTTGGTGTTGATGCTGCCGGAGAAGTGCTCCCAGGTGAAGTCCTCCATCATGACGGACGAGTTGTTGGGCCTGTCGCCGCCAGCGCTCGCCTGGTTGAAGTAGGTCTGCGTAACAAAGATGGGGAAGGTAACGTTGTCGAGGCGGATGTTGCTCCAGGTAATGTTCTTCGCCAACCCCTGCCCACCAATCCAGCTCTTGAAGCGCGCAGCATACAGCCCGCCGTGGACATCCACGTCCTCGAAGCGGATGTTCTTCACATCAGCTACAGAGGCGACCTTTGAGCCCAGCGAGCCGACGCTCATGCCGTGGGTCTCGAAGCCGATGGTGGCGTGCTTGAAGAGGACGTTGTTGGCGCCGTCGTTGATGGCGATGGCGTCGTCGCCGTTGAAGATGTTGCTGTTTGTGATGGTCACGTCCGTGGCGCCGACGTCGAAGCCGTCTGTGTTGAAGGGGAAACTGCTCGTCTCGGAGCGGGCGTCGATGACGGTGTCGGAGATTGTGATGTTCTTGCCCTTGATGGAGAAGTTCCAGCCGATGGGCTTGAGGGACTTCATGTTCTTCATGATGCCATTGGTGACGCTGAACTGCATGAGATGGGGCCGGTTGGGCGTGCCGGCCTCGCCGGGCTTGTTGGCGTCCCACCAGGCTTGTCCATGGGACTTAATCCATCCGGCGTGAGGCTGTAGAAGAGGATTATGAGTATCAATTGAGATATTGTTAGGGTATCACAGTCAGAAAAACATACGTCAGTTGAGGCGATCCATTGGACGTTGGTGCCGCCGATTTGGAACCATGTGAGCGTGCCGCCCTTGGCAGAAACAAGAGCCTGGACGGTGGGGATGTCCTCGGGCAGAGTAATGTTGCCGTTGACGGTGATGACGACGTTGGAAAGCTTGGTGGCGACAATCGGCTCGTAGGCCTTGTACTCGACGCCCTCACGGAAGATGATCTCGGCATTGCTAGCGCACTTGGTGAACGCCTCGGCGATGGCAGCCGCGTCCGATGTCGCATTGCTGGAGGGCGAAATAACGCATTTCGTCGTCTGCGCGAGCGCGGGGGCCGCGAGAGAGAAAGCCACTGGCAGCAGGTTGCGGTACAGCATGACGGCGGCGAAGAATGTAGAGACCGTGGGTTGACGTTGAGAGAGAGGGTGAGCAGCTCAGTAGCGACTCAAGCTATCACGGCGGCCGAGCCGGGTTGTTATAAACATCTCAAAGCTTCGCCCCCGAGTCGTGGGACCCTCTCATAATGAGGGGTCCACAATGGAGAGGAAGGGTAACATCGGTCTCCCGGGTGAGAGCATATCGAAAATGGTACACCCGCAGATTTTCTTGGGAATTTTTTTTGAGTTGGGTTGGGATTCCCGGGATGGTGGTGGTTTTTTGCGGAGATGAGACTAGTATCAGGTAAGGAGAGGCCGAATCTTAACGGCTTACTGACGTTGGTCTCGGTGGGCAAGAACAGCCTCAATTGCGGAGGGGAGAGGGGAGTGTAGGAGTCAGGGGGTGTCCCAAAAGGGGGATAGGCAAACAAACGCGAGTTCAGACGATCCACCGTTGCGGGTGATTGGATGGAAAATTATTCCCCGTTTCCTTGACTGATCTTGCAAGTTACGCTATGGAATTGAGTCCTTGCAAGCTGCAAAAAGAGATCATCCGCACGTGTTGGAACTTGATCCATTTACCAGTTGGTATTAGTGATCCCCGCGCGTGAGCTTGCGGTTGACTAGGACCAGGGCCGGATGTGCGGCACACTACCCTGCGGCTCTTTTTCTCATGTTCTGCGAGGTGAAGACTTGGCGTTGGATCAGGAACAGAGAGGCAATGTCAGTAGAGAAGAGACGAGAAGATTATCGCTGGCAGAATTTATAGCTGGTCTGATAAAATGACATTGCTTGTCAATTTGCGTGATGCGACAAGTCATATCAAAGACACAGCCCTACGCACCTTGTCAATCTAAGACAGGGTGAATTAATCAAACCTTGTGCCATCTCAAGGAGCAATTTCCGGCTAAGCTTTGGGACGCAGTCTATATTTTGAATTTGAGCTTGCATGGATGCCACGAGATCTCAGATGAGCAGCACTCCAGTATTATCTGTCAGCGGCCAGCGGGCAGACCAGGATTAGTTACGTGCCATTGTCACTTTGTCGGTCTGATATATGGAAACTCAATGGTACAGACGGCAAGTGACTGTTCACAAAAATTCTTAGGTCTAAAGAAAGAACTCGTTGGAAGAAAAGACTGTATACGTGAGTTTCATCCAACAGACTTGTCGTCGTGGGCATCGAAGAAGCCAAGCCGGAACCCCGTCTGGATCGACAGATTGAGAAGGCCGGGCCCGGCTCGGCAGTCTCGGCGCCCCGCTCTTTCCCGAGTGGTCGAAGCAGCCCCGGTCCTCCTTTGGCATCCGATATCGAGAACAGTGTCGTCGTTTCCTATCAACTTGCCTTGATCTATACTAGGGGCGTACAAGACAAGTCATGCCTTGAGGTTTAGGCAGTTCAATGTTTTGAATTACATTCGATGAATGATTTGGTGTCGGGTATCATACACATGCCACGTCTCACTCCTCCTGCTGATGCTCCTCCGCATCAACCTTACCTCTCACCGGGGCGGCGGCCGCTGGTCTCGGCTGAAGCCCCCTTTGCTGGTCCAACTTCCTCCTCTCCCACGGCTTCAACTTGGTCTCCTCGGCCGGCCCATCCACCTCCTTGGCCCACTTGACCCAGTCGGAACGCCTCGTCTTCCACATGTCACCCTTCCACGTGCGCCAGACGCTGCGGCCCATCCAGGAGTCACGCAGGGCCCTCTCGTGCTCCGCCAGCGCGCCGATGATGGTCTGCTTGACGTGAAACGGGATCGACCGGTCTGTGCCGCGGGAGGGCACCTCGATGATGGCGAGGACGACGTTGTGGCCGAACTGCGACTGGGCGAGCTCGGCCGCGTGCGGGGCAATCGCACCGACGAGCGCCTTGTGGAAGAACTCGTTTTGGGGGGCTGCCGGGGTGGCGAGGGCTGTCGTCAGGACGGTCATTGATGCCATTGACGTGGTTGCGAGCTTGACGAGGAGGTCTGGGGGCGTGGCGAGGAGGGATTTCTGGGCGACCTTGACGGGATTGCCTGAGGTCTTGAGCATAGCTGTTACGAGTTGACAGCCGTGGTTGGCAACTGCGGTCTTGTTCTGCGGGCCATCCTGCTGGAACTTCTTGTCGTCTGAGGCAGGCTCTTCCTCGACTAGGTGGCAAAGCTTCGGCACTACGTCCTTGGGATTGGAGCCGAGCGCGTCGGTGAGAGCTCTTGTGAGCGCACTCTTCTCCTCATACGCGCCACGGGCCTCGCAGCGCTCAAAGAGGGTCTTGAGCACGTTGTACCGGGCCTTGGTCACCAAGAGGGGCACGGCGGGGATGATCTTCTTGACAGCCTCGACGAGATCGTCCTTGCTGGCACGGTTCAGAACGCGAAGAGCGGGATACGAGGCAATGTCGTTGCGGACGTAGGTTGCGATGCGCTCGCCGAAGAAGTTACGAGAGAGCGCCTTGAAGATCTTGCCGGGGCAATTTGTGAGGAGCGTTTCGAGGAGGCGAGATCCGATCTGGTCGTACACCATGCTGTTGACAAAGTCTGCCGCCTGCGATGACTCGTCGCTCAGAGATTGAGGCGCGTCGGGCAACAGTCTGTACAGCAGGGTGTCCTTCGTTGATGCTGCGGATTCCTTGTCGCTCTTGTGGTTGAGGGAGATGTCGAGCTCGAGCAGGAGCTGGAGGAGAGGGTTGCCCGTGGGGTGCTTGGCGAGCACGCGCAGCGCGGTAAAGTCCATACCAGAAACAGCATCCTGGATGATCTTCTTGGTGGCCATGGTGAAGGATTCGGGAACGGCCCTCAGCTGGTGGGTGAGTTCGTCTGCGGTTGCTGTGGCTCCCTGGACGGAAATGTACTCCTTCTTCTTGCTCTTCAGCATCGACTTGGTAGCTGCGTCGTCCAGTGGTCTTCCGGACAGAACAACCAGGAGCACGCGCAGGGTATGGGACCCGAATCTGTCCGTCAGGAGGAATCCCATGTGCTGTTCGAACTCATCGAGGGTCATAAGGAAGAGGTCCTCCATAGTGTTCTCAGGCGCCGGCTCGCCGTCCTCTTCAGTATTCATCTCGTCGTCCGCCTTAGATTCCGGCACGATACCTCCCAACTCTTGTGTCACAACTGGTGCCGATTCGAGGAACAGCTTCTCACAGCAGTGACTGGCAAATCGATGCTGTACCAGGGACAGAAAATGAGTAGCAAAAGCGTTGAAGATCTGCTTCTTCTGTCTTGTGTTCGAAAGGATAATGAGGCGCTCCATGAGTCGTGAAAGCGATTGACTGCTGGCCAACTTCAATTCCTTGCCCCGCGCCTCCTTGTACACGTTTTGTAGGAAGACGTCGCGCTCCTCGGAGGAGGGAAACTGGTTCAATTCGAGCAGCTCGTCGGCGCGGCGGAAGTATTCCTGTTCCTCGTCGGCAAGCATTCCGAAGAACTCCACCTCGGGCCCATTGCCACGGAAAGACTGCTCCTGCTCGTTCGCCGCATCGTTGAAGGCGGGCTGTTGTTCGCCATGCTGTTCCTCGTCCTCGACCCGCCTGCGCTTCGACGATCGTTCCTCTTTGTTCGCCTCGTAATTCTCTTCATCCACCTCCCTCCTCTTCTTCTTTCGCTCGTCGCGGATCGCTTGACGTTTCGTTCTCGGCTTCGGCATTGTGATTGAGGGCTGGAGGTTGCAAGGCGAAAAGTATTTTGCTGGGGAACTGGGCGGGTTCGTCGTACCGAACACTGGAGAGACGAGTACCTCAAGAAAAAAAACTTTTGGGCTCCTTTATCTAATCTCTTATCTTATCTGGGGCCACCCCACCACCCACTCCCTACCTTACTGTCCCTCATCCAGGCTCATCATCCATGCTCCCCCAGAAATGTCTCCTCCGTCTTCCATCTAGGTTCGCTTCGGTTCTTCTCATCTCCTGGTCTAATTTCATGCCTGAAAGATGCTTCTAGCTGTTCTCACTTATAAAATCTCTTCTTATTTGATTCTTCTGTCATCCAAGCTTGTCTCGGTCACAGGTAGCGCCATCAACGCCCAAACACATTGCGCACGCAGCATCTCGTCTATGAACCTTCTGCTGGCATTTGTTCGGCCGAGTCTATCATCTAAGACATCATTCTTCGATGTATTTATATCGAATTGCACCATTTTACCACATGATTCTCTCGCACTTACGCCGCAATCTCCTTGCCGACTTCTTCTAGCGCCTTGACCAAGCCCTCGACGGTTCCCTGTAGGGTCTGACAGTTGACGACAACCCGGAAGAAGCTACCTCGTTCCCCAGGAGCATAGTCGATCATGAAGCCGCGCTGTATCAGCTTGTGGACCATTTCGCTGGTCCGTCTCGTGTTCGCCTCGGCTTCCTCTGCAAGCTGGCCGTTTGGCGCATAGTAGAAGCAGACCTGTAAGCAAGGTGGCGGATTCGACGAGACCAGGACAAAGTTGTCGCTCTTCTGCACCAACGTCGCGAGGTGCTCCGCCAGGGAAAACGCATGATCAATCTGCTGCTCGAAGCCGCCGGCGCCATAGTAGATCCAGGCCAGCGCCAGCTTCAGACTGTCGCCCCTACGTCCGCACTGGAGGGTCAGGTCCGCCAGATCCCACACGTCCTCGGCTTCGTCCACGTTGTGGAACAAGTACCCGGCAGGCAAGGTGTTTGCCTTGTGAAATACCTTCTCGTCCGGCGTGAGCAGGAATGAGCACGTCACAGGTACGTTCATCATCTTGTGCGGATTGACTGTCAACGAATCGGCCAGGTGGGAGCCCTTGAGCTTGGCCTTTTGCTTCTCCGAGAAGATGGCGGATCCTCCCCAGCTGGCGTCGATGTGGAACCACAAGCCAAACTCCTTGCAGATGCTCGAAATCTCCTCAAAGGGGTCGTAGGAGCCCATGACTGTCGTTCCGGCGGTCGAGTTGACGTACAAGGGCGTCTTGCCCTCGGCTTTGGCGCGGACGACGAGCTCGCGGAGGGCTTCGGGGATCATGCGTCCGGCGTCGTCGATGGGCACGGCCCACACGCTCGACGCGCCGAGGCCGCAGGCGAGAGCGCTCTTCTCGACAGAGTAGTGGCCGTGGGCGCTGGTGAAGATGACAAAGTCGTGCGAGCCGTTGCCGGATGCCTTTGTCTCGGGGTAGAGGGCGCTCCGCGCCACGACGAGGGAGGTCAGGTTGGAGGCGCTGCCGCCCTGGCAGGTGACGCCGCCGGCGCGGGGGCCGTTGAAGCCGAAGAGGTTTGCAAACTTTCGTGCCGTGATCTTTTCGATTATGCTCAGTGCAGGCGAGACTTGGTAGACGTGGAGCTTGGTTTACTTAGCAAGGACAATACCGCAAGACCAGGGGACAGGTGAACTTACATTTGTGTTGAGAACAGATAGAACGAGATCGGAGACGACGCCAACCTGTGAAAAGTCAGAGCTTCATCTAGCGCATCGCACATTTACCAAAAGGGTTGCGAACATACCGGAGTATTGCTTGCATACAACTTATCCATGAAGCCCTGGTCCCAGGTGTTGACGCTGTACCTAAGGATCTTTTGCACGACATCGAGCAAGCCCTCCTTACCGAGCCCATCGCCCTCGGGAAGAGAGAGCTTTAACTTTTCGACCAACGTCTCAGGCTTCTGGGTGTCGACCAAGACATTGCTGGGGACGCCTTCAATGTCAACGGATGTGAAGCCGTTGGCCTTTTGGCCAGCTGCCTCATCGGCTGCTCTGATGTACGGGACGATCAGACCCTTGACGGCATCGAGCAGCTATTGAACAGGGAGCAGGCAGATCAGTCGGGATGTCCGGGCAGCATGTCGCACCCAGCCTAGCTGACGATGCTGAGACACTTACATCCTCTACTTCCTCGGCTCTTTTGAGCGTCTGCGGGACTGCATGGTGCCCATTTGTGCCGTTGGTGCCGTTCATCGTTGTTGTGCTGAGAGATCGAAACTTCCCTTGCACCGGCCGGAAGTTTGAGAAAGTTTCGAAAATTCTTTCAAAAATGCCAGAAGCTCAGACAGTGAAAGATTCGTCAAAATTACCGCTCAAACTGGACCGGATGGAATGGCTCGTCGGTATATCAAAGTCTTCGAATCGCTTGCTCGGTCCACTCTATGTTTCTCCAATGTCGACTCCGACCAGAATGAGTAATAACGTTTGGAGAAATTCTTCAACAGCCGGCGTTAATTCCCCGATGACGGCACATCGGAGCAAAGTGGCGCGAGCCCACCTTTACCCACCCGGCTGGGAAACTAGCCGCAATCGCCGAGTCTGTGCCGTGTACGGCATGACAAGGATCTAGTGTTTCCAGCTTGAAGATCGAGTGGTGGGGTTAACAGCGTCGCCGCGATCACGTTTCGAAATCTCACGTATGTGATTAACCAATTTTTAAGGAATGTCTGGATTTGGATTTACCCCAAACATATTCAAACTCCTCAATATTCCACTCAAAAGTCAGACGCAGCATCTACGTTCTGCTCCACACGCATACCGCTGGGCAGATTGTCCTTGACCGCATCCTTGATCACCTCACCGCCAGTCCTCATAGCCTGAATGATGCCAGCCGCAGGCATGGGAACGCCGACCTTGTGTAAAATGTCTGTTTGCTCTGCGATTGCATCGATGCGGGACTGAAGGCCGTCGGAGATTTCCTGCTGCTTCTAAGATGAGAAAGATGTCAATGTTAGTGATGTTCATTAACGCAGAAAGTCCCTCAGCCCGAAAAGACACAAGGACTCACCTGAGCAACAAGCTCATTTATAGCCTTATTAGCAGCATCTGTGAAGTTATTAAGCTGGTCGCGCTTGGGAGCGATCTCCTCAGCAGTCCTTGTGACCTTGCTTAGTTCCGTGAGAAGGTAAAGGCCCGGATTAACGTATTTGGCATGCACATTGGTATACATCTGGCAGGTCATCTGTAGAAGATCAAAGTATGCTTTGATCTGCAGAGTCGACATGTAGATGGTCTCGATGTCGAGATCATTAAGCTTCAGCATGCCCTTCTGAGACGCCTCCTCACCAACAGCGGTGGCGTCAGTGTCAAAGTTCTTCACCTTGGTATCAATAATGACCTTGACCATGGTAGAAAGAGCGTTGAAGAAGGTGGTTAGCTTGCTGATCTGCACCTTAAGCTCAACCAGAATGGCGATGCATTCAATCAAGATCTCTTTGACGCGCTCAAGGGCTTTTCCAGTAATCTCAATGCCCTTAAGTTTAGTCTGAATCCCAGTCAGCCTCTTCTGAACTTCCGCGGCAGCTGCTACAGCATTAGTATAGTTGGACTGGGCAGTCTCGAGGGCTCTTTGATTAAGGGCAAGTTTCTCGGTGGCCGTGCTAAGGGCGGCAGTGACGGCACTATTGTCCTTCTTGTCCACAGAGATGTTATTCAACTTTGGTGCATTCGAGGAGGATCCAGGGAACGACTTTGCTGTGGCTTCGAGCTTTGTGACGGCAAGCTTCGCCTTGGTGATGGCATCTTGCCACTTCTCAATGGAGGCCGGGTCAGTCTTGGCGGAAGTAAAACTTTGCTGATTGGCGACCTCTTTTTTGATATCCTCGACAATAGCAATACTGGAGTCAAAGACAGCGGTCAACTCAACGCTAGGTTGACCGGTACCCAGCTTTGCAGACTTCTGTTGCATCTCGAGGTTGGTGAGGAGCCAAGTCAGGCCCTCAGTACCGGCTCCGTTGTTAGACGCCTGATCCTTGAACTTTGACCAGTCGGGGGTATTGCCCTCACCAGAAGTAAGATAAGTCAAGAGCGTGGTGATGAAGGGGGCAAGAAGAGGGGCTGCGACATAGGCAGGATCGGTCTCAGGAGTTGCGTCGTTGAACTGGAGGGTTGCGCCCCTAGGCTGAACGCCTTGATGGGCACCGAGAAGAGCCCGGGCAACGGGCGGTGCACCCGCAGCGTTGAGCGCACCTTGGCGACCAATTTGAGTTAGCCCATTTACAAGTCCATTGACTCCAGTCATGGGATTGGCGGCACTGATAATGGCAGGCAGTGCCTGGGCAATAAGCACGGGTCCTGCCGAAGTAATAGAGGTCAGAGCACCCATAGCGCAGGTCTCCCAAGCTGCGAAAAGACTTTATTAGCGATGTATTCCATTGTAATAGGTGAGACCAAGTCAAGTTACCAGATGGTACAGCGTCGTTGGCGGTTTGAAACGCCTTCTCCTGCTTCTGGAGCGACTCCTTCATCTCTTCAGAAGCCTTGTCGGCCCTGTCGAGTTCCTTGTTTGTGTAACTTGCCTCAATCTCAGCCCGTAACATAGCGCTTAGATTCGTTTGAGACTGCTGCTCAGTCTTCCCGTGTTCCTGAACAGAGGCCTGGTGGAACTCGGAAACAGCTAGAAGCCAGGTATCAAAGGCCTTTTCGGTTTCTTGGGCATGGTTGAGGCAAAAGTTGGACAACCTTCGCAACTTTACAAGCTCGTTCGTTAAGTTGCGCTGAGTGTCTGGGAGACCCTGGATGGCCCTGATAGTGCCAGCGATGGCCTCTATGATGTTGGAAGACTGGCTAGCAATGGATGACATGTTGCTTCCCGCAACGCGAAATGCCTTGTCACCCTCGCCGGCAACAAACACCAGACACGCTCTGAGGGTTGGATTTTGGGCGACACTGGAAAGGTTTAGATTACTGTTCCATTGGAATGCCTGGAGAATTAATGAGGGGGAACGAACCGCAGATACTTGAATCCCCCAACTGGGACAGAGTCTTTCAAGCTAATCCTTGCAGCATCGGGTGAGGCCGCGGCAACATGGCAGGAACCAACTAATGTAATGGCAGTTGGAGCTGCGGAAAGAAGCTCATTCCAGTTGTATTGAAAAAGAAGGGATTCCTTGACCTCCTGAACAAACTGGGCTCCCGCTTTGCCTCCATGAGTCTTCTTCAAGACGGCCTGTTGAGCGGCTTCAACCTTGGAGAGATAATCAACAGGCATGATAACAATAATTGAAAGAGGAAATCGGATTTCTTGAGGGGTAATGGTAATTTGTGCTAAAGCAAGGTGATGGATAGTAATGGTAATTCAAACCCCCATTTGGAGTGAATTCGATGGGGGACTCCGGCTTCTTTATACAAGATAACGAGCCAGTTTGTCATTTCCGGCTTTAGGAGCTCCAGATATACATGACTATCATGCTCAGCTAAGCCTCTGGAAACCTGATCACTATGACATTACGGAAAGCTGAGACCTTCGCAGCTTGCAGTGCAGTTTTCGACTATTTCCTGTATCTTGGGTTCTGTCTGTAGATGCGCCAGGCTTTACAGACTCAACATCCTCCGCCGAATCTCACTATGGATGCGGTAGTATAGGATCTGTCTTGCCACATGCACGCAGCCACTGCTCCATGCTCATGCAACCACTGTTCATTGGCTCTTTCTCCGCGTCACTGTGGTGGTTCCTTTACCTGAATGACTTTTCAGCCACCCAGAGAACATCGCAGTGAAGTGGTTTCGCCGAAAGCGTCTCTGGAAACAGTTCGTCCGCACTTCTTTGCACGCTGATATGGTGGTCTCGATACGCTAAATACATCTTCAGCCAGCCAGAGAATATCACATGAAGTGGTTTCTCTGAAAGCCTCTCTGAAAACAATTCTTGAATGCAATTTTGTCAAAGAGACTTTCAGCTAGGTAGCGCAATTGAGACAGACGGCACCTCTCTCCGGGTTCATGTGGCTGAGGCCAATGACAGCGGAGAGTGAAGGCTAGCGGCTGCGAAACAACAAAGTGAGACAACGCTTGCGGCTGGGGGCAAAAACCACCAAATGGGAAAGTTCAAAACATCATTGTAGGAGAGCATCCCTTTCGGCGCCTTTCGTGCTCTGGATTCAATATTTTCAGCGTTGCGATGTACCAGTGGCTCGACAGACCAAAGCTGAAGGAAGAGTTCTCCACCATGCCGGTGGCTTGCCAAGAAGGGATCACTATCTGGAGGAGGTATTCGGAGAATGAACCAATCGCAAGATGTGGTGTTTGGTCTGAAAGCCCTTGGCTTAAACAGGATCCCACCCCTATAATCTTTATAGGGGATCATCGCTCAGTGGGATAGCCAGGTGCCATCACTCTACATTCTTGATATTTAACAGATTTATGCTTCAGAGTTTTCTTTTTCTATTCTGTCACAATGTACCACATATATCTTGACTCGTTCTACGGATTTCAGTCCAAGTCGAACCAGTTTCAGCAACGTCTTGTAGAGTAGCGTGCTGAAGATGGCACGCTTTTCAGTGAAGCTGCCACTTTACTAGACAAGACCAATGATGCCGCCTTTGAAGGACTTGAGACCTTAGTTGTTCAGCTTCTGCAGATAGCAGATGGGGTTTCACCTGTCGGTAAAGACACTGTACCACAGCTACCCATTGCTATCGAACTCTTCCACAAGTTGGCCAAGTCCTGTGAAGGTTTTGTTGACCGTATCGGTCAGGAATTCATAGATACAACTCAGTATGGTGGGGAAAACAAGCAACTTCAAGATAACATCCAGAAACTCCTCGTCGACATTACTAGGGAGATTCGTAGCGCAGAAGGCGCGCTTCAAAGAGCTCAAGACTCGTCAAGGAGCTCCTTTGAGCGTCTGACGACAGCTAGACGCAATTTGAAAGATGCGGAATATGAGAAAGATGTAAGCGAGCTTCATTTATCGTAAAATCATTGCGCTATCTTCTAGACGTCATGTGTAGAACTGGTACGAAATATCTTCTTTTCTTGGAGGGGGCGGAGACATCGGTAACCAGATCCGAGTGAACGAGCAAAACGTCAAAATCTGCCAACGAAATTTGGACGATGCCGAGACGGATGAGAATGACTGCAAGAATAACCTTTCCAATCTGCAGAGCTTGGTCCCAAGGGTACAGGAGCTTACCAGACTCCTGGGTGATCTCTTCTGGCAGATGAATGCTGAGTACGAGAAGATCGTCAAGGATAGGAAGATCATCGAACGGACTTGGGTGGCTATTAGAACGCTTGACTACCACGTCAGCACCAACGATGTCGACACCTCTCGCGATGACATTCTACGCCATGTGGTTCAGTTGATGCACATGAGAGTGGAACAAGTGGATAAGGATCCGGATGTCCAGCGTTTCAAAGAGAACATCGAGAGACGGATGCGTGAAGCACTGGGCGAGGCTCTGGTGGAAGAGCTCCACCAGGAGAGGAAATTCCTCCTCATGGAAGATGTCGACTTTTAGTCTATTTGTGCTAGTTTCAATTCGGAATCTGTGCCTTGCTTGATTCTCGCCTCTGAGACGAAAGAAGGAGCGGCTGCCACCACTATAATTCAAGGGCTTCAAATGTGTAGGAGTAAGGCAGATGAGGCCAGTGCCATAAGTCAAAGTGCAGAATTAATACAGTGTCTAGGCATCCGCGGCTCGGCCGTCGACGCTCGGGGCGGTTTACGGGAGAATCCACGCACGAAGAACTGGCGGCAGATGGATAAGCTGAAATTTCAAACTGTCTGTTGGTGGCTGCCTGAGCTACGAACAAAACCCTGCCTGGTAGATATCACACGTGTGGCGGGTCGACTCCAGCGCATGAACCTCTAGTCATTCTCCAACTTAGAAATGATCCTCAATTTTCGATGTGCGGGAATAAGGGATATAAGGTCGGATGGTCATATAACTCGCCAATACCCCCCATATCATTGCGCCCCATTGTACTCAAGTCGATCCGCGATTGATGGAATATGTCGAGTGATAGAACTGCGAGTTGTATCCAAGATATGTTTGCAGTTAGAAAGGAAACTAGGCTGGCTGACGTGGAGGGGCCGGGTATGGGGAAGTGGCGTTGCTTCCTGAGCTAGTATCGTGCGTGCCAACGGTCAGCCAGCCACAGGACGGAGAACGCCGGCGCGTAAAGGTGCCGAGGTGTTGCTTCAAGCGGGGTTGGATACATATCTCGAAGCAGTACGGATAAATTTCTGGTCAATAATGTCAAGTCAATCAAATGTACACTGTATAGATCTCCAAGACTATCCCGGAGATGTTTGCCCGTCAACCTTAGAGGGCTGGAAGAGCAGACCTTCGGTCGAGATGATTTGAGACAGGCTGGCCCAGACTCAGCAAAACCCACACCCAGGTCGCCCCAAGGGCTTTGTTGATTGATACACTGAATGAAGAGGCCGAGCTCACACACATAAATACTTTTTATTGGCGGCCCGGTAGAGTGTGAGCAGTCAGGTGGTAAAAAGGGGCAAGGCGTAGTTCGCATGGCTAGCAAATCACGGCACTGATTGTGAAACATCACAATGCACTCAGCTCAACCAAGTAATTCACCTTGACAAGCAGCACGCCACATATGGTTTGCATCGGGTAGAGTAGCCTCAATTGAACTAATATCACTATCACATCCATTGGCCTCGGTCTAGGTTACGATGGATTCTTCAGCCGCACAAAGTCACCG
Organism: Colletotrichum abscissum; assembly: GCF_030869225.1. Taxonomy (NCBI): domain Eukaryota; kingdom Fungi; phylum Ascomycota; class Sordariomycetes; order Glomerellales; family Glomerellaceae; genus Colletotrichum; species Colletotrichum abscissum. The sequence continues at coordinate 151,091 of NW_026849988.1, read as the reverse complement.
AAACCAGCAGCCTGGTGTAAGGTTCGGTGTGGCTGGCTGATTGGAAACAATACCCAGATATTTCTATTTCGTCAGCTGATCGCCTTCACGAACCCATGACTGTATGTCTCCTTCTTTGGGATAATGCCATGTAGAACCCTCACTGGACCAGTCACTTCATCAACCATCACACTCTCGATTCCGGGCCAACTTGCTCAGCCGTGGTCCAGAAGTGTTACCATTTGAGCCACGTCGTATCTTCAGGTCGGGCAGACTCAGACGCCTTTCCCCGTTTAGAACCTGCAGAGACGGCACGAGACGAAGTACCGGCGTTTGCACACAAAACGCCACCACATAATTCAAGGGTTGCAAAGTACGTAGTCTGTACTGAAAAACGATTAATTAGCAAGACAATTCCAAACCCGGACACGAAAGTCAGCATTATAAGTGAAGTAGCTCACCCTTTCCTATTGTACAACCAAAAGTGCCAAATCGCCTTTTCATTTACCTCTCTCGGATATAGAACTCGGTACGCAGACTACGATTTTGGTCCAAATCTTATGTCTGGCTGACAACTTCAAGTAAATCAGATTCTCTCCACAAGAGGCCGCCTCAGACCTTTGTGCCTTCCGCCGCTTTCGGGTTGTAGCAGCCCTGTCGAGATAACAAACTCCACCTCGAACGATCTCGTAAGTGTTTTAATGCATTGATATCCTAGTGTGTTTATTAAATGGGGGCTAAGAGGCTATAGGCAAGATGCAATCGAATGCAAGCTCCGATATTGCAGACAAATATGCGAGTATAGTTCCTGGCCCTACCGTCCTTGAGCTCCTCACCGAGTTCAAGCAAGAGGAATTTCTCAAGAAATATCTGAACCCCAAGTCTCTGCCGAATAAGTTGAGCAAACCTTTGCTTGAGGATCACCATGCAGAAGGGGCAGCTGAAGGAGTCTGCTCGGCTGCGGTGATGCACTGGCTTGATACCGGCGCCGTCCCTCCTCCCACCGAGGAAATGGCTGCAGGGCTAGCCCGAGTTCAAGGCTCCTTTGAGGCTGACACTGAGCGGGATTACTGGAAATTGTGCAGCAACCTATCAAAATCTTCCAAGAACCTCAAGGAACCTGTCAAAGACAGCAAGGGCTTAGAACTCAACATCACGCAAACTTTTATCAACTATTTGCTTGACAACTCGGGTAAAATCAACACAAAGTTCAAGCTTTTCCTCATTCTTGGTTTCGTGGATGGCTCTGCCCATGCAGTTGGCTGGAATCTGGGAACCAAAAGCTTCTTCGATCCCAATTATGGCGTTTGGAGGATCAAGACTCCTGATCCCAAGAGTGGCATTTGGAAGATGATACCTTTTGCCAATGGCCCTGATGCTGCCACAGACATCGCATACTCAATTTCTGGTTTGGATGAGATTCGCAGTAAATATGGAGCCAAAGTCTCTATCAAAGCCATCACTTTCTAATCTGTTTGAGAAAGAACTGTCCTGTAGAATACTCAACTCTAGATTTGGTATTGTTCTAATGAACATTTAGGAGCCAAAGCGATTTGATAGAATGAGTTAAGAACAATTCCCATGGTCCTCGGATAGTGAGCTGCAGTGGGCAGCGATACATTCAGTAACATTGTAACCTAATAATAATATCTAGATCAGCATCTTCTTTCGACGAATCACGTTGATTGGGTTCATTCCAAATGGCTCAATTGACGTCCTGGATTCTGTAGATAGACGCGTTATTCTGTTGCTCGCATTTGAGTTCTCCAAGAGGACAATCAATCAGCAGATCAAGCCTGGCCAACGTGCCTAATACGGACTCCGGAGGACCGCTTGCAAGTAGAGGACCCCCGGTCGGATAGGATGCGGCACAGTCAGATCTCTCCCACCGACCCGGATTCGTCCCACTGAACCGCCGTATCAAGCAAGTGGTTTAAAGGTGTCCCACCCGGAATGTCTCACCGGGTACCCAGAGTCTAAATTAAGGTGGCCGATTTTTGTTCGGCCCTGCTCCGGATCCCGGTGATGTAGAGTGGCCTACATCTAAATATCAACGCCTTTCTAACAATCCGTCCCGACATTATACTAGCCAGCGACTTAGCGACCTAACGACTTGCGACTGGCACAGTCCTTATCGACCGACCTTTCAAAATACTATTCGAGGGAGCCGAATCAGGGATACAGTCGAGCACCGTGACTACTTGTTGGAAGATTGCCCGTCTCTGAGGTACAGTACACTGGTAGCACACAATAGGGATCATGCGATGTCAAGCCCACCTATTGTCTCCCATAGACTAGGAGTCATCCCCGCTCAGCTTTCACGAACCCGATCAATCGGTTCTCACACCGTGACAAACCCTCTAGCGATGCAACCCGGGCATTAGTCGGCGTCCAGCTTGCTTCTCCAAAGAGTCCCGAGGGGACGGAGCATGAATACGCAGAATCAACAGACGACATTTGTTTGAGATGCCACGGAGAAAGTTTCACAGGATTGAAAGCTGGAACCCCCGGGCCCCTGTCACCCCACGACCTTTCCAGGAAGAAGGGGCATACCTGTGACCAATGCGGGTGAGGTGGCATTTGACAAGATGTTGAAACGCAGGTTCCCTATCGTCATTGGAGGATAGAAATCCGTACACCTGATTGTACCATGATGTTTCCTCCACACTGCAGAGTACGAAGTATTCGGGGAGAAACCATGCAGCTAATTATTAATACCCGCTGGGCTGACCTGCATCGGATTGCGCCGCCATCAGCCGCCCAGGGACGAATCTGCATGCAGTCCGCCTGATTGACGCCCGAGATCGTAAGGCGTTCTATTTTGCCATGTGCATGATGCACCTTCGACGCAGGGGGAGGGAAGCGGGAATGCATAGAACAAACATTGTTCGATCGAAGGGGATTGCCCGCCTGCAAACAGGAATTGGAGTGATCGCGTGGCACGACAAAGCGAACAAAGAGAATGATCCCAGAGACACACGTGGTATGAGATCCAGGAACGCCCCAAACCCGAAACCCCGGATGAGAAAACGGTCTCAGAGGGGAGGGGGGGAAGAAGTGCTTGCTTGCTTGCTGCTTCTGGTGGATGGTGTACGGACTACGAAGTACTACGTACCAACCTGACCATGGAACCGGGAATCAGGGCCGAGTGGGCGATGCGACGGGCATAGCGTCGTCGCTTGGTGTTGAACTTGAACCCGCCAGACCGGATGCACTTGGTTCCATTTGCCAGGCATGCTTTGCCTAAGTAGCGTGAAGCGTGAAGCGTCGCTGGAAGTCTCCATGTCTTGAGTCTTTGGGCTTTCACTCTGGAATCGGGAAACTGTTGCAGAGTAAAAATATGTGAGTCTCACTCGCTCTCCTCACAGTGAGACACCATGCACCAAGAAAAACGTTGTCGTAAGGCATCAATTGAAATTCACCATCCCAAGACGGGTTACGAGTTTGACGCAGAACTAGACAAAATAGGAAGAAGGCGAGGAAAATCTTTTTGCAGCTTTGCGCCGTTGCGGGCGTTATGAGTCGTTGTTCCTGGAACCTATTCCTGGTTCCTGGGGTTGGTGTTTGGTCGCTTAGAGGACGATCAACTGTCGCCAAACAGGGGCAGCCAACAGTTTACGGGTTGCCAGCGTCGCTTCTCGAAGGGCAAACACCATCTTGGATCGATTGATTGATTGCGGCCCAGCCTACTGGGTGAGAGGTGGTGGTGGTGGGAGGCGGGCGTTTTAGGCCGAAAAGAAATAGGTGGCTGCAACTATCAACGTTTTTCAAGTTGTACTTTACGGATAGACGAGCAGCCAATGCGACGCAATACGACACACGTTTACAACAAACGTCCTCCGCTCAGCCACTGCAAGGCGAAAGGGGAAAAAAAGGAGGTCGGCCCCCATGACGAACATGAAGACATTGTAAAAAGTTGACAGACATCTCGGACAGCCCGATATGCAAGGGTGAAAATCTTCACAAGCAGATTGCACAAGTCTCCACGTTCATTTATCGCAGTGAGAAAGCAGAGAGGATTCGGAGAATAAGAAGGAAAGAAGGAGTGGAAGAATAATCGATTCGAGATTCGAATGTGGACCACTGACCGCGGCTCTCGGATCCATTCTCCTTGGAAAAAAACAAGCGCCGTCTTGCAATTATTCTGCATCGGAATGGAGTACGGGTCCGTAACATGGCATGTCCAATAAATAAACATGCAATATTATTTCGCTGTTTTAGTGTTGAGTTGTCCGCAATCTCATTTCAGCCCACCTACGCGGTATTGCTGTGAAGGCCCCCCCGGGTCTCCCCCGGCCTCTGCACTGACAAAGATCCCGGACGGTGGACGGAGCACCTAGCGGGCCAGCAGCATCTTTGACATTTGCAGTAACAGGGCAGCAGCAGTGGTACCCTGCAGATATTGTGGTTTTTTTCTTCTTTCTGCGCAGCACGGGCATCTCCAGAAACAGACGACATTTCCATTCTTGTTTATTGAAAAGGGTCAAGGAGCGGGAAAAAAAAAGGGAGAGCAGTTTTTTACTTGATATTGACGAAACAATCAGAGACGCATCAGGAAGGGGCGGAAAGGGGGAAATCAACACGGAAGGAAGGAAGGCAGGAAGGAGGGAAGGAGGCAGGCAGGTTTGTCTGCACCTTCTTCCCCGAGGCCGAGTGACAGGTACGTATACATACACAATACGAAATACCTAGGTAGGTACCTAAGAAGTTAGGAATACTTGATACTTCATGCTGCTCGTTGCCTCTCCATTTGTTCCATCGTCACATCGTCACATCTTGGATCAAGGTGATCAGGGTCCCCTCCCCTCCTCCAAACGCTTTCTTCGTCACCAAGACCAAACACAAATCACAAATCAAAGCCATCAATAACCCCCCCCCCCCCCCCCCCCCCCCCCCCCCCCCCCCCCCCCCCCCCCCCCCCCCCCCCCCCCCCCCCCCCCCCACCCCCACCCCCCCCCCCCCCGTCCCGCCCCCTCCCGCCCAAACCCACCAACAAACCCCACACCCCCCCCACGCCAACACACCCCCCCCCCCCCCCCTCTTCATCCCTCAGTGACGACATCCCATCCTCGTCCGGCGCCCCGGCATCCAAAACCCAACGCTACCCGTGATCCGTCAGGTTTAGCTACGCACGGTTTGAGCAACACACACCAGTGACCAGCAACACCACTCATCGGAACTGTAGGCACGATAGAAACACCATCGCTGCAGGGAGCTCCCCTCCTGGAGCTTGCGCCCACCCCTCGTGCGATCCCACAATCGCCGAGACAGAGCCGCGCAGTCGCATCCCGTCTTGCAGCCAAACAGCGCCCGGGATAGACTCTTTATTTGAATACCAGTACCTCACCGGGTCAGAGCTGGAGGTTCCCCATCAGAGCTCCCCCATCGAGCAGGCCTCATCCCTCTTGTTTCTTCCACCTCACCCTCGGACGGGGCGACGCTCGAGCACTCCAGTGACCACTCTTTTTCTCTTCCACGACCACCACAGACATCTCATACGAGCACGACAAGGAAAACAAATACATAATAGGAGGGCGGAACGAGGAAGAATAGAGTCAGGGGCTCGGTCCTTGGTCTGCTCGTTGCTTTTGCCTTTAATCCGCACCCATCTTTGAGCTTTGGGTTCCGATTGTACTCAATTCGTATTCTACCGACATCCTTGTGTACCTACCTTGGGTGGTTATCTTCCCAGTCTCGTAGGTTCTTGCCTTTCAAGTTTCGGCCCCCAAAGACCGAGTGCATCCGTCAATCCTTCCCTTCCATCGATCCATTGCAACGCAACGCAATACAATACGACGCAACACAACTCAAGGTCCAAGGAAGAGCGTACCGTAGCACCGCCGCCAAGGGTCGCTATCAAAAGCAAGCGCATCCCCTCGCTCATTCTGTCATCTCTCCAGCCATTCATCCATACCGAATACAGTCCACCCACCACCATCCCGCATTATCGCTGCGATATTCGGGCCATCCCAGAGACACACCACCCAACCATCGGCAGGCCTACCAACAGCCTCGTCACACTTTCGGATTTCACACCAATATCCCATCCCGCAGCTTACCATCAATTTTCACCTGTTGATTGCATCTGCGGCGGCGCCCAATTGACCAACGACGTCTTCTGCTCCCCGCATCGCTCAAGCTCCCACTCGCGACAAAAGAAACATCTTGTCTCACCTTTGATGGCGAAGAATACGAACGGGTTCTGTTTACGTCCAGTCAATCCATTCCCACCGATTCACTCCTCGCTCATTGCAACCTCAACGGTCTACACTCTCTGTCTCGCGCGCGCGCGCCACACGATACGGACTAACCCCAACGACACCTCCATCATCCCATCCACATCCCTCTTGGTGGGCACGTAGAAAAGGCGACGAACGACACCTGCTACCCGCACCAAAGCAACAAGATCAACCAAAATAACAACCACGAGGCGAAGAGAGGCGACGCAAACCACACAGACGCACACCTTTCTTAACTTCCGGTGTCTTCCACTCTCCTTCTCGTCTTCGCTTCCCCCACCTTGCCCAGAAAAAGCCCACGGTCCCAAACGAACGAACCCTGTTTGGGGGCCGCTCCCGTGAACGATTACGCCACAGCCTTTTGCCTCTTACTCGATCCTAACTAAAAGAAGAAAAACGGTCGAACCGCGCGCGCGGTCTGAGAGCCGAAACGAAGCTAAGAAGCACCAGAGCTGCTGCACTGCCGTCCGACTACCTTGCTCCCACGAGCCTACGAATACCTTACCTGCCCTACCGCCGCCACTAATAGAGAGTCGGACCTCTTCTTATCTCACCTCACCCACCACCACTTATTGTACTAGCGACTCTTTCCCACAAAACTTCTCGACTGAATCTCCCGAACCAGAGTTTCCTCCCGAGATATCACCACGAGATCGCACTCGACCTTTCTTTGAAAGCTCAATTCAACGCGTAACGCAGCAAACAGCGCATTTGCGACGCCAAGTCCACCGTCATCAAGCGTCCTCTACTCGCGACTTCCAACGGCGCACGCGACGTGTGACGACACAACCTCGGAGCTGTCCCCGCGATCCAAGGCGGCCGACACTGGACCACCACAACCACCACATCTCTGGTCTTTCGGAACGAAAATCAACTACCACAATGTCAATCTCACAACAAGCCCCGACGCCAATCTCGATTACCATTTGCGGCGACGGCGGCTGCGGAAAATCCTCTATAACTCTCCGTCTCGTGCGTTCGCAATGGACCTCCGAATACGACCCCACTATTGAGGACTCCTACTCCATCACCCGCAAGATCGATGGACAAAACTACCACCTTTCTCTTACGGATACGGCCGGGCAAGAGGAGTACCGCGGCATGTGGGCATCATCGAACCTCGGCGCGGATGCTTTCTTGCTCGTGTACGACATCACCTCCCGCGATTCCATCGACGCTCTCCAGTACTTTAACGACCTCATCGACATGGAGGCAGAGACTCGCCTCGATAATGCTGAGCGCGCAAAACGTGCCGGCCTCTCACCCTCCTCCTACCGCGATACCGTATCTGCCACGCCGGGCGCTAAAACCGTTCCTCCCGTTAAGATTGTCGCCGGCAACAAATGTGACCTTCAAGAGTCCCGCGCCGTTCCTGCGGCCATGGGCCTAGACTGGGCGCGTCGCCGGGGGTGCGGTTTCATGGAGACGAGTGCACGGCTCGAGGTCAATATCGAGGAGACGTTTGCGCTCATTGTTCGTCGCGTTGTTGAGGCTAGGCGCATGGCGGAGCTGGGCGTCAACGAAAACATGGAAATGGATCGGAGAGGAATGACCAAGCCGCTAAGTCCCCTTCCGGCGGGCAGCGAGCAGAATGAGAAACGCGGCCCCGGTGTTCGGGGTCCGAACATCGAAGGCAAGGTTGGCAAGGCATCGATATGGAGGAAGCTCCGGTGCTGGTGAGGCTTTGACTTGATGGGCCCCTAAGCCAAGATGGCTTTCGAATGTCGATGTTGCATCTAAAGCTGTTACGGCGGGGTTGCTACTCAAAAGTGATGCCATCAAATGAGACCATGAGCGGCTTCGCCTGTCGACCTGTGGCTGAGATGGGGGGGCCGACGAGGAGGTCCAAGCCTATCTCTAGAGAGACCCAGGGACGAGTGTGACAACCAAAGTCATTGCAGGCCGTTGCGCAAGGAAAGGGTCTGCATAAAGCGCCATGGCGATGAAGCATGCCATCATCCACGGTAGCAGAGGCAGCTTTGATAGCCGGTACATTGTCGTTTTTGCACATTGGGGTTTCAGAGAGATTGGGACTTACACGCAAGTGTAGCATTATCAAATGGGGGCGTTTGGGAGTCTCGAGCACAAGTTCCTCACCGCCTGTTGTACGGGTCATGAAGGGCGAGGGACTGGACCCAGGGGGGATTGGGCAAAACACCACCGATATGGCCTAGGCTGTATCTCAACTTTTGCGTTTTCTTGTGTTTTTTGCTTTCGTTTAGATACCAATGATGCGTGTGAATTATCAAGCATATTCAAGGTGAAGCAGACTGGCCATATTCTTTCCAGTGTGAGATCTTGTGGAGATGAATGTAAATCTAATGAAAAAACACATATATTTTGTTTTTCATTCAACTTTAGAGCACATGTGCCACCGCCGCGACAAAAACCTCATTCTCAAACTCGCAAAAAACTGCCCTGATATCTTCTCCTCTTATCCCGAGTATACCACAACGCCGTAGCATCAAACAAACTCTTTCCGATAAAACGTTACTGTCTGTGAAACCTGTCTCAACATTTCATCTAGTCGTTTCTTCCATCTAAAGCTTTTCTAATCCCCATCTATCAAAAGTCTTAGGTGGTGATCTTGGCGACCTTTTGCCACAGGCCGTTGTGAGACCAGGTCCAGTTCTTGAGGAAGGGCGGGTCCATGCCCGTCTCGAACGCCTCGATGCGGGCGGCGATCTGCTGGTTGCGCAGCGTCTCGCGGGCGGCGGCGCCGCGGTTGTGGAGCTGTGGCATGCGGTCGATGGCGTCCATGGCGAGGCTGAAGCGGTCCGTCTGGTTGCGGATGGCGAGCTCGAGGGGCGTGTCGATGTTGCCCTTTTCCTTATAGCCGCGGACGTGGAGGTTCATGTTGCCCGGACGCTTGTAGGTGAGGCGGTGGACGAGCCAGGGGTAGGAGTGGAAGTTGAAAATGACGGGCTTGTCGTCCGTGAAGAGGGAGACCCATTCGGCGTTTGTGAGGCCGTGGGGGTGGTCTTCGTGGGAGATGAGCTTGAAGAGGTCGACGCAGTTGACGCAGCGGATCTTGAGCTCGGGGAAGTGTTGCAGCAGGAGGTCGATGGCGGCGAGGGACTCGTGGGTGGAGATGTCGCCGCACGAGGCCATGACGAGGTCGGGCTCCTCGCCCTGGTCGGTGCTGAACTGGGGCCAGATGCCGATGCCCTTTGTGCAGTGCTCGACGGCCTTCTCCATGGTGAGGTACTGCAGGTGCTCCTGCTTGTCGGCGACGATGACGTTGACGTAGTTTGAGGAGGCGAGGCAGTGGTCCATTGTAGAGAGGAGGCAGTTACCGTCGGGCGGGAGGTAGATGCGGACGACCTCGGGGCTCTTGTTGGCGACGACGTCGAGGAAGCCCGGGTCCTGGTGCGTGAAGCCGTTGTGGTCCTGGCGCCAGACGACGGCGGTGAGGAGGATGTTGAGGGAGGCGATCTTGTTGCGCCACTCGACTTCGAGGGCCTTTTCGATCCACTTGCAGTGCTGGTTGACCATGGAGTCGATGACGTGGACTGCACGATTTGTTAGCATCATGTTTGTTCAATACGTGAGAGAGAGGTGAACTTACTGAATGGCTCGTAGCTGTTGAGGAGACCGTGACGTCCGGTCAGGATGTAACCCTCGAGCCAACCCTCACAGGTGTGCTCGGAAAGCATCTCCATGACACGTCCCTCGGGGGCCAGGTTGCCGCCGTTGGCATCCTCTTCAAAGTACTCGCCCATCCAGACCTTCTTGCCGGCCTCGTAGACGGCACCAAGCTTGTTGGACTCGGTCTCGTCGGGTCCGAACAGACGGAAGCTCTGCATATTCTGGGCCATGACATCTCGAAGGTAGGTAGCCATGTTGTTCATGCTGGCAGCCATGGTGCCGCCAGACTTGTCAACCTTGATAGCGTACTCCTTGAAGTCGGGAAGCTTGAGAGGCTTCCTAAGAACGCCACCGTTAGCCACGGGGTTGGCACTCATGCGGCGATTACCGGTAGGGCAGAGGGACTTGAGCTCATCCGAGATACGGCCGTCCTTGAAGAGACGCTCGGGCTCGTAGCTGCGCATCCACTGCTCGAGGAGCTTCATGTGCTCGGGGTTGGTGGCGGCGTTGGGGATGGGGACTTGGTGGGCTCTCCAGTAGCCCTCCAAGTAGTTGTCGTCAATCTTGCGGGGGCCAGTCCAGCCCTTGGGACTGCGAAGGACAATCAAGGGCCAGATGGGGCGGAAGGCCTTGCCGGAGTCGCGGGCCTGCTTCTGGAACTTGCGGATCTCGAGGACGCAGTGTTCCAGAGTGGCGGCCATGGCCTGGTGCATGGTATCGACATCGTCGCCCTCGACAAAGTACGGCTGCCAACCGTAGCCGAGGAAGAGGTTCTCCAGCTCCTTGTGGGAGATTCTGGCCAGGATCGTGGGGTTGTTGATCTTGTAACCGTTCAGGTGCAGGACAGGCAATACGGCGCCATCCACAATGGGGTTGAGGAACTTGGTGCTGTGCCATGCAGTTGCCAGCGGGCCAGTCTCGGCCTCACCATCGCCGACCATGGTCAGGGCAATGAGATCGGGGTGGTCGTAGACGGCACCGAACGCATGCGAGACGGAGTAGCCAAGCTCTCCACCCTCGTGGATGGAGCCCGGGGTCTCCGGGGTAGCGTGGGAACCGATGCCACCGGGGAAGGAGAAGGACTTGAAGAACTTCTGCATGCCTTCAACGTCTTCCGACTTCTCTGGGTAGACCTCGGAGTAGACACCCTCGAGGTACGACTGGGAGAGCACGGCGGGGGCTCCATGGCCCGGGCCGGAGATGAAGATGGAGTCGAGGTCGTACTTCTTGATAAGACGGTTGAAGTGCATCCAGGTAAAGATTTGACCCGGAGCTGATCCGAAGTGACCGAGTAACCTCAGCTTCATGTGCTCCTTCTTGAGGGGCTCCCTGAGAAGGGGGTTCTCTTTGAGGAAGATCATTCCCAAAGACAGGTACAAGCTGGCCTTGAAGAAGTCATTGTACTTTACAATGTCCTCCTTGGAGAGGGGCTCGCCCTTTACTGTTGACCGGGCTGGGCCATAGGGGCTGATGGACTCGACCTCCTTGTCGGCCATGTTGATGGTGACGGGAGGTAGGTACGTAAGGGTTGGTGATGTTTATCGTAGGTGTGTTCAGGCCAAGATGCCTTGAAAGGGGTGGTTTAGAAAAGGAAAGGCAAGAGTTGACTGAAGTCCGAGAGGGCTTGGTCTTTATACCTACTAGTCAGGCCGGAAGAGGTCAGAGGAGAGACAGAGAGAGAGCAAGATATGCTGCGGTCATTTCGCCCAGAGGTCGGGCGGCAGGCGGGTAGCTCTGCCCAGGCTGGAGTTTGATGCTCACGTCTATGGTGCTGATCCCCGGTTGGAGGCCGGCGGGCATCGACTGAGTAGCGTAAACGCAGGTCCGGGAGCTATCAGCCGATATTGACGGCTACCAACCTGGGTTGGAGGCGAAGGTTGCGAACGTTGAGAGAACAAGGGCATACAAGCAGGGGTGGGGTATACGAAGATACGGAACGGAACCTGGTGGCACATAACACGTTCCTTGATGGGGCTCCAGGTGAAGCATCTTTTTGGGACTTTTAGCCTGGGGAGTTGGAGAAGTGGTAACCCCAGGTGCGGGACTCTCATTCATTCCACAATGAAAGGCTCCAATGGGCTGGCAACGTGGGGGGGAAGAGGAGAAGAGAAAGAGATGTCGGGTGTCATGGCATCCTGGCAACGTGGACTTCTGGCGTGGGTTGCCGTTAGTGGCATATGGCGAAGTCTCCTTCTGGGCGGTCCGGAAGCTGCCTATGACAGGGTGACGGGACGAAAACTAAGACGGCGGCTGCAGATGAGCTGAGGAATTGCGGGTTTTCCTTGCATGTTCTTTTGGCGACGAGAGGTTGATCGGTGGGTGGTGCTGGTGATTGTGCGTGGGGAGAAGAGGTGGTCTGATTTTCTGAACGCAACTCAACTGCGGTCATGGCACCAGGCGACATGTAGCCGACGTCACCTTACGCCCCACGTCGGTATCGATTGTGCCTGTCCGCGTCATAGTGCTTAATTTGCCCTGTCAGTCCGTTTTCAGGAGATTGGGGAAGGATGTTCAGGATTCAATGGCTTTTTGGGTCAGGAACGCTTGCACCTTGGTGGTCGAGAGGTCTCAGTCAGCGGAGGAAGTACGGAGAAAAACTGCTGCTCAGATTTCAGAGTCGGGGCAGCAGCGGGCCGAGCAGAATCGCCGCTTCGGGACATGGTACGGTACCTTCAAGGTACGTATTCGGCACCGTCGGCAGCTGCCGTTTGCCGGCCCGGGCTACGTATCTACGGTGTCCATGGCGAGCCAAGGTGAAGACGGTGACTAGCAAGGTGAGGAAGGTGCTGATGCACACATCTTCATTCCAATTTGCAACGTAACGCCTGCAACTACATTGGCATTATCGGCAGCTCTGCCCAGTCCGTGCTGCCGGGCCAATCTCTGTTACACCAACACGATTCTGACCCAATCCAACCCATCCATGCCTGCATCAAAAAGCCTCAATCACCTTTTGGCTAGGTGGTCTCACTACCCGATCTTCGGGAATGAGATAGTCAACTCCCAGGACAACGGCTAATCGCCAGATACGATCCCCTTCTTGGCGTGGCGTCAACCGAAATGGCACACCCAAAGTATCTCCCTACCATCACGGGACAGTGGCATCCTTCCATCGAGAAAACAGCAGAATCCGTTCTACCTCGCCTCCAGAGAAAGCCAACAGAGCCTCCATCCCGGGTTAGGCATGCTTTACGGCACCACCGTTTCGGACCGTTTACTCGTATCAACGCCCTATCGCAACCAGTGCCGGTGCCCCCGTGCAACCGGCTTAGAACGACCAGCCTTTTCTCTCGATTCGCTTGTCTGGTCGACCAGTTCACTGATGGCCCGATCATTAGCTGCACCAACGGCGTTGGTAATGACAATACTGTCCCGGAGGAGCCAGACGAATATCGAAACAAGGACGTCGTCAGTTAGCCGGCAAGGGGTATGAATGACAGGCCCGGCGAGCCTAGCAGTGAACCCGGACGCCTTCTGCCCTTGGCCAATCTAGCTAGGCATGCAGCAAATATCCCGCCATTGCAGAGAGGTGCCTTGGTACTTGGCCTTCTTCTGCAGGCAACTGGGCAGGCTGTGCCGAATTGCATCAGACTACCTTAGTCGTGTAAGCCTGGCATAAGGCACGAACTAGACGAAAAAACAACTGACGGTGCGGAACCCGGCCGGCTCCTCGCCCAGATCCAGAAGCAGCTGATTCATGGCGAGTCTGGATCATGGCATATGCACGCAGATCATGGCACCGCTCATCCACGACTTGCCTTACGTGCCACAATAAGCCTGGCAACCCCGGTTCACTGGGGGGCCTGACACACCCCGCCAAGTGTCAATCCTGCAGACATCACCCCACCACCTTTCACGGCGGGAGCTAGGACCCCAGCCCCGAGAAGACGAGGACAAAGTGGAGGGGAGCTGGAGCTTGAGCTCGGTGCTCGTCCTTGGTGCCACTTCCGCAGAAACAACGCGCTGTCTTGAATCGCCATTTATATTGTTTTTCTGGGAATTTCTCGCCCAGGTCATTTTTCTCTTCAGCATCAGCGTTTCTTCTGCCTACAACAAGTATCTTGCCCCCCAGAGGACACGCCATCCGCTGAATGACGATTGACATTCAGTGTCTTGCGTCTTGAGAGACTCCGAGCAATTGCAGCGGCAACCGGCAAGTCAGCTAGTGATGAGACCTCGCCCATGGAGGGGTAGCCTCTTGGCGAAACCCTGCCAGATGAGGGGAAAGCCCAAAATGTGCGCTTGAAGGAATGTTCACGGAATGCCGTTGGGTTCCAAGTCATCCGGTGTTCCGCATTGGGTCAGGACTTATGCCAACCAACAACGCCGGCGATCTGCTTGAGACGACGACATGGGAACGCAACGACATACGCTTATCAATATGATAAAATGTTCCATCCCGCGGGTGTTGAATAGGCTCGTCTTTCAGCGGGTACAGCCTTCCTCGCTATGCACCGTATTCACCTTGTTTTGTGTGACAGCACTCGGCAAAGCCAAGCGTCTATTGGACTAGACACGGGATTTAAATGTGACATTGCATCCATGGTCTCAAGGCTCTGCAAGTCGAACAATCCGGGGATCTGGCAGACGTTCAAAGACAAGACATCTGCGACAATTTTATCACCATAAAACGCTAACCTCCTTGACCCGGAGAGTGGATTCCCACCTGTCATCTGAATCGTCCCGACTTATTCTGAGTTAGGTATGCATTGTCTCATTGCCTCGACGTTTGCGCAACCTTGAGAGATTTCACGCATTTCTTCTTCACCGCAATCTCGGACTAGAAACAGGTTTCGGCTTTCCTTGGATGTCGATGAGCGGGACCCCTCGCGAGAAGCTGTTCAGCGAGGTGGATGGTGGGGTTTTCACATTCTCATGTCCTGATCTGATAATTTATGGGTACGGGGAGTCTGACAGCTGCTCTCCACGCTGTGCCGCAGGTACTTCGTATGCGGGTCAAAAGCCAGGTCCTCCGAGCCGACCGGGGGCTGCTGTCCTGCGGCTGCGGCGGGGTTGGTGGGGGATCAGCCGCCGACACGCGGGAACTAACCGTTTACCAGCAGCACTCAGGGGCAGTAGGCACTTGCAAAGAGCTTTGGTTCAGCTGCCTAGGAGTTTGCGCCGATGTGGCTTTGCTCTGGGCGCAGAGTCACTGCTATCGTGCCTACTCGCAAGTCAGGATGTCCACATCTAAGTATGATTAGTTGCTCCTTTCTCGACATGGGCACGCATTATTTGTAGGAGATACTGACCGCAGTGAAGGCAAACTATCATACGGATGACGATTTTTTAGCCATGATTAGCCATAGAAGTTGGAGTTTATAAAACGTGGCCTTGATCCTCGTCACTTACGTCCCATCTCAATGACCATTGACTTACGATGACATCCAATCCCGGACCCCATTCTGGTCTGATATCAAACTGACAGCACGAAGATAATGTCCCCATGCGAGATTGCGACCCTTAAAACAAAAAGTCATTGTTCCATAATGCGAGACCCCCAACTGTAGACTTTTATTCACTTCCGGTGGACGACGAGTTGCAAGTCCATCCCCCGCACCGACGGACTGAACTCTCTCGATGACCACTTCACTCCCTTTGCCATATGCCCCATTTACCCGAAAGGGTTGCGAGACCGCGTAAACTCATTTAATTGACTTATCTCACGAACCGTCCGAGCGGAACGCCCGTGACCACCTTCATAGTAGAGAACAGCCAAGTGAAGGGGAGAGTCGACACACTTGGACATCACGGTGGCCTGACGTCACGCCGTCCCCCCCGCGTTCTATGGTCCCCAATAGTTTGGTTCAGACAGAAAAGAAAAGGTAAAGAGAGGGGAAGCATAGAAGTTATTTGTGTATATACTCTGCTCCGTCCGCTCTCAAATTGCGACCAATGGTGAAAACTTTCTTCCACCCTCTTCCTTGACTGACTATCATAAACCGCCTCGTGAGTGATTCTCTTACGTCGAACATTATCATCCCATCCATAAGGAGAGTCGAATGAGCATTTCGATTGATTATACGATTGTACGCAGAAGAAAAGAAAACATTTCCACACCCTTGTAATGGCATCCTACCCAAGTCACAAACCTCAAACCCCACAGCCTCCTGCGCCTATCCCCATCAAGGACGGCGACGACGACCAGGGCGATGTGATGAGAGACTACTAAAATGGAAGAGGGCAAATTTGGGAGAGCGACAGGAAACTGGCTTCGATGGAAGTTGAATGGGCTCGGGCCGACACACGCACACAAAGCTTGGAAGAGGCAAGGAACACTGAGACTGTGATAAGGTTAAACACGAGCTGAGACGTGAGGGCAAAGGGAGGCAGGCTAGCGTTGCAACTACTGGGACTGCAAGCTTGTACGATGTTATGCAATTCGAACTACTTTCTGATTGAACCTTTGTTTTCTAAGACCCCCATCACGCGAAGAAATCACTTTGGTATGCCGGCAGTCCGCTTCACCTACTGCAGACTCCCAGCAAACCTGTCCCCATTTTCCCTCGTTGATTCTGAGCCCCTGCATATCTACTCCCTCATCCCAGCTACCCGGGTCTTCAAGCCGGTGCCGCCATTCTAGGGTTCCAGACCTCATCAGACCACGCCTCTTCCCCTCCCCCTAGCTCTCCCCACGGGGTACGAACGCCTACGGCTGCGCATCTTGACGTGATGATTGCATATAGCGGGCATGACTAGCCTCCTTTCCTGCTCGCAATACCTACCCCGCCCTATGGTCCGTCTCCTTTGGACGATCCTTCCGAGCTCACCTGGATCTCGCAGGGCAGTGTCTTAATTATCACGCCAACAAGCCACATATGATATCTAAGATATCTTGCAGGGAGAAAGATTGAAACATGTTTCTTGATCTCGCAGAAAGCCTGATAGTAATTGATAGATCTTGCGTAGTGTCTCATCTTACCCCTGGTTCCATGGATCTCGCAGTAAGCGGGACCGGTGTCAATGTTGAAGACATCAGGTGATGACTCCCCTGCATATACATCGGCTTTCTTTTTGAGGCTTACACCAATCCCAGTGTAATAGACGTCCCTTCGATGAGAAGGATAGGCTCTGAGAAAGCAGTTTCTTCTAGATCCATAGCCCAAAATTGAAATAGCTCGAGGCTTTTGCCGAGAGACCCACGCACAAACATACAATGAAGAGAACATGCCACAGGAGATTTCGGTGAATTGCTACGCATCTGAGCAAAACCCGAGTCTCCTACGCCTCACCTTCAGATTCTGAGCAATAGACGACAAAACATTTGAACCACACTCGCCCCCAAGAACACGGTCTTCACAGCCACGAGAACTATTCAGATTCAGCGAGTACAACGAGGAGAAGAAGCAAGACAGGAATGCGAACAGGGAGAAATGTAACGTCTAAATCGTTTCTATCATTAAGCAAGAGGGTATTGGCGGTGGTTTCCCAGTCAGAAATGATGATGCCTCTACCAAAGCCATGCCCGCTCGTGCCTTTATAACTCGAACCCCAATGAGCTATCTACAAGGGCCCAAGCGCGTTTTCTACACCTTTCATTTGATAAAGTCCAAAGCCAATCTCTCAGTAGGTTGATGCGAATCACCGTGTCGCCATTGCATCGTTATTTCGTGGTTCAGTCAAGCTGGAAACGTAGCTTGGATGGGCGTGTTGACAGCGGACGTGATGCCCTCTGAAAGTTCGGCGGAGTCCTCTTCACTAGAGACAATTAGTGGAAGCCTGATGATGGTTTGAGCCAGGCCCTGACTTACTTGCACTTCGTCTCCTTAATGCGCGACCCCTTTCCTCCTTTGGATTTTCATCTGCTGCGTCTGTTTCTTTGTTGTAATTTCCGAATAAGTTGAGAATGACATTCTTCGGCAGGGCGTTCTACTCCTTTAGTGACAGAATGCCTGAGCCCTGCGGCCATTTGTTCTCTACGTCAATGAGTTCGATGTCCCCATCAGCATCCCGATCCCCGTCCTTGACAGCAGAGTTAGGATTTTCTTGCTGGCGTTTGGGGACTTTGACCAAGTCGCCTTCTTTGCCATCTTCCACGTAACAGAGGTAGTAAGGATCGCCGTTGCTGTTGAGAGTCTTCATGACTTCCTTCGTGTCGGCGTTTTCTGTGACGACCCTGTCATTGTATTTGCGCCACACTCCAGCCTCAAAATCGTGGATCCAGACCCAATAATGACCAGCTCTGAGCTGACCACTGTGGCAGATCACTGCATGCAAACGATACGCATGCTTCTTGTGTTGTGCGAATAGCTGATCAAGCTCCGCTTTGTGGGACTTCAGTTCATCCTCGCGCATGTTGCTGATCTGCTGGCGTCCTTCCACCGTGAAGCCTGTAGGCTCAGGCGGTTCCACTTTTTCAAATGTCTCATCCGACTGTGGAGGGTAGATAGGGAATGTCAGCTCTTGCCCCGCAAAGCTAAGGGACGACGTAGGCATGTCGTTGAGAAGCGACGATGTCTCCTCAGCATCAGTCTTGTCAACGTGTACAAAGTCACTGATGAAACTGTCGATGAGTTGAGTATCCTCGACCGCAGTCTTGGGCATGTTGTTCAGCTGGTCTAAGCGCTGTTGAAGAGCCCAGCCTTTCTGCCGCAACTTGAAGAACTGAGGGTCGTCCGGGGTGTCCATATACCGGTCGAGATACAATGTCTCGAATACCTCAACCGGGTTCATGTTCTTGTGGCCATCACCTTTCGTTCTCTGGATAAGGACATGTAAGATCGGAGGAAGCTTCTTGATCGACGTGTATCGCATGATATCTGCTTCTCCGGCAGCGACACGTTGGAGATCAAAATTGCGACTAAGGCCGTCATGAATGTTCGTCGGCCCACCTTCAGCAGGATATGCCGTGATGGCACGCTCCAGAGTTGAGTCTGATTTGTACTTGTCCTGATTAGGGAACTTCGTGTGGTTGGTCAACTCAACATAGAACGTGTCCATGATCGGCTCCCACTGGACCTCATCGGTGGTATCTACCCTTGTAGGCTTAATGGCAGCCTGCAGACGGTTGATGATGCTGCCCATGACCTCTTCAACGTCTTGTTGATCGGTGCCTGAGTCTCGGGTCTGTGTTTCCAAGGCCTTGAGTACTCGTTGTTCCACGTTGAGAACGGCTGTATCGAACCCCGTCATTTTGACATCGTTATCGTTCGTGGATCGGGCCGAGGACACCTCGACTGGTTGAGAAACGATTCTGATGTCGGTTTTATCCTCGGGCACGTAATCCTTCTTCTCGTGGTCAACATCGGAAAGGTTGACCAGAGTCTGCGAGCTGACGCTGCTAGCAGACTCAGAGATCGGGTCCACAGTGACGTTAACCATGTCAACGTCCTCGACGTGTTCTGCCGTATGTGTAGGAGGCCCAGGAGCAGGCCTGGCAGGGAGTGGCGGAGGGGCGGGAAACTGGGTACCCATGACTTCCAGAGTCTTCGGCTCTTCCGCAGTCTTGCTCGGTTGCTTAGCAGGATCTTCAGTCAAGTTCGAGGTCGGCAACAGCACGGCATTGGCCAGACGTTGGGATGGTCGGATCGCACTAGCCTGAGAGCCACTAAGATTGTCCAAGAGTTTGCTCAACTCATCGACGACTATGGGGTGTTAGCAATGGCTCCCCGTGCCTATCATGCTAGAAAAGTACTTACAAGCGCGGGCAACAACCGCCTCGGCACGATCGATTTTGAGCTTGTTGCCGCCGACAAGCCGGCGTTGGATATGCGAATCATCCAGGCCTAGCTCATAGTCTGGGTAATGGGCAAGCAAGTCTTTGATGGGAATGACAGTGTTGAGATACTGAAGAATGCTGTTCAAGTAGCAAGTGTTGCCGATGTTCTCGAGACCGACAGGTAAGTTGGCTGAGCTGGAAGGTCTGGCGTCCATCTCCACAGCTTGTGCGGACTGATCCGGAGCTTGAGCCAATAGAGATAAAGTTCTTGCCGCTTCGCGGATTTCGTCGCTATTCCTATCCTCGGCGATAGCTTCCATCGCCTTGATCGCGACTTCCTCTGTAGCTTTGCTTTTCGGATCCTTGTTCAGCTAGAGGGATTGTTAGCGGGATCAGATGGTCGCAGTTCCGGCTAAATAACTCACCTTGACACTGGACATCATCACAATGGTGCTGTCAGGCCATTGAGGATCTACCTCAAGAATGCGATAGGCTGAGGCGACGTCCATTGGGCCGTTTGCGTGGGTAAGAATGCGATCGCTGTTCCTGTGGCGCCCAATGATCTGTAGCATTTCTCGGGCAGAGTCAGCTTGAGAGGGTGAGTGTTCGATCTTGGTATTGAAGGCAGAAACTACATTATCGTCGCTGGCGGTGTATTTAAGGCTAAAAAATTGGTACGCCTGTGTTTGCAACTCGTCGCCTGCGCCAATGCTATCCGGAGCGGGCATCCCGTCCATGATGGTGAGCTCTTGGATCGCTCGGGTTTGGAAATCGTCGTCGTTTGTAAGGAGAGCGATATCCTTGAGGGCCTCGACAAACGTAGGACGTCGCTTCTCACAAAGGGCCGACTGCCGAGTGTAAGCAAAAAAGATGAGTGCCTTGTCGAAGTCCGGAAGCACTCCAAGAATCCGATGCGCTTCCGTTGCTGTTTGTGCAATCTTGTTCTGGGGGTAGTCAAGACATTGTAGCTCTTTGAAGAGCCTGTTGCCGACATAGGGCCGATTCTCGCCAGTCTTTCCGCCTCTTATTATGACACTCTCCGTCTCGGCCTGCATATCCTCAACAAATGCCCGCAATGCGCTGAGCTCCGTTGGTATGCCGGGGGTGCCAGGTTCGAGAGTGGGCGGGATGAAGTAAGGCTCAAGAACCCCGTCCTTGTCCAGGTTTTCCTCTGTGAACATGATGGCTCTGAAAATGACATAGCATTCTTCGCCAAACACGACCTGGAAGCGCTTATTACGCTGAGATATGTTGCGTGGATTGGGCCTATCCAGCAAGTCTCTGAGATAGGTGTTCAGGGTGACTGGAGCGCTTGTGCACCAATCGTCTCTTGCGTCCGCGAATCGTTCCGGCGACTGCTTCCTGGCTTTTGCCAGATTGTCTAGAATGCGCTGTTCATTGAGAAGGAGGTGTAGCCATTCGCGCTTGAGCCGAGGCCGTGATATTTCGACTGTAACTTGCAGTGTGCAGCGAGGAGCGGAGCAGGCGAAGTGCTCAACAGCGAGTATAGTCTCGCGAATGAGAGGATGATAGTTTGACGTCGACTTGGTCGGTCGAACTGGCTGCTTGATGTTGACGAGATGATGGAGGTAGAAATCTGTGTCTTTTGGAGGGAAGTGGAGAGCATTAGGGCGACACAGACAGACAAGCTGATCTGGGTCCCAACAGGTCCTGATCAAGAAGTGGAAGTCGCAGATCGCGCAGACAGAAGACAGCACGCCAGGGTTGCGAGTATCTGATGTGCTCTGGTTGCCCACCAGGACGAGTCGATGCGGTACTCCTGGTTTGCTGCAGCGCGCCTGTTGGTCCCATTCGATTCTTGCGAAGGATCCGGAATCAAGGTCAGAGTTGAGCAAGTCTTGGATCCATCTTGGGGCAAGGCGTCCTAGAGAAACGTAAGCATTCAATATCAACGGTCGATGGACAAATGCGGGTGAGCCATAGTG
The DNA here is from genome assembly GCF_030869225.1 of Colletotrichum abscissum. Lineage (NCBI taxonomy): Eukaryota > Fungi > Ascomycota > Sordariomycetes > Glomerellales > Glomerellaceae > Colletotrichum > Colletotrichum abscissum. The sequence continues at coordinate 129,681 of NW_026849988.1, read as the reverse complement.
TCGCGAAGACCAGGCACGCAATCCGTGCTCATTTGGAATATCCAACGTACCAGTCTTTCCAACCATATTCTCTTTGACCGGCGCAGGGCTGCCTTCCCAGTGCTGGGTAGTCGGTGAATCGCTTGGTGACATGATGGAGTAATGGTCCGTGATGGCCATGCGTTACTGCCTCTTTCGATATGGTATGCTCAATGATGAATCGAAGCTCGCGCTAAACCTTTGACTGGACGCTTCAGTGTGGGTAGACTGGTCGATTAATGCCTCGCATACGACTCCCGAATCGTCATCAGCTTCCCGTTCGGGACCTCGAGTCACAGGTTGGTGGTCGTCTACGAGTATGTAGAGTTTCGATGTAAGTGCTCGGCCCAGCTAGTAGCTCAACGTAGTCAGTAGTGCTTCGGGCGGATCGACGGGCAGCCGTAGTTATTCCTCGTCCCTCTACTGATGTATGACCGTCAAAAACTATCGCAGCCGTCGGCGAGAATATCTATGTCCGTATTGGAGATGCGCAACTCGATGTATGTTCGGCGGAGGATCGCTCGACCGCGAACGGCAGGGTAGGTTTTGTTAGACGCGGGGCACTGAATAACTGTTAGTTCAAGAAAGCGAGACCAAGTTGCATAGAAGAGAGAGAACGAACAGCGAAGGGGCTTCTTTTGTCGAGGCCGGTTGGTTTGGCTTTGTGGCCGAGAGTGTTTGTCGTGCCGGCCTCAAACGGAGGCCACGCCTAAATCGTGCGGTGCGGTATGCATGCGGGGGAGAGTGGCAGAAACAGCGACGTGGAGGAGAACGCAAGCAGAGCTTGGGGTATCTAAATGCATGTGTAAACAGATAAGAAGACTGTAGACCCCAGGAAAAGACGACGACGTGAAAAGTGTCTGGAAAAGAGGATGGTAAACAATTACGCAGCTTCAATGCGTTAAGGACAGGGACGGACGTACGGGCAAGAGCTACCTCATGCGACCTCAAGGTGGGCAGGTAGTGTGGTGTGTGGCGGGGATCGAGACGTAGACAGGCTGACGCAGCTGGTAGCCTCGCACTAAGCCGTCGCAGTTGAAGGAGCTTAGATCACCTGCAAGGTACTTTGCCAGCGAGAGGAAGCTTCCCTGGTGAGGTTTAGGTAGGTATGTAGCCGCTAACCTCGTCACCGCCTGCCGAGTTCTTTCAGGTCAACCCCCGGCTCGGCATGGGGCGATTAAGGCACGGCGCCTGTGGCTAGAATCACATGGAATGCAGGGATATGGCTTCCATGAACCGTCGTCGGGACCAAGATCAGGTGACCTGGCAAGCGGATCCAAGCTCGTTGGAGGAAAGCTGAGTCATCAAGAAAACTGTATCACCTAATTCTTCTTCCCAAGCAACCAAGGTGCCTACTTACCTCGACCGAGAAAAGACTGGTTGAAACAGATGCGAATTGGTCTCAGGTCATCTTAGCCTGGACTTTCATGTAAGATATGAATCGATTGTTTCTAATTCGATACAGAAATTAATTTCAAGTACCTTACTTTATGAGCCAAAGCCAAAGGCGGAAACACACCTCACCGAGGGCATACACAGTTGACCTTTGCACGTGGTCTGATTGGCTCTACACCGAAGTGGCACGTGACTGACCCGGAGGTGGAGCACCTGTCGTGGAGCTTCAACCTGACCTCAAACTTCCGCAACATCCCTCACCAACTTCTTTTCCAATTGAGTGTCTGGCCCGCGACTCCGAACCACCCCGCAACCATGGCCGGCGACCACGATACGTACCACTCCAAGGACGCCATCAAGGCGGCCATCTCCTCCTCTGCCGCCCTCGGTGGTGCCGGCTTCTTCATTGCCGCTGTTCACAATGCCCTCCAGAAGCAGAATGTTGGCGCCATGTCCGTCTTCACCCGCAGCGGCGGCATCATCGCCGTGATGGGTATGTCGCCCAATTACCTTTCGTCACGTCCAATTGAAAGTTTTTAATACTAACGAATGTGCGCAGCGATTGGTGGTGGCGCATACGGCTTCACTAAGTCGGCAATGGCCAACCTGAGAGAAAAGGACGACCCGTGGAACACCGCGACTGCCGGCTTCATTGCCGGTTCAATCCTCGGCATGACAAGTATGGATGCAAACCCCGAGTCTGGAAAGAAGCAATTAAGACAGAATACTTACAAGTCGCGCCTCACACAGCCAGAAGAATGCCCGTTGTGCTCGGCCTGGGTGCTGCCTTCGGCGCATGGCAAGGAGTCTTTGAGGTCACCGGCGGACGCCTCAGAGGATGGAACACGGCCGAAGTTGACGAAGCCGATTTCGAGGGCAAGATTGCTCAGCGCGCGGCCAAGAGACGCCCGATCGAGGAGACGATTGCAGAGCTTGGCGAGGGCCGTGGTATGTTTAACTTTTGGAGTACGGGGCTCGATATCCCACAGAGGGCTGACGCGTTACAGGTATCCGGCCGCCGGGCTACGAGGAGCGGAGACGTGAGCGGCTTAAGGAGAAGTACGGTGTTGAGATCAACCCCGTCAAGGCAACTGTCGAGTAAAACAAAGTCAAACGAAACATCAAAACCATCACCACCACCAATCCACCACCCAGCCCAGCGAGGCATGCTCTTTTATTTCCCGTTGCTTGTACATATACACAGCCTGCGAAACACGTGGGCACATGAAGAGGAGTCTCATCGGCTAGAGGAAATGGAGAATTGTACTATTTTTTTCTCATGCTCTCTGAGCTTCCCCGTGATGTGTGCCTGTCTCCAATGACGCACCGCCGACTGCGTCTCAACAATGGTACGTTCTTGCGTAATGTCGGCATTTGCCAACTTCAATGATGATACATTAGCTTCAGAGGCTGTTTATGAATTATTTTATGATTCGACCAATCACCGTTCTATCATTTATCTGATTATGAGTTTGTTTTTTGGAAACTTTTGCATCTTGCTGTTCTCGACACTCGCTAACAAGAAGTCGATTTCTAGCAGCAACCAACAACACCAAGTGTTTCGTTATCACCGCCGCAACCTCATCTACCAATGGTCAGTTTATTTTGTTTACCCTTTCCCTCCTTATGATGATACAGTAGCTTCAGAGGCTGTTTATGAAATCACTTCATGATTCGACCCATCACCGTTCTATCATTCGTCTGACTTGGCTTTCAATACTCATAATCTCGTGTTACATTATCTGTGACTGAAACTGACATCCAAATCCAGACCTGACGTCAGTGTGCTATGCTGAGCCTCCGATACATACCATTCACATATGTTAGGGTAAGTCTTGGCAAGTTCTTTGTCTCTACCCCATCTCTTTTGATGATACTCAAGCTTCAGAGGCTGTTTATGATCTACATGATTCAACACATCACCGTTCTATCTTTTTGTCTGATTTGCGATTCAAATTTCCGATTTTCTGCGTCTGCCAGCTTTTCACGAATACTGACATAGCTTTCAGGCCAGCATGATCTAACCTTCGGGCCAAGCCCAACTTGATGTTTTCAGAGTAAGTCCAGCCTTTATTTTCATTCACTGCACATTTTCTGTATGATGATACACTAGCTTCAGAGGCTGTTTATGATCTTCATGATTAGACCCATCACCGTTCTATCATTTGTCTGATTACACTTCAATCTTTCCTGTCAACATTGCATACTTGTTGATCTTTCAAATGTACTGACCGCGACGTCTAGGCATTTGGACGCTAGAAAATTGCAGAACTCGTTTGGAACTACAAGAGAAAAGCAGAGAACAGAAGACATGGAAGGACGCTCGGTGTGCCATCAGATCTACGCGAAGACTCTTTCACTTGTCAGATCAAGGGATCAGGGTGCAATCTGCCGCTATAGTGTGGACAGACTTGAGTTGCAGTAAACGCCGTGATGGAACGGCGGACACGCGGGTTCTCGTCCCCCCGACTTTGGTAAGCTTGAATTTTCTCTCGTTACCCCCTTTCTTTAGCATGATGAATCATTAGCTTCAGAGGCTGTTTATGAATTATTTCATGATTCGACCCATCACCGTTCTATCAATTTTCTGATCCTTCTTAAACCACAATGTCTTGGCTTTTCGTATCCGTCGAGGTCCGGCATCGGCTAATCACCCTTCAGACAGGATCTTTCTGGGTCAAAGGGCTTCTGTTCAGTTAATCAAGACGCTTTCACAGTCGCAATGTTGAAGTCTTGGTAAGCACTCTTCTCACAACTCGCATCACCGAATCAAACCCCCACTACATGATGAGACTCAGCTTCAGAGGCTGTTAATGATTACAATCAACATGATTCGAAACATCACCGTTCTATCACTTTCTGACACCCGCTACGACGCCACAACCTTACTCACGTTCAGACATCATTCGTACACAAAAATTGCAGGTGGCTAACTTCGATGCCAGATCTCTTCAGCAGCACGTTCCAACATGTCCTGGACTCATTATGATGAACATCCTTCGTCGTTAATGCTCATATCTAGCAGTTCCACAGTGCTGTGCAGCGCTTTATCCATGGTACGTCGTCCTCTTCTCTGCCCCTTTCATATCTCTCCCCTGTTACTATGATGATATTCAGCTTCAGAGGCTGTTTATGAATGTTATTTGTGATTCAAACTTTTACCGTTCTATCATTTGTCTGATTTGTTCCACGACAACAACTCTATCTTGATACCCTCACGGGATGCGTCGTTCAAGGTGCTAACAATCCCAAGTCTCTAGGTATGCGTTGCACTTTGCGCTGGCACTATTAATCAAGAACGTCGCATAGAGTGATCCGATGTTGTCTTGCTACATGCCTCCCATTGTAGTTCTGCCGTCCTTAATAAAAGCCATTCTTCTTCAGAAGCCAGCATATTGATCGTAATATTGTACACCAGTGACCTAGACCCCCAACGCCTTGCGCAAAGTTATCAAACGAGGGCAGCCATCATTGGGGTTGCCCTCACAAAGTCTTGACAGACTGGAAAAAGGGGTTCGCAAGCAGCTTCTCATCCGCCATGACGAGCCCCTTGAGCTTAGAGACCATCTCCTCCTTGCTCATCTGCCCAGCGGCGACCTCTTCCTTCCACTTGAGCAGCACCTCCTTGAGCAGCGCGCTGCCCTCCTCGATATCGGTCTTGCTGTACTTGAGACCCAGGTCCTCGTGCTTGGACGTAAAGTCCTCCAGCTCGTCAGCCTTGCGCTTCGCCATCCGCACGACCTTGTCGGGGAAGCGGACCAGCTCTGCAACGTGGATACCGAAGCTCTGATCGCACACGCCGTCGTCGACCTTGTACAGCAACGTCACCTCGCGCTTGCTGTTTTCGCCGCCGCCGCCGCCAATGTGCGCGGTGACGTGCAGGTTGTGCACCTGCGGATGGTCGTCCGCCAGGGCCGTCAGCTCGTGGAAATGCGTCGCGAACATGGCGAAGCAGCCAATCTCCTTGACAATGTGTTCGGAAATGGCCCACGCGAGACCGAAGCCGTCGTATGTTGATGTGCCGCGACCAAGCTCGTCAATGATGATGAGCGATTCGGCCGTGGCCGATTTGAGAATGTTGGCCGTCTCGAGCATTTCCGCCATGAAGGTTGACACGCCCTTGAGCTGAGAGTCGCTGGCTCCGACACGCGCCAGGATGGAGTCGAAGATGGTTAGCTCGGCCTCACTGCAGGGAACGAAGCAGCCAATCTGGGCCATGAGGGCGATGACGCCGATCTGGCGGATGTACGTTGACTTTCCGCCCATGTTGGGACCAGTGATTATGAGGAATGAAGACTTGTCGCGAGTCAAAGAGACGTCGTTCGTGATGAACTGGACATCGTCTTGCATTTCCAGACACGGGTGTCGAGCCTCCTTCAGTATTGTCTGGCCTTCACCCCGCTTGTGAATCTTGGGTCGAACGTATTCCGAAGGTGCATGGACCGAGCAGTGTGCGAGGGAAACGATGACGTCCAGGTGTGCCAGGACACCAGCGAGTCTTTCCAAGACTGGGCAGTACGACGCAGCTACGCCGACGACCTCGTTGACCAAACTGCTCTGGGTTCTGTTGTAGTTCTGCGACAGCTGATCGAACTCGCGGCGGAGACTTTGTAGGGTCTTCGTCGTGAAGTATACACCGTTCTTCTGCGTTGAGCATTCCTGGTAGCCCGACTTATTACGGATCGCGCCGGCTTCTTGTCTCGTGAGTCTCATGCAGTAGCCATGGACTTTGTGGTTCTCGAGGAAGATCTTCTTGCCGACTTCCTGCTTCAGGTCGCGAGCGGCATCCGAAAATTGCTGGTCAATATCCCTCTTGAGCTTGTCGAGCTTCTTTCTGATGATCCTCAAGCTGTCGTCGAACTCTGGCTTGATGATGTACTCATGATTGTCGAGCGCATCCAAGTCAACCGTGGTCTCAACCATCTCCGAGAGCTTTGCAAGACTATTGGATAGCTCGCGGAGAGGGGTGGTGTATGCTTCATCGAGGGGGTCTCTGTAGGCTTCGTCCATGACACCCTCCAGGGTTCCCAAGAACCCGGGCAGACGAATGATGACCTGATACGCACGAACAACGTCCTCGAGGTTTGCCTTGCCCCTTTGGAACCGCTTGGCGAGGCGGTATAGATCCGGGACTGAGCGAAGGTGCTCCTCTTGCATAGTCTGCCGCAGCTCAGTATCATTGACGAATGCCTCAACAAGCTGTTGGCGCTTCTCGATTTCCTCTTTGTTCATGAGTGGTTGCTTGAGCCATTGCGACAGCAGTCTGCTGCCGACAGGTGTCTTGCAGTGGTTCAGCAGACCGTACAAACTCATAGACTTGGCACCGTCGCGGGCGCCGGGCATCAAGTTGAGAGCCTTGAGCGCCGCCGCATCCAGCTTCATGAACTGTGAGAGGTCATGCTGGTACAGCTGGTACTGCCCAAAGTTGGACGAATCGTGGAGAACGCCGAGGTACTTGATAAGCGCCGCGGCCGAGCCCATGGCCAACTTGAGGTCGGTTTGTGGGAGGAGAGTGGTGGCGCGTTCGTCCTTCAAAAGACGTGCCAGGTCCTGCTCGATATCCTTGGTACCGAACTCGCTGGCAGACCGCTCCGATACGGCTACGCCGCAGTTGACGATGATCTGCTTGAGCTTCGTCAGGTCGGGATCCTTGTTCTTATCCGCTTTGTCTGTCTGAACAAGACACTCCCTAACACCGAGCTGAATGAGGAGGGCCTCGAAGTTGGAGAAAAGGTCGTTGTCAAGGAACTCGCTGACACCCAACTCTCGCACACTGGCATCGGCGAAGCAGACGCCCACACTCCGGGCCTCCGAGGCTTTTGTTGAGATCTTGACGGCAAGCATCATCGGTGCTGCTTCAATTTGACCACCGAGGTCCTCCTCCACATCCTGCAGGTTGCCAGGCGAAGCTTGCTTGACAACTTTCCAGTTCATGCGACCGCCGGTGCTCTCCCATATCTCGATTCTCTTGCCGAGCTTGAACAGTGCTTCTCGGAGGAATTGTCGAAATACCGTGACGGTCATTGTCACTGAGGCGAGCCCCGTCTTCTCATCTCGGCCGAGTGTCCTTACGACGGACGTTGTCTTGTAGACCTGGGAATTGTCAGACCGCTCAGCTCATGGTGGTGAATAGGTGATGTAGGACCAGACGTACTGTGCGGGCAATGAAGTTGGCATCTTCGCCATGTGATGTGTACCAGTCGCCTCGGTCGAATATGCGAACTGTATCCTCGTGGACGGCCGGGAGCGACTTGAAGAAGCGAATGAAGCCGTGTTCATCGTCGACCTATGGCAATGACGTATCAGCGAGGCGTCTAGTCGGTATTGATTGGAAAACAAACCTTCAATTCCGGCCGGGAAGACATGGTGAGGAGGGTATCGTAAAGGATTGAATAGCGAACGGTAAAACGGAAAGCAAAATCAAGTTGGACAATGTAGGTGGTGTAAACCGTGCGTGACACCAGGTGCTGTGCTTCTCCCGAGTGAGCGAAGTTAAAGTGGTTTCCGAGTGTGGCGCGTCTGGAAATCTACCTGGCGGGAGACGCGACGCGCTGGCGCTAGTTCAATTTGGGTGGGAAAGCTGCTGACCGCCCTCCAATCTGCCGGGACTACGGAGTAACTAACTAGGTATTCGCACCTCAATTACTCCGTGCTAGCCACCACTGCCGAAGATGCTGAGACTGTGAATGCCATTCAGCGAGCTTACTTGCGGCTCAAAATTCCAATCTCATCAGTCCATAGTTGACGCTTTTTAGAAGTCTGCTCACTTTCACAGCAAAACGCCGTTTTAGGTGACCAGCTACAATTTTGGTAATCTGCGTATCAAGACTTTGGCTCTGGCTACGGAACAGCAAACCAGCCGGTCGTTTTCGACATCTGATCTCACACCTTGCCAAACACACTATCTACGCTGTCATAGATATAACTGTACACTCATCATTCGGAACCCAGCCCCCGCGTTGATGCTGTTCAGGAACTTGAGAGAACTGCAGCTCAGAACGCGAGTTCTCTGTCGCGCCGGTGCCGTTGCAAGGGAGAGCTGCAAAGCTCCAACAACTGCCCTGCATTACGCTCCAAACGGTTTAGCGTATTTCTCCAACCTTTCCGCACACCACCAGCTGGGCAACGACCATCGCAGGTGGTCATCGCCAAAATTTCGCAAAAGTCCCCCACTTCGCGACCTAAAGTTTGCATCGACGTCCAGCTCGACCACCGCAGCAATGGACCCATCCGCAGCAGAACCCGTCAATCAGCCAGCAAAGGACCTCGAGATGTCCGAAACCACTCCAGAAACTACCGCCGTCGCATCTTCAGCCCCCAATGGTGGTGTCGCAGAGGGTGCCGCAGCAGCAGCACCGTCGATCGCCACGGCAGAAGGAGGAGCGCAAGCCGCTGAGGAAAAGGAAGGCGAGGAAGCCGACGTGGAATCATCCGGTCCAGCCGCAGACGGCGACGGCGCCGCCTCCGAAGAACCCAAAATCTCAAAGAACCAGCTCCGCAAGATGAAGCGCAAAGCCGCGTGGGAGGACGGCCGCGAAGACCGCAAGCGCAAACGCAAAGACAAGCGCCACGACAGACAAGTCGCCCGCCGCGAAGAGCTCGCCGCCGCCGTGGCCGAAGCCGAAGCAAAAGGTATCGACCCGTCCACCGTCACCATCCCGCCGCGCCGCAAGGTGCCCCGCGTGCCCCCGACGCAGGTGCCCATCACCCTGATCCTCGACTGCGCGTTCGAAAAGTACATGCTCGAAAAGGAGCAGGTCTCGCTCGCGAGCCAGATCACCCGATCCTACTCGGACAACCGCCAGTCGCGGTACCGCGCGCACCTGTACGTCAGCTCGTACGGGGGCCAGCTCAAGGAGCGCTTCGAGGGTACGCTGGGCAGCCAGCACGTGCACTGGAAGGGAGTGAAGCTCGTCGAGGGCGACTTTGTCGCGGCGGCCAAGGACGCGGACGAGCTGATGAAGGGCCCGCGCGGCGGAAAGATCATTGACGTGCTGAATCCCACCGAGGAGGACGGCACACCCGCGAAGAAGGCCGCCGTGTTTAGAGACGTCATCCACGACTCGCCGAACCCGGATCCCGAACCCGAACCCGCTGACGAGCTCAAGAACATTGTCTACCTTTCCTCCGACTCGGTAAACACCCTCGACCGCCTCGAGCCCAACACGAGCTATGTCATTGGCGGCCTCGTGGACAGGAACAGGGAAAAGGGCCTGTGCCACCGCCGCGCGCGCGAGATGGGCATCCGGACGGCCAAGTTGCCCATCGGGGAATATATGAATCTGTCGAGCCGGAGGGTCCTCGCGACGAACCACGTTGTGGAGATTATGCTCAACTGGCTCGAGACGGGCAGCTGGGCCGAGGCGTTCCTTAAGATCATCCCCAAGCGCAAGGAGGCGAAGCTGAAGGAGGAGGGCGCGGGCAGTACCAGTGGTACGCCGGCTGCTCAGGGGGAGGGCGAGGGCGAGGGTGATAATGTTGAGGATAGCAGGTTTGAGGAAGAGAATGATGAGGATGTGGATGAGAACCAGACCATCACGGAGACCGTGGCGGCACCTGAATCAACAGAGGCGGCTCAGGAGAGTGGCAAGACGGAAGTGAGTACATCATAGCCAGGCATGGCAGGCGATTTAAAAAGTTGATAGAATACCCCCTCCCTTTGTTGTCTGGAATCAAAGGGACAAAACAGACCACAAACACCAACCCATTAACCAAAAGGCCCCCAATCATACAAGAGTCGTGTCGATTTGCTTTCAAAATTCCATGCTGTCCTCCTCCCTTTCCCTCTTGACCTTGACGTCCCTCTCATCCTTCATCAAACCAATCACAAACGACCGGAACTGTTCCACGTACGGCTTCAAGCTCGTCTTCTCCCAATCCTGCACGCTCTTCTGCTGCGACCCAGCCCCCTCGGCGTCCTCGTCGCCGCCCTTCCACGCATCAATCTCCGCCAGCAGGCTCTGCACCGTCGGCACGGCCAGCGGGTCAAAGTCCTCGAGCCTCTTGGTGTCGATCGGCACGCACACCCTGCCGGTGCCGGGGTGGACAACAAAGGGCGATTTAAGCAAATGGTTCAGCTTCTTGCTGACCTCGATATCGAGGCGCGGGTACGTGTACTCGAGCACAATATCCTGCTTGGCCTCCAGCAGCGCCTTGGCATCGAGCTTCTTGCTCGCGCCGCTCTTGGCCACGGTGTCGATGTCGGCCCACTTGGCAATGGATGACCGACCCGGCGCCGCGTCCCACTTCTTGCGAAGGGATTCGTTGAGGTCCTTGTCCGGGAGGAGCTGGAGCAGACGCTCCGCGCGCTCGTTGGAGGCCCAGGGGTCTTGAGCCTCGAGGACATCTTCTTGGAAGTGTGATTTGAGGGTATCCAGACTCCGTCTACGGCCATGTTAGTTATTCCAACGCCTTGCTCAGTTGTGCAAACATCACTTACGAAACGTGAGGATGCAGCGGTCGCCACAGGTTGACCTTCTTCCCGCTCTGCGCGCCACCCTTGAGAACCTCCAAGTACCCCGCGATAGACCTACGCATCTGGTCGCCCATCGTGCGCGCCTTCTTGTCGCAAACCCACGCGTGGGCACCTCTTCGACCAGAGTACACCCACATTATGTGCTTGAATCCAAAGTCGTCCCGCAGCGCAACGTCGACGACCTTGATCGCCATCGTGATGAACTGCCAACACTTATTGCAGATATTCGCCTTGTCACAACACGTTCTGATGTCGTCGTAATCTGTCAAATCGATATCGAAGCACAGCTCCTTGGCGAGCGGCTTGAATGCGCTGGCGTTACGGAGGGTCTTGCGGTCGCGCGGGTTCGTGGTGTAGACGGGACCGATCTCGAAACGGGAGGGCATGAGGCGAAGAACGTCCTTTCGCAGGCTGGGGTGTGAGGGGTTAGTTTCTGTCGTACTCCCAGGAGTGAAGTAAGAAGATCATAGTAGACTCACAGATCGTGGCTCGCAAAGGACTGGTATCGTAGGTATGCGTCGTTCTGTAGCGTGAAAGCGAATTCTCTATGACCAAAGTCGTTGGTCGGTGATGGGCTGTGATTCAGCCATTGAAAGAGGTATCTCCAAGGGAATAGACGCTGATAAAAACTGCGCATCACCTCAGGATCTGAAGCCTTGAGGTCTGCAACATCTCTACACCTGGTATTAGCAATTGCCCCTCCATTCCATGGCGGACAACCTACGTTGGAGAAGGGGGTGTCAAAACCCCATCTGGACTCGATGAGGGAGCGTCTTGTGGTCTTGAACTGGGGAATTCATCGTCTGAGTCGGCGTCTGCAAACAGGTCGTCCAGCTTGACCTCGCTCTTCTCTTCGGCGGCCGGCGCAGGCGCAGGCGCCTCGGCCTCCTCCATCGCTACGTCGCCATCCGTTACCTGGGCGACATCTTCGGGAACGGTGGAATCGACCATTGCGTCGTCGGTCATGGCGGTGGTCTGAGGTGAGTTTGCTTCTGGTGACACGGAATGAGGCATCGCTATGTCTGTGAGGGTGATTGAAGGTGACAACTTCAAGTATCGCTCTGCTAGTATCGGTCACTTTGTCTTGGTGGGCAATTTGCCGGGGCAACTTTGCGGGCGGGCGTTGCTGGACAGGGGCGCGTCAGGGACGCGTTTTCTCGCGTAAAGAGCTGGGATGGGCCCCGTCCCCTGCTGGATGGCTTAGTCATTAGCGGAACCATCCTGACTTCACCTCCTTCCTTCCGTCTACCCTACTCCGTGCTCTACTACTCTAACTCCTCGAAGGGACCTAGTAAATGCAACGTTCCTCACATTCTGAGTCGGATTGTATTATTTCCCTATATTTCTAGGTCAAAATTCAATGGTCCCGTTTCAGATGATGCCCATCGTTCGTCTATCATAAACTCATTCAGGCGCTATACACCATGACAATAGTTGACGTAAAAGACCACCTACCAGAGCAATGCCATCCGTGAACCGTCCGGTTTTCTGGCTCTTTCCGCCTGATTCGATCCCTCTTTTCTTCCTTATCTGAGCCTCTGATTTTCGCTCGGCCGGATAGATCTCAGATTGCCGCAAACTCATCCTCACTGACGGCTCCCACAGGATTTTGAGGTCCGAAACGGGGTTGGCAATACTTCACCAGGCTAACTCCCGTTCCGCTAATCGACTGCTTCCTCATATGGAGTGAGAGTCCACGGCGAATTGTACGAGGCACCGGTCCAGGCTATCCTCTCACTTAAACGTATAATTCTAATGACCCTCACCTGTCGACTGACTTCATCGTAACAGTTCACTACAAATTCATGAAAGACTGAACCAGAGGCCCTGACACCAAGCACTTTCTTCATTGGATCGCCATCTCTGGGAAAGCCTCACAGGTGGTTGCGGGAATACATCGCACAGTGTCGGATCTAGCACTGAAGGTCAACCCCATGTATACTCGACCACGAGGTGCTCACTCGGCCGAGTCGCTCCCGTGGTAGTTCATTCCATGATCAGCAGTGCAACGTGGTTCCAGATGACGGAATTTCTTCAATCCATTCGTGGGCAATATCAATGCTGCAGATGCCGAAGAGAAGGCATGAGGCCCCATACCTCATCCTGTAGGATCTCTGGAGTTTTGGTACCTCCTTCGATGGAGAATTCGTAACATCTGCGGTGCGAAAAGAAACCGTTTTCTTATTAGGATATCATCGGTGCATGGCTTTGACGAGAAGCTGCCGTTGCAAAATTGCCCCGTACGGGTTTCGTGATCCATCGCTTTCATCCCTTTGTGAACAAACGCAGGAAGGATAAGCGTGAGACTTGGTGACTGGGAAGGATGCTGGCAGCTCGAAAGAGATTTCTGGTGGAGGCCAGTGGCCACGGAATACAACATCATTTTCATATGTGTTCAGAGTCTACTGGAAGGCACGCTCGTTTTACCGTAGACTTGAGAAGTAAAATGGAGGTCCAGATGGGAGACTTGAAGTCTCATCAATATGATGGCGAGAAAGTGAGGAGGTACGCCGGTAAAGCTCGCTCAAGCAGCAAGAACTCCATGTCGGTGACAAGAATCCACCAATAACCGTGTAACACGGAGGGCCAGGAGCAATCAAGGTCAGCACCGGCGTCAGAGTGTCCTCTATTCGACTTGCTTCGTCGAGCTCTCCTCGTCCCATAAAAGTTGGCCGTGAAGCTATCCGAAAATCTCGAATCCCGCAAGCTAGTCTGCTGCATACGCTACTAGATATGATCAGCCGCTGGCTTCTCGTGCTCATAAAGCAGGGCCAAGTTGTGGCCTGTACTTGCAAGCCTACTTTACCTGGAGAACATGACTGTCGCTCTCACTTAGATATCGCTGCCTTTGCTTACACAGGGGAAAGCTATCAACGCCACAGAGAGCAAACATTTCAACATCCTCAGCACGATGGTCCGGTAGAGGGGATGATGAAGTTTGAAATCATTGTTGTGATTCATCTTGAACTCTAAGCGTGATCCCGTTCAGTCGGCGAAATTGCAGGCTCTTGGTTCCCCACCATATGGACTCGGTAGCCCCGTGCCGGAAAATCTCAGCCTCGAGTGATAATGACCTCGTTGGCAGATCTTCGGACATCAGGTGTCCCTCGCCGGATGCTCTATCCCTCCAGTAAGCATCTGGAGGCTCTCCAGCGACGAGATGACTTGGCCGGCTACGCCCGTCAAATAGCAGAGCCTCCAGAACTGGGATATCAAACAACCAATAGATTCAAGTTCTTGATGACTTCAACCCTTGGAGCGGCATCTTGCCCGAAGTTGAATCTCATTGGCTGGTTGGTTTGCGGAATTTTCCCAGCTATTTCGAAATGAGAACACCCGCAGTGCTTCAAGCTCACCTCAGACAGGTCTGGATTACGTTTCAAAGGGATTTCCTTTCTGTGTAATTGACAGGAGCGTGAAGAATACGTATCTCAGCTGGCGATCGCCAGGTAATTCTCGACACGATGCCGATGTGCGAAACTTGCCTCCATGCCAGTGATGTGGAATCAAAAAGGGTCTTCAGTATTCAAGTTGTCCAGTCAATCACTGTCTCGAAAAAACAGGCCAATCTGGAAGAAGGATTATAGATGATTGGTGGGCTTCCACCCGGGCGATATATGCCACACATGCCACGCGATAGGGCTATAAAGGGTTCAAGGGAGGAGGCCATGGCCGGCACCTGCTGGTCTACGGCGCTACGTCCGGCTGGCAGGACGGGAGCAAAAGCCATCAACAACGCGGAGCCGGGCGCTCGCCCGCCCTCTAGCTCGAGACATTGTGTCTCGGCGCCTGGTCCCCCGCCGTGGAATGCTCGGCCACGATGTCTTTGAACCCAATCTCCCTGCACTCGTAGAGCTCGGCGATATGGCCTGATTCGATATCGTCCCAGGCACTTGGGTCTGGCAGATGGGATGATCGACTGGAGAGGGATTCAGATCAATAATCCTGAGGGCCGCTTGATGATCCCTTGAGGGGAAGAGGACTTGTCCAGCATGTGCCGTCCGGTGTCTCTAGAAACATGTTGTCTGAGCCCATTGCTGACTTCTTGTTCAAGAATTGAGCCGGTTTTGGACGAAGGCGTGGAAAGGTAATCTGATTAGATGGATCCAAGCCCATCTTGGATGTCCTAGAGTCATCTCACCTTGTAACAGTATTACATTTCATCAGAAAACATTGAATCTGCTGGTCACTGCGGGAACGTTGCTGGTGTCCTCGGCTTAACGGCATCTGCATCTTCAGAAACATCGGATGCGGTTGGAGGCTCACCGCGCCAGCGGCTCTCTGCGCCTCGAGACGCGATCACCAACCAGCAACTGACAGGACGGCTGTAACGGGTGTGTGTTCGACTTCGGATCCGGCGGGTGTAAAATGTTTTCGGAAACGCCAATGTCGATCCCCTGCTCGTAATCCCCGCCGCAGGCATCCAACGAATGGAGACGTCTGACAAGGAGAGGAGGATCTCAGGCTCGCACTGCTCGGTCTGAGACCCTTCAGCCAGAAGTGCGGTACCGTACGGCAAGAGTGAGAGGCAGCCGGGAAATATCCGACTCTGTGGTTGGCTGCACAGTGTTCGAATAGAGTAGGTATTTACGGTGAAGCGGGCAGCCGTCGTGCCGTCAAAACGTGCTGCTGGTCCCCTGGATACTGCTCTGCAATTTGCATCCTGCGTCGTGGTAGGAATCCGGATGGTTTCGCCAATTGGGGCCAACCCCCCCAGCACCAGTGGCGGACAGTGGATTGGGCCAAGGGGTTTGACGGTGACCTCCCTCACCTGACGCTGTGAAAAATCTTACCGTCCCGCCTCATCATTTTCCCTCTCCCATCGGTCGGGAGATCTCATGGATCCTGGTCCTGGGCGCCAAGGTCACGGTGTGGATGGTGTGACCCGTGCAGAACTGGCAGCGTCCCCTCAGTTGCGTCATAATGGGGCTAGCGTCGCTGTGTAGATGGGACAGGCCGGCTTGGAGTTGTCTGCTAACTTCAGCCTCCATCAGCAAGTGTGCCATGTTTGGCCATGTTGCCGCTCGGACGTCCATGATGATGATGTTGATGATGATAACTTCAAGGTTGATTGAAAGCTTCGTGTACCTTAATTTTAGTTGGCAACCTGAGAAGGGCAAGTTCGGCGCGAGCTGCGTCACCTCCGCCGGCCGCATGCTTTGACAGTATCCTAGTTGTCCGTTTGGCGATGTTGAACCCTTGGCGACGCCGTGGCTCCGTCCAACTTCTTGGTTTGCCGATCTTGGCGCCGGATGGAATGCTGTCCGTTTCGGAATCGGCCTGGGACCGCTGAGCTAATTCAATTATTTGTGTCCGCACGCTGAAGTATTCCGGGGACTGAGCAGTCCAATCGGCCGACACGTCCTTCGCTGGGACCCCTTGCATGGGCCAGATGGAGGGGAATGCACCGCAAGGTACGGTTGGAAAGCACAATGCCGTGTGCCCATCTGAACTATTCGTACAGGCAGTACCTAAGCTTCCTTTGGCGAGGGAGGTTTTTAGGTAGTCGGTTCAAACCGAAGCGCGGTCCCAGAAGGCCGGGTTTCGGCTGCTGTCAGTGCTCGAGTCTGGTCTGCCCTATGTTGCACGCGCTGACGAGGCAGGCTTGCGCTGCGACGCCCTTTACGCAATGCCTTCTAGAAAGCAGAGAAAGGTCACCCCGGAGGACAGATTAGGATCAGCGAGACGCTGCTTCAAGATGAGCAGACTGCGTTACACTGTTGAGAAATTGAAGGGGACAGTACCGAAAGTGTAAAACATAGCTTTGCGTATTAGTTACCGGCGTCATTGGTTTGTAGTTGGCGAGGTCAACTCGATATCTCGTTGTTGTGTGTCTGGAAGATGCTGTGATCTCTAGACCGCCGTGGTCATTAACGTTCGAAATACACTGGCGAGAATGAACCGTCCTCAGGCGGGAGGATTGGCGGAAAAGGGACAGCGGATTGTAGGACCTATTGTCAAAGCAGCCCGGACTGCTCGTCAGATGGCGGCAGCGCGGCAAGACTCATACGCCCGTTTAGGACGTCTTGAGCTGATCCAGTTAATCAAGGCTGGCCAATCTAGAGGCAGCCATCGCGGATCGTTGCTGTCTTGGTCCTCAGGATGATGGCTGGGCGGGTGGTGCAGTAGGCCGGTCAAGTTGCCAAATCCACCGCCCATCACACGGGCATCCACTCGATTGGCGAACAACTACTGTTGACTTGGAGCACAGTATGAAGGGTCTTCATTCCAGTTTTGTCTTTGTCCGAGAGGATCTCCCAAACCGTTTCTCCGTCTCTCCCCGCACTACAGGAAGGACCCTTTACCGCCCAGAGTTGAGATGGCATGCATCCTAGGAGTCGGCGAGACAAGCAAGACAAGATAATTTCTGCAGCTGTCTCTGCGCTCGTTGCTCCTATACAGGACACTCGCACAGCGCAGCAGGAATCGTGTGTCGCGGAAACAGCCGGCCGTGTCCTATTGGTCACTCCATATTTCGGCTGCCAGTCCGTCTTTCGAGGTCGCCGAGAAGATGGCTTACTCGAGCACGATATTTTCAGGACGACAGGGTCTTTGAGAAGAAGCCATCGCGCCGTGCGGCACGCAACTTGGTGGTTGCTTGCCCGCCGGAATTGCTTTTGGGGCGCTAGTTGGCCCCCAGCGTCGGATAACCCGAGTTCCTTATTGTCTCGGACTCCCTATTCGTGGTGTGAAGGATGACCACTGTGTGCGTGCGAGCATCTGTGTCTTCACACGCTACGTAGGTATTCACCTGGATCGCCTTGTGGGTTCAGACCAGGAGTTGGAGAGTCAGGGTGCGAGGTGTTTTCAGGTCAACACGACACAAAGAGCAAGGGTCCAGAGCAGCAGTTCAGAGCTAGGATGCCATTCCCCTACTAACGAATTATCAGCCCGTGGTAAAAGTTAGTTCCCCGCGTGGGCAGCTTGCCAGTGCTTTCTTAGACCAGCAGGTAAGGCCAAACCTTGGCCAGATGACTTTGCAAAGTGCACTGACAAGCTCTGTGAGTGCATGTCGTCTACGTAAGGCTTGCAAGTTGGGACGAGTGACTCTGCTGTGGTAGACTTGCTCTTAGCTCCGATGATTTTGATCTATCGAGAAGATTGAGTGTCGGAATCTGGCTTGTCTGGGTTGCATGTCGCCTATTAGCCCGAATTTTGTCGGCTAGTCGAACCGGGGAAGTCCTGACAGGTGCAACACACGACACGGTCAGAGAGACGCGGATGGTGAGAGTGTGGTGGAGACGGTAGATGAGGTTGAAGTTGGTAGCACCCTATGCCAACCTGCGGCACATGGGGGACAGGTGGCAAGGACGGTATACTTATTGGAGCCTTTAGGGATGCTGTCGAAATGTTCGGTCTGGTCGGTGGCGAGCCGTAGCTATCTTTGGACCACCTGTTTGTGAGCACTGAGGTCGTCTGCATGTTGAAATTGGCTTGATGAACCATCGGGCGACGAGAAGGGCAAGTTGAGGTGGTGGTGGTGGTGGTGGTGGTGCCTGTTCTGTTAGTGTACCGAGGTACTCCCGGGTTGGGAAAAAAGCGTGCATGCAGGGCTTGTCGAGGTACGTAGCTACGTACTGATCACACCGTCAGACGTCTTGCCATGTTCTGAGGACAGTATGAGGTCATTGTTTCCGACACGGATCATCAGTGGGCCCGCGCAGCCGGCAGCAACTGGAGACGTCCCAGGTGTGGGGTCGGCTGTGGACCCGAAATGGACGAATCCCACGAGAGGAGAAAAAGGACACACTGTTACACTGTGAACAAGGGCTGATCCACGATTCGCATGTCTCTTGTCCCCATCGCAGCTTAACCACTTCCAATGCAACCGCAGTTGGCACAAGGGCCACGAGCTGCGCGAACCGGGACCTCGAATTCGACAATTCGCGACTCGTCGACCAGGGCTGGGGTCCATTGACAGTCCAGGGCTGCCAGATTGCCAGTTGCCCCCCCGCCCCCCTCTCCCCTCCGAAAGGTCCTTTTACCGTGTTTAATGAGGTTTCCTGGGTCGCAAATTCGCATACACAGCAATACGGCACTAAAATCACATTCACATTTCCCGCTTCCCACGCGCTGCTTCAGCCTTTGAGATTCAAGATTCGGGGGCTTCAGGCGTCAGGCCTCTCCCCCGTCCGTTGCCCGCCGCCCCACGGCCCAGGTCGCTTTTCTGCTCCTGGAACCTGCCGCCCGCACCGCACCCGCGTTTCCTTCCCTTCCGCGCCGCGCAGGAAATGCAGCAGGACCAGCCGATTGAGATTGAGACAACTCGTCCGCTTGTTCCCGTTCTTTTTACGGTACCCATACCCACTGGAACGACTCGAACGAGGTATCCGTAAGGTACGGGCAGTGGACACAGGCACAGGGTCACCGTCCTCGTGCTCACCTCTTCTCTCCACCCAACATCTCCAGTTCGACCCATTTGGCTCGAGGGTATCATCCACCATTCCCAGGACTCAGAAACTCAGACTCGAGAAGAATCAACAGACAGATCAGGAACAGAACACTCTCTTTGGCACTGAGGAGTCGGCGCCGTCTCTCTCTGATACATCGTGCGCGGACGTTGGAAGGATTAGCACAGGCCAAAGTTTCCCTTTTTCATCAACCTCAATATCGGATCCTGCCAGGCTCAATCTCAACACTACCTTAGTACCTCAGGCTACCCCTGTCAGTCTGCTCCCGCGGCTTTCTCTTGTTTAAGGCATCACCTCACTCGCATCTCTCATCGCCGTGATCTTATCGAGCCGCCCTCCCAGTGAGTGAGTGCTTCTTTGTACAGTTCAAGCCGAGTCTTTCCTCTTTCCCATGGCGCTCTGGGTTTCTAACTTGCGATAAGGTAGCTGGTTGAAATAGGAAAAGAAGGGTACAAGCCATCGAAGACGGCGGCGGCAGTGGCAGCGGCAGCACGAGCGCGAACGCCAGCACCACATAGCAATCCATACCGGATAACCTATTCGTCCCTTTGAACAGCGACTTGCATATGAGGCAGCGCGCTAATCACTCGTGGACACCCAACACCACCACCGCAATCTCGCTCGCACGTCAGGCCAGCACCAGTGCGGTGCTGCACCGCGCATCCCAATACCATCCCACCGTGGCCGCGGCGCTGCACCTCTCGACTGAGTCGACTCTTCCCATCTGAATCTCTCCCACTTTCGGACCCCCAGACGCACACACGCACACACGCAGGCCGCAGGCGACAGACGCAGAAGCAGGGCAAGCAGAGCAGTCAGAAACCAAGCATATCCAGCTCACCCCCATTCCCTGTCGCCGCACCCAAGTCCACCACACGTCCACACCCCCTCATCCTTGCCCCCTTCCCACACCCCCGTCCGTCCCCGTACCTCCCTCTCCCTCGCCGGCCGGGTCCCAGTCGAGTACGAACCAGCAGTACGAAGTACCAGCAGCGCCAAAAAACCAGAACGAGCACCAAAGACGCACCAGCCAGGTCCTGCTCCACGTCGGGGCCTGCCATCCATCCATCCATCCATCTGGTGCCCTGCGCCAGTTCCCAGTTTCCTAGATCTCGTCTTTTCGACTCTGCGAAACCTCAACCTCTGCTCAATCGAGGCCGGCGACCCGTTCCAACGTCTCTCACGACTGCGCCCTCCCTCGATTCCAGCGCACCATACCGAACAAAGCCTTTTGGATACACTTCGGCCGCATATCCTCCTCGAGGACGCTCTGCTGTCTTAGGTCCCTTACTATCTACTTTAGCCCCCATTCCCTCAGGCGACCGCATCCGGATACCCTCACATTGCTACGAAAGCTTCGGTGGAGATTGGCCTATTCTCACCTCACGCCCGCTCCTATTCCAAATCCTTGGACTCGTCTAGACTCTCAATCCGTTCTGCAACGACTTGTACACGAAGAATTCTTTCTGAAGCAACGGTTGGCCTGTTCAGCAACTTGGAAACCGCTTTGAACCGACCTGTAGTCCTGTCGAGATCGCCCATCGAACGACTCAACGACCTACTCATCGTCGTCTACATCGCCCCGATTGACGCAACAGGCGCGCATCGTCTATCAATCTCTCTTCCTCGATCTCGGCGCCCATCATGCCCGAGCCCGATAATGTCGCCGCCCAAGGTGGTGGCAGCAACTCGAGCGATTTTGTAAGCCCGCAAGCCATGTTTGAGCTCCATCGAAATGCTGTAAATATTTTACTGACTTTCTGTGCACAGGTTCGCAAACTCTACAAGTTCGAATACCCCTCGATATTGGCTATTCACTGCCTGCTAACAGTTGCGATAGAATGTTGGAGGACCCAGCCTATGCGAACATTGTTAGATGGGGAAACGAGGGTGACACTTTCGTCATTCTGGAGGTGCGCTGAGCTTGAAACATCGCGGTGAAATAAAGCATCGGAAGCTGACATGCTACTGCTAGACTGACAAATTCACCAATGACATCCTCCCAAAGCACTTCAAGCACAGCAACTTCTCAAGCTTCGTCCGACAGCTAAACAAGTATGACTTCCACAAGCTACGTCGCAACGACGAAAACAACGAATCGCCTTATGGGAAGCAGGTAAGGGACGAAACACCGTAGGCCGACCCTATATCGCTGACACCGCAGGCAGGCGTGGGAGTTCAAGCACTCGGCTTTCCGTGCTGATAGAAAAGACAATCTGGATAATATCAGACGAAAGGCTCCAGCTCAAAGGAAAACACAGCAGACGGAGGACCAGTTCACTACTAACCAGTCCATCAATCTGCTCCAAGAGACGCTATTTGCGCAACAACAGCAGGTGCAGGCACTGCAAGAACAAGTTGCCGAGATGGCGCGGACCAACAAGACGCTTGTCCATGAAGTCCACACCATGCACAAGATCATCGACGCCCAGCGACAATCGCAACACGAGATGCTCAACTTCATGTCGCATGCCGAAGACAGGATGAGGGGACAACGGTACCCTGGACAAAACCCGCAGATGAACGGAGGTGCCATGGACGATCAGCCCCCCGAGCTTCGACGCGCGAGAGAGCTTCTTTCCAGCGTAACAACCAACAGCGGTTACGATCGAGAGCTCGAGAGGCTCAACGGCATGTACGCGCAAAGCTCTCCGCCTGATTCCGCATCGTCTCTCATGTTCCAGCCTGGCAATGCTGGAATGCCACCTATGCTTCCTGAGCACATGAACATGCGCCACCTCGTCTATCCTGTAGGTGAGAACGTAGGCATCGACCCATTGTCCCAGGATCACTTCAACAATATCCCATACACGCTGAATTCTTTGCCAATGAACGACTTCCAGGCTCCACCCGTCGTTAAGCCGGAACCCGGGCCGGCAACGCCAGCTCCTGCCGCTGCTGCGCCAGCACGGCCGCCGTCGACGAACGATAAGGGTCTGTGGGGCAACAAGAAACCGCGAGTATACTTGGTCGAGGATGACAGGACGTGTTCGAGGATCGGTTCCAAATTCCTGACACAGATGGAGTGCATTGTCGAGCTTGCCGTGAGTCTCTTACCTTTGCTTTGCCGGCCAGTCCTGGCGGTGGTACCCATGGTTTGGGATACTGATTCGTGATAGGAAAATGGTATCGACGCCGTCAACAGATGCAAAGAGGTTCCATCTGGTCATTTCGATCTCATCTTCATGGATATTGTCATGCCGCAGATGGATGGTGTCTCCGCAACACAGCTCATCCGCGAGGTTCACCCCGACGTCCCTGTTGTCGCCATGACCTCGAATATCCGCCCCGAAGACATCAGCCACTACTTCAACTGGAGTAAGTTGTTGTAAATAGCACTTGCACACGCGAACGACATATACTAATCTTTGCGTTCATCAGGCTTGAACGATGTGTTGGCCAAACCATTTACCAAGGAAGGCATGCTGCGCATTCTCCGAAAGCATGTGCCGCACCTCCTCAAGAACGCGCCACCAGACGAGCTCGCCGTAGGCCACGGCGCTGCTCAGCTTCACGCCAACAACATGACGGCGCCACCGATAAACCCCCAAGTCAAGTTCGACTCCACGCCTGGCCAGTCACCAGCGACAACCGCGTCGTGGCATTCGCCTGCACAGATGCATCAGCCATCACCGAACGTGGCAAACATCGAGACAGGCTACCCGATGGCAAACACGGCGCAGATGGTGATGACGCCAACGTCCGCTCAGCGACCGACGTTCCATAACATGCCTCCTGGGATGCAACAAATGCGTGTGCCGGATCATATTGTGGGCGATGACCGACCGGAGAAGCGCCAAAGGTTATACGGACCGCAAGGCGGATACGCCTAGACGGGATTTGTGGGTGCCACTAAGCAGTCTTTCCTTCCATCGTGCACAACGGTGTGATGACGGGGTGTCCTCGAGCAGGTGCTGAACATCGTATGAAGTTGAAGAGGAAGAACGCCAGCCTCCCTTGCGCGTGAATTTCTCATTGTCCTTGAATGCTCGGGGATTGGCCCACGACAACTGTCTTGTCTCAGAAAGAGTAGGACGGTTGCAAAGCAGTCGATATTGCATTCCGAACATATACCCCTCAGGAAGAGCGACTGATGATGTCCCAAGAAAGGACATGTCGCCAATTGGGTATCGATCGGCATGGGTTGGACGAATGGTGCGGGATCGGTGACAACTATCCGACCTTGAGAGGAGAGATTTGGTGATCGGAGTTGGTGGAGTATCATGGTTCGCATTTCTGAACCGCAGGTGGTTGAAGGCGAATTTGAAAAGATATCTGCTGTCAGCTATACGGGGTATATGTTACCCATCTTCATAGATATACCTTGCTGTTTTGCTCATACTTGAGAAAGGACTTTTCGAAAGCGATGCTAAATGAACAAGGACGAGTCGAAAAGTTGTGGGACGTCATGCTTTTGGTGATAGCAGCAGCACTGCCCCTGGTTGTATGTCAGCACGGGATACTCGGACCTGCTGCGGCGAACACAGTGCCCTATGGATAAGCAAGATGCTTGATCCTTCCGTAAGCCTCCACTGTATAGAGGGTGCTGCTGCCTCTACGGGGTACCAAGACTGAAAACTCTTGGCCAGAGACGGAGCCCAGGCTCAGGTTCACGCCAGATCTTAAGGGTGCAGGACCCCCCGATCCATGCGGGTACGGGTACGGGATAGGCGCGCAGTTTGCAGTTTGCAGGCGGGAAGCTTGGGGATGGTGGTGTCTGTGTGTGGTGTTGCAGTTACGGGACGGTACGGCGGTACACCCCGCATGGGTTGGGGGGGAAGGGGGGCAGACGGGATGGGATGGTCGATGGGCGAGGTCTAGGCCCGGCCGTGTGGCGCCCGGGTGGTCTGATGTGCCGGGGTCCCTGCCAAGGAGGTCCGGAACGGTCTGGAACCTTTTTTTTTTTTTCGTCTGCGTATCTTCCGCAGCGAAACTGCGTATTCCCGCGAATCCACTATCCACGAGGGACCGAGGGGGCCCAGATGAGTTTCGTCTGAAGGGTTACCGCTGTCCGATGCTGCTGCGCCTTTCTGGCTGGCCCACACTGTGACCGTTGGGATTCTTTGCTCCTCTTTCTTATGTGGTTTTTTGGGGTGGGCGGGTTTCCGGAGATTCGGCCGGGGGGAATGGTGGTGGTGGTCATTGGTGGTGAAAGTCGTCGGTTCGTAGGGCTGGTTGGGATGGGGTTCTCTGAGCTCCACGGGGGGATTGTCGATTTGTCCACTGTGATGTTCCATCAACCTCGCATCATGACTCTGAACTTCTGAAGAGATGACGCGTGGGAGAAGGCGACTCCATGGTGGATCTCAGCACGAAAGAGGGAAGACATCTGGAGAGATGATCCGGGAGATCGGCGGACGTTGGGGGCGGCGGGGAAAAGGATCATCGACCAGTCATCGTCTTCTGGGGTTTGACGTCGATGGAAGGTTGAAAAGAGGAAACAGAGGGGGAAAAGGTAGGTTTGCGAGAGAAAGCGACGCGTGTGATGTGGGAAGCCACGAGAGTTTATGTCTCCTGCAGGTTCTATCCGTACCATCCAGCCCATCGTACCTTGGACGACAAGATGGGATGGGATGGGATGGGACGGGAGGGGGGGGCTGGCGCTCGCTGGCTGGCCGGCAGCATGGGCCAGACTGGACCTCTTGTTTGTGTAAGCGGGCTTGTGCTCTTTTGAGCGTCCGAGGCCCGTTGATGGGAGAGTCCTGGCCAGAACCAGCCCATGACGGGGTCCATGACGAGCCCAGACTTTCCCACGGAGGTGATGCTTTGCTGACGTTGAATTTCCTTTGGCCGCTAAGGTAAGGTAGGTTTGCTCGTTTGGCTGCGAGCCGGGACCCGACCAGACGAGATGAGACGAGACCAAGACTCTTCGAGAAAGGATGGGGATTCAGGGAAACGAACCTAGAGCAAGGTAAGCAGGTGGGTGAAAGGGTAGCGCCGGGTCTTGGCATGTTGCTCGAATGAAGGAAATTTGACATGGAATCAGAACGGGAAGTTTCCGTTTGTGAACTTCGTTTAGAGTAGATAGATACGTGAGACTTGCACTGGTACGAACTATGGTTTTGTGACTTGCGGTTAGCGGGAAGAACGATGAAGTTTCGAGGCTAGCCTGGTCTCAATTTCTGGAAGTGGGATTTCTTACCGATTGAACAGACAAGCGTGGATAACCTAGCGTATTAATTAAACGGGATTCTAGGTGATCAACAGCAGGCGATGAGAGGCAAGGCGACCGCAGCAAACGGTTCATTGCAATGAACAAACCACCGTAATCCGGTAAACCCGACGGCAGGGCATCGTGTCTATACTGTGCTACTGTTAAGTTTTTTTTTTCTGCATCCTGCAAAGGCATGGGGATGGGGAGGGGGCAGGGCACAAGGAAGAAAAGAATGGTTTCGTTACAAGGGAGGGGGGCCAACCTGGAGGCAGTGGAGGGGGGGAGGCTGCTTCCTGCAGGGTGCGGCTAAGTGTGGGCGAGATTGCGGTCCATGTGACGGAGGTGGTGTGAGTTTCTGGGTTGTTACACACACACACACACATATGCAGACACGCAGACACACACTTACACGCACAAAGGCACTTACAGATGTATGCGAACCGCCTTCCACGGGAACTTGCAGCGGCCTGGGCCCAGCCCTTTTTCTTGTCGGATCGGTCTAGACCTTTTCTTCTTGTTCTTTTTTTTTTTTTTTTGGTCTGATTCGGGGCGGAGGATTTGTTTCTTACTGTTGCTTTTTGTAGTTTTTCTGAGGCCGGGGTTATGTTGGAGTGCTGGATATGGTCAGGGGGCTTGTATTGCAGGTAGAGAGAGCGCGGCAAAAAAAAAAAAAAAGGCGGCAAAACCAAGAGAACCGGTTTATTGGAAAATTCGATGCCGAGCAGGGGGAACAAGATTGGATAGACTAAGACACGTTTGCCTAGAACCTTTGCCGTCGTTCATCGTCTTGGCGCAGACGTAGCATACTGGCGATGGTTTTCTGAGATGTGATGGAGGATTACAAAATGCTTATGTAGTGGGCCTCGGGCCGGGGTCAGCTCCTTGAAAGTAGCAATGTCGAAATCCCTCTCTCTACCTACTTAGTTCAGGTCTATTCGGGATTCTTGTACCTCTCAGGCTCTCATCAATAAAAGGGGTGAGCATGTTCCAGCCAAGAAAACGTACCCAGCCGCAGATTCACTCCGAATACCAGCCCGCCGGTGCTGCCCTTTTTCTGTCCCACCCAAAAACAAGCTCGTGGGGGGTGGGTCTTGGGTGATCACTCAAGTGTCTTGTGTTTGAGGCTGGCTGGATAGCCCAGCTGGTTTTGCCCCTGGAGAGCCGGAGAAATCTCCGTGGTAATCTCTTGCTGGCCTCTTTCACTCCCTTCTTGGATTTGTGAGGGCAAATCTGCTTGCTCGAACTTACAAAACAATTTCTGTGCGTTCTGTGTGGCTAAGAATTCCACCCATGCGAATAGCAGTGTTGAGGAAGGGGGAGATTCGGTACTATGGTACAGCATCCCCTTTGTCACATACAGTCAATATCCCTCCGTATCATCAAAACACATTTCGGCCCTGGAAATTGATGGCTTGTGTCTTGCCTGCTTACCTCGGTACCTATTGCCATCTGGGTCTTCCAACGGACTTCTCCCAAGTCTTCCGCTAGCCACGTAAGGGTTCAGAGAGTGCGATAACCTAGTTCAAAGAAACAAAAGATAGGTAATCCGTTACGAAATAATAAGCAAGAAAAAAGCAAAGAGATAGATACCCTAATGATGAAAGATTCATCGATGACCTGATCGTCTAGCCTAAATGAGGATGGCATTTTCCAAGCCATACGGGTCTCTCGGTGACAGTTTACGAGACAGGTGTCAGTCACTCGCAATAAATCGTGTATTGTCACTGCCTACCTCCCCAAACGCCTCGGTACCCATGATTAAGAAGGTATCGGAAACATGACGTCTTCCGTTCTGCACCTGCACGTGTAAACGTAATATGGACGTTTGGTATTCGATCATAGTGAAGAGGGCCGTTTTCGTCTAATCAGAGGCATGTTGTGTAACGTCTTGGGGATGCTTCGCCATCAACTGGTTTATTCGGCAAGCAGAAAAGCATGGAGTTCCGGCAGAGAAGCATGCGATAGGATCAAGTTTCACATTTTGAATGCTGGCCGCCTGCCTCTGGGTTGCGCCAAGGAAGGTAGTCCAAACCTTTCTCTCCGGAGTCAGGACTCGAGACGACCATTGTAGAGGACCTCTACTTTGACATCTGCTATACAACTTTGCATCGAAAGGAAGCAGCTCGAAAAAGACAACATGAGGATAGACCAGGTCGTATGCAGGTCGCTTGTCACACGGCCGTATCAAAGTCAGACTGCATAAACCGCTCTAGATCTTACATCATGGACACACACCTGTGGGCAACTCTTGATCTTTTGGCGCTTCGGATGACTTGCTAGCGACCCTACGAGTTTGTGATGCTTCCTCTAGTCTGTTACTCGTATCAGTATGTCTCAATGCGACCCCGAACTCTCTTCTGGTTCTGCATGTAAGGAATTTAAGTCTTGCCGTCATGCAGATTCTCATTCTTCCAGATATGAGACTATGGCAAGCCATCAATCCAGGGTCTGGAAATTCATGGTAATTTAACCATCGACGTCTCCATCAAGCCTGAAGAAAGAAGAAAAACCCAATTGGAGAACATGCGATTCTCCGACCTGCTTTGGGGGTTTCCCATATCATCCGACGGTCATAGAGCCTAAATTCTCGGCTAGAGCGAATAAATACGGGTAACATACCCATAGGGGGAAAACAAAAGGGAGGACTCCAGTCAAAAACCAGACTAGCCTCGTACACAAAGCAAGCATGCAGTATCATGCACGTCTTCGGAGGTGAGATGGGCGTAACTAGAGCCAATCATACAAAGCCGCTTAGTTCCAATCAACTTCCTCCCTTTGGTGTAACGGTCTGGACCACCAACCGGACCAACCCTGATGATTGATGATTGGGAAACGAAACTTGTCAGCCGTTTCAACGTGCCATTGCCGGGGACCATTTCCCTTTCTTACCATACTGCATGCATCAGCCGCAAAAGGTAGGTAGGCCTCGGCATGCTGTGGCGTTTTACTTTGTTTGGTATGTTGACGTGCTGGGCCAAGGGGTTCGATCTTGGCCTTCGGGTGGTTTACTCCGGGATCTGGGGTTTTAAATCCCGTGTAAGTGGTCTGATTTTTGGATACGAGGATAACCCGTGCGTGACGGAGGTAGTATGAAGAGGGATGAAATATTTGAAAATGACGGGCCAAATTTCATCGGACGGCCTTCTACCTATCTTGTTGGATGCAGTCTAGGCCTTGCGGCGCCGGGAAAGTGGCTAGCTGTATCAAGTTTTTCAGATTTCTCAAATTCTCTCCTATTCAAAGTACAGCTGCCTGGAATGCAGTTTGAAGCCTTTCCACAACTTCTGGCAGATTCTCACGGCGTGGCTGTCTTAATATTGAATAAAGGGACCATGATCGCGCCCTTGGTCCTAAGTTTCTCAGGCCTGTATAGGGTGTATACGCTTTTACCTCATCTGTATCACATCAAGATTTCCTAAATGCGCCTCTCAGCAATTCTCATGTCTGGATACCATCGTAAACTTCAGATGACTATGGAAATTTTGAAAGGGGTTCGGGTGAGAATGCTGGCTGCCAGCTGCCTCTCGTCTGTAGGCGTTGACTCTAAAGCAAGCGGCGGCATCTTCTTGGACGTGGTGTTGCGTCTGTTCTGGTCATCTAGGAAGGCATTCCTGTGAGTCATCATGCGCTAGCTGGTCGACGTTGACAGCTTGATGTCTGAATTTTGGGTTGATTGCAAATCCATGTTACATCAGTCACCAGACCCTATCCAAGGGGCTCTAGCCTTTTACAGATCACGCAGAAATTTCTGTCAATCACTTGATATTTGATACATGTGTTAAGCTTTCCTTTGATGAATCTGTCAGGCTCTAAATCTATGTGAGACCAATCATCAGCTTCCCCTGATGTCTGCTGATCGAACTAACACATGCCTACTGAAGTTTGCTTGACCAAAAGCAAAACCATGACTCTAATTTCCGTCGGTGTGAGTACGGGACAAATTTAATGGCTGAGCAGATGTTGGGGACAATGAGTGAGGTCTGCAATAAGAAGCAGCCCCTGCGCATTTTCCTTTGGAGTTGCTTGCTGCGATCTCAGGGGGTGAAGTGGCCGGCCACCGGAGGCTTGAGCATGAACAGAGGTTCCCGGCAAATGCATGCTGTGTCCACAATGACAGCGCAGTATGCCTAGATGAGAATAGACGAAAGAAAACGCCCTTCTTCAGGTTGAAATCTTTCATTTCTGTGACGACTCAAGCCATTTATGGAACAGATCTAATCCTCCGAGTTCACGCCGTTGGTGATAACCACGGCAAGTCGTTCTTTAAGCTCAGGGCCCCAAACGGCCGGATCAACTTCGTCTGGTTACTGAACACCACCCAAGAACCACCCTAGAAGTGTTCGGATGATTCAGACCTAAACGCCGAACAACTCTCAACACTTGTCGGTTATCAATCACGGTCCCGGTAGTCAGATAGTCCATGTGAATCGTTCATGAGCTAGTGTTCAGCAAGGCTGGAGTTTCCGATGTCGAAATGAGACCTTTCTTCATACGTAGTCTAAGTGAGATAATCCCAGAGCCCATAGACTGCAGTAACATCCTTTGCTTGCCTCCCCCAGTTATTTCTGAAGCTGCTTGTCTTTGCAGACCACACAGAAAAAACCAAGGCCACCGCATGCCTAATAGTCTACCAACCAGGGCACGTTGTTGTCACCGTGGTGATCCATGATTGCTGCATTGACGAGCAACGTCTTGCATGCCTCCCTCTCTGGCGCCATGATGATGTTCCCCTCCTTGACGACTGGATCTGCAACGCTTTTTGCCCCGTTAGCACACCATTCGACCACTTGGGATCCGTAGCCCTCGTGGAGGTGGCCGAAGCAGTGGAGTAGTGGGCGAATGCGTTGAACCGCTTGCCATAACTTTGGGCAGCCGCAATGGGCGCCTTTGCCGTCGAGATCGAGGCGGTAGTCTTCGCATGGGACCTGTGGCGGTCCGTGTGTAATCAAGATATCGACTTCCGAGGAGATTGGCATCGGACCGCGGACCGCTTTGCCCAGGTCTGAGAGTGTTGTTTCGGCCGGATTAAATCTGTCTTCATTCGCACCGTATGAGAATGCGTATCCGTTGAACTCGGGTGTGTAAGGCGAGGCATATAGAGTAAAGGAACGCCCGTTCTTGAGAGTGAATGAATGGTATCCTTCGCTCAAGAGATTGATTCCGGATTTGTTGAAGAGATCAATCGCTTTCTTTGGCTCCTCGAGATCGTCGTCTTCATCTGCATTGTCGGCCCACCATGTGGGATCCAGAGACACATCGTGATTTCCGGGAATCACGAGCTTGAGTTCAGCGTCGCAACTCAAAAGGCTTTTGATGGCAGCTTTGTAGTTCGACATGCCGCCGATCATAGTGAGATCTCCGCAGTGGATGACGACATCTGCGGGAGGGAGCTCCGATGGGAAGGCAGAGTCGTGGGTATCCGACAGAATAAGAAAGCGAATGTTGGATTTCATCATTGTGGTGTTGAAAGATAAGTACGGACTGGGAGATGAAGGTCGGCTCGTCGATATATTTATTGAGATTTCAAAATTGGATTGAGAGGCCGGGTCAGATGATAGCAAGCTGGTAGGGAATCGGAGATCCCTTTTGGTTTCCAGATGAACTAGGGTTTTTTTGTAGGCGAGAAGACAGCAGACGGGAGAGATTTGTGGCTAGAATCGGCTCAGGCCAGTAAACTTCTACGTATCGACGGTCGATGCTGTCCCTCAAGGTTCCATTTTCTTAAAGAGAACTTTGTGAGACCATACTTCAATACCTATGTACTTGAGCTTAAGATAAAGTCATATGTGATTGATCGGAGATGACTTTCTTTCTTTGCCTCTGGCGAATTATTGAAAAATTACTTGGAAGACGTATGTGCATCATGGACAGCAGATATGACATGAATCCTTTGTTCCGGTGCTTAGAAATTCGGATTCAATCTTTCTGATGAGAAGGATTTGATATCTGGAAGATTTTGAAGATTAGTGATGAATATAAACTCAGAAATCGGCTGAATCATTTAGCCAAACGCCACTGTATTGTCGGGTAATGTTGTAGTCTAAAGAGGAGCTTGTTGTAGCGGAATATTCATTCGGTGAAGCTCTTCACCGAGACAGACCGACAGAGGGTTACCGCACGGCCCACCCCGCCTCGGAGCCGTTGAGTCACTCACCTTAAATTTCCAACTCCCAAGCTTGCGACCGGGCTTTGACTCACCACCCCGCGACCAACACAATAAATTCCCCCAAAGCGCCCACCCACGCCCTTGCGATCCACCTTAGCACACGATGTCGCAGCAAAAGGGAAAGGCCGCCGCTGGCAAAGGTAAGAAGTCCGGCAAGGCTGGAGGTGAGGGCAAGCGCGAGGATGTCCTGCAGGCTGTGGTAAGTCTGAAGCGTCATGGTGGGGCAGGCACGGTGATGGGTGTTGAATTGGCTAACCTGGCGGCTTTCCTTTTCGCCCATTGCAGCTCATCGCCGACTCTTTTCAAGATAGGTTTGCTCCCTTTTCAGCAGAGAAGCCAAGAGTAAGTCATGATATATGTCCCGGGGCTATGCGACGACGACTGACCGCCCGCCCGCAGTGCCTTCTACCCCTTGCAAACACGCCCCTCATCGAGTATACCCTCGAGTTCCTCGCCATGAACGGCGTCCAGGAGGTCTACATCTACTGCGGCTCCCACTCGGAACAGATCGAGAACTATATCAACACATCAAGATGGTCCCCCATGTCCATTCGAACTCCATTCACGAGCCTGCAGTTCATCCGCGTATCCGACGCCCGCTCAATCGGCGACTTCCTCCGTGACCTCGACGGACGTGGCATTATGGACGGCGACTTCATTGTGGTCCACGGCGACGTGGTATCCAACATCTCACTTGACGGCGCGCTGGCGGCACATAAGGCGCGCAAGGAGGCCGCGGCGACGAATATCATGACAGTGGTCCTGCGATCAGGCGGCGCGGAGGAGCACAGAACGAAGCCCAACGGCATCAACCCCGTCTTCGTGATCGACTCAAAGACAAAGCGGTGCCTACACTACGACGAGATACATCCCCTTCAGAGCGACCACTACCTCACCCTCGACCCGGCCGTGATTGACGAGCTCTCGACCGATTTTGAGATGCGGGGCGACCTGATCGATGCGGGTATCGATATCTGTACTCCCGAAGTGCTGGCGCTGTGGTCCGAGAGTTTCGACTATGAGCTCCCGAGGCGAAACTTCTTGCATGGTGTCCTAAAAGATTGGGAGCTGAACGGCAAGGCGATCTACGCAGAGGTCCTCGATGACGGCTACGCAGCGCGCGCGAGCAACCTCCAAATGTACGAGTCAATCAGCAAAGATGTCCTCGGCCGTTGGACATTCCCGTTCGTTCCCGACTGCAACGTCATTCCCGGTCAGACGTACAAGATGACCAGCGGTGCAGTCTGCGTTGAGGACGGAACGGTGATGGCGCCCACCAGCAAGATTACCAGGTCAATCCTCGGCCAGGGAGCCACCGTGGGCGCCGGCAGCACGGTATCAAACAGCATCATCGGCAGGCGGTGCAAGATCGGCAATAACGTTCGCATCGAAAACAGCTTCATCTGGGACGACGCCGTAATCGAAGATGATACGGTCATCCTGCGCTCCATCCTAGCCGACTCAAGCATCGTGGGCAAGGGCTCGGTCGTCGCTGCCGGCTCCCTCCTCTCCTTTGGCGTTGTCCTCAGCGACAACAGCAAGATTCCCGAGGCCACAGTCCTCGCAGTCACCACACACAACGGCACGCCCGTCAATCCCGACAAGTCACTCGTCGGGCCCTCAGGTAAGGGCGCCCCTTACGTCGACCCAGAGGCCGAGGACATGGACGACGAGGACCCTTCCACCCTCCAGCGCTCTCTCCTCTACAACCTCGCCCACCTCAACCTCTCCACCTCGACAGTCTCAACCCTCTCCTCCGACATCGACGACGACGACTCGGACGCCGGCGACGGCATCACCCAATTCTCCGCCGACTCCCGCAACCGCGCAGACTCGTTCGTCTCAGACGATTCCCAAGGCAAATCAGGCTTCCACCACGACGCCGTCCACGGCCTCCTCGATGCCCTCCGCGCCGAATCAGGCGACTTCGACTCCGCCAAGCTCGAATTCATGGGTCTCCGCCTCGCCAACGACGCTTCGGACGTGGCCATGCGTAAGGCTGTTGCCATTGCCTTTGCCCGCCGCGCCGCAGAGCTCCTCGACCCCGAGCACGGCGGTCTCGAGCCCGCAAAGGCCGCCGACAAGACCTTCAACTCCAACAAGGGTGCCTCAAAATTCGTATCCGAGGTCGGCGTCGGCGGCGGCGAGACGGAGCAGGTCGAGTTCGTCCTCGCGCTGCAGCGCGCTCTGCTCGGGTGCCGGAACCTCGAGCACGCGCGCGCCGGCGTGCTGCTCGCCGCCATGCTGCAGCAGCTGTATGGCTTGGACGTTCTCGAGGAGGACGGCATCCTGGCCTGGTGGGAGGACGAGCGCGCCGAGGAGGGCGGGGGCGAAGGCATGGCGGCGCTCAAGGAGAAGTGCCGGGTTCTCGTCGAGTGGTTGGAGGATGCTGATGAGGAGGAGGACGATGATTCGGAAGAGGATGACGACTAGGTGTTGGCATCTCGGACTACGTCTCGGGAGTTGTGATTAGGCAAGTGCAGGAGGGAGAGAGAGGAGAGAGAGACAGAGGAAGAAAACGGACTCGAACCATCAACGAGTGTTATATGCCTGGCGTAGAGAGTGGATAGCTTGCATAGCACAGTTGTACACTGCAGCGGACTCGTAAGCAGGGTCCAGGACTTGGCCAAAAAGTTATGCTAGAATAAGAATTAAAGAATACGTTAAACAACAAAGTGGACCTATCAGTGTCTCATAGACCAAGCATCACGGGCACGTCAGAGATGGCGAAAAGAGCATGAGATGACCTGCTTGTATTGCAAGGCGACTAAAAAGGTATCATATCAAAAAGCATAAAGCCCTCCAAAAACGCCGAGCTGAAACCTGGCCCAGAAAGATGTGAAAACTCCGGCCCCATCCATCACCCTGTGATACCCCCGACTTTTTGTGTTGTTCTCGAACATACAGCAGAACTCAGAAGGTTGGCCATCCCCATTTACGCGACGACTGGCAAAGCTTATGATCCCCAAAAACTGGATAGAAGCTTGTTCTTGAACCGCCGCCCCAAAACAATTGCTTAGCGGACTCATTTCCGAGAGCATTCCTTCTAGTAATAGCTCTGGAGATCGTTGCTGTTGCCAGCGTTTCCACCACCTCCGTAGTTACCGCCACCGCCGCCGCCGCCCATGGGACGACCAGCTGGGCCCGTGGGGGCGTTCGGCGGAGGACCCGAGTTCCACGCGCTAAGCGGAGGTTGGTACTGTTGCTGTTGACCCCCCTGGAAGCCGCCTTGCTGCTGCCCAGGGAGGGACGGATAGCTGTTGTCGTCATACTCGACAGTCTGTCCGTACCCTCCCTGCTGGTTCCGGGGCTCGACGTCGTCGAGGGAGCGGTAGCCGTGCATGCCACGTCCGCCACGGCCGCCCTTACCATTGCCGCGGCCTCTGCCACCTCTTCCTCCACCGCCGCGGAAGCCACCACCACCACCACCACCACCACGGCCACCGCCTCCTCGCCCAGAATGGAAATCGCGGCGCTCATTGCGGCCGTTATAGGGGTTGTGTCGGTGGTGGTCGCGTGAGTAGTCGCCGCCATCATGTTTCCGCTTAGAAGACTTGTTGGCGAAGAGCGATTCATACTCGTCTTCGCGGGGGTCCTCTGGCTCGATGCGCAGGATCATCTTCTCTCCAACTGTTGTCTCGAAGGTCATTGCCTTATCGGCGGGAATCGGTTGCCAGTTCTGGATCTTGCCGGCATCTACGGGGCGGGCACCCTTGCGGAGGGCGAGCACAACGAGAGGCGACGGGTTATCCGTATGGAACTTCGCGGTGGCGGGAACGGGTCGGAGGCTCGCTGCCCAGATGCTATTTTCAAAGCACGCTGTGCCTGTGACCTCCCACTTCATCTTGCTGCCCATGCCTCCAACCTTTTCCAGGATGCTGGCCGGGCAAGGACGAGGGCAGATGAGAATATTGTTGGCGTGGAACTTGAGCTCCTGCTCGGGCAGTCCGGAGGGGATCTGGGCCATCTTCATCAATTGCGCCGTGTCTTCCTTGCTGATCAAATAGCCTGTGAAATAGACAGTCTTCTTGATCCTCAGTCGTTGCGGGCGAACGTCAGACGAGTGTTTGCCAATCTCCTCGTTGTGAAGGTTGATCATATGCTGCACCTCAGCAACCTCAACCACGGGGTCCAGGGTCGTTGACATGTCCGCGACCTGAACGACCTCCGCCGTGATGGGGCCGCGTGTGCGAGTAGCATTGATGTTCTGCTTGCGGTTATACTCTGTCATGAAATCTCTGAATCCCTTGACGTGTTTCGGACGGTCCTCGTAGATGCGAATCTCTTCGGCGTTCTTGTACGTCTCCATGACCGCGGTGAGAAAGAGCTGCTTAAAGTGCATCGTGCTTGAAAAGTTCTGGTTCGTCGGGCTGACTGCAGGTTTGAGCCCGACCATGTCGAATTCGAGTCCCTTACTGTGAATCATCCTCTTGATGAGCTCCCCGAAGCCTCGCTCGGAGCGGCCCGTCAGCAGCACGCACAGAGCGTCCTTTTGCTTGACGCTCAGCTTCACCAGCTCGACAATCTTTTCATTCCACCAGCCTTCCCACGCGCGCTTCTCTTCCGTGTCGGCGCCCTCACCCGTCGCTGAGAGGATTCGGGAGTCGTGCCACCAGCCGCCGTTGCAGATGACGTCTTGACTTGACAGCACGCCGATCGTAGGGCCGCTCCATAATGCGGGGTTCGGCAAGGGAGTTTTGAAGACTATGGATGTCAGACGACGTTAGCTTTGGGTTCAGAAGATTGGCGAAGGAATCACGCAACGCGGCAGCATAGAGAAGGTATACTTACGTGTGTTGTCAAAGTCGTAGATGTGCAGAGCCTTGATCTTATCGACGGCAGGCAGCTGTGCCGTCGCGATGCTCCATCTGCTCAATGCAGTAGTCGTCGCAGAGGATGTCGAGTAGGCCGCCTTAGCAGAGCCATTGGCGTATGCGGACGTCATGACTCGGCGGGTGAATCTGGAAGCTGCCAACATGAATGTTGACCAGACTTCGAAATTCCGAGAGAGGTGGGAATTGTTCAAAGAGCGGGTCGTCGATAGATTCGCGAGCGCGCAGAACCAGGGCAGTGGCTAGGGGACTCGAGCTTTGCTACAGTGGTAGGTGCGACCGCGGCTTGTGCCAGTAGGAAGTTTTCCCAGCCGTTGGCTTTGTGGGGCTGGCCCGTCATTATGGGAGGCAAGTCCCTGGAGAGCGCTGCTGACCGGCTGGGCTTTCTGTGGCAGCTCCCGTCATCAAGCAGCCACTGCTTATGTCATTAGGGGATGGGCCGATTAGATAAGCAAACTCCACGACTCTGGATGAGAACCGCGGTGTTGACGGCTTCCAATCAGCATCATGTAAACAATTAACAAAGATTAAATTAGATTTAGAGCAGGCCGTCATATGGTAGATGATAGGGATATCTCCTTTCGACGAATACTCACCAAGGTCAGGGAGCGAAGGTCAGTGTCACTAAAGGTGCACCTGGACGTCTTGCTCTACGTACTCCGTACCGTGGCACGCGTGGCTACCAATACCGTCCTCCCGCCCCACATTCGGTTCCGAAGTGTGGCGAAGTGGAGATATCAAAGCCGGTGAACGGTTCGGTACTTCCCTCGGTCAAGGCAGTTTCGCCTCCTTTCCCAGTCTGACGGCAAGTTTCTGGAAAAAAGTTATGATGGAAAGGTACCTGAGATTGTGTGATTGAACCAGAAGGGTAAGCGCTATGGTGGAAGCTGTTGCTGCTAAGTAGTGCACTTGTCGTTTAATGCAACAACTCTGCTTTTCTCTCGAAAGATGCCGTTCGAGCTGAATGAGTACGGTGCTTAATTTCTATCAAGAGAAGAACTTCATGACTGGGGGTCGAGTGTGGCCGTTAGTTCGTGGTGTAATGTTAACCTAAGTACCACGGTAGGAGTCGTGCAGCAATACTGCCTCCAGCTTGCAATGGCTTGCCCACTCAACATGTAAAACAAATGGGTTCACGAAGGAGACACTAATTGACAGATAACAGTTTCTCTCATTTTCTTATTTTTTTGCAGTCTCGGCTGAACCAAACCCTGGTCAGATTCGTGCCTCTTACCAGCACTTGCTTCCGCTGAACCACCGTAAGGCGAGGCCTGCCAACGACTATTTCGTCAACTTCAGAGTTTTCGTATCCATCCTCCTCTTTTCTCGGCGTGTCTTCCCTCGCCGTCCACGCCTCCCTGGATATCATCTTCCTTCCCAAATTCTTCCATCTTTGGTGCTCTCTCGCAAATCCTGTGTTCCCGTTCCCAAGCGAACATACAGAGGCCAAATTCCTGGCGTGTAAGTTCCAAACATTGACGGCTCCCAACATAAGAAAAACATGTTTTGAGGACATACAGGCCCCTTTCGTCCATAAAATAGCGGACATTGTGAACAGGAAAAAGAAAGACGACAAAAAAGCAAAATCGGGGAGATTTCCCGTACCATAACGCCAAAGAAGTAACCAAGTGCCTTTCCCATGGGTATTCCATGCCTCCTTTTGTGGCCCGACCGATGCAATGCGTACTCTAAAAAGTCATGCTCATGAACCAGCCAGGGTCCCTTCATCATATCATACCACTTCTGCTTGTCATCCCTTTTGGACGCTTCTTCCTCATTACTTCCATCAATACTTCGTGTCAAATTACACGGTGTGGTATGCCGACTACAATGTCGGATCAATGGCGCCAGTGTCGGACTGCTCACCAAAGTCTAGGAAGGCGTCCCAGTTGTCATTAACGGGGCCTGGGGTCGCATCATCGCTTCTGGGCTCTTCAAACCGAGACGCATAAGGGTTCACGTGTCCGTTGAAGTACTCGTGCGAAGAAAGCGTAAGCTCATTCAGGTGCTGCTCATGTTTCAGGTCGGCCATCGAATGAGTGTCTGGGTAGTACATCTGCTGCTGTAGCGGGTTGCCCATAAACATTTGAGCCATCGGGTCGCTCATGTCCAAGTTGGGTACCATCATCTTCGCATCCATAGGCAGCTCAGCGGTAAAGGATGACTCAGGAGAAAAGAGGCTGTGATCGATTGTCGTCATGGGTGAAGGGAAAGCCGAAGCTGTTCGCGTCGAGGGGGTGCCAGCAGCAGCGTCTGATGACGGCGACAAAGCTGGCGGCGACTGAGGATGATCACGCGCTACCGGTGTGGCCATGTCCATGGGCGACGCCACTGACTGTGTTCTCTGGCGTTGGTATCGCTGGGTCTCGGGCTGGAAGTTTACCGACGAGAAGGTTGGTGACATGGGGCTGGTGACCGCGTTTTCGGACTGAGCGGGCTGCGACAAAGACATTGAACGTTGCCCGGGAACGGAGTACATTGAGTTCGTAATGTTACGAGACAATGCCTGTGCTTGCTTGTTGGCGTTTGGGAACTGCTCGGCAAACATCTTATTGATTGGGTTTTGAGCCCATTCCTCGTTGCGGAGCCCGGCCACCATGCTCGCCATGGCTACTCTGTTAGCCAAAAAGGCATTGACACGGTAGTCGAACTCTGGGGAACCGGTCTGAAGGTGAGCAGCCAGCATGCGATAGGAGCGAGGCATGTCGTCCTCCTCCTCTTCGTACATTTCCTCCGCCTGCACAATCGCTTCAGAGATCTTGAATCCCTTGCCGGTGCGCTTCTTGTGGATCTCGCTCGCCATCTTGGCGGACTGCACACGGGCTTCGATACTACGGTCCGCCCGCCGCGAGGCGGCAATGTAAGCGCGCTCTTGGTTCTCTTCATGAGATCTCTCCGTCTACGTGTGAATGGTCAGCATTTGGATCCGGGGGAATGGAAACTTTCTTCTGGCAAGTCAAATAAACCACCATGGCAAACAATGTTGTACAAGTGTGGCAAGTACAGCCAAATTGGGGGGAAAGACGTTCGAGGATAATTTGATAGTCAAGGAATGGGTACTAATGCGGGCAGGATGATTTGACTCGATTATCACGGCTTGAACGTACCTTCTTCTGTGCCCGTTCAGTCTGCATCGTAGGCGACAGGTTGCTGGCGTCCAAGGAGCGCTTCGGCATTTTCGTTGACGTCGAGGATTCGGAGATCGACGAGTATTATAGATGGTTGAGTGGTAATGGGGTCAAAGGTGGCTTGGCCAGAGAGGTAGCTGATGCGGGGTGCAGGAATATATTGGAAGCTTCTATTCACTTGCGGTGATGGGCTTCGTTGTGGCTAGAACCTTGAAGCCGGAACCACCTGGTATCGCGATGAGGTTGGTCGAAACCTAGTGTTTAACTCGGGGATATAGAGACGTATGAGTCGTACGGGTTTATCGTGGTGTCCTAAGACGGTTGCGTTTTCTGAAGGAGCTCGTCGGTCGAGGGACCAAAAGGGTGTGTGGAAGTTGGGGAGGCAAAGTGTGGAACAGGGCGGTATCTAAGTCTTATACAATCCAAGGGTACGTGCTCGGGAGAAACGACTGGGTATTAGTCTCGAGGTGCGGAGCAGCGTGGAGAGGAAGAAAAAGGCAGTGAACTGGCTGGGCGTGCGGTGGAACAGAGGACAACCCGGAGCAATGTTCCATGCGAAAGCATGGGAGAGGGTTCAGTCTACCTTGGGCGGGCGAAGTGAGAGAGAGAGAGTGAGAGTGAGAGCGTGAGGAGGTACTGCTGGGGGTACATCTGATGCTGGGTTACGGAGTACTGGTTCGGGGATTGACCAGACAGATGGCGGCCGGATAGATGTGACCGGGGACATGGTACATGGGGAAGGGGTTAGGTTCGTTGTTCTGTTTGGCCGACCTGATGCAGTTGCAGTGCGCGAGACAGCGAGATGGGAGCTTGACTAGGTACGCTAAGGATACATTGGGCGCTGGGAAATGCGGTGTTGCTGGCTGTGCCGCAACTGGGGCAGTCCAGCATAATTGGCAGAAAGAGAGACGGCGAGGGACGGCAGAGTGAGAGGGGAAAGGGAAAGTGGCATTTCGACTGCTTTCGATCGCTAGACGATCTTGGAGGGTTTGATCGGGTTACGCTCTGTTGATCGATCTCGATGAGAAGGGACTGTGTGCTAGGCCGACGCCCGTGGAGCAAAGTACCCCAGTAGTCACTCTTCACTCCATCGAATGGAAGGAAAGGGCTGCCCACTCTCTCTGCTTCTCCTTCTATTCCCCCCCTCTCTTCTGATCTCTGGACTGGCTGTCTCCTGCCGCCCGCCCTCGTACTCTACTTCTTTTAGATTAGCGCCGGGTCGTTTGGGAAGATGGCAACCACGGTTTGGTCGTCGTGGTTGTGTTGGCAGGGGCTGGGTTCACGGCTAAGGCAGTCGCCAGTGATAGGTAGGTATTGTAGCTTTTTGGGAAGGCATACCTAGCTTTTCCCTCATGTCAATCATTCTTGCTCCTTTCGACTCTCCATCTGTCTTTTCACCACAGTCTTTCATTCGTAATACCTACACCTCACAGATTTATGTCTTCCCGTATGTTCTGTTGTTAGACACTTTTGCCAAGCTCGAGATCGCAGCGGGACGTGTACGGACAGACAGAGAGGCAGGAGCACCAAATGTCTCGAGGGCCGCAGGGCAGGTGCAGATGCAGCAGCAGCTGCTGCATGGGGTGGAGCTTTGGCCTGAGTGGGGCGATCCCAAGCTCGGGCTCTCGCCTGTGCCACATCCCCACCCGAATGCACCCAAGTGCAACCGACAGGGCGGGATCAATCCCCGGGCCATATGCTCCAGGCCTTATCCCAGTCACGTCCTGTGAGAGACTCAGAGACAGAGAGCTTCTTCCCAGTGGTCCAATTTTCCACCGTCATTTTGGGCAGTTCCGCATCGATTCCTCTTGCTGCATCGAAATAATGTCAATACACTCGCAGCTACGCAATAATTATCGAAACAAGTGGTAACTGGGACGACGCGCTAATACGACTACTTACTCTCAGCACACAACTAATTCATAGTAACATAGTACATATTCGGGTGTCCCATATGTTCGTAAGCTGTTCGGAGTGGGTTTCGCGCAAAGAAGGTGCTTTATGTACAGAGGGAGGCGGGAGCGTCCCTCCACGAAACTCCGTCCTTTCCCTAAAAACCTATGATTCCATGCACCCTGCTCCTTCCTGTCTTCCCCTTGCCTACATTCGCCATTACGGCAAGAGACATTGTATACGTATTTACACAGTATACTTTCTTTTCCTTCCTGCCTTTTGCGAGGATTGTTTACAAGCGGGTAGTAAACGAGCAACCGCGTTGGCGGACAGGAAGAGAAGGCCGGAGGGTGGGTGCAAATTTTTACACGGGAATTTGATAGGAGAGAACTACCTGCACTTCGTACCTTGGACACGAGAAGAGAATCGACAGACGGAGGCCGGGGGGGTTCAAGGTGGCCTGCTGCAACCATCACTGACTAACAACGACAACCTTGACAACCACACAACCACACAACCACATCGACCGGCTTCATTTCGTCCCTCGATTTGTGCAATCTCTACCTGCAGATGTGCTGTTCCCCTCCGTGAGATACCTGCGTTCGCTGTGGTGGGTGGCGGGCCCAGAGTTATCGCTCGGGCGGAACCTTTGGGGTGCCAGTCGTACCAGCATCCCCAACTCGTCAAACTCTCTTGTCATGCTAAAGTCTAAAGACGCTTAGCAATGCTGCAGCCCGCTGCTGGCCATGTCCGACTGCATAGTGTCTTATTCGAGACATTGGATGTTGCCCATCGGCTGCATTTCTGTCCGGTATCTCTTAGGTCCATCCCAAGAGTTGGATCCCAACTATCTCTTGGGTGTCTTGACACGCCTCAGCCAATCCCATGTGAGTGATTCATTTACTTCGAATGGCTCGCTCGCTACGGATGCCCGAGTCCTAGGTATACGGCTACACTCTGACATATCACATCACAGTTGTAGACCTGACATCGTTCTGATATGCGTGGGCGATTGCACCATGCCATACGGTGTAGCGCCTCTATGGCAAACTCCATTCCGCAAACATGCGTGAGCTTAAGACAAGAGAGGCAGGGGCCGGTCAATGTTCCACGAGCCCTGCGGTGCTTTGCTCTGCATCCATGCATGTATCCTACGGAGCACATTGCTTCGAGACACGGCACACCCACAACTTTGAACATTTCCTCACTACCCCGCTGACAGGCCGCGTACTTCAACCCTTGACCTGAACAAATCTGTACGGAGCGGTTGGCTACGGAATTTTTGCCAGGAGTACACTCCGAGGCCTCACCGCCAATAAGCCCAATGCAGTTGAGACAAAACAGCTTCGCTACGAGGTGATAGCTTGCTAGACCTGTATCAGTACGACCATAGCGATCTCGAAACTACTCCTTCCTCGAGTCGTCCCAGTCGATTTTCCTCCCAATCTAATGGAGAGGTCGCTACCACTGGTCTTCTCAGCAAGATGCAGCTGGCATGTCATGGAACCCAAATGCATCACCAATCAATCGAATAGTCTCGTCAAGTCTCTGTGGCTATGGCAATAGACGTACTGCGTATGGGTGGCTCTGATGAAGCCGATGCCATCGACTGCACCAGAGTCTCAAACCGATTACATCCGATCTCACTACGGATAGGTTAACTTACTGATGCTTGGTTCGCGGTTCCCAATCCTGTCATCTGTGGCATGAGATACCTTGCTGTTGTGCTAGGGCTGTACCTTAGCGTTTGGTTGCTCCAGCGGTATAGCACCACGCGCTATTGATCAGAATACCTCGACACTCGGTGCTAGAATCTCTCCGCGTCCGCAATTCGGAAAGAAGGGTGGATCCGGTAGCATGGGGCGACTGGCGACAGCGACGATCGATCCCCAGGGTCCGATGCCGACTATTAGGGGCCCCTAGCAAGATGGCGATGAGAATTGACACGCTGCCACGCTTCGATACACTGATCGGAATATTCTAGCACCATTATTACCTACGAACTTCCAGACGGCGGGTGCCCTCTTCAGAAACAACAGATTCGCGAGCGAGTAAGGAGCCAAGCCGTGCCGACAGTGCCAATTCATTCTTTGTTCATTAGTCGACAGTCCAGGAGGTCATCCTGCCTTGCAAGCGAATGCCGATGCAGGACGAAACCACTTGCGATAAGGTCTTCTGCAAGAATTGCAGACTGTGCGATGGTTGAAACAGTATACCTTCTGACACATTCAACCAAGCCGGTGGGGGGATTATCGTCCTAATCTCCCAGATCAATATCGGTTCACCTCGCGCTTCGCAGGTTTCGCAAGACCGACCCTTTACGGAAGATGTGCCACCAGGGTCACGCCAACAGACGGGATGGCTGCCCCCAGCCTACGCTCTGGGAACGTGGCATTTGCAGGTGCCTTGTTCGCAGGCGGTAATGGTGGCACAAAGCTGCGTTAAATCCGACCAGCCATGACCCGCTCAGTCTAACTCGAGGAAGCCGTGATGCTCACGCAGATTCTTCGAGAGGGCCTAGACTCTCGTCGGCGGCAGCCAAAAGTTTGCCAATTACCTCCAGGCACAACATCAGCTTACCTTTCGACAAGTTCTCCGACTCTTGCTTCAGAAGCTCAAGAGTGACAACACTCATTTACGAGCCAAGGGTTAGAACAAACCTACTTTCGCACATTCTCAACCTTGGACCATGTCGCCTTCTGCTCGAATGGTCTCAGTGGGCATCACATGCTGGATACAGCTTTGGGCACTCAAGTATTTACAGCATACGCCTAGCAGAGTTGCACAACAAGCAAGGGCCAACTGAAAAGACCAACTGGACACAGGCCATGATCAGAGCGATAACACTCCAGTTGACAAGAGCCGCGAGCGGAATGTTCTTACCCCGCCGCCGCCGTGGCCAACGCGAGGGATGGTGGTGGTTGCTTCTCCAAGAATTCGTCGTCACGGTTGTATGGCTGTGCACTGCCCCTCGCGTACCGAATTGTTGGTTGCAACCTCAGCGGATGGCTTTCAGCTGGTTCGCTAGGTTAGACAAGCCTAACGACGATGTTGATCAGGTCGAGTAGGTATCAGTCTCGAGGATGTACACGCTACCACGGCTACCAA
The DNA here is from genome assembly GCF_030869225.1 of Colletotrichum abscissum. Classification (NCBI taxonomy): domain Eukaryota; kingdom Fungi; phylum Ascomycota; class Sordariomycetes; order Glomerellales; family Glomerellaceae; genus Colletotrichum; species Colletotrichum abscissum. The sequence continues at coordinate 85,101 of NW_026849988.1, read as the reverse complement.
GTACTAATCGTCCAATCTTGCGGGTGTCACCTAAGCCCAGGAGAATCCATTTTTGCCTAGTCCTCTGGAATTTCTCCCCGCCAGACTGAAGTCGACTTGGTGAGTTGCTCCTAGAGATCTAAAGAAATTTGACGTCACCTCAAGATGGATCAGCTGCTTCAAACATTCAGTGGATGATACTGGGCTGAGAATAGTAGTTACGTTCCGTTTTTGGTGAATTCTGCTCGCCCGCGGGTTAGCTCTGGCTCAAGCGCCACGTTAGACGACAAAGTTGGACTTGCCATTATTAAAACGACTGGCGTTGCTCGACGTTGAGACGGAGCAATCTGTCCGCGCGCCACTAGCTCACCCATCTTCTTTGGTGTGTGAAACCGATACTTGGAGTTACAACAGAACCATGGCAGACCCCTCGAGCGGGACGAACCTCTCTGAGACCAATCAGCAGGCCACGGTCCACGGCCCAGTCCCGGCAACTCTATGCTCCTCATTCTACATTCACGCCATAGAGTGGTGGTCTACAACCCATGGGGGCGGATATCTCGAGCACATTTCGACACCGGGTTTCTGGACCCCCAGGGCAAGCCTACCTATCTGCCGTACGGATGCTTACGCCTATCCGTGCTTTGATCAAGTTCGATAATCACATAATCAAAGGGACTGCGAAGAACCACGGCATACAGACACAGGGGCACCAACGCCGGGCAGTCTACCTACTCTGATCGACCTTCTGCCACAGCGGGGCAGCGGGTAGTATGTCGACCCGCCTGCCTACTTCCCGTATGGGAATCAACCATGAGAAATGACATATCTTTGTCGTCAGCCATCGAGGTTCAGCCGACACTGTCCACTCATCTCTCATGGTTCTGCTGGCTGCACGTTGCTTACTAGCTGTGGAACCATGCTAACCAACGAACTTCCCATGTCGACAGTGCCGTTGCTGCATCTCGGAACCCCAGAAAGTCCATTCGGCCGGTGAAGCAGATGCTATGTACAACCTGCCGAGCCTGCGAACAAGCCTTTGAACCACACCCTTCCCCGTTTCCCCAATTACCTGTTTCCTGTGGTTTGTGGCGAAACAACGACAGACACTCGACTCCGTCCCATCTGGCTACCACAGACGCACACGCCCAGTGAGCTGTCGCCCCTTTTCAAACTTGCGATACGCAAGAGGGCGATCGAGGTTATCGGGCACATCCATACCCCGCAAATTGCCATGGTTTGGAGCATGGGATTTTGCTTCCCCCGTTTATTATGTTGCGACCCTCGGCTCCTCGTCATTGCAAGGAGCACCACCGCTCACTTTGCTCGCCGCACGTCACAGGAACATAAAATTTACGGCATTCCCATGAGGAGTATTCTCGGCCATCTCGGCGATCTCGGCGAAGTGTGCGCAAAATATATGGCTCGATGCAGCGGTGCAGGTGTTCCATCCAAATTTGCAGAAGAGCTTCTTAATGGAGCCAAAAGTCGACGTTGAAGATGGAAAATCATGTCGACGTTCGTTTCTAGATAAGCGAGAGATCGCGCGCTGACATCTCATGTTCGGAGCCGTGACGGCCAATCGACCTTTTCGCCTCCTACCCCGGATCCTGATCTCATCAATTTGATTCCAAATGCCCCTTGCTCCTTCTTGTGAGTCAGCATAAATCAGAAACGGCCACCAGCGACGTTGGAGACGCCCCGCCTATAGTCTCTGCTGGGCAAGGCTAGGAGGCCAAAGCCAGGCGATCAGGCGATCGTTGATAGACGTCGGCAGATGGCACTGGTCAAAGACGCACGCCGAGGGGTGACTGGAATATTCTTAAACAGCGGGGAGGAGCGCCACGTTCCTGAACCCTGACGTAAAGTCTCACGGGTCGCCTGGAGGCTGGATGCGCAAGGAGCGGGCACCAAGGACGCCCGCGGAGACGGTTCACTGGGAAAGTGGGAATGCAGTTGCTGGTGCCCTATTACAGCTACGTTGGATTGGCATTGCAATCTCCATGGAAGAATGCGATGTGTAGCGCCGACGAGAGAACCCTGGAAACTGGCATACCGGATACAACTCAAGATTTTGATCAATTCGTTCAGAGATGGCACTCTTTCAGCCAGAGAGCATTTAAGCTGCGTTAGCGGCAATAATCTATTTCTGCATCAGCATAACACCGGTCACAGCCAGTGTTCCGACGATGCACGACATCCATCGCATCTCGATCCCCCACCACGTGGTTTTGCAACTCGACAAAGACACTATCGCGAAGACAACAGCTCAAACGTACCTACTCGCTCTGGTGCTCTAGAGAGCGTCCGGGCCCGCGGACATAAGCTGCAATGGAAGATTGATCGTGATGTCTGGACGCGCTACCACACCAGAGCTTCCTCACTTGGCTGGCTTCGGGAGGCTTGTGGTACTATTCAACGCACCTAGTGAGAGGGGGACCTTAACCGACAGGCTGGCTCAGCCGCTAGTGCTCGAAGAGAATAAGGAAGCCTACACAACTGCTCAGAAATCTCGATGGTGGCTCAGACAGCCGATGGCCGCCTGCCCAAAATCCGTTCCAGCTTGTCTCTTTGGCACGCCGGTTTTTCCAAAAGCACGTCGGGCTGGGATAAGTCAAAAGGGCCTTCCACCGGGATAGGAAACCAGCGTTCCAGACGCTCGCTCAATTACCCACCAGCCACTACCTGAGCCCCTGTCGTTAGGGAGACACTGTGTACTCAAACTAGAGACATCGTGCCATTTCAACAATCCGGCCAGAGTAGTCCGTATTGCTCGTCCACCATCTGTCAGTACTTGGTGCCATGTGAGATGCCCGGCTTGGGGGAACACTGGGAGGAGGTTCTGCTTATGCTGTGCTACGTGCGCAAGCAGCCCGAGGAGCCGGGTGGGGGAATTTACTAGCAGTCCTGCAGACTCATCGGGCCGCCGGGACGAATTGGTGTGGTGGCTGGACTTTCGTTCGGCCCTGGTTCTGATATCCCACCTTGCGGCCGGATAGCCTGTGGAAGCCAAAATGCTTCCAGGACTCTGCTGATACCGGCCAAGCCTTGGTGGAACGCATGGTGTCTCTTTCGCCCGCTTTCAAACATCCCAGCGGTGTTACGGTAAGGTTGACTCTTCTGAGGCTTCAATCAATATTGATAGCATCCGCAAGGACTGCGGATTTCAAATTCTCGGCCCCATTTCTCATTCAAACTGTTCTAAGTCAGTCCTAGTTCTTCATCGTTTGTCCTGTCGCTTTACAGATTCCGCAGATTTCCTGACCATGATGAGGTGAGCGCACGGCCTAAGTGAGCCCTGAGCCGTTCCGCCCCGATTTCCAGAGAAATCCACGAGAATCGGGCGGCAGTGCCCAAATGGTCTCTCTGGATCCCTGTTTCCGATTCACACGACATGTTCGCAGATCGGACGGCGGGCCCCGGATTTCGCGATCCCCTCAAGTTCTGCAGGGCAGTCCGCATCGTGGCATGGCCAAACACAGGGCTCCCCGGCCCCTCGAACTGGTTCCTTTGTTGGAGCGATCGAAGCAGCCAACGTGCCATCGGAACATTCACAGCCCCGATTCCAACGTTCTGGGACGTGGGCCAGCTACTTTCTTCTGGATCGGGAGCAACGATTCTTTAATCTAGCCAGCCGAACACCCCCCCGTCAGCCCTGCACCTACCAGACGAACGATTGACCGTCTATCAGAGTTCACGATCTCATGGGAAATTATCACCAACGGTCTGCATCGTGTTTTCTCGGCGGTGCCATTTCGATCCGCTGCCGCTAACTATCACCGCTTGGGGTTCCCACTAACGATGGGTCAACCTGCAGCGGGAGTTCCTGTCTCCATCGCAAAGGCTCGGGAGGGTAAGGGTATTGGGTCATGCCGCGATTCAGGACCCCGATTGTGTTGAACTCCTCGATGCGACAGTACTCTGGATCGCGCCTACTGCGCTGCGACACTTTTCCTTACCAACACTAACACTCCAAGTGGAGATGGTATCTGCCCAAATCATGTGCTTTCAACGCCCTCAACAGGATTTTCTCTTAGGCTCGACTACTGACGCCATACACTTCATAGTTGAAGTCGAATTCTGGTGCAAGCGCAAACAAGAAGCAGAACGTCCTTGTGTAAGCGCTCAGATGTAGCAGCGGTTACTAGGCGATCGGCCCCACGCTGTCCGCGATGCCCTCGTTGTTGCGCGATGCTTCATTTTGCTTAGGAAGACTTTGATCGCCATTGGAACGCAGCAAGGACTGTTTTCGAATCCAAGCGCGACGAGGAGATGACGAAACTGAGCCATGACGGGCAATGTGCGCGATAAACTCCGTTCAATTGACAGCCAGCACTGACATGTCGTCAGTGCCATGGGTGCCTCGGCCAAGACTGGTAGGAGACATTGCGGTTCTCGGGTGTTTTGGTACGTTCCGCCGAAATGGAGGCTCTCGTCAACGTTTGAGCTGCGCATAGATTCCCAAGGAAAGCTTTCCGGGCCATTCTACATTGACTGGAAATGGGACACTGTTCGGTCCGCCAATGAACCAATCCTCTCTGAAAGCTCAGAAATGGTTCGCTCGATTGAAATCAGCATGTTGATCTGTCGGGAAAGAGGCTGGTCGCATAAACATTATTCTCGCAACTGGCGCCCGGCAATATCATTCAAACCTCTATTCCGATATGGCACCGTTGATGGCTGATAAATTCAAGTCAAGTGGACTGGCCTGTCGGCTCGCGTTTTCTATGTTGCAATTGTCTCGAGACTGGGATATGTGGAAGGATTGTGACTGCTGAGTAGGGATCGGATTCCTTTATCATGACTGAGTCGAGCCAATCTAAATCTTTCCAAAAAAGCGAGTTAAAAGCGAAGAGGCGGTCGCCCGTCGCGTCGGCTGTGATTATCAAGCTTCAATGGATAAAGTTGGGCGGGATGCTGCCAGAGTCGAACAGATGATGGCGAACATATCAACTTTTGATGGGCTTCGGACAATTTTGAGGCATGGAGACCACGCTGAGGCGGCTTCTGCTGGCGTCTAGGGGACGGTCCATTCGACCGAAATGCAAAGCTCCGTGGAATCCTCACGATGTCGCGATCTAATGTTTTTTCATGTGAGAGGAGATATGGCTGCATCAAGACAACAGGACGGAAAGCGAAGGACGCTCGAGAACCCCTCCTTTCGGGAATACGGGCAGGCACCCGTCGAGTTTCACGACGTCGGATATCCCGTCTGGCGGTTAAAAAGGGCACACATCTTGGGACAGCACCCTCTCAATCATCTTTCCAGTCACGATCCAGAAGCATACTATTCCTGAAATTCTCACGTTCGACGTGGGTGCCTTTGCATTTTCTTCCACATCTTGCCATAGACAGCGCAACAACGCAAAAGACAAAACTCCCGCAGCCATGACCCTGCGATTCGACCCAGAGTACCAAGCCGCCATCGCCGCCAGAGACAGCGGCGGCGGAGGTCCCGCCCCGCCGGCGGCACCGTTCAAGGACGCCCTTGAACTCCGCGCCTTCTCTGAGCCCTTGCTCCGCACCGTCCTCCGCGCGCAGCCGACGCCGGACAACGTCCTCGAGACGCGTATCCCGTTCACCTCGCACGACGGACAGGAGGTCGGGCTCTACCGCTTCGCGACGCGGGAGATGATTGACAGCTCCGAGCCCCTGGCCGCCGTGGTATACGTCCACGGCGGCGGGATGGTCTCGTGCGATGTCGACATCTTCAGCCCGCAGATTAAGCGGTTCGTCGAGATGGTGGGGATGCCGTTCTTCGCGGTGGATTACAGGCTCGCGCCAGAGTTTCCTGACGGGCTGGGCGCCGAAGACGTGTATTACGGGTTAAAGTACCTCTCGGAGAACGCTGCGCGCTGGAACGTGGATAGCGGCAATATCGTCATCATGGGCGACTCAGCGGGCGGCGGGCTCGCGGCGGGCGCGACGTTGATGGCGCGCGATAGGGGTCTGACGCCGCCGCTGCGGAAGCAGGTGCTCGTGTACCCGATGCTCGACGACCGGACCACGGTGCCGGAGAATGCGGCGATGTACCCCTTTCTGGCGTGGAAGGCGCACGACAGCGTGCTCGCGTGGCGGGCGGTGTTGGGGGATAAGGCTGGGGACCCGAGGCCTCACGCGGAGGCGGGTGTCTCGTTGTATGCTGCGCCGGGTAGGGCTTCGGTGGAGGAGTTGAGGGGACTGCCGAGGACGTATGTTGATGTGGGCGGGTTGGATTTGTTCCGGGACGAGTGTGTCGACTTCGTGAGGAGGCTTTGTGAGGCTGAGGTGGAGGTTGAGTTTCACTTGTGGCCTGGGTTGCCGCATGGGTTTGAGAGTGCGCCGGGGATTGGGTGGGTGAAGAGGGCTTTGGAGGCGAGGAATGAGGCTTTGAGGAGGGGTTGATCGTGGTTTGCTCTAGAGAGTTGGGAGGGAGGGAGGACCGGGTAATGTAGGAAGGAGGTGGACGGCTTGGGCTAGTTGAGACTTACACCTACCTGATGCGTGTTATAGGTAAGATCAGGTCTTGAAAGCCTTGATCCTAAGCTAGATGCTTTCACGTGGTTTTCTTTTCTAGATGTAGATGTAAATCCATCATCTAGACCCAGGCCCGCGTTTCTACAACTTGCGAATCTGCCCAGTGGTACCCATGATCAGTATAACAGAAGACCACGCCCTCCATAGTTGCCTCGTGTATCGTACCGTATCGTACCAGGAAGACTAAAAGGTGCTAGACATACTCAAATGCTCCTTCATGTTTTTTTCTATTGTTGGTTTTCTTCCTCTGGTAGCCTCCATGGTCTTCGGAGATGATATGCATTGACTCCATCTACATCTCTGTCGGTTCATTACAGCAGCGATCTCGATCAACACCTTGAAGCGAATGGGAAAGGAGCTGGGAGCTAGTAGCTCTTGCTTCATTGAAGTCCAGGTAGTAGGATGAAGGACAAGAAGTGTCTTGGAATGAGTGCAATGCGCTCACATACATGATATAGTATTTCCTTCCTTCCGTAGACTAATCACAATAATTCTATGCAAAAGCATATCAGTAGCCCTTAGAAAAGAAGTGAGAAAGAGACAAAAGAGTTCACCTCGGAAGGCTACATCTCTTGGTGCTTATGCTGGGAATCGAACTCGAACTCGAGCCTGTCGTCGAGTAGGCTATTGGGCGTGATATAATTGACTGCTGACCATAGACCACTCCACCACCCAGCCAGTTTGACCTGACCCGCCGACCTAGACGAGCGCCTGCTGTACTGGTGACATGGATGGAGTTGAAGGGGTAGATATGGGCTTCTTCCTATGTGTATTGTGGGATTTGGGATGAGTATACGTTTCACGTGGCTGTTGTTCCTCGAAGGTGATGATTGGCTTCAAGTTGATATATATGCCCTGGTAGCGGCACAACCCAATCTTGGAGGACTGTGACTTTCACTACTTATAAAGATATTCTCATCAATCAGGCCTTGACCCGGCAAAGCTTGCAGTCGCTTAACGTGTAGACCTTCGGCAAACGGCCTGGAGAACGAGCTCTCGAAGTTTTGGTTTAGGAAGCGAATACTATTTCCTATTGAAGCATGCTCATGAACCTGAAGAGCCCGCGAGCTCTTCGCCTCTTGCTACTTGGCTACGACTCGGCCATACAGCACGAACTCGCAGTAAGGTGTCTTCAGTGAGCCACGCTGTCATCCGTGCCTAAATCTGTAAGCCAGCCCTTTACAATCCAGAGCTGGGGTATGTATTTGTAATGGGAGGTGCAACTCGTGTAGAAGCAGTATCTACTATTATGACAACTGTTTGTACGTATCTGAAATATATTCTTCAGAAATGATATCGGCACTGTGAAAGAACGACATAGGGTGACTGCACATCGTCTCTTGTCGAACACTCAAGGTAGACTTGACGAGCAAGTATTTTGAGACTCTCCAAAGACACTTCCGCGTTTGATGTCATGATTTGAGGGTTTTTCGCTAGAAGAGAGCGATGGATGGGTTCATTGGTGGTTTAACATGTTCCAAATGTCACCATGGATCTTGGAAGCTCTCACGCTTCGGAAGGTTACCAACTGAACGTGTTCAGAGCACTTCGTGTAATGTACATGCCCTTGTCCATAGTTCGGAAGTTCAGATTCCTTTCAACTTTGTATTGAATCTATTCCGCCTCTTTACATAGGACGAATACCTTCGTGCACCAGCGCCGGGTTGATCGGCCTGTTTGTACCAGGAGTCGGATGCGTGTGTAAGCGGACGGGACTTCTCAACCCTGCGACTCAACTTTCGCTACTCCGTAATAAGCCAAACAATTAGCCAATTGCCCCCAACACTATGTCTATGCTTTATGCTTACATGGCCTTTGATTAATGCCAAGAGAGGAGTCCCAACAAAGTAGCCATCAACTCGCCTTTAAATTATGGCGGTCTCAAGTCAGTTGACGTGATTTATTGAGAGTCTCGCACCAAACATCAGCCGAACAACTGCTGGTTCGTCCCAACTCGGAGCCAATTTCAGTCAAGGATCGGCAGTTCCCCGCAGTTCCCTTAGGCGGACCATTGACATTTGTCCAACGCGGCCTTCCAAGAGGGAAGGTGCCTGGTCTGCCGGGGACCGATGCAACGGGCCAAGCCGCTAGGGTGCACGTGTGGTAGCCACTCGGAGACTCGGGCACAAGGGCCTAAGAGGAATAAACTCATGAACCCCGGCCTCGCTAGCAAAGAAGCATACTTTTGTGCTCAACTCCAAACGCTAGACGGAGGTTCTTTAATGTTCTTAACCGATGGAATCCTCCGAAAGGGGGCAGACAGATCCGGTGTTTGCAGGAGAGCGGCGAGGAAACCCTTGCGATTCGGTCCAGTCCAGCCGGGGCCATGCATAGTCTCAAGTAAAGTTGAGCTGACAAGCCCAAGACTTTCCAATGTCGTATCGGCACAACTACGCAGTAGATTGACTAACCCTTTAGTTCGTCTTGCAGGTATCCCGACTGGCGGAACAATAGCTTTTGCTTCTCTTGGGCGTCTTGGCAAGTATAAAAGATACGAACTTGGGAGTCTCGGCCGAGCGGAGTGGAACCTCGACTTCCACTGCCTCTGAAGCTCATTACCGGGCAAGGCGATGGTATTGTTGAGAGACATGAGGCTTTGGATCCAGGTTCTCATAAGTAGAGCGTTGTTTGTCCCGGTTCATTATGGACATGGTCTTTGATACCTCAGCCTCTCTGCCTTTGCTCTGCCGTCTTGTTTTTGCTTCTTAGGATACCTCTTAGTACACCATACCATCAACATCATGAAGTTCACTTCTATTCTCGCCTCCTTGGCGCTGAGCGCCCTCACCTCCGCCGCACCCGCCGCCTCTCCCGAGCCTGCCGAGCTCGCGGCCCGCGCCCCTACCCTCTACCTCTGCGGTGACAGCACCATGGCCAGGAGCAGCGACTCCCAGATGGACGGCTGGGGTCAGTACGTCTCAAAGTACCTCAACATCGCCGTCGTCAACCGCGCCATCGGCGGCCGCTCATCTCGCTCCTTCTGGAACGAAGGCCGCTTCCAAAATGTCGCCAACGAGGTCAAGGCCGGCGACATCGTCGTCATCGAGTTCGGCCACAACGACGTCGGCTCCCCGCGCTCCAACGACAACGGCCGCTCCGTCTGCCCCGGCGAGGGCACCGAGACGTGCGTCTCGGACACGACGGGCGAGACCGTCTACACGTACATCTTTTACGTCATCCAGGCCGCCAAACTCATGACCGCCAAGGGCGCAACCGTAATCCTCAGCTCGCAGACCCCTAAGAACCAGTGGGCCACGGGCACCTGGGTTGGCACCCCGTCCCGCTTCGTCGCCATGCAGAAGAAGGCTGCCGCGACCATCAACGACGCGGCCGTCACTTTCGTCGACCACCACCAGGCCGTCAGCAACATGTACCTCAAGCTTGGATCGTCAGCCGTCAAAGCCCTGTACATCAAGGACAACACGCACACCAGCGCCGCGGGTGCCGACCTCAGCTCCCAGGCTTTCGTCCAGGCCATCTACCAAAAGATGAACGGCACAACCAGCCTTGCCGCCCACGTCAAGACACCTATCAAGACCGTCTACTAGTTGGAATTTCAAGTCTCATATGCGAGGATAAGGGAAGGTTCCGGTGGCGGAACCTGGGATGCGGGGAGGTTGATGTCGTCTTCTTGTCGAGGAGCTTGGCCTCTGATGACTTGATTGCTCGAATTTCACTGTAAATATTTCAATCAAAACTAGCCAAGGCTCTGTACATAGACGAAACGACACGTAAATAGTCAACAAGCCTTCATATTTTCCAAATCCTTTGTAAAATGCCATGTCCGCTCGGTACTTTTGGGTTGTTGAAAGGCCTCGAACTCTTGCTTTCTTGCCCACAGGCTGTAACTCTTGCGGCTGATTGCCTAGGTCAATTTCAAAGTGAGACCTTCAATGTACCTGTACTCTGTAAGGTTCTGTATGTGTCGATATTGTGATTGGATTATGAATGGTAGCAGCAAGCGGTCTTGTCTGTACCTTCCACACGTGACCACGAGACGGAACGGCTTAGGTATAAAAACCCCTTCAACTCCATTCCTGTCACTAGCATAGTAGGCGCCCTCTAGGTCGGGGGTCAGGTCAAACTGTGGCGTGGGTGGTGGAACGGTTCATGGTCAACAACCAATCACGCCGACAGCCTACTCGACGACAGGCTACGAGTGCCCGAGTTCGAGTCCCAGCAGTCCCAGCATGCGAACCAGAGATGTAGCCCCCAATTCAGCACCAGGGGGGTGAACTCTTTTGATTTTTTCTAAAGACCTGATTATATATGTATTCTAGGCATCCCTATTAGTATTGCTCGAACGTAGAACATTTACGAGAGTAAATGGCGATACCAAACTTTGACTACGTCTTGGCGACGCATGTAACAACTTCTATTTCTAGGTTTATCTTGCATCTCTGTTCACGAATTTTTGAGTGATCTCAGTGGCGTAGAGTCTGTTCCATCTACATCGAACCGTATGTTCATTTCCCGAAGGGATGCTCGACTGGTTCGGGCCTATGACTCCATGACCATCAACTCTCTTTCTCGTCTTCTTCTCCGAATGCCTTCCAAGGCATCATATGCGGAAGCTCTATGACTGGTTCCCGAATGTTTTGTCGCGAAGATGCCCTCGAGGCCGAGGCAGGGATGAAGTGAGCTACGGATGTTCCGATCACCCGTAGACACTATCTATCTTGGCAAGGGTTGAGATCACCACGTCAAGGCCAAAAGCTGTTCCGCTCATTCAAAAGTTGCCCAATGTAATGAATTGAGACAGCCTATAGTGGCTGTAATGATCGCGGTACCTAACTGGGACCGCTCGCAAATTTGATCCCATGATCAATCTTGGTACCCCCTGTGCTTCGCCTCGCGAAACGGGGCAAACCTGACGTACAAAAACACACGATACATGATCATCGTCGACAGCATCCATACCGCCGTGAAGACTAACCACCAGAAGATATCGTGTGCATCGAGCCAAATCACCTGGTTGCGAAAAGACCAGGAAAAATCGTAGTTCTCATAGTAGTCCCAGATATCCTCAGGGATAACATCCCAGTGTGCAGCGTAGGAGAATGATCCCATGACGATGGCAACCGCCGTAATGAATCCCATCACGGTGCTGAGGCAGATAAGAGTCATGATCGAAACGGCTTTGCGGGGAGTGTTCGTTTGCGACTCGTGAAAGATCAAATTCCAGGCACGACTGTCCATGAGAGGCCGCCGGGCGCCGTTTCCGCCGAAGGGATAAGACTCCGCTGTTGGGAAATTGGCCGAAGTGTAGCTCGCCATTGTTTTGTGTTGTGCGTGTTGCAAGTATTTTAGCTTTGATGATGTTCCAATGTTCGGATTGGGCAGTGGTGATGAAGTGTGAATGAGAAAGTCATCGAGACTGCGATGACACATAAAGAGGAAATTAAGTGAATTAATCGACGTATCTCCGGAAGATTTATCACCAGGGCTAGATCAAAGTGGCTACGAACCAACCTTTATGGTCTGACCCTCCGCAAACTGCGCTGTTCTCTTTTCAAGGTTGCGGGAAGCCTCGAACCTTCATCGTTGCCAACGCCTTGCAAAACTCAAATGACTTCTACCTGGGATTAGAGAGAACTTATGGTAGCATAGTTATCAGTAGAACACATGTCCATTTCCTAATGACTAAAGACTTCCAATATCACAGGCTCGTTGGCGAAAAGTCATTAGCAGATGCCGACTCCCTGCTTTCAAGACACAAGGTCTTGCCGCTAGAGACCTTTCTGGTTTATTATCAAGCTTATCACGGAAACTAAACTCCTTGTACGTCCTGAAGAGAATCTAATGTTTTTCAGATCCATCAAGGGGCATGAAGATTAGCTCATGGAATTATTGTTATTGTTCCATTGTCCGGTGCCATACACACCTCTATTTACTCGAGTAGCTAGGGCTGTGTTTCTCGTGCCACCGATTCAGTCCTCAGCTTGTTCAAGATTGAAAGTCCAAAGCTATTAAGCCTGTATTTGTAAGCGCCGAGTGCTTGAAGAGATGAGGTTAAGTCGGTGGAGACCACGCCATCCGGCTTTAGTCTTCCCGATGTCGCTCAGCTCCACATAGGCGCCGGACAATTACCCGCCTCACCGTTTTTGTGTATCAACTTCCCGGCACAACATCTCGGTTGGGAGGTTTTTATGTCAACGCTAGCTTTGATTGGTTGGAAAACTTCACTCTGCAGATGTCGAGTTCGTCTTGAGAACAACTTGGCTACAGAAGTCTTGCGCCCTTACTTGACATTCGTTTCATTAGCCTAGTTAAAAGGCCGTCTAGAGGTCGTCTGAAGCGGGTAAAAGAGTTTTCTCAATATCCTTTCCCAGCGCCATCAGGATGCAACTCGCCGAGCGCGAGGAAGCCGACTCGCTTGAGCGTGCGCAACCTACGGAAAGTAAGTTTTTGACTTGCCGTTCATACTCTCGTGGCGCGAAAGTACAATATGCTGATCTTGGAACCTCGACAGCTCTGGACGTAGCACAAGAGTCCCACAAGTACCCTGAGGGCGGCAAAGATGCATGGCTTGTTGTGGCTGGTGCATGGTGCGCCATGATACCATCCATGGGTCTTCTCAATACTCTTGCAGTTCTACAGGCCTGGGTTTCACAGAATGAACTTCATGGGCTCCCGGAGTCGACAATAGGCTGGGTGTTTAGCACTTACGCCTTCTTCCTCTACTTTTGCGGCGCTCAAGTTGGTATGAGACACATCTCAATCAAAGTAATGACTCAAGCTGATAAATCTTCAAGGCCCCATCTTTGACGCTCATGATGTGAGGTTCCTGGTGATACCCGGATGCGTAGGATCTGTGGCGTCTATGATGCTGATGAGTCTCTGCAAAGGTAAGGGCCATCATTTTCCCTCCTAAATGGCCAAAGTCTCAAACATTGCTAAACCTTAAATCTGTGCCAGAGTTCTATCAGTTTTTGCTCACCTTTGGTGTCCTCGGCGGCGTATCAGCTTCGCTTCTTTTCAACCCGAGCATCGCTGCAGTCGGGCACTGGTTCTCGGAACGTCGTGCTCTAGCTACAGGAATAGCCTGCACGGCTGGAGGCGTCGGCGGCGTTGTCTTTCCTCTCATCATTCTCTACATGGCTCCCAGGGCTGGTTTTCCATGGGCCATCAGGACGGTTGGGTTTATCTGTGCTGCCGCGTCTGTGTTGGCATGCACGCTCTTGAAGAAGAGGCTTCCACCAAGCAAGACATCCAGTGGCGCAATCGACCTCAAGGCGCTGAAAGAGACAAAATTCGGTCTCGCAACATTGGCCGTCTTCCTGATCGAGTTCGCAGTCTTCATCCCGTACACTTACATTTGCTTGTACGCTATCCATGAGGGCATCGATCTCCAGAAGTCTCTCCTCCTAAGTGCACTGCTCAACGCTGGAGCGATCCCAGGCCGTGCCCTACCAGGCTACGTCGCAGACCGATTTGGTCCCTTCAATGTCATGTGCGTCACTGCCTTGGTGTGCTCGGCATTCATCTTCGCGCTCTGGTTGACAGCGCATGGCGGAGAAGCTGCCACGACTGCCTTTGCGGTCATGTTTGGATTCTGGTCCGGAGCTGCCATCAGCTTGACGCCAGTCTGCATTGGACAGGTGTGCAAAATCGAAGACTATGGGAAAAGGAGTGGCACGGCGTTCTTTGTCTGCAGTTTTGGTGCCCTTGTCGGTGTGCCCTTCGCTGGAGCTATTCTGCAATGGTCAGGTGGCACTTATGACGGCCTTATACTCTTTGCGGGTGGTCTATACATCTTGTCGTTCTGCGCTTTTGCCGTTGCAAGAGGCGTAGCTTGTGGTTGGAATCCTAAGACCTTGTTCTAGACTTGAGTGAGACTCAGTCCAATATCTGGGGCCTTATTTCGTCAACGGAGACGAGACTTGTGGTCACTACATGTTAGATATTTTGATCATATTTGCATCAGCGAGAACAAGAGCCTCGTCACAAGCTTCGCTTAGTGATGATAGAGAATGAGAAGGCATGAGTCCGTATGTTCTGGGCTTTTGAACGGGGTTTTCCTCCAAGACAGCGATAAAATATTTCTTGCTTCAGGACTTGCTGTGCCCAAAATAGACTTTGAGAAACAAAGGAGCTGGAGTTTGTGATTTCTGATGCCGTCAAGTATCAGATTCCACGCATGAGTATACGAGCGATTCAGCAATGAATTGAGACCACATTGATGTGCGTGAAGATGAGCTGTTTGCTGTCAACTTGAATTCCTCGAAGGCAAGACCGGGTACCATAGGGGAATAGGAGACTGGCAATTTAAATACAAGTGAAGCCTTGGCGCACCATGAAGAGCTGTGGGACTATAACAGAGGTTTACAACTTGAATCTGATCGTTGTGTTGTTCTTGATCAGATTATGTGTCTCTGGCCTGCTATCCCACCAGCGCAATTTTGCGAGATCAACGCAACATGACTCAAGTTGAAGATTATTATCGTGCAAATGAAGTCTTTTCATAACGAAGAAACCGTAATGAGCCGTCTCGTCAAATATTAGGGGCTGAGTCCTTCGAAAAAGGCTATTGATGGCGACACTAACATGCTCGAGTCGTGACCTTGAAGCGCTGTTTCGGAAAAAGCGACGTCGGCAACCGAACCGAGCTGACCAAGCAAATTCCATTTACACCAAACGCCTATTAAGAACTTTAAGACCATAGCTTACCTTAAAATACACCACCTGACAGCGGCCGCCTCCACATCTTCCGATGAACTGGGCAATGCTCGCCTTACAACTACCTAGGCTAAGGCCCCCACAACTCACCTTAGAGAGATGCGGCAGTTGACATAGTTTGACGCTCATATTACTTGCGCGCGGCTGTGTGGTCTTTCCCTGCCAATACCTGTCGCGCATTTGAAAGCAGGACTCCATTCCAAGGCCCAGGGCCGGCAGGCAGCCTCCGCAAGGGGTTGTCGCAGACTAATCGGCGAGTCTTTTGATCACTCAACCTCAATTATGAAAATTAAAAGGGTTTTGAAAGTCGGATTTCTTAAGTATAAGTTGCGGCTTCTCTACCCTCTGCCCAGAACCTTTCCATTATCCTCACCGCACTCTCTTACCTCACAAACCAGTCGCTTCTCTACAGTCTCTACATTTTACAGCAACATTGCCACTGCATCTCTGTACTTCTGATACCCAAAAATCGTGATCAATCAACTCGCATCTTTAACAACTCGTCAAAATGCACGCCCGCAACGTTCTCATTCTCGCCCTTGGCGCCGTCGCCTCCGCCCAGAAGTTCGTGGACTTCCCCACCAGCTTGACCTGCAAGACTGGCGCTGGCGGCAAAGAAACTGCCACCATTTCAAAGATCGAAGCCCAGGATGCCGTGAAGGGCCCCAACGGAACCAAACAGGACGACTCTGCCGCCAATGTTGCTTCTGGCAAGTGCGTCAGCCTCTCTGGCATACCCTTCTACGGAGTAAGTAACAGCATGGGATATCTTCCGCATATTTACCTCTGGAACTTTCATGTGCTAATCAGACTCTTCTCACAGGGCGGCGTTTCTGGCAAGGGAAGCATCTACTTCGCTTACGACAAGGCGAAGGATACATACTACTTCTGCTCGGCGCAAGGAGCTGTTGACGAGTCGGGATGGCCCTCTTCTTGCACGGAGAACTGAGCGTGCTAGTTCAAAAATAGAATAACAAGCGAGCATTTGTCATTTCACATCTATTGAGGCCAATTCTGCCTATATTCTGAGTGTGAAATGATAGTTATTTTGAAGTACCTTATGAGCACATTCTTTACTGATGCAAACTTTGCCTGGAATGCAAAGAACCATGTTGCTTAACGACTCGGAGTGAGCGGTGCAATTTGGGAGAACGAAAAATCTTCGTCAATAAAATGCGAGTGAAACTCATAGCCAGACCGGCCAACTTCAATGGCGCTAGGTGGGGTCAATTGACGTCGCCTCGAATCAGCGCCGGCCTCCGATGAGGTCCGAATTTTAAGAGGCCCGAGACGGCGACGATTCGGGAGCGGGCCGTTGGTAATCGAGCTTCTCACTTATCAATCAGGGATTGAATGACTAAGGAGCGAAGCTTAGACGATGGAAGTTTCTTCACATCGCACCGTTCCTGAGGACGAGTACAAAAAGAGGTGTTTCCTCCTTGACTGATTTGTCTTCTGAAGTTCTGTTGCCGATTAGCGACAGACAAGAACCCAACAAACGCCTCTGGCCTGCATCTCAACTTACACCGAAGTTCTACGACAACTTTTTATTCAAACCTACCAAGACAATTCAGAACAACATGTCACGCGCGATTCTCATCACTGGCGCCACAGGCAAACAAGGCGGTGCCGTTATCAGTGCTCTTCTAGCCAGACAGCCATCGGACTTTCTGCTTCTTGCAGTAACGAGAAATGCGCAGTCGACATCTGCCAAACGACTTGCAGCAAAGTCCTCGAACATCAAACTCGTTGAGGGAGACCTTGATGCAACCCCGGCGTTATTTGCTTCCGCAAAGGCCGTTGCCGGAACCGTTCCTCTATGGGGCGTGTATTCTGTTCAGGCAATGGGCGACCAGAAGTCAGATAGTGAGACAAAGCAAGGCAAAGCATTGGTGGATGAATCCATTAAGGCAGGGGTGCGGCACTTTGTCTACAGCAGCGTCGAGCGAGGCGGTGACGAACGGTCTTGGAGCAACCCTACGCCGGTACCACATTTCATCACGAAGCATCAAATTGAACACCACCTCCGCGACAGCGCCGTCAATAGCAAGACCGACATGGGCTGGACGATCCTGCGTCCTGTCATCTTCATGGACAACCTCATGCCAGGCTTTTTCGGCAAGGTGTTCTTCACCATGCTCCGCGACACCATGAAGGAGAAGCCTTTGCAGTGGATCGCGACCAAGGACATTGGCTTCTTCGCGGCTGAGGCATTCCATGACCCGGCTACCTGGAACAAGAAAGCGGTCGGTCTGGCTGGTGACGAGCTTACCTTCTCGCAAATGAACCAGACTTTCGAGAAGGCGACTGGCGCACCCGTCGGGACCACGTTTGGATTGCTCGGCAAAGCTTTGAAGCATGGAGTCTCTGAGATTGGTATCATGGTCAACTGGTTCAAGGATGAAGGCTACAAGGCGAATTTGTCACAGGTCAAGAAAGTCCATCCAGACATTCTGACTATGGGAGCTTGGTTGAAGGAGAGTGCCTTTGTAAAGAAGTGAAAAAATCCAGGCTAAGGATTCAGGAGGGGATTCTCTTGCATGACTACTATAGTAAGAGCACTTAGACTAGGTAATGATATGATTAATGTAGAAGCAAGATACTCTTCTTTGAACCCAGCGGCCAATCAGTAGTTGCACGTGATATGTCATATCGTTAAATGCTTTGCAGAGAGTTGCGAAGCCCGAATGCAACATAAAAGACCACTCATTGCATCAACGGCTGAAGTTGAACACCCACAGAACCACCTGGTCCAGTGACGTCACCTGCACACATCAGGCAACTCAATCGACTCCAGGACGATCTGCCGGTGAGATGGGCCGATTGCAGCTAATGAGAGCTTGCTAGCCCCTGCCTCAACCTTGCATACAAAAGTCCGACCCGCGCGGGAATACAACTCTGGGGTCTTCAATCATACCTCGCCATCTTTATGGTGTATTCCATGAGTTGGCCAGCGGAAAGAATTACTGATCTCAAAGCGCGGGCAGCAACTCCACGCACAATCCTAACAAGTTGCGACACCCAGCGAATTGCTACCGATCTTAAGATTTTTAAGAGAACTCTATGCTTCTCCAATGCTCGGTAACACTGTTTGGAAAAAATGAGGCTGTTCCCCCATAGTTGGTTCTCTGGTTCTTCGAAAGTGCATTGCAACATCGCGCCCGCACCGGACTAGCCGTAGAAGGCATCCTGCATTTTTCAGTACAACCTTATAACTTAACCTTCCAACTCCGGACTTACCGACAAACAACAAAACCGGTTTATAGAAGGAGTTATGCTGATCAACGGGTTGGTTGACAGTTCTTACAAATAAACTTCAGGGGGTTCTCGGGGCACGCTTCTGAATCGAGTCATGTGGTCTGACTTAAATATGGATAGTTGGGCGGTTCGTTGCGGGGATAATGTCGCATGTATACAACTCTACAGTAATTGTACAGTACTTCGGGAGACTTAAGCCGACTGCCCTCAATAAGACAACTCTATTTCTGAGGACCGATCGTCATCGGCCAGGGGCTCTCGAGCGATTGGCCTGCAATAGTGGCGCATAGTGGTTAACGAAAGCGAAAGCAGAATATCGGACATCGTAAGATCATGGGTGTCTACTGCTAGATGCTACCTTCTAGACTCGATGGGAATGCAACATGGTAAGTAAGATATAAGCCGCCTAGTTCCTCCCTGGCCTTCGATGCATCAGTTCCTGGTAGTTCATCCCATCTTGACTCTCCAGCCCACCAGCGCAGCATTGTCAGCTTAACTTCGTTCACACATTCTTTCTCGGTCAACAAATCTCAACAATCGCTACCAAAATGAAGTTCGCTGCTGTCTTCCTCCCTCTCATCCCCGCCGCTCTGGCCGGAGAGTGCATTCGCGACGGCGGCTGTCCCGGTTGTGGTCAGGTTGCCAGCGTCAGCTACGTCCAAGACGGAAGCACCTCCACCGCTACGGCTGCCTCCTACGGCTCCGTCACCTTCTCCGACACCACTATTACTGTCAAGAACACGTCCAAGAAATGGCTGTTGTTCTGCAACTACGGCTCGGCCTGCTTCCCCGTTGAGGCCGGCGATACTTGCACCTCCACCCGGCAGTCGTCCGACTCGACCGCTCTGGGACTTCAAGTGTGGTCCCAGTAAAAAGGTAGGTTCTGACCAGCTAAACGTTTCTAGCAGTGAAAGCCAACTGACACGGATGCTCAGGGATCTCCAAAACGTGCGTCTGGGATCGGCGTGGCAGCATGGCGCTGAAAGCTTGGACAAACGCGCGGGTGTGACAAACTGACAGGAGTCAGGCGGGGTTGATGGTTCCACGTCCCGCAGTCGTCCTAATTCTGTGCACGGCGCCTGAGATGGCGAGTACGAATACGTGGATTGTACACTTTGTGCCACCTCCACAGGCAAATAGCTGCCAATGCACTTGGTCTGCAAAATGACTGAGGGTGTTTAGAAACCAAGAGACATCGAACGGCATTTACATTTTTCACGATGAACCAAGTGATACCTTGTCTCGTGCTCTGTGCATTGTGATATTTATAGACCATGGCCATTCTCGCCGACAGGGTTGATGCTCGTTAAGCTACCCCTTTCCCCTGTCGCGCGATCGGCACCCCTGAGAGGATCTACTTAAGGAGTGACACTATGACCCGGCCTTGTGTTGAAGCTAGACAAGGACACCGAATATGTAGATCAAGTATGTACATGTAAAGGAATTGAAGAAGAAAATGTTGCCACACTTAGGTGACGTTGTCAAAGAAATTGGGTTCAGCAGAAATCGTGAGCCCTAGTTGTTGGCGTCTGCCCGTTATCGTCGCATCCTCAAGACTGCTTGCTCTCGATTCATGTCTCTCGTTCGTCGTTCTTGTATTCGTCTCATGATAGATCTTCAACGTTGAGAAGAACGCTCTGCTTCAAAGGAACAAAGCCTTCTCTTCCGAGTTGCCTCAGCAGCTCAACCGCCCGCGATTGGGGTTGCGAGACAACAGAAAGCTCGCGATAGTGATGGAAGTTATCCACGAAAGTCTTCTCCGGGAAGTGCGTGCGCAAAATGTCGAGGACGGTATCAAAGTTGAAGGGCTCAGCCCAAGCAAAAATTCTCTCGCTGCGAACGTTTGGGAGCACTGCAGCAGCTACGTGAAGTCGAGCGTTGTCTTCCACGTCGACGAAATACTCTGCAGTCTGTATTAGCTTCTCGTATAAGCAAAGAGTGAACATTTTCCTATGCGCTTACGTGGTGGAATGCTTGCTAGACGGTCCACGTGCGTTCCGTTCCATAGACTCTCGATGAAGGATGAGGTTGACGAATGGCCCTGATTGGCCGCATCCAGAGCTCTTCCAAAGTTGGTTCCGGGAAGCACTAACACCCAATCAGCCTCATTGCACAATCCAAGTATCGATAGAACTGCAGGTTGCTTACCGCTGCTGACTATCAAGTCATAACGTCGCCGAATATTTTCGTGATAAAACTTCCACACTGCCATCTCAGCTTCCACCTTACTAGCGGCATATATATGCCACGCTCGCTGAGGGTGGTACGGAGCCTCCCTCCATGCTATTTCCACCGACTCAGTGTTCCAACTGTCGGAGTTCACCTCGATTCCCTTCTTCTCGGGTTGAGGGAGAGCTGCAGCAACGGAAGAGCTGGTGAAAATGAACCGCTTCACACTCGCCGCTTTGTTGGCGGCCTTCAGAGCATTGAGAGCCACAGTGATGCTGCGAGGAATGACGCTCTCGGGATTTGGGCTAAAAGACACCGGGGAAGCAGCATGAATCACAGCAGAGACGCCTGTAAGGGTGTTAGCCTCCCTGAGGTATAAGTAAGAGCTTCGACACATTCACCTTCAACCGCAGCGTCAAAGGCGCCCTCCTTCTCCATGTCCGGCAATGAAACCAACATGAAGTCACCCTTTGGTCTCTGTCGCTTCAGCGCTTCTGGTAGCCAGGCGCATTTAGTAACGTCGCGAACCGTTCCGCGGACGTTAAATCCTAGCTGCAGCAGTTCATTGCAGACATGGGAGCCGATGAAACCGTTTGCACCCGTCACCAGGACCATTGAGCCCTTTGGAATGGCGAATTTTCGTTCCGGAGTCATATTGAAGAAACCTGGGCTGGCAATATTGACTGTCCTTTACAAGGATGACGAGTGCAGAACCACCGTGGCTGTTCGCAGAGCCAAGAAATGTGGCTATTTGTCGAGATGGCTGCGTTGCTGCGCGCGGTGACCGCCAGGCATCCCGTCGAGAACGAAAACGAAAGCAAGCGGATGATTTTATAAACTCTACTGACTTTCCAAGACTTTCTGAATGCATCTTAGGCTCAAAAAAATCTACCCCGCCTTTTTATTTAGATAGAGGTTTCGTGTCTGTCACTTGTGACATTTTTCTGGTGGTTTGAAACAGCCTTTTTGCCAGAGACCGTTGTCGTTGAACGCCAAGTGGGACTCCTGGAAAAGGCCCAAGATGACAGAATGGGACCCAGAGCCGATGCACCCCCACGACATATCGCGAGAGAAGAGATACTCGCGCCGATAAATTAATGCGACAGCAATCGGTTCTTTGCGGATGAGTCGGCATCAGAGGAATTTTTTCATTCCTCTAAAAGTCTCGTCCGAACATTGAGGATTCGTATGGCTGACAATGGGTTCCAAGGGGTTGTAGTTACGCAAGACTTGACATGGGACTCAAACAATACCAGAAACATGAATTTTCCGACTGTCTACCAGAAACGATACACGCTGCAAAGTGCGGTCTTTCTCAATTGCTGGATCCAAATTTGAGGCCTTTTCTTCTTACGTGTATTTTCTTTCGCACCAAAAGTTAGTTTGGCAACTTGATATGCCATGTTGCGGCGATCCCCGCCCCCACTTCGTGACAATTACGTGCAACTTCAGGTACTCTGAAATGGCCATATGTTGCAAGGATCTCAAACCCGCCAGTCTGCTTTTACTCAAGCTACGGATTTTCAAACAGGTTGCCATTGTGTGGCGCTAGTCGAAAGCGAGAATTTGTCATTTCTTACTCGACCTCCTCCAATTGGCCATTCATATCATCTTTTCCGAAGATGTCAATCGTGCGAGTGCACTGTTAAACTGCCTGGAAGAGGAAAAAGCCTTGAGCCATGGAACAAAAGGCTGCTTACTCGCAGCTTCCAAACTCATTCAAGACTGCCATGATGGTTTTAAGGGGGAAAAACAAGGAGCATTTTCTCAAGCTGATTATCCGTAAGAGGCCGTTGCAGGGAGATTAGGAAGTTCATCTCGAACAGAAGTGAGTGAAAAATCTCTACTGCTTACAATAGCGGGTCCTTGTTGGATGAAAGCGTTCATTAGATTATCTATGGTCTTGACTCTACCGGTCTGAAGATTTCTTGATGCTAACTGCCTTAATTCGTCTCCTCGATTTCTAGTCTCAGCCTGTACATAAGTTTGCCACGCTACCTATAATACTTCGCAAATTATAGACCCACGTGAAGGGAACCCCAGAACGATACTCTACGGGAAAACCATCAATCGCTCGCTCTCCATGACACTTACACCATCTTGACGACCCTGCCTGCCCTTCAATGGGGATATGATGGCTGACATTCTACAAAACAATGTTTTGCGTCGGTCAAAGGCCAATGTGAGCGCCTTTGCACTTGTGCATCATCTAGCAGACCTGGATGAAGCCAGAAATAACATCGTAGGCGCCAAAATATTCAGAACAAGGGTAAACGCTCGCACCATGATGGTGTGCGATCGTTCCACATGTTGGCCATGGTATAGATACAACGTCTGCAAACGCTGCACTGCTACGACCTCATGATAAGAACGGCATCCGCCGAGAGTGCTAATTATCAAGTCCGGGGCGCTGCCCGGGTACAGGGCAAAACTTCGGTCCCGGACGGGGCTCCTCCTCGCTCTCGTATTCCGTAAAGATTGGTCGAATACAGCGGGAAATATGGGGCCCTTAGCGGCTCGCACTTGATCGGAGACCGGCCGTACGCAAACGTCGAATGACATTCCACCTTCAAATAGGCAGTCCCCCTTACGTAGAGGAACCTAATCTTGTGCATTACTCGTGTGGTAGAGTAATTATGTAAGCAGTGTAACCTTTTGTTGGACTCTTGCAAATCTGCCACGATGAACATAATGGCGATGGTCTACCGGTTGAGAGCCGCCGCTCTTCTTTGGCGCTGTATCTTTCGACACCCTAAGGGAAAATATGCAATCGCAGAAGGGGAATGATGCTCCCGCCAACCAATTCTCATGCACGCAATGTCGAACACGAAAACTCAGGTGCGATCGCGCCCGCCCGCGCTGTGGACGGTGCGCGAGGCTTGGGGACAGCTGCGACTATCCACAGTCGAGAAGAGCGATTGTCGGCAGGAGGAAACGCGTGCATGAGCTAGAGGCTAAATTAGGTACGTCAGTTCTGTTTTTACCGCGTACAATCACACTGGATTTGTGGCAATGATGTTCCTTGGAACCAGTTAGTCTTACACTCTTATTCTTATAGAGCAACTTGAGCGACTGGCAAAGACCGGAGACAACCCTTCTGCCTCTGAAAATGGCGAAAGTCCGCCTCAGCAAATTGCCGGCGAGAGTGCCGATTGCTTGACGAGAGATTTGCCGTATGCGACGACATCTACCAGCGGTACTCCAGATCAAAATCAACCCCCACTAAACGACAAGACGTCTTTCACAGATTTACTCTCCCTCGGGCTTTTTGAGCAATCACCGTCTCAAGACGTCATTGAGTTTCTGTGAGAACTGTCACTAATTGGTTTGAGATGATTGAAGTCATCACGTTTCTAACTCTACCGGCAGAACGAGGACCTACTTTGAAAAATGGCAATACGCTGCGCCAATGCTGCACCCAACTCGGTATACCATGTCATTGTACTTGCCGCCTCATATGCAGCCTCCAATGTGCCTACAATACATCGTCATGGCCTCCGGCGCAGAAGTAACCAAGACTCACAGGCAGCTCGCCATGCCGTTCTACCATCGCGCAAAGGCATATGTAGAAGCCGATGAAATGAGAGTGAGTTGTGCGGCCCTTTTTTACCGAGGTATCGGCGAATTCTAGCTTGACCGTGTTGCTGACACAACCCAAAAAAAGGGTGATGGACAGTTCTTTGCTACTGTAGCACATGCTCAGTGCTGGACACTGATCGCCAACTTTGAAGCCCAGCAACTCTACTTTGCGCAGGCTTCAATGAGTCTTTGTCGAGCCGTTAGGATCGGTCAGATGCTCGGCCTTCACCGGGTTGACGGGGAAGGCGTCGATGCAACGTCTTTGCTTCCACCTCCACAGGACTGGTCTGAGGCAGAGGAGAGGCGGAGGACATGGTGGGTAATTTACTGCTCGGATCGGTTGGTTAGCGGTAGCACGGGCTGGCCGGTAATGATCAACCAGCAAGATGTAAGTAAACAGCATCTAACGCCGTACCGTACCTACCTCGTTGGAGAAGACATGATACCTAAGGTCTGACCGTTCGTGCTCACATAACTTTTTGCAGATTACTACACATCTCCCTGCGTCAGAAACGGCATTTGAAACAGGCGTCGAGGAGCAGACGAGCCCTCTGACGAGCATTCTCCTACAAGAAGGCCGCGACTTCTCCGCCTTTGCAGGACGGGTCCTGGCCGCGGCATGCTTCTTCCAAGCCTTTCAGCACTCGACACGGACATTACCAGACGATGGCCTCACCGACCCACGTACAAGTCGGAACTGGAAACGCCACCGTGAGATCGACAACGACCTAGTAGGTCTCCTTGCCGCCCTCCCGGACGACCTGACGCTCCCCCGCAATATCCAAAGCCGCAACGCCACCTTTGTCAACGCCATCATCCACACGTCGGTCATTTTGCTACATAGAGCAGCTCTCGCCAGGATAGAGTCGTCCGGACTGCCGGAGCACATGGCGAAGCAGAGCCAGGCGAGATTGATTTGCGCCGCCGAAGAGATTCTGAACATCATCCGAATGATGCCTGATATCACGCAGACGCTCAAGAATCCCATGATGACCTTCTCCATATACACAGCCTCTCTCGTGTTCCTCGAAAACTGGGATACGTCCGCTCAAGACTATCGACGGCAGGATAACCTTGATTTTATCCTTCGCATCATCATACTAGCCGCCAAGGCGTGGAATAATCCCGTCACGAAGTCTACAGCAGTTCAGCTCGCGGTGGATATGCGACAGCGAGGTCTCGAATCCGAGGTAGTTGACAAGGTAAGTATTCGCAAAGCCCTTTTCCCCCCACCCGGAAATCCCTCACAAGACTGTACTGATTCAGATTTTGTAGGCAACTGAAATGTCACCAGGCCTTGATATGGAACCTATCATGGCAAAGGGGTTGTCTTCATCCTCCAACTTTGTGTACCAGGTCAAGACCGCGGACGATGCAGCACACTAAAATGCCTGATTAGTAGCTGAACCGCAATGGCTCTGCTCTTGAAAACTAGCTTATGAAGGACCATCGTTATGTTGGTAGCCCTCAATATTGTAAAAAGTCGAATGCCTGCAAATTGCATCGCTTCAGGTATCTAAAGGCTACGCCGTCAATTCGCAATTCAAGAATTGGCAGGCAATACATCAAGCAGTAATACAAGACTTTAAACGCTGATTTGCGCGTTGAGGGGCGGCCAAATCACTTGTAAGTTGTTAATGCCAGATTCTGTTTCCACCGTTTCTCGCAGTATGTATCGTGCTTGGCGCTTCGCATAACGGTGTCCCAAGAAGGCTAGCGGACTACAAAACGGTCCGTTTACACCACTTCCCTTCCTGTTCATCTGTAAACCAACTCGCTTCAGATCATACACAAATATTCACACACACTCACACACTCACACAAACGTACGCGAAACTAAATCATGGAGGAATGGACAGAGCCCTCCGTCGCCACCCTGCTGGAGAGAATCCTCCCTGAGTACCCGGACTTCAAAATGCTCACACCAGCCACCAAGCGACTTTTCTGGACGCTCAATGGCCCTCTCGAGAGCGCAATTCAGGTCACGCCAAACCACTATTACGAGCCAGGGGACGTGATGGAGCCCTACTTTCGCCCTATATCTGCCGAAGAATCTGCGAGCGGTCTCGAGCCGAGCTGGCACCCTGTATCGCAAGAGTCTCTCATGGCGCCCCCCGTCACAACCGTCACCGTCCGAGTCGAGGCACTCGACTCATGGGAAGAGCTCTGGGTCGAGTTGAATCGCTACTGCGTTGCAGATACCTTGACGGATCCCAACCGGCCCCGGGCTAAAGACGTTCAGCTTGAGGTGACGACGGCGGGTACCTTTCTCACGATACACGAGTACATCTCTGTCGTGCACCCGTGGCTCATGGGCATGCGCGAGAGGATTCTAGACGCCTTGGGAAAGCTCGAACGCCAGGCGGGGAAGGTTTTGTGGACGTCCGAAACCAGTTTGGCCGTCCATTTGTTCGGTGGGCCGATTAGAATCGGGACTGAAGACGGGTGGGCTCAATGGCACAGAAAGCCCAGCCCACCGCGAGCGGTCGAAATGACCTTAGCTGAGGACCAGGAGGCCTCGCGACAAGTCATGGAGAGAATGAAGGCGAGATCTGCGGCTCGAATACGTGAGCTGGAAAGGCTCCGCCAAGAAGGGGGAAATTGAGATAGGCTGGTTCATCTGCTGTGTACATGTGTATTCCATTATTGTCACGTAACAGGGATAGTAATCGCACCTCACGAAGTACTTATTACGTACTAAATTACGTATCTATCTTAGATATCGTATATATAGACCTTTTTTTTTTATTTATTTCTATTTTAATAATTAAGCTACTTTTATTATACTCTATATACTTATTACTATATATTATAACTTATAATAATTATAAGCTTAGTTCTTAATTAAAACTTTATATTATAATAACGTACTTATTAATACGATTTTTATGATCTTTTTAAAATAATTAACTTATTTATATTTACTTTAGCCTAAGCTAAATTAACTAGTTATAATAATTAAATTAAATAATTTAATATATTTTATACTATAAATAAGAGTATCGAGGTTTAGAAATACGTCGACCTAAATATTCTAAACTCTAATATATTTTTTAATCCTTTTATAATACTTATTTTACTTTTTAAATTTAGACAATTAGTTATAATTTATAATTAAAAAAAACTATAAGCTTATTAAGCCCGTTATAAAGCGTTTAAAAATAATTAAAAAAATTAAAAAATCCTTTATTAATAATTTTTAAATATAACTCCTAGTATAAACCTTTTAATTTTTTTAAGTATAAGTAATTTATAAAACTAAGCTAGGTTTTTTTTTATAAAGCTAGCTATATTACTTATTTTATATAAATAAATCTATTTTTATATTATACTTATAAAAAGGATTTATATACTTAAAAATATTTAAAAATAATAAGAATTTAATATTAAATATAAATAACTTATAATTTATAAACATAATATTATTAATATATATATTAAAATCCTTACTTAGTAATTAATAAAATTAGTTAATATTATATTATATAAATACGTGTTTTAAAAAGCTATTAAAAACGGCGCTAAGTTTAGTATATAATAAATTATTAAATATTTAAAATAGGAATTTATACCCCCCGAATTAGTAATAAGGAATACGGTTCGAGAGGAATATTAATAAATTTTTAATAAAACGAGGATTAAAATTAACCTTTAATATTAATATAAAGAGTAGTAATTTACTTATTTTTAAGCTAAAATATATAATATTTTAAAAATTAGTAAAGAGATTATTATACTCGATTTTTTAATTATAATTAAGTCTAAACTTAACTTTATATAGTAGTTTTTTTCCGGCTTTATAAGTACAAAAGATCGACCTTAACGGGATTACGCTTTTAAAAAAAATTATATAATACGGTATACTTTTTAACTATATAATACGCGCAATATACCCTAAGCACACGCTTAACATAATATAATAATTTCGATACAAAAACCGCTATATAATTTAGAATAGGTAAGCTACCCTCTTTAGCTACTTACTAACGATAAGCTAAGTGATATACTTACGTAGCGGCGCCGGCTAAAAAGGTTAATAATAGAGGTCGGCTATAATAATTAGCCACAATAGTCGGCCATAATAGTTAGAAGCGGCCCTTAACCATAAAAGTTCTAAATTTTAATAGCAACGTAAAAGTTTCTAGAAAAAGGGCTAAATAGGCTAATATTTACTACTCGTACTAGAGCTCGTAAAAATTCTTTCTATCTTTATCGCTTCTAATATCGCCCAAAGCTACTCTATTTAAACCAAATAAATCCACTAAACAAATCTACTAAATAAACCTATTAACACACAAACCACTACTCGTTAAGAACTTACTCTACTCCTAGTATATAGTTAGCAACTAGCGGGCTAAAGATGCCCCTCAATAGGTCCCCCCCTCTAGGGCTCGATAGATTCTTAGGCCCCCTCGACGCCCTAGCTATCGTAGCTAACGTAAGTACGCCTAAAGAGTAGCGTAGTACTTTCCGGTAGTACGGAATCTAGCTAAGTAATAATACGAACGCCGTAAATAACCGGGCTAATACGGACGTTAAGATCTAGTATATCGATACTAGCTTAGAAATTATACTTTACGGAGCTAGAAATCCCTCTAATACGGGCTATATTATAAACGTAAGGGAATATATAAGGGGTCCCCTAACCCTCGATAAGAAGGAGTATATAATACGGGATCTAGTTACCCACGCGGGCTAGTACTAAGAGGTCTTATATACGTTAGAGTAGGTATAGCTCGCTCTCTAAACGGGCGGCAAAAGGTTAAGAGCTATTAATAAAAAGAAAATAACGGTCAAGTCGGTTAACTATTTTAATTAGTAATTAGGTATAGAGCGCAATATACCCAGTTTTCCCTAATACGTAATACACGGTACGGCCCCGGCAAATTACTCCGTTAGGGGGAAACTTAACTTTATATAAGGCTAACGTATATATAAAACTTTTAATAAATTAATAGCTTTTAAAACGTATATAAGGACCCTTAAGGAAATTATATATATATTTAGCTTAGTAACTTAAGATATATATACTAAATAACTTTTAAATTAAAAAGGGGCTTATTTTACTTTTACTAAACGCTCTAACTTAGTTAACGATATAAATAATAAGAGTAACGTTATATATTTTTTTAATTACGTATATTTATAGTACTTTATAATATATTAAAAATTAAAATAAGTATTTATAAACTAAAATATTAATAAGTTATTAATACGAATACTAAGGAGCTATATAAAAAAAGTCCTTATTATTATTAAATTAAATAATTAAAAATTATTTTATAATAAGCTTAAAAAAACTAGTTAGCTAAGGAATAATAGAACTCTTAAAAAACTTAGATTTTTAAAAAGATCCTCTAACTAACTTATAATAAGCTTATTAATAAACTAAGATAAGGGCTATATAATCGCTATATTTATAAAAAGTTAGGACTTAAAAATAAACGTAATTTTTAGTACTTTTATAAGTAATACTTACCCCCTTTTTTAAAATATAATAATAAATAGTTATAAAATAATATATCTAGTTAATAATAAGAGCCTACTTAAACCTAAGAGTTACGTATTATTAAGTAATAAAGACTATATTAAATTAGGAACTATTATATTATTTATTATTATATATAGTACTCGTATTATAAAAAGTATTTTAAATAGACTTAAAGAAAAGGGAACTTATAATTTAAAGTTCTAAAATATTATTTATATTAAGGGATTTTATATTAATATAATCTTAAAGACTTTATTAAATAGAAACGTATTCTAATACTATAGTTTAGATTATATTTTATAATAAAGAACGTTTTATAAAAGTACTATTAAAAAGTAGCTTATTTAAAAAAATAATTTAGTCTTTTTTAAATATAAGCTCTTTTAATTTTTTTTTTATAAACTTTAAACGTATTTTATAAAACTTAGCTAGTATTATATTACTAATTAACTATAAAAAATTCTATTATTTATATTAACGTACTTATAAGAGGTTTAATAACGCGCTCTTTTAGTATTTTAAAATAAGTTATCTCGGACTTAATACTTTTTATTAATTATTATATAAGATTTGAGGCGTACGTATTAAACTTTTATTATAAGTTAAGTATAAAGTATATATATTATCTAATACTAAAATAGTAGTTTTAAAAAGACTACTCTCGAAAAGAGCTTTACGGCTATAGTACTATATATACTAAGATTTTTTTTATTTCGAACTATTTTTTAGTAAATAATAATATATAGTGGTTTTTTTTTTCCGGCTTTATAAGTATAAAAGATTAACCTTAATAAGATTACGCTTTTAAAAGAAATTATATAATATAATATACTTTTTAACTATATAATATACGTAATATATCCTAAGTACGTACTTAACGTAATATAGTAATTTTAATACGAAAATTACTATTTAATTTAGGATAAATAAGCTACCCTTTTTAATAGTAGCGCTAGTTAAAAAGGTTAATAGTAGAGGTTAATTATAATAATTAATTATAATAGTTAGTTACTATAGTTAGCTATAATAGTTAGAGGCGGCCCTTAACTATAAAAGTTCTAAACTTTAATAATAATATAGAGGTTTTTAAAAAAAAGGGCTAAATAGGCTAATATTTATTACTTTTTAAAGCTCGTAAAGATTTTTTTTATCCTTATTATTTCTAATATTACCTAAAGTTACTCTCTATTTAAACTAAATAAATCTACTAAATAAATTTACTAAATAAACTTATTAATATATAAACTACTACCTCGATAAGAACCTAAAAATACTTATTAATAAGTCTACCCCTCTCGGGCTAGGCGCCCTTAGCTAGCTCGACGCTATAGCTATTATAACTAACGTAAATATGCTTAAAAGTAGTAAAGTACTTTTTAATAATACGGAATTTAGTTAGGTAATATTATAAATACTATAAATAGCTAGGTTAATATAGATATTAAAATTTAATATATCGATACTAGCTTAGCTATAATAATTATAATAAACGGGCTAGAGGTATATAGGGTTAGAGTAATAAGCTAGTGCTTTAAATAGCTTTTATAAGACCCCCTAAGTAATAATAATACTCATATAAAAAAATAGATTATATTAAACCTAGCTACTTACGTAAGTTAGTATTAAGAGGTCTTATGCGTATTAAAATAAGTAAAGCTTACTCTATAAGTAGGTAATAGAAGATTAGGAGCTATTAATAAAAAAATAATAATAATTAAGTTAGTTAATTTTAATTAGTAATTAGGTATGGAGCGTAATATACTTAGTTTTCCTTAATATGTAATATACGGTACGGCCCCGGCGGATTGCTCCGTTAGGGGGGTAAATAATAATATATACTTATAGCTTTTAACGAATATAATAGGTAGCTTAGGGGGTTCTTTTTAAGGACTAAAATAAAGAAAAAAGTGCTTTTTATATTATAAAGCCTTGAGGTAGCAATTCGTTATTAAAAAGGGATTTTAATTTACTTTTTTAAAAGTAATAATAAGACTACTCTTTTAATTATAAACGTTAAATATATATATAAGACGTAGTATAGCGAGCTAGAAATTAAAATAGAACTTTTATTTTTATATATAAAAGAACCTATAAGTAATACTAAAAAAGTAAGTTAATTTATAATTATTAAAGCTTATAAAATATACTTTTTTATAAACCTCCCTACGAATTTATAAAATAAAATAGTACTAATAATAATTTTTATTCATAATATTACCCTACGGGAGGTTAATAAAAGAGATTTATTTATTATAATAGAAAATAATTAGTAAAAATAGTATTAATACTAATAATAAATAGGTTACTAAGTACGGGATTCTAAACTAGTTACCCCGTATCTTAGTAACTTTTATATATATAATTATTAAGTATACTTTTTTATAAAAATTATAAAAGGGGTATACGTTAAAAAGAGTTTAAAATACTTCTCTATAAGTATATAAAATACTTAGTTAGATATATATTAAAAATATATAACTTATATAGGATCTAATTACCCGCGCTTAAGTAAGTATTTATTATAAAAAATATTAGGTTTAATAAAGAAGTTTTTTATAATTTTATATACGAGGAATAAGCTATTATAAGTAAGTAAGTAAATTTAGTAATTTAAGAAATATAAGAACTTTTTAATATTAATAATAAACTAGTTTAAGTACTTAGGGAAATAGATTTAGATTTTAAAAATACTAATATTTAAATATTATAACCTAATATATATAACCAAGACTAGGGCCCGCCCCGTAAGCTTATAGTAGCTACGGTATATTATATATATAAAAATATAGGAATATAAGGCAACTTTTATAAAATAAAAGAACTATAAATAAGTTATATATAAATAAAAAATAGTAATTACGTAATAAAGTAATTACTATAATTACTCTAAGTAAACGCTTATTAATATTTACTAAGTAATTACTTAATAAATAAGAGGGATTATTAATAAAAGATATATTTATAAGCGAACTTATATATA
Organism: Colletotrichum abscissum; assembly: GCF_030869225.1. Classification (NCBI taxonomy): domain Eukaryota; kingdom Fungi; phylum Ascomycota; class Sordariomycetes; order Glomerellales; family Glomerellaceae; genus Colletotrichum; species Colletotrichum abscissum. The sequence continues at coordinate 52,450 of NW_026849988.1, read as the reverse complement.
ATATAGATTTAAGCTGGGCTTAAGGATAGACTTTTTATAGCTTTTTTAATAATTAACTTAGTATTAAATTTTATAATTACTTTTAACTATTTTTATTAAAAACCCCTTTTAATAAGCTTATAATTAATTATTAAAGCCTTATTTATTTTATAATTTATAAATATAGTTTTAAAAAAGCTATTTATAATTATAATACTATTTACTTAGTACTCATAGCCTTAACTTTTATTAATATACTTATTATAACTAGCTAGCCGTAATATTTTAATTACTCCTATTTAATAAGTTTATTTTTTAAAAAACTAATTAAATAGTATAAATATATTAACCGTTAATAATAATAGTATAGCGTAGCTTATTAAAATAGTTATACTTATTATTTAATAATTATATAATATAATATTTAAACTTAAAAATAAAAACGAGTAACTTTATACTTAGTTTATAGCGCCCCGACCTTTTTTAGTACTTAGAGCTAAGTACCCTAAATTAGAACCTTATAATAGGTCCCCGGATACTCTCTAAGGATTCTTTACCTAAACTAGGGCTTATTTACGCTACTACAGGACCTCTTTTATTATTAAAATAGATAAAGTTTATTATATAACTTTATTTTTTGAAAAAAATACCCTTACTTAGTTTGAACTTTTTATAAAAAACTACTTTAAAAATAAATATAATATTTAAAATAAAAATATTAAAAAGATCTTTAATAATTATAATAAGTTCGAAAAAAAACTTAAAAAAACTTTTAATAACCCTAATAAAAAACGAATTATTAAATAAAGGTTTATAACTTTTATATAAAAAGGGTTAATTAGTAAGTATATTTTTAAATTTAAATAAATTATTTCTAAGCTCGATTAGGGTAAAAAGTACTTATAATAGCCTTTTATTATAGCTTAAAAAAAAAGTTAAGGATAACCTCTCTTATTAGGACCGACTTAATAAACTTTATAATTATATTAATATAACTATTAAAATTAATAATTAACTTTATAAACGACGCCTTAAATAAAAAAAATAAAATACTTAAAATAACCGAGCTAAACTTAATAATAAATATAAGTATAGATTAACGACTATTATAATAAAGTATTATAGTAAACTAATAAATCTTAGCGTTATTAAAAGGAAATAACCTTATTAAAAAAAAGGACTTTAAATACTATAACTACGATAAACTAGGATATATAACTAAAAATTATTAATAACCTAAGCATATTTAATACTAACTTATTTTAAAAAAACGAGCTAATATTGTAAATAAAAAAACCCCCTATAAATAACTTTTATAAACGGCTTATTACGACGATAATTATCTTATTTATTAAAATAATAAAAAATAAATAGGATAATACCTAAAGCGACTTAAAAATAAGGGACGATCCGATACTATACTATTTATTAAGACCTTAGTAATAGTAATAAAAAAAATATTTACTTATTAACCTTATACTCTTAAAAAAAATAATATTAAATATATTACTACGCTCTCTTAAATTTATAAAAATATAAAAAAAAAAGCTAAAATAGACCCTATAATAAAAAATATATTTTATTTTTTTAAAGGACGAATTAAATAAAGACGCTTAACTAATATAAAGGAGTAGCTCTTTAAATTTAAAAAAAGAGGACCTAATACTAAAAAAATTATAAGTAGCCTCGTTTATATAATATAATAAAGCTATATAAACTAAAAATAATTCATTAAGTTTAAAAAAGGACTCGATTTAAATAAAATCCTAACTAAGTTTATTTATATAATACGAAAGGTCCCTCTGATAGAGTAATTCGCCGGGGCTGTACTATATATTACGTATTAGGGAAAACTAGGTATATTACGCTCTATACCTAATTACTAATTAAAACTCCTAACCTTCCCCCGCCCGTTTAGAGGGCGAGCTATACTTATTTTAACGTATATAAGACTTCTTAATACTAGTTTATATAAGTAACTAGATCCTATATTATATACTCCTTTTTATCGAGGGTTAGGGGGCCTCTTATATATTCCCTTATATTTATAATATAGCCTATATAGTGGTTTTTTTCTAGCTTTATAGGCGCAAAAGATCGACCTTAACGGGATTACGCTTTTAAGGGAAATTATATAATACGGTATACTTTTTAATTATATAATACGCGTAATGTGCCCTAAGTACGCGCTTAACGTAATATAGTAATTTTGATACGAAAACTGCTATATAATTCGGGATGGGTAAGCTGCCCTCTTTAGTAGCGGCGCTGGTTATAGAGCGTAATATACCTAGTTTTCCTTAATACGTAATATACGGTACGGCCCCGGCGGATTGCTCCGTCGGGGGGATAATATAGCCTATATTAAAGGGATTTTTAGCTCTATAAAGTATAATTTTTAAATTAGCGTTAATATATTAAATTTTAATATTCGTACTAGCCCGGCTATTTATAGTATTCGTACTATTATTTAATTAAATTCTATATTATTAAAAAGTACTTCGCTATTTTTTAAGCGTACTTACGTTAGTTACGATAGTTATAACGTCGAGCTAGTTAAAGAGGGCGCCTAGCTTAAGAGGGGTAAACTTATTAATAAGTATTTTTAGCTTATTAATTACTAATTATATACTAAGAATAGAGTAGGTTCTCGTTAAGTAATAGTTTATATATTAATAAGTTTATTTAATAAATTTATTTAGTTTAAATAGAGAGTAGCTTTAGGTAATATTAGAAACGATAAGGATAAAAAGAATTTTTATAAGCTTTAGTACGATATTAGCTTATTTAGCCCTTTTTTTAAAAACCTCTACGTTATTATTAAAGTTTAGAACCTCTGCGGTTAAAAAAGGCCGCCTCTAACTATTATAACTAATTATTATAGCTAATTATTACGGCTAATCTCTATTATTAACCTTTCTAACTAGCGCTACTACGTAATAAAAAGGGTAGCTTACCTATCCCAAATTATATAACAGTTTTCGTATTAAAATTATTATATTACGTTAAGTACGTACTTAGGGTATATTACGCATATTATATAGTTAAAAAGTATACCGTATTATATAATTTTTTTTAAAAACGTAATCTTATTAAGGTCGATCTTTTATACTTATAAAGCCGGAAAAAAAACTACTATATAATACGAAAAGTAAATAATAATAAAAAATTTATTTATAAAATTAAAAAATAACTCGAAAACCTCTTATACAAAAATAAAATCGAAGTAATTAAAAGACTAACTCTTAACTTCGGAATTATAAAAAAAAAAAAAAATTAATTTTAACTTTAAAAAAAAAGATATTAAAATAAGAACTAGTTCTTTTTATTTTAATAAAATAGAATTATTTTATAATTCGAACGAACCTCATAACGTTACTTAACGACGTATTTAAATAAAAATTAATTATAAAGTATTACTTAGCGTTAATAATACTAGTTTTAAAAAGAATAATAACGAACTATAGTTTAAATATATTTATTTATTTAAAAATAACTAAACTATTTAGTTTTATAAAACTAAAAAACGTAAGAAGGTTATAATAACCCCCTATATAAATAAAAATTACTCTCTATTTAACCCTAAAGACCCCTTTTATAAAGAATTATTTTAAATAGAGTACTTAGATAATAAATACTTTTAGTACCTCGTATATAAATAAAATAGTCGCTTCTATTTATAAAAACGCGATAATAAGCTTATTAAAAATATTTATATAAAAAACTAACTATTTAACTAGATATTACTAAGCTTTAATAATAGTAATAAAATAATATTTAGCCTAGACCCTAGCTTTTTTATAAAATACCTTAATAGCGAATATATAAAATAAGAAAACTATAAATATAACTAATATTAAGTTTACTATATTAAAAAAACTAAGGCCTAAAAAAAATAATAAGAACTACGTAAATAAGGTACTTAATAAAAAAAAATATATTAAAAAACTAAAAAAGTTAATTATAAAAGAACAATAAAAAGCGAGAATAAAAAAAAAGTTCTTATATATAATTAAATAATATAACGACGTATATTTATAAATTAACCTCGATATTTATAAATAAGGATTAAATACTATTATTAATAGCGGTATATAAAAAAATTATATTTTATTAAAAATAGTAAATAAACTTAATTTATTATAAGTATAAAAAAATAACTTATATTAATTATAAATAATAAAAAGAGAACGAGTTAATTATGATTATAAATATATTAATTAAAAAACCGTATACTTCTTAATATATATTAATAATTAATAAAAATAATTATAGTACGATATTATAAAAATAAGAAATATTAATATTATTTTAAAAATCTCGTAGTTACGAAAGTATAACTTATAAATAAATTAGATTATTAACTAGGTCCTTTAAGAAAATTTAGTTACTAAATAACTTAAAAAGAAGGGTTTAAACGGATTTTTAAGAACTCCTAAAGAACGAAAATAAATATAATATATAACTTTTATTAAGATAATAAAAAGTTTTAAGAAGTTTATAATTAGTACTAATAATTAAAAATCGTAATAATTCTGAACTATACTTAAAAAGTACTAAATATATATAAAACTATTTATAAAACTTAAAGAAATAGGATTATTAAAATATAGTAGCTAGGATATAGAAATCGAGCTTAAAAAAAGAACATAACCCGGGTTCTATTTAATATACTTAATAAATTAAGAAGAATAAGAGTATTTTAATAAATATATTAATAAGAAACTTAAAAAGGGATATATTTAATTATTAAATTTTCTTACTAAATTCCTTTTATTTTTTATATTAAAAAAGGGTAGAAAATTAAGACTTATTATTAATTATAAAAAACTTAATAAAATTATAAAAAAGAATTACTACCCCTTATTACTTATTACTAAACTTAGAGATCTAGTTTACGGAGCTAACTAGTTTATTATTATAGATTTTAAAAAAGTATTTAATTAGATTTAGATTAAAAAAGAAAACGAGTAGAAAATAGTATTCCGAATTTATAGAGGACTCTTTAAGTATCTCGTTATACCCTTTGGACTTATTAATATTTTAATAACTTTTTAAATAATAATTAACTACGTACTCCGGGAGTACGTCAATATCTTTATTATTATTTATATTAATAATATTTTTATTTTCTCCCCCGACCTTAAAATATATAAAAAATATATTTATATAGTATTCTAAAAGTTCTAAAATACTAAGTTATATACCGAACCCTCTAAGTACGAATTTTATATATAAAAAGTAGACTTCTTTAGATATATTATTATACTAAGATAAATTTATATATAAATATTAAAAGTAAAAGTAGTTAGGGATTAGCTTATATTATAAAACGTTAAGGATATATAAAGATTTTTAGGATTTGTTAATTTTTATTAACGATTTTTTAAGGACTATATTAATATAATTAGACCCCTTAATAACCTAATATAAAAAAATACCCCCTTTATTTAAAATTCTAAGTATAAAGAAGTATTTATTAAAGTTAAGAATATAGTTATTTCCGAACTAGTTATTATAATCCCGGACCCCCGAAAACTTTTTAAAATTAAGATTAATAGTTCGGACTTTACTATAAGAGTAGTTTTAAAATAATAAAATAAATAAGGAAAGCTTTACTTATATTATTTTTATTTTAAAGTATTTTATAGAATAGAATTAAATTAGTAAATTTATAATAAGGAATTAATAATAATTATTAAAGTATTTTAAAAATAGAAATTATAGTTATTTAAAACTAAGTACGAAGTTATAGTTTATATAAACTATAAGAACTTTATAAACTTTATAATAAATAAGAATCTAAATAAACGATAAATTAAATAGAGCGAATTCTTATTTAAATATAACTTCCGAATTATTTATTAAAAAAGTTTAGAAAATAGTAAAATAGACGCTCTTAATAAAAGGCCTAATTACGAAGTTACGGTCTTTAAAAAAATATAAGTTATTTTTAAATAAGAAAAGGATAGTAACCTCGTACTTATTATAAAACTCCTTATAATAACTAGAAAGATTAATACTAGTTCGATTAGAAAAATAACCCCTAAACTTATTATAAAAATTTATAATATACTAATATACGGTTATTAAAAAATAACTAAAACGTAAAAACGGATTTGCTAATATTATAATAAATCCGCTATACGTACTAAAATTATAAAAGTAATTAAGGATTACGTAACTTATAAAAAAAATAAAAATAGCTTATATAAACTTTATAATAAGCTATAATTACTATAATTACTAATAAAAGCATAGTAATTAATTATATAGGACTTTATTATTAAATTACTAAAGTCTAAAGAACTATTTACTTAAGTATAATACGATAATATTTTAATTATAGTTAATTAACTTACTAAGTTCGCACACTTTATTCTTTATAAAGAATTAAGTATTATAAAAGACCTAGTATACGTATTTATTAAAGTTATATTTTTAAACTATAGTTTACTAAAAGAAATTATTTCTAATAAAAATAAGTTATTTATTTCGAAGTTTTAAAAATCCCTAATTTCGTAACTTAGTATAAACTATAAACTATTAATATTATTTTACTTATAAACCGATAAATAAATAAAAAGGATTAATTAGATCTTTAAAATATACTTTTATTATTATATAAACTATAATTAAAATAATTAGGTAGCGCTTTTATTAATAGCCTAGTTTATATATAATAATATAATTAGTAAAAATATAAGAGAATCTCCGTTTTATTTTAACTACGAATTCTAACTAATAATATATAAAAAAGTACGATAAGGATTATAAGCTATAAAAGTTATAGTAAATATAAATAAACTTAAAGAAATTTATAAATAAGCCTTATTAAACCTCGAGTTTATATAATAATATATAAAAAAGAATACCCCCCCGACGGAGTAATCTGCCGGGGCCGTACTATATATTACGTATTAAGGAAAACTAAGTATATTGCGCTCTATACTTAACTACTAATTAAAATAGCTCCCGACCTTCTCTTATTTCTAACTATTTAGAGGGCGAGCTATACTTATTCTAACGTATATAAAACCTCTTAGTACTAGCCCGCGTAAGTAGCTAGATCCTATATTATATACTCTTTCTTATTAAGGGTTAAGGGGCCCCTTATATATTCCTTTACGTTTATAATATAGCCCGTATTAAAGGGATTTTTAGCTCCGTAAAATATAATTTCTAAGTTAGTATTAATATACTAAATCTTAACGTCCGTATTAGCCCGGCTATTTATAGTATTCGTACTATTACTTAGCTAGATTCCGTACTATTAGAAAATACTTTATTATTTCTTAAGTATACTTATATTAGTTATAATAGCTATAGCGTCGAGCTAGTTAAGGGCGCCTAGCCTAAGAGGGGTAGACTTATTAATGGGTATTTTTAGAATAGGTTCTTATTAAAGTAGTATTTTAACTAGCTAACTTCTTAACTAGTTATTTAACTAGCTATCTAAGTAGTAGTTTATATATTAATAAGTTTATTTAGTAAATTTAGTTAGTAAATTTATTTAGTTTAAATAGAGAGTAGCTTTAGGCAATATTAAAAACGATAAGAATAGAAAAAATCTTTGCGAGCTTTAAAAAGTAATAAATATTAGCCTATTTAGCCCTTTTTTTAGAAACCTCTACGTTACTATTAAAGTTTAGAACTTTTATAGTTAAGGGCTGTTTTTAACTATTACGGCCGACTATTATAGCTAATTATTATAGCTAACTTCTATTATCGACCTTTCTAACCGGTACCGCTACGTAAAGGGTAGCTTACCTATCCTAAATTATATAGTAGTTTTTATATTAAAATTATTATATTACGTTAAGCGCGTACTTAGGGCATATTATACGTATTATATAGTTAAAAAGTATACCGTATTATATAATTTCCTTTAAAAGCGTAATCCCGTTAAGGTCGATCTTTTACGCCTATAAAGCTAGAAAAAAAACCATTATATAAAAAAAAAATACGGATAAATTAAAAATTAAAGGACTATCCTTAAAAAAGGGGGATAGCGCCTATCTCTTTTATTATAATATTAAAATAAAATAACTAAGTAATAAATTAAACTATAAAAAACTTAGACCTTTCGAAATTATTAAAAAAGTCTTATTAATTAATTACGAATTAAAATTACTAAATATAATATAATACTATCCCGTTTTTTATATCTTACTACTTAAACCTATACTAAAAGGTTTATATATAGAAAATTATATTATTATTAAACTAAACTAATTAAAATATAAAGTTAAACGAATTATTAACTATAGAATAAAAAATAATAAAAAAAAATACCTTATTAAATAAAAAGGCTATAAATATAAACAAAATATATAAGAACTTATTACGAACCTCTAGAACTCCTAAGAATTGCTCTAAGAATATTAAAATTAAAAATAAAACTAAAACTCTTAGTTATTATAACGTCTTAGTTAATTATACTAAAAATACTATAAAATTACGCCTCCCGCGTAATAAATAATTTATTTTTATTAATAACTACTTTAAAAGGATTAAGAATTACTTTTCCCTTTTTAAATACTATTTTTTTTTTAAAAACGATTTAACTTTAATAAGGACTTATTTATTTTAGCTTATGCGCGGCGTAGGGCCTCTATTCGTTTTTAAAAAAAAAGCTTTTTTATTTCCTCTTTACGTTCTAACTTATTAGCTTTAAATAAAAAACGATTTATTACGAGCGTAATTAATATAAAAAACGATAAAAAAAAAAAAGAACTTATAATCGTATATAGTATTAGTAGTTATATTATAAAAATAATTACGATATATATATTTATAATACCTCGATTTACCCTTTAGTATTTTATATTATCGCCCTAATAAGTAATAAAATAAGTAAGGTATTATAATTTCGAATCCTCGCTCCTTAATTTTAAAAATAAGCTTTAACTAACGATATATTAAAAATTTAGTAAATATCTTAGTATTTTTTAAAAAAACTACTTAATAAGCCCTAACCTAGGCTACGACGACTTATTTATAGGTTTATAAAACTAGACTTTTAAAAAAGAGACCTAATATTACGACTTAATATATATAACTAAAACTAGGGCCCGCCCCATAAGCTTATAGTAATTATAGTATACTATATATATAAAAATATAAAAATATAAGACGACTCTTATAAAACGGAAGAACTATAAATAAGTTACGTATAAATAAGAAATAATAATTACGTAATAAAGTAATTATTATAATTATTCTAAATAAGTACTTACTAATATTTACTAAGTAATTACTTAATAAATAAAAGGGATTATTTATAAAAAATATATTTATAAGTAGACTTATATATAATATAAATTTAAGCTAGGCTTAAGGATAGACTTTTTATAGCTTTTTTACTAATTAACTTAGTATTAAATTTTATAATTACTTTTAACTATTTTTATTAAAAACCCCTTTTAATAAGCTTATAATTAATTACTAAAGCCTTACTTATTTTACGATTTATAAACATAGCTTTAAAAAAGCTATTTATAACTACGATACTATTTACTTAGTACTCGTAGCCTTAACTTTTGCTAATATACTTACTACGACTAGCTAGCCGTAATATTAAAATAACCCTATAGTTAAGAATAGTATTATTATTAGATTTTTAACTATTTAAAATACTAAGTAATTAATAAACGTACTTTAAAGTATAGTTAATAAGGTTAAAAAGGCTAATATAGTCTTATTATTATTATTAATCTCTAAAATAACCCTCTTATATAAGCTTAAAAATAGGAATAAAAAAGAGGATATAATAACTAGGTTATAAATAGCTCTATATAGTTTATAATCCTCTTTATAAATACTTATATAGTAGTTTTTTTCCGGCTTTATAAGTATAAAAGATTAACCTTAACGGGATTACGCTTTTAAGGGAAATTATATAATACGGTATACTTTTTAATTATATAATATACGTAATATACCCTAAGTATGCGCTTAACGTAATATAGTAATTTTAATACGAAAATTATTATATATTTTGGGATAGGTAAGCTACCTTATTATTTATTAACGATAGGCTAAGCGATATATTTACGTAGCGGCGCTAGCTAAAAAGGTTAATAATAAAGGTCGGCTATAATAGTTAGCTATAATAGTCGGCCGTAATAGTTAGAGGCGGCCTTTTTTAACTATAGAGGTTCTAAACTTTAATAGTAACGTAGAGGTTTTTAGAAAAAGGGCTAAATAGGCTAATATCTATTACTTTTTAGAGCTTATAAAAATTCTTTTTATTCTTATCGCTTTTAATATTACCTAAAGCTCTATTTAAACTAAATAAATTTACTAAATAAATTTACTAAATAAACTTATTAATATATAAATTACTACCTCGATAAGAACTTACTCTACTCCTAATATATAGTTAGTAATTAATAAGCTAAAACTCTAAAAATACCTATTAATAAGTCTACCCCTCTCGGGCTAGGCGCCCTCTTTAGCTAACTCGACGCTGTAGTTATTATAGCTAACGTAAGTATACTTAAAAAGTAGTAAAGTACTTTTTAATAGTATAAAATCTAGCTAGGTAATAGTACGAATATTATAAATAGCCGGGTTAATATAAATATTAAGATTTAGTATATCGATATTAGTTTAAAAATTATATTTTATAGAACTAAAAATCCCTTTAATACGGGCTATATTATAAATATAAGGGAATATATAAGGGGCCCCCTAACCCTTAATAAAAAAGAGTATATAATACGGGATCTAGCTACTTACGTAGGCTAGTACTAAGAGGTCTTATATATATTAGAGTAAGTATAGCTCGCCCTTTAAATAGCTAGAACTTAGAGGACTTTATACGAGGAAAAGTCGGGAGTTTTAATTAATAATTAAGTATAGAACGCAATATACTTAGTTTTCCCTAATACGTAATATATAGTACGGCCCCGGCGGATTACTCCGTCGGGGGGTTATAAATACTTATATATATTATAAAAGTTCTCGAGCCTTTAATTCTTAATAACTCTTAATAAAATACTAAAGTATATAGTAAACGAGGTATTAATTATAAAAAAGTAATTTTTAATATTAAAGTCGATGTTAATAAAAAACCTTTATAATAAACCTTTATTATTATATAAGAATAGAGCTTATAAGAACTACCTTATTAAGCACTAAATAAAGCTTTATTAAGTCCTAAACGCTTAAGCTAGACCTATAGACCTCTATAACGTTTTAATAGTAGTATTTTTATAACGCTTTTATATTTAAATATAAGAAATAGTAATTATTATAACTATTTTTAAAACTACTTTTTTTTTATTTTTATATTTAATTAATACAAAACTATAGAGGAAAGTAGTATAAGATATATAATATTTTATTAAATAATAAAAAGAGTAGTTTATAAGACCTATTTAGAGCGCTCTAGAGGAGTTTAGAAATTATAACTTATTAAAATTAACTTTTAGAGCTTATTAAAAAAGTTTAGTAATATTAAATATTTCTTATTATAATTATAAAAGTTACTTAAAGATACTATAAATATAAAAATGAAAAAGCTAAGGGATATTAATATATAAAAAGAGGTCGATTATAATTTTAAATAAGGGATCTTATTTTTATTAAAATAGGTATATATTTATAAATACGACGTTAATAACGAAGTTAGCGAAGTAAAGGTATATATATATAAAGGGGGATATATAACTACTTAACCCTTTATAAAATACGTACGTTTTAATATTTATTATAAAGGCCTTTAGGTTTATAATAGTAATAACTACCTAATTTAACCTTAAAATAGACTAATATAATACTATTAACGTATTTTTTAACGTATTTTTTAAAAATAAAAAGCTAGTAATTATTAAACTTTTAGAGGGATATAAGGTTATTAATAAAATAAATAAGCTTTAATATGCTCTATATAGCCTCCGAGATTTATTAATTCTTTAGTTTTAAACTTTTATTTTTATATTTTATAATATAAATATAATATATAATTACGAAGAGATCTATATTTACTAAACTATAAATAAGAAAGTAATACTAATATTTTATATTAATAACTTTATTATTTTATATTATTAAAATAATTAAAAAGCGGCTTAGGGGATCGTTAATAATATAAAAGAATATATTAACTTTAAGGAGAATAAACTAATTAATTACTTTTTTAAAGTACGGATTTTATAAAACCGTATTATTTATAAAGTTTATTTTACTTATAATATATATGTTAAACGAGTTACTAAGCGCTTTAATTTTATAAATTTATTATATCTAGTTACCCCTCTTTTTTAAAAAGAGTTTAAACTAAACGAGGAATAAGTAATAAAAAAAAATAAAGAACTATTAAAAAAAGGTTAGGAGTATATTTTATATAATTATTATAATTAAACTAAACGTTACTTTTATTTACTTATAATTATTACGGTTCCTAACTAACTTAAGCATAACTTATATTAAAATAATTAATTATTATATTTAATATTTTTATCCAACGAGATATTTTATACTTTATTATAGTAATATACTAAGTACGTAATTATTATTTTTAGCTAGAGATACTAACTTTATAAATAACGAAGTAATATAATAATTATTTTAAAAATATATAATATTCTTTTTTAGCGGCCTAATTTAATAAAAATTAATATACTAAGTAACAGTTACGACGTTAATTACTAAAGCTAAGCTTTTTTATTTTAAAAAAACCGTAAAAGAGATTATAATTTTAAAATACCTTTTTAAAAATATTACTCTTAACTTAAAAAAAGTATAGTTAATTAATTACGATAATTAGTAAACGATTTAACTCGTTATAAGGGAAAGAAAAAAAATAGCTACTTAACTTTATTATATTAATATATAGAATATATAGCTAAAATAAGAGTATATTAAAAATAGTTTTAAGGTTATTTATATATTAATAAATAGACTTATTAAAAACCTTTTATAAACTAAGTTTAAATATTTCTATATACTTCTTAACTTTTATAATACGTAAAAAGCTATTATAAATAGCTAAAATAGTTAAAAATAATTAATTTAGGCTATATTTAGAAAAACTTAATACCTAAAAATAGATAATAAATAGAACTTAGAGTATGGTCTAGAGGCTTAAAATAAATAAAATAAAAACCTTTTATAGCTTAAAAACCTAAACTTTAAAAATAACCTTACCCTATAAGGTATATATATATAAAAATAAGACTTAAGCTTATATTTACTATTTAAACTCCTAATTTATAAAATATATAATTATTAAAAATATAGTATTATTAAAAAAGAGAATTAGTATACGTACTAAAAAACGTATTTTATATATTTTGAAGTTTATAAAGCTAGGAATAGTGGGGGTAAGGGGGGGTATAAGAGCTAAAACGACTATTAAATTAATAACTTAGGGTATAAAAACGGGCGGTATAATAAGAAATTAGTTATAAATAATTATAATAAATATAAGAAAGGACTAGGGGCATAAGTTAAAAAAGTCCTTTATATAAAAACTAATATAGTTCTTATATATTTTTTTAGTTATTATTTATATAGTAAATAATATTATAGAGCTTAGTAATATTTTATTAAAACTATAGTTAAAAGTACGCTTTTTAATAATAAAAAAGGATAATATATTTATAAAAAAAGGAGTACTATTTATAATAACCTCGGTAAGGGCCTAGGTTATTAACTATAAAACGACTAGTATATTAATATACTCTTTAGCTAAATAATTATTAAAATAGTACGTATATTATAATAATAAGCACTAGGGCCCTATGGGCCCTATAGCTTAGCCTTAGGCTACGAAGCTAAGCTCTTAATAATTATATAACGAGCTAGACTACTAGGCCTAAAAAGCTAGCTTATTAACTTCTACTTACTATTCTATTTTTTTTTATATTAAGTTTTTAATTAATTAAGTTAATATAATAGCGTTCTAACTTACTTTGAGATCCCTTTTATAATACTACTTAACGTTACCTAATTAACTATTTTTTAAAAATAAAATAATAATATTTTAATTAATTAACTAGCTACCCCTATTAAAAAAGCGTATAAGAGAGCTAAGTAATAACTAACTAAATTCATTACGTATAAGTAGCGTAATTAATACCCTCTAAGTATATACCCCTTTTATTAAATATAATAATTAGAGGATATAGTTAGGGAGGCTAGGTCTCTTTTTATATTAATAGCTTTTAGTAAAATCGCCGCTTTTACGAGTCCTAATAGAGCGTTATAAGCCCTAATAAAAGTACTAAGTTCTTAATTATTAACTTAGAAATTATACTATTTAACTAGTTAATAAAGCGCTTCTTACCTTTTACTACTTAAGCCGATTATTTAGTATATTTTAATAATATAGCTAATTAGCTTACTTTACTTATTTATATTTATAATAATATCCTTTTTAAAAAGAATACTAAATAATATATCGACTTCGATCTTATTTAGGAACTATATTTTAAAAACGACGAAAAAACCTTACTTAAATAGATTAAATAGTAATTAAAAATGCGTATTACTTAATACTAATTAGAGTAGGTCTTAGCCTTTATTATTAACTAGCTAAGTATTAGTACTAAGCGCCTATACGTAATAACCCGTAAAAACCTCGATTTTATATATATTATTATTATAAAGCTCTATATTATAAAAAAAACTCTTACTTAAGCTTATATTAATAATATAGCTATAGCTAAAAAACTAGAGTAGTTAGAGAATAGCTCTTAGACTAGTTTTATTTAAAATATTACTACTCTTAGTATACTAAAGTAATAATTAGTATATTTAAAAACGTAAAGTAGTTATAAAACTACTTTAACCTCGTCCTATTTTATTATTTATAGCTTTTAAAAAATACTTAACGTACTTATTTTTATAAATAATAATACTAGTTTTAAGTTCGATTATTAGCTTTAGTATATTATAAAGCGCTTAAAAAATACTAATTATAATATAAATAGGTATTACTTAGAGTATATTATTAATAAGATTAGAAGTAGTATTACGGAGTTTATATACTTAATACTAACTTTTAACGAGATTATTATAACTAAATAGCTACTTTACGAGCTTAAGTTAGTTTATATTAGCCCGATTACTATAAATAACGCTAGTTATAAGCTAAACGTACTTATAATTATACTTAAAAACGTTTACTAAAAGCGCTCTATATTTACTAAGCTTATGCATATTAATAAGTTTTTAAAGTCTTAGTAAAAGCGCTATTTTTATAATAAACTATTTATATATTTTTATAACTAAGCTATATCGAAGTATTTAAATAATATAGCTACTTTTTGAAAATATATTAAATACGTTACTTAGCTAGCTAACGTAATATAGCCCCCTTTTATAAAGAATTACTTAGTTAAGGCTTTTAGCTAAGCTCGCTAAACCTCGGGTAAAAGTAATAAAAATAATAAAAGTAATAAAAATAATAAAAATAATAAAAATAATAAAAATAATAAAAATAATAAAAATAATAAAAATAATAAAAATAATAAAAATAATAAAAATAATGAAAATACTAAAAGTACTAAATAGGACTAAGGTCGTACCTCTACTTATAAAACGATCCCTAAGGCCCTATATTAAAAACTTAAAAATAGTAGCACTTCTTTCGTTTATAATAATACTAGATATATCTCTAAGGACTACTTTAAAAAGCCGAAAATTATTATAGTTATTATTAATATTACTATAAGCCTTATTAAAATAGAGTCGGGTTTAAAAAACTAAAACCCCTAATAAAAGTAAACTCTTAGCTAGGGAATATATATAAAAAGGATAGAAAATTAGTAATTAATTTAGTAAACTTATAGGATTTTATAAGGGGCTAGCCCTTTAAAATAGAGCTTATACTAATATTTAATAAATATAAAATTTACTTAAGAACCTTATTTAATATAAGAGCTAATAAGTACGGATTTATAAATAACTACGTAACCCCTCTATTATAATAGTTCTATCCCTTTAGGGTCCGGTCCGCCTTATTAGGGGCTATCTTCGCCTTTATAAGCAAGCTGGTTTATTAGGGTTAATATTAAGTTTTTATTACGTAATAAGCTTTATAACTAATAATAACCGGCCGTAGCTATTAATACTAACTAAACTTAAAATACTAATAACCCCGCCGCCGTAATATATTAATTACTTTTTTAATAGCTAAATACTACCCCTTACTTTCTCTTTTTATCTTTTTTAATAATAACCTCTCCCTAATATTCCTATTTAATACGCTCGCTTATGCTCTTTTTAAGCTCTTAATTATATTATTAAGTTTAGGCTTATTTATACTACTCTATTATATTAAAAAGGCGCTAATAAAAGTAACGCTTATTATAATATATCTATCTATTTTTTATAAGTTAATATTACGGATATAGTATTTATTAAGGCGGTCTCTCTATAGCTCGGGGTTGTTTAGTATAATACTCGTAGGATCGAACTTTTAGTTATTAAAAAAGCCCTAAGGGTTAACGAGTTAGCGTCTTAGTATTTTAATAAAGTATACTTAAAGTAAACGGTTAGATAGTAATAGTAATAGTAATAGCGAGGGAAGTAGCGTTTTTTAACTTTAATAAAAAAAACGAGGTAACGAATATATATATATGCGAGTAAAGTTAAAAGTACTAGGGTAGATATCGTACTTATAGAGGTCGATATTATTTAATAACGGCGATAAGGGCATCTCTAATTTTATACTATTATAAGCTACTATTACCTAGAAGGGTAGCTAACTTAGCTAGGTACGTAGGCTTATAAAGTAGTAGCGTTAAGCGCCTATCGCCGTTTATAATCCGTAGTTATAAACTTTATAGGAGGGAAAGTTAAAAAGTTAAAAAATTTAAAAAAAATAATCTAGCGAGATAGTATAAGTATTTACTAATACTATGTATTAATATTATATAAACGATATTGAGAATCGCCCGAGTAGCTAATAAAGGTAGAATACTAAAATAAATAATAGTTCTATATAGCCCTATTTTATAAATTATAATACTTAATCCTTATTACTAAATTTAATAAAAAGTAATTAAATAATATTAACGTAATATAAACCGCTAATTTATATATTAATTAATAGGTCTTTTTAAAAGTATTCCTTTTTTAGCTTAATACGGGCCGCTATAACTTAATCTTAGGGTAAAAATAGTTTAAGTATTATAAAGTAAACCTTAATATTCGCTATTAATAGCTAATATAGCTTAAGGACCTATTATTATAAAAGACGCCCTCTATTATCGTTAAGAATATTAAGGACTTATATACCCTAAAAATTATTAACGTATAATACTAAATTAATACTAATTATTAATAGGACTTATTTAAAATAAATATAACCTACTATAATTAAAAACTTTAATAATAGTAAGTAAAGGGTATATTAATTAGGGTATTATTACGTTTATTAAAAATAATAGCTCGCTAAATATAGCGATTAAATAAGGCTAAGAATATAAAAGAAATAGAGCATACCTTTAATAATACTAATATCGCCCTAGTAAAAAAGGCTAAGTAATAAAAACTATACTTAATAATAATATAAATAAATATTACTTTTATTAACGCTCCCACTTTTAAAAAGAACCTTAAGCAAAACGACGTTAAAATAGGCTCTATATTACTTTATAAACTTAATTATATTATAAAAAATAAAAAAAAAGAACTAAACCCCTTATTTAATAATAACTAAGTTATTTATAACTTTATAATAACGAACTTATTAAAGTATTTATAACCTTAGACCGACGTTTTTAATAAAGTAATTAGTAATATATTAGTATTTTATAAGCTATATAACTATAAAATCGAGCTCTTAAATAGTAATAAAGAGAAGCTAATTTACTACTTTTTATATAAGTAATTAGTACTTAAACTAGAGGCTATAAGAGCCTATTTACTAAAGTACTTATAAAAGGGATTTATTAAACTAAATAATACTCTTTTTACGTTACTAATACTATTTATAAAAAAGTATAATAGTAATTTACGTTTTTATATTAACTTTTATAAGCTTAATAAAGTTATAAAAAAAACCGTTACTTATTACTACTTATTAATAAAACCTTTGCGTAGCTAAGTAGGGTAAAAGTATTTACTAAACTAAATATTAAATAAACCTTTTATTATATCTACCTTAACCTAGCCTTTAAAAATTTAATAACGTTTAGAACCTACTATAGGGCGTATAAGTATAAAGTAATACCTTTTAGGCTTTATAACGGGCTTACTACGTATTAATAATATATAAATAAAATACTAATAAAGTACCTAAACGACTTTTATATAGTATATATAAATAATATCCTAATCTTTTTTAATAACCCTTTTTAGTACTAAGAGTATATTATTAAAGTACTAAACTACTTATAAAAAGTAGGCTTATAAATAAATATTAAAAAGTACGAATTTAATATTACCTTTATAAAATACCTAAGCTTTATAGTTTTTATAAAAAGTATATAGTTTAATAAAAAGAAAGTTTTTATAATTAAAAACTAAAAACTACTTATATTACTTAAGGGTATCTAATCCTTCCTTAAGTTCTATAACTTTTATAAAAGATTTATAAAAGATTACGGCCGCTTAGCTAAGCCCCTTATAAAACTAATAAGTAAAAAAGTTCTTTTTAATTTTAGTACTAATATAAAACGGCCTTTAAAGCTATAAAACTAGTACTAATATTAATACTAATCCTTTATTATTTTAAACTAGAACTATTAATATAACTAAAAACTAACGCTTCTAACTTAATATATACCGGAGCGCTATTATAATAATAAAAGGATAACGGGTTATAATACTTAATAGCCTTTTTTTTAAAAATAATAAATAGTATAGAGCTTAATTATACTATTTATAATAAAAAAATACTAATAATAATACTATACTTAAAAAAATAGTATATAGAGCTTATAAGTTATAAATATAAGTTCGATATTATTATAAATTATTAACTATTATTATTTTTTATAACTAAGCGCTTATTTAACTTATAATAAGCCCGCTAAGCTAATATACTAATAAACTTTAATTTTTAAATTTATTATTATTTAGAAAAAAAGAACGTATTAACTAACGCCTTATTATAAAAAATAAAAGATATCCGTACTTAGTAAGTACTAAAAAAAGCTAATAAGACCTAAGTCTTCTTATTACTAAGAATATTATTCCCTAATATTATAATAAAGCTATGGGCACTATTAAGTACTATAATTAGTTAACTATAGCTTATAATTAGCTCGCTTTTATTAAAAAATAAGCTCTAAAAATACTTATTAATAAAAAAGATTTTAAAACTTAATAAAGACTTTATTATAATATCCCTCGTATTAATACGAGCGTTAATAACTAAAGGGTACGAGTACTAATTTATTTAAAATAACGGATTATCAATAATAAATAAAAAGCTTATAATACTTAAAAAAGAGAACCTTTATATTATAATTATTTATAAAGTCTATAAATAAAAGCTCCTTACTTATTTAAAATATAATAAAGTTATAAAAATATTTAAGTAGCGATATTACTAGCCGGGCCTAATAGTAGATACTTATTAATATATACGAAATTATTATATTTATTATTAATTATAAAAGTCGCATAATAAGCCCCTAGAAGAGCTAAAGCTATTTTTAATACCTAACTACCCGTAATATTATATTTTTATTAACTTTATAACTATTCTTACTAATTAAAAAAGATTTAATAATATTTAAATAGTAATAAACTACCTAAATAAAAAGATAATATTTATTTCTTATTATAAACCTATTATAATAAAAAATATAAGCTAAATATTTTATAAACGGGTACTACTTATCTTTAGCTTATTAAAAACTATTATATTAAACCGAGGCCCCTAATTTATTTTTAATTTCTAGGGGGAGCTTTATAAGATTTATAGGGTTAAGTTATAGTTATTAATAGCTAATTACCCCTAAATAAATAGCTAAATAGAAGTACTAAATTAATATATCCTATAATAATTAAAATTACTAATTAATTAATACTAAAATAATTAAAGTAATATACTACCCGTAGTTAACTTTACTTATACTACTTAGTTAAGTAAGATTATAGGGCTATTATTATATAAAATAAAATTCGGTTATTAATTACGGCTCTTTTTTAACTAATCTAAATAAACCCGCTAATTCGGTTTTATAAAAAAAAAGCTAAACTATACTAATACGTAATATATAACTTAAGGAATATACGAGGCTTAAAAAACCACTAGGGGTAATATAAAAGTTATTTAAGTATAGTATAAGAGGTTTACTAACTACTACTAATACCCGAACGACCTAAAACTAAAAAACTAAGTCTTTATTAATATTTTATACTAAAAATCCGCTAATATAAATAAACTATAATAGCTATAAGCCGGGCTATAACCTATTATTAATACTAAATAGGGGGGTATATAAATTATAAAACTATTAATAAATAGCCGGGTATACTTAGTTTTCTATTTAAATAAGCTAAAAAAAGCCGCTAACGACTTATTACCTAAGTAGAACTAAGACCTATTATTATTAATTATTAATAATAATAGTAAATTAAAATACGAGGTTTTAAAAGTTATTAAATTACGCTTATATAAAAGAAAACTATAATACTAAGTAAATTAAAAGGGGTATAATATAGATCTAACTTAATATAATATAAAAAGTTTTAAATATACGCTAATAGTGCTCTAAGTATTTTATTATTAATACTTAATTACTAAGGGCTTATTATAGAACTTAAATATATAAATAAAAGTTATTATAATTAGTAATTCGCTATTATTAAAAGATAACGATAATATAATAATAATAATTACGGCTATAGATTTACTAAATTAAGAAGTAATTTAGAAGTTTATTTTTTAATATTATAAATAGCGCCCTTTAATATAAAAAGGGGAGTAATATTATAATAATAAGTATTAGGGCCCTATAAGCCCTATAGCTTAGCCTTAAGCTACGAAACTAAGCTCTTAATAATTACGTAACGAGCTAAACTACTAGGCCTAAAGGGCTAGCTTATTAGTTTTTATTTACTATTCTATTTTTTCTTTTTTATATTAAGTCTTTAGTTAATTAAGTTAATATAGTAACGTTTTAACTTACTTCGAAATCCCTTTTATAATATGTATATTAGTTATTACTTTTTATAAAATAACGATTACTATTTTTAAAGTCGGTATATTAAAAAGCTATTTTAAGATAGGGTAAGTATTAGATTTTTTATTTTTTAAAAACCTCTCCTTTAAGCTTTTTAAAAACTAAATATATATTAAATAGGCTTAGAATAGTAAAAAAAACTATACTTATTATAGGGGGTACCTTAACCTCTTAGCGTTTTTTTTTTATTTTTTATTACTTTTTTAAAAAAAGCTAACTTTATATTTTTTAAACTTTAAAATAATATTAAATATAAACTCTTAAAATAATAAATATATAATATACTTTTTTTAAAGGGCTTATTATCTAAATTAATTTTATTTTTATTTTTAAACTCTAAGGGGGGGATAAGTAAAAGCTTATTAGAGCTCTTATTATTATTATTTATTTTATTATTATTTTTATTATAGTTATTAAAAAAAGCCTCGAACTTAATAAAATCCTCGGCGTTTTAATTAATAGTTTTAATATTTTCTTAATTAAGGAGGGAAAGCTTAATAACTAGGCTTTAATAAATAAATAAGAGATTATAAAAAAAATATAACTTAAAAAGGCTCGTTAATATTATTACTTATTTAAACTCTTAGTAAACTATATAATATTTATATAAAGAATATTATAAATATTATATAAAACTTATTATTATTTTTAAATATATTAAATATTTATATTTAAAATAAAAATTAATAAACGATTTAATAATATAAGCGTATATATATAGTAAACGGGGGTACTTATAGTAATTATAAAAAGTTAAAAAAAGAAAAAAAATAATAGCTAGGTAATATTATAAGAATTTAAATATACGTAAAATAACTAAGTAGCCTTATTTTTAAAAATTATATATTAAAAATAGTATAATATACGCTATTTTAAGTTAGGATTTTATTTATTTTAAATAAAGGGATATATTTATAATAAACGTAGTTTAAAAAATACGTATTTTTTATACTTATTTTTTTTTATTTATATTTAACTAAATTAGGCCTTTATAAAAGTATTTAGAGATTCTATTTTAAGTATAATAGCTCCTTAGTAGTAGTAATTAGGGGGTATATTACGTAATAAAGATAGTAATCGTACTTTACGAAGTACTTATTACGTACTAAATTATATATCTATTTTAAATATCGTATATATAAACCTTTTCTTTTTATTTATTTCTATTTTAATAGTTAAACTACTTTTATTATACTCCGTATACCTATTGCTACGTGCCATAACTCGTGACAATTATTCATTGTACTTTTCCCATTTTCCTAGCCCACGATAACTAAAATATTGAAAGATGAGAGTTCCAGCATAAATGTGTGATACTTGCTCATTTACTGCGATGGCTCACAGCTTGTGTAGAAGGTCTAGAAGGTCCAGCTCCCCACAACTCCAGAGCCTTACTACCGAAGGGCATCAAGCAATCGCTTCAATAACCTGTCTCAACAGTACTCGCAGGCACCGGACGGGCAATATCCGTGGCTACAAGTAAACTCGCAGAGGTCCTCATAATAGGCTAGATTCTCAGTGACATTATCATCTGGACAGCCGTGGCGCCCTGTCAGTTCCGGTATACCGTCAGCCGGCTCTGAGGCGGGCCCCGTGCAGACGCATGCACCAGCAGGACAGTGATTGAAGTCACAGCTGTATGAACACAGGCCCTTGAGGTTTTCTGTGATACCTATCGCGTTCGAGCCGCCGGTACAGGCAGGAAAGGGAGCCGCTGTGGAGGTGCCTGTGGTTGTCACAGAGGTCCCGGTGGTCCCCAGAGTCGAGGTTCCTGGGACCGTGGACGTCGAAATGACCGCAGGCGTGGACGAAGCGGATGTGAGTGTGGACACGGGAGATGTCGAAGTCAAGGCACAGATTCCAAACCCGTCCTGGCTGCGTGGACGTCAGTTTTACCACATTGGCCAAAGATGGAATTCGAGACTCACCACCCTCTCTCAATATGACAGTCGGCAGGCTTCTCACCGCAAATACCGTTCACGTTACAGCACCTCCCCCACTCGGCCGAGCACCTCATTCCCTCCGCGCCACCGCAGGTACCGTCTTTCGTCCACTTTGTGCCGGCCGGCTGTTCGTCCTGCTTCCAAATGTCGCAGTCCCCATCCTGGCAGGCAAAGAGACCACAGAAAGCGTCGCCCGTGCCGCATCGACCGTCTAGGCTGCAGCAACTTCCCCAGCGGCCAGCGCAGACGCGGAAGCCGTAGTCCTGTCCACATGTACCGTCGGTGCTATAGACAGTATCGCCCACGCAGTCGCCCTCGTAGCAGGTTCCAGGGGCGCAGTCCTCGCTAGGGGTCAATATGTCGTGTTAATCTCTTGTAGCTAAGGTAATTCATCACATTGGGGTACGGCCACATACGTCGAATCGCCGCAGGTCCACGTCTCCGAGTTGCAGCACTGCTTGTCGGTTCCGAGACAGGTAGCGTTGTTATGACGAGGGCCGCAGAGACCATCAACAGCCCTAATGGGCTCAATAACTAGGTCAAATAGTTAGTCGATATCATGAAACGCATATTCGCGCCTAGTGGTAGTAGGCACTCACATCCTGAGACGCAGTACTCGGTTTGGGGCTTGATGTTACCGCAGTCCCTATCAAGACTTGGGTTCAAAGTGAAGAAAAGGTCGCTGGGCATATCGTAGCGCTGAGCAAGCTCCGAACATGTGTAATAGCTAACATCTTTTGGGGTATCGGTCCAGTACCGGCAGTTGACCTCGCCCGGGTTAACGATGATAAGGGTACCTTCAGTTGGCCCGGAGTCGTCATCGGCCGCGGCAATGCGCATCTGAGAAAGGGAATCCCAAGTATAAGGCTGGCATGACTTCCCATCTTGAGCTGAGGAGAGATGTGACAAGACAAGAGAGGAGGCCATGGCCAGCGAAAGGACGGCACCGGGGCGCGAGATTGCAGCACCGAAATTGAACGACTCCATGGTATCCTCTCGTGCTTGCAGCTTGTACGAACGGTCTGTCTGCAGAAGGAGGTTCTAACGGAGCCCTATTCGACCTCGGGGGTTCGGATTGATAGTTAAAAGGGCTCGATCGGCCTCAAGGACCTCCATTCTTGCCGCGCTCCCATTGCCCTGCGCCGCTCGGTACCGCCACTGCATATCTTCATTTCCTGTACGAGCGGCACGGCTGAGAGCTCCCCTGCGACAGATATGAAGAGATTTTCCGCAATTCTCTGTTGATTGGCTTGTGTTGTGGGCAATTTGGATCTTGGCGTTGGTGGTGTTGAGTCGAGAGCCTAGAGCCCGCTTTGCTTCTCGACGACGGAGCACCTGAACAGTCCTTTCAACGAATCGGCGGGGCAGGCAACATCGTACCTACCTTTTTAAGACAGTGCCACGGTTCATCATCTTAGTCCAGCACGAACTTGTCATAAGTAGCAGGTGAGTCATGATAAAAGTATGTAACCATGAGGCACAGTACTGATCGGGTGACTACTTCCTTGTGGAGTTACAGTTGAAAACGGTGAAATCGGATGATTCGTGTGGCACAGTTTAGGCAATAGGCTCATTTTGTGCCGTTAAAGAGCGGGACGGACCGCGACTTCCAAGAAGCAATCTAAAATGTACGTAGCTCTCCCGAGTCTGCCCGCCAACCAAAGTTGTTGCCAACCAGGCAAGACTGCCCCGGCTTGCGGATAGGACTGTTAGTGGTGGGTCTTGCGCGGAACAGGATGGCCGAGTGAGGTACCTACCTAGGCACGGACAGCAATGGGGCCATAATTTAAGCATGTCCTGTGAAAGTTCCTTCCCGCCCCTCCCCCTTGCATTCGAGGAAATGGCAAAGACCCTTGCCCAGTCGCCTCAACCGCCGTTGGTGATTGAAGATTATCCGGACGCACCGCAACATGGGTTGCTCTGCAGAATCCGACATTGGAAGGTGGAGGGGAGGCAAAATGAACAGGGCACAGCAGTATCATTTCTCCCCTCTCCGGACTTACACGATGTGAGGTATTCAGCTACCCTAAACCAAGGCCGAGCTGAGACGCGCATGTGCAAAAGGAGGCTTACTTATATCGGCGAATGTCCTCGATCTCGGTACGGCTGGCCAGGAAGCCAGGACCAGCATCCGTCTCGTTATCGGTATCAGGCTGGACGTCTCGACAGCTCGTGGCTGACAAGGAACGAGCAAGATCAGAAAGCCCGTCATCTAGCAACGCCTAGTGCTTCCACCCGAAGATTGCTACAGTATCAAATACATCCATCGCCATGGTTTTGCGGCATTCCGCCCTCGCTGTGTGCCTCTCGGTTCTGCTCGCTTTAGATCAAAACTCTAGCCAGGCAAATGCACAGTACTTGCAGAATTTGGACCGCACCCGTATCACTAATCCTGCGACCAACATCCAATACGATGGCTACAGATAGTGAGTCTCTCTCCGTCTTCTGTTTCTGTGCCTTCTATTCCGCAGTATACTCATGGTAGACGGCATGCTCACAATTTCTCAGCAAGGCCGTCCCTGACAACCGGGCCGCCTGGCGTAATGTTATCGACCTTGGCCGCACCGAAATCATCTATCTCTATTACAATTGCTACTACATGAACAACATCTGCGACAACGTTGACACCTTCCTGAGCTCCCCCCGCGGCCAGAACCTCCACCCTGGCACGACCATCCCCGCTGACCAGTTCACCTACGACTTTGATACCGGTGAAGAAAGCTGGACTCACCAGTCCGGCCGCAGGGAGAAGTCTTGCCTCAAAAGTTGGGGTAAAGCGCGGAACTGCCCCGGGCCGAGCAAGAAGGTTCCCTTCCGCCACGACGGCCCCTGGTGGACCAAGGATGTCGAGGCCGTCGGCAACACAAACATGCTCAAACATGAACGCGACAGTCAGACCAAAAACATCATCAAGAGGTCCGGGATGCGCTATACCTGCGATGAGTTCCCCCCTGCTACCTGGGTCGAGGGTGGCAGCGGCTGGGCTAACAACCAACCTGCCAACACTCGGTGCGCTGGTCATGCCTGTCTTGACCCCTTCGCTGTTGTCGTCAACGGTAACCGCGTTTCCGTAAAGGCCGAGCAGGACTGGCAGGCTAGATCGCACAAGACGCTCCGCGACGTCCTTCTCAGCAGAATCGAAGCCCGCAACAATGAGTTTACGTGGCACGATCCCCGCAACCCGCAGAGGGATACTGCCTTTGTCACGAGTTATAGCACGCAGTAATGGGCATACGGAGTATAGTAAAAGTGGCTTAATTATTAAAGTAGAAATAGATAAAAGGAAAAGGTCTATATATACAATATCTAAAATAAATACGTAATTTAGTACGTAATAAGTACTTCGTAAAGTATAATTACTATCCTTATTACGTAATATACCCCCTAATTACTACTATTAAGGAGCTATTATACTTAAAATAAAATCTCTAAATACTTTTATAAAGGCCTAATTTAGTTAAATATAAATAAAAGAAAAATAAGCGTAAGGGATATACGTTTTTTAAACTACGTTTATTATAAATATATCCCTTTATCTAAAATAAATAGAATTCTAACCTAGAATAGTACGTATTATATTACTTCTAGTATATAAATTACTAAGGGCGAGGCTACTTAGCCGCTTTACGTATATTTAAATTCTTATAGCGTTACCTAGCTATTATTTTTCTTTTTTTTTTTAACCTTTCGTAGTTATTATAAGTACCCCCGTTTATTATATACGCGCGCCTACGCCGTTAAATCATTTACTAATTTTATTTTAAATATAAATATTTAATATATCTAAAAGTAATAATAAGTTTTATATAATTTTTATAATACTTTTTATATACGTATTATATAGTTTATTAAGAGTTTAGATAGGTAATAATATTAATAAGCCCCTCTAAGTTATCTCTCCCCCTTATAACCTCTTATTTACTTATTAAGGCCCGGTTACTGAGCTCTTCTTCCTTAATTAGGAAGATATCGAGGCTACTTATTAAAATACTAAGGACTTTATTAAGTTCGAAGCTCTTTTTAGTAGCTATAATAAGGGTAATAATAAAATAAATAATAATAATAAGAGCTCTAACGGGCTTTTACTTATCCCCCCCTTAGAGTTTAAAAATAAAGATAAAACTAGTTTAGATAATAAGCCCTCTAAAAAGGGTATATTATATACTTATTATTTTAAAAATTTATATTTAATATTATTCTAAGGTTTAAAAAACGTAAAGCTAGTTCTTTTTAAAAAGGTAATAAAAAATAAAAAAGAATACTAAGAAATAAAAGTACCCCCCGTAATAAGTATAGTTCTTTTTATTATTTTAGGCCTATTTAACGTATACTTAGTCCTTAAAAAGCTTAAAAAAGAGGCTCCTAAAGAATGGGAAATTTAGTACTTACCCTATTTTAAAGTAGCCCTCTAGTATATTAACCTTAAGGATAGTAGTTATTATTTTATAAAAAGTAGTAGCTAGTATGCGCGCTATTTTAACGGCCGTTTAGTTAAAAAGTATATTAATATACTAGTCGTTTTACGGCTAATAGCCTAGGCCCTTACCGAGGCTATTATAAATAGCGCTCCCTTTTTTATAAATATATTATCCTTTTTTATTATTAAAAAGCGTATTTTTAATTATAATTTTAATAAGATATTACTAAGCTCCGTAATATTATCTACTAAATAGATAAAAACCGGAGGTTATATAAGAACTATATCGGTTTTTATATAGAGGACTTTTTTAACCCGCGCCCCCGGTCCTCTTTTATACTTATCGTAGTCGTTTATAACTAACTTTTTATTACGCTACTTATTTTTATACCCTAAGTTATTAACTTAATAATTATTTTAGTTCTTATACCCCCCGCTACCCCTATTACTCTTAGTTTTATAGACTTTAAAGTATATAAAATATATTTCTTAGTGTATATACTAACTCTTTTTTTTAATAATACTATACTCTTAGTAATTACGTATTTTATAAACTAGGAGTTTAAATAGTAAGTATAAGCCCGGGTCTTATTTTTATATACGTATACCCTATGGGGTAAGGTTATTTTAAGAGTTTAGGCCTTTGGGCTATAAGAGGTTTTTATTTTATTTATTTTAAGCCTCTGGGCCGCACTCTAGGTTCTATCTATTATCTACTTTTAAATATTAAGTTTTTTTAAGCGTAGCCTAAATTAATTATTTTTAACTATTTTAGCTATTTATAATAGCTTTTTGCGTATCGTAAAGGTTAAGAAGTATATAAAAATATTCGAACTTAACTTATAAAAGGTTTTTAGTAAGTCTATTTATTAATATATTTTTTATTAATATATAAGTAATTTCGAAGCTTTTTTTAGTATGCTCTTATTTTAGCTATATGTTTTATATATTAATATAGTAAAGTTAAGTAGTTATTTTTTTTCTTTTTTTTATAACGAGTCGAATCGGCTACTAATTATTATAGTTAACTAACTATACTTCTTTTAGGTTAAGGGTAATATTTTTAAAAAGGTATTTTAGAGCTATAGTCTTTTTTATAGTTTTTTTAAAATAAAGAAGCTTAGTTTTAGTAATTAACGTCGTAACTATTACTTAGCGTACTAATTTTTATTAAATTGGGCCGTTAAAAAGGAATATTATATATTCTTAAGATAATTATCGTATTACCTCGTTATTTACGAAGCTAGTATTTCTAGTTAAAAATAATAATTACGTACTTAGTATATTACCGTAATAAAGTATAAAATATCTCGTTATATAGAGATATTAAATATAATAATTAATTATTTTAATATAGGTTACGCTTAGGTTAGTTAGGAACCGTAATAATTATAAGTAAGTAAAAGTAACGTCTAGTTTAATTATAATAGTTATATAAAGTATATTCCTAACCTTTTCTTAGTAGCTCTTTATTTCCTTTTTTATTACCTACTCCTCGTTTAGTTTAAACTCTTCTTAAAAAAGAGGGGTAGTTAGATATAGTAAATTTATAAAATCAAAGTGCTTAGTAACTCGCTCGATATATACGTTATAAATAAAATAAACTTTATAAATAGTATAGTTTTATAAAATCTATATTCTAAAAAAATAATTAATCGGTCTATTCTTTTTAAAGTTAATATATTTTTTTATATTATTAACGATCCCCTAAGCCGCCTTTTAGTTATTTTAATAATATAAAATAATAAAGTCGTTAACGTAAAATATTAGTATTACTTTCTTATTTACGGTTTAGTAAATATAGATCTCCTCGTAGCTATATATTATATTTATATTACGAAATATAAAAGTAAAAGTTTAGAACTAGAAAATTAGTAAGTTTCGGAGGCTATATAAAGCGTATTAGAGCTTACTTATTTTATTAATAACTTTATATCCCTCTAGGAGTTTAATAATTACTAGTTTTTCGCTCTTAAGAAGTACGTTAAGGAATGCGTTAATAATATTATACTAGTCTATCTTAAGGTCGAATTAGGTAGCTATTACTATTATAAGCCTAAAGGCCTTTATAGCGAGTATTAAAGCGTACGTATTTTATAAGGGGTTAAGTAGTTATATATCCCCTTTTATATATATACGTACTTTTACCTTACTAACCTCGTTATTAACGTCGTGCTTATAAGTATATACCTACTTTAATAAAAGTAGGATCCCTTATTTAGGATTACGGTCGACCTCTTTTTATATATTAATATCCCTTAGCTTTTTTATTTTTATATTTATAATATCCCTAAGTAGCTTTTATAATTATAATAGGAGATATTTAATATTACTAAACTTTTTTAATAAGCTTTAGAAGTTAACTTTAATAAGTCGTAGTTTCTAAACTCTTTTAGAGCGCTCTAAGTAGGTCTTATAAACTACTTTTTTCATTACTTAATAAAGTATTATATATCTTATATTACTTTTTTTTATAGCTTTTTACTAATTAGGTATAAAAATAAAAAAAAAGTAATTTTAAAAATAGTTATAATAATCGCTATTTCTTATATTTAAATATAAGAGCGTTACGAAGATACTACTATTAAAGCGTTATAGAAGTTTACGGGCCCGGTTTAAGCGTCTAGGACCTAACGGAGCTTTATTTAGTACTTAATAAAGTAGTTTTTATAAGCTTTATTTTTATATAATAGTAAAGGTTTATTATAAGGGTTTTTTATTAACGTCGACTTTAGTATTAGGAATTACTTTTTTATAATTAGTACCTCGTTTACTACGTACTCTAGCGTTTTACTAAGAGCTATTAAGAATTAAAGGCTTAAGAACCTCTATAATATATATAAGCGCTTATAAAAAGGATTATAAACTATATAGAGCTATTTATAACTTAGTTACTATATCCCCTTTTTTACCCCTACCCCCGAGCTTATATAAAGGGGTTATCTTAGGGGTTAGTAATAATAATAAGACTATATTAGCCTCTTTAGCCTTATTAACCGTACCCTAAAATACGTCTATTAATTACTTAGCGTCCTAAATAGTTAAAAATTTAATAATAATACTATCCTCGATTATAAAATTATTTTAAATATTAGTATTTTTAAAATTTAGATCTACTTCTCTAAGTACTCGAACTAGCTTATTATTAATATTAAAGAGTTCTTATATCTTTTAGATTATTAAATTTACTTACTTACTTACGATAGCTTACTCCTCGTATATAGGATTATAAAAGACTTTTTTATTAAACTTAATATTCTTCGTAATAAATACTTACTCGAGCGCGGGTACCTAGACCCTATATAGGTTATACGTTTTTAGTATATATTTAACTAGGTATTCTATATACCCGTAGGGAAGTACTTTAAATTCTTTTTAACGTATACCCCTCTTATGATCCTTATAAAGAGGGTATACTTAGTAGCTATATATATAAAAACTACTAAAATACGAGGTAACTAGTTTAGAATCCCGTATTTAGTAACCCGTTTATTACTAGTGTTAATACCGCTTTTACTAATTAATTTTTATTATAATAGGCGAATCTCTTTTATTAACTTCTTATAGGGTAATATTATAAATAAAGATTACTACTAGTACTATTTTGTTTTATAAATTTATAGAGAGGTTCGTAAAAAAGTATATTTTATAAGCTTTAGTAATTACGAGTTAACCTGCTCTTTTAGCGTTACTTACGGGTTCTTTTATATATAGAGGTAGAAGTTCTATTCTAATTCCTAGCTCGCTATACTACGTTTTATATATGTGTTTAATATTTATAATTAGGAGGGCGGTTTTATTATTATTTTTAAAGAAATAAATTAGGGTCCCTTTTTAATAACGAATTACTACTTCGAGGCTCTGTAATACGAAAAGTACTTTTTTTTTTATTTTAGTTCTTAAAGGGAACCCCTTAAGCTATTTATTATATTTATTAGAAATTATAAGTATATATTATTATTTATTAAGAGATAGTTCGAAATAGAAAAGATCTTAGTATATACGGTACTATAATTATAAAGCTCTTTTTAAAAGTAGCCTTTTTAAAACTATTATCTTAGTTTTAGATAATATATATACTTTATACTTAACTTATAATAGAGGTTTAATATATATACCTCGAGTTTTATATAGTAATTAACGAAGAGTATTAGGTCCTAAATAACCTATTCTAAGGTACTAAAAGAGCGTATTATTAGACCTCTTATAGGTACGTTAATATAAATAATAGAATTTTTTATAACTAATTAGTAATATAATACTAGCTAGGCTCTATAAGATATACTTAAGGTTTATAAAAAAAGGATAGGATTAGAAAAGCTTATATTTAAAAAAAACTAGATTATTCTTTTAAATAAGCTACTTTTTAATAATATTCTTATAAAGCGTTCCCTATTATAAAATATAATTTAGACCGTAATACTAAAATACGCTTCTATTTAGCAAAGTTTTTAAGACTATATTAATATAAAATCCCTTAATATAAGCGACGTTCTAAAGTTTTAAATCGTAAGTTCCCTTTTTTTTAAGTCTATTTAAGACGCCCTTTATAATACGAGTACCGCGTATAGTAATAAGTAGTATAGTAGTTCTTAATTTAACGTAATTATTATTACCTAATAATACGTAACTCTTAGGTTTAAATAGGCTCTTATCGTTAACTAAATATATTACTTTATAGTTATTTATTACTATGCTCTAAGAAAGGGGGTAAGTATTACTTATAAAAGTACTAAAAATTACGTTTATCTCTAAGTCCTAACTCTTTATAAATATAGCGACTACGTAGCCCTCGTCCTAGTTTACTAATAAGCTCGCTATAAGTTAGTTAGAGGATCTTTTTAAAAACCTAGGTTTTTTAGGGGTACTATTATTCCTTAGCTAACTAGCTTTTTTAAGCTTATCGTAAAGTAATTTTTACTTACTTAATTTAATAATAGTAAGGACTTTTTTTATATAGCTCCTTAGTATTCGTATTAATAACTTACTAGCGTTTCGGCTTATAAGTACTTATTCTAATTTTTAGTACGCCGTAAGGCGCTATAGGTATGCGCAATTATAAAGGTATATAATATTACTCTTATTATTTATATTATTAACTAAGTTAGAGCGTTTAGTAAAAGTAGAGTAAGCCCCTCTTTAACCTAAAGGTCGTTTAGTATATGCGTCCTAAGTTACTAAGCTAAATATATATATAATTTCTTTAAAGGTCTTTA
Source organism: Colletotrichum abscissum (assembly GCF_030869225.1). NCBI lineage: Eukaryota > Fungi > Ascomycota > Sordariomycetes > Glomerellales > Glomerellaceae > Colletotrichum > Colletotrichum abscissum. Next base: position 19,740 of record NW_026849988.1, on the reverse strand, counting down.
TATACGTTCTAAAAGCTATTAATTTACTAAAGATTTTATATATACGTTAGCCCTATATAAGGTTAAGTCTAGATTTAACCGTAATTAAGAAGTTAAGTACGGTAATTTTTTTACTAATTTTTAAAATATTATACGTTTTAGCTTAGAGGTAAGTAGACTACTACTTTTTATATTAATATTAAAAGTTAATTCCGGTCCTCGCTTTATTAAGGGCTTATTAATATTCCTCTCGAACCGCATTCTTTATTACTAATTCGGGGGGCGTAAATTCTTATTTTAAATATCTAACGATTCGCTATATACTAAACTTAGTACCGTTCTTAATAGCTTTTTAAAATACGTATTTATATAGTATAACATTAACTAATTTTATTAATTACTAAGTAAGGATTTTAATATGCATATTAATAATATTACGTTTATAAGCTATAAATTATTTATATTTAGCGTTAAGCTCTTATTATTTTTAAATACTTTTAAACGTATAGATCCTTTTTATAAGTATAGTATAAGGATAAATTTATTTACGTAAAGTAAGTAGTATAACTAGCTTTATAAAAAGAAACCTAGCTTAGTCTTATAGGTTACTCGTATTTAAAAAAGTTAAAAGGTTTATACTAAGAATTATATTTAGAAACTATTAATAGAGGATTTCTTAGTTTTTTTAGTCGTTTTTAAATGCTTTATAACGGGCTTAGTAAGCTCGTAATTCTTTTTTATTATAAGTTATAACTAATTATCTAAATTTAAAGAGCGAAGTAAGTATTATAAAGGGGTCGAGGAATACGTTAAAGTTTAGAACGTTTAGGTTAACGTATTTCTAAACCCCGACGCTCTTATTTATAATATAAAGTATATTAAACTATTTAATCTAACTATTACGGCTAGTTAATTTAGCTTAAGCTAAAGTAAGTACGAGTAAGTTAATTATTTTAAAAAGATTATAAGAATCGTATTAATAAGTACGTTATTATAGTATAGGGTTTTAACTAAGAGCTAGGCTTATAATTATTATAAGTTATAGTACGTAGTAATAAGTATACAGAGTGTAATAAAAGTAGCTTAATTATTAAAGTAGAAATAGATAAAAAGAAAAGGTCTATATATACGATATCTAAGATAGATACGTGATTTAGTACGTGACGGGTACTTCGTGAGGTGCGATTACTATCCCTGTTACGTGACAGCCTTCTTCCGCTTCGCTGCCATGGACATGGGGCCCGACGGCAACGCAGCCGTGGTCTTTAAGACAGATACTACTACTGGCATGGATAGTAACCATGAATTCATTTCTCAAGCAAGGAAGCGCGGGCTCAATATCACCAACCCGGACGAAGATGGGAACCCGAACGAGCCGACGCGGGTGCCCCATTCACGGTACGGCCCCAGCTTTGAGGAGGCATTGAGGCGCATGCGCGCCGGCCATTATCGTGTCGTCGAATATATCCCAGCCGAATTCAACGACTCCTCTGTGACAGCTGAGCCGACTTTTAGGGACATGACTGATTTGCGGATGCGGTCGGCTGGCTCAGGCGACCTACACACCAACAATAAAACGTCGCGACGCTTCGAGAAGCCGAAACGGCAGGGGGAAAAGGTACCGGCAGCCATTCATGAACGCGCAAAGCCTCTCCTAAACGCGGCTTCGTCAAGTGATCTCGAAAAAGCCCGTGGCATCGTGACAATCGCCATCGCGGCCTCGTCCAAGCTCAACAAGGCCCGTCTGAATAGCCCACTGCGAAATCAATACAGACTCAAGCCCGGTACTGTCATCGGCGGAGCAATTGTGAACGAGACCCGCCGCACCCGCCGCGACGACCCCGAACCACCCCCGCTCCTCGAGATTACTGACGAGATTGCCTGGGCCGCCGCACTCCTGGCCGAGGCCGAGGCTGATATGCCCCAGGACGGTGTTAAGGTTCCCAGCCGCAACATCACACGCCGCGCGGCCGCCGGCTCGTACTGGATGGAGTCTATCGCTCGCAAGGGCATTGTCCCCTGGGGCGATGAACCCTCGTACGCTGTGTTCCGCAACGTGCTCGACTATGGCGCCACGGGCAACGGCGTGACTGACGATACTGCCGCCATCAAGCGGGCCATGAACGATGGCCGGCGTTGTGGTGAGAAATGCAACGGGTCGACGGTCAAGAATGCCATCGTCTACTTCCCACCCGGCACGTACCTCATATCCAGCACGGTGCCTCTTCCCTTCGGCACGCAGGTCATCGGTGATGCCATCAACCGACCAGTGCTGGTCGCCTCCAAGACCTTCATTGGTCTCGGGGTGCTTTCCACAGACGAATACACAGGCGGCGGGACTGGCGCCGACGGGCACGACCAGCAGTGGTATGTAAATACGGCCAATTTCTATCGTCAGATCCGCAACGTCATTATCGACGTCCGCCCAGCACCGCCCTCTGAGGAGGCGGCATGCCTACACTACCAGGTGGCCCAGGCTACTAGTATGCAGAACGTCGAGCTGCGGGCCGGTGCAGGACAGAAGGGCCTCTTTGCCGAAAATGGCAGCGGCGGCGGCATCTCCGACGTCACATTTGTAGGTGGCGACGTCTGTCTGTACGGCGGCGAGCAGCAATTTACCGCCCAGCGGCTTGTCTTCAGTGGTTGTGACGTCGGCGTTCAGGTTATCTGGGACTGGGGTTGGGTGTGGAAGTCAATAACCATGACCGACGTGAAGACAGGCTTCAAGTTTGTGCCTGATTATCCCGACGGCAGCATAGGGTCATCGCTGATTATGGATTCGTCCTTCACGAACGTCGGTACCGTCGTCGTTATTCAGCCGCCGTCATCCAAACCAGGTTCCGGAAGCACTGGTCTCGTACTCGAGAACATCGCCATGTCGGGTGTCACCACCGCCGTCGCTGACACGAATGGCCGCACCCTGCTGGCCGCGTCTACGAGGCTTGACGAGTGGGTACTGGGCCCCGTATATTCGAGCTCAGCCGATGATGGTACACGCTCATTCTCATCTGGTGGCAAGGTCGGCAAGTATCGCAGAGATAGCGCGCTTCTGGACGCTCAGGGTGCCTATTATGAGCGTCCCAAGCCGCAATACGAGGACCGCGGCGTGGGCGACTTCCTTCACGTTAGGGACTTTGGCGCTATGGGCGACGGCATAACGGACGACACGGCTGCCTTCCAGCTGGCCGTCGATTCAAGCCAGGGCAGCATCTGATTCGTCGATGCCGGCTCGTATATTTTGACGGGGACCGTGACAGTACCAGCCGGCGTCAAGATGGTCGGCGAGACGTGGTCGCAGATCGTGGCCCAAGGTCCGGCCTTCTCCGACGAGAGTAAGCCTACCCCAATGCTTCGCGTGGGTCGCCCTGGCCAGGTCGGCAACGTCGAGATGCAGGACCTTATTTTTACTACAAAGGGCCCGACAGCTGGCGCCGTGCTCATTGAGTGGAATATGGCTGCTGATGCAAAGGGATCAGCGGCCCTTTGGGACTGCCACGTCCGGATCGGCGGTGCGACGGGCACCGATCTGACGCCTACGGAGTGCCCAGCTCTGGCTTCTGGCATCGCCCCGGGCTGCAATGCTGCTAGTCTGATGATGCACATTAAGCCAGGCGCATCGGGATACTTCGAGAACATGTGGCTGTGGGTGGCTGACCATCTAATTGATGACCCAGACCTGGAAGACGCCAACAACACCATGGTACAGAACTCGATATACGTTGCTCGCGGCCTGCTTATCGAGAGCACCGAGCCAACATGGCTCTACGGCACGGCATCGGAGCACGCGATCATGTACCAATACAACTTCCACAATGCCGCGAGTGTCTTCGCCGCCATGATCCAAACAGAGTCACCGTACTACCAGCCAACCCCAAACCCGCCTGCCCCTTTCACTAGCTCCGTCGGCCTCTTCCCTGGTGACCCGGACTACTCCTGCGCCGTTGGCGACGAGTTCAGTGGTTGCGATGAATCGTGGGCCGTTGTGATGCGCGGCTGCGAGGATATCGTCATTGCTGGCGCTGGCCTGTATTCGTGGTTCTCGACCTAAGCCCAAGATTGTATTGGCGGACAGCTGTGCCAGAAGGCACTGGTTCTTCTTAAGGGAAACCATGCTAGCGTGCGATGGGAGCATCTCGTTACGATAGGCGCCAAGTATATGGTCATTATGGACGGCAAGGGCATTGCGGCCAAGGACAACCTCAACATCGATGCGCACTCCTTCTGGTCGCAGATATCGCTGCTCGACGTCACTAGCGACGGAGAGCAGTATAACGACATCCTCTGGCTTGACCCGTCTATTTGGGATATGGAACAACCTGAATTCTCTTGCGAGCCACCCTGTCGTGTCAAGATTCCGCCATATACAGGGGCGACTACTACCGTCAATTACCCACTCATGACCGTCAGCCAGGACGCGTGGACGAGTACAATTACGGTGCGGCCCATGACGCTATCCAAGTTGGGCTTCGAGGTAATGACCATCGGGGGTTCCAACGTGAAGAGGGACAGTGGCAGCCTGAACCGCCGAGCCTTTGAGGACTTCTGGCCCGTTCCCGCTACGACTGCCGCTTGGCCCGTCGTTATTTACAACGGCCCGAATGGTAAAGAGTCAACGGCGAGCCCTAAAGCGCCTTATCCGACGCAGCCTCCGTCCATCGAGCCTGGCTCGCCACCGCCGCAAAACGGCGCCTGGCCAGCAAAAGCCCTCCGGCCGCGCATGGCCGCCGCTGTAGACCCCAACAAAGAGCTGGACGATCGCCTCAAGGACTGGATGTGCCGGCAGGCTGCCGAGTCGCCCAGTTACTACGACATGGACATGTTGGACTGCCCGGGAAGGGGTGGAAACAACAACGACTCGGGACAGATGCCGATGGGTGACGGCACTGGATGGGACGTCCCCAAGATTTCAAACAACGGCACCATGAGCCTGCCTGGGTTTTTCCCCTGGGGCTCAATGTTGAGTGAGCTTGGGCGCATGTGCGAACAGCCGCTTGAATCGAAGACCACCACCACCAGGGCGCAGACGACTCAGCCTTCCCAGCCCACAGCAAAGCCGCTCAAGCAGGCCGACGCCAAGCACAACAATGTGAAATGCTACGGCGAGGGGCGCAAGATGAGCAACATCCGGCTGCAGAACGGCATCAACTCCTTCTGCAAGAACATTGGCTCCGACGTTGGCGTCCAGGCCCGCGACCTAGATGGCAGGGCCGCCGCCGGGCAGCAGCAGCTCATGGGCGGATACAAGAAGGAGTCCATCAAGCCCTTTTCGGGACAGGAGGAGATTAGCTTCAGCTTCGAGGTGCTCGACGGCTGCTCGTGGACGTTCAGCATGGACGAGTGTACGCGCTACTTCAAGACGCCCGTCGATAGCTGTAATTGCGGCGGGGAGAATGGTAAGCAGGGCGGTTATGGGAGTAACAACTGCCTTAGGTGGAAGACTGATCCGAATCGCTCGGCGTACTAGTGGTTCTCGAGAAGGACAGCCTTTGTGATCGAGTGTTCTTTTTGTGAATTCTCGTATATCTATTCATCTCAGATTCTCTTGGGACATATTAGTTGCTCCACATTTTATGTGCTTAGATACTTACTACATAGGTAATCAACAGGCTTCAAGATGAGAACTTACGAGGCGTAAGGTAACATGAGCTATCCAAAAGCACAAAGCACATAAGGACCCAAGAGACTGAGACGGGACACTTGAGAGAGAGGAATACTTTGCCGTGCGAGTAGCCTCGATAACTCTCTCTCTCTCTCTCTCTCTCTCTCTCTCTCTCTCTCTCTCTCTCTCTCTCTCTCTCTCTACACGACACTCGATTAAGAAAAGAAGAGCAGCACACGCTAAGTCTTCCTCGTCGTGATGGCTTCAACAGAGCGCATCAAGCGCGCAAACTTGACAATAAACTCACGAGCATAACATCCTCGAAAGCGACATCGAATAATTGGCAACCTCTTCCATGTCTTGCGTTACTTAATACACAGAGCCGCATGGCATGGCATGGCATGGCATGCACTGCAACTCAGCTCACACATACACGCCGGGCGGCTAATTACCATAGCCGAGCCCCCCTTTCTACCGCACCAGCAGGCACCCTTTGAGAACATGACCAGCGTAAGAGAAACTTGTCTATCGCATCCGGAATCATTGCTAATAGGCCCCCCCTTCTTCCGCCCCCTAGCGCCGTGCCCCCGTCCATTAATGAATCAGTAAAATCAAATTGCCCGCAATGTCTCTAAACCACTGGTTGGATTTGTAGTTGCGGGTCGGCACGTCGGCACACCGGGTAGGAAGGTTTGGATAACACAACAAGTAGACATAGCGTTGTTACATGCCATCAAAGTCGCCGCCAAGATCGTCCTCGTCCAGATCTCCCTCCTGTATCTCCTTGGCCATCTCACGCTCGCGTTCGCGCGCCTCCTGGGCATTCTTCAACTCCAAGCGGTGCTGGTTCATGGGGAATCGCATGGCCTAAAACACGGTATTGTTAGAGTGTATTTTCAGATGGAAGTGTGCTGGAAAACTCACCTTGACGCTCTCATCGTGGAGAGCCAAGCATGCGCGAATTCTGTCGTGGAAGGCTTCACCAGGCTCCCGCGTAGCGTAGACGTCGCCGACTTCCTTGCTCTTCATGTATCCATGCTCGCGGTCTAGGGTAGCTTCGATAACACCATCGCGGATGGCCTTGGCGACAATGTACTCGGCCGACTCTTCGCTACCAAGGTCGAGGCGGATACAGATATCGCGCAGGGAAATGCGAGAATACGACAAAGACATCATACGGATGCCGGTCTTGATGACGTTCTGGCGCAGGCGGAGGATCAAGCTGTATGTGCCGTCGCGGCGGAAGGTGTCGGCGTGATCCGCAATGATAGTCTCGAAGTTCTGGACCTTGCCAACCCGGACGGCCTGAACAAGGAGGAAATAAGGGTGCAGAGAGAGCTCCAAAGTGGGCTGGCGGAAAGTAGATCTCTCGGGAATATCACCCATCAACAATTCAACCACCAACAGAAGCTTGGTCGCCGTCTGTGAGAAGCCCACTGCGCAGGCGCTTGAGGGAGCCTTTCTTGTCGCAGCTGTGAGGTGCTCGTGTGCCTCGGTGTATCTCAGCTGAATGGCGCGGATGCGTCCAAGGTAGTACAGGAAGCGTGCGACCTGGTTGTTGGCCGCGTTCTCGGGGAACTGGGTATGGGATACGAGCAGGTCGGCCTGCGCAATGTGAGACGTCAACAAATAGCTGCGAAGCAAAAGCACAATGACCGAGGCTTGCGTGTCGATATCCTTGCGGAGAACGGCGGTCCGCAGAGCAGCCAGGAGAGTAGGTCGAATAGCGACGACCGGAGACTGGGGAGAAGGAGGCTGAGGAGCGAGGCTTTCGCAGAACATTGAGTAGTAGAAGTAGACCTTGGCGGAAAGGGAGTCTAGTGTACGGCGGTTAAGCGTGTGGATACGGTCAGTGAGCTGCTTAGAGAACTCGGCTCCGTGTTGGAACTGCTTGGTGTCGTAGAGGTGGACCTGGATCAGGATGCCGAGGAAGATGTCAATCTCGGGGATGATCTCCTTCACCTCCTTCTTCTGGCCGTTCTTCGTCTTCGCAGGCTCGCTGTCTACCTCCATCTCCGGTCCGCTGGAGCGGCCGAGGGGTACGTTCTCGCGACCGATGGCAATCAGAAGCTGCTTGGCAACATTTCCGGAGGCAACGGTCGCGGGGAAGCTCTCGGCAATGGCCTGGGCGATGATATCGGGTGTCAGGCGCTTGCGGATGGTGGAAATTGACCGCAGGGCTCGGAGGGAGAATCTGGCATCGAAGAGCGCGACTGCGCGGTCCAGCAGAGCGAAATTGCTCTTGATGTCTGTAGAATTGACATCTGTCAGCTTTCTGGTTTGTTTGCGGGCAGATCAAGAGCTTCAGAACTGATAAAGCATGACGTACCTGCTACAGCCTGCACCACGGGGTCAACCTTGACCTCTGCTTCATCTGCTCCAGCCTCGTCACCCATCGCAACGTCTCCGTCAGCATCCGCCGGGGGAGCAGCCGCCTTCTTGGACGGAGGGACGACAACAGTCATCTCTTCGTCGCCGTCCTTTGCTCCCTTCTTGCCCTTGCTCTTTGAGTCGGCATCCTTGTTGTTCTTACGAACCCCGTTCTCGAGGGGATCCTTCCCGCTGCGTGAAGGTGTTTTGCCCGGCATATTTGCTCAACCGGGTGTGCGTGGATATGCTGTGGGCAGTGTGTTGAGTGCTGCTTGGGATGGCAGCAGTCGGATATGATCGTGGAGTCGCGCCCGGGGAGGAGAGTGTGGGCGGGTTGTTTTGCTTAGATATGGCGTCCCGTCGGATGCTTCGTCTGTAAGCAATGTATTGAGGGAGAGAAAGTCAGGTGACACAGGTTGAAAAAGCGTCAGGACAAGCGGGAGTCGATCTCGGAGCTCTGTGAGAGTCGGTTGTCGTTGATGGGATTGCGTGGTTGCTGTTTGGCTGTTTGGCTCGTGATGCAGGAAGGTCCGATGGATGGAAGCTCAAAGATTGAATACCTGAGGCTTAGGTTGCTGCTTCCAGGCCGGGGGGGGAACGACACAGACCGGGCAAGCACCTCACCCACCACACTAGCCGGTGCTCGGTAGCGGGTACAAGATTGTGGACCCAACGCGAGGCAGAAACAGCCATCTTTGCGGGGACTCAGCTACCGTAGTTTGTACACTCTACCTGATATCACTTAGCGAGTGAGATTGCCGGGCCTGCTGAAAGCGTGGAGCAACCCCCCCAACACCGAACGAGGCAAAGGCCACCAGGTCCAAAGCGGGAGTGACGTTGTCGATGCTGCCTGCCTCAGCTGCGTCGTCGTGGTGCCTTTTTTTTTGTGCCACACTTATGCACGCCCCAGCTACCTGAATTATGTAATTATTCAGGGTCCGTAGCCGAAGCTCCCAATCCCGCCATCGAAGCTGTAGGCATAGGTAGTACCTGATCAATATGGCATATCACCTGAATTGGCATTGCACGCAACCTCCTGATTTATTGCCGTCAAATACCATTCTGCCTCTGAATCTATATCACGCGCTAGGTTCGTCAGAATGTCAACGCCACCTTCATATTTGAGTCTTTTGCTCAGCTGAATGCAGACTGTTGCTTCTGGGTGCCTACTCTTGCTGTTGTCTTATCGGACCGGAGGCGCCTTTGCACCACCTGGCTCCAGCTGCGCTACCTTCATCGTGAGGACCTTGCTGGCCTACCTCCTTGTGGCATAATTAACGACACCACAACACTGAGACGGACCTAGATGAACACTGTGAATGGACTCGAGTAACAATTTGGGTATACCATAACTATGAAAGCCATGATGGATGACCACCGCAGCACCAGATATTGCTAGTCAACTAGCAATTGCTGTTCATCCCAAACGCCTTTTCCCATGTCTCCCAGACCATACCGTTATGCCCATAAAAACCAATCCATTTGCCATTGTCAAATCATCCTTACTCCTGAAGAGGAGCCTACTTCTTTGCTGGGAGAAAGTTGACCTCCATACGTGTCGCCATGGACAAGTCCGCCTGCTGGGTATTGCTATCAACCGAAAACTGCCTGAGGGGAGGACCAGTAGTCTGAGTCGGAGCAGATCTCGAGGTTGAAGCCTTCTTGGCCAGTGATGTAGATTTACGAGACCTCGCCTTGGACGAGGCGGCCTTGACCAGCGATGTCGCACGTGCTCCGACGTCATCCTGATTGAACCGGACGCTCTTTGTCGTGCTTCTCCTAGCAGTGCTTCGGTTTCTAGCAGCAGCAGCATGCCGCGGTTTCTCGGTGGGTTCGTACTACTCGCCCTTACCCGAGGTCACCTTGGCTGCTTGGATGGCGCTCATCTTAGTGATCCAGGCAGTCGAGGGCTGGATCTTGCGCACGGTGCGAAGCTCGTCAGACGAGTAGCCAGGGACGCGGATATTGTAAGTGCGTTCAAGGACAAGCTGGATGTCGCGAATCTCAAGGACCTTTGAGCCTCGCTCTTTGGCGTTGCGGCAAGCCGTCTCCAGGACGTTATCGACAAAGCTGTCTGCCATGGCCAAGACACTCTGCAATGGAGTTAGCAAACGTTTGTCATCATCGGGTCGTCAGTGATAAGTCACGTACCTCTTCGACCTCGGGAGTCAACATGTTGATCTCCTGGCCCTCGGCATTTCCGCCGCAAACTTGTCGCACGAGCTCGTCCAATTTCTTCTTGCTGAGTACGTGATCGCCCTCGGCCTCATGGACGTATGCAGGGATCTTGGAAATCGCGGGCTGGCCCATGACACCTCCAGCAATGCCGCCACCTCCCGTGTAAGTAGGCCTACCAGCGCCAGCACCGCCCGCCATCGCAACGGGTTGAGGCACGGAAGTAGCCTTTTCTGGAAGTTGCTTAGGGATCGGAAGTTTAGACTGCAACGTCTGAGTTGGCTGTGTCGGATGCGCGTGTTGTTGTTGCGGAACTGCTCCAGATCCCATGACACCCTGAGCGTGTGCGCCGGCCGAGCCAGGAGTACCGGTGGCCTGCTGAATGGGAGCCGATGTCTGGACGTTGCGCTGGTTCGCGCGGGAGACGGCGGCTGAGTGGCTGAGAGCTTGACCAGGACCGGCAGGAGCAGCAGACTGGGGAGTCGCCACGCGCTGGGTGGGTGTGCCTGCCGCAGGGAGTCCACCGCCTGCGGAAACCGACGCGATGGCAGTATTGACTGGCGGGGGGTGATGTTGGCCCTGATTCATAGTTTGCTGCGGCGCAGAAGCCATGGGTTGTTGAGCTTGAGGAGCTTGGGATGTAGTTGGTGTCGCGGCAGAGGAAGCCGCAGCTTGAGCGGCAGCCTGAGCCTGCTGTTGCTGGAGTTGTTGCTGTCGGAGCTGCTGCTGTTGTTGCTGCAACTGCTGTTGTTGCTGTAGCTGTTGCTGTTGCACTTGTTGTTGAGGCAGCTGCTGTTGCTGCTGAGTGGGGGTGCCTTGACCTGCGGCGGCTGTGCCGGTCATTTGCTGGGTTTTCGCTGCCTCGATCGCGGCATTCACTGCCGTGGTAGGGTTCTGCGCGTTTTGCGTGGCCGGAGTGCCTTGAGCGGTCGGTGCCGGGCTTGCTTGAGCACCACCAGGCTGAGTCGAGGGCGGTTGCGACGCTGCGACGGCTGGGCTGTTTTGCTGTTGTTGAGAAGGCGGCCGTTGTTGTGCAGCCGCGCTCGCACTTGCCGCAGTCTGTCCCGCCGCGGCAGCAGCTGCCACCGCCGCTCTCGCCTTATTGATGCCCTCCTGGGACTTCCTGAAATTTTGGACGAAGGTCTGGGCCTCAGTGTGCATCTTTTGCGCATGATCCCTTCTAATTTGCAATTGCTTTGCTTCATCTGCACCCAATGCGCCCTTCTCCTGTTGATTCTTGACGTGTGCATCGATCCGCCTTATCTGGATTCCCTGCTGATCCATCTGCATCAAGGCCCTCAAATATTTCGCTTTGAAGTCATTGGACCACCGAGCAGCCGCCTCCTGGCCTTTATCTAGGATGCCCTGAGGCGGGTTGAATGTCATCTGTCGAATATGGGCTAGGATGTGATCTGGAAACTGTGTCGCCTGCGGCGCCTGCTGCGGCGCAGTGGGAGTCGGTGCTGCCGCCGCTGGAGCGGGCGCGGGCGTGGGAGCATGCGCAGGCTCTGCCGTCGTCGTCGCCGTGTTCTCTGTCTTCGGTTCGGTCTTTATAGTGACGCCTCCGACGTTCGCTTGGCTGGCGGCGGCCGCCGGTGCTTGTTGCTGAGCCGGCTGGGCTTGTTGCGCGGGGGCAGCTGACTGCGCTGGCTGACTCTGTTGCTGTTGAGCCTGTTGACCACCCTGTTGCTGTTGTTGAGCGGCTTGCTGCTGAGCCTGTTGCTGTTGCTGAACCTGCATGCGGCGTTGCTGGAGCTTGTTAAGCAGCATCTTGGTAAAGTCCTGGATTTTCTTCTTGGCGTCTTGATGTTGAGCGGACTCCTCAGGATGCGTTTCATAATGATTCCACAACTGGCGCAAACCCCTCTCATACTTCTGCTTCTCTTCGTCGTTCAGAATGGGAAGGTTTCGCATCATCTCGGGTCGATACATGGGTGGCTGTCGCGCACTAGGCACAGTTTGACCGGCGGCGGCCTGGCCAGGCTGGCCTTGATTGTTCATCGTCGCGGTTCTTACGGTTATCGGATTCGGCGGTAAGATGGGGACAACTTGGACAGTATTCGAGAGTTTAGTATTCGATCGGAGAAAAAGTTTGAATGATACAACTAATGTTCTACACCCTGTTGGTGACGGAAGATGTGTCGACCAAGAGAGCGTTAATGTTTCTGACGGATGGTTAAGAAGTGTAGTTGCGTCGAAGCACGCGTAGCTGGAAAGTTCCGTGTGGGGCTGAGAGGAGAGCGATGATTGGATGTTGCATCGACGCGCTCTGACTTTGGAGCTCAAGGCTCAAACAGGTGGCAGGCGCCTCCTTCCACCAACACCAGCTGCCTTACCTCGTGACAAACCTGGTCGACCTTGGGAGCTTCCCACAGGGTTGCAAGGTATAAAATGACTGGATATTGCAAACATTATCAAGGTCTCGAGGTTAATCTTTTTTTTTTTTCTTTTTTGACGAATCTTACTGTCCGTGTGATGGCTGAATTCCTTGAAGCAGATGATTAGAACACAAAAAGAGTCTCTTGTAGGTGCGCGGCTAAGGTAAGTAAGTACCTTGCTATACAAGTGCCTATCAACAGAAGTAATATCTCGCTTTGAAGATCTCTTGAAGAGCTCCCGGCCTGCCTCATAAATTCACCCAGCCCCTTTCAAAGTCTTGAAAAGCTACCCATATATAGCAAAAGTCTACGTATATTAAGCAGGTCGATGGGGGCAACTCGTTTGTTGGCGGGAAAGTGCCCTTTACGAATCTCAAAATGTAAGCATCACCACCAGGTCTCATTCTTGTCCGATGGACGCAAATTGCAAATATCCCTCTGCTCCGCTGGGACCCAAAAGACACCAATTTGGTTGCAGAATCGCAGAGCCTCAATTAGCAAGGCAAAGGTTCCTTGTTCTTCCACAAAAAGCAGGCTTCTCGAACAAGACATGGGGCCCTCGCACGCACACCACCAGCCCACCATCGACAGCCACACGTGGAGTTGCTCTCAGGTCGGTCTTCCTGCGGGAAAGGCCCGTCGGACCTGCAGATGAACGGGGGCCTTTGGGTCGTTGGGTTGCCCACTCTGGCGCGAACTCCCAAATGCATACTTGCGCAAGTTGACGATGCAGTGCATAGACGAAGAGGTGGGAAGAAGGGGGGTCATGCCCTAACGCGGAAGGAAGAACGACGATGCCTTTTTCGTGCTCCTGGAAGAAACTCCTTGAGGATCTTGGGTATCAGTCTGGACACTGAGAGTCTTTAGGGTATATCACATCTCACCAATGGAATGATAGAATACACAGTCTACTTGATCCCACGTTTCTCAGCAGAGCCGAGTAGCAACAAGACTACTGGGGTAAGAAAGAAGCGGCTGTTGTCAGCGAAGCAAACAAATCATGTGTACTATGTAATCGGGCCTTGCTGCTGGGGATGAGGGTTCTTCTCGTCGAGCAAGGAATGGAAGAAAGGCTAAGAAGAGGGTCCGTCAGCGTTGGGCTGCAGGGAACCATACCAGTCTAGGAACTGCCCAGTGCCCACCTATGCATCCCAGTCTCTTCAAGGGTGCTGTGGTCTACTACGTAGGTCTGCTGTGGACGGAGAAACCCCGACTGCAAGAATTTGGTGATTCGCGCAGGCGTTATGAGATGACGATAGTGATGGATGATAGCATTGCCAGGTGGCTGGCTGTATTGGCGATGATATTCCCAATGATGTGGGCAGGGCGGCAGGCTGGACTGGACTAACAAAACCCCCAGAGCTGGGTGCAAGTGCCGATTTGGACGGAATATGAGTGACACAACGTCGAGGCCCGACGCAAAGCTGTCGTTTCATGCACTTGGCCTGGTTGGCTTGCCTTCTAGAAATTCACCGCAGGAAAATGGAATTGTAATTTGCAAAATCGCGACTTCCAGTCACGGCGGCATCTTCCCACCTTCCCACCCTGCGACATGTGCGTTGTTGTGTTACCATGGAATTGGAAAGAGACGGAAAGAAGCAGGAAGCCACTGATGACTGTGGTGGCCGCTCCTGCTCTTTCTCCTACCTTACGTTACTCTTGCTCCTGCCAGTTTTCGTTTCTGGTCCTTCCGTCTATGGCTCAGAGTCTGGGGGCGGCGGGCGTGTGCATTCTGACCGCCTTCTTTTTCTTCCTCTCCACAAATCTGACCCGGCCACGAGCATGATGCATCCTGCCCCTCGTCACATTCACCCCTCCATTACACCTCAGAGAGGCTCAGACTACCTACGAATACAGTACAGAAGAAGTCATTCCTCTCAGTCAATCAATTCCGCCGTGTTTTTTTCCCTTTCGTTTTTTTCTGTCTCACACGTAATCCTTGAGGCTCTTAGGCTCTTTGCTGCAACTATGCGGTGGCTCGAGGAAGAGGGAACTTCTCGTGGCGCCATGCTGCAGAAAATAATGCAAGTCGTTGAAAAGCCTTTCGTCTAGGCAATTTCGGCCCTCGATGATTGGGCACAAGTGCTGTCACACAGCCATCCCTCTTCTAATTCTTGCAATCTTCTAATCGTTCACAGCAGTCTGATGAATTTTTCCACGCCTATCGGGTCTCCTTCTGCTACTGGACGGGTGCCTATGGCCAGAGCCTAGGTACTGATGCTCGATACCTTGCCATCGTCTTCAGCGAGAGGCACGTATTTTTACCGATCGTATGCATCAGCCAGTCTCTGACAGACACGCGCAGCATCGTCCCAAGAAGGGACAGCGTCATGCTCCGTGGACGTTGACGAAACATGCCCTCTCACGGTGTCAGACTTCCATATTACACCACAGAACAGACGTTGAACTGAGCATCAAGCTTCGCAAGGACCAGGCACAGTCAACGGCGAGGACAATAATCAGTCTAGACTCTAGACCTAAACCGAGACCAAAACCCCACCAAAGGGTGAATGAAGTGTTATTATCCAACAGGCTGTGGGAGAAAGGCTTGACAGGCCAAATAGGGCTCCAGCTAAGAAAAAAAGAGGCCGACCAAGAATCGCCAATAGTCGGCGATCTGGCGCCTATCCACAGCCACACCCCTCCATTACCCCTCCTTCGCATCACGCCCTCTCAACTCTCGCGCATTGGACGTCCTCCTTCGCTTGATACCGTTCAGAACCCCCATTCCAGCCCATTCCAGCCGAGCAACCAGTCAAGCCATGGCGGCCCCGGTCCAGTCAGCCCGTACGCTGCTGCGGTATCCGCAAACGCGCGAGCACACACACACACACACATGAAATTCTCTCGACGCCGCTGCGGGACACACGGTTAGACCGGGGGAGTCCTGGAGCATTGCTGCCCAAAGTCCAACTTTGCGCCCCGCGAGAATGCGCAAAAGAGGAACCGCAACCAACCCCAACCGCTGGCTAGACCAGACTTTTACTTCTGATAGGAAGAATCCCACGAGGGTTACAGTATCCAGCAGTGGCACTATGGAGTCCTTCGCAGGAGCACTCGCGCCAGCAATGAGATTACACCGCAGTAAAGCAGCTGGCGGGCACCCACACGGCTCTAGCAGCACCAGTTGCAACTTGCAGCAAGTGGGCGAGAAGAGGCTCTCCCTCCTTCTCTACCTTACCTTAGGTGACCAAGGGATGGAGTTTCTTTGCTGCATGGAATGGCATGGGCATGGGCATGCCGCAGAGCTGCAGCGCACATGTGCAATGACTTCTTTTAATTCTTAATTCTCTCCCCATCCCACAGACTATTAGAAAATCTTTTTTCTCGTTTCCCCTCTCCCCTCTTCTCTTCTTGTGGTTGACTTGGGTCTACCTTTCGCTCGACCATCAACCGTCTGGCCGTCATATCACGTTCGATTCCCATCCCCTCTGCTAGTCAGCGCAAAGGGTCGATCGGTGGGAATTCAAGCATTATAGCAGCCACACCTATAAGACCGGGACTGTCTGGCCGTGCCAACGACCCGCTCTCGGCCTATCACGGGAGTCATTTAGTACACATTTTGGACGGTTAATTCAAGCAACACCGTGAGACTTGCTCACCACCACCATTACCGCCGACAGCTCGGACATCCACAAATCCAGAATCCAGCGAGGAATTATACAATCGGCAGTCCGTTCTTTTGGCTTGCCATTCCACTTGAGACGACAACGCATCACAACAAACCCAGCCAGACTCAGATTCGGATTCAGACTCGGAATTGCTTGCTCCGGCAATCTGTTGTTGTCGTTCCTCTGGTGTTCTTCCACGGTATTCATCCCACGCACCTCTTGCCCGACAAATTCCTGAGCCTTTCTTCTTGACCCAGGTCCCCCACGCTTGTCTTCGACTTTCCCCAACTCTCTTCCGTCCAATACATTCCCCTAGGCCAGCAGCCGAAGTCACCTCACTGGTACTATTCCTGCTCGCGTGCGCATTGCACCACCCTGTGGCCTTTCTTCTTCTTCTCAATCAGCCATTTCGTACTGCTACCCGCAGCCCCTCAACAAGGCAGTCCCTGGTCACCCTGGACAAAGCCCGTGGTCCTATCGTCACCGCCCGCCCGATTTTCGTCGACCCCACACCCGGGATCCCGCACATCCCACGGTGTCTCCCCCGAAACATTCCTCCCCGCTGTCTCTCTTGTCAGTGTCGGGTCAGTGAAACCCAGCTGGTTGGAAACCCCGATTTCTCTTTCGAAAGAGAACGAACATTGGGGACTTTCCGTCACTTACCAGTGGCCTGAACTGTGCTTCCATTCCTAGAAGAGACCCTGGCTTGTGTTGCTCCTTGAGTGCATTCGAACTGGTCCGCTTCCTCCCGCGCGCTTTCGCTCAATCTCAAGCATTTCCCGCCAGATCTATCATGACAACCTACAGCTTCAGCCGAATATCCTCTTCTCCTTGTCGGAGGTTCTTACTCTGGGTGTTGACGCCTTGACTTTTGCTACTTCACTTGATATACCACCTTCATCGGAACCAATCACATAACCAAGCCGATCTACTGGCTGTCGCTCGTTGGAGCTGATCTGATCTCATTTGCCCGCTCAACTTTATCTTCCCCGCAAGTTCGAGGGATACAGAAGAGAGAAAAAAAACCCGAGTTCCGCAATAAAGACACGATCGATAAATCACCAACACACAAAGGAGACTCGAGCCACAGATACAAAAAAATCGGCCCTTGAGGCGCATCAGAGAGGCAGCACCTCAATTGCCGTATCGCAGGCGCCATTAAGCATGCCTCGCAAGTCGCGGCCGGCGACGCCCAGCATGATGCTGGGCCCTCTTGGAGGACCAAACTCACCCCCTCATACCCCTACCACCACCGCGCCAATGGCGAATCGTAAGTTCGCTGCACGACACTTGCCGCAATGGCATCATCAAATCATACTGGATGACTCCAGCATTCAGCCTACTGGCAATGGCCACGAATTCAGTTTCACGCCCTCTAATCGCTTTGCTCACTTGTCACCGCGCACTTCTTCCGAAGACTCCTCTGAGTCTAACGAAGAGGATGAATCCGAGTCCGAACCCGAATCTAAACAACGCCAGGTACCTCACGTAAGACCTAGGACCAACGATGAGGGAGAAGACGACGAAGATGAAGACAGCGATGATGAAGACGAAGATGAAGATTCAGACGACGAAGAATCGGAAGACTCGGACGACGATACGCCTATGCGCTTCGCTCCTCCGGCCCCGGCTCCAACGCCTACCCCGGTGCCAGCATCCGTGTCCGCTTCCATGTTCGCTCCGAGGTCTGTGCCGATGCCGGCCTCCCGTATGGCCGTCGACAGCAGTTCTGGAGAAGAATCGGATGAGGAGGAAGAAGATGAAGACGAAGACGAGGAGTCTGACTCTGATTCGGAATCAGAGTCTCTGGCCACCCCTCCTATCCAAGAGATTCACCACATTGTCACCGCTACCACCACCTCGACTGTCAAGGCCAATTTTACACTGGAAGAGCTTTCCGACTTTGACCCAATGGATCAAGACCGCAGCGGCACCATTGCCCCCTCCGGCTTCTCCTCCCCGTCATCTGCTCGCTCTCGCTCACGGGCACCACCACCTAAAGGGCTCCCTCCTGGCTTCACTCAGGAGATGAGGAATCTCGGATTCGATGGAAGCAGCTCTGAAGGCTCGGATAACGACCTAGATGCCGATGAGGCTCACCGCGAGTTTGTGCGTATGCAACGGGAGCTGAAGATGCGCAAGCGGCGGACCCACGGATCTAGCATTGGCAAGCGCACCATATCAGAACGTAGCGACTCTGACCACGAAGATATGACACCCCTCGACGCAGACGATGTTGGCTCCAGCGCACGCAGACTCCGGCGACGCTACGGGGACAGCCACAGGCACAGCTTTATCCTATTCCAAGACCCACCTCCGCCTCGTATCGACGAAGTCGAGGAGCCCGAGAGTGAGGTTGAAGGCACTTTATTCTTTTGTGACAGCGGCACGCTGGCGCGAGAGCTTCCCTACTACTCCATCGAGATTATGGAGTACGAGAGTCCCAGCCCTAGTCCTAGCCCATGAGCGGGCCATGATTGCCTGTCGATTTCAAGGCACTCATTATACGTTTTACAACAACCATGAATAATAACCACAACGATATACAGCGTCTGGTCTCGTCTCTTCGCCGCAGTACGAGGCCTCTTATCGGCGCACACTGATGTTTCACGACGAGCATACAGGGATGATGGCATAGATTGACGACGATGACGGATTGACGACCAGCATCTTGTTTTTTACATTTCTGTTACGGAGCAGCACGAGTGATGGATGATTTTGTGCGTGTGTTTTTTTTTGGTTTCCTATGATAGATTGGGTTTCCATAGAAGAGCCTCGCAGCTCTAATGAAATGTTTACTTGCGCCATTACCCATTACGCCCCCGGGCCAACATGCCAGTGTTCCCAAGCCATTCCCACGTGTCTAGTATCAGACCAGAGTGCTTCCTGGATTTGACCTGCCTGTGGCAACCGCTCGCCAACCTAGACGGCAGGACACCACTGCCATCACAAGTCATACGCCGCACCAAGCCAATGCCGCTGGTAGGGAGGCGTTTCTGCCGAGCGGGGAGGGGGGGCGAAACTTTTCATGTTCAATCATGGGCCGGGACTCATGCCTACCGTACCCCAAGGGCGGTGTGTTTGATGATGGCGATGGCGACGGCACCGGGGGCGATGGGTGATGACGTGCAGCGGATCAGCGGGATGAAATGGGCGGGCGACCTACGGATGGGAGGCTACGCTACCGCGCCAGCGTGCCTACCCAACTACCCTACCTTGGGCTGGCTGGGTCTGGGCTGGGGCTGGGTTGGAGGATGGGGCGGATACTCGGGGAGGGGGATGGAAGGCAAGAAGGGTCCGGAAGGGGGACTTTGGGAACCACCACCTTCACGGCGGGAACTGGGGTGTTGGCAATGCCAAAATCGTGAGGCAGGCCATGAGCGAATGACATTGAGCAGCGTGTTCGGGAGGCGACATCGCTTTGCCTCTTTATTTTTCGGTGAGCAGCGGGGTTTTCATTGGATTATCAGCACCTCTGTCTTTTTGCGTTTGCGAGAGTACCCAAAAGCCTGGAACTAATTAACCCACTGCATGCTGCTCGTATTCGTGATCGAACATTGCCAGAGGCGTTATAGATAAACAAGAACGGGTGACCAGTCCATGCGCCCCAGGATTACGCCGACTTGCC